>NC_133249.1:20000-1270000 GCF_048772165.1 Typha angustifolia | reverse complement strand
TCAGCGCAATTTCCTTAGGTACTTCTGTCTCCAGTTAAAAAAATGGAATAGTTTTGATCACGAAACCTAGTTATTTCTCTGCTATTATCCATCTTTTCTAACGCAGACATAATACCTTTCATCTCATTGTGCAGGTGGAGTTGGTATCTCCAACATTGTCACCAAGATTGAGCACCAGGAGTACATGGGCTTTGAGAACCTCTGCAAATATAAAGTCTAGGACGTAGGATCTCTACTTTTGCATGAAAGGCTGATGGAGTTTTGGCCCCTCAATTCTTCCTCTTGATATATTAGCATCAAGAGCCCCTTTAGCTTTCTATACAGTTGTCTTGTGTAGGATTAAAATTTTAGTTCTCATTGAATATTTAAGTTATGATTTTGGATTCAAGTCCTGAGCAGGAGTGGCCTAATACCAACAGATTCAAGAGTCAAGGGTTGTATTAGATTTCAATATGAAGAAATTATGAACTGCTACAAGAAGAGCTTTAGCTGCTTATCTTTGTTAATCTCGACGATGTTATTCAGGAACTGGAACAAGAAATAGTTCCAGCATGGCCTCTGTTATGCAAGTATTCGCGAAAAACTTAAATGTTCTTTTGAATCAATTTTTGATACGCAAATAAGTCGTTAGTTTTTCTCCATCTGAGATAAAATTATTATGTTATATTCTTGTTTTTGAACCGATCTAGAGTCGATTTTTGATTGTTTAGTATTACTATTGTATAAATTCTTTTGTTATAGTAATAATAACATGGTGGGGAAGAGAACTACATTGAAAACACCGAGAAATGTGGACGTAAAGATCAAATTATTGATTCAAAAAGACCCAAATCACTTAATCAGCTAATAAACAATTTAGTCGCTATGTTAACTCGAGAAATTAATTGAAGATAATGATAAGGTCGTCAGTTAGGAGCGAAAGACATTCAAAGGTAATCATAATCTCATGTCGAGATTATCATTTGAACTATGCAACTAATCATCACGCGACCTTGTGGATTCTCCAAACCAAGTAAAAGATCCGGCAGAAAACTTCGAAAGATAAGAAACGTTTAATAATCTCGTAATCGAAGAACACGATGGAGGCCTCAGAAGGAAGGCAGTAGGGTTTGTAATCAGAAGATATCATATCAAAAATAAATTCCAGAGTGTTCATCACAGACCCCCATTCAAATAAAACCAAAAAAAATAAAAATAAAATAAAATTTTCACAAAAGCTCGGCCTCATAGAGAAGATTAGATTTATCCACACGAAATGAGTTCAGACATATGCTTGTCATTGATTTCTTTAATCATCGGCCAAGATGCTAAAAGAAAGAAAGAATAAGACTACATTTTAGGGATCTAGAAGAGAAAGGGGGGTCGGACTCAGAGTATGGGTGGTGATATATCAGGATGGTCGTCAAGGCGAATCGCCATTACGACGAACGAGACCTTAAGATATATTCGTCACCGTCCTAATCCCCTTAGCGAATCGAGAAAGAGGAGAAAAGCTTACCGCCATCGATAGCTCGAGACAAGATGAGGAGGAAGATGAGGAGTTGTTGGTGACGGCGTCATTGGCATCTACTTATAGAGAGCTTCCAAGAATTAGGGTTTTGGAGGGAGGGGGAGTTCCTGTGTGTTGCTTCTGAGGATCGCATCGTCGCCGTTGGCTCTTCTATCAACGGATGGATTTAACATCTCATTGTCGCTTGCGGAATAATGGGACCGACTTCCATTAAAGTAGGTGGGTTCCGGACACCTCGGTGGGTAGTAACTAGTTAATCACTTTATAATTGGGTTTCTTAGAATCTATAAATCCTTTAATAAATATATTTAAAATTATACATGAGATTTTCGTTCAAATCTACACAATTTCGTATGCATCTCGACTTTATATTCGAGTGATTCAGACTTTCTTAGAAGCATATTACACCAAAAGAATATACCCAGTATATCAGTCAAACAAATAAAGATTAGTAAACAGAGATGGAAGTACTGACGTTGATGGACTCAGAATTTTGTAAAGCTACGTTCATTGCCAGATAAATTCCAGATATTAATCACAGTGAACTAGTTAAGATAAAATCCGATACAAAGCAAAAGCAATACAAGCCAATCTTGATATGATGCTGAGTTATTTTAGCGGTCATTTTCATATAATATACATAGATTTGGTGGGTTAAAGATTTATATTACATGTCATCAGAATCCAACTACGGCCGTTGCAGAATTCAAAATTCTATAATCTCTTCAAGCAAAGGATGATGATGATGATGATGCTTCTTTCCCTGGGAGAGATGGTAAAGCACTATTGCCTCTCAACTTCGACTAGCTCTTGTCCTCTCCTCGAGTATCGTGTGAGGTTCAATTGTCGAGAGAATTTGGGGCATTGACATGCCACCAGAGACCACAATCTCTGCACACGAATAGAAAGATGTTAACTACCACTAATCTCTAATTATCCACATTATTCTCATCAAATGCCGCATTCTACTGGAAAAAGAGTAGAGAGCACTGGACTGAATGAAAAAAGTTGCAGATTACCTATCCCTTCACGTACTGAGAGATTAGGTCTGATGACATCCCTCGAATTGACCATAAAGATATCACCAATGTAGAGATGGTTCGTTGGGACATAGACACAGTAAAGTTCCTCTTCACCAGAATAACCCTGCTACGAATTAATAACTGGTTGAATGTACGCAAGTAATAAAATATTTTTGCATGTTATGACATCTATATATACGGTAGAGTATTCTGCAGTCCGGGCCATAATAAAATTTCACGTATAATGTGCCATTTTATACCAAGTATACATGCACAAGCCAGATTCAATAATGTGACACATAAAGGTAAGAAACGTGAAAGCTAGAAAACATGTCAGACAAGGGTCATTATTATCCATGATATATTCTTTGACAAGTTGGCAATCATTCCCCGTGCAATTCATCAATGTTGTACAACCCTAGTAAACTAATCATTTTCAAGCTTTGGGATGAAGTTATCATGTGACACCCAGTCCCTATCAGAGAGAAAACAGTGACCAGCAGAAAATTGAAACCATGCAAAACTTTACAACAGCGATGATCACGAGATTTGTCTTAAGAACCTGAAGAACAACGGATGAAGTGATAAATCCAAATGCATATTCACCAACTCGAGGGTGCCTAATGATGGCCACTTCCTTAAAAGCTTGTGTGTTCTGATCTGTTAAGCGAATCATTAGTGACGCAATACTAAATGTATGAAAATAATCAAACTGATGAAATTTTACCAGGTGATATTGCAGCACTAATCTGCTTTGATGCATTATAGATATGGCGAACAAGTGGCATCCGCTTAATAATCCACTCTCCAAGGCTGAGAACAGATGCCCCAACCCATGATGACATGAACACTCCAATCATAAATATGAATGTAATTGAAGTTATAAAGCCAAGCCCTGTGGAGGAAAAGGACCAGTGTAACTACCAAAAGAGTACCAAAACTTTGCTAAGTAGTAGCAAAACAATCATCTAGTATTGAATAAACAAGGAGCACTGCTTTTGCATTTGATTTCCAATGATAACCCTTCTTCCTTTTCATAAGAATTTTTTTTAAAAAATCCTAGCCTTATAAACAAAGAAAAATGATCCAGTGCACAAAACTCTCACCAATGCAGGATCTATAAAGGGAAGATATGCAAGCCTACCCTCAGTTCTAAAGATGTTGCTTTCAAGACCTGAACCTTTTGTATGCAAAGGGTAAGCTCACACTAAGTGTGTCTTCTAAAGATTGTTATGTATAAGTCAATAGTCAAGGTCATTATATAGACATGCAAGAAGCAAATGAAACAGATCAACATTCAGTGATACAGGAAGAGTAAATGAAACGAGAATATATTGGAAAGCATCGCAGATCCTCCATGTCATATGCATAGGGATTTCAAAATTATGAACGAAATATTTCAAAAACCAAACTACTTAACATCCTGAGTAAATAAGAAAAATATAAAACTGCAAAATTAGTGGTAAGCTTAGTGAGGAACTACCAATGGACTATAGAAACATGTAGACAAAAAAGAAATATGAAATAACTAGGACAATAACACGGCAACAATAAAAATATACTTTTCCTTATAAACATTCTAGACATCGACTTGCACATATAGAAAAGACGACCTACCAAAAATGTTGATACCAAGTTGCGCATAGATTGGTGAAAAAAACCCATCAACAAAATGAATGAACCACCAGGTGATGTAGAAGGTGACCGCTATTGGGAAGAGGATGACGCTGCAATTTGCCCCCAAAAAGAGATGGATGAGACAACACTAATGATATCCAAAGAGAAGGATGACACTGCAACTGGCAGTAAACTTATTCTTTTTACAAAAATATAACACTGAGATGACAATCAGTTAAAAAAACAACAGAAATGTGCAACTTCACATATACAGGACGCATGGTAACCTTTACTTTCTGCTAAAGAAAGCACACAAGCACCAGAGGAGAAGCCAATCATAGTTAAAAGAACATCTACTTGGACACAGATGTTCTACTAAATGAACATAGCTATGTTCGTATTTATGCCATATTAACTTATGTGATTATCGCCTAAAGATTGCATCTTCCTAGTGGACTACAACTAGAAAAGGGCTAGTTTCTTCAATGAACACCTTCTAGGGGATGTATCTGCTATCTAATCTTTTCAATTTATCTATCATCTATTAAAAATAAGTGATACAACTGGTGATCTATGTTACAAGTTAATTGTAATTTGTGTTTGAGAACACCTGCCCCTTCTCCAAAGGGTTCTCCCAAGCATTATCTGACCTTTACAATTGCATATTTCAACCGTGATTAGAAATCTGAACCTGTTAAAACTTTCAAATTATAGTATATAAATTTCTCGGTCAAGCTCTAATTGCCTTGTACCGAGAGAAACAATATTTGAATATAAATTTAGTTTCAGGTTTTTGCCATTCCATCAACATTTATTTATATTCATCACTTTGCACTCTTTTGGTAATTCCAAATTTTCAAAAATATCCTTGGTTTTCCTTCTTTACTTTAACTAACATTCAGATAATAATGGGCATTTTGATTGATGAGAGACTCATAAAAGTAGTTTAAAAATAAAAAAATTACTCAGCTATTGATTATTGGGAAGGTCAAGGAAACATCAGCTATTTATCCTAAGACAGGAACAAAATCGGAAATATCAATATGATCCAGAAAAATGTGATTGACTAGGTCAGGATGGGGTCAAAAAACACAATATATTGAATAGTGATGTACTGTGCTAGCATTATACTACTGTAATTCATTTAAGAAAAGTTGCGTACGCTATACCACATGAAAGCTCAAAACATACAACGCAGTTTTAATGTTGCCAACCATTACAGTAATGAATAGATAAATAGAAGCAGCTCACCATCCTGTCATGAACTTTTTTGAAGCCCAACTTTGGACCACCTTATAGAATGCCTGCAAGACCAAAAAGAATAGCAATTCAACCGAAGGGGTCTATGAAAATATATTACTCCATAAAAATTGGTTGATATAGCATGTATTTTTCTAAAGTGAACAAATCCTTAATTTCATTGAAGTACTTATGACATGCACCCTTCTTCCCTTCCTATGATCACTGTAGTGCTAATGCAACAATCAATGGAATAGATGAAAAGATAAACATAAGATGTAATTTCAAAAAATTATGATTTTCTTTCTTTCTTCATTCTGTTAATAGATGCGATTACAAAATCACAATTTATTTTCTGCAATATTCCAATTCCATCGTAGGCTACCAAAGCAACCGAATGTGTTAATAGAGTAATGAGGAAAAGTGGAATCCATCATAAGCTGAAAACTAATCAAGCATTCGCAGTCTTCTAAGAAAATTGCAATCACATATCCCTTGTTGAAATATACAAGATCGAGCTATTATATCCGAAATAAAATAGCAACCCACAAAAGAATTGCAACTACAAGGCTCTCAACAAAACCCTAGCGTTAGCAAACAAAGAGATTAAACCAAACTAACATATCTCGTGTAGCAGGAGCAGGTGAGGCCTCTGATCAAGGAAAAAGAATCAAGACCCTAGCAATCCAAATAACTCAAAAATTATTCCGAATCAAAGAGATTACCATAGTAGACAACATAATTTAGGGTTTGGGCGAGAGGGAGGAGTGAGGGAGGCTGACCTCTCTACCGGACGAGAGGTGGTGATGGGAGGAGGTGGAACCGGAGGCGGATGCCTTGGACTCGGAGTCCGCAGCAGCGTCGTCGCCGGCGACGGGGATGAGCAGCTCCCGATCTCTCTCTCTGCTTCCCATCGGACTCGTCGACTTCTCTTCGCTCATCATCCCTTCCCCTTCTGCTAGGGTTTGTTCTTTCGAGATCCAAATGGAGATGAAATCCAAGAGGAAGAAACGAATGGAACGGTCTACTTCTCGGGGACGACTCACGACGAGGACTGTAAGTTAAAGTTGTCGTCTTTGTGGAGGATTTGGAAACGTTACTTAGGCGGAGGCGCTACTAATAATATGATTGGGTTTTCTAATAAGGAGATTTAATTCAATACATTTCTATCCTAACTATTATGACGGTTTGTTAACGAGGTATAAATGAGCTAAATTCTATCGTGTGTGTAATTAGCTAGTGATTAATCAACTCAATGCTCAAGCTTGGGTTGATTAAATTTTATTAAGCAATCGAAGTTTAGCACCCCTAAATTCTCATTCCAGATAATAATATTAGATGCATTTTATTAATTTTTTTAACAGTAAATATTATTTTGTTATATTATATTTCTAAAAATTGATTCCAAAATTAACTCTAATTTTAATATAGTTATATATAACTTGTAGATTTTGTTACGATCAACATTAACATCATAATAACGACAGACTTTTCTATATAACAATTTGATGAAGGAAGTGAGCCGGCTGTAAGAGCTTTGTTTGGATTTTCTTATTATTTGGAGGGTCTTCTTTGTTTGATGTAGGTTGTTTGTTATGTTACCCTACTTTAAATATTAGTCCATATTTGTTAAGAGTTATATGGAGCTGACTTAAACCCCTTATAATTTGCTCTCTTATTTTCGTCATTTAGGCTTGATATAATTTCTTAGTCTCTGTTGATTATAACCTTGTGATTAAAATTTTCTCTAATATATTTATATATATATAACAATTTGACGAAAAATGTAATTAGAATTTCGAATAACAGGAGTTATGATGAGTCAGTCATATCAACTGTAAGATTAAATACTGATTAAGTACTAGTACGAACTTTCCCCCCAAATATAAGAGGTCTTGAACTCAATTTTATCGCATAATCCACTGAATCAGATCCGACTCACCCAAGAAAAATTAGAGGAAAAAGGATACAAAATTAAATTGGGAAGTCAACGATCAGGAGGATAGGCATTGACCAAATCGATAAGATTTGTGCACAGTCGGATCACCCACAGATACTTACTTTTCTAATCTCCGGTGGGGCCCAGAGAATACCAATTCCGTACAAAGTTTAATGTTAATCTTCCGTGTCTCCACGTCGCTGCTGAATCTAAATCAAACGTATAATTGAAAGAAGAGAGAGACCGCCTTCTTCCCTCCCCTTTTTTATCCGCGCCGCCCAAGTATTCTTTCTGCTCCTCAGCCCTAATTTTTCGCTATCGGCGCCCAATCCTTGAGCCCCGGACTCCCGGTTCACGAACTCGAGGCCAGGAAGCGAAAGAGGAGATGGTTTTCTACTTCAAAGCGCGGCCGGAGGTTGGGGATTACACCATCTTCATGGGATTGGACAAGCACGAGAACGAGGAGCTGATCAAGTACGGATTCCCCGAGGACATCTGGTAATTACTGTCTCTGTTCTCATGTGGTTGAATTCCGTTGGTATCTTTGAGCTTAGGGTGAAAAATTGGGCGCACATTAGGGTGTAAGTTTGAGTTGGGATAGAGGAAAGCCAATGTAGTTTCTTCTTTTGTGGTTCTAACTCGCAGGGGCTTGCAAGTTTGAGCTTGCCTGTTTCGGATTCAAGTTTCACCCTTTGGCACATTTTTGCTTGTAAGATTGAGTTCAATATGGCAACCGTTATGAAGGTTATGGTCTACAGATGATCCTTAGACGACCTGCATATTTAGACTAGTACAGCAAAATGACACCATCCTTTGAGAACTTTGTCCATCATGTTCATATCACGGCTCATGAGCATCTTCTTAAAATTTTGAACTTCTCCGTTCGATCTAAAATAGTTGAATAGCAATCAAGATCACCTATATAGGAGAAATCTTCACTTTTGATAAAAAAAAATGTTGGGAATTTCTTTCTACTCTTTCAAAATCAGTATTTCGCTAGTCACCTTCAAATACTGGAAAGCATTGTCCGTCTTATAGAACTTTCGCCCTGGCATCCGGTATTTGGAATGATGTATTCACTTGTTATTCTTTGTTCTATGTAGAGATTTACCTGCACCGGGGAATTTGTTCTTTTAGGTCATGATATGGCTGAATCTATTCAGTGCCTCTACGGCTTTATAAAGCATGGGCCAAATGACTGGATTGGTTGCTCTTGCAGGTTTCATGTAGATAAAATGTCCTCTGCTCATGTTTATTTGAGATTGAACAAAGGCCAGACGATAGATGATATAAATGAAGGCTTGCTGGAAGATTGTGTACAGCTCGTCAAAGCTAACTCCATTCAGGGCAAATATCTCTTTGCACAATCTTCTTAGTTGTCTTCCTAATCACTGTTATTTCATCATGCTCAGTCGGGACTTCCAAAGAACTATTCAATTAGTATTTATCTATGTAATTTAGATGGAAACAGTAGATTCTTCTCTTTCTTATCTGGTACCCCTTCATGAATCATCACTGTAGTACCTTATTATGTTCATGTATGTATTAATCGCTCTTGTATATAAAGGTCCTCTTATTCATTCTGTGACATGGATTTCTTTGCAGGAAATAAGGTGAATAATGTTGATGTCGTTTATACACCATGGTATAATCTGAAGAAGACCCCTTCAATGGATGTTGGGCAAGTTGGCTTTCTCAACTCTAAGATGGTTGGTGGCTATTTCTAAAAGTTTAATGCGATAATTCTAGCATTTCTTGATCATTTGGATCTCTAATTTTGTAAAACATTTTTCCAAATGTTGCTGGAAGGAGCCATAAGTACTTAATAAGTTATAATAAAAACTCTTTTCAGACCTGCCTTATGATTGGTTAGACAATCAGAGTAAGAGAATCACCAGTGCTTGGACATTTCCCTTCTTAAAGTAAGATAGCATTTGTTTGTCATCTAAGATGTATGGTGAAAATGGACAATTGATAACCAAATATTGGTTGAACAGATGAGAAGTATGTTATATTTTTCATCTAACAATCGAGTTTTTAATTTTTTATTGAGACGCCTAGGGAGCCGTTTTTCTAGCACCAACAAATTATTCACTGTCATATTATTACAATTTTATTGTAATGTATGAGAACCTTTTCAAGTTAGCATGATCATGGACATACATACAAGGGAGCAACCATGTCGAAAGATTTTTTTTTTTCTTTTTAAAGATCTTAAATCATGAATAACTCTGTTCAAGTCTCCATATTTGGTTATACTGTTCTACACTTCTTCCACAACTATTAGGCTCCTTCCTGTGGATATTTCAGAAATTGTATTTAACACTCTTTTTTGTTTCTAGGTACGCACTGTGAGAGTTGAGAAGCGCATTAATGAAATTGTCAATAGGTTGAATAAGACGAAAGTAGAAAGGAAGCCAGATTTGAAAGGTAAGATTCTAAAGCAAGTCATATCTATCTTTTTTTTCTTATAAAAAATAATGTTTCACTTTAATCAAATGATTTTATTTACTTGTCTGGACGTACCTGCTTGCTTCGGAGCTTGTATTTGCCGAGGTGATATTTTCTAACTGTGTCGTCAACCACAGGTCAATAACACAAATAATGTATCACTTTTAGTGTGTTTGTTAGGACAATTGCTTGCTTCCGAGTTTGCTGTTTCTTCCCAATGTTTACCTACACATCCCTGCTTTTGATTGTTTCAGAATAATCATCATTAGTTTGATTGTTGTAGCTTATATGCCCCCCAAAAAGAAAAGAAAAGGGAAAAGAAAAATTATATAGTAAATTTGTTTTTTATTATCTTGTGAATGAATTCAACTGCTTCTTGATGAATTATTTACCATAGAGGTGGGCATTTAGTAAGATCATCCATTCATCCTAATTGTTATTCTGGAAGAAAATATATTTGTTCCTAATTATACTACTTTCCTGTAATCGTGTACATAGGTTTATTATCTCAAAGTGTATTTCATATTGTTGCTTTTATTCTCCTGTACAGCTGAGAGAGAGGCAGTTAGTGCTGCAGAAAGAGCTGAAAAGAAGCTTCATCTGAGAGAGAAAGTAAGTTCTGTTTTAATTCCTTAATCAGTCAGAAAACTTTCTTTCTGGTGAGATTTCTGACTCACTGTTTTTGTGCTTTCCACTGGAAAGAAAAATAGGTTTACAGACTTTAAAGATTACAACAATCATTAGTGGGTAAAGTTTAAAAACTTAAAAACAAATTCCATGCTATGACAGTAGATAATAAATAAGTTTGCACATATCATTCAACTACTTTAGAGCGACTCTTTCTTCCACACTGACATCTTACCTCACCTGGACTATTACTTTTCCCACAGAAACGCCGAGAAGAGATGGAAAGGCTTGAGAAGGAAAGACAAGCAGAGATACGAAGTTACAAGGGTCTGATGGTCTCAGAGAAGATGACTTCCAACAAGCAAATTGCATCGGCAAGCAAGTCCTTGCAGGAACTCGAAGATGATTTTATGTGAGCCAGCTCAATATATACATCTGAAGGAGAAACGTCAAATTCGGAACATTTGTCTGTGATATGATGAGTGATCTTGCGGTGAACTGAGAGCTATATAATTGGGAGGTTGGAAGTATTATTGTGTGGTTCCACGATGACTTTCTTTCAATCTGTCACATATCTCATATAAAATTAATGATAACATATTGAGTGGATTACAAGTGTTGTGGCCTTGTGGGGGTATTCATAGACAGTCTAATGTTTGTTGATTACTTTTAAATTCTAGATATCATGATAACCTATGTGATCACGGGTGTTGGTCCAGTGTATCAGGGTTCCTGCAATTGTTGGCTATAATCCTTACCCCTATTTTAGCCTTCTTTGAACTCTGTAAGTGCCATTCAACTATTCAAGATCCACAAAAAAGACAATGAATTTATGCTCCAGCCAAACTTTTTTATGTTTTTCCCCCTTCTAAATCAAACTAGCTGCTGCATTTTTTTATTCTTCAGCAGAGGTCATTACCAGCAACACTAATAATTTTGGTTCGTGTTTTTCAAGAATAATTTAATCCATCTCTTAAATATAAATTAGATATATCTATAACTTTTCTATCATATTGTTATTTGATTATAAAGAATTACTTTAAATAATATATACAAAAACTTATATTTGGTTACTAAACTGTGAATATGTTAGCAGTATTAAAAATCTTACTTAAAAAACATACGTAATTTTATTATACATCTTCACCCACGATAAGATTATAGATATAATTTATTACGTGATTACCTTATGTTTAAATAAGGTCTGATCAAAATAAAAAGTTTAGGGTTTAGAGTTTAGCATATATGAGTGATTGGTTATAAAAATGTGCCCAAACAAGTTAGTGATGATAATTAAGTTGTTATAATATCACAAGAAGTGTCATTACATAAACTTCACCAACAAGACATAATTCATGGACAATTATTTTCACTCACAAGAGGGAAATCAATAAAACGCAATAATCTCCGACTTTGAAGACCAGAGAATATACATCCTTATTGATGTAAATTTTGCAGCCATGTCCAACTGGATACCACATTATTTAGTGTTCCCATATTTAATCTATTTATCAGCTGGGCATAGATTGGGACTTGTGAAGAAGACAACAATACGGAACTAACACGGAAGGATTCAAAGACAGTAGTTACCTTCCTCTTTGAAACTTAATGCTCCAACCTCTGCTGAAGGGGACTGTCTTGGCATGCAAGAAGTACACTGCACATGAAAGAAAGTTCACAGTTATTGAACATGGAAAGAATGAAATATTACATTATAAGATAAATTTCATCTTAATTCTTGAAACTTTGTATAGCAAGTGTATGTTAGGTACAGTCGAGAGACACGATCCCTCTGGGATGCATCATAAACACTCAAATGAACATCAGACACTAAGAAACAAGAAGCTGCTTCAAGTTCTCACACGGTGTCTGCAAGATGGCAACCTTATTTGTCATCAGAACAGGAGCACTCCCCAATTAACATCTACTAATGAAATATTTAGAAGAACAAAGTTCTTGAATAACCTTGTGGCACCTTCTGGTGAATGCAAACATCTGCTTAATGTAACTAGAGTCTGCTGCTTGCAGAACAAAGCATTAAGTAGTGGTCAAAGCTATTTGTTACAAAAAATATTGCCTTGTGTGCTGCTGATAACATAACCTATCAGGTAAAAAGCTGTTTTCCAAGGAGAAGAATAACCATCTATTAGGAAACAGCGGAATCATATTAGTCATGAAGATTTAGACAGATATACACTATCACATATTGTTCTCTAAAATTTACGCAGAACCAATTAAATGATTTAGACCAACAGGTGCAGAGTTCAGTATGTCTCTTATTGCTGACGAGCAAATTCATGGCATAATGGTGTACCTTTGCGAATTCTTCCATTGGATGGAACTACCATGAAATTAATATACAAACAAAACTGATGTTTGAAGCAAAAGTTTAAATTATTGCAAATAGATATTATGATATGTCCATAAATATAATAAATTAAGAGTCATCATCCAAAATTTTCTCGTATCAAGCAATGATACGAGGTTGGCTAGATCCTAGATGTAACTCAAAAATGAGAAATCTTCAGAAGAATTTGTTAGATAAACTTCAGAAGAATTTGTTATATTTAAATGACCAGTTAACAATCCAATAATAAACCAATTAAAAATTGGTGAGAATTTGTGAGCAAAGGAAAATAAGACAACAGAGTATAAGAAAAGCTTTCTTTTTTGGTCAACATTCAATTCAGATAAGTCCTAAATACTACGAAATAAATCAAATATTCCTTACAGAATTACGTGTAATCAAGTCTTTTTCATCTTTGAATTTGTCTAATCAAATTAGCAAGAGTAAATCTGTAAATGGTACGACAACTTCAACTTCAACTTCAACAACAACAGCCAAGTGGTTCGGCAATGTCAATCCTTTTCCAGCCTCTAACTCTATCTAGTTCAAGGTTCCGTGTCAAATCGAGTGTGATGCAAGTAATATATTGCAGTGAAATTCAATCGCAATGTGAGTAAATCAAAGAGAAAAGTATGCGTCTAGTAGCACAAATGAATTCCAACACTCCGAAAACAATTCTGGAATTATTGAAAGAAATTCCTAGGAACAGCATTAGATTAACAAACACGAGAATTAGAAAAGGAGAAAGGAGGATAATTCATATTTGTTCTCTAATTAAGGCAGAATAATTTGCAAAGTTTAAAGATATCTCAAAAACGAAAACAACGAAGCAATCATTTTAGAAGCAGATGGAGATCTCGATCACTAACCATTCTTAGTCTCAAAGCTTAGACACGACCTTGTTCTGCTTCTGCTCATCGCTCTCCTCGACTAACCCCACTGCCCTACAAATTTCTGGAAAAGTCGACATCCGGATCGACGCGTACACCCCTCCGTCCCAATTCTTCGCCGCGAGTTCCTCCCCAAGCCTCATCGCCTCCTCCACTGTCTCGGCGGCTCCGCCGCAAACCCGATCAACGATGCCCCTCTCTTTTGCTTCCTTCGCCGCAATCTTGCTCGCCCGCAACGCCACGTCGCGCAGCGCCCTCGGATAGGTGATCTTTTCCCGCATCACCGCCATGAAGTAGGGCGGGAAGGTGAGCCCTAGGTTGAGCTCGCTCATGTAGAGGACACCTCGATCGCCTCTCATAAGCACGTAATCATGGGAGAGGGCGAGGAGGAGCCCCGCGGCGGCGGCGTGGCCGGTGACGGCGGCGATTGTCGGCATGGGAAGGGAGAAGAAGTCGGCGACGACGGGGGCGAAGAGCGTGACTAGGGATCCGAGACGCGCGCGTGCAGCGGAGAAAGATCCTGCGGCGTTGGCCCAGGCGAGATCGAAGCCATTGGAGAAGAAGCGGCCCTCGGCGACTGTAACGAGGGCGGCGCCGCCGCCTCCTTTGGCGGACGAGGAGGGGGAGGAGCGGACGGTGGCGAGGGCCGATCGGAGGGAGGAGATGAGATCAGCGTCAAGGCGGTGCTCACCGTCGCCGGTGAGGGTGAGGACGAAGATGCGGCCGCGCTTCTCGAGAGTACACATCGTTCGTATGGTTACTTTGAGTCCTTTTCGTCCGTTGTTCGGATAGAACCGTCTGCTAGCTTAGTGCATCGAAAAGGCACATAGGAAATTCTATGCGGGCTCACCGGCATCTACGCAAGCGACGGTCTTATGCAGTTATGCGTGAACAAGACGTAATTACTAGCGGTCGCAGAAGACCGGCGAGTTATTAATAAAGTCTTTGTCCGATAAGATCCCGCTACGTTTATTGGAAACTGTAGATATAGTGTAGTTGCACACGTGTCTCACTTCTTCACATAACCTCGTAAATTAACTTTTATGTATAAAGTCAGTGGGTACTCTTTACTGCCACGTAGAATCAAATCTAACTTTAAATAATTATTTTAAAAAAATTATTTAGCAGTTTAGTTTAGCAGCTCAGCTCACTCTTCACTCATCAGCACGGTGGTCTGAAGAAATAATTTGACGTTTAGTTCGAAGAAATAGACTTACATGTCTTTATGTTTAAAGATAATTTATTTTTTAATAAAGAAGGCCGGCCCAACTTCTTGACTTTGCTTTGCATCCTGGACCTGTTGTGCAACTGTGCTCGTCGATGACGTCTCTCTTCCCCGGCCCAGGAGTACGGAGAAGATTTAGCCCCTTGGCCCAGTACGACAATAAGGATCGAATAGGACCAAAACTTTGTGCGGTGAACTGGTGATATGTATAAGAACGTGTCAATCTCCCCCCAAATTGCTCAAAATATCTCACGTCGTATCGCCCAAGCAGCGACTGTCTCCGTTTAGGAGACAAACTATCCGAGTTCATTACTTGCGTAAGCCCTGCTAACGCCCAAAAGAAGACTGCCTGCAGCGTTGCATCATGCAAAATGGGAACTGGGGCAGATGCAATATATATCCAATACTGATCAATCTATAAATAACTCATGCATCTCTATTTATGATCTTCACATGCATGCATCACTAAGTAGTCTTATCACAATGGATTCAATAATGGGAGACGAGTACAGATCTCACTTGGTTGGAGAGGGAGAGGCAAACACCCAGTGGAGGCACGGCTCTCCTCCCACCTACCACGTTGTCAACCGTCTCTTCGAATCAGAGCGAATCAAGGTAACACTACTTTCTTAGCTATCTAGCTTTAATTACGTGCGTGGTGTGAGAGCCGAGATATCCATTTTTAGGAATGGCCGAAAGGGTCTCTAGAAGAGATGGTGCAGAACGCCATCAAGACGTGGGAGATGGAGCTCTCCCACAAGACCCGCATCGGAGATTTCAAGTCCATCAACCCGGCCAAGTTCAAGTACTCGGTCAACGGGAGGAAGGGATTGACCGGGGAGGAGGTGTTGACCTTGGGGAGCTACAACGCGCTGCTCCAGAGCTCCCTGCCGCCGGAGCTACGTGGCTACGACGCCGATGCCGAGAGCTTCGAGTCATCGCACGACGTGTTCCGGTCGGCGTTCCCTCGGGGATTTGCATGGGAGGTGGTCAACGTCTACTCCGGACCGCCGGTGATCACGTTCAAATTCCGGCATTGGGGTCACATGGAAGGTACGTTTAAAGGGCATGAAGCTACGGGAGAGATGGTTGAGTTCTATGGAGTTACTATCCTTAAGGTACAACTTTCTTTTGTTACCAATCTTTATATCCTTTCGTAGCTATAAATAAATATAGATTATGTTTTAGTAACAAGCTAGTAACAAAGTTTAACTAATTTTTCATTTATATGCAGGTCGACGAGCAATTAAAGGCAGAGGAGGTTGAGATCTACTACGACCCTGGAGAGCTATTGGGGGGGCTTCTCAAGGGCCCACGCCTCTCCTCCAATAGAGAAGCTTGCCCCTATTTCAAGTCGGAATATATAGTTTGAATTATATTTTGCTTGCAATGAAGTAAGAGCTGGAAGCTGGAGAAATTAATATAATACCTACTGCAATTTATGGGCTTAGGAGGTTGTCACGCACTGCAGTGTAATTAAAGTTGCCAAAAGTTTAAGAGAGACCGTTCTGAATGTACCTTTGGATTGTAGCTATTGGCTAGATTTGCTTTAGAATTAATACTTAATAGTAAGACTCTTTGATATACCTTTTTTTAAGATTTGATGATGTTTCCTTAGGAGACTAGAAATCTAGAATATCACAATTGGGCCCCAGGCATTGAATCCATTAGCTTCGTTGTAAGAGGACGAAAAAGAAGGGGAAAATTAAGAGAGGCTCATGATGCTGCCCACCATTATTTGCCGATGACTGCTTACTCTATTGCTTGCCAGAGGAAGAAGCAATCTAAACCCAAGAGGAGAGAATTCCTAATTTTAAAAGTAACAAAATCGGACGTAGGTAAATAAATATAAAAGCGGAAGAAAAATCAGGTGCCGTGCACGTGTCTGATTGATACTCTCAAACGGCTAATGCCATGGCCATTTATAGCGTTTCTGAGCTCGTGAACTCGAGCATCGCCAATCATGTCTTGCCGAATGACGAGCCCGCCGGATGTAGGAAATTCCTCAGACTAAAAGTGCACACCATCCTCTGCCATTCTGTAAAGCTAAAAGCCTAAAAAAGCTCCACTATCAAACACAAACCTCGGAAATCCCACCATTTTCAACTCCCTCCCAGTCCCAGAAGACCCCTGCTCCTCTCCCTGCCTCACTGAAACCTCCATCCATGGATCCCAAAACCACCATCTCTCTCCTCTTCCTCCTCCTCCTCCTCCTCCTCTCGTCCATCCATGTCACTTCCACCGCCATCCATGACCATCCCATCCCTCCATCTCCAAGCCCAACCTCCTCTCCCCGGGCCCGCGAGCCTGGCCCAATAACCTCGTCGCCTTCCTCCTCCTCTTCCACCCTCGACCCACGCCAACTCACCGCCCTCCAATCTATAGGCCTTCCCGTCTCCCACCGTGACCCTTGCTCCTCCTCCAACTCCACCGTCACGTGCGATGCCTCCTCCCCCTTCCGCCATGTCACTTCCCTCCTCCTCGCCAACTGCTCCCCCGACCTCGACCTCTCCCCCACCGCCCTCCGCTCCCTCTCCTCCTCCCTTCACTCCCTCTCCTTCCTCAACTGCCCCATTACTCCCCCGAAGCACCTCCCTTTCCTCCTCCCTCTCCTCTCCTCCTTCTCCTCCGCCGGCTCCCTCCGCCGCGTCTCCGGCGTCTGGCTCGCTCGCCTCCGCAACCTCACCTTCCTCTCCGTCGTCGGCGTCCCCGTCGTCGCCACCCAACCCATCGTTATAGTCTCTCAAATGCGTAACCTCACCTCGCTCACCATCTCCAACGCCAACCTCTCCGGCTTGGTCCCGCACCATTGGCATTCCCTCGGACTGACACACATCGATTTCTCCTCCAATCACCTCACGGGACCGATACCCAGTTCGATTAGCGCCTTGGGCTCTCTTGAAAGCATCAATCTTTGCTCGAATAAGCTCTCCGGAGTCGTCCCTGACTCGATTGGGGACTTGGCTTCCCTCAAGAACGCGACTTTATCCAACAACTCGCTGTCCGGGCAGATACCCACTTCAGTTTCGGAGCTGTCCGAGCTTGTCCACCTCGATCTGAGCTTTAACCAGTTCAATGGAAGCATACCCAAGTTCTTGTCCGAGATGAAGCGGCTCAAGGTGCTCAATTTGGAGAACAATAACTTCCAAGGGGTGGTTCCGTTCAATGCATCCTTCATTGCTCGGCTTCAGGTCTTCAAGGTGGGAGGTAATAGTAACCTCTGTTACAACCACACCTTGCTTTCCTCAAAGCTCAAGCTTGGGATTGCGCCGTGTGACAGGCACGGACATCCGGTCTCGCCGCCGCCCGACCTGTCGACTCGTTCAGACTCCTCGGATTATTCGGAGGACGACGGAAACGATAGAGGAGACGACAGTGGAAATGGTGGGCAAGGCCACCATGGGCCTAGCAAGCTAGTGCTCGGAGTGGCCATTGGATTGTCTTGCTTGGTCTTCTTGGTATTATTCCTCGTTTGCCTCTCCAAGGTGTGTGGATGATCCAATGTGGGATTAGTGGCATAGATTAGAGTTACAACTTTATGCTTGGATTTAGATCGATTCTTTGAACTCTGAGAAGTCAAGAGTGAGATTGGGATAGTAAATTAAGGAGAATTTATTCATTGCGACTGCTTACATTTGGAATGTTTGTTGGTGACATTTACTCTTGGGTGCTACTGAGGATGGGAGGAAATTTTGTGAGGAGTTTTATACTTGTATCTCTAAGAACTTATCAACTTTGGCACGGATATATTTTATTAGCTTCCCAATGTATATTGGATGGCATCTCTAAGTTCGAGCTTATATCCTCTTCCTTTGTTTTGTGATCTCTTTATCTGTTTTACAGTTGTTTTAGGTTTAGATTTACTTTCCCATTTGCGCCAATGGGTATCTCAGTACAACTTTTTCAATGGATATCGACCTTTCCCTCTTCCCATAGCTTCAGATTACTTCCAACCAAAAACTTAGCTGGTTGGCCCGTAGGAGAAAAATAAAAATAAAAAAGACAGAGCAAGTACACCCAAATACCAACAAGTTTGAGAATGCAATAGACACTGGACACTGGTAGACATGCAAAACGTGGAGAAAGATGAGTTGCATTGCACGAGTATAAAGGCCACAAAAATGCTATCATCAAGAATGCAAAGTGAAGGAAAAGAAAGCCAAAGTTAAAGGCTAATGAGAGTACTCGGGGCCATCGTTGGGCCTGGGATTGTAGACAGCGCCAAAGCCCGGACAGGAGGGGAGCGACGTTGATCCGATCGAATTCCGTTCCGGCGTGGCTCAAAGATGCGTTGCTCGGCCCTACAGGAGATCAACCAGCTCGGCCTGTTACAAGTACCACCGTCCAGGGCTGATGTCAGAGAAACCCCAGGGGCAGCTTCCGTAAGTGCCAGAGAAACACATGCAACGCCAAAAAGAAGTTTCAATTATTGAAGAGCAACAATAAGATAGAAGATGTCACTCTGTAGTTTTGGTATTAGTTGGATGCTTTGGTTTAGTGGTGGTATTAACAGTCCTTTTTGTGCAAAGAATAAGGCTGTGATTGCCACTGGATTTTGGCAATTTGGAAGGAACGTAATAGTGTAACTTTGGTGGCCGATAGATTTCTACCAGGCTCCTCATTCCTCCACATGGCGTTCGAATAGCTGGCAGTGTGATCCTGCTCCTGTCAACGAGAATGTGCTGGTAACTCTTGGTTGGCTAACTTTGGCAGATTCGATGGTTTTTGGTGTTTTCAGAGAGGTTCAAATTGTACCTTAATTGTCACTCTGTTTCTTTTTCTAAAAGAAATCGTCTTTCTGTATCACTAGAAGTGGACATATATATATTCCTTAAATTATCTAAGTGTATAACCAAATATATACCCTACCAATTATCTAATTGTGTAACCAGGACCTCTCCATTAGAAATGCTGTTAGTAAAAATATTAAAAAGTTAACCAACTGATTAGACGGAAGAAAATTAAGGAATCTGTCTAAAGCTTAATATTTAGAGAAATCGTCCTAAATATTATTAAAAGAGAAAGATAGAACGATATGAAAAAAAAAGAGGAGCATTTTTATCTATCTGATATTTGATCAAATTTTGAAGATTATTTTTATCATATTTTTTAATAAAATATTAATGGAAGAGATTAGTGATATATTTAAATAGTTTAGAGGATGCATCTACTATTTTTTATTTCTTGAGAGAGTGAAAGTAATATACAGTGACAATTGAGGGGTCATGATATAATTAACCTTTTTTTATTTTATTGTAGACTTCTGGGCTGTCGCACAGCATGGTGTAATTAGCTGGATACCCAGCTCTTTTAATAATAAAAAAGGACTGTCTGGACACGGAAATATATGACAACTTAATATTGAATTCCTTCATTTGAATATATGTAGGTAAGCTTAGCAGCAGTAACTTACATCACAAGTTATAACACAAAAATTTCACGCCATGTAAAAACAATGTCTTTCTTCTTGCACAACGTTCACAATTCCTAATGATGTACGGGCACCAAGAAACAATTCTTTTTCTACTATTCAGATGTTACCTGGTGTTGACCAAAAGTCACTGCACTTTGAAGTTTGAATTGAAGCTCAACAATCGATAGAAATGCAGCCTTGCGATACAGTACTATCTGAGCTGCTCAAGAATGGATCGATCTTCACCCAAAGAAGAGAAAATACCGAGGCAAGTAGCACTGACCAGAGGACGACGATGGTAGGAGTCCGGTTCTGCCTTCCCATGAGACCTTTGAGGAATGGATACAGATGAAGTATCACCCACATTGCAAAGAACACCTTCCCAAAAAGAGGCCCCCAAGATTCATAGCCGCTGTTCAATGCATCGGAAAACCCAGCAACTACACCTACTAGATTGACAACGAGAAGAGTTGTTGGTGGAATCAAAACAGTGGTCCACTTGAAAACATAGAGTTCACCAAAATCCCCATCATCGGAAGCTTTTGCAGTTACAGTGAAGTTGGTGTCAAAGCCTGCCAACATCTTTAGAATTCCCTGGAATACAGCAAAAAGATGTGCAGAGACGCCTCCGATCACCCAGAACTGCTCATTCCTCCACCAGTCCTCAATGCCCACGCCGCTCCACCGCAACTCAAGAACGCTCGTCAAGATGATGGAGAGGAAAAGCCCCAGGAACCAGACACTTGCAATGTTGGAAAGCTGAGAAGATGCAAGAATAGAAAAATAAAGAAAGTAATTGATAAAGTGATAGTCAACAAGAATTTGTATCACAAGAACATGAAGAATGAAGAAGGGTGAATTACCGTTGGAATGATAAATTTTCCAGTCAGCAGGCAAATAGCAGGTAAGGTACAGTAGGCAACGAGAGGGAGCGAAGTAAATGGATAAACAATTGTGTTTGTGTAAGCCAATCTCTGAAGCCACTTGAGACGCCCACCGCCAAAGCCATACCAAAGGGGACAATGTCTGCTAAAAAATATTTCAACAGAACCTAAAGCCCAGCGAAGAACTTGATGCAAACGATCAGAAAGGTTGATGGGTGCTGATCCTTTAAAAGCAGGCCTTGTTGGCATGCAGTATATTGATCTCCACCCACGACAGTGCATCTTAAATCCGGTCAATATGTCTTCAGTAACAGATCCATATATCCAGCCAACCTGAAAGAAACAGAAATAAGAATCATATGGCGGGATTTCCGGAAGAAACTGTTCATTTAGGGTATATAATAGATACAGCAAATTTCAGCAACTTAAAATGTGATAGATCTAATGAAAACATAATAAACAAGCAACTCAGAATTATCTCAGTTAAATACAAAAGGCATAAGAGTCCACCTCTTTTCCCCAGTCTGTTTTCTCCTCGTATCCACAGCTAATTACATGAATTGCCTCTTTGATTAGGGTCGACGGGTTTGCAGACTCAGGGGCTCCTCCATTTTCCATTAGAGTAGATTCAATAAATACTGAGGACAACCCAAAAGTCTTCTCAAAGCTCATCTGCGAGATCAGTAAAGACCTCCCATATTCATCATAGTCTGCAGACATAACCAATCGTCAGTGACACTTGGGCAACACAAGATCAAAAGCTCAGTCATGTTAAGCATGCTTACTATCAATTTCTCGTAGATTATATATGGCAGCATCCAGATCTTCACGTCTCGAGTCACGGCACAGTTCAGTCTCATCTTTTGGAACTTTCTTGGAACGACAGCAGCAACAACAACCGCAGCACAGTGAACAAAATGAAGACTTCGGAAGGGTTGGCAAAGATGGTGGTCCATATCCATAAAGTGCTTGTCTATTAAAAACACAACCAGTTCCCACATAAACAGGCCCTTGGATGCCGTCAAGCCCTTTCATGTTCACCTGCATACCATTAAGTGTAAGCTCAAAAGTAAAGGAAGATTAATAAGCTTGAAAGTCAGAGGACACTGTTTTCATGCTTACGTCAAAGAAGACAGTGTTTCTATTAGCATATCGGTCACTGCGATCTATACCATCAAACCTCTGAGGAAACTGAACATAACAGACGTCTCTACCAACTTCTGGATCCATCATGAAACACATTGCTTCACGAACTGCTTTACTATTGTTGATGTAGTGATCACAATCAAGATTAAGAAGATATGGAGCATTTGTAAGAATTGCAGATACTCTAACCTGCAAATTAAATAAGTTGGACATTATAATAATGTAAATAATACTCACCAGAAGTGAACTATCAATAATTTCCCATGGAATGATGATTATATTTACCAGTGCATTCATGGCTCCTGCCTTCTTATGGTGCTGATATCCAGGTCTTTTTTCCCTTGACACATAGACTAGCCGTGGAAGTTCATTTCCTTCTAGGTCGTGAGCACCAGTATTACCAAGAAAGACCTGCAAAGAATAAGTTCACAAATGAATCCTGTATATATAAGACTCTCTTGAATCTTGATGCACCTTACCCATTAGCAAACAGTAATATTACACATTTATATCCAGTAAGCTATCTTACAAATAAGAAGATTTCAATGTGACAACACTGCTAGAATAACTATTCCAAAATTTTAAACCTATAAGTTTATTTTGAAAACAAACCTACATCTAGAACTTGAATCTTTAGTTCTTGAAACAATTGGTTAAGATCTAGATATCAATTTAAATAGTTCTAAGAATTAGCAGCACATTGAATAGATTTTCAGTTGTCTACACCGCTCCAGCAGGCCAACAAATATGAAGATCAAAATGTTAGAGTCTGTGAATACTACCAAATAAAGAACAAATGACAGTGTACAAAGATATATGAGATAAGACGCAAACAACTCTTGCCTGTTCAAAGGCTTACCATGAACACTAAGATAGCAACCATAAACCCATGTCCTAGAACTCGAGAAAATGCAATATGAGAAATTCAGAAATGATGGATCCGGAAAAAAGCAAGTAACAAACCTGAATCATGCCAGGGTGGTCACGAGAATTATTTCCTGGCCATGGAGTTCCATCTTGCATAATCCAGCCCTCCTCTGGTGTCTTTTGAGCCTTGGCAACTAATGCATTTATCCTGACTTTATACTCTTCATAGTCTCTCTGCAAAGATATGCAACTGTAAGGGGATTGTGCATCTACCATTGTCCAACTCCGGGAACACATATAAAGAAATTTAAATATAAGAAAATTTGCAATAGCTAAAAATGCTAATTCAAGAATCCCGAAACAAAGCCTTCACTTGCACAAACATTCACACCTTCATAGATCTGCGCTCCTTGACAAAAGATGGTTGTACTTTGTCCTTCAAGTAGTCTATCTTCTGTGAAAAGTAAAACTCCGGAGCTCTTGGTTCAATTGAATACTTCTTACAAAATGGGACCCACTTCCTAGCAAACTCGGCAGTTTCCGCAAGAGATTCAAAGGAAAGCATAGCAGAACCATCATCAGATACATAGCAAGAAACCTTGTCAACAGGATAATCCACAGCAAGAATTGAGAGCACAGTGTTAGCAGTAATCAGCGGTGGTTCTTTTAGTGGATCCACTGTACTAACAAAGAAGTCCACAGCAGCAAGCTGACAATCTTCACGCCCTTTCTCATATCTGGAAAGCAGAGAACCATCATTGTGTAATTTATGTAAAGCAAACAACAAAGCAAATAATTAAGTGAGCCGATATACTTCCAGCAGCTTCAAATGGGTACCTTGCGGATAGTCTGTCAATATATGTCTCCCTATTAATAGGTGACCATTTAGGAAATTGATCCAACACCCATGAAACTGCAAACCAGATCTCACATATGACTGATGTCAGCCATAGACCATAAGCACTATCAACAGGAGTTGTAACTCTATAATGAAAGAATAGCCCAAGAATTATCAATCTCATTATGATCACAGCCCTATAAGGTGTGAGCTTATTAGGTGAGATAGGAATGATCTCCGAAAGCGGTTGCCAAACTTCTGAAGACCTGCATAAAATGTCACACAGAGGTACACTTAATTCTGTGGAAACAGACTAGGTTTAGACATAAAATATCAAAAAATCAGTATGACACAACAACAGAGAAATACAGCTTTAAAAGACGGAAGAAAGACTTAGACAGTCAGACATAAATGAGTGTCAACAAGGAGACAAATTCTTCAACCACCAATTTCTTTTTCTTTTTTTCTCTAATAAGATGACAAGAGACCAGTAAACTAATAACCTTTAACTTAATCACTGATCAGGATATTGAAAATCTGAAACTTTGCCAACTAGTCCGCACAAAATCTAGCTCCTTTACTAAACAGAGGGAATATTCCTTCTCATGGTTGAAGGATATCAATAATCTTTCATCAAATGCCCTAGTACATGTTTTGTATATTGAAGTATATTGGCCTCTTCTAATGGGTTCACGCCCACTTTTCATTCACTTCAAAATTTAAGATAGTCAGGTTTTGAAGTAGTAGTGCTAGAAATAAATGAAGTCAAGATCTCAATATACTCTAAAGTTACACAAAGATATTTAAATTGGCAATCCATAAATAAAATGATTTTATACCTTTTCATATTAAGTAAGAAATCATGCCTGATTAAAAGAAGAGCTTGAAAATGAGATAGAAATAGCCATGTGATTAACGAAGGTCAAGCAATATTGGACAATAGATGTATCCGAAAAAAACTTCAGCAAGGACATAATTCAAAATATTGTCAATTCCTAGAAATCATTATGTCCTTACTCTTTGTCTTCCATCTGCTGTTCCACTGGAATCTGGGCTTTCTCGGACTTCTTTGCAGCTTTCTTGGCATTCTTCTTCTCCTTCCAACTCTCAACTCTGTTCTTCCATATGGGGTTCCCAGATTCACTTTGTAACTCTTTAAGCAAAAAAAACATAAAGCTACAGTCAAATTCAAGAATTAATATTTCAAAGCATGAAGTATATTATAAAAAAGAACCCTACCACTATCAACTGCAGAGAAGCTGCTATAGTTTCTAGCATGACCACCATTGTCCTGCGCATGTTAAAAATAACAGCGATAATTCAATTAATTCTTGAGAGATTCAAGAATGAGTGAACAACTATTCCAGTAATTTATCAATGTCAAAAAGTGTAGAGTGCTTGTCCGTAATACAAAATAAGACAAAACTTATCAGACAGTAATAAGATATGTCACCTGGTGATCATCAAGATGGGTTTCCATTTGCAATTCTGTGACTGCATTATTGTAAGAATTACTTGCCATTTCTGCAGATAATGTCTACCGTCATTAAAAGTATAAGGCAAAATGCTGAAATTTGTATGAGCAATACTAAACCATTGGTAGTTTTACAGGAATTATCTTTTCGCAACCATGCAAAATGCTGAAATTTGTAAGAGCAATACTAAACCATTGGTAGTTACGGGGATTATTTACATGGAATTGTGAAAGGCTACTTACGGTATCCAATGCTTGGCTTTCGCCACATCTTACAAGGTCAACACATTAACTGAATGCTAACACCTTTTTCATGCATACAGAGCCTTCCATTTTGTAATTAAGAGAATCATCTGATCATAATAACCTAATGTTGCCAACTTATGACACTTAAGTTATGACTGATTTTAAAACATCCTAGATGTGATGCATGAGACCTAGCACATGATATTATGACAAAATAGATGAAGGCACAACAAAGGTTCTTCAAAAGGTGCACATATTAAATTATCAATCACAAGTCACGACATAACTGAACGTGCATAAATAGCATTTCCAGTTCTTGCTGACTATAATTGCTCAGTTGTGTACCAAACATATCGAAGAGTGCAGATTGTTAATGCTATCCAAGTAAATGAGAACAAAACAATGCCCTAGAAGAGCAATCAGTTTGATGACTTTGGTTAGTTACAAACAGTAGTCGTATTATTCTATCAGAAAATAAATTGACAGAAAAATCCATGAACAACTAAACTAGACTCTTGGCATCATCGATCTGGTATCTATAAATATATTTTCCGGAAAAGGCCTAAAAATAAGCAAAAGGAACGTATATGTCAGATATGATGCCAAGATCGAGATTGAGAAAGAGATCAGACCAGAGGCTTGCAGATAAGGCTCCCCACACCCTAAACAGCTTCCACGGCCCTCCTTAATCTCCTCATCGAGGCACGTCCTACAAATAGGGTAGTTGCAGCCATGGCAAGCGACGAAGACATCTCCACCTGAGGGAGAGGAGAACCCCACGGGCTCACCGCAGCTATTGCAGAGAGGAACACCGGACTCCATCATCCTTCCTCTCTCCGAAAACCTAGATGACTCCTCCTCCGCCACCGATCCCTATTCCTCTTGATCGTAAGCATCTCGGGGTTAGGGTTCTTTGTAGTGTGAGAAGGGAGAGAGGGTTGAGGGGTCGAAATCGGCGGGTGGATGGAAAGAATGGAAGCAAAGGCTGCTGTCTTCGAGTTGGTTGGTCGATTCGCCATGGTCGTCATCAGAGGATTTGAGATTGGGAAAAAAAGTTTCCTGGCAGCGAGCTTGCGGAGTTTGGAAGGGAAACAGAGTGGACGGTTGCTTTGGTCTATGGGCGGTTGTTGGGTCGGATGCGTTCCTGCTAAAGAAATACTCAACTAACACAAACTTTTGGCGGGAATAATACTGAAGACCACGTACGTAGAGTTTTAAATTATTCTAAGTATTCATACCAAATAATATACCAAGTAGGTGATTTACAAACTTATTTATCCTATTATTGAGTTTTGCTCAATGTAAATGCTATATAAGATAATTTATATACGTGTAAAACTATTACTAAGTTAGTGATTTTATTCGATATAGTTGTCTTCTCTGTGATGTACAGACCTAAAATGTTCAAAAACTCTGGGTATGTTGATCAAGAGAGAATAGTAACAATTCTTTAGCTGTCGACTAATCTAAGTTTGGGGAGGAATTGCTTGAGAATTTTGTTGATTTATTACCCATTTGTGCATTATATATAAGTGAGGAATAAGTAATATTTTCCATCTTTCAGCATTTATTCATCAGTCTATATAATCACTTCAAATACAAGTAAAAGGTAAGGGAGAAAATCAAGAATACACACAAGCAAAGTTATTGGCATTTTCCTGTACCGCCTGAATGATATCAAACTTCTTCACTGTCAAGTTTGGTAAGAAAGTACAACTGTGGCCTTGCACGATTTTCACATTGCTGGGCATTCTATAAACGATGCCAAATAAATGAAAATCTTCTAACTGAGGTTGCAATACTTAAGGATTGAAATGCCATACATTTTTCTTCTTCTTTGTGTACATACAGTAGCCTCTGCAGATTATTACAATATCAAGCATGTTAATATCCAATGCAAAGTAGTATCAAGCGTATCGACATCCAATGTTGTAGCAAAGATCATTTCTTCTTTCTGCAATGTAATTCTTCAAGTATCTTTCAAATTAAACAGAAACAGTGGCAGAAAAAAGAAATCATTACAGAGGATTGTAATTAAAATAATGCATCAACACCTTTTCTCAAAAAGTACTTCCACGCCGAAAAAAAGAACAAACAAACAACTTTGCATGGTATGAGCAATCTCCTTTTAATCCTCTCCATAACAACATCTGTACATCTTGCAATACCAACCACTGTTAAACTGGTCCTGATTGCACCTTCCCTCTATTACTTCAATCAAGCATTGTCTTACCTGTTAATTATAGGAATTCTTGGACATTTATGTATGGAATTTTGAGATTATAACTAATGATCATAAAACTCATGATGACAACAATGGTTCACACATCCATGGAATTGTGGGAAAATCAAAATCATTGGTATTTCAATAAGCAATAATTGAACTACTGTCATCATAAATAGTAAGCTAATGATAAAATCATTTCACTTGTAAGTTGAAACAAGTTGCTCGTGAATATAGAAAGTTGTATTATTGAATTGTCATGGAATCTGTAGTTTAGTGTTGTGTTGCACAATGTTTATATCAAGCACCTGCACTCCAGTTTATTGTAATACCAATCAATTCCATAAGAGCTGCGAGTATCATGCCCTTTAAGTTGTTACCTAGCATATATAGTTCATGACCTTAGAGATAGACGATGAACATTGTTCTTTTGTCTCAAGCTTTTCTTCAGATGTTAATGTTGACAACTTTGCAACATGTATTAGAGAAGACAGAGATTATTAAAAGACAGAAGCTCCAAAAGATTGTAAAAGTTCATTTTCTTGATTCAGGTGAAGTATATCCAGCAACTTTTTGGTTTACTAGCTAAATCTGACATAAGAATTGCATCAGTCTTATTGCCAGATAAATAGATCAATGGATGCAGTCATCAAAGCTTGATTTTGCTCACAAAAATAACTTGTGTTCACTGTTCACTGTTCACATAATTGAGGTACAATTAGAGAGCAGAGCAAAACAGTGAGTAAACAATAGTTGATGTCAAAACATTTAACAAGGAGTAGAAAGGAGAAAGCTATTCATGAGACAGAAAATATAAATAAAACCTATGAAAATTGCATTGGGTGTCATGTTTGATATTATATTCTTCATAAAGAAGTAATTGAACATACCTGTTGCATAAAATAGATGACATGCTACTTTGGGAATTACCAAAGAAATAAATTCTACCTTGAGATTACATAATGGAGCATATAGTTCATAGACAGAAAGAAGAAGAATACTATAGGATGGCGATTCACAACAAATTCTTGCTAGCACAGCTATTACATTCAAACTACAGAAGCAACTGTCTTTATCTAAATGAAGCATAACATTAACCACAAGAAGTTACATAGTAATTACTTAGATACCTAACCAAAAGTTCCTTGCTTCACATAAAAGAAAAGGATATGCCATTTACTCCTTCCAAAGTTATTAGTAGTCAGACAGCGTTCCGTCGTGCTGCATCACTCAACTAAACCTTGTCAGTCTCTTTCTAGTTTCTACCCAGCTCGAGGCCCACAGAGTCGCAAAATGAATAAGGAACCAAGGAATTAGAACGCAGCATTTAAGGGATAACCAGCTTCTTCCCAGCATATATAGTGTCTCCGCTCATCTCATTTGCTTCCTTGATGGCATCGACAGACACCTAAACAGCCATCACCATTGGGGCATTTCATCAAACACAGGCCGGCAACCATATAACCACAGGAAACCAACAACAAAGCAAACAAAAGAAAGACCCTACCCCATATCTCGTAGCGAGGCCCCAAAGCGTATCTCCCTTGGCAATCTCCACGATCCGATTTGAAGACGACCCACTTCCCAATCGCTCCTCAAACTTAAGATTCTGAGCAGGAAACTGCAAGAGGAGTGAAGAATTGACGAGGTAAAACAGATATAGAAGCAAAAGTGGCTTCTTTCAGGCATTACCTCATAAAGGTCGTGTGGAGGCGGAGGTCGGCGAGCCTGGACGCGTTTGGGGATGAGACCTTTGATGACGCTAATTGCGATGCCGGAGAAGACAAAGAAACCCACGGCCTTCGCGATGGTCTCGTCGTTGGATTTTCCTTCACCGCGATCCCCACCGCCGCGGACGGAGGAGGAGGAGGACATCTCCGAAAGCGTCTTGCAGAGGGAGGCGGACTCGCTTGTTGTTTTGTTTTGAGTACAGAGCCAAAAGTAGGAATGATTGAATGAAGTCTTAGTTGGGCACCCAAACGATCCGCCCAAATTGGAATTTTGTGGATCCAATCCATGGGCCCAAATCAAATCCTTTATGAATCTAGTCTTAATTCAAATTTGCAGGGTCTGGATACTTAGATGGGTTTGAGATCATATCGAATTTACCCGGATCCACCTGAGCTAAGAGTCTGGCCCACTAGGACTGTTTGGCATTTAATCCTTGTAAGATACAAACTTAAATATAGACCACAAGTTTGCTCGACGGGAATCCTGACCCGGGACTAGGAAAAGTGGTGACCCGGAGAACGCCACGTAACCGTATGGAAGCTTTTTAATCACCCATCGCCTTGCAAATAATCCACTAATATCGTGTTACCCCATCCCTCTTCCGTCTAATCAAATATTATGCACGAAGACCTGTCAGGAAAAAGAAAAAAAGTATCATGCTTGAATGTACTTCCTCAACGATTAAGGAGTAGATGGAAAGACCGAATCCAATCTCAGGTGATTATTATGTAATAAAAAATATTTGATGATGGTTTTAGTTTAATAAATTAGTTGATTACTTGATGGTACGGTAATTTAGAATAATAACTTGGCAACGTACAAAATTTAAACTCTAGAATACATTCTCCAGAGACGGTGGAGACACCGCCCTCCGAAGTTGCGAAAGGGATACTAATTTAGTTGAAGAATATAAAGCGTACAAAGGTCTCTTAACCTCACCGGAGTTTACCGCAGCAAAGCCTCTTTAAAAATCACGCTGTGCGGCTCCAAGAAGAAGTATAAATACAGAAGGAAGAAGAACCACACCAGAGGAGTGGCGGAGGAGAACTCGTCAAGAGGAGAGAGAAGGCTACAAAAGGAATCTTTCCTCGGAGTCGAGATCGGCCTCCGTCTAATCCTCCTCAATGGCTCAGCTGCTCTCGCCAGTGTGCGCCGACTCCCTCCTCAAGTTCAAGAACCCGTCAACGCCTTTCCTCTTCTCCGGAAGCCGGTGGCGGAGTTCGCCGGCAGCGTCGCGGGTGATGGCGGATCCCCGAAGGAGCCTCCGCCGCCACTGTGGGCGGCGGAAAAGGGATGTCACTGTCGCCGCCGCCGCAGGGGAATCAGGATCGACGGATGATATCGTGGATGATTACTACGCTGTCCTTGGAGTGGTAACTTAATCCATTCTTGATATTTGGTCTTCTGATAGAAATATCTCTCTAGGGTTATCGCAACATGAGAAGAGGTAGGAATTACCTACTTCAATAGATCAATTGTGGATATTTGGGAAAATTTTCTCCTTCGTTGCATTTGCTTACTAAAAGGAAGAATTTTAGTGAAAGGAAGGATGGTGAAAAAAGGGGGCAAGCACTATAGCTCTAATTATTCCACTCAGGCTAACATATATAAATATCATGCATAGCAGATGCCAGATGCCACTCCCCAGCAAATAAAAAAAGCTTACTACAATTGCATGAAAGCTTGCCATCCAGATTTGAGTGGGAATGATCCGGATGTGACTAATTTCTGCATGTTTATCAATGATGTCTATGCGGTGAGCTCCTTAAACTTGAAACTCTGTTAGATCGTGTTAAATTCATGCATCCCGAGATTTTTATTTTGTAAGCTAACATGAATCAGGGAAGAACAGGTGCTTAGTGATCCTGTGCAGCGTATGGTATACGATGAAATTCATGGGTATGCCTTGACTGCTATCAATCCTTTCATCGATGACGATGCTCCTAAGGATCATGCATTTGTTGATGAATTTAGCTGCATAGGTATGGTGATTTTCATATTACTTTAAGCTTTAATAAATAAGCGGAAGAAACTTCATTCTTTTTCTTGATTAGCACGTCAAAGATCTATTCAACTCCAAAAGTATTTCGTATTTCTCTTCTTGGCTCAATAGACATATGGCAATGACCTCATGAGTTGTGGGTTGACAATAGACACAAGACAATGGATATCCTAATGTATTGCAGATGAACTTGGCGCAATGCATCTTAATCTCTTTTATCAATGGAACCAATATATTACCTTTTTGTCATGTATACACAGGATGTAAAAATTGTGCGAATGTGGCTCCTGATGTTTTCCAAATTGAGGAAGACTTTGGACGAGCAAGAGTTTTCTGCCAATCAGGGAATTCGGATTTGGTTCAACAAGCTATTGATAGTTGGTGAGTTCCGAGGGGCATAGCAACAGTAACTTAGTGCAACAAGCCAGTAGTAAATGCTATCTGATTTAGTCACCTTAATTTACTATTATTCATAGCGTGGACTTCTCTGGATCGGGGCGGATTTTCCTATTTAAATCATTATCTCTATCTCGTTAATTACTATTCTCATTTCTATGAAGTATACTTGGAGACAATGACATGCTTCTATTTGAAGCCTGTCATCTTAATGGTGTTCTAGACTCAGCCATTCCACACGCTGCCTAGCAGAAGATTCATTTCATAGCATTTCAACTTCCCTAGATACATTATATAACGAGATAGGATGTAATCTTCGGTTCTTTGAAATCAATGAAACTTTATTCTTTGAAACTCATACGAAGGAAGAGCTTCACTAACAATTACCTCAAAAATTCCATCCTAGTAATTCTTTTCTGTGGATATATTTGAAGATATCTGGATACTATTTGTTTTCATCTCTTCAGCATTCTTTCAATGACTCTTCATTCTTTATTGGCTCCCCTTTTCTGATCTATTTGGTATTGTCGCGAGGATATGCATGTAAAGTTTAATAGATGATATTCTGTCAATTGCATTTCTTGCAGTAATGGTTTTCCTGCTAATGCTGATCAATTTGAATGTTCATTTTCAGCCCAGTTGATTGCATTCATTGGACTTCTGCTGCACAGCTTTCACTTCTTGAAGATGAAATGCGTAGAGCTGAGAGAGTGAATGTAAGACAAATTTCCTAATGAAATACTCTGTGATTAGTAAAAAGATCTGGTAGGGTGTCCTCAATGTCAGGTCCTCATCTTGATGGTCATTTTGCATGCATGGAGAACTAAAAACTTCATGTTGTGTCTGTCCTTGTTCATTTTAGATGCTAATTTCATGCTTACACATGTTGAGTCCAAAAAATTCAGGAAGGATCTTCTGTTGCATTGAGCTTTATTCAGAGTTCGGTAGAGTCAGGGTCTGTGGTGGGGAGAGACCAAGTAGATCTTCTTTCATATCTTTTTGGTCTTTCTGTTTCACATTTTTAAGATTTTGAAGTTCTCCAGTATTTTAAGATTTTGGTGAAATTGAACAGGCTGGCAGTTATAGATATTGCTGAAATGATTACTGCCCTTTATTTTCTCCTCTAGTTTATTTTTAAGAACTGATTCAAAGTTGCCTTAACTTGAATTCTCTATTATAGAGAACTCTGTTATAAATGAGTTTCTATTTGAACAGGTTGGGCTAATGCTTGCAGGAATGGGAGGTTCATCAGTAGATGTGTTTCGGATGGTAATAAAGATGGTTTTGATTCTTGATGGAATTTGTATTTACAATATTAGCACTTTCTTGATTTTCCTTGACATCTTTATATGCGACAGGCAAGTTCACGGTGGGAAAAGAGACAGGCAAAAGTCTTGGTATATTTCCTTGTTCTTATCCATTTATCACCTCAACCTGCTTGTCAGACAATATCCACTACTGTCAAACAGATAATATGTTTGCTTATGTTTCACTTGCTGTAGTTTCATTCCTCTTAATAAATCATTGATCATTTGTTTCTAGAAGTCTGCTTAATTCCTTAGACTGGGCCTAGAATAATCATCTCACTTGTTCTCATTTTGATAGGCAAGGCATGGATATGATTGGCATGATCTCCCCTTTCACTTGACCTGTAAAGTGCTGATAATTGACACACTTCATTCCTAATTGCCTTGCCTTATTTCTCATCTAGAGCCAGTATGACAAGTACGATAGCGCCTTGGTTATGATTCTTATTTATCTGCTTAATCAATTGAGATAGTTGAACAAATATGGCATTTCAAGTATCAAATTCTTCATTTCCCGTCTTGTGTTGCCTCTTACGTACTATGTGATAGCAGTGATGTCATAAGTTAGTAATTCAAGATCATCATAGTACCTCTATTTCCTTATATTTGCAGTCCATTAGACGTGTTCTCTTGCATGCAGGAAAGGGTTAGGATTCGAATGGTGAAGCAGAAGGATTCAAAGTCCTGGAGTGATGTTTGGGGAAAGCCAAAGGATTACCAAAATACAGGTACTCTTTCACAAACAAAAAAGAAAAAAAGAAGCTATATATGTTGCTAAAGTTCCTGTGATGTCTCTCTCTTATCCTCTGAATCTTCAAGGTAAAACTCTGTCAGTTGCGATGGGCAATGAATAGCAGCAATTGCTTGGCACTAATATTTCTAGTTAGATGTATTCACTTTTCACATGCATCTCAATTAAAGGGGGGACATAAACCTCTTCATTGATCAGAATCTCAAACCACTTAGCTGGTGGGTAAAGAATGAGTGGTTGCTGACAGTATCAAGCCTCCTAGTTTCTGAGCAAATTAAAATAACCCTTAGGCCTGGAATCTGGATAGCCCTTTTCGATTTCTTTCGTTTTTTTTTCCTATCAAGCTACTTGCTGGGTTTGCTTCCGATGACTAATAGGACATTTGATTTGCAGAAGAGGAAGCTAAGGAGCGAGCAAAAAGAGCTGCAGAAGCAGCAAGAAGGTGGAGAGACTACTCGAGGAAAGGCACAGATAAACCCCCTACTTTCAAACTTCCAGAGGCAATGTCCGGTAAAGAACAATGAAACACAAAAGAAAAGGGGATTATTTCCAGACAGTACAATGTCCGAGACAATCTCTCTCCTCCATCAACTTCTTAACGTGTAATTAATTATTTCCAGAGCGCTTCTACAGCCGCCGCCGCTGCTGCTTAGTTCCCACTCATATTATATTTGTAAATCATGTATAAATCCATAGATGATTCTTACAGGTGCCTCTCACCAAGATCATTACCCTCTCCAACATGTATCCTATGTATATATATACTCTCTCGTTACGACTATTCTAACAAATAAAATAGAAGTTGATGTTGGATTGGAATGACTGACATGCGTATTATACAAACTCCATTCATCCTCCAATTAACTGATATTTGTGCTAATTAATGCATCATAAACAACAATTAATCTAAGTCAATTCCCCGGGGAAGCAGTGATTACTAACAACACAAGCAAAATAAACAGTTATTCGTAGTCACAGTTCTACTTCTACCTGACAGTGCAAGCAACAGCATGAGCCCAAGACTTCAGGTGTGCCTTCATGGCCAAACTATTATTCATAGGTGGCATAGCATAACAATTCAACGACCTAACAAAAGTCTGGGCCTTGTGTGATCTCCTCATTCTTTGATGCTCCCAGATCGCTGAAACTGGTCTAGCTTCCAACTCCAATCCACCAAAACAAGTGTGCAAACTCATGTGCCCTTTAAAGTTCTCCTTGATCTCCATATGCACTTCAGTTTCTTCCATCGTGCTCTCTTCTGCATTTGTCTTCCTCTCTTCTGATTCTGCTGCTTCTCCTTGATGATCACGAGTGGCCAAAGACCTCACTTCTTGATGGCAAATCACTTCTTTTGGGCTTTCAGGGTCAGTAAGAAGATGTGGCTGTTCCTCTGAACTCTTCCCATCGACGCATTCAGACGGGGAAGATGGTTTGAGAACGTTGGAGAAGAACCAAAGATGGTCGATATTTTCTAAGATCATCTTCCCCTCCATGTGAATGTGATCATCTGAAAGTCATCTGAAAATATAAATGAATTAGATAATGAGAAGATATAAAGGTGAAATATTACATATATATATATATATATATAAGATTAAAGCCAATTTGAATTGGATGGGTTGTCAGGCATTATCTCGAGGTACCAACGGCTCTGTACAACACGTGACTCCACCTAAAAGTCCTACGTGGCACATCTTTTTATGAGAGCCAGAGTGGATTTCAGGTGGAATGTTACCCGACTGGGACCAGTGGAGCAGCCCATTGGGTTTCTAAGTCGACCCTTTCTTGGCCCAACTCCAGAAATTTTTCTTTTTCACCACAAAATAATAATAATAATAATAATAATAATAATAATAATAATAATAATAATAATAATAATGGACTTGCATGCAGTTAAGTGCAAGCTACGATTAATAAGAAGTTAAAATGGATTTCAGAAGTACCATCCGGAGGATTGGCTCGCTATGTCTAAGGCCAAAGCCATGGTCAAACTAAGAAACAAGAAAATTAGTTTAGAGAAAGAAATCTAGGAAAGATAAGAATAACTGAGATATTGTTTGAAGCTAACAAGAGTTCAGTTATGACATTCATATGGCATGCACGTAACTAGTATATACATAATAATGTATAGACTCAATATACATAAAGTTTTTCTGATTACAGCTAGAGAAAGAGGAGACTTCTACTGAGAGATACTACTGAGAAGGTCCATTGCTGGGCAAATCTCCTTTGGCAGCGTCCTACGTACCATTGAAGGTTGCTGCCAAAGGAGATGTCGCCCAGAAATGCACCCTCGCACTTTTGTCACCTTAAGGTGGTCCGGTGGCTCACTCATGTATGAAGTTTTCTATCTTTCTATGTATTTAAAGGTGGCGAGGTCCATCCACCTCGTTAGGGTTTAGGATTTAAAGTTTAGGAATATGTTGCACTCTTTACTGTCATTTGTCACTGGTCATGGTGTGTCCAGCGTTCCTCCAAAATTGGATATGCCTCATCTTTCCTCTAGCATATCCTCTCTAGATCTATACCTCTCAATTCATCTTAAAATTTAATTATGAAGCATATGTAAGATATCCTTGGGAGAGCTTCTTTTCTTTTAAAATTAAGAGCAATGCTATTACTGTGGATTGTGGAACAAGGTATCTCTCTATATATCGTCTTTCATATATACGTGGGTAGATAAATATTCCTTATTCCTGAAAGCATTATTAATCCAAGCAACAGGAAATTATCTTGAGATTAGTTATATGCCGTCAGGATTAATTTACTAGCAAATAAAACTAATTTTGTGTGAGGACTTCACCATTTCATCAGACTAATATTGAGAATTAACTCTCTTCTTTCTTGTCACTTAACCAACCATGCATTGTTAACGAATACCTCCTAGAGATTCTTCTATATATATTTACGAGCTTCATAAGGTATATATGCATGCATACTTGGAGAAACTACTAGATCTCCACCCTCCGTCACACAGGATATATCCTAATACTAGGAAGACCAACAAGAACGTTAGATTTACGCATAGTAGCAAATAAAAGAGCATCAAATATATAGCCAGCGAAGATCCTAAAGAATGTTCCTCTCCTTGATATCTGAAGCAAATATTTTGTGGTCTCATGCATGGGTACCATGACAAAGACCAAAAGGTGATTCCTTTGTTCCAAAATTTTAATGGCTATGGATGATTCTCTCATCGCATATATGCATGCAAGGCTTAAACTTACCCGTTTGGATGGCCAACAATGTCGTCTAAATGATTTACTTCTTCCTACGTTTTTCCACGTCCCAATGGCCAAGACTTCTCACACGTACCATCCATCTATCTACAAGTCTCAAAGATACTACGAAAAGAAACCAAGCAAATGAAAGTAAAAGAGGCGAGAAAGAGCTAATGCCTTTTGAACAGATAAAGGGGACACCATATTCCTCTAGCACAAACCCAAAAAGTAGAAAAGAGAAATAGAAAGGGAAGAAGCTCCTCAAGAATAGTCCTGATTTCCTAGCATATGCTGTAGCATATCCAGATCCAAGGATCAACTAAAAACATTATAAATCTACACCTGAGGAGAGCTATAATCTCATAGAACACTGCAAAGAAGATAGAGAATAGCAGAAGAAGATTCATGTGAGGCTAAGAATAACAGAGCAGTTCTCCTTGGGCAGGAATGCTGATAGGCATAATATAATGCTTCTGCTATCCTTGCCAAAGGAGAATTGCCCTGCCATTCTCCTGCACAAACTATTGTTTCAGACTAATGGTGACAATGTGTTCAGAGGAACATTTCTTAGAGGTAATTCTCAGTCATATATCTTTTTATTATTTATTATTAATAGGATATGAATCCAAGTTGAAAACCAACTAGACTCTTATTGTATTATTAATTCTGAACAGTATTTATTATAATAGAAGAGAGAAAATTGAGGCCCCATAATTTAATTACAGCTACTTTGGAAACTGTAAGCCCATAAGCTTATCTAACAAAGACATGAGATGAGATCAAATCATACTAATTGTAGTATATATTATGAGGTTATATGCCTAGTGTTCCCCCATAAACAAAGCATCAAAGGGATTAATTAAAGTGACAATCAATTATAGCTTAATAAAGTCAACTGCGACCAAGAAATGTCACCCTCAACGTGACAACTGACATGATTCTTTAAAATCTTTAAAAAGATTGGGCCCAATGGATGATGAAATTTATCACTTGAAAAACTCAACCATTAGCTTTAAGGCGAAGGCATTAACCTTCGAATGATTCAAACACTCGGTTAGTTTTGATAGAAAAAGGAGATCATGGGAGATATTAATTCTCCATCTTTGAGTTAATTAGTCTACTCTATTCAGCCAATAACCACTGTTTACGTTTAAAAAATAATAGAATTATTCTAACACGTAACAGGCTACGGTCTATAGTTTCACTTTAAAAACAAGTGCAATTTTTTCTTCTTCAGTTTAATCCCATCAATCAAAACAAACTACCACTTAGCCATTTGTTCCATACTTCTAATCATAATTAACTCTATCTCTCCAGATTAATTATGATTAAGCATCACATGGAGGTAGTGAGAGAGCACAACGAGCTTGGCTGTTTGCAGCACAGCAACCATTTTTTTAAAGCACTGCCGTGATTATACTAAAGTTTTTATTTCACACTCTGCTGTATGCGTTTATATGGACAAATTATAATAGTGAAACAATAAGGTGTATATAAAAAATAAACACACAATGCAGGGTGCGAAATGGGAAAAATAAATCCAGGCCTATAAACTTATGTATCCTATTCCAACTACTCGTGTATATATTATAGATGGGAAATGGAGTATAGGTGGGGGAGAAGTCACTCTCACAACTTTCTATGGCTTCATTTATTAATCCTTCTATGTGCTCTCACATCCTTCTCTTCTTAGAGACATCATCGTTTAGTTTAATTTATATCACTTTATTACGTAGATAGAGACAGATGCGTAGATGGCAACAATGACGCCGAGGGCTACCCGGATCTCTCTTCTCTCCTTCTTATAACCCAAACCCTTCTCTATCCTTCTCCTTAATAGAGCAAAAAAGAAAAGAAGTTGGACATCAGCACGAATTTTAAGGCGCGGCGGAACACGGAGCGAGAGATTTGACGGCTGGGATTTGGTTGGTCGTATGGTCGTATCTAAGATGGACGGCTATTGTAGCAGCGACTCCCGCAGCTTCGAGTCTGAGGAGGCCGGGATCCCGTCACCTACCGGTGAGCAGAAGACGAGCCACCCCTTCCCTTCCCCTTCTCCCCCGGCTAAGAGGAGGTCCGGTCCGCTGCTCCGCCGGAACTAATTGCCGTCCTCTCCTGCTTCGTTTTCTTGTACTTGCCCCGTCTTATTTAGATTCTTTAATTCTTTTTATCATTGCAGCCGGCGAGAGATCCAGAAGAGGGTGGTGTCGATACCCATCGGGGAACCTGATGGGCCGCGGCCCAAAGGCGTCGGCGAGGGAGCTCCACCGTCGGATTCGTGGGCCTGGAGAAAGTACGGCCAGAAGCCCATCAAGGGATCCCCTTACCCCAGGTATGTATGCCGCGGTACATAATCCATCCGGTAATCCCTGTCTACTAAGAAGTGGTGGTCTTACTTTGGGCTTTTGGGATTGGATGCAGGGGCTACTACAGGTGCAGCAGCTCGAAGGGGTGCCCCGCGCGGAAGCAAGTAGAGCGCAGCCACGTGGACCCAACAATGCTAGTCGTAACTTATTCCTTCGAACATAACCATCCCTGGCCTCTTCCGAGGAACAAGACCCCGGCCCGGCCCACGGAAGAGCCGGCCCAGCCGAAAAGCCCGGTGGAACAGGAGGAGAGCTTCGCCGATCTGATCGGGGAGGAATTCCAGTGGTTCCTGGGTTCCCCGACGTCCACGTCAGCTCCGGCGGCAGGAGAGGCGATCTTATACGGGCCCATCTTTGGGGCCGCCGCCGACGCCATGCGACTTCCGGAGGAGATCGCAGAGGAAGGAGAAGGAGGGGGAGGCGAGGAGGACGCGCTCTTCGCAGGACTCGGCGAGCTACCCGAGTGCGCCGTGGTGCTTCGGCGGCGCGGCTTCGGCTTGCCGGCGGAGTTCGTCTGATAGCCATTCATCAATAGCTAGGGCCGCTTTCCGTGCGAGTTGTGATACTTTTTTTTGTTTTATTTTTCTCGATTTTTGAAAACCAAAATTCCTCAAAATTTTAAAGCTAGGTTGAGTGATATCATATTCTTTCTCAATCTCGCTTGGATAAAAAGATACTAACAATAATTTATGCAAATGTTTGGTTGTAATTTAAAAATTCCTTTAAGCTCGGAAGAATGCACGTGGAGTAAACAGGAGGAAGCGCCGCCGCCGGTCACTGCCTGAATCGCCTCCTTCGTGTTAACAAACGAGACAGCATTTCGTCACTTGCCCAACCACTAGAGTTCACAAATCTCAACATATTTCCCATAGATTTGTCCTGATCTACAACATCTTGATGGTGTTTATATTATTGTCAATTATCGAGATCTGAGAAAACTAAGGCTTCGATGCTCGTCCTAAAAAGTTGAAAAGAGAAGTTAATGCTAGACGTGTTCCAGAATTAAAACTAGAATAAGAACTCCTTCGTTTACATCAAAATAAACCACATGCTTTGCTTTGATAGGCATGATACGAGCTTTAACTAAGAAACTATTTGATAAAGATTTAGGATCTCCTAAATTCGTTACAGATTCATCTCATATGTAGCCAATCCAACCCTACCACCTCGAGCTCAATTAATTTTAGTTAATGGAGTGGATCTGCATTTAAATTATTGATGGAGGGAGTTTAAGTAGCAAGATAACGAACTTGAGATGGAAATTAGCAGACAAGCAACGTGAGTTAACTCCCTAGTACAAAAGAGAACGTGGGATTACTTAACTACTCACATGCTCCTCCAGAAATCAAGGCATCTTATCCTAGTTGTAAAGGCTTACTTAGTAGTAGGAAAGGTAATTAATTTGTTAATTATCCTCTTTTCTGTAGAGGATTAGTTTAATCTGGGCTTAAGCTTAGCCCGCATCCCAACTTTTCTGGGCTGGGCCTTGGGTGAATATGTCTACGATAATCCGATTTACAAATATCTAAACCTGAGGGGGTTTTATGAAATAAATGTTTAAGCGTGAGTAGGTAGTTATTTGCAAAAAGGCCATCGTTAATTCCGGTGGCTGTCTGTTCGCTTTTTTCTCTTTCAGCCGACCCACTTCTCTAGCGTACGCCAAACTGACCGCCGACCGCCGCCACCAGCGGCCGCTTATCTGGCTGATACATGCTCGTTCACCAGCTCCTGTCCAATAACAAGGAATCTTTTCGAATCTACCTTGGTCTCGATGCGCCTACTTGACGAGTTCAGATCTGGCTGTACAACTGCTGATCTCATTTGGATTAGCTAGGGTTTTAGTATTGGAGAAGGAAGAAAGATTCTTTGATCAGTTGGTAAAAGTAAACTTGTTCTAAATGGGCTTAGATCCCACGGAAGAAGTGGAAGAGCTGAAATTAGTAGAGGACGCAGAGAGTGAGACTAATAGCCGCAACCCTGTTCTCAGAAAGGAGCCATCTTTCTCACGGTGGTGTGACGAGACTGGGGTCGTCGGCGCAAACGATTCCTTAACTGATGGCTCTTTGATCAATTCTGCGAGTGGAGATTCCGAAGAATTCGAGTTGCCATTGCTCCAAGGAGGCGGATCGGAGTTGGAGGCTGCTGGAAAGAGTATGATTTCAGGCACTGCAAATGGAGATCGGATGAGCTACTCGTCTATGGACATTGAGAATGCGATGAGCGCAAATGATTCGACGAGCAGACCAACAGATGAAATGCAGGCAGAGGTTAGCTCAATTTCTGTACGATTCTTGGCGAAGATTTTGGGCTACATCTTAGTTTGGTATACCCTCAGTATCTGTTTGACTTCGTAAGTGCCTAATTCTTTCTAGATGGACTGTTATATTTCCCTTAATCTCCGTGGAAGATTAAAACTTGGTACTTCTCCTTATAGCTATAACAAGGAAATGCTAGGGGAACAGCTTATGCGGTTTCCAGCTCCCTTATTGATGAACACTGTTCAGTTCACAATGCAAGCTTTGTTATCGAGGGCTATCGTGTACTTCCGATCTAAAGGTTCTGAAAACAGGAGTGACATAATTTCGTGGAGAGATTACTTCACCAGAGGTAGCTGCGTAATATATTTGTTCATCTTTAGCCTCCACTGTTAAGTGCCGTTACTTTCTATTTGACAAATATGCAAATGGAGAAATATGGATAAGCTATAAGACTATAGGTGGAATTTTCTTTTTGTAGTTGTGCCAACAGCTCTTGGAACTGCATTAGATATAGACTTCAGCAACTCTTCCCTTGCTTTCATAACTGTGTCATTTGCTACGATGGTGAGTTCCCTTCTCAATTGGTTAAAGTTTGTGAATTCCTTAACTTGTATACTAAACCTTTATCCCCTGTTATGCAGTGTAAATCTGCCTCTCCAATTTTTCTCCTTCTGTTTGCTTTTGCATTTAGGTGCGTTTTACTTGAACTGTTATTTGACAACTTCTTGTAATATTGCAAATAATTCGTGTGCAATCTTCTTTTTAGCACGTCATCATAAATTTTATGGTACTGAATGTCCATTGCCAATGAGTTGAGTGAGAAAGGTGGACCTTCTACAAATTATTTGAATAGTTCAAGATTATCAATCATTGTGATTTTATGGCTATATAAAGTGGGATCTCTGTAATTTTTTACTCTAAGTGATCCTTTTTTTTACCACTTATATTCAAGATATCATCTTTGCCATTGTAATTTATCTGTCAGTTTCTTCTGTTTCTATTCCCGGGCCTCCTTTTTTCTTTAGCTAATGTATTTATCAATGAGTCCTCCGTAGGAAAGATGAGCTGTTGTGCTGGTCTGGGTTTTGTTCCAATTTAGTATATGTCTTATAACACGTTAGGCCTCTTATTTTGTTCTAAAAGGTTGGAGAAACCAAGCTTCAAGCTTCTCGGTATCATAGTCATCATTTGCTCTGGAGTTCTATTAACAGGTATATAATGCTTCCTCAGCTACATCCATGTGGTGCTCTTTGTAGTTTGTATATAGTTAATTGAATTAATTTGTCACAAATAAACATGTATTTGCTATATTATATGAGACATTGGTTTTAAATTTAGATGTTATCGTCAATGTATCTTCTTCCACTGATTCTTCAATATAATGCAAATTGCTAAGGGCTTAGCTACAATGTTACTATGCCATTTCCTTATAGATCAAACTATGTTTCTGTTTTTCTCATGACAAGTGCATTCTGTATCACCATATGGTTCGTAGTTAAATTTCATGCATCCTTAATTATGTTGACAAACCTCATTTTTCTCAGTTGCCAAGGAGACAAATTTTGAGTTTTGGGGATTTATTTATATCATGCTTGCGGCTGTTATGTCTGGCTTTCGCTGGTGCCTGACTCAGATTCTCTTGCAGGTTATTAATTCACATTTCTTAACCCAAATTAGCTGATTAAACTTTAAAAGGTTATCTAAAAAATGATTTTCTTGTCTAAATCTTTACCCTTCTCTCTCTGTGCATGTGGCTTCCAAACTCAACATGAAGAAAGAGGCATATGGTAAGCAGTCTATTTCCATGCTTAGGAGCACCATAGTGCTTTTTCTCATTAATAATACTGCCTCATGGATGAATTCTGTGTCCAAGGTGGCATTTTCCTTTCAATACACATTGTGCATCATGGAAATTTTACAGTTACATTTCAAGTTGCTTTTGATACAGTTTGAGAAGATTGCAATTTGAAATTTTTCTTAGTCAATTTGATGTTGTGCAGGTTTAAGGGACCCCATTACTCTGATGAGTTATATTACCCCTGTAATGGCAATAGCAACTGCAGTCCTCTCTCTTGCAATGGATCCCTGGCATGATTTCAGGACAAATGATTTTTTTGATAATTCAAGGGGCATCATAAAAAGTTGTTTACTGATGGGTTTGGGAGGTATATTGGCATTTTTTATGGTAAGCATTTGATAGCAAACATTCTTGGCCAACATGAACATTGTTCAAATTATCTACCCAATAAATTAGTTGTAACATCCTTATCATTGCAAGTTGCAGTTTATGTTCTACACAAGTGTTTATAACATCCTTTTGGTTGCAGGTTTTAACTGAATATATTCTCGTTTCAGCAACTAGTGCAGTAACAGTGACAATTGCTGGGATGGTCAAGGAGGCTGTTACTATATTGGTACACATGACTCAATATATGTTTCCATTTACTCATAGTTGCTCTGCATGTTACAATTACTGCCAAAACCAATTAGGTTTTTAAATGGATTTCAGCAAAGATTGATTGTTAACATGAAATCAAGTGTCATTCCTATTTACTAACTTGTGTTAACACAGTAGTTAAAGGAAAAAATATATAGATCTATGTGCAAATTTTAACTTTATTGGAAGCAAAATTTTGCATGAAACATTAGATTCTGCTGATAGCACTTATAACTTATTACACCAACATCTGTTGCAACTCTTGTACTCTGGCCACATCGATGAAATTATCTTCATTTCATAGTGGGTAATTTACTTTTATTCTTTTCTTATCCTGGTGCTGCACAAAATTTGACAATATGTATATCTCACTCATTTATCTAATTTGATGGAGGCATTTTTCTCACACCCCGGTAGATATCTTCTGTCACATTAATGGAAAGTATGTTACTATTGCATCTCTAACCATTTTATCACATAATATATTCTTTTCCATTTTCCTGCTAATTACCATGTTATCGCAACTGCTTTGTCTACCATACATGTATATCTTGCCACCTCATTCGAGACATGGAAAAATGCAAGATTCTGTTTATTGTATGCTGATCTGAAAGTAGTTTATCTTATATGTTTGTGACGGGAGTATTGGCAGTTTGCAGTGCTTTTCTGGAATGATAATTTTACCTGGCTAAAGGGACTCGGACTTGTTATTATAATGCTTGGAGCCTGTTTATTCAACTGGTACAAGTAAGTATATATATTTCTTTATCTGGGCTGACGTGATTATGTATGTGCTCAGTCGTTACTATATAGTATTAACAATGATTGCACAAGGGAGAACGATTGGCCTCTGGTTCTCCCATATATATCTTTAGTTTGACCACTGGATTGTCTCTTGAATTCTGGAAGCTTTAATAGTTATACCTTCCTATTTGACTGCATCAAATAGGAATTCACATTATACTATATATTTTTATCAATATTTGGCTTCAGAATGGAACCTACAGACCTAAGCCTTCATCTATAATTTTATCTGTCTCATGTTCAGGTACCAAAAGCTAAGGAAAATGAAGCCAAATGAAAATGGAGAAGCAAATTCTGTTTTTTCTAATGCAGCTGCAAGATATGTTATCCTTGATGATATGGAATCTGACGGCTATGCATCTTGATTTTCACTAAATTCAGAACAGCTACTGACAAAAAGCTTGGGAAATCTTTTTTTCAAAGAGGTAGCATTCACTCCTTAAGTTTTGTGACAGATTTACCTCGCTAGCACTCTTATTTTCACAAAGTTTCACCAGTTTTCACCAGTTTTATCTTTTAGCAGATTCATTATACAAGTTGCAGCAGCTTGCTGCCATTCTTCTGGTAGAAAGCCTGATGCTTCTGCCATGCCGATGATTTTGTTATTGGTAAAAGATAAATAGTTGTTCAGGTTTTCAGCAGAATACACCAACAGAGAAATTAACAGCAGGAAGCAGAGTGATCTCTTGAACATTTATTGTTATTCGTTCGTCATTCGTTTTATTGAGCTAAATTGTTATTTCATCTCTTGCAGTCTTCCTGATATATTAACTGCCAACAATGTACAACATCAAGAGCTCCTCTTTTATTTAACTTGCAGTCAAGTGCAAAGATACATACTATCGAACAATACATGTTCTAGTTGAAAACAAGTGATGTTTATTTCCAATTTGGTGGCGAAAGAAGGCCAACTGCTTGCCACTTTTTATTGTATAATACCAAATATAATCAAAATGTAAATATTTGTTCCTTTAATTTTCTCGTCGAGTAAATGTTGCTTCTCGAAATGATTCGCTTCTAGGAAATCAGAGATTATGAAAGGCAACTTATGCTCGTGTATTTATTATGTCACTCATTCATCTGTAGGTTTGAATGTTTCGACTTACTGATATAAATGCACCGAACATCTTGAAATAATTGCGGAACTCATTCCCCATCAATTCAATCACAAAAGATTTGCCGCTCAATTAAAGCTGGATGTCTTATCAAAAGCGGATCTAAACCCTGTGCTAAAATTCGTCATCTGGAATTTAACATGCCTGCATAGATTTTCTTTTTAAAAAACTTTCTCCAGCAATTTTATGCCTTGCTCTGAGGTGGCACGATCAATTGGATGTGAAGCCAAATCTGATCCCTGACCCAGGAAAAGAATAATGTCAAAAGAAATGGAAGCTCTCCACGTTTCTCTATAGAATCTCATGGAGAGTGGAGCATCTGCTACTTGCGAAAAGCTTCATGTAGGGCAGTGATTACAGTAGGAAAGCAGATTCCTGTCTCCACCTAGTATAGAATATAGTGCCAAAAAAAAATAAGTTCCTCAGTCTCATTGCTTTCAGGTTTCAACAGCGGTTGAAGGATGAGAGCCATAGCCAGCAGACTCGCCTTGCCCAGTAGTTCGAGATTTCAAAACGAGCATGACTCCTCTTATCCCGAGCACGACTTTAGCCGAGACTGGCAATACAGAATTCCTTTGCCTCTATATCATAGGCTGGTAGACTTCTGCACTTCATTTTGATTCTTTTTCAGGAGATTACAACTTGCAAAAGATGAATATTTTCTTGCCATCTGCTGTGATTCATAATTCAGGAAGAAGAAGGAGGTTTGTTTCCATGGAGATTATTTGAGCAAAGAGTAAGAACTGGGCCTTTCCACTTAAATCGGTATGCACTCATGTACCTACTGTAAGAGCATTATAACTGTTAACTGCAAACTTGATATGTGACAACCAATAAATACGTATATGAATCAGATTCCCATCACAACCCCATTCACCAGTAAGAATCCTGGTTGTCCATGGAGATGGAGGCGGTAATGTCACCAGCAATAGAGTCAGCCCTAGGCTGAGGCAGTTCATCCAGGACTCACCACCACAAATCCGAGGCGAGTGGAACCTGGGTCTGCTTACAGAACCAGAAGACCGCAGCCTGACTGATGACGAGTTCAAGAAGGCAATGAAGAAGCTAAAAAAGCAGGTATATAGGCCTCCTTACCCAAGAAAGAAGGCTTTTAAGAGAGGCATCTTCAGCAGTCGTGGTAGCGGTGCAATGGATGATGACAACGACGAGAAGGATGACAGAAAAGACTGCACCATTTGCTTGGAGGCCTTTGTGCCCAGTGAGCAAGTGCTGGTTACCCCATGCAACCATATGTTTCATAAAGACTGCATCATCCCTTGGGTGAAGAGCCGTGGCCAGTGCCCTGTTTGTAGGTTCGTGCTATACAAGAGAAGTGAGACTTCATTTTCTCAGAACAACAACAGCAACAACAATAACAGCAGCAGAAGCAGCAACAATGATACTAGTAGCAATTACTATATTACTACCAACACACCGGACTTTGGAGATGATACTTTAGAACTCCTTGCACTTATAAGGGCCATGGAGGAGGCATTCAACTGGGTCACTCTCTCTCGAGCTATTTGACATAGTTAGATGACTTGTTTGGCAAATAAAATGAACGATGGTTGCTCTAGTACCTGCAAGATGACAAAAGCTTGCAGGATTGTTATCTGTCAGTGAATAGAAGAACTCTATTTAGCAATTGCCAGGTTGGTTTGACAGATTTGGAAATTATTTTGCAATAACACACACACACACACATATATACACACACTTCAATTTTCTTTTTCCAGAGGGTAAACCTTGGTGAACTTATAGAAGAGGAGTACCACCATATAGGAAATTTACTCAAACCAAACAATCCCTATTGATATGCTCTTAATCCAACCAAAAAGGGGAGGACGTCCTTTCTATTTTCCTTTCAGATCGCCAACTATGCGACACCCCACTGATATGTATAACAAACAGAAACTTGTGAAAGCTGACTGTGTATTATGTGTAGATTTATAACATATTAGTTCTTCACTGTACTCAGCTTTGGCTAAAAGTAACTTTCATGAGTTAAGATAAATTGAGATTTATATATTAAGAATCAATAGCCCTAGAGATTATATATTAACATGGCAAAAAATAAATCAAACTGATAGAACTAATCAGGAAAGATACCTTATTCATCATTCATAGTTATCATTATGCATCGGCAGCTCATCCGGGAGACCTGGTAGACAGGCATCTTCCACACGGGACAATTTTTGAAAGAGAATGTGACTTTAATATCTTGATTCTTATACCTGATAGCTGTGGAGAAAATGTTGACAATGAACACATTGCAAAGAGGAACATTAGGTATAACTAAACAAAATTCACAAATTTACACCATCTTGTATGAAATATTGTCCTGTCAATTCTTTTTTACACAATTCCTGTGTTCAAATTACTGAATACAAGCTGTCACACGTTGCTACGTAGCAATCTAAGTACTCTCTTTTCTGATAAAAGAAGTCCTTATAAATCTATATGCTAAACAGCTTATTAGCATCTCGCCTCCTATAATTCCCATTATTTAGCATTATCTATTATTCCTATTGTTCATTAGTGCATTCATTTTTCTCTCTCGTTTATGCAATAGAGCACAGAAATGTCTCAAATTGAAGAGTGAAGACCCTTGGATCAATCTTAAGGAAAAAACTTTAGTTTGATCAAATTGCTTCTGCTTATTCATACTTAAAACCGTTGGAAAGACTATTCTGGTAAATTTCCCATCATTACAGTGCTATAGACTCTCAGGTGTCAGAGGTGAACTGGATTGTTTAGAAATTAAAAAAAGAAACAAAACAAAAAGAATCATGTACTTGTTGACTAACAACTATGAAGCTAACCAACATACAGTGAATCCAAATGTTTTAACCCACAGTTGCCAAAAAGATATTCCAGCACCAAAAAAGAGAAAAAGATGCAAAAGAAAGTTTATGCTAAAGCGATACCTTTCCCTGAATCCTCTTAGAAGCTTTCCAACAGAGTATGCTTCTTGAGATAGGCTCCAATCTCCTGTAATTTACAAAACATATAGTTACCACTAAAAGAGCTCACTTCATCCAATGGAGATGCATTAAATACAATAATGCTCCAGATGCACAATCTGCAGCAACAAGAGATTGCACAAAAACTTCATATGCTAGGCACAGAAACTACATTTTCAGTGCAGTACATCCTAGCACAAATCTAAGTAGTGTACAAGAATACATTGTTCCTCAACCTATTTTGTCTACAAATGGGTATCTGAAATTGGAGATAGGTAGCATACTAGCATATTATAGCCATACTACAACATAACCACGATTATGACCCAGGTATTTCTGTCCTCTATATACTGTTTATTCCTTCTTCTGAAAATATGCATTATTATACTCATCACTAGAATACCCCCTAGTCCCTACTATAGCACTATGAGTCTATGATGTCCTCACACAAAATGAATCGAAAACTAAAAAAAAAACAAGAACTGAGCCACAAAAATGACTGACTTAAACTCCTCTAGAAGGTTTTGAAGTTTGTACACTATGAAAATATCAACGACCACAAGTAAAAGAAATTACACTAGGAATTTCATCTACAAACTATTACTTACAAATTCTTCTGTTCAAGCTTCTCAGAAATTGAGATAGTTTTCCTTCTTGACCGTCCTCGCCGTTGTAAACAACCTTCTGCCTGATTCATAACATGTGTAAAGACTCAGTGTTTGATTTTGTCCTCTTCTTTCCTTTTTATTTAATAAAGAAGCCATTTTTTACCTGACTCTGTGAAGATGAATCTTCTACCCACGCACTGTAATTTCCTTTTACTCTAGCTTCTGTACTTCCATGATCCAGTTCAGAGTGCTGATGCTCTTGATGGAACGGTCTCCTTGCAATAATTTCACCTTCTGTTAATATGTGAGGATCAGACTGCAGCCATCTAGCCTGACTAGAGGTTATCCCTTTCGTGCAATATTCTTTTGAGAGTCTTCTATCAAGATTCCCGTGTTGTGAATAACGTGAACGGCAATTAGTGAGAGACCTCCTTAATGTCATCTGGGAAGAATCATTCTCAGCAGAAGGCAAAATAACAGGAACTTGGCTATCTGTTGTCACATCTTCCACAGATTCATATCGAATTTCGAGTATTACAGAAGAAGAAAGTACAGACTCAAATGCCTCTAAAATTTGCCCTCTGAACTTTTCAGCTTTGGATTTATTGACATGCAAGCTGAATAACAATTGCACAGTAGGAGCTGCATAGGGAATTAAGTTCATCTAAAGTGAAATTTTTCTCGAAACAAATCAAAGCATTCTTTTTCCTCATACAATCATGTAAACATTTCATGAGAAAATAGGACCAAGCATCAGGAAAAGCAGCCTGAACTTATGTAAATCAAATCTGGAGGTCCTATATTAGAACTGTCTCATTTGATGTCAATCCACCCATCCACGCACCATTTAATAAGCCAACCGAATAAAAGGTAATGCAGATCATACATCTGTCATCATTTACTTTGACTAATCATTTATGAACACCTTGATGATCAGGGATCAATTGTTAGCTGTGCTTGGATAGTTATTTATCTTTAAGCATGAGAAATTTATTTCTCAGTTATGTTTTCATGTGCTAGGCAGGCATTCCAAATTATTTCCACACAGGCTATCATAAAATATGCAAATACTTGAGCATTTATGTGTTCTCTTTTTCAATAAAAACTAGACATGCACCAAGCAATGGAAGAATGTAAATGTCAAAGTTTACAGGAAAAATACCTGCACCTAAGGTGACTAAAGTTAGCTTTGCCCCTTGAGTCAAAAATTGTCTCAATGTGTTGGATTGAATACTCTCGAGCACTGCTTGCCAGATCCTTTCACGATCCATATGACTTTTGTCATAATAATATCCTCCACTTTGCTTAGTAGCTCTCTTTGATAGTGTAAGACTGTTTGGAGCATGTTTACTGAGTTCACTTCCACTAGAGTGAGTGCTGAGCATCTTGTTATTACAACACATTAGATTGTTACCACATTTGAAGCCATGGTTTGCCTGGTCAAGTACTCTTGATAACCCCTGGTTACTAATACCCATCTCATCCTCCTCACTAGTAGAACCTTTTGGTACATCTCTCTCAGAACAATTACCAAGGGGAGGTGGATTCAGATTGAGACTTGTGTCACTGGAAGAACCTGGTAGCATATACTGTTGATCAGGAGCAAGTTGAAGCAAAGCAGCGGTAAGCCACGTTAACTTGTCATTTGACACTCTGAGCTGTTTTTCAGCTTCAGATAGTGTTTTCAAGGCCTGACGTAATTTTTCCATATCCTCCTTTGATACTGAAATAAGTAGATTTTAGATCATATTATATCCAAATTGCAGAGGAGAACAAGAGCATGAACGGACTATCTAGATAACAAGATTCAAGGCCTGACATAATTTTTCCATATCTTCCTTTGAATAAGTAGATTTTAGATTATATTATATCCAAATTGCAGAGGAGAACAAGAGCATGAATGGACTACCTACATAACAAGAATGATGGCCTAGAATCTACAGAGTATTACTCAAACAGAGCTAAGCAACAAGTCTAGCCTAGGTATTAATGTTGTTAGCTATTAGCGAATAACATACAAGAAGAATCAAGGTTGAAACTTGAAAGTATAAGAGTGACTGCACTCACAGGTTGGTTGGCAGAAAAACTTTCTGTGCAGTCTTTCTCGCATGAATACATAGCTGCCAGCAAGGATATCAGTAATTATTGTAGCAAGTTGTGACATTAATGCCACAGGTTCAATACCAGTTTCTGTTATTTCTCTTAAACTTTTCACAGTGTTTGCAGTGTCAGCAGATAATGCCAGATCGAGTAGATCCACCAACTTTTCATCAGAAACAACACCAACCTGGCAAGTGTACAAAAGAAAATTAGGAATGGTTCTTGGATTTAGAATTAACTCAAGTGGTCAGTTCCACCACAGAAATAAATGTTCTGACCTTCCTCATAGGACTATTTAGAATTGCTTGGTGCACTAATTTGGATGTCTAGTTACTATATTGCTTATATGTTCTGCAAAAAGGAAGATATTACTTCAGTTTTTCTCACTTGAATTATGGTGCTTGGATAAACTTTTGCTACTAACTGACTAATTTACTGCTTCTCTTACAAACTTTTGGTGTGTAAAGTAATGCAAATCTTTATTTGTGTAGTCACATGGCATAAACATCACCCAGTAGACTTGTAACTAAGAAACAGTATAAGAATTCAAAAGAAATCACAAAAGGCATTTAAAAATGAAATTATGAAAGCCTAAATATCATGGTGCTAAGTATAGATAAGATCATTGCATATAAGAATCTATATTTGGAGATTTATAATGAGTAATCACTCCATCAATAGAAGTATCATGGAACTAGGAGAGAAATTGACAATCAAGATATTTGATATAAAGTCAAGTAGAAGAATTGCCAGTATTGCAGAACCAGAGTATAAATTAAAATATATATGTGGTTTCATGTAGATTAGTTCGTAAGATCATCAAAGCAACATGCAGTGTAGGTAACTTACAAGTTCTTGGACCAAAGAAAGTGAAATTCTTTGCCCAAGCAAACTCAGTTGGTCAAGAGTCATCTCAGCATCTCTTAATGACCCATCTGATCGAGATGCTATGAGTCTTAGTGCGTCCTTGTCCACTTCTAGGCCTTCACTGTTTGAGATCCACGTCAAGGTTTCAAAAATATCATACTCTTTCAGCTTCGGGAAAAAAAACTTCTGGCACCTAGATATGATAGTGTGAGGAAGTTCGAGATTAGAGCTGACAAGAACAAAAACCACATGGTGGGGTGCTCGATCAAAAACCTTCGAGATGACACTCCACGCACCAGCAGGAAAAATATCACAATCATCAATTATACACACTCTATACTGAGATTCCAATGGCGATGACAACACATTGTTGAGTATATCCACAATCCTCTCAAAGTCAACATTACTAACAGACCCTACTTCTAGCACATTTCTACTCTTACCGAGATTGTAAGAGATGCAGGATGTGCACATATCACATGGTTTAGGATGCTCCACAGATTGGCAATTCAAGGCTTTAGCAAAAACACGAGCACACGACGATTTCCCAGTCCCATGAGGTCCATAGAAGACATAAACAAGGCCAACCTTCTTCCGCAAAACAGCGTTAGAAAGAGCTTGTACGACTAAGTTCTGCCCCACCAGATCTTTAAAGGTTTTCGGCATGTACTTTTGTGTCAAATTCTTGTGCCTACCATGTTGACGCCTTTTAGATTTTTGAAGGTTACATGGTTTTACCTCAGATGCAAGGTCAGAATCATATGCATACGTTGAACTTTGATGGGAGAACCTCCCAATTTCTCTTGAATAGTCTAGCACCGAATGAGGATTGCCCCTGCTGTCCTGAGTTCCTAAACCCTCAGCAAGCAATGGTAGCACTTCAGACTCGGAACTACTTGATGGGCTTACAGGACTCGGTGCAACCAGCAAGTTTGAACCATTTCCTTGGCTTTGAAGAGCAGAACCTTCAGATCTCTTCGTCCTTGAATCGGACATACCAAGAAACGATTTGCCTCTATGGTGAATCCTCGACCAACTCCAAGGAATTCCGCAAACGTTTCTGGAAGCCTGAGATACCTCCAATTCAGCATCTTCTTCTCGTCCTTCCCCCACATGGCATCTCTGCCACACGCCACCCTCCTGTGAACTCGAATTGAAAGAAACAGTACTGCGAGCCGCAGCTACTGCGAGATTAGCCGATCCAAGATCCTTCCTTGCTCTTCTAAACCTGCGCTTCTTCCCCCTGCTTACATTAATCTCATTGTGATTCCCAGCTTGCCCAGCAGTGGTTCGATGCTCACTCTTTCCCAACTCGTCCTCGCCTTTGCAATCTCCGTCCAACCTTGAATTAGATCTGCTCCGGTTGCGGGCCACGGCGATCTCATTGCTCCGGTTGCGCCTCCACGAGAGAGGAGGACTGGTGGAGGGATCTCTGAGTGACTTGGACCGCTGGAGCACGACGAGGTCTCGGAGAAGGGACTTCTCGGCGAGGTTGTCGGGAGTGCGGCGGAGTATGTGGTTCTTCATGTGGATGCAGTTGGTCAGATGCACGTGGTTGCGGAGGTGGCCGCCGCCGACGGCGCCATGATCGCGCTTGAGACTATCTCCGGCGACTGCCCTGCTCATTGATCACAAACTAAAACACTCTTCCGACGAGAGTGGCGAGTTCCCCGTCCACATTCGATCTATCGCGTACAGATCTGAGCAGAACTCTGATCCTACTAAATCTTCAACTTTTGTTCAAGAGAAATGGCGAAGGAAGAGAATGCTCTGGATCCTTAGATCTTGATCCCTCTTATTTCTATCTTCTTCCATAAATGAAAACTTTAATCTTATACCGTCATTAAGAGCCTCCTCCATGTTTGCAAAGAATTATAGTTATTCCATCTGCTTTTTAACTGATATTGTTGATGGTTTAGAAGATTCGACGGCTCAGATCTATAGAGAGATTGCACGTGATTCGGAAGTGGTGGGGGCACTCGCCAATTCGCCATCAGAATCATTAGGATCCCACCATTGCCCGACCGATAACGACAGTAAGAGAGAGTGGCTTTAAGCTTTTAATAAGAACGTGTTGCGCACGTGCGACGGTCCGGTTGCTGCCGACGGAGAGGGAGCACCGGAGCACGCCTAAGAAGGAAAGAGCCCTTTCGGACAGAGGGGAGGAATTTGTACAATAAGATAATTCATGCAAGTCTTTAAATACCATGATTAATATGACTAGCATACATTGATCCTGAGGATTAATATAATAAGTAAGATCATGATGAAATTGAGATGGAGGACAATGCCAAGTACACATCCCACTCGTCGCTGCTTCCCTACAGTTACAAATTCCAACCGAATGTCCATTGGTTGGTTCCTCTGTCCTCGTTGTATAGTACAAAGGTCCTCAAAAGAAGCCAAGTCGACTGCGATATGGCATCTAAAGCCACATCCCTATCTACGTCTCAGACAGCAGTACAGTTGGTTCAGAGTTTTTGACCAGACTAGCCCCCGCAAAAAAGGTTTATTTCGTGTGTTTAGTATATCTGGAAACTTATTGAATCAACGAATTATTTAAAATTTTAAATTCTCTAAAAAATTTGCCTAAGCTTTGAAGAGAAATTTATATATAAATTATTTTTCAATTCAACAGACATATTTAAAAATTATTAATTAGATCATCAGTTTTCAAATACACTTAGTCTCGTATTTATATTTCAAAAATAAATTAAACATGTTAAAAAGAAATAGTTGATTGAGGAAGTTACATTCACTGTGTTGGAACATAATTATAGCCCTTGTGGGAACAATGAGTGGCCATAATTCTAAAATAAACAGCCATGAGAAGATAAATATAATTTTATAAATAGAATAGACAGTAACATACCAAGAATAAAGTAAATCGATTTCTACCAAAGCATACTTGTATTTTGATAACAACCATGCTCTAGTTACTAGGAACATACAACCTTGGAAGTGCAAGACGATTATATCTTAGTTAAGAACTGCAGTACAATCAGGATGTCAACAAAGAAACAAAAGGAGTAATTTGCCTTATTTACGTTGATGTATTACTATTGCTCTGAATCTGCCCTTCCATCAATTGTCTTCAACTATGTTTGTGGGGTCACTCAAAACATACTTGGGCAGCTCATATTTGGCACCTGCAATGGAGGTTTATGTGGAATAGCTTTCAATATATACAGATAGAAAGAAGGGAAAGAAGGAATAGAAAAAAAATATGAGAATGAAAACAATTGCTCACCTTTCTCATCATAACAAAGCGCAATGTCAGCACTTGAAACAATGATACCTGCGCTTTCCACAATTACTTGTGCAAGATTTAAATCAGCTTCTGCTGCAGCTCGGAGTGCATCCCAAATCTCTGGCACCAATGAATTTAAGAATTTGTGTAACTGAATCACAAGATAATATGGATTTAAACAAACTTAAGGAGCGACTCACTGATGCAATTGATTATATCCTTAACTTGTTGTCTACAGCGCTGTTATTCGCCAGTTTGTCATTGTTATCCTTTACCCTGTATAAGACAGCAGGAATCTTTTCCCTCTGCTTCATATAAATAGGACACTTTCTAGCGTTTTAACTTGCTTATTATTATATCCAAAATTATTCTTTTGCGGAGGTCAGAAATCTGCACCTCCTCTTTCCATGCCAATCACCACCTCCAGCAGGATGAACATTATTGTCTTCTACAAGGATGTAATTGGCATGAGAAGAAAAGCTGATGTCTGATATCCTCGTAGGTTGCTGGCTCGTTAGGACAAAGCTAGTTTCTGTATTTTTTTTTCTTTCTTCTGAGTCTGTGACCTTCATTTGAAGTTCTTGTGGCACATGTGCAAAGTTCATTATTACTTTGCTAATAAATCCAAATTCTGTATATAACGAGATTTTCTCATTCATATTTGTCTTTTTGTGGTGAAAGTTCCACCATCACAAGAAACAGTTGGACAGATCAATCAGTTTCCGAAAGGGAGATGGCAGTTGACCCAAATCAAGCGATCAATGAGTCCAACATGGAGATTGTCAAGACTGATGAATTGTGCGCAAGGGCTTCACTTACCAACCAAATTCCCTTTATCAAAGTTGGTGAAAAATCAGATGTTTCAGAAAATTTTGCAACTTATGGAGAATAGGCACCTTTCTGACCACCATAGTGAGGAGCTGTGTCCCAGAATTCATCGCGCATTTGTCTTAGCTGTGTTCTAGTTATTGGCTCAGTATGTTTCCAAGACTTTGGCTTCTGGAGTCTTTTACTATGCTCTGCATTCAAGCAATTAGATAGATAAGTTACCATTAAACAGATGGGCAACAACCATAGGTAAAACCATAATAACCATAACATAGAATTAAGAAGAATGCTTTCTAATGTTAAAATTGCGAATATAAATATATGGGAAAAAAGGCAGAAACCATAATTGGTTTAACAAAATAAAGCAGGACCATGTTCTTATGAGATAATTAGGTAAACATGGTAAGACTACAAGGGAAATGCCTTTGTTCAATTGAAACTATTTGAGCATTTGATGTAAGAAATACAATGCAATTCAAAAGGAGGAAAGGGGTGGCTCTGTCGAACTCAACTCATGAACATATATTCCAGAATTATTGCTAATATGCCCTATGATTGACAATCTTCTCAAAAAACAGAACGCATGCAATCACCCAAGATAAATTGATGTGCAACATATGTACCTCATCGTCCAAAACTAACTTGGCAGAATATTCATTAACAAATCTTTTATCTCTTAATTCTGGGTTACTCTTACAAGAAATTTTTAGAATGACCAGTCATCAGTAAAAGCTTGCGACCCAATTTGAGTATCGGTTTTCATCAGAGTAGAACAAATCTTTTATCCCTTAATTCTGTTCTCTTTTTCCTTTAGAAAGTTTTCTATGCATACCTGGGACTGAGCAATACACTACGTTCGGATCCTTTTTTTTTCAATTTCTTCAATTGTCAAGATGTAATAACTTGACTGTAGACAAACAGACTAAAATTAAACTTCATGCAATTGGATCAGCAAAACTAACAATGTCAACTTAGCAGCTCCTTACGTTCTAACAAGATGGCTGACACCAGAGTTGGATAACTACAGAATCTTCCAACCATAAACTACATAGAGTTGAATCTATAGACATAAACCATACTTCTCATGAACAAAACCAAATGAGCAATGCCCATGCACATGATTTCAGCTCGCGACCCTCAACCCTCTGATTAGCCTCTTATATTTTACACTAAAAATAAGCGGGGAAAAAAGGAAAAGAAAAGAATGAGCTAAATAAACAAACAAAAACTATGGCGACCCACGTGACAAAATTATTTTGAGACGCAAGTTGGTGATCACCCGAACACTACAATCCACCATGTCCATCCTTTTCGATGACTTCTGAGTTCTGCGCGATTAGGTGAGTCAACGACACAAACAAATGATGGATTTATAGTAGTAATAACCGGAAAAACAAATCATTACTAAATGCATAGAAGTCAAAATTCGACTATGATATATATGCCCCCACGCATCACTACGGTTATAGCCCGATCAAATTCCACAGTCTACAGCACGAGGTCTCCGATTCCAGGCAATGGAGAAGATTAGTGTTAAAAGCAAAGGATTCGACACGCAAAGGGAAAAGAGACAAAACCTATACGAGGATCGGAAACAGAGCTCGGTGAGACGAAATTTGGCAGGGAGGAGAGAAGTGTGGGCGGCGGTTGACCTTCTCGTGTCGGAGTGGATCCAGCGCAGCCCATGGCGTCGCCTTCGTCGACGATTTCGATTGCTCCAAATCGAAATCGAAACGCGTCGGGAATCGGAAAGAAAGTGGAGACGAGAGCCCGGAGTTGAGTGGGTTTTGACAGGCGAGGAGTTTGGGTGGCAGGGGAAAAGGCAATTCTGCGATTGAGGTCAAAGAGAGAGATGAAATGGTGGCTTATGACTTGGGATTATCTTATTCGTTACCTCTAATTATGAATTATTAAATTTGTCTATACTAACACAAAATAATAATCACTTATATATATATATATATATATATATATATATATATATATATATATATATATAAGTGAACCTTAGATACCTGTATACTATTTTAATTAAATGATATATTCAAGAAGGCATTTATATTTAAGTAGCATTATATATATCTAAGGATTTACATATTAAGGGCTTAAGGCCCTAAGAAGAATTTTAACAAAGCTCTCTTGAAAAAAATAGAGAAATGAGCATTTGTTCTTAAGCAAATACTTCCATGCCCCTTTAAACAATTTTATCTTAATTCAACCGCTTTTTCATATCCAATATCAATTTCTCGAGTTCCAAAACTATGTTACCTAAGAAAAATAGTATATTAGTTAAGAAGATTTAATTACGCGTGCCTAACTTCTTAATATTCATATTATATTTTTAAAGATCTTAACCATTAGATCTTCATCAAACTAATTAATAAACAATTAACTTTACGGAAGAAGCCCTCTACACATTTTTTTTTTCTTTCATTAAGATTTCTCTCTTAAATATAATTATACCTTAATTATAGGAGATATCATTTAATATTAAATAATTTAAATTTAATTATTTGGAGATAAACTTTAATTTAAATATAATTCTCTATCTCTATCTATTAAAATTTAATTTAAAATAATGTTAAATTAATGAGAGATATATGCAAATAATAAAAAATAATCAAAGAGGTAAAATGTAATTAAATTTATACCAAGTTAATTATAAAAGATATTAGCACACTTATTTTGATATATATACATTACTCTCAGTTAATAATATATATATTTTTTACTTGATAAAATATTAAAATAATATAATTATCAAAAAATAAAAATAATGTGCAAGATTATATATCTAAATAATAATAATTACCTACTGAACCGATAATATCTTTTATTCCTATTATACCCTTAAAAATTTTAACAGTTAAATTTTTATCAAACTGATTAATAAAAAATTAACTAAAAGCTCTTATTCTAATGCTCTACATGGAAGGCATACAGGATAAAAGTACAAGAAAATATAATAGACACGGAATCTGTGCAACATTTTGCATAATTAAGTTATTTATTTATTTATTTTATATGAGTTGCACTGGATTACATAAGTTGATAGTAAATTTAAATAATAAGCTACTTAATATTTATATTAAACGGATTAAGTGATTTAGGACAAGGATTTATGCCAAATTTAAATCCACTTGAAAAACGAACACCAAACCCGGACTGGCCGCGTCATGCAGGCGAGACACCCCTCGCTCCGCCACGTCATCCATTCCTTCACCTCTCCGCATAACGTTGCCCTTTTCCTTTTTCGTTACTCGAAGTCTCGAACCATTCTCTAGTCTCTCATCCTCTCTCTCCCCCACCCAAATCCTCCACTTCTACCCCGATTTCGTAAACCCTACACTCAACAAAGTTGGGGAAACGTTAGGTCTCATTCCCCTCCCTCGCCGCCATGAATCTCTTCCGGTTCGCCGGCGACATGACCCATCTCTTCAGCGTCGTCGTCCTCCTCCTCAAGATCTACGCCACCAAGTCCTGCTCTGGTTCGCACTAGGATTTGATCTTCCCTACTTGGATCGATTTCTTTGTAACCTCTTTAGCATTTTCGATTGGCATAGGGATTTCGCTAAAGACGCAGGAGTTGTACGCCCTCGTCTTCTTGACGCGCTACTTGGATCTGCTCACGGATTACATCTCATTGTACAATAGTGTAATGAAGGTGGTGTTCATTTCGAGCTCGCTCGCCATAGTGTGGTGCATGCGTGTTCACCCCTTGGTTCGCCGGACCTACGACAAGGATCAGGACACCTTCCGGCATTACATCCTTGTTGCAGTGAGCTTTGTGCTGGCGCTGCTCTTCCACGATCATTTCACATTTCGAGAGGTAATTTGATCGGTTATCAATGCTATTTATGGTTAAGATTGATAATTTGCATGTTTATAAGCATTAGTAAGATGATCTGCGGGAGCTCACTGATGATGACAACGGTAGTTGGAGTATTGCAGAGGTACCTATTTTGGAGTTAGCAATTGTGTGCAGGTTTTATTGTTGTAATTGTTGCTTACTTCCTAAAAGGGTCTTTCAAATGAGTTGTTGAAGGATTTTGGAGAAGATAGATTTCTTCTTCCCGGGAGAAATGGAGATCGTCCCAGTTAGGATTTCCTTAGAACTTAGAAGAAATAAATATAGGAGATAAGTATGAATTTACAGAGATTAGAAATGGAAGTTACGTAGGTCAACTCCTCTAAAGGTTACGGGCGTAAACAGATTTTGTACTGCCTACTTCTTAAAGATTGTCTTATTCTAATCTTCCATTAGAATAATCAAGTGTAAACCTCCTGTTGATCAGGTGTAAACTGGAGTTCCACACACTAGATTAACAGCACTAAGCATAGGTGGCAAGTCTATTTTCCAATGGCTAGAGAATTTGTATGACTTTTATTGCTCTCCACCATTTGTTGTTACCGGATTTGTGCTTATTACGCTTTAAGATTGTTGACCTTGAGAAAAGCATTGGCAATTTGGCATAATGTCTATGTTATATAAAAAGTAGTGAATCATCACTTATCATGGCTTGCATGAATGTATTCTAATATTTTTTATCCATATGAAACTAGTAATTTGAACTTTCACTTTTATATGCACTTCCTTAAAGATCAGACTTCCCTAATTTGTAACTTGGTCTAGTTTTAATCGGTAGCCAATCATACAAGATTCTTTGCTTAAGGTGGACCTTGAAAGGTGTTAGGAAATCAACATATCAAGGTTTGAAAGTACTATATGAGCATATAGCTTTTCACTTCCTCTCATTCTTGTGTTTTCATGCCTTACTGAAAGTTTGTGCCTTGATAAATCAGAAGTCTATGTGCATGTCTTTGTTTATCCCTTTTGGCCATTAAACTGCCTGTTCTTTGTCAGTTTATATCCTGGCATATTAAGGGCTTGCAACCTACATGTTAATAGCATATATTGTATCAGCAAAACTTATTTATTCCACAAATACTTGTCTGGTTATAGGTCAGCTGGTCAGGTTGGTTGATGTGCCTTTTTTTTTTGAACATATTAAGAAGTTTGAAGTTGCTATTCCCAAGTTAAAATAATACATATCAGCTCTGTGCCTCTAATATTGTCCTTTTTGCAGATTTGTTGGGCATTTTCCATTTACTTAGAGGCGGTGGCAATTCTTCCTCAGTTAGTTCTGCTGCAGAGAAGTGGAAATGTGGACAATTTGACTGGGCAATACATTTTCTTTCTTGGGTATTGTTTTTCAGTCTCTGATTAGCTTCTTTTTTTTTATCTTACTTTTATCTTTCAGTTAACGGCATAGATGAACCATATATATATATATGTTTTGCTTCATGACTTTCTGTACATGAAAATTTCTATGCAGCATCCGTTAATCTAAAAAAGTAAAAAAGTTTGTCCTAATTGGATTCTCACTTACCTGTTTACAAATAACGGAGACTTGTGTGCTAGCTAGTTTTAATATATAAGTGCACACCTGAAATATTTGCTTTTGAAGTGGCTTGTGTTGTGCTATTGGTACCAGGTATGGCATGCTATAATATGTCCATCTTCAACTCCTATGAATTCTGAGTACATATTTGATAGTATGCTGAAACAGTGATGCATCTAGACCTACAACGTTACTTTGTTCTCTGGGACCTTCTATCCTTGACCATGTCGTGTTATGCTTGACATCATATGGAAATAATGGTATTGTGTGTCTATGCTTCTACAATTTTATATCATGTATGTGTTTGCATTACAATTTTGGTAATATACATAAGATTACCTATGAACTTCAACTGTGATGCTTTTAAATGATCCAAGAATGTTACAGGTGAAAGCAGCTGAAGAGGAGTCAGTTAAAACTTTAAATAATGTTTCACTTTCAGCTTAGACTCCTTTGCTAATCATTCATAAACCTGTTTTGAGATATTATTATAACCTCACTCTATTTGATCTGCAGGGCCTACCGTGCTTTTTACATTTTTAACTGGATTTATCGCTACTTCACAGAGAGTCATTACAGTCGCTGGATATGTAAGTTTTTTAATGCTCGCAGATTTTGATTTAACTTGTAATACATGCTGAGAGTATCCTAATAAAATCTGTCTTCCAGCTTGGATTGCCGGTCTGGTTCAAACTGCTCTGTATGCTGATTTCTTCTATTACTATTTCTTGAGGTAAAATTCTTATAATGACCGTTACTGTAGTTAGGATGAGCTACTTTTATAGCCACTTACTTGTATCCCTTTATGTTTGCAGCTGGAAAAACAACGCAAAGCTTCAGCTACCTGCTTGAGTCGAATGAAAGTTACAACACCTGCACAACGAATGACTTAAAACTTCTATTGGGCAATTACTTGGTACTGAGGTAGAAAATGTTCTACTACACGGAATAATGGGTCAGGACTTTGGTTCTGTAATCCCATTATTATGTCACTGTCGATGAAGGATTTGTCATTAATGGTGTTGTCTTCTTTTTAACTGTTAATATAATCACAAAGGTCACGCATTGCCAACTTCCAGGTAAGCCAGTTTTATGAACCTCATCAGACCATTTTTGTAACAGCAGTGTGCATACCATCAGAGTTATATGGGTGCTACTCGGTCTCTCGTTAATCTGCTGCCCATTTATATCTCGGCGTGCAAGGTGTTTGGTTGTGGAATAACCTTTAAGTAATTTAGTTATATTTATTTTTAAATTTACATAAAATAATATATCACTTTAGATTATTATGGTTTTTAGTTTTAAATTAATATAGTAGTGTAATAATTATATTTAATGTAATAAAAGTAAATAATTTTAGAAGATAATTTGGTAGATAACTAAATTCTCTTTATAATAGATGGATGAAGGAAGGGGAGAAGAGAGAGAGAGAGAGAGAATGATTTACGATAATATTTTTTTATGGGTAAAATAATAATGAAAGAGGAAAAAGATATATATTAATAAATTAGTATTGAGATAAAAATAATTCAAAGATGGAGAACAGGGGTAACAAATACGCTACGTAATAGAAGTAGTAACGAAGAAAAATTGATTAATCTTCTTTGATGCATGTGTAGAATTCATAGAACCTACACGAGTATATGATATCGCATCTTAATCATCACAAACGCAGAATCTTTTATCCGATGACATTATTCAAACACTTGGCAAATGGTTGCCGAAGCAATTATGTTGGTAAAGACTTTATATAGACTCTACACTTTTGCTTCCAAGGCGACCATCATCAAGTAACAAGCAAGCAACAGCCCATATGACTCGACGAGGCATTAATGGGTAGATTGTTATATAATATCAATCTACTAAGATCCAACGGCTGTGGTAATAAGATAGTAGACGATTAATCAACCACGTTGGTGGTTGGACCCGAAACCGAACCGCCCTGGATTGATCTCGAACCAGACCTGCCTAAACACCTTCACGATCACGTCATGGTACTCATCCGAGTTCAACGTCAGGTAGCAAGCGAGCAGGCTCTCGAGCTCCTCCGGCCGTCCGATCCCTTTCTCCCATATCATCTCCACCATCGACTCCTTAAAATCCTTGTGCGGATCTCGCGAGCACTTCACCACCGCGAACCTCTCCAGTCCCTTTTCCTCCTCCATCTCCGCCTTCGCCATCTCCAGCGCCATCGCCATCGCCTTCGCCTTCATCCGAGGTGAGTAAACTCTAACCTTGCTTCTCGTCCTAATCTTACCGCTAAAGGACTTCCTCCCCTCTCCTCCACCGCACTCCGCTGTCCGATCGAGATCGGCGGCCTCGACCGGCCGCGTCCGTCGCCTCCTCCGTCGGATGCGGCTGCGAGCGAGTTCTAGATCGCCGTCGCGCCGCCTGCTCTCCGATGCACGAGAGTGTCGTGTGAACGGGATCAGGTGGCCCAGTGTTTGCGAGTCGGGGAGTTCGAGATACCCCCCGACCGACTGATGCCGCGGGGATCGGCGATCCGGCCTTCGCTGCCGGAGGCCGACACCGTCGTCGCCGAGGGAGAGGCGATGCGGCGCGTCACCTGATTCGGGGACGGGGAGTGCGGACTCGGAGCACGCGGCGAGGCGAGGAGGCGGCGGAGGTGAGATGGACTTTGAGTTAGAGTTACTAGTCGGCTTTGGGCCTGGACTGGGATTCGAATGCGGGGAGTTAGGTTTGGGCTGGGAGCTCGTGGGCTTTAGCTTGGAGATCCAGGAGAAAGGAAGCACGTGGGAGAGGGAGAAGGCTTTCTTCTCTTCTTGCTGCTGCTGTTGCTCTCGCTGTGGCTTCCTTCCCCATCTCATTCTTTTCTATATCGTTTGGAGAATTCGGTTGAAGTGTGTTGGGTAGTGGGGAACGTAGGGGCTGGCTTCCTTCGGTTATATAAAGTGGAGGAAAAGAAGCCGGAAGAGATGTGACTCCAGCTTCGTGTAGGTCGTTGCTCTCACTTGGATCTGATCCTCCACGGACCCAATGCGGAAATTTCCTACAATCCGGTACTTCGCAACCTGTGATGGGTTGCTTTTCTTTTATTTGGCAGCCAATGGCCGGGTTGTAGAAAGTTCCTGCAACCTGCGACGCAGACAACTTTCCCCAGTGCTCTGTCTCTTGGGCATTCGAACGAGAGTGGCGGTTTCGGGGATAGCTAAAATAGCTTTTCTTCTGTAGCTTCCACAGACAAATCGTACCTTGGCGAGGAAAAAGAAAAGGGAAAAGTTGGGAGGAAAAGGAAGGCAGGAAAAAAAGTGGGAGGAGGATTAGCTTTTTCGCTTTTGTTGGTAATTTGAATCGACTCCCGCCCTCTATGTTTGTAGTAGGTCTATTTGTTTGATTTTGGACAAGTTGCAGCAATTTGGGGCAGAAAGATTTCGGAAAACTGACCATCTAAGCACGCTTGTACTGTAATACTTGATGCACTTCCGGGTGGTTTGTCTGGGCTTGGGCAACGAATAAGTCAATTTGGGACGGGTGTGCCGTTTAAGGTTCCTCAGAGAGTTCTAGGATTAAGGGCATGATTGATATTATGGTGATACAATTTTATAAGATACGATAGGAATATTATGTTATTATGGTAAATAGAGATTATAAAATCAGTTGGTTTTTGTTCATGAGTACACAATTATAATAATAAACTGTATGCAAGGATAAGTTCTAGTCTCAAGTCATAGTAAGTTCTCAAGTACTTGATTTCCTCCGAAGGATAGAATGTTTCTTGCCTATGTAGTCCGTTGCCCACTTTCCGCCGTCCTCTTTCCACTTGGCGCCTCTCTCTCTCTCTCTCTATCTCTCGTTTCACGCCGGAATCCTAATCACCATAGGCTCCAAGGTGGAATCTACTCAATTACTTGCACAGTTCCTTACAAATTTAATCCATTCATAATAATGCCATAATTGATGTTAGATTCTATTGCTAATCCTTTCCTCGATCACCTACCACCCATTCGAAGCGTAGAAAAAGCGCCTCCCACCTTTTGTCGTCTCACAGTATGCAGTCTCTCTGACTACGCTATCCTTACTTTCACTCTTAGCCGCTCATCGTAAACTGGACTTGTCTCAAGCTTTCCAAAAGTGGCCATAAAGTGGTCGACCACTTCGCTCTTGCAGATGCCAAAGCTTCCAGGCTCTTATGCTATCCCAGTAAATACCACCTCACTACCGTCAAAATTCCATAGGCGGAGGAGGACCCATTTTAAACTCTTTTCTTTCTATTTCCAGAACCAGAGTCTGCATGACTGGATCTGTCCCTAACAACTCGGAGAGAAGCATAGCCGTTCAAGTAGGAACGATGCTTCGTTCTCCGCCGTAGGTTTTGATATGCTGATGAGAGGTTAGGAGTGGAGAGTTCAGAGGAATCGATTCCCACCTCAATGCCCTTTTCCATTTCCACACATCTCTTTTGATGATAGGTTAATGAATCAATTTTAGTCTTGCATCTTCTTCAATGGCTGAGACCAAAGAAGCTCTTAACAAACCTAAAAAACGGTTGATCTTACGCACTTCGACTACCCAAGATGCTCCACGTCGCAGTGCTCCGTAGCTATAGTAGTAAACAAAACCACTAGAAAACAAGGAGTAGATACATATTATATATGAAATTTGCTAGGGCCCAATAAGAATAAAGCAAAATGGCATTTGGTGGTCACAGATACCCGTTTGACTGAGCCCAATTGACTTGATATCTATACCTCTCTCCCCCTCACCCTCATTCTCCACTATAAAAGGTCACCCCAAACCCTTGCCACGAAGCTAAACACCGTCTTCTTCTCCCCATGGCGTCAAACAATGGAAGCGTAGTGCTCCTTCTCATCGTCCATCTTCTCTTGTTTCCGTGGTCTATGGAAGCCAGGAAAGTTTTAGGTGGAGGAGAGGGAAAGACCCTCTACTTTGAAGGTGGTTTGACACTTGGTATCAATCCAAGAGTTACTCCTTCTCCCTCTAATATTGCTGTTGATTTCAAGGCCTATTTGACGAGTGGTAGGGAAAGGTTTCTGCGGTCTGTCCCAAGCCCGGGCGTCGGCCATTAGCTTTAAAATTAACTTCCATGCTTTCCAGCTATTCTCCTCAGTTCTGGTAACGCATGTCGAAGCTAATTCTTTGATGAGATCAAAAAAGAAAATTTTGATCTAATTAGTAAAGAAGTGTAAAACTTTGATCCAATTAGTAAAGAAGTGTACATCGACCGGAAGTCATAGATCTGCTATATTGCTGGTATTTTGTTCGTATAGGAGAAGGAATATTTCTATATGCTATACTTTTCTTCAGTTTCTGCATGCATGCAAGTGGCTAATAGTGACTTTGGAACCTCGAATCACCCTCAAATTTACATTCCAGAAGTGTAGATATGTCCTGACCAAGATCAACTACCTCCGTGGATCGCAATTCGTGTCAATAACCGAGAACTTGGATTGGTATCCACAGGTGGAGACTTTAGCTCATACATACCCGAAATGGTGGTCTAATTACGACATACCAAAAAAGAAACGAGGTGCGAAACTAAAAAGGCGGATCCAGCTTAATTACGATTGAAAAAAATTAAGTTTGCCAGACTAACTACATTAATTCAGACGTCTCTTTAAAATTCCAATTAGGCTTTAACTCATAAATTTTCGGATTTCTTTTACAAAATATTGCCGCTCAATTTACCATAGAAGAATGAAGAATCTCTCCTTTTGACATATGAAATTATTATCATTTTGAAACACCAAGATCATAATACAAAACGTTGGTAACACTACTTCATTAGAATAAAGTGTTTGTTGATGCTTGTTTTTGCAGTACTATACTCTATATATTATGTTACTTAATAGCTTTTCCTCGATGATCTCCAAATATACTGTTCTTAAATAAACAAAACAAACTTCAAACCTAATTCTTACAATACCTCAATAACTAGTCATAACATGAAGTCAGATTGCTAATGACACAAACAGCAAATAAGATATTCACAGAGCTTCTTACTCCATCAGTACCAAGTATTTCTCAACTATGTCCTATGAAATAACTCAAGTTCTCACGAAAATCTTAGATATGCTCACTTAAAGCCTTCTTTCTTTTCCTAGTAGGATGGTGAGGACTCTTGTATTCCATGGGTGGTGCAAGCAGTTAAACTAGTCCTGTCCAAAGGCTTGGTATTTGTGTTTTCCCTAGTATCACAACTGTATGAGATACAGTTAGAAGACAAGCATACCAACTACAAGTGAACTTACTTAGTGATAATACACCACTGCCTTTACAGTAATATTGTCATACATACATGGGGATTAATTAAAATTTGTTCAAGAGAGTGTTGTCAAAAGAATGCATTTGGAAGTTCTATCATGAAGCACCTCTCGAAACTTAGGATGATTAAACTCTTATTATCCCTCTTTTTCTACTAAAATCTCTACAAACCAATAAAGTATCTTATTAATCAATATAACAGGCTACTTCAGTAACTATGAACGCAGGTGAGACAATAAATTAATATGGAACACCACTACCATACAAGGTTATAACCACACATACCTCGCTGAAAAATAGCACAAAATTCCAAATTGAGGCATTTCAAGTTGAAAGAAAGAGCTATCATCAGGTCTTTTCAGCTGAAGTGAGATGCCCCATTTTCTCTGTTATATGATCCGCATTCTTCTTGTTCCACCAAATGTTCAACCTTTCAGTTATTTTTTCTTGATTTCTTTTGTCATCTGCATCTCGTCTTTCTGACTGAACCTCCTGTATATCAGAAGAGCCAGGAATCTCTGTAAGAAATTGCTCCCAGAAAATATCATTTACCCCAGGGGGCACATTAGACACTGCAGTCTCAATTGTTTGATCTCTTGATGAATCATGTTCAGCAACAGCAGGCTCAGAGTTCACATCTATCTCAGAGATCTTACTCCGTGTATCTGACTGAAACTCTGTCAAAGGAAGAGCAGGGCTTTCTGCACAACTTATGGATTCTTCCAACTCAGGGGAGGAATAAATATCTCTAATATGAGGTGAATTAGGAGGCAATTTAGACAATGATTGCAAGTTTGTGTCAGTTTCCCCAGACAATGCATGTATCTCCGTAAGTACTACAGCAGAAGGAGGGCAAGGCACAGTACTGTCATAAAGCATGTCTTCACCAGAAGCTTCACATACACTTTGGAAAAATTTCTCCAAGGAATTCAACGACGATTCCATCTTCTCGAATGGCTCTATGGCTAATGTGTGTGCAGACACTATGTCCGAGCTCACTCCGCTCAAGTCCTGGAAAGGTTCTTCCGTGTCGGCTTCCATACAAAAGATGTTAGTCATTGGGAGCCTTCGCTTCTTATTCTGAAGATCAGAATTCTGTCCAAAGATGGACAGAAATCCATGTCTCTGAATGATCTGACTCAAGAAAGCTGTCAGACTTCTTTGACGGTGCTCCATTATTTGCAGTCTCTCCTCTAAAGACTGCATTTGTCTATCCATTGCAAGCTGTTCTTGGGTGTGTTTCTGAAGCTCTGATATGAAAACACCCTTATCATGCTTAAGCTTATCAATCTCTTCCTTGAGTTCCTGTCTTTCTTCTTCTGCTAATGGTCCATTCCCTTGGTGTTGAAGTGAATGGCTATGTATTGGTTTACGTCTGTGAATATTTTTCAACAGATGCCTCTGCCCCCTTATAAAGTCCTCATTTGAAAATTCCCACTGATCGGGATCTATTTTCCGGAAACCCTACAACAAGATAATGAAATGGGGATGAACATTAAAACCACATAGAAGGATCATTTGACACAAACAATATTGTAAGACAAGGAATAAAGAGAAACAGGTTCTGCTAACAGTTGTTATTATTTAACTTATTTTCATTTATGATGGGAAAATGAACTAAATTATGGTAGTGATGAATACAAGATATTATCTACAAAACCTACAAAGTCACACAGAGAATTCTTCTATAAGTGCATAAAGGTAAAGGAGGTTCTAATTAAGTTGAGCACGTTCGGAAGATCAGCTTGCAATAAATTTTGAGCCTAACATCAAGGACCAAGCGAAGCTCGGCCTTAAATCAATGGATATTTTGAGATTGATCATTTATCAGTATCAAATCAAGGTTGATTCAAGTATGAATGCATGTCTGGAAAAAGAAAAAGATACCACAGATATCTAAATAAACAATCAAACACTTATTTAAGAGGATGACCAATCTATGTACGTATTTGCGTGCATCTAGCCTTCACTCATATAAATCAATCCTTATCAATACAAATATGTTATAATTAGAACAACTTTTACCCAGAGGTCATAAAACTGAATCTCCTATCATATGAGCCATGATAAAATTCGATCTGCACATAGGGTGCTTATCAGCAGCTTGAAATGAGCAAAAGAAGGGGTCTCATAGGAAACTCACAATTCTACATATGTCATTGACGATTGGCGGTACTCAAAAGAGGTCCAAGATATTGACAAATATCAAATACAAAGTTAAGTATCCAATTCTAGAATCAGAGGGGAAAGAATAATAATCCATTCTGTGGCGAAGAGGACAAATAAATGACCCATAAATGCTATGAGAATTTGGATTTAACTTCACCTAACCATCCATTAATCATAGAATGACATATAATGGGTGATAACTAAGACTAGAAAAATGCCAAAAAAATTGAACACCCCTTCTCTTTCTTCTGAGCAAGATCAATAATTTAAACATCTAGTGCATGCAGATTAACAATGCTATCAAATCAGATATCAGCTTAACATATTCAATATTAACCAATTTAAAAAAGAAGAAGAAGAGATTTTAGAGTATCCAACACCAGCAACACAACTTAGATGATACAAAGTTGTCAATACAATTAGTGCTGAAAGATCACTAATTTCCATCAAATTCCATTCACTTACATAAGTATTCAGTTGCCTGACGAAGCTAGAGAAGTTATTATGCTTGAAGTACTTGGGAAGCAGATCCCTAGAGAATTCCGGCGGATTCCAAACCACGAAGCTCGCATTAGTGGCGCTCCACGAGACAATCGAGCTCGTCGAAGGGTCATCCACCATATCATACGTCTTCACGAGGAAAGGAGCCGGCGAACTCGAACTCCCCTGCGAGCTCTCCATCCCAATCCACCAACACTACCAACCTCCACTCGCACCCGATCCCACTCCCAACCACCAAAACTGGGAAATTCCTCCCTCAATCATTGCGACATCAGCTCATACTTCACGTCGATTTCAGCAATCTCGGCCGATCCGCCGAGATTATTTTCCCTAGAAGCCCTGTGTCTTCTTGTTTTCTTCGATTCGATCTGCAGCAAGCGCGGCAAACGACCCGATCGAGAATTTTACGAAAAAAAATAAAGAACAAAATGAATCAAATATGTGAGAAAATTGGTGGACTTGCTTCAACCAATCTGGCGCAGAAGAGGAGCGAAGACCGAGACCTTTTTTTCCCTTTCTCGTCCTATGATTTGGATTTGGACTTGGATTTGGTGCCGCTGATGCTAGAAGAGAAGTCGGCCATGTTCTGGAAGGATTTAGATGGATCTTGCAGTATTTTGAGGCTGTGGAAATTTCTAGAAGAAGAAGAAGAAGAAGAAGAAGAAGAAGAAGAAAGAAGACGAAGGGCAAAGTACGCTCTTATGCAAACAGCCAGAAATATACACAATTTTCCCAATAAAGGTGAACCTTTTTGCATTTTTTTTTTAATCTCTCCATAAATCCTTATATATTATTTTTAATCATTTCCTAAAGGAAATTGACAAAATTATCCTTCGAGAATTGTCTAATTTCAATCTCCTCTCATTGATAGAGGGATATATGTGGTCCAGGTTAAATAATATTAAATTCGATAGGTATATTATTGGTAGAGGCAACCACGACTTAGTTTACACTATCTTTTATCCTTTATATATATATATGTATATATATGAGTTTTTTTATTATTATAATTCTGCTAATTTTTCTTATTCCATGTTTAATTTATCTTAAAATTTAAATATAAAACTAATTCATATTTAAAAGTTGCTGAACTAAAAAGAGATATATTTAAAAAATTCCTTTCGTACTTAAACAATTTTAGTTAGTGATATTTTAATTCGCTTAGTAAAATAAAAGTTTAGATAAACCGGTTAAAAGCTCTAAATATATATACTATCCTAACTCAAAAAATGGCCATGTATCCAATTTTTCAGTACTAGTTGTTCTTTTGCAACTGAATTTTCTTTGTTATATAACAAAAACAATTTCCACTATAAAAAAAAAAAGAAAGGGAAAATTAATAATAACGATGATGACCTCTATAGTTTGGGGAAAGAGACTCATAAGCTAGAATGATGTAGCTTTTATTTATGAAGTAGATCACAAGTATTGCATGAGGATTGAGGAGGACCCAACTACTCTAGAGACGGGTCTAAGAGAAAGAGGTGCAATACTGAAGCTTATTAATTCTAAGTCAATGATGATAATATTTATGGAACCTTCTCCGCCCAGTTTAAGAGACATTTCGTCTCTTTTACCGAACTCCGTGGAATTTTGAATTCATAGTTCAAGAGTGGTTGACTTACTATCCCTGGGCCCAGGTTTAACTTTGGGCTGGGCCAGATGGATCTAGTGTATGTCATGATATATATGCCTTGACTAATCTTCTTCTTCTTCTTCTTCTTCTCAATTAGGGTGTGCTCATATGACTTGAATGAGTGGCAAAAAGAAGGCCACCAAGGTAGGCGTACTGTTGCTAGGGTAAGTCAGTCCGTGTTGTAGTTCTCTTGCCCCTCAGTTGGAAGCCGAACTTGTTAGTCCTTCACATCCAGTCTCCAACCTGGTAATTGAATCGGATTCTCTACTTCTAATAAACCTCACCAATAAAAGCTCGCCAACTCCTTGATAGCCTTCTTTTCACCCCCAAAAAAGGGTAGGTTATTGTTTGTTTTTGCTAGTGAATGCTAGGATTGATGTCTGGTAAAACATCTTCTTTTTCATAATGATTGGCTCTATTATCTAACTTATAATTAACTTACAAGCTCATAATAGAACAATTAGAATATAATTGTTGGCTGAAACAAGGTGGACAAGATTCTTTTCATGCGTACTGAAATTTGGAGATTTCAGACCATCTTAGCCGTTCAAAAGGCATCTGGTTCGTTATCCGAACTCTGTGCAAGTTAATCGCCTGCAAGCATCTCTCTGCTCGTTAAGACTTCCTGTCTCTCCTTCCTCTGCTTGTGATCACAGATATTAAAAGGGTTCAAATAAACTTTAATAAAAAGAAGAACGAGATTCTGTGCTTTGATTCCTCGACATACCCACCCCCCCAATTCACATCTCAGACCATAATTAAAAGCTTAATTAATTTACTTAGAGAAACCTGGAGTTGCAGTGGTAAGTTTTATTCTTTATAAAGATTCAGTAAGCTCAGAGCCGAAGGGAAGAAGCTTTCTACTCGTCCTTGGATAAAACAAGCTTGACAAAATATAATGTTTTTTTTATTAAACAAAATCTTAACGATATTTACTCTACGTCAGCCTAAATGTCACTCTTTGGTTGGCTTTTTCCCTGACACTTATCGACTTGAGAAAATTGACAGGGGCTGCTCCTGCGGTCCTGCCTCACATCGGGAGCATCCGATGTACCGAATAAATAACTCAAGATAAGTCTCGATAGTTATCTATCTTTTTCTGCATCAATTCACGTGGGTGTGCAACTCGGAATACCAGACTTGCACTCTACTCGTCTCTTTGACTTTGAATATCTATATATATATAGAGAGAGAGAGAGAGAGAGAGAATATAGTACTACAGTGATCATGGTAATGCTTATTTAAATTGATACGTAATTAATGGCTGGGTTTTAATAATTCAAGTACGTAACAACACTCGTGACCCGCGACACACTTTTTGATGCCCACGCGTTTCCGACCATCCTCGGAGCTAGTACCGGCTCACTGACACGTGAGCGGGGGAGGAGAACCGCGTGACTAGGCACGTTATTGGTGGCGATCTTGTTGCGATCGGACGGCCGGGAGAAGTGCATCCAAGTGGCGTTCTCAAACCTCTGGCTACCCCCCACACGCGGAAGTAGGGGAACCGAGCTGCTGTCTTAAGCTCCCGCGATCATCCGACGGTCCAGTGGTGGCCTTCTGCTGTGGAGAAAGGAAGGACGTCCGATGGGCATTGGGGTTTTCCTCCAATATATATATATATATATATATATATAGAAATAGTTTCCGCTTTCCCCTCGTGCGCGACTTGTTTTGTCCGAGCTCGGCGCATGGGCCCCACTATCACGTGAAACGAGTCTTTGGCATTTCGTCGCCGATCGCTCTCACGCCTATCTAAATATCTAAATCGCTAGTAATTAAATTTTTAGTTAACGAGATAAATCACACATATTATTTACTACTTAAAAGATTTATTATGCGGCCGCTCGTACAGCCGGCCGAGGCGAGAGCGCGGGACCTCGCATCGGCCCATGTCGTACACGTGCGACTTCTGAACCACCGTGGGATCCACTACTCCTTCAGTTGTCTCGTAGGGCGTTGACAGCGATCCACGTGGAGGAGATACGTGGCTCTCGTTTGACCAGTCCAATTCGTGTAGCTCTCCGTAGCCGATCTCTGCCGTTCGATTAAGCCAAAGTACTCTTTGTTCGGTGCACTGGGTCCGATCTATTCAAGGCTTTTACTTCTCCGAGCCATATTCTAAAATTACACTGTTTGATTTGACGCAGCCCTATAATACCCAGATGCCTCTTTTTACTCCCATCTCTCTCTCTCTCTCTCTCTTACTGACATAAGGCCCATAGCTCATAACTCACATGGCTTATGTGGCATCGACTCGTGCGAATCAGAGTATTTACTTCTATTTCCTACGGAGGGTCGAATGTATTAAATTAAAGCAGTCTAGAACGCAGACGATCGGTTCCCGCAATCTTAGCTGCTTGTTCACACACGAACCACGCTCTACGAGAGGCAAAACTATCACCTGACCCTCAATTACCGCTAACCACACTGGGGATGATATGGATCGGAGTGGCAGCATCGTAATTTTACGACCTTCCACGACCATTTCAAGACCTTCGCTGTATTTAATTCGCCCATCTGCCTAGTTTCGTCGCAGTCCATCTTTTTATTCCCCCTTTCCGTTTTCTTCGACAGTTCGACGAGACCTGCGAAGCCGGTCTGCTCCTCCCAAACCAAGCTCTCCGGCGGCCGGATCTCTCGGATTCCAGATCAACCCCGTATCGGATCCCTCGTTTCCCGTCGACGTTTCCTGTGGGATTCGGCTTCCTGGAGCGAGAGATGACCTCGGGGGCGAGGCTCCCGACGTGGAGGGAGAGGGAGAACAACAAGAGGAGGGAGCGGCGGCGGAGGGCGATCGCAGCCAAGATCTATTCGGGGCTCCGCATGTACGGCAACTACAAGCTCCCCAAGCACTGCGACAACAACGAGGTCCTCAAGGCGCTGTGCAACGAGGCGGGGTGGATCGTCGAGGAGGACGGCAACACTTACCGGAAGGTAACCTTAATTCCCACCTCATCTCCCTCTCGTACCCAATCTGCGCATGCTAGTGGATCTTGCCTGTGATCGCTACACTCCGCCGGTCAAGGTCGTGACGGACGAATACGATGCACCTTTTTTATTTGGCGTGGTGGGTATTCACATATGGGGTTGATTTACGCATAACGTTACCGGAACGGCCGGTGCACGTTTGGTTACTTTAATCGTTCTACGTTATTAATTGTAATTATAAAAAATGATTGGCGCGATTAGAGGAGGGAGTCTGTCTCTGTTTGGATTAATTGACTAAATTAGCCCGAGCATTAGCATAGCGTCACGCAACCCCCGCGTACTTTGACTGTTGTAGTGGGTAATGGACTAATCGGTGGAGAGCGTCGTACGCTGTGAAAGTTCGAACGTGGTGGGGAAAAGGTTGTTCTTTGTGGTCCTCCGGAGTATAGGAGCTATGAAGTGGGGCTTACTGTTACTAAAGATCGAATTTTTAGTTCATTTCATGGTCCCTCGTTGGCCGGAGATGAAGGCCATGACATCAATATGTCATACATTAGTTATTATTAATTCCTCTAATGATTATTAACTCCTATTAGATAACATTGGAGAGGATACAGTCAAAATATTATCTATTGAGGGATCCGATAAGGATCTGTAAACTCTTGACAAATTAGCAAAAGGAGTAAAAAATTGTACTACAACACTACTTTATTCTGATGAATTTTGAGATAAGTTTTCGGATATCAGTGGTAGATGAGGTTGTCCAGAGATTTTGAATAGGAATTCTGTTCAAATCATGAGGCATTATTCATTAATTTGGCTTAATATGTAATGCAGCTAATATTATAAGTTAATTTGTGCTCTTTATCTTATGTGCTATAGTCAGTATTTAACTTTTGCAGAACTGTGAAAACGGATCTTTATCTGTAGAGCTAAATTCAAATTGCTGGGATACTATGACATTAGCTGTTAAGAGTATGATTGATGATATGCAAGTGTTTGTTGAGGAATTGTAACTTCAATTGTATGTTTTGTAAGGAAATTGGTGATTGGATGAAGCAGAAATTACTCGTCCTCTCTAGTTACTCCTTGGTTTCTTCATTATGCTTCTCATTTCATTGATGCAGAATTGCAGATCCACCCTCCTTAATTAAGTTCTGAAGGATCATACTATAACATGGATATTATGTTTCAGTTTAATCATACAGAACTATTGAACCTTCTCCATGTTCAATATATAATTTCATGGTTTTAAGTTTCTTATATTCAACACATAAACTTCGCTGTCATTTATTACGTGAAAGGATGAATATTTGTTGGAATTTGGAATTTTATCATGGTTAGGAATATCGATATGTGCTGATCTGTACTCTGTAGCATAGGAAAGTTAGGAACTTAGATCAATACATTTGCTTTATACCCTCATTTGTACACCCATTCCCTATGCTACAGACTGATAATTTTCATTGCTTCTTCATCAACATAGCAAATTATAGCATCTCTCGCCTTCCAATATGGTGCAATTTGATTCGTATCTGTATTTCAAGTATGAAAAGCTTATGCTTCTTAAACTGTCAAACTAGACCAAGTAGAAGCGGAACTACTCTTTTAAGATTTGCCTTGCATAATGCAGGGATGCAAGCCAATGGAGCGCACAGATGTCGTAGGTGGCTCAGCTTCACCAAGCCCTTGCTCATCGTACCAGCCAAGTCCATGCGCGTCTTATAATCCAAGCCCGGCTTCATCATCCTTACCAAGTCCTGCATCTTCCTCCTACATCACCAATGTGAATAATCCCAGTAATGCTGCTGAAGGAAATTCGCTCATTCCATGGCTCAAGAATCTCTCCTCGGCGTCTTCCTCAGCCTCCTCATCAAAGCTACCTGACCACCATGTCTACATGCATGGAGGCTCCATAAGCGCCCCTGTAACCCCTCCGCTTAGCTCCCCGTCTGCAGGGACTCCTCGCATCAAGAATGATTGGGATGATCAACCTGCCCAGCCGCCATGGGTTGGTACCCATTTTGGATTTTTAGCGTCGTCCACACCGCCAAGCCCCGGAAGGCAGGTTGTTGCAGATCCTAATTGGTTTGCTGGGTTGCACGTCCCAGCTGGAAGCCCCTCATCCCCAACCTTCAGCCTTGTTTCATCAAACCCATTTAGCTCATTCAAGGAAGCATCAGCCGGTGGTGGGTCTTCTAGAATGTGGACACCAGGGCAGAGTGGGACATGCTCCCCAGTCCCCATTGGGGCTGATGTGCATATGTCTGATGGTGCTTCGGATGAGTTTGCATTTGGGAGCAGCAGCAATGTCAATCTCGTGGCAACCGGGGTGGTGAAGCCTTGGGAAGGAGAGAGGATCCATGAGGAATGTGGATCTGATGAACTGGAGCTCACTCTTGGGAGTGTGACGACCAGGTTGAATGGCCGGTGAGATGCCTGGTGATGGAGATTCTTATGCTTAACATCTCTTTGCCACCTTTGTTTTTTAGATCACTGTGGTGTTTATAGAGAGATAGAGAGGATTAAAGAGACCCACCTTTTGTTTCTTGTGTTATGCCTCCTTCCTCTTTCAGGATATTTAAGTTCGTCAATTTTGTTTAAAAACTTGAATCAGGATGTGTTTTATATACTGGAAATATATCAGAGAATGCACAGAGTAGATGTGAAGGGTATACAAGGATTTGCATCGAGATTATTTGCTTCTAGGTTCCAATATTTATAAACATCTTTTGTATAGTTAAAACTTGTCTTGGTGTTATCCCTTTCGGATATTTGCAATCACTGTAGAAAGGGCATTCTAATTGAACTTGAAATGATTGCTTGTACTGATTTGTGGGCCTGGTTGACTAACTCCTTGTGATTTTGGATTTGCAATTGTTTGCTGAGAAAGAAGTGCAGTGTTTCTCTTTTGCTCCTCCTCCTAGGCGATTGAATCACACTATTTTAGATACTCTTAACCTTTTAAGGTGGTTTTTTAAAGGGTGACTCTTCTCGAGATTTACTGGTATTTGTCAAAATAACTTCTACGGGTTTTTTTTTTTTTTTTTTTTTTTTTTGAAGTAAGACGTTTGACTTTCTCACTAAAAGAAAATATTCTTTGTGAACTAAGCCGTACAAATTTGCAAAATTGACAGGGGGCTTTGCACTAGAAGGCTAAAATGTAAATGTTAATACTAAAAAAACAAAAAAGGATTTAAAAAAAAAATCATTTTGCTATTAAGAAGATTCAAGTGTAAGTGTAATATACACAAGAGTGAATAGTTTAAACCTCCCTTTCTAAGCCAGCTAGGCAAGTCAGGCTCAGTGGTCACTACCATTTGTGATCATAAAGATTATTCCGAACGGATAAATCCTAAAAACCGTATTTTTATTCTAGCACTAGAAATCCTGATAATTCCAACCATATAAAATAAATCCTTGTCGACCAAATACTAACTTATGTTTGATCTCATCTCTTTTCGATATTTTCCCCCATATTTTTGTCTTTATTTTTCCCAGCCCCTTGCCTTTACCTAGTCGTATTATCTCCGCTGTCTCCGCTTCCTCCTCCTCGGCTCCTCGTCGGCCCGTCATCTCTAATCTTTTGTTTTTTTGGGTAATCTCCTACACCAAATACTGGAAACCCTAACTCTAATTCCGATGTCCGTGGAGAGATCCTTCGAAGCATGGGAGGAGATGCAGCGGCAGGGTCATGACCTTGCAGATCGCCTCGCCCAGGGCTTTACCGGCCTCATCCAATCCCACATCGCCCCTCCTCCTTTCGCATGGCCGCCTTCTCCCCCCAAGAATCCGTTCGATCTCGATCTCCATGCCGCTGCCGTCAAGGGCGAACTCTTCCCCTCTGCCGCCTCCTTCTTCGACATCGGCAGCCGGATCGGCCAGGCCGGCGTGGAATTCGGCGCCTGCATCAACGGCGTAGTGCAGCAGTTCTTCCGGCAGCTTCCGGCGCCGTTCCGGCAAGAGGATGACCGGCCGGAGTCTGTGCTGGCGTTAACGTCAGCTTCGTTGGAGAATAGGAGGTGGGATGGGGTTGCAGAGAGACGCAGCGGGGATGCCGAGCTCGGATTGGCAGTCGACCAGTTTGGAGACCGTGGATTTGTGGACGCGGCCACTGTGAGGAATAGCTTGGACGAAGAGGAGGAGGACGGGTTTGGATTTGATCTCGGAGCTTCCGGGCTCTTCAGAAGGCCAAAGGTAAGATTTCGGATGAAATTTCACGTAATTCTCAAGTATTATTTTTCTTGATTCTGTGAAGCTAGAAAGTAGTTGCGATTCCTTCTATCTTCTTCCTTATCGAATTGGAGTATGGAATGCACAAATTAGAAGTCTACTGGCCGTGTCATACTAATCAGAAGTGCAGAACTTCTACTGGAAGTAAGGACGAAATCTAAGGTATTCCATTATAGGCATGCACTGGTGCTCCAAATAGATTGGTGTGTGTATTGTGAATATCTGTTAAATTTAATTACTTTTGCATTTGAGGTAGTTAATCGACTGATTTAACAGGAAAGGAATTGAGCCTATTGTTTCTGCATTTAAGCATATTATCTGTTTAGGTAGTATTAGAAAAGTAGACATCTCAATTAGGAAAAGGTAGACAGAGAAATGTCTTGGAATCAGGAGAAAAGCTTCCTTTATTGAGTAAGAGATCATTTTAGAGTACCTTGAATATTTCAAGCCAATACCGAAGTATCTTTCCCTCTATCTCGTTGAAAGACCTTCTACCTAAATGCAGGAAAGCCTGTAAATTTATTTTGTATTACAGCTATTATCTTAAATGTCACTGAGAGGCAACAGGAGGACTCATATGCATTTTTCTGGAATGGAGGTAATTAGGCCACCCAATCACTAGCTGACAGTAACTTTCTTCTCAACCAAGTAATGATTTCAATTCATTCCACAGCCTATTCAACTCTTCTAATTTTAAGCTCTATCATATTGATTTTAGTATTCAACTCTTCTAGATTTAAGGTTTATTATCAGATTGATTTTAGTATTACCTCATCCTTATTTCAAAGTTGGCTTATCATATCCATTTTGTTCTGTAAGTGTTTATCTTGCTGGTTATACTGAACGTATACTAGAGACTTAATGATAGCTTGATCTTCTATTTATGTGTAAGGAATGCTTAGTTCTTCATGCATGGATAACGGCTCAACTTAACCCACAACTAATAAAACCTATCTAAAAATCTTGGAGCCAATGGTCCACTTCTTCCTTTGTGTGCCATTCTAACTAAATAGCCTCACTTTGTATATTTTATATGCCAGGTCCCTATATTTTGTGAATTTGTTTTAGTTTGGAATATAGCACGAATCGTTAGAGGGTTGATATTATGCTGACAGTTTATCATAAAAATTTATGTTCTTTTTCTACCTTCCCTCTACTCTAATCGGCCCATATTATTGGAAAAACCTAGAAAGATGATGGATTTTTTTAAGAGAGGAATTATTTACATTGATGAAGAGGAGTCGACAATTGCCAGAATTGTTGGATGTGCATCAGTCTTGCCATCTTCAATAGGTACCGTAGATTTTAATAGTATGTTAACTGACTAAATAATGTGTCAAATGCAGGGTTCAATAAATATCTCATCAACATATGATAGTAGAAACCAAGAAGTTGAGAGTTCTGTAGTTGCAAGGGGAGACCTATGGAGAATAGAGGCATCACGTGGTGGTTCAACTACGGGAAATGAGAGTGCACCTCTTTTTCTTATTCAGCTTGGACCTGTACTATTTGTTCGGGATTCAACACTTCTTTTGCCTGTTCATCTATCAAAGCAACACTTGCTTTGGTATGGTTATGATCGAAAGGTAATCCATTCTTCTGCTAGCATACTTAAAGGTTCCGACCTCTTATCTTATTTATCTCTAGCTTTTTGCAATGGCCACTTTATAACATCTAACTGTTGGTTATAACTCTCTTTGCTTGTTTAATGAAATTAATGAAATCAAGATGTCATTACTTTTGTCACTCTCAACATTATTTTCCAATGCCGCGCCACTTTGAGGTTCCCTATGAAATGAGGCATGGAACGGAACCACTACGAAGAAGTTCCTGCTTTTTTCTTTTCTTTTATGCCTAGGTTTTTATTAGTTGAATTAGAAGCACACATGAGTGCTCGTATTATTTATTGGTGATATGATGCGCAAGGGTTTGATATTGAAATTGACATGGAGAATGGTTGTTGTCAAAATTCTATATTGATAGAAGATGAACAGTTCCATGACTAGATAGAATCACTAATGATGCAACACTGGCTAAACGACAGTTACAAAACTACAAATTTATTTATTGTTGTAATTTACTCTGAATATGTGTTCCTTGACATCTCCATGAACGCTTCAAAGATTCTTTGTTAGCAAGTTACTAGTTTCCAATTTCCTTCTCATACTGTTATCTTGAAATCAATAATAAATGTCTTATTTTCGTGATGTTGCATCTAAAATGATTTTTTCTATTCAATTCATTGAAGGCTCACAATGCCCAAGTGTTTTGGATACCTTCTGTCTGTCTGCACATACTGACAGTATGGTTCTCTTTTGCTGTAGAATGGACTGCATTCACTCTGCCCAGCTTTGTGGTCAAAACATAGAAGATGGTTGTTGATGTCAATGATCTGTCTCAACCCACTTGCTTGTGTAAGTAATCATAGTCTTTCCTTGCTAATTTGTTCCAGATTTCTACAATCTTTATTTATCATGCTTATCCTTGTGATTTGACAGTAGAAAGTATTTCTAGCTGACACGGCAGATAGAATACATGCTGATATGCTATTGTTGCAATTAATTCATTTTGCAATTCCTTTGTCCAGTCCATATCATATTGTTTTGGCTAGCGTGCTTAGGTATGGGCATCTCCAGTAATTCTTTGGGAGAAAATTTCTTGGTAAAAACTAATAAGAAAAGCACAGAAAAGAAAACTATCATATGCCTGTAATTATTGTTTCATTTTCATGTGGTAAGTATATTTGGTAGAATGGTTTCTCCGTAGGACTTTATTACTACTTGCATAGTGAACTATGATAATTCCAAATATTTATGTAAGTGTTAGCATTGAAGCTTTGGCACTTTGTTAACATTAGAACGTGGCATTTGGGCATGTTTAATAGGTTACTTTATTACAAACACTATTCTTCCTTCTGTGATAACTGAATTTTTACAATATTTATTGAACCTGCCACCTTGGTGCTTCTTTTCTTTTCAGTCGTTCATGGACGTGCAGTTCCCAAATGGACAGCTAACCTATGTTGCTGGTGAGGGATTGACAACTAGTGCATTCCTTCCACTATTTGGTGGCCTACTTCAAGGTCAAGGACGGTATCCCGGAGAAACAAAAATTTCCTTCTCCTGCAAGGTTAGTGTTAACAGTAATTGCTGTTAGATTTTAGGCCATGGTTAGTGGGGCCAGAGATATGTCCCAAGCAGAACAGCTGAAGAAAATTATTTTATGATTGTAAGATTAATCATTCTTTACAATAAGCTGATGAAAGAATGAGAACCAATAAACTATGAAAACTAGATGCATGGCAAGGTTGCTCTGGTTTTCTCTTCTTTTTTGTTTCTTTTCATTCATTTTTTACATGCTATGTTTGTTCCATCTTACTAACTTTTTTGTATCCATTAGCAGTTCCTTGCCCCTATATTCCTTTATTATTTCATTTATACCTGATGATTTGTTCTCTGTTCTTTTGAAAGAATAAACGAGGGACACGAGTAACTCCAATGCTGCAATGGCCTGATAAGTCGTTTTCACTTGAAGTTGCACAAGCGGTAGCTTGGAAAAGGTCTGGTCTTATGGTGAGACCTAGCATCCAATTCAGGTATTAGATTGCTACTATTACCCGAAACTATTTTATAAGGATGGACAAGAATAATCCCAATCTTCTCTCGAGTTTAGATTTCTATTTAAGCTGTGTTCATGTTCAGACAAGTTACATTAAACAGTTGCACCAGTTAGGAATAGATAATAGGTTTTGTTGTTAGTTATTACAGGTCCTTTACCATTCCAACTCTCTAAAATTATCCAGAGCATTCCACAATGTTTCATAAGGTTCTTAAATCGTCCAAACCATTTTCAGATTTTGGTGTCAAGTTGTTTACCTTTAAGAAAATTCCAGGCTTTTTTAAAGAGTCCCTCTTAGTTAATGAGAAGATATGATACATGTAGAATGTCTGACTGGCACCCAACACGGGACTCATGTGGAGATGGTATTTCTCCATATGTTGCATAACTGATTGTCCACTGAATTGATGCAGTGTACTCTGATATTATTTTACTTTTTGTGTAGTTGATCAGTCCAAGTCCTCATTTTTTCTTTCTTTTTTTTCCCTCTTTCAATGGTCAGTGTTTGCCCCACTTTTGGAGGAAGTGATCCTGGATTTCGCGCAGAGCTTATCCATTCTGTGAAGGAGGAACTCAACTTAATTTGTGGTTGCTCTTGCACAGCACGTCCTTCTGCTTTTGCCTCACTTTCTGTAAGTACTTTTTTCTGTAATTGCCAAGCATGGTCAGTCATTTAGTCCTCTTGCATAACTAAAATGGTGTATCATGCATGTGGCCCATCCTTTGATGATTAATAGTCTTATAGGTAATAACAAATATTAATCTCATTGGCAGCTTGGGAGATCTAAGTGGAATGGGCATGTAGGGAACTCGGGAATAGTTATCAGCGTGGAAACACCTCTTAGCAATATTGGCAGGCCATCTTTGTCAGTTCAGTTAAATGGTGGTTTTGAACTTTGATCTGCAGCCACTAATCTGTACAGATTACTGTAAATATCATGAGTACTAATCTCCACAGCTATGAAGATCGTCGTTTGACCTACAGATGCATTTAGGATTTCCTTACTTCCTGCATGAACCGTGGCTGGATGCTTAGTCTTGGCCACTGGTTGATAGGATCCAGCTTGTTATTCATGCTTCCTCCAAGTGGTTTAGCAGTTCAGCAGTAACTGAAGTTGCTCTCTCAGACCAGCATACTTGGTATCGAAGATCATCCAGTTTGTTTCTTCTGGAGCTCTTTGGTTGGCTCGGTAGGATTCTTCTAAACCGAAGACATCTCACATCTTATGGTTCAGGAACAGTGAAAAAAAGGAAGTCTCGAGGCACAATTAACCAAGTTGCTTCCATTGGGGAATATGAATGATTCCATAAGTTGAAGCAAAAAATCTGAAATGATCGATATGTAGTGTCTTTTGATTTTATGTCCTTCCGTTGTTGATAGTTGCAGAAGCATCTGGGAGTTTTTCCTAGTGCTGCCCTGCCAAGGGTTTAGAAAAATGTGAATTGCCTATGGCTTTGCGTTGTAAACTTTTATTGAACTAATTATTATACTTTGCTTGGGCTATAATGATAACTGGAATGTTAGTTGCGTGACTGCTAACTGCTGGTGTTTGCCTACAACGTGTATCCAGATCTATCGACTAGAAAAAGAAGCCCATTTGAAATTTGTTATGATCATACTGTTAACCACGTTGATTTTATTAATAAACCATCTCTTGAGTGTTAAAATCCTATTCGAATATCCAAGCATGCTACCAAACTATATATATACATATGCAAGTAACGCCGCCTTCTTGGTCCTTATGTATTAAGTGTGGGTTATTTATGTCTGGTAGTAATAACAAGATCGGAGACGAATGAGAAGGGACGATTAGGATCCGGTCCTCGTCCTCGATTTGACCCAGGTCTCTCTGGACCGTCGTCGATGGCTCCGAGGACAAGCGCTACCGTTGCCCTAGTTTTTTCCCTTCTATGCCTCTCCTCTCTCTCCTCTGCCGATCTTACCGGCAAGGACGGCGGCGGCGCCTTCTCGTTCCGTCGCGATCTCCTCGTTGAAGCCGGTGGCGGAGGATCCAACTGCCGTGATTTGGGGTCCAGAAGCGAGTGCGTGAGGAACCGCAAATGGTGCCGGTGGTGCCGCAGCGAAGCCCTTGATGACATGTGCTTCGGATCCGCCGAGGCGTGGCGGCTTCCACGCCAAGTTTTCTCTTGCGATTCTCCCGCCGCCTCCGTTGCTTAGTTCGGATTGATATATGTCAACCTTGATTTGATTGGGTCGTCGTATGAATCTTGGATCTGGATCGGGAATCCTTCACCTTCTTCGTGTGGCTCTCGGCTTGCTCTTCATGCGTAACTGGATGAGGTAAGAAGCTCAGAAACATCTTATGCAGTGTAATAGAATGGTTCAGAATTTGCTTTTCTTGATTCGATCAGGGCTTTCGCTAGTGGAGATTTGATGCTATTGCGGCGTACTTTGGAATGTAATTTAGGGTTGTGATGATTGATGGTGATGGTTTTTCTTTCATGTACTATTAGATGTTTACTTCCGGAAATTAAAATACGTAGCACGTTGTTATTTCTGGTGTAGATACTTTCGAAGTTGGGTGATACTCGAACTACTTTTCTGACATGCTCTCTATCTGCACCTAGATCTGAGTATTGCATCTGGTTGACACTAGTAGATTATAACAAATCTGAATGCTAATCCCTTGTTGAGAAAAAGGAGTTTGATTATGATAAATCTAATAATATTCATGTCTAAGGGATTCGATCCTGTGTGTGTGTGTGTGTGTGTGTGTGTGTGTGTGTGTGAGAGAGAGAGAGAGAGAGAGAACACTGGTTATTACATCTGGTTTGACTTCCCGTATCTGCGCATCCTACAGTTGGGGCACTTGGTAGAATTTATTGGAAACGATTGGTGATTAGAATTATCATAGATAATCTGAGATCGAGGTTCTTCAAAATATATGGGGGTGTCGGGTGCAATAAAACATGTAAACAAGGGCAAATGAGGGAAGCTATAAATATATAAGACTTTTGGGAGAAAGGATCGGAGCCAGAATCGAACATTTTCTGTTGTCCAGTAAATATAATCAGAATTATAGATCCTCTTGAGCCCTGCGCAATCTCGGGTTACAAACTACACTGGACTATCAACTAAATTGTATCCAACTGCATGTGACCACAGTGTTAAATTTATGCAATATACGGTACATTAACAAGGCAAGTTTGGGTTGCTCTAGCAGAATCTCTAAAACACGACCGTAACACTAGGTAAAATAACATTTGCCCTGCAATGTTAAGATTCGCGAAGCGACAACTATCAAAATCAGGACCGCGTAGAGTTCTGTCCGTCTCCATATAGTTTTGCCATGGCAATAACTTGAGTGCTTGTCAAATTACAACATTTCTTCGTAATCTCTAATCAGGTATCCAGCAATGACACATTAACCAAGAATCCAGATGCAGAACGTAGCAACAGCTTTCACGTGCAACAAGGACGAAGACAAAAAAATATATATATAAAGCGGTTTCTGGGAGATAGTGCAGCTGATGATCCCGCGCTTTCATCCTTGTTGATCAAGTAGGGTCATGATGCAATAGTCAACTACAAGGCATATGATTAAAATTGCTGCCCAATAGTAACCAGTAAAACCTGGGCGTAGTTGCCTGCCTCAGTTTTGCTTAATGAGAGAATAAAACCTCAGACCAGCAAAGTTCACAGATGACAGACCAAAGTAGAAGCCAGAAAAATGTGATTATGTACATCTAGATGCACTTCAATATTCTCAAATACAGTTACTACACTTCCAGTCATCAGGAGTGCAACTATAAAATGAAACCAACATCATAGGACCCTAAGCTGAGCAAGGAAGGCAGCACATAGGTCCAGAAAGAGAAGCTGTGGCCCATTAACCCTCTGCAAGTCAAGCAGATACTTGTCTTCCCTAGTCTTGTAAAGCTACATAGGAAGAAGGAACATCAGCATAATCCACGGCAAGAGAATAAAAAATCAAGGAAATAACAATGTCGAATATCGCGTAAATTTCAAATCCATCAATTAAAATTTTGAACAGAAGCATATACATAAAACAGTCCTAGGGAATATAACAGCAATCTCAAGCAACTAGATTTTGATGAGAAAAGGTAGAATATGCAAAACCGTAGAAGAACAGTTGGGGCAGGAACAAGACTAACAAATGTAGGGAGTTTGCTGAAACCATCGAATCCAGAATATACAGATAAAAGCAGTTTACACGTGTAACAGCTCAGTATATGGAATAAGATGATTAACAGTTAAAGAACAAATAATAAGTAACTGAAAGTTCATATTGCAGCCAACTAAAAAATATGTACAAGCAGTTACTAGTTGCCAACACTGCTACCTAGAATAACAAATTCACAAACAGTTCCGTCATCATTTAGAAACAAAGGAAGTAGCTGTCTTCGTATATTAATTTATTTAGTGGCGTTACATATAAATAAGTGACTTCATTTAAAGTAGATATAAACAGCATAAAGATCTCTAGCCCACAAAAACATATTCTTAGAACATTTTGAATCATTAGAACTTGTCTGTTCTATCAAAAACAATTAATATATGAGAAGGCATACCTGAATTTCAAACTTGACTACATCAGATAACTTTCCATTGACATCATCATTTTCAACAATGGCAGAATCCTCACAGAAGCTATGATTAGCACGCAGCATATTATCAAGATGACCAGAAAGGCCAGGAGACCATCTGCATTTCATGTTATAATGTCCAATCTTTTTCCAACAAACATTTAACTCTTGAAATGCTTTAAGGACCTCCGTCATTATTTCACGAGGATGAGCACGGGACTGTCGATCAAATCAATGACATAGTAATCTTCATGTCACAGAGGATTATAAATTAAAAACAAGTCAAGACAACTCAAACAAAGAAACAACCTGAAGTCCAAGAGCCCATTTCCTTTCAACAGGAAAATGTGGCTTCAAACCAAGTCCTTGAGGATCCATATATCCAGGTAGATGATGTGCAATTGTTGAAGTTGGTGTTTCATATGCAGGCATACGAGAGAAACCAGAATCCTAAAGAAATATCAAGTTACACATTTATTTATAGTCAAGTTACATGAGTTCAGAGACCTAACCATTAGAAGAAAACAGTATTTAAAATGTTGGCAAGCAGCAATCTTGGCCTATAGCAATGTAAAACGCACCAAAGCTTCTTGGTACTCAGCCCCGAGATAACCACTGGTAGCACGGAACCGATTGTCCAGGAGCAAATAATATGTGACAGTTGCCTACACATGTTTTTCCAAAATCACTTGTGTTCAAGGAGAAAAATATTCAAAAAGCTCTCAGAAAAGTACCTCATTTTGCATTCTGTTATAAAGAGATTCAACCAACTGGTTCTTGTCAAAACCCATCTTAATCACATCCTGAAGAGTTTCTTCATCAATCTGCATTATTGACAGCACATATAAGGAGTTACTTTCGAGACAGATTGCAATATCAGAAATCCACATTTAACCATTGACTATTACCAGCTTTAGAAGAATCATCACTGTGTAGAAGGTAAAACATAATTGTAAAATTTAGCATTTTGTGAAGTGACAGATGACTCATGCTAGTAAAAGCCCATAAATGAGACATTTCACTCATGAGGACATGGAAAAAATAAGGGGACAAACCTACAAGTCTAGAAATTAAAAGGTGACCAAGTGCATCAAGCCCTGCTAACCAAGTCTATGTACACAGTCTTACTCTTATTACTATTTACTAATGAGGTTGTTCCAATACTTCAACTCATGGCCTATTGGATGCAAAGGACAAGTCTTACCTTCATACTGAGTTACGCCTGCTAAAAGTCTTAGAACGATAAGAAAAATAAAAGGCAGCCAGTTGGAGAGCGTAATCATCCAAACAATTGAAGCATTTGAAGACATAATGTAGGATGGGTTTTCGACTACAGAAATTTAAAATATCAACGCATGGCCCATTTTGAAGATCCGCAATTATGTAACAAGGAAATAAGGCACAGCTAAACAGTCCTCCACTACTTGTGTAAATCATTTTTGAGCTCTTGACAAGCAACATTTGCCCCATGAGTTATGACCATGCAGATGAGCATGTGATACCATTCAAGTACAGCATAACAACATAAATGAGAAGGGCAATCTACAGGCATAAATCATGCAGATAAGCACATTATACCATTCAACTGCAGCATAACAACATATATGAGTGGGAAAATCTATCGGCGTGCAACATTAGCTATATAACTAATAACAGAATATTTAAACAAGCAAAGCATCAAGTCCATATGGGCAACAAGTTATATTGTGTAATACATTTCAGAAATCCGAAGTGATACACAGAACTAGAAGACATGTGCATACACCAAAAAAGCCTCAAGAGTCAAAGCATACCAGCTAGTAGCAAGGTTGCAGAAGTGTGCTTTCTCCTTCAGTCTACTAAGATGTCATAGGTCAGGAATGGTTGAAAAACCTATTGATGCACATACAACAGAGGAGAGGAGGAAAAGAAAAGAACAAGGATCATGGAGGGCATAAATCATGCAACAAAGATAGTTGCTGTAGATGACCTTCAAACGCTTAATTTGAGTACTATCATCTTAGAAAGTTGAGCAAACCATTTGAACCTACTATTTCGAGAAATAGCAAAAGGATATAGAAGGGCAATGGTTTCTGCAACTCCTAGATATTTAATTGCCAGTTTACCTTCTAAAAGAAATATGATGCTGTGGCTGAAATCTACAATCTAGATATTTCAATGGCCATAGAAAAAAATGTTTCAAATATCTCCCACTAGCTTACTAGGTAAGATATAAGATGCCGGCACAAAATGTAAACAACATTTGACATCATACTGAAAGAAAATGTAATAAATTTCTATTGTAGAGAAAAAATTCAACACAATCAGAAACTGTTATCAAGCATCAGAAGCTGAAATAGAAGAAATAATTCAATAATAACAAAGGAGAGAATTATCTGAATCTGCAAAATACAAAATATCCGTAAACCATGAGGTGTCCAGAAGAAAAATTCCAACCAACATGTAGGTCACATTCTTATGAGTGCCAGGACTTCTATATGCTAAATAATACAACCATGTGATATTAATAGGTATTAATGATTATAATTTGTTACAAATTCAGAAAAATATATAATCCTTATCAAGCAGATGTTCTGCTGTTCCCAAGATTGATTTCCGACTTCTCTCACATACATAATGAAATAGGTGTGATAGAGCAAAAAAAAAGAAGCACAAATATGCAATTGGAGCACTAAAAAGTACCTTTTTAGCTTGTTGTGTTGTATCTGGAGGAGGCACAGCCAAGTAGCGAGGTAGTCGAGCCTGGAACCATGGATGTTCACGGATTTCACGAATTGTCATTCGTTTCATAGGATCGACAATTAGCATCCTAGGAATCAAATCCCTTGCTAAAGCTGACAAATGGCTAGGAAGAGTGTATATCCCATGCTAAAGAACAAATCAAGCTTCAGGGCAACATCCAATCAAAATAAGCAAGGCACAAATACATTCCCAGTTAAATTTTGTAAATGTTTCCTTACCTTTATTTTCTTAAACAGATTGGGTATGTTCTCATCATCAAAGGGAAGTGTACCACAAAGAAGAGCATAAAGAATAACACCACAACTCCAGACATCAACTTCAGGCCCAGCATATAATTTACCAGATATCACCTGTACAAGGGAAAGTCTGATGTGATGAGAAACATTGAAAGTATCTCTGATTCATTAAATTAATGCAAAAGAAACAGTTCTTACTTCTTAGAATGGTAGTACTAATTACATACCTCAGGAGCAGCATAATTTGGGCTACCACAACTAGTCTTGAGAAAATGGCCATCGCGCATGACATTACTTAGGCCAAAATCTGCAATTTTGACATTGCATTTTGAATCCAGTAACAAATTCTCTGGCTTTAGATCACGGTGGACAACCATGTTTCTGTGGCAGTATTCAACACCAGATATGATCTGTTTCAAGCAAAATATAAATAACTGATCAAGAGAAAACTTATGGAATGCATGCTAAAGCAATTCCACGTTGCGATGTTACAGGAGAAGGGTATTTTACTTTCATTTGCGAAGGAGCCATATATCCATGTTCAGTAAAAAAAAAAAAATGTAAATAAACAAAAGTAACTCATGCGCATCACATCCTTATTTTATCCTTTCAAAAGAACCACTACTTTATTAGTCTTACTACTTGATATACTAGAAACACCAAATGAGTCTTCCAAAATGAAATCAAGTAAAAAGTAGTAGAACCTTCACAAAATAGTTATAGGCTACATGGACAATCTAATTGGTGCAATTTAGGATTAACAAATGATTATACATGGTAGAATGTATCTAGTGGAAAGAATGAATAAGGACATTAAACAGTACTATAGTACCTGCTGAAAGAATCGGCGAGCCTCGTCCTCTTGTAATCTGCCTTTCTCCACAATATAATCAAATAGCTCACCTGACTTGACATACTCCATCACGACATAAATATCTGAAGGTGTATCTATGACTTCATACAGGCGTATTATATGGGGGTGCATGAATAATCTTAATATCTTGATCTCTCTCTTCACTGCAATATGAAGATACCGGAAGATAAAATTCCGCATGTCAATAATGGTTTCAATGCAATAAATAAGTGCAATCTCAATATCATTAGGGTAAGGGAATATCTCAACCATAAATTATCGCTTGACTATGAAGAGGAATCAGATACATAGTAGAATCAGCCTATCAGGAAACATCAAAGATTCTGTGCACTGGACAAGCCACATAACTTATACATGAAACTGTTCCATTTCTCTCTCATACCTATGATAAAGGGGGTGGGGGCCAAAAAAGCTAAAATAGTAATCGGATGAAATGATATGAATGCAAAAAAGAAGGAAAAAAAAGATGTGTTCAACTTAAAAGACTAGGTGCCTAAGAATTAAGAGAATGAGCACCTTCACGTAAGATAATATAAACAGTAAAAGTAACTTCAGCTTACTTATGATGAAAGAAGTACCATAAAATCTCTACTATAATCATTATCCAACATGCCAGTAAGTGCTTATAGAATCATACTGCCTAGTGAAATGAACACCAGTCAAAAAGGGGGTGAGAAGCTGTTATTGCTATGGAAATGGATCTCGCAATCCATCAATCCAATTCAAACATTCAAATGATCAACTATATATCCTCAAAGCCTACCTGAGTCTTGTTTCCATTCAGATTAAAAAAACTGGGTTTTGAACCTAAGATATTGCACATACAAAAGGACAACATGATATCTCAGATTCTTGATGAATATGTATTTAGGTATAGTGATCAATAGCTATACGAAGACCAATCAGGGTAAAGTTATTAATGATTTCTCAAAAATCAGTAATATACAGGCAAAACAATCCATCCTGATATGACTAACAATCGTGCTGAAATAGCATTTAGCAAATACGATTAAAGTCTACATGTAAATATAAGATACTTATGAGATACCTTTTTCCTCCATATCCATGTTTCTTATTTTACGACGGTTCAGGATCTTGACAGCAACCTTGTGGCCTGTCATGATATGCTCTGCAATTTTCACCTTCCCAAAAGAACCGATGCCCAGGGTTTTCCCGAGTTTATAGTTTCGTAATAACATATCAGCATTTCCACCTCCTTTACCAGAGCCCTCCATCTTTCCCTATAGTGTATGATATAAATTATTTGGATTGTACCTAGAAAAATAACACACATGTATGTCAATAACAGATGCAAAGTTGCAAACTGAAAACAGTCATGCAAAGCTTATAAATTGATATAATTGCTAATTGTATAAATCTACTAAGCACAAATTAGTATACGACAAAACACCAATGATATCTACCTATTCTCTACACCATTAACTAATGATTTACGAATGATTTCACTTTGATAGTGTGAACTGTTGCTTGTTCATTTTTTTTCAAGTCAAACATCAATGCCAATCTTGCATGATACACAATTAGAAAAAAGTAATTGGCATCCAAAGTAATTAAAGAGCGAGATGGAAGCAAATGTAGAAAACTAGAAATACTGATAGACATTTGAAAAATTAGTTATGTTAAGGTCCTTCCAAAAAGTTATAATTATAAACATTAACAAGTGTCACAGTAACCTTCGACAGTATGGTCCGATGATCAATTATTTCAATAATTAGCTCTATCATTAAGTTCTTCCACTAGCATTATACCTGATACTCTTTCAGTCTAATAAGCATGTAGTGAAATTCAGATAAATAGTAAGCTATTCTAAGAGATAAATACAATCTAATGGATTTCACTACCATGTACAATGACAGTGACTTATAAACCAATGACAAAAGGTCCTGCAACTTAACCATTCTTACCAAAAGGCCCTCCCAACTTAAGCCTTAGACAACAATAATCATCAAGTTCTAGAGTTTGAGGATTACAGAAATATCAAAGAAAATTAAAGAATTCTAAAATAATGAAAATTCACATTCAAATATAAACATAACGCTGAACCAATACCCAGCACCTACAAAAGTCAGATGTGATCTTGTTGTAACAAAATCATCAATACGAGAACTCAACTGAACAAAAGAAACAAAAACAAAAGAACAAATACAAAGGCAGTGCCCAATCGGCACCAAGCAATCCAGACTTTCTATCAACGAAAGGAGATCCTTTTCAGTTTGTTTTTTCAAAAGGCAAAAGCGCAATTTCATTGGAACTTGATTAGCCCCCAGATTGTCCACGGCAGACCTATGGAGTGAAAGTCACAAGAAGCATTCACCACCATCACAGAACATCCGACCCCTAATCACACTAATCAAAAACCGCCAGCACGAAAACTACCACCAAAATACAACCAGACACATAAGTATTAGACTGATACAACATAACTAAAGACAATTACAATCACATGTAATAAATCAGAGCAGTTCAACCATCATCCAGAATCACAGGGTCTTGCACAAAACGAAAGGAGATCTACCACGGAATTCTCAATAAAAGAAACTCGACCTTAACTTTATGGGATTAAAAATCTAAGAAATGCGTATTAGCACGCAGAATGCACAACCAGAAAGATTAGGGCGTAGGCGTGCGAGAATAGGCGAAATTTGGATCTAATTATTAGCGAGACAAAAGGGTCGCTTGCCAGCTTATGAAGGGGAATTTTGTTCGGATTTTAGAGATTAAAGCATGGGGTTATAGGGTTAGGGTTCCGGAAACAGAGCGCGGCAACTGAGAAGAAATGGTCCGAGAGAGAGGGGCATTATAAAGAGAGGAGATTAGAGAGAGACGAGAGAGAAGAGAGTGGAGAATGACGGCCGGAAACCTAACCTGATCGCCGTCGACCGCCGAACGGACGGCTGCGGAGCCTCGCCGGAGGAGAGGGGAGAAGGCGATAGTGGCAAAAATGCGATCGGAGGTCAATCGGGTTGCGGGGAATCGTGTGAGCTCTCTCCCCTTTCGTCACCCGGAAGCGAGGGGTGGGACCCACGTTTTGGACCTCGAGGACACGTGCCGTCCATCTCGCCGCCAAGGCCAATTGCAATCTAGATAAGAGGCTGCGACAAGCATACGGCTCCGGCCCGGCCCAAGGAAAATTAATTTTTTTGCTTGCAAAATTAGATTTTCACCCTTTTTTCTTTTTCTTTTTCTTTTCTTTGCCAACAGAAAACAGCTGAAAAAAAAAGGAGGTGGTTATGTGCAAATGGCCCCACTATTACTATTTTTCATCCAGTCATAGTATACATACCATGTACGAACACTACGTCTACAAGCAAGTATCTATTCTAATCAACCAAAATGGAAGATTTGTTTGTAATTAATATTGAAATAAGAGATTCCAAAGGGAGGCCTGGGAAGAGGTGGCCCAACGACATATGGGCTAATGCTGAGGATGCAACAACGAAACCCGGCCCAGCCCATGAACAGCCTAACGACTCTCCTCCAAAACCAAATGATTGCGAAAGTTACCTACCTCTCTTTATGTAAATAGTTCTTAGGAATTCTTTCTCCCTTTATAGATCAGTCCTACTTCTGTCGTCGTTACGCGCCATAATTAATTATTCCAAGTCTACCATATGAGTCTGATCGGTGGGGTGACATCTATATCTTCTGTCATGATTGAGTTTGGGACCAGAGCAATGGAATTATTTAGGATTAATTATTTTTACATCTTCTTCTGAACTATTATTAGTTTAATTATATATTTTATGAATTTTTTTTTATGATAATTAAACTTATTGAACTAAAAATAATATCCCAAACATCTATTTTCGTTAGGTTTATGTTACTTTTACATTTCTAAGTAGCATAAGTTATTTGAATAACTATACGACATATTTATTTTAAAATAAAAAATCGATAGGAATATAAGTAGGGAGGATGAGATATTTTTAATAAAAAAAATAGTTTAAGAATAGTTTTTTTATTAGCTAATTATATAATGAAAAAAAAGTTTATCATCGTGTACTTGTGCCTAATTTTATTTCATCTTTTTGTACTTTAAAAAATCTTAAATTAGTCTTTGTATTTATGATCAGTTAGATTGTTTATTTTTTTTTAATTTTTAATAAACTTAACTAAACTGTGTCAAAATAACTAAAATTATCCAATCATATTTGTTAGACAAAATATACAAGTTTTTATAATAATAATCACTAAGTGATCAAAATAGTTATGATACTCAACTAATTTTAACGGAAGAACTAATAGTCCCATTTTAGACACAAGTACAGAGAATAATTTGAGATTTTTCTGAAGTAAGACGGTGAAATGTAATTTAATCATAATTATTTATCCCAAAGTTACAATGGCATTTCCACTGTGGAGAAGACTAATACCTCAGTATAGGGACCCACTTAAAGCTATTGGTCATCTGGTTGAATCCAGCTGCCTGCCTAGTGGGGATGGGGAATGGGGGTCGCTGTTCTTTCTACTAGTGCGGTAGCAGATCGTCTGCAGCACCGACTCCAGGAATTTACTGACAAGTTGGGATAAGGTCTCTAATTGCTTCACCAGTGCCTAGTGGCATTGAAGTAAGGCAGCAGATTGTTTACATACTCTTGTTCTTTCTTAGGAACTCATATGAAAACAAGCTGCATTATTATGATGCTAAGCATAACATTTTTCTCAATCTCTTTGTCCAAAATGATTCTTTTGAGGCAGGTTTTAGTGGTGGGGCCATTCAGGCGTCAGTAGTCAGTACGGCTCTTCCCTGCGTGCTCATCTCTTTACACTCTTATGTTGACTCAGGCTGACTTCCTGTTGTTAAGGAGTCAAAGAAATCATGCTACGTAGGACAATCCACGCGCTATAACACGAATTTATTGCCCATTTGCCACTCCTTAAAGTACCAAAATGCCCTTCTAAACCGATGCCTAAATTTGGAAAACAGAATAAATGGAACAATGACACACCTGCTACATTGGAGCGATTTGCAGTATATATATATATATGTAGCTTGCTCTTCCGATCTCTATCACTCCCGCGGCCACTGCCTCTTTGAGCTCCACTTGGAGATTGGAACCTCGAAAACCGAAGGATGAGAACAAATGCTCTTGCCTTCTTCTTCTTCCTCTTCTTCCATCTCCTTCCTCTCGCTCTTAGGTATCCCAACGCCATCGCGACCTCGCTTCCCAAGCTCTATCCACCGGAAGGTACACAAATCGCACTTCTTCGAGCTACATTTCTCCTCCTTTAAGGCTAATCCTTCTTCCCCCTTCTCTAATGGCAGTGCACGCGCTCCGAGGGATCGCGTCCAAGCTGGGGAAGGCGGATTGGGATTTCAGCGTGGATCCGTGTAGTGGGAAGGGAAATTGGAGGGTTCCCGATCCGGTTAAGGATCTCGAGAGCCATGTCATATGCGATTGCTCCTTCTCGAACAACTCCGTTTGCCGCATCACCGCCATGTTCATCTTCTCTTAACATCTCTATCTAACTTTGTCTCTTTTGGCTTAATTCGTTTCTAAGTTGCCTTTTCTTCGGGGATCTCCGATGCAGAGCTCTAAAATCTCAGAACCTATCGGGAGTGCTTCCGCCTGAGTTCGGCGTGCTTCGCCATCTCCAGCAGCTGTAAGAGAGAATTTATAGTCACATCGTATTAGAATATTAATAAAGAATGAAGACTTCGTTTTTCCATATCACTACCTAAATTTTAGTCATATTATAGAAAACTCTCAGATGTGCAAATCGACTGCTAAAGTTGTTCCCATTTTTTACTCTTTGATTCGATCGCAGCGACCTGAGCCGAAACGTGCTTAATGGTACAATGCCTAACTCGTGGGCTCTCATGACGGGGCTACAGGGCCTGTGAGTGTCCGGATTTAGTTAATCCCGTCTTTAATGGTTAGCTTAGTGGTATTAATCTTTTTGTTGCATAATGATATGATTCAGGTCATTAATGGGGAATCGGTTATCCGGGCCGTTTCCCATGGCGCTGACTAAGATGATCACCTTAACTAATTTGTAAGCAAATGTTCCAGTATTTCGCGCCATGAATCGTAGCTTAGTTATGTGGACAACACGTTAATATGGAAGTTGTTCCGCAGGAGCATTGAGGGAAATAACTTCCATGGCCCACTTCCTCCCCACTTCGGTGACCTCGTCAATCTGGAGAAGCTGTGAGATTTTTCTTCTATTTTATTTTTTTAAATTCGGTTAATTTCTCTCGCACCACGTTATATATATATATATATATATATATATTGTAACTTTTGCAATTTGATTTTAGTGTTCTTTCGGCCAACGAGTTCATTGGGGAGCTACCCGCATCTCTTGCCAAGTTAACCAATTTGACGGATTTGTAAGGCTATGAACATTATTATTAATCATTTTTTCTGATTAATTTCTTTTGAAATATGTCTATTGATCTGAATAGGACTCTCTTTTATTTTGAGAATACTGTCCTTGTATTAAAAACAGAAGGATTTCCGGTAACAATTTCTCAGGCAGGATACCCGATTTCATACAGAAATGGACAAAATTGGAGAAATTGTAAGCAACTCCATTCTCCTTTAAGAGAAATTTGCTTGTTCTTTAATTGGCAAAGGCATTTTTGATAAATGTGGGAGTTATCTTGGTGCAGGCGAATCCAAGGTTCCTCACTGGAGGGGCCAATTCCTTCTGGCATTTCAAAATTGACGAGCTTAAATGATTTGTATGGAAATATAAATGATACTTCAAGTTAACCTTCCTCCTTCCATTAGATGTCATTTTATTGAATCTTCTCATGTTTTGATGAACTTTAGGAGGATTAGTGACCTAAGAGGAAAAGGGTCGGCCTTCCCAGATTTGAGTGGAATGGAATCCTTGAGGACACTGTGAGAAATTAGCTTACAAAAATTTAAGAGTTCTGCATATGCGGCTTTTTTGGAGTTAAAATATGGTGTGTTCAATGTGTAGGATTCTGAGGAACTGCTCCATTCATGGGAATATTCCTTCTTATATTGGAATGATGAAGAAACTGAAGGAGCTGTGAGTTAATTGCTTCAGCTTTTTTGATCAAACGATGCTAATGCTACACTGGTTTCTTTTTGTATTTTCTCTGTCATAATCTCTTTCTGTCAGAGTACTGCACATGCTGAACAGGTTCTGTCCATATTAAGTTTCAAATCTGTTGGATGGTGAAAATTTAGTTAGTCGAACATTCAGAATGTGTTCATCATATTTCATTATTCTGATTGCAGTGGATGAATTAGAAAATTCAAAGTCTGATATTCAGCAAAACAGATGAGATCTTAGGGCCAATACTGGCATAAAACAGGCAGAGATGTAACTCTCATACCCACTGCTCGATTCAACCCAACTTAGCGATGATGGGTCCTTAATTGGCAAAGTTGTGGTCATTTTTTCATCCAAACTATAACAACTCAAAATTTCATAAATAAATAATTAGAGGTAATTATTTTGATAATGATGGATTTAGTTTTATCCTTGATACTTTAGGATTTGGATTAAATCAAATTATTTTTTATTATGTATAAATAAGAAAAAAAATTAGAATTCTTATCCTATTAGAACTCTTATATCTTTTTAACTATAAAAAATGAGGCTTATAAAAGAAAAAAAAAACTAGGCTTTATGGCATTGGTACTTTAGCAATGCTACAAGCCAAAAAAAAAGAAAGAAAGCTATACCCGATAGAGAATTAGATGTTACGATTTGACTACATGGGTTAAGTTGAGTCAAGTCGAGTCGAGTTAACTTAGTTACTTAACTTTATCTTATTATTTTAAATTTCAAATAAATTGGATAATCCGCATGTGGATTCAATCCGCTAGAAATTGGAATCTAAAGTTTTAAGAAGATAATAAGATAAATTGGAATCTAAAGTTCTAAGATTTCGACATTTTACTAAGTGAAATTTTTTTTGGAATATAACGTTGCGACATTTTACTAAGTGAGTTTGGCGGGATTACGGAAAAGATTCCTGGATTTTTATCCTGGTGACTCCCGGATACCAACCTAATGGTGGCTAGTAGTGCGATGTAGTCATCGATCAAAGTAGTCATTAAAACGACAATATGAAATTTTATTAGTTTTGGCAGATTTCCATGACATATACTTCCAATAGAAATTAATTATTCTTATATTGATTTATTTAATATGAGATATTATAAATAATTTATAATTCAATTTAGTATATATTGGATTTTGAAATTTTATATGAGAGATAAGAAAATTATTTATTTTCAAGACAACTTATATATTTCATTATGATTTATTTTATGCTACTATATGTATCATGTGTTGATATTTGTAATTAGACATATTCTTAATAGAGTGTGTTACTTGCTAAGCGTCTAACTCATGAGGACTTGTTATTTTGTAAGAATTTAGAAAGTTGATTATTAAGGACTTTAAAAGTTTAGTATATTTTTGATTTATCAATCTATTTTTAAGATTTGATTATTATTTAGACTTTTGTGTTCGAAGATTGTTTGCTCACACTTGATTTGACACATCTCATGGCCACCCTGTAGTTATATACCATGTATTGCACTCTTATGCAGCTATATCAACTCACTGCAGTGAGCCTTAGGATTACTAAATTTTAGTGATCTGACATAGTCCTAATTGTCATAATGTTTCTCTAGGCAATCATGGGGTATAGGAGTGCATATAGACTGATCCCTAATCCTTATAATCGTTTAGTGTTTTTATTATAATGAAACTGTTCACTCTCTTGGTATACCTCATTTCTCAGAATATTGTCTATGCAGAGATCTAAGCTTTAACAAATTGAGTGGGGAAATTCCAAATTCTTTTTCCAATTTGGGTGTGGCGGATTTCATGTAAGTCATAATCGTTTCGTGCAGCTTTACCTTTCGGAAACTTATATTCCATTTTCTTGCTCTGATGGTAGTCATAAAAAAATTATCTGGCAGATATCTGACTGAAAACATGCTTACTGGGCACATACCAGGATGGATCCTGAAAGGGAACAAGAATGTGTAAGAATTTCACATACTATTTTACTGAATCACCACCTTCTAATCAGCGTGTCCAACTTATGTTATCTGGTTGCAGATAACTGTTTAATCTCAGTATCTCACTGAATGGCAAAATTTCTGTAATTTGTTAGTGGGTTCAAAATGAATAGCCCTGATATAACCAGTTTGCATTGTGATATATGGATCTATGTTTCTTGAATGATAAGATAGAGAGTAATTTTCTGGTACATATTAGCAGTTTTCACATTGTTAGAGCAGGAAGATTCTGGTGAATTATTGATTTGTTAGTGAAATTTTCAAGTTCCCTTCTGTTGATACTCTATCAAGTCTTTCAGCAATATCTAGAATTAAGACCTTGATGACTAGATCTTATAAACTAATACATTAATTCCTCCTCATAGCAATTATAATCATGGTCATGTGATTATAAATCATCTATCGTCTCTGCTGAATTTATTACTATTGGCCGTTCTACTGAAAGTCTCCTGCATCAGCTTTCTCCTTTAGTGCAACTAAAGAGATGTCAAGACAAGATGTTCAGCATACTGGAGGGAATGACTTCTATCACTATATCTTAGTTATTCCTAATCGAACAACTCTAGAATTCGTGAATTTACAGAAAATTCGTATATTCCTAGGCTATGCGGAATGGCTTCAAGCCTGCAATAACAAATTATCTGGTTGTTACATATATTGCTGGGCCAGAGGGTTCAAAATCTCCTACTCCGGATTAATAGTTTAATAAAGCTTCTGATTTCTGAGCACTTGATTGAATTATTCAGATTTGACTCCAATTTTAAGTTTCATATTCGTTTATGTTTTACCAAAGTTTTACTGTCAATTTTGATTCAGGGACATCTCCTTCAATAATTTCACATTGGGAAATGCAGGCCCTACCCAATGCCTTCAAAGCAGTGTGTGCGAACACTCTCTCTTATACCTAGTTTTTCCTTGCATTGATTTGCATTTACAAATCATAACTCTCCTACTTCTTTAATTTGTAGTAATGTAGTAGAGAGTTATTCACATTTACTGGACAAAAGGTATATTCTTTTTCCCATTTTTTATGCATTAAGAGCTATTACACAAATTCTTTGCATGTAGATCTTTAACTAACATAGTACTTGCCAAATCTTTTGTTCTATCTTCTATTGTAGAAATGACATCAGTTCGTGCTTGAAGAGTAACTTCCCCTGTAGCGCCTCCGGTGGAACATGTACGTACAAAAATTAATAAATTTCAAATTAGATGTATGATAAGGAGAGGACAAGCTGCTTAAGCTAAATGCCTTTATATATTAACTCTTCTTATCATGATTGTCTCAAAGGATTCTTAGTTGTTCATCATTCTCATACCTCTCTGCATCTTTAATGGTATGAAACAAGAACTATCAAAAAAAACTTGTCTTGTTATTTAACTTATTGTGATGAATATCAGATTGATATTTATGCCATTATGATTCTTTTTCTTGCAGTTATTTAAGTCAACATTATTTCTTCATTGTCTCTTTCACTGTCAATATTGTCCTTATATTTCTTTAACTTTAATGTTCATTGGTATCCTTATTGACAATAATTTTGCTATTGCTATCCTTACCATCATTCAATGTCTTCTATCTTGTACAGCTCCCAGCTCCATTAGTGTGCTTATAGAAGCAATCTGTGAATTAAGTTTTAGTACATATAGCAACAAGAGTCTGAAAAATATATTACATGAACAGTCTTAACTCTAAACTTGCAGACTGAGATGTAATTCCAGTAGACAATGAGGCCAGGTGGTTAAAGAGAAAATTTAACTCTTCAAAATGGAATGTAAGTTAAAGTTGCATACTCCATGTGAAGATTTATGCATCACAACTGATAAAATTAACTTCCTTGAAGCACAAATCAACTCCAAGAAGTAAACCCTGTTTAATTGTTTGCAGCTAAATGTAAGAAAAGTCTTATATGGTCTTAGTCATCTCTCCTAAATGAATATTTTACTTTTTCCCTCAAATTCTCTAGTGTAGTTGGCGCCAAGTACTTTCAGAATACTTCTCTAAAAATTGAGTACTTTTAGAGTGCCCAACAACATGATCCTATATCGCAAGTTCCATTATGAGAATCTGCATTCCAGAAATCACTCTTTAAGTCAAATCAGAACAAAACGGATCGTACATAATAATGTCAAATTTGAAGACAGCATGCCCTGATGCCCTTGGTTACATTCCCTCAAATTGTGTTTAGGTTCATTAGCTTGCTGTACTTGCTGATATGAATTACACATCGATATCTCTTCTTGTTAGAAGGCTGCTAACTAGAACACATGAGTTGTATTTAATAAGGTGATGTATCAGAAAAAGGAAACTAATATGAAATTGCTTTATTAATTTTCAAGAACATGATATGAACTTAATCATCTGAACTCCTTTTGTTACTCCTTGTGGCCCATACAATTTGACTGCTAATAACTGTCAACAGATAAGTACTCTTTACATATCAATTGTGGAGGCAAAGAAGTTACTATCAACAAAACAAAGTTTGAAGCAGATGAAGAACCTAGAGGGGCTTCAATGTTGTACTTAGGTTCAAACTGGGCATTCAGCAGCACAGGGAACTTCTTGGACAATGCTATTGACGCTGATAATTATATTGCAACAAGTACATCTAAGCTGCCCATGACCCACCCAGAACTGTACACAGGAGCTCGCCTTTCTCCTCTTTCGCTTACTTATTATGGCCTTTGTATGATGAATGGGAATTATACAGTGGAACTCCATTTTGCAGAAATAGTTTTCACCAATGACAACACATTTAGTAGTCTTGGAAAGCGATTATTTAATGTCTTTATTCAGGTAGCTTGACAATGATTTCTTTTTTCTACACAGCTTTCTGATGGATGAAGGTAGAGTTTGTGATTGCTAAATTTTGTTCATCACAGGGAAAGATGGTCTTAGAGGATTTTAATATCGAAAAGGCAGCCGGTGGAGTTGGAAAACCAGTGATAAAGACTTTTACTACTTTAGTCACAAATAACACGATGAAGATCCACCTTTACTGGGCCGGAAAAGGGACAGAAGGCATCCCAGAGAGGGGAAATTATGGCCCCCTTATATCAGCAATTTCTGTGAGACCTAGTATGTTATGCCACTTCTTAGTGATTTCACTACTAATATTCAGGTTGGATTCTAGGTTAGTCAACCAATCTCTCAAATCATGGAACAAAATATGGAAGGTTACATAGTCTATTTGGTTCTAGCTTAAAGATTAGCGGAGTCATGTTAACTGAATTTTTGTTTTATAGTTGCTCTTTAATTCCAGAATTGCATATCAATATTCTTCACCTATCCGAAGAATACTAGATGCCTTCTTTGCCAGCTTGCATGAGATGGAAACCGCAAAGATGTTCAAACTTTAGGATGTCCTCAATTTTCATTCATCCCCTTTGCCAATAGTTCATTTTTTTTCAGCCTATAAGATTGTAGTTCATCAGTGTGCAGTTTCATTTTTCTTGTGATATAACTTCCATAAGGAGATGATGTTGCCTTATTTCCTTCTTTTTCAGACTTTGAACCACCTCATGCAGTTTCTGGATCATCTGCTAGTAAAAGGATACATATTACGCTTGGGGTTGGTATTTCAGTTTTGGTATTTTTCCTCACTCTGCTGGCATTGGGAATCTGGTGGAAAAACAATTCCATGTACAAAGGTATTGGAACATATCTCATCCATACACTTCATTTCCAGCATCACTGAATTAGTCCTTCTAAGATGAACATGATCTTGATAGAAGACTCAATTATTCATTTAATTTTCTCCTTATGTTTAGTATGTCACTTCTATCTTATGCTTTGCTCTCCTAAGTCCTCTCTCTCTCTCTCACTGCTTCTATGGCTCTGCATGAGTGCACACTTGTACATAGCAGAAGTGCTAGTCCAGGCATGGGTATCATCTATTCCTAATGACTGAGAAAGAAACTATCAAGATATTTAGTGTATTTTTTGTGATTATTTATGTAGACTTTGTGAAACTTCAGAATATAATTGTTTATTGAAATTATGGAAGGTCAAAGATAATGCTACTCTTTCTATTTACAAATCACACAAACTGAAAATAAGTAGTTGTTATTACCAGAAAATATCATGTATGTGTAGACAATGCATGAAACAGAAGTGAAGTAGCATTCTGTCTTATTATATTTAAATTCTTCTTCCTGAGTAGATCTTAGAGCTCTTGACCTCCAAATTGGTTCCTTCACCTTGTCGCAAATCAAAGCAGCAACTAGGAACTTTGATGCTGCTAACAAGATTGGTGAAGGTGGTTTTGGCTCAGTTTATAAGGTACATGTTGAGTTATTTTAGCAAGATTCTCTGATCCTCTGATATCCGATTCTAACAAGCTCTTTTTAACTTTTATTTCAGGGCTTATTATTGGATGGCACGACCATTGCTGTCAAGCAGCTTTCATCAAAGTCTATGCAAGGAAATCGTGAATTTGTGAATGAGATAGGCATGATTTCTGCACTGCAACATCCTAACCTTGTTAAACTGTATGGTTGCTGCACTGAAGGCAACCAATTACTGCTGGTCTACGAGTATATGGAAAACAATTGTCTTGCACGTGCTCTTTTTGGTAAATTAACTCTTCCTAATTATTTCTTGTTCTTAGATCTCTGTTGCTGAATTCAGCAGCTGTCATTAGATTAAAACTAGGAGGAATAATTTATTCTTGAATTCATTTGAACTTTGAAGAACTTCATTTAGTATGTGAAAGAAGTAAGGCAGTAGGCCAATTCGGCTATTTTAATCTTGCATGAACAATTTAGACTTTTTGTACTTACAGATTCCCAGGGCATATTGAAATTGGATTGGCCAACAAGACACAAGATTTGCCTTGGGATAGCTAGAGGTATGGCTCATCTCCATGAAGGGTCTACACTAAGGATTATACACCGGGATATCAAGGCCAGCAATATATTGCTTGATAGAGATCTCAATCCCAAGATTTCAGATTTTGGTTTAGCCAAGCTTAACGAAGAGGATCATAGCCACATCAGTACTCGAGTAGCTGGGACTATGTGAGTGCTTTCTCTTGATTAAATTTCTTTTGGCTTCCATAAATAAGTTAAATTCCACCCATTGCATTCCTAATAAGTAGTAACATGTCATAATGAACTGTACCAAAAAAAAAAAAAGTTGCTTACAGTGCAATCACGGTAATGGTGACTATGTCCATGATGTTTTGATTTTGTTAGAATAGAGAAACAAAGATAGAAGGTGCAAGGCGCAAGGCGCAAGGTGGGAAATTTGCTTCTGGCTTGGCCCATAGTTTGAGAACTTACAGATTAGATATTTCCAGATTATTTCTCTATTTATCGATCTTTTAGAAGAATAGTTACTCGGAATTATTGGCATTATTGTTTCAATAGCATGGCTCATCTAGCTTCCTTAAGTATGATGCTTTCCTAAATGAGTATAATGAGTGTAAGTGCAACACTGAATTGTCCTTTATATTTGATTGCAGAGGTTATATGGCTCCTGAATATGCAATGCGAGGTTATTTGACTGATAAGGCAGATGTTTATAGCTTTGGAGTAGTTGCTTTAGAGACTGTCAGTGGAAAGAGCAACACAAATTATAGGCCAAAAGAAGAATTTGTTTATCTTCTTGACTGGGTAATTTCTGAACTTAATTCCTATGTTGGAAATCATATAACTGAAATGTGTTATGTTTTTTATTTGAGGTATCTGTATATCACCCCTTCAGGTTATGCAGTAATTGCAGAAACCACCTCCATTATCATTATTCTCAGACAAGACCTTGCTTAAGTGTTCATAGACAAATTTTATAAAAGCCATTGTAGTCAGGATTTATCATCTTCTAGCTCTATAACAATGCCCCTCTGACACTGATGATTCTGTAAATGTAATTCCTTAATTGATGAGGTAGAAGTTTTTTAGGATATTTGATCTGTAAAGCATTTGAAGTGCTACATTGGCATAGACCGATTCAAAGAGCCTTGCATTTATATAGTTGGCCATTCATCAATATGTCAACATTCTCCTTTGCCTCCTTCCTTCTTTGTCCTAATTAATACTTTGATAGTACTCGTGGTTTTCACTTGATTGGAGGGGTTATGTGCAAAAACTTTGGCTATTTAAGGAAATAAATTTCAATTAATGACAACCACTAATTTACAGAGAAAATTTTAGGACAAGCACTGATTGATTTATACGCCATACATATTTCCATGATTTTTTTTTTTTTGAGAACTAACCACGTTTATTTTCTATACTCCAGGCCTGTGTTCTTCAAGAGAGGGGGACCCTTTTGGATCTAGTTGATCCAGACCTTGGACTGGAGTACTCAAGAGACGAGGCACTGGTGGTGCTGAATGTAGCTCTTTTGTGCACTAATGCATCGCCAACGCTAAGACCTACCATGTCCGAAGTGGTGAGCCTGCTTGAAGGGCGGACTCCTCTCCAACAATTACTCTCAGATCTGAGCCTTGCACCCAACAGCTTAAGCTCTGCAGGAGTTAGAAGAAGCTTTTGGCAAAACCCAAGCGAGAGTCAGAGCTTTTCAATTAGCGGGTCGTACATCAATTTGTCTGAATCATTCCGCCAAAATGATGCTAGTATACAATATTTGATCGAGTCAGAGATTTCTTAGCAAGTTAGATCTTCTTTTCTCATTTTATGTATATAGCTGGCAGGACATTAATATCTGCATTATTAACGTGTAATGATTGCATATGAAATCCAGCATGCAGTTGCATTGGAAGCAATGCCCGTGTACTTGGATATATATATATGCAAGTTAATCAATAGCAAAGTGCTTGTTGTCTAGATACTGGGGCAAGTTAAAAAATGTTTCCAATTAAGTACTTCTGCAGCTAGAATACCGCCATAATAAAGCAACAGATGTAAGCCAAAATTTCAAATGTTTCTATGAAGCAGGGTCTCATGACCTTTTTGTTATGAAAAAATAAAAAACATATGAGCAAATAAATATGCAATCACCCACTTCACAGTTCACAGCAGAAGAGTCAGATACCAAACTAAGACACCAAGACTGGTGCCATGAAGACATAGTTAATCACATGTAACGAATAGAAAGGACAAATATGTAGTATAAATGGCAAAGGGTTAACTGAAATAAGCATATGTTTAATGATCATATATTATTCGTCTCCTGTATCACTGCAGTAGAATCATACAACTGCAAGTGCCATACAGGAGAAATATTTAAATGGGCAAGGAATATACATGGACACATTATTATGTTGCTTAAAGATGACTACGTTCATATCCGGAGCTTCGGTATGAACTCCAGGATTATGATTTTAGGCCAGACAGATTCTTTTTTATTTTAATTTTTGCAGCTCATAACTGAGCTACATGCTGGACCCCGACAGCCGCCTCCTAGTTGCATTTGAAGTTGCGACCTGACCTAGCTTGTCTGACTCTGTTGACAGCATTCGCTCCTTGAGAGGCATATAATGTCGAAGCCAAACACCAGTGTAAACCTGGAACAGAGAAGACAGATGAATAAATTTGAGAAAGTAGAAGATACTCATGATAAATACTAGTGTTGAACTAAGTACTGTCAAATGCTGACATATGAAAAGTGAAAGCTTCTCTTTCAGCTGTGCCTAAAAAGGCTCCCTAGTGGGAAAAAGGCGTGATAACAAAGAAAAAAAAACAATGGAATTCTTTATTCTTACCATCTTCAGGATAATAACCATAATCTCATTAGCATGGCGTTAGTATAAGAAAAGATTAAAAGGAACTTCTGCATGAATTATGAAACTGACCTGTTGAGGTCTCATAATCTTTGTATCAGGATCATCAAGTGATTCTCGCCAATGTGAAAGATATCCAGCCATTCGAGGGATTGCAAACAGAACAGGAAAAAACTCCGTTGGAAATCCCATTGCCCTATTAAAATTCAATTAGTTCATAATGCAACTATCAAAAAGGAAAATACGAGTAATCGAAGGCATACCGGTAGATCAAGCCAGAGTAGAAATCAACATTAGGATAAAGCTTCCTTTTGATAAAGTAATCATCAGATAGTGCAGCCTTTTCCAATGCTATAGCTACCTAAAATCAGCAGGGTGACTAGGTAATTAGCAGAATAAGCATAACCAAATTGGTCATTGTAGATAGAAACAGCACATTGGAAAATTTTCCCATCTAAGCCCTAATGTATGATTGCAAAATTAAGAAGAGAAAATCAAAGTCTAGGCACATGGAAAAACAACTGGAGTGTAATCTAAGATGCATCAATGAGCTACGATACATGATATACAACAATTTTCCCATCTAAGTTATACATGAGGAAAAAGTCCATGGCGCAAATAAATAAGAATGACAGGAAAGGAAATCAGTAAGCTAATATAACTAACTTCTCATTATTACAAAAGAGAGCTCAATAAGCCATAGGGGGCATACATATGATTCCGAAAAACTAACAATGATTATAAGGATATAGTTTTTCAAGTGCAGAACTGGTCAAAAGATAAATTATTAAAATTTGAAAACATAAGATGTACTGCAGCTGATGGAATGTCTGATACTAAACTCCAACGCATTCATGAATAATCAGAAACTTGCACATGTCAAGGCAAAAAAACCACAACCTTATTGAGTTGGTTCCATAATAAGAACTTGTTAAAGTACATATAATTCATACTTAAGAATTAAGATAAAAAAGTACCTCAATAAGTGGATCATGTCCAACAATTGAAAAGACCTCTTCTGCTAATTTCCGGATAACTTTAGCACGAGGATCATAATTCTTGTACACTCGATGTCCAAAACCAGACATCTTTCGCTTTCTATGCAGATCCAACAAAATGAGGAAATTAATGACATAGAAGCATTAACAATTGCCATATAATAAGCAAAATAATGTCTCACCTATTTTTCACACCTTCAAGGAATTCTGGAATGCCATCGACTGTTCCAATTTCATTAAGCATTTTAAGGACAGCCTGCAAGTATCGTGGTCTAATCAATGGCTTAAAGTCCAGAATATATCAAGCAACCAATCTACATGAACATTTGTAGTTAGACAACAAGTTGTATAGATAAGGTCCGAGAATTATATGACCTAAATTTCAAATGCTAAACTTGATGAAACTCATCGTTCAGAGAAAACTGGCTGATTCAAGTATGTAAGGATGATGACAATAGCTTCTGGCACATTAAATGACAGATGAAAGCCTAGGATGGTCCCTAAACCAAGCCTTGAAATTATACCAGCTGCTAGTAAGTAGTATCAAAAAACAACTTTAATCAACTGAGCACAAGGATATCCCATCGATCAAGAAACAAACATTATTTCAGCAGAAGAGATCAGCCAGCCAAACTTGCCTAATTCCTACTAGCACCACTCCCCAAAAGAAAAGAAATGATCTGCAAGGGTACCTAAGTTTTACCTACCTCATTTGCCCCACCATGGAGAGGTCCATATAGCGCTCCAACAGCACCAGCAACGGCAGTATAGACATCCACACCACTGTCAACGCAATATCAGATATAAGACATGCTTTCCAATTGTTCAAGTTAATATTAGTATATTACAAACCAGAAGCTGGTACCTTGATGCAAGATGTCTTGCAGCAGCAGTAGAGCAGTTCATCTCATGTTCTGCATGTAGGATAAAGAGAATGTCAAGTGCCCGAGCAAGTCGGGGGTTAGGTTTGTACGATCGGTCACCCCTGCACAAGGAGAAACATAAGCTAGTGACTGGTCCAACGATCTACGAATGGTAACTCAGATCATTGTTTTCCTTAAACTCAGTAAAAGGAAAGGAGAACAAAAATATTAACTAGTAAATGTTGGTAATGTAACCATGTTATGATAACTGTAAAAGAGGGAAGCATGGAAGATTAGCTTACAGCGAGTCCAACATATATAAGAAGTTTTCTGAGTAAGAAAGATTGTTTGAAGGAAGCACAGGAGGCCTTCCAGCGAGTCTCAAATAGGCAGCTGCTGCAATTGTAGGTGCCTGTGGATGTTAAGTAACATGTATTATCAATAGGTGAGAAATGAGATCTTGTTTAGACAAATAAACCAGGGATGTTGACATAACCAAAATGCCATTTTGTAAGTTAGAAACTGAAGGAGAATAAATACATGCCTTTCCAAGTATACGCAGTATTTGCTTGTCTCTCACTTGCTTTGACTGGTAAAGATTTTGGCCCTACAGAAAGAAATGATATATAGTCAGTACTACAGACAATCACCACAGTGCATATCTTACGTACATATGATCTACATATAGATATTTATCTTTCAAAAGCTATGACTTCAATAGCTCACGAATTAGAACTTTTTGTTCCAAGTGTCCTTCAGACATCCAGTTCTGTGAATACATGAATCTCCAATAGAGACAAACCATGTCCTTACACCGTAATGACTAATGAGGACAGCGGCCTCATTGGATGTCCTTGAGAAGGTGTTTTGTATCTTAAGGATATCAAGCCTCCTTATGACACATTAATCCTAGAAATAACAAAAAAGGAAATAAAAAATTGCCTATTTACATTCAATTGATATGAAATTTTGCAACAAGCAGACGAGTATATCAGCATATTGATGCATTCATGTCCATGTGAACACGCACATATGTGTGTATGTGAACCAATCTCCTCATTTTTAACTTTCTTTTCCTAGTAAATTGCATACTTTTGATTATTCAAATACAAACAGAGCAAAAGAGAAGGAAAAGAGAAACACAAACAGAAGAGGGGGAAAAAACTCAGATTTAATTTTAACTCAGCACTAACTCTTAGCGCAGGATTGGCATCCGGATGGAAAACAGAAAGGGCACTCATTGCACTGACAAGCACACCCATTGGATGCGCATCATGAGGCATGGCCTGGATAATATCCTACAAAGACATAAGAATACACCAAACTTTAGGTAAGCTAAACAACATTACTACAAAAAAGTCCCAAACTAGCCTCTTCCGTCAGAATTTAAGGCTCTTACCAGAAGGCCCTGAGGAACAGCTGAATGCTGAGAGATCGCAAATTCCCAATCCGCCAACTGGTTCTCAGAGGGCAAACTCCCATACACTATTACACAAGAAAATTTAGAGATTTGACAATAAAGAACAAGAAAAAAAAAAGTTCTTCGAATCAGAGACTCACTTAGGAGATAAGCGACCTCAACGAACGTACTATTCTCCGCTAATTCCTCAATCGGGTAGCCTCTGTATCGGAGAATCCCCTCATCTCCATCTATGTAACAGATGGACGAACGCACTGGAGCCGTATTAAGATATCCCGGATCGTAAAGTTTAAGACCTTTGTCGTTCTTTCCGGTTGTTATCTATAGTGGCAAACAATGATAAGAAGCAAATTATTCCCCAAAATTAAGACAAGAACCCGGAAAAGGAACTGAGATAAGATGACAAGCAACCTTCTTCAAGTCGGTGGCTCTAACAGTTCCTTCGTCCGAGACCTTGATCTCGTACTTCTTTCCAGTCCTCCAGTCGACAACAGTTAGAGATCCGGCAAGGTCCGCCGGAGATCCGGTGATCCCGTTGGCGGAGACAGGGGACGCCTCCAGGATCGGCGAGAGCTCACCGAACGAAGCGGAAGCGAGGTGGGAAGAGAGCACGGCAAGTCGTCCTCGAGCTAGAGTGGTCGGATCGAAGCTTCCTTCCATTTGGTAGCGGAGAGAGAGAGAGAGAGGAGAAAGGCGGTAGTTTTGGAGAAGCTAGAAGAAAGAATGGCAAATTAATAAGCTTAGAAGCATTTAAAGAATGTCTAATGTTTATATCTATTAATAGTATTATAAGGCTAAAGAGACAACCTCGTGCTATTTCCCTGTCTTTGCCTTAGAGGATGAGGAAAAGCTATACAATCCTCTATTAGATTAGCAATTATGGAAATAATCTTTTTCTTTTTATACCTATGGTTCGGCCCAACATAATAAAAATGAAGCCCAATACGTGTTACTGGGTGGGCTTAGGAACTAGATGTCATCACTGGCCCAGCCCGTGAATGCAATCTCTCAAACGTTTCTTTTCAACGGGGCCGGCGGCACGAGCAAAGATCTTAACAGACCTATCAAACTTATGGTCAAAATGAACAGCTTCTATCCTTCTAGAGCTAAAACAAAACTGTCATCCTTTTAACTCTCTCTATTTCAACTTTAATTTTTACATTAATATTTTTTTTTTCACTTAAAAAAATCGGCTAAATAAGTAGACATTGACATGGTAGATTAGCAGTTCCTGCGTCCAACTGTTTTGATAAATAAATTTATAAGAAAACTAGACTAGTTTGGTCAAAAACTTGGATGTCCAGATGAATATTAAGCTGCAATGATTTATATTGTTATTAAAATTTATCTGATCCTAAAATTTAATTGAAGACAAAGGAGGGGGAAAAAATAGAAGTTATGCTATGAAATTAGATGTCTCAAATGGTATTACTATCAATCATAGGATAATAATTAATAAAACGTGGTTGTTAATTTGGTGTAGGATAACTAGTAGAGTCATAAAGTCATGGAGATGGACTAACCCCAACTGCCAATTGTCCAAAGAGATCAGCGTCGGGGTTGGTCGGTTCGGAGACCGGTCAACTCCTAATCCGCTTTAGAAAGCGCGTTTCTTTATTCGCAATTCCTCTGCGATCGACGCGGGTCGAAAAGCCAAACCTATTTCCCATCTCTTTCTCCGTCCATTGCGAGAGAATCGAAGACTTGGATTAGGCGTTTCGTCGAGCATCTTGTCGACTTGTCCTCGAGATGGATGGCGGAAGCCAAGAGGGGAAGGGATCGAACACCGCGGAATGAGACCGGGCTGTTGGGCATGGAGCGATCGAGCTCGGTGATCGCGACGCTGTCGAAGGCGGTGGAGGCGCTGGGTCGTGGCTTCGATGTTACTGCAGACACCAGGCTCCTCTACTGCAAGGGTTCACGACTCGTCCGCATCGACGAGGGGCGGAAACGTGACGTGGAGGTTTCAGACGGCGGCGTGCTCCGCGCACCCGTTGATGTCGACATCGTTTGGGGGGAGAGGAGTAGGAGGGAGACCACTCCAATCTTTAGCTTCCAGGAGGTGAAGTTTGATACCTTCCGACTTTTTCTCCAATTTGGGCTCCTTTTTTTTTTGTGTGTGTTTTTTTTTTAATCTTTGAAATTGGATATGGTTAAGATTCTGAAGGAGTTAAGGAATAATTTGTTACTTATAATTATGTATCATGATAACGACGTGTAATGCTGTATTTCTCTAATTGTTGGAAGAACTGACAAAGATAAATCGAGGAATGGTGGTATAAGTTGCATCAATTTGTAATGTTTGTTTGTATTCTTACTTCCTGATTGGTCTCGGAGTTGTATGGTAAGGTGAATAAAGGATGAGCTCTTATCATAGTGAGTTGCTGCTGTGATCCTTTACATTTGTTGTCTCAGGTTGATAAGGAAAGTAAGAATAGCACGATGGTTGTAGCTAAGTATGAGTCGTAACACAATCATGAGCTTATCTATGATAATTATAATTGTTGAGTGGCAGATTAACATTTGTTCTCGTTTTTGAATGATTTTCCTTTTGCATCTTGCTTGAGACTATACTAGAACTGGTTTAGTTCACCTTCTCTGACACACCAGGGTGTGGATATTAGTGAAGGATCCAGAAGACCATGTGGATCACGCTGTCCAGTGTCCACATTTTGTATTTGATTCTTAACATCATAATACCTAAAATTTGTGAGGGTAGTTCCGCTTGATATTTGTGAGGACAACATGAGTCATTTTGGGATTCAGTTCTAATCCTGTGCTTTTGCGGCTTTCATCTGTACTCTGTTGCATTCACAGAAAGATAAGTCAAACCAAATCATTTCGTAGCAATCAATGGTATATTGGAATATCTCTATGATGGTTGATGATAATTGCATCTCGTAACTCCATTTACATCTTACATATTCTCCAATATTCAAACCTCACTTACCAGTGCTCATATCTGTGTTTTCAGATGGCAGAATATTTCAACAATAAGTCAGGTTTATCTGAAAAAGTACCTCTTGGTAGTTTTAACTCCATGTTCAGTTTTACTGGCTCTTGGAAAATTGATGCTGCTACAACTAAAGCTCTAGCAGTGGATGGTTATCTTGTCCCTCTATGTGAAGTTAAACTGATGAATCCTGAACTGGTACTGTGTGAGGATGTCAAGCGTGCTGTTCCAAGCAGCTGGGATCCCCCATCCTTGGCTAGGTTAGTAGGTAATAAACTTGTTTGCATTGTTACTAGGTATTGTCACATGATCTAGTTCTTGGATGTACAATTTCTAGACTGGAGACTTTGTGTATTTCAACTTCTGAAAACTATACTTTAGTAGAGAATATCAAATTAGCAAAGCTTTCTGTTAAGTTCCTTCTCAATTTATCAAGTACTTCACCTGTCCTTCATTTCAGCTTTATTGAGAACTATGGAACCCACGTCATTGTGTCTATTACTATTGGTGGAAAAGATGAAGTGTACATCAAGCAGCACCGTTCCTCTCAGCTATCAGCATTGGACATTGAAAAATATGTCAGAGATATTACGAGTCAGAGATTTTTGAACCTGGAAAATCAGTCTAGTACTGATCCCATTAATTACAATGAGAAGGTTAGTGTTCTATTGCCACCTTAGATTTATAATTTGCATTTCATGAGAGATCATGTTACCTTGCTAATTTATGCTCAAATGCCTTAAGTTTGAAGATAAATTCCTCCTTGAAAGTCGTGAATGGATATATTTACTATTCCACATATAAATTTTTTATTGCTATTTGTTCTTTAAACATAATCTTCATCAACATAAGCTTCTCTTTAATTATAGAAGTATAAACTAGTCATAAGGGATTCTCACTTATGAGAAAGATTCTCACGTAAGTATCGGTTTTTGCTATTTGTTCTTTAAACATAATCTTCATCAACATAAGCTTCTCTTTAATTATAGAAGTATAAACTAGTCATAAGGGATTCTCACTTATGAGCAAGATTCTAACTTCTAAGTATCGGTTTTGGGATCAGAATCAACTGCTTGAAACAATGATACATATTGCGTTATCAGTTGTATTATCTTTTTGTTTTGAGTGATTCATATCAGGAATGGGACGTATAAGCCGATCTATTTCAGCGATATGGACGGGGATCGATCGATACTTAAATCCATGTTATGAGTTATGAATATCCAATGAAGTCAAGTCAGCCTAGGTAGTTTGTTTTTGTTTTTGTCACTTGTGGAAAGAGGGCATCAAATTAGTACTAAGCATCATATGCTCTGGATATCAAACTCACTGTATTAGCCAATTAGGTATCTAACACCATTAATGTAGATTGCCTGAGGTATATGCCCCACATGCATATAGATCATTCGTTCTCCTAATCACTTATTGCTAGTCTTAATCATTAATGCCTGTAAAAGATCAATGTAACAAGAAATTAAAGATTGCACTACCCATAGGACATGATATTGGACTCTGGGAATAGGTGCCTTATTTGATCATGTGGCTTCATTGTTATTTGTAAATGCAAGTATAATTTTTCTCTAGCCATTAATGAAGTTCAGCACTTTCCAAATTACTTGGAGAGATATGGACTAAAAGGAGTTTACTGCTGGGTGCTGACAGTGCTATTTTTTTTTCTGCAGGACATTACAGTAATCTTTAGGAGGAGAGGTGGGTGCGATCTTGTTCAAAATCATGCCGAGTGGACAAGAACTGTTCATCGTGCGCCAGACGTTATTAACATGACCTTTCTCGCCATTGTTTCTCTTCTGAATGGTGTACCCGGAATTAGATATCTGGCTCATGCAATCGATCTTTATTTGGAGTGTAAGATATAATCCTAGATGCTAAATTTATTTTCCATTTGTAGTTGTCGTTGGATGGTTTATTTTCTTGAGGTGTCTCATAGTGGAGGCTTATCTACAAATGGTTTGGGTAGAGAATATTATGAAATGAAGAAGGGTTTTCAGAACACTAAAATAAATTTTCCTAATCCATGATCTTCTTAGGCATCCATCTTTAGAAACTGTAAGTAGTTCCTTATCATCATAATTCTAGGTAAGAGAGGATTTCAGAAAGCTGTATGCCCAACATTCATTACGCGTCCATACCATTACACAGGCTTACAAATTCTGCTAGGTTTCTGAGTGTCTGACCTGAAAGTAGTCAAAAATTAGTATACCCAACATGTAAACAATTAGAGTTTATTTATTAAGGTGGAAACATTGAACTGTACTTTGTTCTGAACAATGTCTTGCTTTATTTGAAGAGCTAGTGCTGTACTACCTTGATATTTTATGAACTTCTTAAAAAGCTCCCTTACCCCTTTGAGATGTATCATTGTCCAATTCCTTAAGGAAAAGTTGTGCTTATTGTTGAAGAATCCAACTTGATTCTTTCTTCTAGGTTCTCCAATTTGTCTGAAGTGGCCAAGAGGTCCAAGATATATCCTACAAGCTGGTTTTTGATGCTTTGGTTTAGATACTTTAGTAGGCCTGAGAGTCCAGAAAACATGTCTTCATGCACTACTACTGTCTTCTCTGCTCCCTGAATGTGCTTACTGCAGACAAGCAATGTAAAAGATTCAGCCATACTAGTATTCAGTTGCTTAACTTATATTAACTTTTGAAAGGATATTCACCTTAAGGGCATCTCACATTTGGTAAATTGCTGTAATCTCTATGTTACTAATAGACTTATGCACATATATTGTACTATGTTTGTCTCATGTCACATGAATGCCTTGGTGATGTTTTATGAGGCTTGCTTATAGACTGATCAGTAAACCTTCACCAAAGTATGTGCCAAGTGGCATAGGTCAAAGAACCATGTGCCTGGTGGATGTATTTTCCTTATTGACTGCATTCTGTCAATACAATTCTTCTCCTTTGTTTCATAAGTATCTTTTCATAAGCAAAAAAACAGGCTTACCAAATTGGAGTGCATTTGGCATGTTAGTAAATTCTAAATAGCATTGCTGTTTCTCCAGACAAGCCTCCAATGGAGGAGTTACAGTATTTCTTTGAGTTTCAAGTACCGCGAGTTTGGGCACCAGCACCAGTTAGCATGCCTGGTCACCAGCGGAAGGAACCTGTATGCCCATCCCTTCAATTTAGCTTAATGGGTCCTAAGCTTTACATCAGCTCAGAGCAGGTACATAGTTATCCTGTTAAATGCATTAATTGTAGATATGCTATAAATCAGTTCTTACTGAAAGTGATGCAATTATCTATTTCAGTAAATTTGCCATCTTGCAGTTTCAATATTGTCTTTGCGTCCTTTATAATCAATATTTTGACAAAATTTAGATGTCGTGAAAAGATTATTTATTTTCATAAATCATTTTCTTAGGCTAAGATTTATATTACATAAGATTCATAACAGAAATAGAACTGAAAACTATCTTCGGCAAGAAACTGGAAGAAAATTAGGTACAAGATAAGGTGGCAATCCCTTGTGCAACTATGAGCTGCACAGCCTTCTTTTCCTATCCTTTGGTCATGTGAAATTGTGAAGTTCATATAGCTAGATCATAGTAGAAGTATGTGGCCCCATTTGGCGGGGCTTATGATCAGTAGAGGCTTGCTGCATAATCAGATTATGACAGTCGTTTATTTGTCCTGAAAGAAATGATAGAGCAATCCCCTCTAGAGAGGACCATCCTTTTGGTATGGTGCAGATTATATCAATTAGGTAGGCAATCTGCATGTTATTAATAATTCAGCATACTATTGAATGAGGAAATATATTGCCACTAAGTTTACAATTTCCTCAATAGAGATGACATGTACTAAAAGTGTTGGGATTAACAAAGTTACATGCCCATTAGTTTGGAATAGCATGTTTATGAGCTAACTTTAAGTTGGATGGATGCAGGTTTCTGTTGGGCGTAAGCCAGTCACTGGCCTCAGATTGTGCTTAGAAGGAAACAGGCAAAACCGACTTGCCATTCATTTACAGCATCTTGCGTCATTGCCAAAGATCCTCCTACCTCACTGGGACTCTCACATGGCGATTGGACCACCGAGATGGCAAGGTCCTGAGGAGCAGGATAGCCGTTGGTTTGAACCAATTAAGTGGAAAAATTTTGCACATGTCAGCACCGCACCAATAGAGAATACTGAATCAAACATCGGAGACCTTTCTGGTGTTCATGTTGTAACCGGGGCACAGTTAGGAGTGTGGGATTTTGGTGCCAAGAGTGTCCTGCACCTGAAACTATTATTTTCCAGGGTTCCTGGATGTACCATAAGGAGATCAGTGTGGGATCATAGCCCATCTAATACTTTGACCGTGACACAGAAAGCAGATGACTCTTCATCTTCTTCAAATGAAAACTCTAAGCTTGTGAAACTCGTTGACATGACGGAGATGTCAAAGGGGCCACAAGATACGCCAGGGCACTGGTTGGTTACAGGCGCAAAATTGGGTGTTGAGAAGGGAAAGATTGTTGTGCGTGTAAAGTATTCCTTATTGAACTACTGAACCTTTGATTACTAGTTTCGATTCGCTTCACTGTTTATGCCATTCTTTCTGAGGGTAGCAGGTGTTTTTTTGTTCTTGATGTACATTCATAGACATCAAACATTGTTTATCCCGGATGTTTTCTCATTTACGTTTATTGTGCTTGCTATAGCTGACTGGACTAGTTTATTGCATGTAGTCCATGTTGAATAATAAACAGTGTACAATTTATCACAGCTTGAACAGATAGGTCTAAATTTCTATGCTTACACTAATGTGATCACTAACATGCGTTGTTTATGTTTTTCTTTGTGAAAGTATCATCACTGTTGTACTGTACACTTCATTTCTATCTCTCTTTTTTGTTAAATTATATCTTCATTTTCTGGTTGGGATGCAAAACAACGCCCCCACCTTGGGTAAGTTATCTTTGAGAGTGAAAGATAAAAGACACATAAAAACGTATATGTTACTGTTTGATCAAATACCAAGTCAGTTTCCACCCCTAAATAATGATTGTATGAAGAAGAGCAGGCAAAGCTTCCCGGCGAAGTGAAGAGGATCGCTCTCCTTTTCACACGAAGCTCTCGAGCGTGGGGTAGAACTCCTTCACAAGTCTCCAGTAGGAGTGGTAGAGCATTAAAAGGCACAACCATCTTCTTTGCTACTGGCACCCTCGCTGCTCTCCGTGTATCCTGGATCACTGTTGAGATCCACGTGAGCCCCCTCTGCCGATTACTATTTGCTACTCTCCTTACTGCTTTCCTCTGCGTGCAAACTGCTGTCCTCCTTACCAACCAAGACAAAGTCTCGCCCCCACCTTTCTCTCTCTCTCTATAAATACGATAGTTGTTTATTGTAGGAGTAGGCCGACCAACAGTGCAACGATCTACTGCTACAATTAGCAGATACAAGAACATCGAAAGCTAGACTATTATTTTTTTATTTTTTAGCATTTATATCTCATGAGATGCTGAATGATGTAGGATATTTCTAGCTACATAATGGAATTAAAAGCTTGATTGTTTGTTGTTAATCTAGCTGCATAACAACCCATGCATGCTTAGTGTAGGGAAGAAAAAAAAGGTATCCTCTCTCTCTCTCTCTCTCTCTCTCTCTCTCTCTCTCTCTCTCTCTCTCTCTTTGACTGGAGCCCACATTCTTTCCGAGTCTCTTTTTGGAGGATGTGAAAGGTTTTCTTGAAAGGAAAAAAAAAAACCCTCTCTGACCAGGTTAGGTGCTTCATGGGTGGGAAGTATTTTATGAGAGAATTTACTGCAGAGTAAATTTTCTTCTTTTTTAAAAGAAATAAGACAGATTAATTTAGCTTCCACCCACATCAAAGCTCCAAAAGCTACAACAAAGTACCTGAAAATAAAAGGTTCCATTCTCAAGTATAACCAAAACTTCATATCTATCCCAATTAATAAGCCAATCTATCGCTTGATTGGCTTCCCGGTGCCCAAAGTAAGTTTTCAAACCTGAGAAAACTATGCATAATAGAATGAGGTGTAAAAGCTAAAGCAAAGATATCACCAGCTAGATCAAGGATGGATAGATGTTTACAGACAATAGTATAGACTTAAATGGTACGATAGACGTACAGGGAACAACGATCATTATAATTTATTTGTGCATTAAAACTGATTTGGCTGCGGAAGGACCTCCCTGCATCGTGATTCAATTGGGCCCTCACACAATGAGGCTTCTTCACTACTTCCAGCCTTCTCGCAGCACCTCCGGGTGCTAATCATATAATTAACATATGACATACTTCATTAGATTAATAAATCAAGATTGGGCTCTTAACATTTAAAACCCCTCAAGAAAGGGTTCTTTAGCTTTTCTAATCTTTAGTCTTCAGTCTTCATTGGCATAAAGGGAAGTACTGACGTTTGACGTAAAGGGCAATTCTTGTGGGGTTCCTTCCTCTCCAGTCTCCTTACATATATGATTTCACACCACAATAATTTTATATAACCAAAACCTCCCAATCATTTGTACAAGAAACAGAGGTTAAACAACAAAACTATATTTCTCAAAAGAAAAGAAAAGAAAAGAAAATCATCACCATTATTATGACTGTGAATCAAAGGGAAATCACATTGAGATGGAGAAAGAGTCCATAATGCAACAACTATGAGAAAGGCTGGAGGAAAAAAGAAATTATTAGGTTGTCAAGTGTTCATGATTTAGTTCAATACAAAGACAGCTTCCTTTTTCTGTGAGAAAAAAAGAAAAGGAAAAGTAAATGACCTCCTAGGTATTGGACTAGACTATTAAAAGCAATAAATCACAAGAAAAAAAGTAACAAGTAGTTTTAAAATTCCTTACTGTATGTACTCCACTGATATAATATACAACTCCATCAAAGAATCACACACAGAGAAGATAGCCAATAAAAGAACACAAGTAGCCTGCTTAGATTAGAAAGTAGTACCATTCCCAGACAACCAAGAAACCCAGCAAAGGATGGCAGAATCCAAAGTGCAAGTATGGAGCTCCACCTGATCCCACCAATGGCACTTCACCTCTCCCCTCTCCACACACATCAACACCAACATGGATGCTTTCAGAGGTCTCAGACCCATTCAGACATAAACCTGGATTCTCACTCAAGTCCAAGTTCCTGCCGAGCCTCCTAAGGAAACCAGAATTGAAGGGCACAACCCCACCCAACAAATTCCTGCTCAAATTCAAGTGGTATATCTTACTGAGGCCACTCAGACCCAATGGAATTTGACCTGTGAGCCTGTTGTTCTCCAAAGACAGAGTACTGAGATTGGTAAGCCAGGCAAAGCTCCCTGGAATCGAGCCCGAGTAGCCGGAATTGGCTAGCCGGAGCTCTTGAAGCTTTGCAAGCCTCCCTAGCTGGAATGGCAGTGCAACAAACATTGGGTTGTCATCCATTATAAAGTACTGGAGGTTCTGGAGCTTTGGCAATCCAATTGGGAACTGCCCACTTAACCTGTTGTTGCTTAGAGCCAAGAAAGTAAGGCAGGTGAGGCTCTCTAACGTCTCAGGTATGCTTCTATTAAGCTCATTGGAGCTTAAGTCGAGCTTTTGGAGCAGGCCCAACTGCCCAATTGTTGATGGGATGGCTCCAGTGAGGTAATTATAGCTCAAATCAAGGCCAACGAGGTTTCCCAAGCTACCTATATGGCTTGGGATGCTGTCTGTGAGGGAGTTATAACTGAGGTCTAGATGGATGAGGGAGGTGAGAGCACCAATACTTTGAGGGATCCTCCCACTAAGCTGGTTTTGTGAAAGAGTTAGGACTTGGAGTGATTTGAAAGAGGATATGCGGGATGGTATGACACCAACAAGAGATGGATTTGATCTGAGGCTCAGCTGCTGAAGAGAAGCATAAGCTGCTGCCTTGTGGTCTGGTGGTGGTAAGGAGAGCTTGGTCTTAGTGGTCTTGAAGCAGTTGAAGAAGAAAAGGGATTGGAGATAAGGGAGGTCAAAGACGTGAGAGGGGAAGGTGGCAGTCTTCTTGCAACTTGGATTGGGTGAGGCCCCAAAATCCAACCTTGTGACATGGAGGAGGTTGTCACTGCCATGTTTGCACTCAATCCCAGGCCATGAAGAGGCTGGGAGACATGGGTCTGGGTTGGAGGACCTCCAGTCCCTATCTGAAGACATAGTCTCCATCACATGGAAGAGGGCCTCCCTCTCAAGGGGGTCCATGCTGATGGACTCCAGCAACTGGGCTTGTTTGATATCCTGATGGGTGGTACAGAGAGAGATGGAAGGAAGTGAGAGGAGAAGGGAGAGTAAGGAGAGGGAGGGTAAGAGGTAGTGATACATTGTGGAAAGGGGAGATGTGGGAAAGAAGAGGTCTCCCTTCTTTTGTAGTAGGAGTGTTGCTGTGCTAGGCTGTTCACGAAATTGGATCGAGATGAGAAGTGAGAAAGGTGGCATAGGAGAGAACAAATTCTGATTTGACTGGTGCGATGGGATGGTGGGGGCCCTGATGTTATGTGTGAAAGGAAAGAAGTGTTTGAAGCTACGTAGGACTGTTGGGTCAGGGGGTTAGATTACAATAAGTTCCCCTTGTTTTCTGGTGCTTTAAAGGTTGCAGCTCTGGGACTCAATAGTAAGCACATAGGTTAGATATATAGATGGTGATTCCATGATAAAATGGAAAAAATATCAAGACTTCCGAGTCCTCATCACATGATGTTCAGCAGTAGGGGGTACATTGATAGAGAGAGAGAGAGAGAGAGAGAGTAATGGAGTTGGATTGACCGAAGTACTAGTATTGATAAGCTACTCCACATGCCACCATCTTCCTGGGCATGCTACCTTACCATGAGTATTTTCCCAAAGCAAGGAGAGTCTAATGATTTGATGGCATTTCAAAGAATGTACGACCAAGTAGCCTCTATTCACGTCGTGGTATTTTTTATGTGAAGTATTAAGAAACAATGCCACAGAATAAAATGAGTAGACTTAAAATTTCTGGACTGAACTGGGGGCTGGGCTGCTCTATTTGTATGACCTACTGGACAAATAAAAGAAGCAAAATAACGTAAGAGAGGTCACAGAGTCTTACAGATTTTTGCTCCAATACCACATCACTCACTGTAGATTGATGGATGGTTCTCCAAATGACTGAATATATGTTACGATGCCTGGCAAATGAGCCATACCTTACCAACAGCTGACACATTACCATCGGATTTGATCCAATGTAGAGGTTACGAGGTACCCTACTACAAAAGAGAGGAGAGATCTTCTACAGGCTTGGCTTCAGGAACTTGATGTAGTTCTGATATTTGGCACCCTCAGGTTATTTAAAGAGAGTTATTAGTTGAAGTTAAAAAAGAAATAAAATTTAGCAGCCAACTAAGAGATGCCAAATACCTGGCAGTAGGAAACCTACTCTAAGAGAAGGAATGCTCCCAACTGATAAAAGATTGAACTCTTTACTCAGAAAAAAATTAAACAAAAGAATGAACTCTTTTTAAGATAAATCTTTATCTGGCATTCACCAGAACCCAGACTGGTGGAAAAGCATCCTGTGTTTCTCCACCCGACGAGCAATGCGACACTACACAGCTCAAGAACGTGTGGGAAAGACTTGGCAGTTGGATTCACATCAGAGAAGAGAGATGGAGATCGTGAAGAATGATAAGACTGGACATTCTACTGTACTGGAAAAGACAAGCCCAAGCTTAAAAACAGTAGGAAACAAGGAGACATGCTCAGAGTGAACAGAAAGCTCACTTCCGGAAGCTTAGTTTTCGGATAACAAGTAACTATTCCTAGGGGCATTTGAAAAAAACTTTTAATTTTAAAATAATAAAAAGGTTTTTTTTTTTTTGGTACGTATCTCTTAGCTTAATTGTGTGTACTTAATTATAAAAAAGTGCATACATAAGGAACGACGTGCTGAAGTGAAAGCTCCAGGGATTATTGAACGTAAATCAATGCACGAACCCATGCAAACAGGGTTAAAAGCAGTGTATAGCTTAGTGCAAAAAATAAATGCACAATTTCAAAAGCCCAATCTTACTTATAACGAAAACCTAAGAACTTTTTAGTCCAAATATCCCCTTTTTCTAAGACAATTATGACCATCTTACCTTGTGACAATCCAGCACAAAACCGGCGATACTGCATATCCTATATGCACCGCCCAACACAATCCAATGGAATTACTAAATCCCACAGCCACAAGTTTTGAACCGTTATATTAATAGAGCAAGTGTCATTAGCACAGTTGCTATTACTAATTTCCAAGGAAGATATATCAAGCATGTAATAACAACTTCTAAGTAAATGATTGAATTCTGATTATTGATCTCAAAATAAGTACAGTAACATCGGTTCATTTTAGTTTTTTTTTTCCAACCCTAAATTTCCAGTCGATGTTGAAACAACAAACTATTTCAAGAATCAAAGATTTGAACTTTGCGAATAATAATGGCTAACCTGCAAGATCTATCGTTGACAGGACCTCAATTTTTCAACCCCCGTTCTATTATCATGGGCAAAACAATAAGCCGAGACTGCTGCAGCCTAACTCTTCGACGGGACAGCACTTTCAGGGAGGTGGGTAGATACAGTAGGGATGGCATTTCCGCAATATCTTACGGGTGCCAATGCCCCAGCATGAACTGCTGCATCACAACTGCCAAAATGCTGCCGATGGAGATGTTGAGCACATTGACGACATCATTGTTCAGCTATACAAGAGCAGAATTGACGGCTGATGTTAGATTTACCCATGGAACACCCCAAACAAGGTAACATATTGTATGCTCTACATAAACCAATGACGAATGTTACATCTGTATGGAAAAGACTTATTGCCTACGGTTTGCAATTTAATAAAGTGGAAACATAAATTGAAGAATTTCCTAGCACAGAATATACAATCATCTCTGGAGATGGTGTAGTCAAGGGAACACACACAATAAAAGGTCAGCTCAAATAAAGAGTTGGCGTCATTCCCAATCAAAACTCACCCATTGGAAACCTTCCTTGTCTTGCAATGCGGCACCAATGAGGCTCTCACCAAAATTTGCAATCTGGGAAGCAACGACACATATAGCAACTTGTGGTATATCTACCTATATCACAAGTATGTAAAACCGAGTTAGGTTCCTATTAATGAAGACACTGAAACCATATAAGTTCACTATTGACACTTTGAAGCATTTGAAAATCATAAACAAGATGAATATAAAAGATCCATTTAGAACAATATATACAGATGGCTTGGGAAATCAGATCTAGCAGCTTACTAGTTAAATTGTTCAAAAAGGAAAAGGATAACCTTTTCTTAAACAAAAACAGAAGATCTAGATCGTCTAGTAGCTAGACTTCTTTCCTATGATTTGGTTAACAGCTTCTACCTGCTACCACCTCTGTGCCTCGTGAATAACGCTGGAAGGTCTTACACATAATCTTTTTGGCGTAGCATGATATACAACATACCAAAGTAAAAATCATAATACAATAGGAAAAGGATAATATGAATATAAATGTTTAAACTCTAAAGAAAATATTATCTACAAAAAAAAAAATTATGAACCCCCCTATGTTGCCTCCAGTAAGGATGCTTGCAGGCTTGACCTTGAGATGCTCCATATTGAACATATCTTATGCCAGGGATGCCAATGTGGAAGATATAATAAATTCAACAAAAGAGTTTACCACCTCTGAGAAAATTTTACCTCTCCCAGAAAATAACCAACACTACCAAGAAAAATTGAAGCCAAGAGTCCAGCAACAGTCCCCTCAACACTAACTGCCCCTTCTGTACCTCTTGGGACTACCTTAAATGTTGTCACTAGGTACCTGCTCTAAAAACACCAAATTGGAACTCTCAGAAGTTTGAATGTACGAAAAATTATAATTTATTCAACGAACTAAGAAAAAACAGATGACATGAATATGCAGCAAAAGGATGTATAATTGCATATAACAACTAGTAAGATGCATATTCTGCTTTAATCAAAGATGTTCTTCTCAGATGCATGCCTTACATGAAAAAAGCAGCCTTTCAATTTGGTTCCAGAAAAAAAGCATATAAATCCTTATTGGCTACTTCATGCAAGAAGTGCATCAGCAGTTTCAAACATGAACAGATAACATACCACCGAAGCAATAACACATGGAATACTCAAACGGACGTAAATAAGATAATCTAAGTTGTTTCAGTTGATAGGATATGATAGAAGTCAGCATTGCCTGCCAACAGGCAGATCATGCAGGAAAGAAACCCAGCATAACTGTAAGTTTCACTTGATGTTCCTAGAAAGTTTAGGAGAACTCAGAAAGTCAACTTAATGACAGGTCCAGCAGATAGAGAACATACAATGGGAGCCTAGTGCAGTGGGGACACCAATTTTATAGTGGATATATAGAAAACTAAGTTAATGTCAGAAATACTTAAATAATTTAATATAGAGGGTATGGGCTATAATTTGAGATTTCAGATACAGATTATAGAGAACTTTTGTCTGGTTTTCTAGATAATCTGAACAAGATAAAGGGAATGAAATTTAACAAGGTTATTTGATTAATTCGTCGTCGCTGCATTTAGTTACTACAGTAAAAGAATAAACGGAAACATACTATCAAGAAAGGATAAGCATTGTTATTGAAAATGAATGATTTTAAGTTTGCCACAAGATACAACAAGCAGACATAACTGAAATTGAACACTTTTTATATTCATCCCCTTCAGAAGAAATTTACACTTATTAAACCATGACATATTTAAGGGCTTTAAGAAAACAAGATGAGGCTTACGCTGTCCTCCCATATGCCTTGCCTATTTCACTGGAAACTGTGTCACTCAACTTAGTACAGAAATTTGCAACAAAGCCAAGTTGCCAAAGTGCTGCAAATGAAGCTCCACCAATGCCATATATGGATAACAAAGCACAAACACAACCGGCAGCACTGGAACCAATAACACTGCCTGGCCCTCTTCTTCCTTGCCTTTTCTCAGCCACTCCTAAAGCTTCTTTCTGTGTTATCTTCAACTTTGTGGCTGCTGTTCCCTGCATTATTTGTACATATTAGGAGCATGGAAGAATAAACTTCTTGAAAATCTAAAATTAAGATATTTAGCTTCTCATTAGAGTGAATAAGTTTAAAGATTGTGAAGTTGTGGAGAATATTGATCGATAAACAAAGAGTAACAGTAATAGGTTAGTACAAAGACCATAGCAGATCAAACCAGCCAACAATGAAGCAATCCCTTCCCCCATCCATAATTTATATCTAACTTCAAATGTTGTACGGGAAAGTTGACTTCCTTGATCCTAAAGCATCATCAGTTTATATTCTAAAACAATAATTTTCTCAACAGAGATTCAGAACCAGACTTTACAGCTTTTAAGTTGCAGATAATCTAGAGCTTCAAATCCTAGAGCAATATACTTTCCCTGAAATTAGTCTGAGTTGAATAGGGTCCAACTAGAGTTCAAGTCTAAGAATTAGACCTAGTGACCCAATTGCACTAGCAATCGAGTAGTCAATCTTATTTTTTCTTTTCACGTTTCCAAATAATACATTTTGGATCTATGGTCATCGAAGTAGATTTGAGTTCAAAGTAGGTAATTGTCCAATGCCTATTCAAATGTCCTAAAGTAGCCACTCCAATGGTTCCTCCAATAGTATAAAAGTTCACTACTTGAATAATTAGCTAAAACTACCGCTGGGATTCATCCATATTTCTGAGAGTATTCAGCAAAAGATTGTAGAGCCACACGCGCATTAATCAAGCATATATTTTATATTTTATCTACATTCGACTTTATCTGTGATCAACAGTTAAACTTATCAGAATCACGATAAGACAAGAACGGCCAAAATAGAAACTCCACTTACTACAACGAAGTAGGTTGCGACGAGAAGAAACCCGGCCGATCCGAAAGCCCGCCACGTCAATGTCCCGAGTAGAAACGCCGCTCCGATCCCAGAAGCCGATAGCCCAGAGACCAGGACCGGCGATCCCAATAGGAAGATGACGAGATTGCTCCCAATGGCCGACTTCCATGTGGGAGGAGAAGCCAGGAAGAGATCGAAGAGCGACTCCTGGAGCACTGACAGATCCTGAAGAGAGAGGGAACTGGGAGGTGGGAGGCTCCTGGAAACCCTAGGCCTCGAAGTGGGAGCTACTAGGGTTTTGGTAATGGGGATTGAGGGGAAAGAATTGGGAGACGAGAACGGACGAAGACGCGGAGGAGGAGAGGAAAAGGAATTGGGGAGCGGAAGCAGGAGAGAGAAGGCCATTTTCGAGCATCCGAGGCTTGAATGGGGGAGCGGAGCCAAGGTGGGGTTTTTTATTTGGTTACATTTAAGATTTCAGTGGCGGGCCCGCGTACTCTTGTCGGATCTTTAGAAACCGATGCCGAATCCTCAATTGCTTATTCTAAAAGAGATGCCGACTTCAGTCTTATAATGGCGACCAGTAGGATTATTTCACCTGTGTGTTTTTAAGTTCAAATTTTATCAACGTCTCGGATTGTGGATCTTAATGTGTCCAATAAGCTCAAGATGCTGCTTGTCTTTGTGGATAGCAGGGTGGGTGGTTGCGTAGATGCTTGGAGGAAGGAGAAAACAACACGAGTTGGGCCATGCCGTTGGAGACTCGTATCCAAGCCATGGCCAGCATGACCCAGCCCAAGTTAGAGGAAACTCGGATGATATGTTATGTGAGAGTTCCATTCTTTACTTCCGAAGGGGAACGTAGGTGACCTGCCTGCCATCTTTGTAATCCCAAGCCAAAAAGGAATAGTTAGCATTACGTATATACGTAATGCTTGCCTCGTTTCCAACCTACATTATTCCTCATTTCCTTGGCCGAGGAGTAAAGAAGACTTTCTAAGGTATCAACGAGAATGCTTTTCTTGTTTGGTTCCCCAGCCCAAACGATCCCCTTTAAAAGTGACGAGGTGCGCCAAGGCATCTCCATCTCATCTTGCTGCCGTTCTTGTTTCCAACAAATAAGCCAAGCGGAGGAGCAACTGATCAAACGTTATGGGTGTTTTAGGAGCCTTAGCCAGGCATCTGGATACACTGGTTGGGTAAGAACTCAGATCTGGTTCACAAAGTAGTAGACGATGTGATTTTGTCAGCTTCTACACCTAATTTATGCATCAAATGTTGTATGATCTTCAGTGCTAATGCTTACCGTTTATTTCAATTTCAGCCCTGGGTTGATTCTACTTTATCCTCTGTAAGTACCACTTGCCTTTTGATATTTCTCAGAAATGCTTGTGGTCATAATTACTGATACAGAGAATTCTCCATGGCAAGATATGCGTCGATGCGTGCAATAGAGAGCCCTACACCCCTGGATGATCAGCAATGGCTTACGTATTGGATGTTATACTCCTTTATCACTCTTTTCGAGCTGTCTTGCTGGACAGTCCTGCAATGGTGAGATTCAATCGAGACCATCTTTTATGCAAACAACATAGATAATCTAATAAGTTAGATCAGCTTGAGATCACAAGAAGAAATTATATCATCTACTACTTTGGCTGCAATACAACAGGTTTCCTCTTTGGCCCTACATGAAGCTTGTCTTCTGCTGCTGGTTGGTGTTGCCTATGTTTAATGGAGCTGCCTATATCCATGAACACATTGTGAGGAAGTACGTCAAGATTGGAAATTATGTAAGATCAAGTTACTCAGAGAAGCAAAAGAAGGTGCTGCAGATGATGAGCCTTGATGCAAGGAAGTCGGTGGAACGATTCATCGAGACATATGGGCCAGATGCTTTTGAAAGAGTTGTCGAAGTGGTAAGGGGATAAGGTTCTACTTTTGTTTCAACAAAGCATGCTTTTATCTTGGTAATATAGGTGGAATCTGATTTGAAAATTGACTGGTACAGGCTGAAAGGGAAGCAAAGAAGCGCGCGGCTTTGACTATGTAATCAGAAAGAACTTGCTCCAGTTGAAAGAAAATGCCTTTGGCAACACAAAGGATAAAATACTATGTATTATGAAAGTATTGTACTATACAGAGTTTCTTGAATATAAAAACATCTAATTGAATTGTGCGGTTCCTGTGAGGATCTATTCACAGCTCTGAGCTTGTAATTGTGCATTAGAGCATGCATTAAGGAAAGGAACAAATAATCATGTAAGCCTTCCCAAAATGCTGAAATATATGAAAGATTTGAATCTAACCAGATCTACATTCCAAAAGTTCTCTTGGATGGCCTTACTAAGTTTCAAGTTGACTAGAGGACGTGTGAAGGTAATCTGATCAAAACCAAATTCTTTCTTCTCAAATAGAGGAAAAACCAAATAGATACTAGGACAATCATAAACCCTGATAAGAAAAGTAAAGATGAGATACATTATAACATGCATTCAAATATTTACTGATAATTTCAGGAGTATAGAAAACTCAAAAATAGTACACAAACATCAGAGTAATTTGAATTTTAGCAGGCTTTGGAATTTGGACTAATAAAGATAATAAATATACTGATGAATGATTTCTCCCTCTTCTGTCTGAAGAAAAGAAAACCCTTAAACTAATAAACCCATGCAATAGTATTATAGATTATTAATCCCCCTATTTATAACAAATAGTGGATATAACATGTATCAAAAGATAGGAGACTACCACATCTAATCCAACCGTGTAAAGTCCATACTCAACCGGCCAAATGCAATAAAACAGTTGCATCAGGGACAAATCTAACTAGATCAAAATGCATACCAACTCAATCCAACATATAAGAAAATTGAGCAATTTAAAAAGGGAAGCTTAAAAGTACCATCTTTCACAGAAACTGATCCAAAGATATCTCTTTTCATAGCTCGCCATCTGCAAAACCGGAAGCGGAGTGGGAAAAGAGAAGATCTTTGGCTATCCGAAGCAGCCCTTCCAAATCTCTCGCCCCTACTTCCAAACAATCCTTCAGCAGCTCGCCTTCTTCCACCTCCCTTTGCAAAAGCAGCAGTGCCTCCCTCAACGGGCCCTAGACCATAAGCAAACCTAAGAATCAACGCGATTTCCAATGCTGAGAGTTAAATCTAGGGCTAGCTCCAAAGTCTACACTTACGGATCGAGAGAAGGTGCGGAGGAGGCCTCTGAGTAGGGAATCGGAGATGGCGAGAAGATTGGAGTAGTTTCTTCGCACCCAATCCGCCATCTCTGCGCTCGATTTGATGCGGGACGCCTCGGAAAGCGCAGCGAGGAGGCGGGAGACGGCCGCGCGAGGAAAGTCGACACCGGCTCCGTTGCCTCTGAGGGAGTAGTTAAAGAGGAAGTCCCAGGTGAGGGACCAGAATCCGCCGCTGAGGATGCGGAGGTAGTCTGCAATCTTAGCGGCGCGGGCCGCGCCATCGAGGTCGCCGCGAGCGGCGCGGGAGTTGGCGATCCTCGAGAAGAGCGAGTGGGAGAGGGAGAGGAGAGTCCTCCATTTCCCTAGGCGGATGCCACTCGTAAGCGGCGCCGAAGAGAGGAGGAAGAAGAGGAGGAAGAGAGGAAGGAGACGGCGTCGAGTTGGCATCAAAGTGGTCAAGCTCGAGAGATCGAAAGCGGGAGAGTTCGGGGTAGCAGCAGCAAAAGGGTAGGATATGTACCGGATCCGACCCGGAATATTTTCGGGTTCTAGATTTGGATCCGAACTTAGCCACATTGAGAGATGGGCTGGGCCGTAAAATCTACATCGTTGGGCTAAGTCTAACCCCTCTCTCTCTCTCTCTCTCTCTCTCTCTCTCTCTCTCTCTCTCTCTCTCTCTCTCTCTCTCTCTATATATATATATATATAAGGTAGTATATGAATCCATTTTGCTATCTTTCCGTCTGGTCAAAATTATCATTCATTACTCCTAACACTCGTAGTTGACTAATGTATCATTATTAGTTTTTTTGTCCAAAGATTACAGTGAAAGACACTTTTCATTATTCTTTGACCGTTTCTTTATAGAATCTTTGCAATCTCCCAACTTTAAAGATGCGCGAAGAACTTGGAATGGAAAGCATACCAAACTGAAACTCTTTCTTCTTCTTTTATTCTTTTTCTGAAACTGACACTCTTTCTTTGCGACTCGGTATTTACATCGCACCTCTAATAAATAAAATATTATATACACTTTGTATTAAAAAAAGAAACAAATTAAGTTATAGTACGTTTAAAATATGAGATTAAGTGATAGTACAAGGAATGATACTTTCTTTCTTTTGACACTAAAAAACTGAGAACAAACAAGGGAGTCAGCAGTGTAAAGATCAGTACACTTAGATGTAACAGATGAAAATAAGTTTGGAGAGACACTTACTTCCTCCCTTCCACTTTATTACCATCCATGGCCCATGGGATTCTCTGCTCTCCTCTCCTCTTTTTTTTTTTTTTTTTTATGTTTTTGCTTTTTAGTAGGGGCAAAGGATTCTTCCTTCTTTCTTTTCTTTTTTTTCGTATCCTGAGGAACAAGTTGCATGGGGTTTGGGTGGACAGTGGGGCATAGATAAATATTCGTGATCTAATCGATCCACTGGCTGGCCTCGATCGTCGCTAAATCCCCTCCCTAAGTGCATGCAGATTCGTGATCTTTCTCGTCCCACTCCCTTCCACTTGTCAGAAGCCCCTCACCATTCCCCCCTCCCGTCCCAGGCCCCCCCCCCCCCCCCCCCCCTTCTATCTCTCTCCCCCCCTCTCTCCCTCTCTCCCTCCCGTATCATGCAAAAAGAGATAATAAGATCTCTGCCAAGATTTACGCATGCAGTGGGGAAAGGAGGGATGCGTTGTCGCCAGGAAGAGGCTGCCGGAGGAGTTTTCCTGCCTCCACGTGTCGCTCAACCCCCCGCTCTTTGTCTTAAAAGATTTGACATTTGAGATATATATATATATATATATATATATATATATATAATATGTGGAGAGAGAGAGAGAGAGAGAGAGAAATAGTAAAAGATAGTACGGACGGACGGAAGCCATGGCTGAGGCTTTAATTTTTACGTTAACCACCTCTAACCTAAGAGTGGTTGAGTCATGAAGATAACCTAGAGTGGATACCTTAGTTTATTTACTGTAACGTTGGCATGCATCTGATATCATTTTAGAACAAAGATATATATATATATATATATATGTATACTGCCATGGAGGTGACTCAGGTAGGCCTACCGAGAACAAAAGGTTATGGCCAATTTGAAGATATCGAGAGATCTCCCAGCCAAAATAGAATTCATTGGAACCCTATTTAATTAGAGGAAAAGAGAAAAAGGAAACAACAAAAGTGACTCAATAATGGAGACTTTGGGCTTTGAGTTTTGTTTCTACTTAGTCAGGCTAGCTCGGTATTTATTTTGAAATATAATTCTTTATTTCAGAACAAATCAAAATATTATAACAATTTTATTTTAAAATATAAATATTATTCATTAAAATTATATTCTATATCGCATGCTAAATTATTACCAATTAATTACTGATATATATATCCCATCAAATCAAACAATATTTATTTTCATTTTCTAAAAAAAAATTATATTTATTTTATTTTATATCACATCAAAAATAATCTTAAATCTGCAGTGCACAATGGAGTAGCTTTTTTCCTTTTGATTTCTACTTTTCAAATTTAATTTCATAGTAATAAATCTAGAAAGAGACTGGATAACAGCATGTGTTGCGTTGTTAGCCAAGCTTGTCACATCACATAGCCATGCAAAATATATAGTTAATTACTTCAAGGGCTCCTAGTACTAAAATAATATTAAGTAGAGTGTTCATATATTTATTATTTTACATAGAAGGATTAATCTTCTAATTGCAATTTACTTTTGTCTTTAATCTAGCATTATCTGTAAAAGTTTGGTCTAATCTTTGATTAAAGTGATCATTAGCTTAAAGCTCCACTCCAGATAAGTATGCCTCCTGCCTAAAGTTCATTAATAATAGTTAATGAGCATCATTAGCATGATGACATGAGTATAAAGGTGTGAAATATGATTAGTATGCTCTATATCCTAAGCAAAATTAATAGTTAATGAGCTTAATTAGACTCCTATTGCTAAACGCCCCTACTACGAATTGCAATCATATATTTACCTACCAGACAAAAGCACCACGCTTGGGCATCTTAAAATATAATTTAATCACTTAGAGCATCATAAAGTAGTCATAGATTTTTAACAAAAGAAGTTTAAAGATCCTTCCTAAGGTCACAGAGACGAGGCCTTTTGCAAAGCTATGAAATGGAGGAAAGATACCCTGATCCAATATCTTCTTTAAATCGCATTCGTGTAATTAAAGTGTTGGGGGGCATCGAATCCTTTTGGAAAGGAGACAACAACTATGGCTAGCTTTTGCACCCATTTATTAATTAAGCATGCAATTAGTCTCACTAAACTACTACTATAACTTTTGTCGTCGAAAACGTAACAACTAAGAAAACACTATAAAATTTAAGCTTTTAAATCAACTAGTATAGCTTATTCGATATAATTGTTAAGAGTGGTATTAAACAATCCATCTTCTTTTCCATCAAATATCTTGGCCCGATAAAAAAAATGAATAGGATGTAAAAGTGATGGTTAGACCTACTCCATCTACATAATATTACCCTCAAATCTTTCTATTAGAATCAGTGTCCTCATCAACTAGTCTATTTCTTATGCTCCATCGGATTATATATAGATATATATCTTTATTTCTAAAAGATAGGAGAGAGATAAGAAGCACAACCTATGGCGAATATCCCCTCCTTATCTTTGAAATGCATGGTAAAATGCATGCCAACCTTATCTTTGTTGGGCAGAAAGCTACAATCTGCTAAGTTTATGGACGACATTTGTTTCTTTCTTTTAGTATGCTTCTTATTCCAAGCCAATATGAAATTATCTTGCACCCAAGATTCTAGAATCTTGGCGGCTGGATGTTCCTTTTGTATTTGCAATTTTATTTTTAAAATTTTAAAAAGTCAACTAAATTGGTTGTGCCAACAGCTCAAGATGAAGATATTTGATGCTCAAATTGATTTGCAAAATAGAAGCCTAGACCATCAGTTGTTTCAATTTGATGGTATTAAATCTCTATGGGCCTTTTCTTAAGTGGTTTGAAATTTGTGGGGGAAACTACACTCAAAAACTTTGTGCCATGGAGATTAGATTTTGAGTTCTATATCCTACTTGGGCTCAACACATCATCCTCAAACAAGTATTCTATAATACTCAAATTACAATTATTTCTAGGAGTAGTGGAAGCTAGTAGGTCTTCATTCAATATCTTATTAGATAAAATTAATTCACCACATTACTAATCTACCTTCTTAGAATATAACTTACTTTACCTTTTTCTTCTACTTTTGCCAAACTTTTGGAGGATTAAAAATGGATTAATTAATGAGAATAGCAATTAATAAAACCTACTAGTAGGATGCTAGAGGTGAAAAAAATTAAAAAAAAATTATGAACTAGATTCCTCATATAAATTAAGTCATTTATTGGTAGTGGGCACCATAAAAAGGGAAGGTTGAATAGTTGCCAGATAGGAGGAGCATTTGTTTATTTATTTATATCCCTAGCTAGATGCTAGGAAAATAAAGCTCTACTGTGGTGGTCCTTCCAAAGGATCAAAACTAATTCCAAGCACAAAAAATGCTTATAATGTTTTTTTTAAACACCTAGAATTATATGGTTATAGCTTCAAGTTTGATTTGGTTCTACCTCTGACTAATTAACTCACAGTTACTCATATTTTTTTAATCTTTTTTTTTTCATCTTGGAGCTAATTAAAATTTAAGAAACTAAGAAATTGATATTTATAGAACAAACATAGATAAAATGACTGTTCTAGTATTTTCTATCTCTTCAGACTCTCCGCTAAATTACACTATTATTATTTTAGAAAAAATTAAAAAAAAGAAATTAATAGCATTCACATATTGTTTATTTATTTATATAAAATGACCTTTCTACTCTTTAGTAATTTTTCTATAGTTAAAGTAAGAATAAATAAAAAATAGATATATTTTAAAGATGATCTCAATACTTGAATATATCAGCAAATATCTGCGGAAGGTACACATCACATGAAAGATATATATTGAAAAGCTAATACTCTCTCAATTAGTCTAAAACATCCTCTAGGCTACACTAATATTCTCACAATTAAATTACACGTGCGCATGCATGGACTTTGATACACACAGACACACATTGTGGCTATGGACCTACCAACACGTGTGATTAATCGGACATGCCAAAGCTTGGAGAAGAAGAAAGAAGAGAAAAAGAAAAAGGAAAGAAGAAAATAATAGTTGATAGTCAAATAAAAAGGAGCCAGGGATTGTTAGTTGTTGTTGTTGTTGCTGTACATCTCGCCACCTTTTGAGGAGTGTGAGGTCGAAAGAAAGAATGCGACCCCGTGCCAAGATATTTGGCGCCTAACGCCCTACCCGTTTCTCACAAGGATCTCATATGCCCCCCCCAGTTGCACCACTACCTTCAAATCCCCCCTTTTCTCAGTACTTCTATAGCTTTACAATCTGTGATCTAATCCTATGTGGTTAGGTCTACATATACTGTATCCTATTTAAATTTGATGAACAATAATAATAATTTCTGTTTTAATATAATAATAATAATAATAATAATAATATTAGGGAGTTATAATCAAGTGAATTTAAGTTAGAAGAGTTAAGATGTATCAAATTTTTTTAAATAAAAAAATTCGAATTAGATTTAGGAAGATTCAGTATTTTTTTATAAAATATCTGCACGAGAAAAAGCTCCAACGTCACCACCAGAGCTTCTGGATATTCACGAAGATCCCCTGACACGCCCAGCTCGCCAAACCGAGAGTAGTGGGTCGGTGGGGTCGCCCTTTCACAGTTTCACACTCTCTCCCCTTCTTTTTTAATTTTCTTTTTTTTCTTTTTTCTTTTTTTTTTTTCTCCCCCCTTCTCCTCTTCGGAATTCTATTCGCATCCTTCGTTCATGGGTGCTTTTTTGCTTGGATTCCATTTTTGGTGAGTTTGGAGTACAGCTAATTTTACATTTACCATCGAAATTCCATTTTATTTCTTTATTCCCTTCCCCCACTCGCTGCACTTGCCTTATCCGAGCTCTAGACGGAATAAAGCTGGAGGAGTTATCCCTACTCCCTGCCTCTCTATTTTAAGCCCAGCCAATAGATAATAGAGAGACAAGAGACGAAGAAGAAGAAGAAGAAGAAGAAGAAGAAGAAGAAGAAGAAGTGGGTGGTGAACTTAATCCTCCTTCTATCTCTCTTCTCCACACGTTATCTATCTAACTCTGTTTTCCTTTTATTTATTTTTACTGTTTCATACCTGCGTTATTTTGTATTCTTGTTTTCAGTGCTTGGAAGTAGAACGGATTAAAAAGAAAAGAAAAAAGAATCGGCTGTGGACCACGGTGCCGCCAAGTTGCAACCGACTGCGAGACCCATCGATGTCGGATAAATAGACGGATAAGTAATTTATCCGGGTGGTTTATCTGCTCCCGCTTCCTTCCCTATCCTGTCCAGTAACGTGTTTGCTATTATTCCTCAATGCGAGTATATTTACTGTTCGCTTTGTACCTCTCTTGGTTCGATGATGCTTTGCTTTGACGCGGGGATCACCCTTGGTTTGTGTGATCACAGTGCGTGCATGTTGCTATAAGGAGGGAGGCTCCTCTCTCGTCTCTCCTTCGTTCCTCCTCTTCGCTCGAAGTGTAAGATAAGAACGACGTAGTTTACTAGTAAATGTTTCATTCAACAAGTGGTTTAGATGTTATCTTTACGTTTGATTCTATGCAGAGGGGCAAATCGTTGAATTAATTGGCGGACTGCATGAACTACAACGAGAATATCATGTCTGGAAGCAAGTACAACAGCCGGAATCCGACGAGGGTGGAGAGATTGCTGCGGGATAGGGAGCTCAGGAAGTTTAACCGATCGTTTCATCAAGAAGAGAGTAGTAGCACCGGCGGCAGCGTCAGCACTAGCGGAGATGGTTCCACCAGAGGACCCGACATTTCCGAGCTGGCGCCGAACGGCGGAGGGAAACTCGGGTGGGATGGCGTCGTGGTCGCGGATGAGAACGCGGTGGATTTGTTGTCGAGAACGGCGCGGAGCGCCGTGGAAGGGTTCACGAGGCCCGGAGCGAAGCCCATGAAGCAGAGGTTGCTGGTGGTGGCAAATAGATTGCCGGTGTCGGCGGTGAGGCGGGGGGAGGATGCGTGGTCGCTGGAGATTAGTGCAGGCGGGCTCGTCAGTGCTCTTCTCGGTGTGTATATTTCCTCTGCTGTAGAATAGTCAATTGTTATTATTCATGTATTTGAGAATTGCATTATATAAATAGAATTATGTTTCTGATAGTTTGGAAGCAAAATGTGATACTAAATGATGAACAAAGTAGGTCAACAATTTTCAAATATTAGAGTTGCTAGCTGGGGGAAAGCAGAGCAAAGATAGGTGTCATCTTTAGTTTTATGGCATGCAAAGTAGGAAAGCAAATTTTCACAACTGCCGATTTGTTTTGCCATAGGTGTGAAAGATGTTGATGCTAAATGGATAGGATGGGCTGGTGTCAATGTGCCAGATGAAGTGGGGCAAAGGGCACTGACGAAAGCACTAGCTGAGAAGGTCTGTTGTTGAAAATAAGATACCTGTCTCTGAATAATTTGCATTCTAAGTTTTCATCTTCTCATGCTGTTGTGTTTTTTTTTTTCTTTTGGTTGTGAAAATAGAGATGCATTCCAGTTTTTCTCGATGAAGAGATAGTGCATCAGTACTACAATGGGTACTGCAACAATATCCTGTGGCCACTTTTTCATTACCTTGGACTTCCGCAAGAAGATCGGCTAGCTACTACTCGAAGCTTCCAGTCTCAATTCGATGCATATAAACGAGCAAATCAGATGTTTGCTGATGTCGTGAGCCAGCACTATGAAGAGGGGGATGTTGTTTGGTGCCATGATTATCATCTCATGTTTCTTCCGAAATGCCTCAAAGAGTATGATAGCAAGATGAAAGTTGGTTGGTTTCTTCACACACCATTCCCTTCTTCAGAAATTCACAGAACCCTGCCATCTCGATCAGAGTTACTTAGATCTGTTCTTGCTGCTGATTTAGTCGGGTGAGAAGATCTCTCATTAGATACGTTACATAGCTTTGGGCGGCACATGTCTTTAGACTTTATGCCACTCTGTCCTCCACCATAACCTCCACTTAATCTCTCATGATTCTTCTCTTTCTTCTCTCACCAAAAAAGAAGAAAGAGAAGAAAAAAAGAAAAAAAGATATTAGAGCAGACAAATTAGCTGCACAACTTTTTCTATCTCTACTTGTCCTACTGCGATACCAGAATCTGTTACCGAGTAGCAATTGCAGAAAGGAAGGTTCCTGTACTGGCTTCCTAGTGCTATTGTTCGGTAGCTGAGATATGATGCTTAATGCTGCAATTTGCTGTCAATGTTCTTCTACTTTTATGCCAAATCAACTATTTGTTTACTTGATTTATACCTATATTTTAAAAGCACAACACTTTAGATTAAGATACATTTTCAGATAGCGAGACTGAGATTATGGCTCTCATATTCAATTCTTTGAGATAGTAAGGGAAGATAAAGGAAGACGTGAACCTCACTAGTATCTTTTAGATCGATCAAAGTGGACGCCATCTGAGGACATGCTTGGGGAGAAAAGATAAGTTTGTCACGCTGTGCATAGCTTGAGTGAAATATGTATTACAAGGTAATTTCATTTGATTTGGTACTGTCTAAACTCTAAACAACCTTCTGGATCAGTGGTCTGACGTTATGGGCATATTGCCTTCAAGTTTCACTTATGGACTAGCTACACCATCTCCATGTTGCTAAAGATAATTAAAATCATAATGTTCTTATCTGAAATTGTAATACTACTGAACGTTTCTATATAATGGGTTTGTCGCAAAATCCTGTTCACGATACATGCTTAACTGTATCAATAATTCATCTGGTTCTACCCTAATATTCTTCTAGCGGAGCTTTAAATTCTTTTTGCTGTTGATTTAATTAGAATTGTGTGTTTGTTATTTTCAAGATGTTTCATATCATCACATATATTCAGGCTTAATTATTAATTTTGAGTGCTGTCAGTTTAAATAGCAATTTCATTCTAGATCTTTCTTTACCAATTGTTTACTTACCGAGTTTATGCTTCAGTTTTCATACATATGATTATGCAAGGCATTTCGTCAGTGCTTGCACGAGAATTCTTGGGCTTGAAGGGACACCAGAAGGGGTGGAAGATCAAGGAAGGCTGACTCGGGTAGCAGCGGTATAACTTGTAGTCCAAATAGTTTATTCCATCATTTGCATGATAGTTTTTAATTGTATGTGGATGAATTATATAGTTAAATCAATTTATGGAATCTTTCTTTCCTTTTTACCAGATGGACTTTCTAAAGTTATATCCATTGTGGTCATGATCAGATCATAAAATTTTCTTTTGCTTATATCACTCTTTTTATGTTAAATCTTCAGTTTCCTATTGGGATAGACTCTGAACGGTTTAAACGAGCACTGGAGCTTCCAGCAGTCAAAGAGCACATAAATGAATTAACACAGCGATTTGCTGGTCGAAAGGTAAAAAAAGCATCATATCAGTGAGATTGTTGTTTAACAAAGTTCATAGCAGAGAAAAATTATGAGTTCTTGGTGGATAGACTATTAAACTAAAATAGTTTGTCTATAAAAAGGTGACTTCTTATCTCTAATAAGCATATGTCAAGATTTCTTGGGCTTAATATAGCATTTATAAGTAGAATATTTACATATTTTATACTTACGTTATGCCCTCATGTATTTACTTTGTATATGTAAATGAATGTTTAACTATATATTGTGATGTCTGATGTAATTAGGGTACTCATTCTTATCTGTAATTGCTATTGTTTGGCGCTAGGAAGACCGACGGTGGATTATTTTAGTTATCCAACATGATGTTGGTATTATAAAGACAAACAAACATACAGAATTCTCTTTGTAATTCTATTAATCAGGCATCCTGTTGACAATCCAAGACCGTTGTTGTACTTGTAGGAGGGAGGAAAAGCTAGCCCGGAGAGGCAATTGACATCAGTTTTTGTACAATTGACATAACTGTATGCATCACCGATGTGGCGATGTCAGCTATGGTAATGCTGACATCAATAACCTGATAAGGCAAGGCATACCTCATCTCAAGTACAATGACATATAAGTATCTGAATCCTTACAATTTGTCCCATTTTGGTACATATAATGAAAGATTGGTTTTGGATGAAGGTCATGCTTTATACAGTTTCTCTCACTCAAAGGATTTATTACAACAATTAGATGGGATTTTGTTTTTGAAAGCTTCGCAAATCACAAGGATGGTTGATACATGGGAGAGTACCTTCTCTAGAAATTTAACTCTGATTAAAACCAAGTGGATTCAACTTATCAATTTGTTGTGGTTTGGGATTAGGTTCAATGTTTCTATCGGCTACATCAGTTATTCTATTTATCCCTTCTTTGGCATATTATTGCCATTTTGGAACTGTCTTTAATTTATGTCCTTAAAATTTACTAGATCAGTCAGAACATTGTGTTGGATCAGTCATTTCTGTTCTCTAGATTGCTAAACTCTAAACTCTATTTTTAGTTATTCCATCTTATATGATTTTTCTGATAATATAACTGTAAGATGTCTGCACTTGCTCTTTAAAAGAAAAACATAATAATAATTATTAATACTTGTAGCTCCTCTTAACTGTATTTGTCAAATTCTTAATTTTTGTTTCTTCTCCTAGTTTCTATCGATTATTCTCCACAACTTTCCTCCATCAAGCTGTTATTCATCTAGTCCACAATGCTTTCTAGATTCTTGAAGTAGCTCTAGTATTTAATATTTTTAGGGGTAAATATTTTAGGTCTTTAATAAATGCTTATGCAAAACATGAAGGTCATGTTTTTGGCAGTGTAAGCTGCTGGTTTTTGTGATATTTATCGTGTTTATTTGACAACTGTCATCATCTTCCTGGGTTGGACTTGGTCCAGCGCATTGTACAGCTTACTTCAAGGTTCTTCCTTTTAGAAGTAGATCGCTAGGGAAAATCATAAACTAAGTTGGCTGAGTGCATCACAAGTTCTAACCAAGTATTCCTTGAATCAATTGTGTGTGATTTGCTAACTTGGGAACTAATATAAATCATGAGCATGATGATAGCAAGAAGACAACCAATCGGTTGGTGGGCTGGCAGCAGTTGATCAATTACATCTTTTGATGTAGTAGTCATGTGCATCATGTGTCTGTCCATAATCCTAAACAGGAATGCATGGTTATGGAATATTAATCCCTGAATAGTATCATATACATCACTGAAGCATGCCTTCCTCTCGAATCATGCATTGGATTATAAGATTGCAATTAAATATCTAAATGTTCTACTTGAGTTATCACACATTTTGTCTTGATTAGACTGAAAAATTCAAGCTTACTTATTTCATGTTTGTATCTGTATTTCACTGTACATTCATGCTTATATAATGGTTCAAATTTAAAAACTTATTTATCTTTTTAATAATTTTGTCTTGTACTTTAGAGGATTTCTTCCATTGATACATTTCATATTTGAGAACTATGATTAACTTCTTTTTCCCACTTTATTGGTAGGTCTGGATATTTTCTTGTTTGATTTTCCATTATTCATATTGCTGCTTATTGATTTTTGGCACTATTTTCTTTTTGCAATACAATAGGTAATGCTGGGTGTTGACCGTCTTGATATGATAAAAGGGATTCCTCAAAAGATTTTGGCATTTGAAAAGTTTCTGGAGGAAAATTCATCGTGGCGTGACAAAGTAGTCTTGCTACAAATTGCTGTTCCAACAAGAACTGATGTCCCTGAGTGTATGCGTCTCTTTTGTATTTTCATTTTTTTTTTTGTAGAATTCATTTTATGCAAGATAGCACTTACATAAACAAAATGGTTTTCTTAACTTTTACATTTGATTCTATATATAAGAGAGCATTCATTTATCTTCCTCAGATGAGAGATGAGGAATGAGTCTGCAGTGTTGAACATTCGGAAAGTAAATAATACTGCATGTTCTTAAAAGAAACCCAATAAATTGAAGCCATGAGAATCCCTAAAATATTACGTCATAGTTAGAATGAAAATTTCTTCCTTTTTGAACTATAGGATCTTTGTTTCAAATTATTCTGAAGTTGAGAGAATTATTCTTTTTCCTGTTGAAATAATTACAACAGCAATCTATTACTGGTAACTCTTGTTTTTATTATATCAAAGAGTGGATTGTCAAAGCAATTCATTTTTCTGATACAACAGCTGCAATATGGATCCTCATTTGTCTCTTTTGGGGTACCCAGATCAAAAGCTCACCAGCCAAGTGCATGAAATTGTTGGACGTATAAATGGCCGATTTGGGACACTGACTGCTGTTCCCATACATCATCTGGTATGTCTCTACTCATCTGGTCTGTCTTTACGGCTGAATTCATAATTTGGAGTGGTTCATACTTCATGGTTTCCATCAGTCAATTTGATCACTACACAATTTGCATTCTTTAACATGTCTATCCCACAGGATAAGTGCATGGTGATCCTTGATATATATATCATTGTATTATTTTGTGTGGTTTAAGTGAGAGAGTAATTAGAAATCTTCTATGCTGTGCAAATATCTTGTTAGAGATCCTAATAAATTTTAGATTAGTCTATTGATTTTTCTATTTGTTCAACTTCCATGCATAATCTACTGTTAGTTTTTACTTCTTATAGCAGAAGATACACTCTTTTTCTTAATATATTAACTTTCTTTCAGGATCGATCCTTGGAATTTCATGCATTATGCGCTCTCTATGCTGTAACTGGTAATTTTCTGTATTATATTTAGTTTCTTTGTTGTGTTTTTCTATAAAACGTTTTCTAATTTCTTTTCTTGAAATGTAAGATGAAAAGGAGATACCATGGAAGTAACAAAAAACCCTTGAGATGTGTAATAATTACTTTTGCATAATAAACTTGTGAGCATTTCATTTGTACATTTGTCTGAATTCTGAACAGCCACCAAGTCTTTAATATAAACTATCTGGGGAGATTTTTCTGGACTTTTTCATGCCACTAAGCTCCTTCTATTTATCTGACATTTGATTATACAACCACCAAACATTTAGTTCCTTGCAAGTTACAACTACTTCATATTATTTTTCTTATCCTGCTTCTATGAGTCTTACTTTTACATAATTGGAGCTTCTATTTCATATTAATATTTGGGTAAATATCATTTTAATTGCACTTATTCTCGCATAAAATTTTCCTTTTCCTAATTTAGATGTGGCGCTTGTTACATCACTGAGAGATGGGATGAACCTTGTGAGCTATGAGTTTGTGGCATGCCAAGGATCAAAGAAAGGAGTTCTGATATTAAGTGAAGTAATTACAAACAACATTCCTCATTTACTATTTTTTTTCTTTCCTTGATGGTTTTATTTGATACTATGCACATCATAGTCACATCATCTAGCTGTAATTGTTGACATGGTCCCCATTAATTTAATTTCTCAGTTTTAATGCAACCAACCAAATGCCATTTAAGATAACAATAAACTCACCATTCTTTTGTTGAAAAGCCCTGTGAACTTTTCTTAAATATTAACTGTCCTTACCTCTTGAATGACGATTGAGGAGCAGCTGTTGGTAACTTTATATCATTTTTATAAGGGATTTATGTATTTTAGTTAAGTCTATCAGATGACAAAGTGCCACAATGTAGGCAACCAAAATAGTTTTGCACTACAATGATGTAAAACTCATGGTTTCTTATTTCTCTCATTGTAAGCCTGATTTATTTAGAACAAATAAATCAAGCATGTCAATTAGTTTCTTTAGGTTATTATAACAAAGATAAGCTACAAGTCTGTCAGCGAGATCATGGAGGCTAAGAATAGTTATGGGTCAAATTAGTTTTTGTCATTGTTTTCTTTTGATAGTTTACCATCCATTGGCTTGCAGTTCCCTCTTGCTGTCCTGCTTAGCATATTTGCTTGTTTATATAATAAGGTAATTTGCCTGCAACATAGTATTTATTTCATGCCATATTGTTGCTTTAATTTTTAGTTTGCTGGAGCAGCACAATCCCTTGGAGCTGGTGCCCTCCTAGTAAACCCATGGAATATCACTGAAGTTGCATCCTCAATAGGATATGCTTTGAATATGCCTTCTGATGAGAGAGAAAAAAGGCATAGACATAACTATGCTCATGTGACTACACACACTGCCCAAGATTGGGCTGAAACTTTTGTAAGGTAAGGATTTCAATCCTAATTGCTCAATTAGAACTTGAGTATTCTGGTCTTGTCATGAGTTGCTTGTTGTTAGCATTTTGACTAGAGGATTAGAATTTTCTTATGGTATTATTTGCCCAAAAGTTGAAGATTCCCTTACTTTTATTATTTGCCCAAAAGTTGAAGATTCCCTTACTTTTCAACTGCTTTTCATCTGAATCATGGAGACAACATGAGTAGGTCTTTTGTAACTGCACACTCAAGAAGGTTGTAACTGACATGTGGTCTGGGTACTAAGTTGAGGTGGATTATGTCGTCTGGTCTTACTAATGATACAAATCCATACATAAGAGGAAGCTATCCTGTTAAAATCTGTCATAGGAAACCTTTGTATTCTCATCTGACATACTTGCTACTTGATAGGGAGGACAATCCATCTACTAGAAGGAATAAATCGTCAAGTCATAGAACAAGAAATAGTGCATTTCAATCATAGTAACATTACATATTATGCAAAAATTCTGAAGTATAACAAACCATATAGCATATGAATATATCTTAAGCAGCCTCAAAGGTTTCGTCACATTTACTTGCTTGTACTGTTGGCTTGCTTTATTCTTTCCTTTTGATGATTTTAACTTCCATTATGCAACTTATTACAGCGAGTATTCCATGTATTTTTTAGATTTTACTTGCTTGTGTAGCTTGACTATAATTATGAATACTTAATCTGATGAGTTCTCGTGCAGTACTTGCATATATATTTGCTTTTCTGATTGATCTGGTTGGGGTTGGTTTGTTTGGCAACGCTTTCTGACTTTTATAAAATAGTAAATGGTCTGTCATGTTTGAAAATAGTTTTTCTAAATTAATCTTACAATTTCTCTTACCATATTCTGTTGGCTGTAGTGAATTAAATGATACTGTTGTGGAAGCCCAACTTAGAACAAGGCAAGTTCCGCCTATACTTCCTTCACAAACAGCAATAGAACGATATTTGCAGTCGAAGAATCGATTGCTCATATTGGTATCCTCCTTTCCATGAACTATTGCTCTTATTTCAGATAGATTATAGCTGCAACTTGTATTTCTTTTCTCTTCCTTTTATGTTGAAGGGTTAATTTTACTTAGAATTCTTGAACTATAACTGTTTTTCACATACCTTTTTTAATTTTTTTTATCCACATAAATTAGAATTCTTAGTTCAAGGAATCCATATAGTTACTTTTTTTTATTAGTTCAGAAGGTCTATGTTGATAAAAAAAGTTCATAGGGATATATAAAAACTAGTGACAATTTAGGGGGGGCTAACTAGAATCATTCCTACGTTGAATCATAAATGAGAAATCATAATGCAATTTTAAGTTATCAACAATGTCTCATATTATTTTTATTCCACAATCAATTATGTAGAAATAACATGGCCTTCCTGACACTTCTAATATCGGCATGCACTTCAAGCTCATTGAAACTGATTGTTTTTAATTCAAGGAATAATTTTGAAGCTTAGCTATGACATTGACTAAAGCTTAAGTGGCATCATGCAATGCTTGTTTCTCTCTATTAAAACTGCACATAAAGCAGTTACGGTGTATAAAGGAATCATCTTCAAGTTTGTAATATGACCTTTTGAATTCGAAATGGTAACCCAGGTTTTCCATGAGATTTGCAGAGGATAGTTAGGGCTATTCTTTTCTTTAGTTGATAATGGGAAGTAAATTTTTCAGATGTTTCGAATCTAGTTTAGAAACAATACTACCTGTTCTCCTTTCGAAGAATGTTTAGAAGGCCAACAATTTAAGTAAGCTTTATCTTAGATACTGTGGCCATCAAAAGCATCTAACATGTATTTGCAGAATGTACATGCTTTCCTAGTTACTGCTTATGGCAGTCTTTGTATATATAGAACTATATGCATACTGATTGACAACCATGCACATTTAGTATGCTCTAATAATCATGAAGAAATCCATTAAATTTTATCCTTCCCAATTGATTCATAGCTCCATCTGAAACTCCATAGAGCACTGTTGGTTTCTTTCATCTTTTTAGTTTTAATTTAATGCTGAAATTGATAAGTTGGAATCAATCCTCTTGATATCCTGATGCCAAAATATTAACGGAATTGGAATTTCTCATAACTAGAACTCTCTGCTTGTAAAGATAATAGAAGTCGCAGAATGTAACTTGACTCTTTTGTACCTATAGCAGTTTCTATTTTGTTGTTCATACATGACTATATATAGAATACCATAGCAGTCTCTTCAGACTATTGTTACTGCTTTTCTTTAATTTTCTTACTGCAAAATGTTAGGGTTTCAATGCGACATTGACAGAGCCAGTTGAATCCTCTGGAAGAAGAGGTGGAGATCAGATTAAGGAGATGGAGCTCAAATTACACCCAGATTTGAAAGCATCTTTGACAACTCTTTGCGATGATAAACAAACAACTGTTGTAGTACTTAGTGGAAGTGACAGAAGTGTCCTAGATGATGTACTATTATTAAATTAAAATCTTGCTTCTTCCTTTACATGAATTTATTAACTAATTTGTTTTATTTTCCTACAGAATTTTGGAGAATTCAACATGTGGTTGGCAGCTGAAAATGGGATGTTTTTGCGTCTTACAGGTGGAGAATGGATGACAACAATGCCAGAACACCTTAATATGGATTGGGTTGACAGTGTGAAGGTGCTTTTCACTTTTCAATCTTTCATTCTATTGCAATATTTTAATGTTCTAGGCATGTGACATTAACTGAACTTTTCCAGCATGTGTTTGAATATTTCACTGAGAGAACGCCTAGGTCTCACTTTGAACATCGTGAGACCTCACTTGTATGGAATTACAAGTATGCAGGTAGGACATGAGATTCTCACTGACAGAGAATTCTTACATTATGTTTTATGCAAAGTTTTGTGATCAAGAACACCCTCACTCTTGCCATCACTTTTTAGAACACAATCTTTTTTTGTTGTTGTTCAGATGTTGAATTTGGAAGACTTCAAGCAAGAGATATGCTGCAGCATTTGTGGACAGGCCCAATCTCCAATGCAGCAGTTGATGTTGTCCAAGGTAGCCGGTCAGTTGAAGTTCGATCTGTCGGGGTTACCAAGGTCTGTTACATGCTTTCCTTTTAGAAAAGGATAACTCAGGATATTAGTAGTTCATCTCTTGAGCTTTTACAATTCTTAATAACTTTGTAGGATATCTATTGCATTCTAAGTAGGATTTGGAACATTTTATTATTTCTTGAAAAGGATATCTCTGGCTTTTGAGTCTGGCTTCACCACTCGTCTGTCTGTCCTTTTTTTGGCTAACGAAGATATCAAGGATCAAATTGTGAATTAAGTTTCGTCAATCTGAAATCCTTCCTTTGTTCTTTATTTTACTATTAAAAGTACGAGTTTATCTTTTATCTTGGCAATCATATAAAATAATAATTGAACATAGAACCTTCAACTTTAGTGACACATAAAGCACTGACAATATTTTGCTTCTAGATGTAGGTGACAGCATATCAGCAAGTTTTTAACTCATTATTGGTCAAGGTGTCATGATAAATTCTATCATGAAGGACCTTTTTTTTTTCTCTGCAGGGTGCTGCAATTGATCGCATTTTGGGAGAAATAGTTCATAGTAAAAGCATGGTTACTCCAATTGATTATGTTCTCTGTGTCGGCCACTTTCTTGGAAAGGTAATTTTAGATAATGATGTGTCTAATGAGCTTAGTTCATGGTGCAACTTCTTGCTTTCTAGCTTCTGATTAATATCATAGCAACACAATGAATATTAATAAAGGAAAGGATATAAGAAAAGTAACGAGCACAGAAATAGTTGAAATCATCTTGTTTATTCATTGAGCCAAAATATCTAATGATACAAAACATGTTGATGGTGCTACTGATAAAGTTTTATCCATAGTATATTTTCAAGTGATTGATGAAAGAGAAACAAGGAGTGACAGTAGGGCTGTCAAATAAATCAAGCCGTCTGACAAGTATTTTGAGCTTGGTCCTATATTAGACTCAATTATGATTCGCTTGAAACTGAATGAGATAAATTGATCTTCAAATTTAATCTTAAAAAATAATTTTGAGCTTGGGCAGGCCCTAAAATGATAAGTCTCAGTTTAATAGGGAGACTAGAAATATAAACCTATATATTTATGTGTAAGAAATATAAGATAATTCCTCACAAGTTACAGTAACTATTAGCTCTCGTAGAGGTTACACAAATTAACACTTAACGGCCCTGGACCAGTGATTTTGGGTGACTTGATTGGGACTATTAGACTATTAGGTATCTTGAATTATCCTTTTCCTTGCCTTTACTTAAATAGGCTCTCAGGCTCAATTTGAAAGTAGATTACCTGAGGTTGATTCCAAATTCTGTCCTCGGGAAAAAGAAAGACCAAGCCAAGCTTGATCAAATAATATTTTCTACAAATTCCAGATTCAAGTCTCCCTTTCTTTTGCCTGATTGACATACATGAGAGTTGTCAAAGTACAGAGCCTTGTTCAGCCAGGAACTTCTATCAGCATTGGGCTGTACAATTTTATGGTAGTAACCATAGCTCCAGTCCTACATTCATGATTGAGATGATGTAGTTAGTATCATTCTTCTGCTGCACTGCTAAAAACAATCTTGTGATTTTTCTAAGACTTGTAAAATGTCATTTGTGCCTACCCACTGGTAGAAAAATCAGTGTCACATATAGATAGATTTTGTTTCTTATAGTCTGTACTGATTTTGCCATCGGTTTTTGAGGCTTTATTGGAATGCCATGCAAATAGTAAAGATCCATGATATTAGAACTTTGTTGAGATTTGAGAAAGTCCTTTTAAGATCCATGATATTAGAACTTTGTTGAGATTTGAGAAAACTCATAGCTTCTACTACAAAGAGATCACATATTTCCGAAGTTCTTGATTTCTTCTAATCTTCCATCTTAAAATTATATTATCTTGCCAGGCTTCTCGAAATTCTCTCTAGAAAACTCCTTTTTTTTTGTATCAGATAGAAAATAAAGTGATTAGAGATGCTTCCAGGTTAAACAAAGGACCAATAGGAGATATTTCTCTTTGCTCTGTGATGAGCATGTAATTTCTGTTTGACAACATCATTGGTTTCTGGATGTGCTTCATCTGTGTGGGTATATTATTCAGGATGAGGACATCTATACATTTTTTGAGCCAGAGCTGCCATCAGAAACTGCAAATTCTTCGAAAGGAAAAGCAGCTGAGGGGGGAAGGCCCTCTCCTGATAGGAGGTCCACAGGTAGGTCATCAAATAGCAGGAACAACTCAAAAACACCCCAATCAAGGACGCCAAGGGCATCTTATGGATCTGATAGGAGAATACCTACAAATCATAACAACTCAACTGGATGGCGATCTCCTCAGGAGACCATGTCATGGCGTGAGGGATCTTCTGTTCTTGATCTCAAGGGTGATAACTATTTCTCTTGTGCTGTCGGGAGGAAGCGTTCTAACGCGAGGTATCTGCTCAACTCATCTGATGATGTAGTTAATTTCCTCAAGGAGCTGGCGGAGGCAGCAAACATCGGTGCCTGAGCTGCATCTTACCTAAATGATGCCAATCAGAGGGTTTTCAAGTAGGAAATAGATACCGGTCGACAAGTTCATCGAAAGAGCAGTAATCCTTTATGGTTTTATGAGAGGCAGTAGTACATCATTCACGTCATGGAGTTACAAAATAGTATAGATGGCTTCAAATTGCTGATTTACATTGTAAAGAAAATGTGTAAATTCTACATTTTACATCTAGAGGTGCTTGAGGAAAGATCATATTGCACATGAGCCGACATAACTACTCCGAGTGTAGCAGGCTGATGGTTCTGAGAAGAGAAGGCTGCGTCCTTATAGGATTTTCTTGTGTTGACAATAGTCCCAACTTACATGTATTGTTCCTGCCAGGAAGGTTCACATTTGTAGTATCTCTACATCTGTTTGCTTTCTAGCCAAACTAATCCATTTTGTTTGGTTCATTTGAATTTGGTGTATTGCTAGTAATATCCTTCTTCTAGTGTTGTAGCATTAATATCCTTGATAATTGTATTTGCATCTCATTCTTAGTTTATCATTTTGAGCTTTCATGAGCATTTCTGAGGAAATGAAGCACATGTTGGTTTCTTTCTCCCTTATGGGACTACATGGAGAAACTTCTGTAGGAAGCCATCGTTCACTGAATTGTTGTAATTATTTTCTCTTTCACGATGAAACGATGAAAGATAGATACGTGTATGATACCTCCCAAGAACTTCAAAGATCCAAAGTAAGTTTCTTAGTGGTAAATCATACTTTTAATTTAGTACTTAGTTAGTCTACATATTTCTTAACTTAGATTACAGTCTTAGTCTATAAAAGTTTTTAACGTGCATCATCTTTATACGCATGGAGGCCTTTCCTCTGAACCAGGGCAATTCACGTTGCGATACAAACAAAAGTGTTACAGAGCTTTCTCTAATACAAGGGATTTGGGTCAGAGCTTTTAAGAGCGTGCGCCATTCAAGACAACCAAAGATAGCTACAGAAGTTGAATTCTCCGACTAGTATGAACTCAATCATTCATGTATCATTTCTTCTTTTTCCCTGCTCTGAAAGGGACGACGGTCCATCACTCCATCCACATATAAGCACACGAAGAAACGTACAGATTCGGATCGGATGTATCCAGAATCCGAACCCGAACGTGTAACGACCGAAGGGTGGACTCAGCTTTTGTAATCCTTCTATGTCGACCTACTGTTTGTGGAAATGCTTAGCCGAGCGATAGGTCCTAACACCTAAGTGGCGGTCCAGAAGCGGGACGTTGTTGTCTTGGCGTGCGCCGTGCGAAACCCGGGTTTAGTCTTTTACCTTGTTGCTTTCTAGTTGTTCGATCTTGCGAAAAAGACAAGCTTAACTTGCACGAATTGGTTCTTGAGCTTTAGAAAGATCATTTCCACTTTAATTTTTAAAATTAATGTCATCCAAGCACTGATAAGGAATTGGCTGCATTCATAGTAACTTAGTAAGTCATATTTGGATAGTAGTAATATACATAGTAACTTTTGTAAATCATATGATTATAATATTCTATATATATATATATATATATATATGTATGAGGGGCACCGGGCACCACATCGAGGACGGCAAGAGAGCTCCTTGGGAGAAAGATGGGAAGACATCCAACCTTCTCATCTCTTCTTCTCCTTCACCACTTCCTCCTCTTCCTCTCTCTTATCTCCATTAATGCTTCCTCTTATAAGCAACGCCAGGTTTGATGACTAGAATTTCTATTTTACCTTTTCTTTTTTGTGTATAATTTGGTTTCTCTACTAGTTTTAAGTAAATTACGGGTTGTTAATTTTCGGTGATAGGTTTATATAGTGTACTTAGGAGAACATAGTGGAACTAAAACCACTCAAGAAATCCGAGAAGACCACCACTCCTTATTGCTCTCCGTTAAGAAAAGGTGCCAGAATTAATGGTGATATCTCTCTTTTATCTTTTTATAATCCGTTAGTATTTTAATGGGCTTCCATTGGTTTTATGATTTCTAGTGAAGAGGACGCACAGGAGTCTCTCCTGTACAGCTACAAGAACAGCATCAATGGCTTCGCCGCATTGCTATCTAAAGAGGAAGTCGCAAAGCTATCGGGTATATATATAGAGAGAGAGAGAGAAAGAAAGAAGCATTAAATCCAACAAAGATTTTCTTCACATTTGCTTAATTTGCTATGTGAAATTATAACAGGGATGAAGGAAGTGGTGTCTACCTTTCCAAGTGAAGGGAAGTGGTCACCACACACAACTAGGTCTTGGGAGTTCATGGGGTTTGAGGAAGGATTGAAAGGTACAGAAAGTGATTGGTTACCATCAAGGGCCAAGTATGGGAAAGATGTCATCGTTGGCATGTTGGATTCTGGTTAGCATACAATAACAAAAACTTCCATGTGTAGTGATCTCATCTTGGTTTGTTTCTGTAAATAATATATAAGCATGATTCTTTGATCATAATAACTTTTGAGTTTAATTTGATAGGTATATGGCCGGAATCAAAAAGCTTCAGTGATGAAGGAATGGGGCCCATTCCAAAAGGATGGAAAGGAATCTGTGAAGAAGGCGATGCATTCAACGCTTCGTGCTGCAACAAGTCAGTAACATCATCACTTTCTCTCTTAATTTCTTCAATCAACTAAAATAGTGTCCAAAAAGTCCCTTAAAAGTTGAGGCCATGGAAGTTGGGATCATTAAAAGGAAGAAGATAAACTTATACCAATTGGTTTGCAATCTTAATTACAATCATGGGTGATCTTAATAATGCTCAACCTTGCGACACAACGACATCATTCCCCTGTCGTTTTACGAGCCCATACAAGTGAAACAAACAAACAAACAAACTACCCGTGACCCATAGTGAAAAAGAAGACAAGGACTAAATATCTTAATACGCTGCTGTGTGTCTGCTATCTTCGCTGGGATAAGTTTTGTCCAAGTCCCAATTCTACCTATGTTGGCTTTGCTGGATATATCTCAATTATTTGATGCTTGAAATAGTTGGGTATCTACTGGGGAGTTGGTGAGAGATGAGACCCACAACCTAATATGGAGACAAAGGAAGCTTATGACTTGGCTTGGTGGTTTATGTAGGGGGTTGGAGAGGCTGGAGAGCGAGCTTAAGTGAAGAAGACAACTTACAGCACGGGAGAAGAGAGAGCACCATTCCCAATTGGGTGGTCTAGCCTTGGCCTTCTAATTTTATTTATGTTGGTTTTCTATTTTAACTGAATTGACTGGTGAAAAGCTAAGCCACATAAGTGTAGCTGGACAAAGGTTGGACCATAAACCATCCGTGGGTAAAAAACAGTTAGAATTTGTCGAACTTTAACCAACATAATAAATCGATTAGTTTAAATTTAAGCCATGTGCATGTCAAGTAACAAAGATTAATAAAAAAGATAAAAAAATTTATTTGTCTTGAGTATATATGTATATGTACGTATCTGTGATTCAACTATACTCTTGCTTGCTTAATTAGTGATTCAGGTTAACTAAAAACAACTTAATTTGTGGTGGTCAACAAACAGGAAGCTAATCGGAGCTCGGTATTACCTCAAGTCGTATGAGGCCTACTACGCTTCTCTCAACACCACCTACGCCTACCGTTCTCCTCGCGACCACGACGGCCACGGCACCCATACCGCCTCCACCGTCGCCGGCCGCCTCGTCCACGGCGTCTCCGCCCTCGGAGGCTTCGCCTCCGGCACTGCCTCAGGCGGCGTCCCCCTCGCCCGGCTGGCGATCTACAAGGTCTGCTGGCCGATCCCAGGCCCAAACCCCAACATCGAGAACACGTGTTTCGAGGCCGACATGCTCGCGGCGATCGACGACGCCATCGGCGACGGCGTCGATGTGCTGAGCATATCAATCGGGACAACCGGCGCGCAGCCGAAGTTCTTCGACGACGGAATCGCCGTCGGCGCGCTGCACGCGGCTAAGCGCGGGATAGTGGTCGCATGCAGCGCTGGAAATTCCGGCCCCGGGCCGGCGACGGCGTCGAACCTCGCGCCATGGATCATCACGGTGGCGGCGAGCAGCATCGATCGTTCTTTCGACGCTCCCATAAAACTAGGCGATGGCAAGATGATCATGGTAATTTAACATTCAAGACCACCTCGATGCATATTATAATATATATATATAATTTGTTTCTCATGAATGCAATAATAATAATGATCAGGGCCAAACTGTAACACCATATAAGTTGAAGAATAACGTGTTCTACCCTCTGGTCTACGCTGGCGATGCAGTTGTTCCCGGGACTCCAAGCAACGTGTCAGGGTGCGTACAAACTACTTGGAATTCACTTAAAACATAGGGTGTTATATGCAAATTAAATTTACCATACCGTATGTATACTCGTATTATAGACAATGCCTACCGAACTCTCTGTCCGAGGAGAAGGTGAGGGGCAAGATAGTAATGTGCATGAGAGGGAGCGGGCTAAGAGTTGGCAAAGGGTTTGAGGTGAAGAGAGCCGGCGGTGCAGCCATCCTTTTAGGGAATCCTCCGCCCAACGGCAACGAGATCCCCGTGGATGCGCACGTGCTTCCGGGAGCCGGCGTCTCCTCTAATGACGCCATTACCATTCTTAATTACATCAACTCGAGTCGATTAAGCCCGAAAGCTGCGATTAGTGGGGCTAACACTGTTGTGGGCGTTAAGCCTTCTCCTGTGATGACCCAGTTCTCATCTCGAGGTCCCAACTCCCTGGACCCCAATATTCTCAAGGTACACATCTTACCCCACTTCTAATCTCTCCTCATTACTACTAAGTACGGTCAAATTCCAATACCTCGCAGCCAGACATCACGGCACCAGGTTTGAACATATTAGCAGCTTGGAGCGAATCCTCGTCGCCCACAAAGCTCGATGGGGATAATAGAAGCGTTAAGTATAATATCGTCTCAGGCACATCAATGTCGTGCCCCCACGTGTCCGCCGCTGCTGCTCTTCTCAAATCCATGCACCCTAATTGGAGCTCCGCTGCTATTAGATCCGCTATCATGACCACTGGTATACAATATACTATCAATACCCATTAATCCTTCTCTTTTAATTCTAATGGCTTTTATTTATCTCTTCTTTTCTTTTAAGCTACTGTGAACAATGCCCAAGGAGGCCCATTAATGAACGGAGATGGAAGCGTGGCTGGGCCCATGGACTTTGGATTGGGCCACATTAGGCCCACCCACGCATCGGATCCGGGCCTTATATACGACGCTTCGTATGAAGACTACTTAGTCTATACTTGCTCAAGTACTGGAGTCCAAATGGACCCTTCTTTCCCCTGCCCAAAGAGCCCACCATCGCCGTCCAATCTCAACCATCCATCCGTCGCCGTCGCAAATCTCAACGGATCCGCCACCGTCCGCCGGACCGTCACCAACGTGGGCCGAGGTGAGGCCCATTACAACGTGGCCATTATTGAACCCGTCGGCGTCTCGGTAAAAATTTCTCCGAAAAGATTGCACTTCAGAATGGTGGGAGAAAAGCAGAGCTTTTCCATAAGATTTAAGGCGAGAAAGAGGGGTGGTGGGGAAAAGAGTGGAGAGTTTTTGGCTGGATCTTATACGTGGAGTGATGGACTTCATAATGTGAGGAGCCCTATAGTTGTTTCTATTGCATGATTTTTTTCTCTTTTAATCCTAATTTTACCAGTATTTATAGCTTCAAAATAACGAAGGAGTCTGATGTAATTGAAACTAGTTTACCATCCCTGGCTCATATGATTATCCATAAGTAATGGTGATTAATTAATAAATTAAGGGGATTTCGTCTCACCTCGGCGCAGCTCTCTAAAGTCCAAAAGAAGCCGTTGCTATCTCCCCAAAGTGTCCGAAAAAGATAGCGTTCATATACCGAATTCGTCAAAGCCCGAGTTCTATAGTTCTCATTAAATTCAATTAAAATTTACGTAACATACCCACCCTCTTTGATATTTTTTTAATGATTCGTACTGGTTATTAGTCAGTCTATCCCATGGTCTTTATCTTAAAAGGGATAAGAGATTAGCAATCTTTCATTTTCATAACCTACCTCATAATCTTTCATTTATACAAAACCACAAAGTAACTCACTTAATGCCCATACAAAGAAACTCTTGGATTTCGAAAGTATCAGCTTAAGCTTTAAGTAGAGCATTAAATAGCACGTGGGTAGTTAATCAAGCTCTCCTTATTGCTTCTAAACTTAATGGATAAAGCTTTACTAATATTAGGTGGTGGTGTTCTAACAAGTAGGGAATTAATCCTAACCATCTCTTTCCGTTTACTTTTGTTGCCTGGAATACATTAGTAAAGCTGTAGGCTTGGGGTTTGTCGAAGGTGATCATAACCCCCACGGTTCTAATTCCGAATCCCGATGGGAAAACTAAACTGGTATCTTATCTATTTTGCCCTAACTTAAACTACGTGACCAATTAGTTAAGCAAGGCAGATGACACGTGGCCGGTCAAGGTTGGGCCAACGTGCATGAAGGCCTAACGTTTGTTAATTTGTACGATAGCTTAGAGTTAATGAACACTCGCTCCTCTATAAAATCCCATGCCGCCAAGGTCTCTCTTGCTATGCCACTCTCTTTCTCGATCTCTAAAAAATATTCCAAGGGAAAGGAGGAGGGCGATGCAGGAGGAGTTGTACGAGTCGGACGTGATTTGGGCGGACGATCAGGGCCGTCCGATGGCCGCCTTCGTGTCGTCGAGATCGACCAAGGATAAAGCGAGTTATCCGGCCACTATGCCGTTGGCTATCCAGAATAGCGCGCGGATAACGCGCGGGCGGATAGGAGAAAGGGACGAAGAGGAGGAGGAAGAGGAGGTGTTGGAGCTCGTGCCGCCCCACGTTCTGGTGTCCCGCAGGAGGGGAATAGGGAAGGAGGTGGCCTTCTCGCTTTGCTCGGGCCACGGCAGGACGCTCAAGGGGAGGGATTTGAGGCACGTGCGGGATTCGGTGCTTCGGATGACCGGGTTCTTCGAGGGATCATAAAGCTATCCCGCCGGGGATTATACCGCGCATTAGGAGCTGTGGACTGGACTGTGCTTTTTTAATTCTAATGTGTAATTAAATTAAATTATAAATGATATTTTGTAAACGGAGAAATGATATTTACGGAGCAATTTTCGTAATTATTATTATTATTATTATAAAAATGTCCTATTTTTATACTTCTTAGGTGCAACAACGCGCTAATGCTAATCATCTCTTATTGAAATAATTATTATTTTTTTAATGCGACCCCCTGAGTTTTAACTTATTCTACTTCTTATACAAGACAAACTCCCTTGACCTACACCGCCACGCCACGCGTCACTGCACAGTTCGTCCCACTTGAGCATGACCCACACGGTTCTATCTGCTGACTTTGTAACATTAATTATTGAAATCTTAAGTTTAAGACTTGTTAATTAGTTAATCCTCCTCTCCTCGCGCGTGTACTTTGTAGTTAATCTTTTATAGAAACCTTAAACCTAACTTAATGCGCTTCAACCCAATAATTAATCTGCTTCCTTTCCTACAACCACGGCTATGAAACGGCTGGATTAATTCTTAAGATTAAGCTGGGGATTAAATAAAAATATATATGATGAAAGCAAGGATTATTATTATTATTATTATTATTATTATTATTATTATTTGGTAAAATGATTAATCCCACTAGAAGAAGGATCCTATTCTTGGTGCGTGGAGTTATCGGGGAGAGTGGACGTGCATGAATGCGACGAGATGCCAAGAAAATGTGAGCAGAAATGATCCAAATAATGAGCAAACTGGAAGGAATTGATAACTAGATCGAGACAGTGGAATCTAATTAATATATCTCTAACCAGCAGCATGATGGATGGCATCTTTACGACTCTATCTCGTCTTTTATGAGATGATTAAGACCTTGGCGTGATTACTAGCTAATAAGGAAAGCAAAAGCTAAGCAGGAATAGTCCGAGTTAAAAGCGGCTGCCATTTAATGCTCTCTTGCCCAAATACTGCAGTCCAAGTTAAAAGCCTCTTAATTAGGATTTAAGAAGGAATTTAAATATCCTCAATCTCTAATGCCGAGTTACTAGGTATGTTTGCTTTCTTTGTCCTCTGTATCCATCCAAGTAGATTGAGGAATAGGAATTAAGGAGACTTTTACAAGCAAACATATTTATTAATATATGTGAAGTTTTGCATCACGAAAGCTCTTTGGTTGGCAAATTGGCAATGTTTAAATGTAACAGTCACCTTAGGTATCGTCTCATGTCGGCGATGGAGTTGGGCTTATACTAATTTCTTTTGTCACACTCTTCCTATCTCTAAACTATAAACCAGCTAATCATTGGAGAGTGGTAAACAATATTTAGTTTTAAATAGATTATAAGGCTATAGACCAATTTATATATATTAGAAGAAAAAGAAAATTAGCCTTAGATTATGGGGTTAGATTTGAAGATCCAGGAAAAGATTCCCTCGTTATGACTTCCTTTTATCCGCACGCTTTAGGGATCCAAGCCCCGGTATAGCTGGATCGACGTGGCAAGCTCTGTAGCGGCGGATGCCGTACTCCAAAATCCAAATCCTTCCTATGGATATGACGCCATCTTGCGCTCGCAAGTGTGCTTGCTACGACTCGTCAAACCCTTTAAAATTCTCTTTCTCTCTCTCTCTCTCTCTCAGTTTGCTCTATAAATTTCCATCCAAACCTCTTCCTTCGTCTTTTAGAGAAAGCAACCAAGCATGGAGGAGTTCGAAGAGGCAGACATCATGTGGCCTGACCACCACCACCACCACGATGATGACGATGCCGGCGGTGGCGGTGGCAGCAGCGACGACTGCACGGATATCGAGGTGCAGATTTTGGGTCGATCGAAGGCGGCGGCGGCGGCGGTCCCTGTCGTCGTCCCTGCGAAGGATCGAGTCAGTCATTCCTGGACGTTGGGCTTGAACTTCAACGACATTTATGTAGACAGAGAAGACGGCGGCGGCGGAAGCAATGAAGAGATTGTGCCACCGCACATTCTTATTTCTCGGAGGTTTAATGATCGCCATAAGAAGATGGCCTTCTCCGTGTGCATAGGCAAGGGGAGGACGCTCAAGGGGCGCGATCTTTGCCACGTCAGAAACTCCATCCTAAGGATGACTGGATTCCTCGAGAGATGACATTGCATCAGTTTGCTGAAATCTTTTTTCTTTTTCTTTTTTCCTTTCCATTAAATGTTATAATAAGAGGATGATGGAGAAGGAAGCAAAAGACGTGAATTAGAACACGCGAGGGATGGATTGAAGGCATAACCAAACGAACGAGGAAAGTTGTCCAGGAAGACTTGATCAACTTAATTAATTTGGGTCTGATGCGGATTAATCTCTATCCACTCTCTGTGTGTGTGTGTGTGTGTGTGTGTGTGTGTGTTAATAAATAATTAAGCCAGGTGGATTTAAATACACAGCAAAGGAGGGTAGATTGGAGAGTACCGCGTAAAAATTATTTAATCTTGTCGTTGGTGCAAACTTGGTCCTCTCTTAATGCAAACTGTAAGCATAGGAATCCCAACCGTACACTCAACATTATACTATTCAATTTGAACTACTCTACATAAATATATGGTAAGTTATACGTAACTTAGTTGCAATTTATGACTGCAGTAGTCGTTATACTCACCCTCTTAGCTAATAGGGTGAGGTTGCTGGTAAAAGAAGCACCGAAACTTGAGAATTAAAGCTTGTTCAACTAAAAAGAGATGCTATCTGTATGAGAATTTTTGTCGTGTTAAAGATGCAACGTAACAACCAGTCAGGTCAGGTAATTAGCTCTTCGGGCAAGTAGGTTAGATATTTAAGTCAGCACACAAACAATACAATTGAACAACGAAAAGTCGATCAAGTGTTTGTTTGACCAGCGCAATGTCAACCTTGCATCCTAGCACAAAAATATAGTTTTCTTGATTGGGCAAGTCAACAAGATTTTGTTCTTCATGAATAAAAACAAACTAAAATTTATATTCAAGTTACTGGCAAAGAATTTTGAGTCACAAAACAGACATGTACATGAATTTACTTCCTATCAAAGACTGGGAATATATGAAGACGGCCAAACAAAAGAAATAGAAGAATATATGCCGGCCAGAAAAAAAAAAAACACTGGGAAAGTTGCAGTCTGCATTCTCTTGTTCATATATCCAATGAGGGTCAATTGACATACATGTTGTGTCAAATAACTCCTAAGAGGAGAATAATATGCAGAGCTAGCCTGAGCAGAGGCTGAAGGCAATACCAACTTCCCTCTCCTCAAGTTAGAAGCTCTACCTAGAAAACATACACACGTGCCGATAGAAATACATACATATATACATAGTCCATCTATACATATATATGTTTGTATATGTATTTATAGCTATGTTCTAGAATATTGCGCGACCGAGAGGCAAGGGGAAAACTTTCTTCCGTTATCCTCTTATGCCTTCATTCCACCAATCCACAGCTTCGTAGTAACTCATCGGACCTGTTAAAGTGGGCTTGCCACATTTCACGTAGTACTGGATATCCAATCTCAAGCCATGGCTTACCCGGCCCACTGAAATGTAATACTGCAGCAGATTCTAAGAGCTCAAGATTGGGTTCTTGCCATCCTAATCCAGACAAATGCCATGAAGACTCAATGGGGTGCACTTGGCCATTGAAAGCTATTAAAGCAGGGGGCAATGATCCCATATGCCAGAGTGCCAATTCAGATTCGCGGTTCTGCATGACAAGAACATTGATTAAGGACAAAAATTGAGTGATTTTTAACACCACAAAAGCATTTTTAGAATAAGAACTTGCTTTTCTGAGCCAGTATTGATATGTTTCAGTAATATTTGTCCTTCTCCAAGCTTGGAGGTTGAATAAGTTCACGCCCCACGACCATGCACATTGATCTCTACGTAAACCCAGCGACTGCAGTGATGCAGTAGGATTTGAGAAATTGAAGTATTCACCAAGTTTCTTCTCAATGCAAAGGCTTCCTTCTGTGTTGTCCTTCCCTTGAACACCAACTGCACCCATAACACTCCCGCTGAGATCTACAACCCACAGCTGAGTCAAGTCCCGACGCACTACAACATCATCGTCAAGGAAGATCACTCGATTGAGCTTCGGAAAGAACTGTTAATGTAAATTTGTTAGCTATCAGCTCTATGATCCCAATAATTCAAACATATATATGGCAAACAAAAACTGATGGCATTACCTCTGGGAGATGGATCTTTAGATAGTTCAAGATTGAAAACGTACTCGGTTTCAAGGCTTCGAGTCTTCTATAATGTCTATCATTTCCACTTAAGTGATGATAGTCAGATGAGCTCTGATGTATCTCATCTATTGTTTTCATGACTGAAGCACTCACCTTGGCAGGCAAGTCAAAATGATGGAGGCCCTTAACCTCCACAATGGCAGGAGAGACAGGATGGAGAGCAAACCAGGCATGCATTGCAGCGTAGCTCTTCTTATCTGTTATAATGTGGAACACTAACTTCTCAGGATCAACAGAACTCCTTCGGGTGGAAGCAATGGCAACATAAGCTGCAAGTATGTTGTCTGTTAGGAGCACAATATGGAGGTATGAGACACTGGTGAGACGAGAAGCATAGTCGGCTGGTGGCAGGGAGGATCGAGCAGCTGCATTCACAGCATACTCCTCTGCCAACCTCAGGCCGAGGCAGTGCATGCTCTTAGGGATTCCTACAGAAGCCAAACGCTGGTAGAAAAATGCCTGAAGCCTGGCTGATTGGACCTTCTGATCCATCTTCAAAAGCTGGTTGGAATAAATGCATTAGCAGAACATTGTCAGTTGGGTCAAAAAACAGCTGATCAGAAAGAGTAGAGACATGAGAATATAGTAGAAGGCTTGTTGTCAATGAGATCAATCAGTAGCAAATGTATCAAGCTAGATATATATACTAATATACCATTCGGATCGACTAAAACTAAAAGTTCTCCATCAACAACAATGAACAGCCATTGAGACATAATTCCATTGTGATCACTTGTTCTAGACATGGGAGAAAAAGAGAATATAGGGAACAAAAAGAGTAAAAAAAGATAGTGTTAATTTGAGTTTGACAATACTACCATCTATCTCTATGAAGCTAAAGATTCTGGTGCTCATCTAGATAGAACTAATTCCCGTGTAGCCGTTTTATCAGACAATATCATGAAATTATCAAAGAGCATACAATCCGGCCATTAAAATTTGTTTCACAATGTATATGAAAAAGGCGAACCATGGCCTTGGTCTTGAGAACGAATTTGTCAATGTCAAGCTGATCGTAGGAGGATAACGAGCCCATCTCAGCAATCAGATGGTCCATCGATTCAGGCGCAGCTTCAACAACTGTTGGATCGATATGTCTCCCTCCAATACTCCCATCCAAATAACTTCTCCTCAACTCCTCAATTAACTCCTGCTAGGGAAAAAAAACAGCAACACAAATATAGGAGAGAATTTAAAGCCTTCCCAGTAACTAGTGATAGAAAACACCCATGCAAATAAGAACCAAGAAGATGCCAGAAGTGACAGATCACGTGATCTGGGACTAAAGAGCTTAACTTTTAGGAACTCTGCGATGCTGCATTTGTTCGAGGACGAAAAAGTTGATTAAAAAAAAAGGAATTCGTCACTTCTATAGTTAACGACAAATCTGAAAAGGATAGTTTAGAATAATATTTGGGTTCCTCATAATTTACCTAAAAATTGAAGCATATATTGGTAGGTAGGGGGGATATTTTCTCAAAGATGTGAAACATTTCTATGAACTTGATAATGGGGTTAAATATTTGCTTGGCCACGTGGCTGCATAAATAGTTAACTTCTAGCCAACTCATATATAACAAACAATTATAACTCTAAAAATAAAACTACCAATTTATGAGCTATCAAATTAAACAATTGATGATTAAATATTGTAGACTCGGATCTCACCAGTGATGAATCACTTCCAGTGAACAACCGAGGCCAGATTCCCAATCTCCAATTCAAGCAACCTGAGTCCAATTGATTTGGGATCAACAAGTACTCAAATAGAAGAAGAAGAAGAAGAAGAAGAAGAAAAATAGAAAGAAGGGATTCGATGAGACTCACTAACAGAAGGGCAGACTGAAGCTCCTGCGTCGAGGGCAAGGAGCGCGGTTCCCATAAAGAGAAAACGCAAGAGAATCCCGGCGACGAGGACGGCGAGTAGAACCGAGCGGTAAGAGTACCGCCGGTTCATTCCCTTCGCCTTCATGACCTCCAATGACCGCATTCCTCCGAGGACTTCCGCCTCTTCTTCCTGGCCACCATTATAAGATCTACAATCTCCAACTCTTCTGCTAGTAGGAGTAAGAAACCAAAGACTGGAAACAAGATCTCCAACTCGAGGGACGAGGAGGGAATAAAATAACACAAGGAGACGAACGGGGAGAAAGCAATGCCGCGTTTTAAAACCGGAGAGTATGGGATATATGGATGCGAGGTTAAATTCCCCAAATTACCCCTAAAGGATTCGGATAATTGCGATCCAGTCCACCGACACAATCGAGATGGCGACGCCCTTCGCCCTCGCCCCCGCACTTGGCTCAGATCCGAAATGGTCGAATTTAATATTTGTTATTCCTCTCGGGATCATTTTGAATAACTCACCCCATTCGCACCCACCGCAAGGTGACGAAGACGCCAACGTCATATACTTGAACACAATTTCCTTCCTCACATGGGTAAGGAAAAAGAATAACGGAAATGCGAGGGTCCCATGTGTAAGTTTCCAACCACTCCGTTAACATAAACATTATAATTATTTAAGAAACGGACGTACTTATCTCCATCGTTAGTTAGTCATTCACTGAGAGGATAAAATATATATTTTATGAGATGGACTTAGTATGTATTAGAAGATTGTGCTCAATATTTCTTCAATTTCTGGACACCTCCATCAATTTGACTCGAAAGTGGATAGAATATGATTGAAAGCTTGAAGTAGACAGGAGGAGGAGGCGTAGTGGAATCCAACTCAAAAGAGATGGAGGATAATGTCAAATTTGATGAGATGTTTTATCATAAAGTGGAACTGACCCACAGGCTCCAAATTAATCCTTCAGCTAAAACAAAATTAAGATGAGCATTAATCTCCAACGACTCAATAATTCCGTAATTAACCAACTTTGAGAAGGACTCGGGCCTTCTCCTACGATGTCAACGCATCTAAATTAACTATTAAATCCCCATCGTATTATAATATCTCTTCGGCCCATCGGGCCAGTGCGTTGGATAAGATAATGGGTTCGATGGCCCAGTGCGTTGGAAAAAAGAGGATGAAATGGGCTTGGAGTCGGCGATGGATAGGAGACTTTTCTACGTATGTCGGCGACGGTTCATCAGGCTTGAATGCAGTAGAATTACTAGGAGTGCCAGGATTATAATTATTTATTATATGGCAAATACATTCGCATTGCTCCAAAACGATATAATTAAATGCTCGTTTTCCATCACCGGCTTCGTCTGTCCCATTGCATTGGAATCTACCGTTTATCACTTGTTCCATTGCATCTGAGCAGCACGTCTCGTCGAGTCGTTTCAACCTCTCTCTCTGTCTCTCCTGGCATCACAGAGATCGTACGTTTAAGATTCTATCAACGTAAAGCTAGGCCATGCAAATATGGAAACCCTAATGAGTAATGAACAAGCTACCACGCGAAACAAGGCTCTTTCCCCTGGCCTGTTTATTTAATCTTTAAAAGAAGATACAGACAGACGTATGTGGTTGCTTAGTTTAATACGATCTTTGATGGCGCACTGCAATGGTTCTGGGAGTACTTGGAGGACATTGCAGTCTACTACCGCCATGCTTTTCTTAGGAAATAGAGATGTTGCAGCCTATTGCCCGGTTAGAAGGCAGCCAACTGCTGGCTATATTATGTATATACTTGAAGACTAATCGGGTAATAGAGATGCTCATGGTAGACCATGCCTATGCCTATGTTCCACAGCTCGTCTCTATGTATGTACGTATGTGTTACATGATAGAGTGCAAAGAGTTCTGCAGCAATGAGATGTCTTTTTCGAGAGGCCACCATGATAGCGATCGAGCTCGCTAGCTTGCTTTCTTGAATGAAGTCTCTTGTCAAGTCGACATCTCTCAGTAGAGGTCTATGCTTTTGTTAAAAATATATATCTGAAAAGTGAAAACTTCACGTTATAAATTTATTACGTACTATGCTGAGAGAGCAGTTGCTTATGGAGCTAAGGAGCTAACGATTCCTATTTATTTTGATGAGTAATTCAAAAGAGAAAGCATTTATTAGTAATACCCATATAATGGTTTCCCATTTCAATCTCCCCATTGCCATATTTATGTAAGTGCCCCAAACTCCTGGGGGGTTGAAAGGCCCAGTTTTGGAGCAGGGAGAAAACTTTGCATCATCACCACTTTAGAGAGTGAGAGCGCAATGGGGAGAGGAAGAACTGAGATAAAGAGGATAGAGAACCCAACGCAGAGGCAGTCCACATTCTATAAAAGAAGAGATGGGCTGTTCAAGAAAGCCAAGGAGCTCGCCATCCTCTGTGATGCAGATCTCCTCCTCCTCCTCTTTTCCTCTTCCGGAAAGCTATACCAGTATCACACCCCTTCTGTGCCCAGGTTAGCCTACGCTTCCAAATCGGCAGTTTGTTTTGCTCTTTGTGCTCCAATTCCTAAATGGGTCCCTTTTCTTTCTTTCTTTTTTTTTTATATCTTTTTTCTTCTTATAGTGTTAAGGATCTAATTGAGAGGTATGAGGTTGCCACTCAAACAAAGATTTGGAGAAACTACCACTTGGTATGTTGCAGTGTACAATGTACAATGTACTCCTCCTTGATTTATATCTTCTTCATCTACTAAGTAGTAGTCAATGTGTTACAAATATTTTACAGGAGCAGACTGCAGAGATTGAGAAGGTGGAGAAGTTGTGTGAGTTGTTGGAGAAAGAACTGAGGTAATCTAGTACTGTTAAGTTCTTGAGGTAACTACCCATTAGTTTATGAGATAGCTTGTAATGGGTAGTGTATTGTCGCATTAGATTCATGAAGGTTGATGAGAACGAGCGGTACACCTTGCCTACTTTGGATATCTTAGAGCACAATCTTGAGGAGGCCATTGGTAAGGTGAGATCAGAGAAGGACAGGAAGATTGGAGGAGAGATCAATTACCTCCACACCATGGTTTGTTCTTCAACAAAATAGTTCTCATTGGCTATTGTTTCTTTTGCTTGCTTGCTTTAACTATCAAGAGAAATCAACTAGTTTGTTGAATATTTTGTTCTTGAATGTGTAGGTCAGAGAACAGCAAGAGGAAAGCTATGGTCTCTGTGACAAGGTTAGATTTTTTGTTCTTTTACCCAACTCTGTTACTGAATTTATACAGCAGAAGTCCTCTGGGCTACTGTCTAATTGAAATTTGTCCTGGAAACTTTCAGCTGGCTAATGTACAGAGATTTAATGACACGGGGGAAGGGTCGAGTTCATTAAGCCATGGCTTGGATCTCAAATTAGGTAGTTGAGCATCCTGTAGCTCATGATTCAAAGGAGTGATCTTATATTGCTCATATTCTTCTTTAATCTTAATGCAGGCTTTAATTGATGATGGATGCAGCATTAGTCTCTAGTTTGGAATATGTAAACTGACGCATTTGTAAGAGTATATTCTAGTGAAGTAATTGTAACTGGGAGAAATCGTATTGCAGTGCCATGGCAAATTGTTTTGCTCCACTTTATTCAACATTTTTCGATCATCTCAAGTAAATGATTTTAGTTCCTATACATCTAACTGGAAATATAAGAACTGAATGAGAGAATCGACTTAGAAAAGCTAGTTATGATCGAGAGCAACAAGCTTTACCAGAGTAATATATCAACATCAAAAAGAGAGAGAGAGAGAGAGAGAGAAAAAAGAAGAGAACTTTAGCGGAAACTGTGATCTAAAGAACCATTCCAATTGAAAACCAGGTAGTAAATCAGAATCAGAAAGAAAATAACGAGGGGCTCAGAAAGAACGTAGCGAATTAAAGATTAATCATCTTTATCATTGGAATTTCTATTCCTTCATCATCGTCCCCTTTTCGTATATGTAACTACAACTTGGAGAACAAATTAAAAAGAAGAATTTTTTTGAAGAGCAGACGGGTGAGAAGAGAGAGCAATATGGAGAAGCTCTCCATGGGCGGCTACTTAAATAAACAGAGAGGAAAGCAACGAGGAAACCCTAGACGTTGCGATGGACTGTAAGCCGTCGGATTCACATTTGGATCAAAGCCCATTTATATTATTGCTTCTTTTTAAAAGCCCGTTCACGAGAAATCCAACAGCGTTATTGGACCGTGTCACACCCGATCCACTTTGCCATCTTCGTCTTCCTCCTCGAAATCGACTCATCCACATGTCCTTGATCAACAAGAGAATATTTTTGTTGTTGTTGTTGTTCTGATCTTAGATTTGGTTAGGAATCTATACATTGAACTAAAAGTTCGATTTCTGTTCATGGATTGAATCTCTACGCCATTGTCTACATCTACTTTTAGACGAAGAACCTCATTCTCCAGATGTTGCTTCACCAGATAGAAGAGAAGAATATGGCTGGCATTGAAGAAGGTTAGTCAGGTAGTTTTGCTCTCCCTTAAATGCATTGATCCTGTCACATAGTTGACATTCATAGATTCTCCAGAGTAGCTTATCCTCCCATAAAGTTGTCCATCTCTGAATTGAGCGAAGATTTGCCGAATAGTTGCTGATGCTGGAATATTAGATTTTGGTCAGGCTCTTTTGAGCTTTTCTTTTCTTTTTTCTTTGTTGTGGTATTCCATTTCCATTTCTTCAGCTCTCACAGATGTCAGAGATGGTGATCGATTGAAGAGTGAGAAGGAAGCTAGAGAATGTTAACATCATACATCCCTCTCCCTCTTCACATGAGGCTATGCATGGGCCTCCTCATTCCTCAACTGGGCATCAGAGATAGTCCTAGCTTTCCACAAACAGACCAAGATCATTGGATTCCCCCCCCAGTTGGCTCTATTATAAGAGGAGGAGAAGGAAGAGGAGAGGGGGGGAGGGCATGGATTTAAGTGAGAGACAAAAGGGAGAGCATAAAGGAGAGACAGACAGCTGCTGCAATGTCTCCACCATTTCTGAGCACTGGAAATGCATCTCTGCATGGTCCCCTTCAGCCACTGCATTATGACTAAAGAAAAGAAGTCACCAAACCACAATCTAAGGAGAGTTGAGGGGGGGCAATGGATTTTGAAGAGCTTCTAAAAGTAAGAATAAGCAAGAGGGAATTGTCTTGTTCGGATCAAACTCAAGTGCCTGTCTGAACTATATTCTGCAATAAGAGAGTGGCCCATTTTAAGGTAAACCGATCTGGGTGTTTGGAAACAAAAGATGAATGATTTAACGGCGACCATAATGATGTCCAGTTAGGATAGTGTTAGTCAAAAAAAGTAGTTAATGGCTCTTTATTCCACAGTTTTTGTATGTATTAATGAAGTTATTTCTGAAGCGTAATTGAGACCACTCGATTGGGGTTAGGCGAAGGAATCAAAGAGACGGAGAGAAAGAGAGATTGACATGAAACAAACACATGGGGCCCATGTCGAGGGAGGCAAATGGGAATTGGGAACAAGGAGTAGTAGTAATGGTGGTTTGTGCAAACGTCTCAGTCAATTAAGGTGGGCAGATAGGACCCTACTGAACATTGACTGGTTGACCTAATCGCATTGAATGCCAATAATGTGGAGATGATGGATGGATCACCAATTTCACCATTTAATCTATGTCTGAATATATCTTAGATTTGAATAGTCTACTCATCTACCTTCTTCCACAACACACACCGCACCGCTGCAAACATGAGCTCAACTTCCAATTCACCTCCTGTAACATTACAATACTTTTACAAGACTCACATACGACATCTGTCTTACGATTCAAATTTCTTGACTCAACTTTGTACTTCATTTTCTCCTTACGGCGATTGCTCTAATAAGAGAGAGAAAAAAGAGAGTAATAAATATATTTTGTCAGCATTTGGGAAAATAGGGAGGCCCCCTTAAACGTCGTTTGACCCTCACGGAGAGGAGGTTACGGCTTTTTCGTTGGTCCACCACCACATAACTTCACACCACGCGCACTAACCATAAATATTTTTTTAAAATGTTCTTACTTTTATTATTATAGATAAATAAATTAGGATAATTAGAATGGAGTTTTAAGTCAAATGAGAGGTATTTTATTTTATTTATAAAAGTGACAGAATAATATTTTCTAGGATAAAATTAATCCAGGTTATTTTTGATGTATTGTAGATAAAATATAATAGTTGAATAATAAATTTAATCCTAAAGAACAGTTTGGGGGATTTATGTAGATAGTGATTTAACCGTGTGAATTGATGAGAAATGAGAATAGCAACGAGTGACTGAAAGAAACAATACAAAAAATGCTTTAACTTTTCTCAAAGTGTGTGAGAGACTATGCAGTATCCGTCATCAGTTCATCACCCATCACACTCGCTTATTCCACAAACTATTCAACTCTACAACTCCTCTCCTTTGTTTCTGTCCCTCCCTCTTCTTCTCTTTCTCTTCTTCTATTCTAATTTTTTTCTCCCCCATCCAAATCCTCCAACCCATCATTCCCTTCATCTCTCCCACTTCTTCTCTCCCACTTCTTCTCTCCCACTTCTTCCCTTGCAAAAAGAGGGATTTTTTTTTTCTCTCTTTTTTTTTTTCTTTTTGTTTTTTGTTTTCTTCTCTAAACCAAGTATATGGAAATCCACCCAATTCTCCTCCACAGAGAAAACCCACTTCCCCAACCCATTTCTCCCATCCCCACTTCACCTTCCTCCTCCTCCAGCAGCAGCAATGGAACCACAGCAACAAGGCCAACGCCACCAACAACACCAATTCCTTCACCTCCTCCTTTAACCCCCAAATCCATGGATTCCAATCCGAACCCAACAACCTTCATCCAAGCCGACGCCTCCTCCTTCAAGCAAGTAGTCCAAATGCTCACCGGCTCCGCCCAGACCACGGCCAGGCACGCGGCGCCGCCCCAGCCACCAAAGAAGGCCGCCACCGGCCCCAAGAAGCCGCCTTTCAAGCTCTACGAGCGCCGGAGTAGCCTCAAGAATCTTAAGATGATAAGCCCGCTAGTACCAACTTTTGCGAATTCCAACGCCAACTCCCCCTTGAAGCCGCCGGAGATCTTGTCGCCGAGCGTGCTGGACTTCCCCTCTTTGGTGCTCAGCCCGGTTACTCCTCTGATTCCCGACCCTTTCAATCGATCGCCGCAGCCCAATCCGGCGATGTCGGCGGAGGACCGGGCGATCGCCGAGAAGGGATTCTACCTGCATCCTTCGCCGCGGAGCACGCCGAGGGACGCCGAGCCTCCCAGGCTTCTCCCTCTGTTCCCGCTGACTTCACCGCGAGATAGGTCTTCTCCCTCAGATGCGTAGGTAGAAGATCACCCCCCCGCTCCAACTGTATAATTGACCTCTTCCCTCTGTTTTCTGGTTGCTATTTCTCCTTGCGAGCTCTGTGAGGCATATCATCGAACACCTTGTGCTCTATTAGTTTCTTTGCTGAATTTATGGTTCTCCTTACCTAGTTCCCCATTGAGATTACTGGTTTTTTTTTTTCTTTGTTTGGTGAAACTAAATTGTTATCAATGGAGCGGTTTTCCAATTCAACTTTAGTGTTCTGTGAGCTGCTCATCTAAGTATCTTCATTATAAAAATAAAAATAAAAACCAAGAAAAGAGACAATGGAAAACAGTCATTGTAGTTAATAAAGATTGAAAAGTGAAAGAAGACCCAGAAGTCTTTGCAACGTCCACTTCTTTGGACAATTAATTTGAGCCTGTCAGGAGTAGATTGAAAGTCTCTTTCCCATTTCTTCTACATGGACTGAAGAATAATAGCAACTTCTTGATGATAAAAAGAAAAGAAAAAATAAAGTGGGTGAAATTGTTCTTTTTCTTTTTCTTTTATATATATATATATATATATATATATATTAAGGTTAGAGGTCCCAGGTTAGCTGTGACCATAAGATGACGAGCAATATTCCTTCATCTGGAGAGGCCCAGTTGATAGGAGTGGATGAGATGGTTGATTAGGACTCAAGACACCGTATTATCAAAGTTGTAACATTTAGTCAAAAGATGTTACATCATCACACTCTTTGTAGGATGATTATAAAGTGTTTGTAAGCATCAATTTTTCTATTTTAAATATAAAAAAAAAAGAACGATTAGCATAGTTGAAAGATGTTACCAATTAGCTTTGATTGTATTTCAAATTATAGTACGTAAGAAACTAAGTATTGAGCAGATGAACCTACTCGGATGAGGAAATTTGGACTAAAATTAATACATAGAAAGTCCAAGGTGTTACGTTTGGATTAATTTAATGGTGAAGGAATCCAAAGTCTTGCCTTGATTCTACGTGAAGATTTTAAAGGAAATTCTAAGGAAGGTCGATCCCTGGCCCGATACTTATTGGGCCAATTAAACGGTAGCTTTCTACAATATTTAAAGAGAAACGAATCTGATGCCTAAACCTTTAAGTACCATGATAATATTTCTGGAGCTTCTAAGTCACCATGTGTGCTTCCATTAAATGAGCCACAAATCTTGGCCAATGCCAAGCACATGACTAACAATTTTCTTAACAATTATATTTTTAAACATCACAGGGAGAGGGGGGTTGTCTTGTCTCCTTGAGATTCTCCAGCTCTCCTCTTCTCTCATGGCGCTTCTTCTTGTCTGCCATTCAGTAAGTTGGCCTTATCGTTCTCGGTGAGACATGGTTGCATGAGAAGCACTCTCTTCTCAGATCTCCATCCTCCTAGATTATCTCTCCATTTGGGCAGCCTCTCTGGTGAGGTAGCTCAGGCTCGGGGTGGAGCTGATGCTCCTCTTCCCCTCCTCCCATCTCTAGGTTTTCTTTTCCTTGACAATGCCAAGAGGCTGGGCCGATTCAGGTGGTGCAATTTTTGTGGATGGTGATGGAATTTTGGTGGCATTAATGGCCATTGGGCTAATTTTTCACTGCTTTAAGATCCGTAATAGCTGTGATGAAAGTTACAATTAGTTCGCCTGTTGTGATTGTGTGTTTTGCCCTCCTAGGAGAGTAACCTCGTCAAGCTTGATTGAGTCTACTTTAGCTCAGGTTTAATTTATTTTTAATTTTAAACCAAAACTTTTATTTAGACTCTACTCAGCTCAGATCCAGCTTAGCTTGAGCTGAGCCTGAGCCAAAAATAAACTTATTTTTAAGTCTTAAATGAGTCAAGCTTATCGAGCCTTAAAATGAGCCTATCTTTAAGCAATAATCGAGCCGGCTTTTGCTTCCGCTTGATCTAATAGTTTTAAATTATATACAAACTAAAGGAATCCATATTAGTTTAAAAATTAAGAGATTTTTATAAATTACATCTTATATTTTATTTATTTTATAATTCATACTATGTCTTTAAAGATTTTCTAATTTGATCCATCATTTTTCCTATAATTTTTATTTAATAATTTGAGTTAATTTAGATGATACAGAATATTCTCATAAATGAGAATTATAGAAAAAAAAATGACGATTAGGTTATAAAATCGTCAAGATAATGTACAAATTATAAAATAAGTAAATGTTAGGGTGTAATTTGTAAAAATACCTAAGATTAATTTTAACAAGAAAAACTCTTTCCTTAATTATCCATTAAGAAATTAAGATATTTGTTCGGTAGAAAGAAGACTTTGTATGCAAAACCATGCATGTAAATCCACCTTTCAGTCAATTTGGTTGACTAAAGCGTCTTGATGCTGACGTGTTCTTTGAATCTGGCGGCGGAGCAACCCGAAATTTACCGAACGTGGGAATTTTTAATTAGTATTATTCTTTTGTCTTCTGGCATAAAACAAACTCTACTATTATCCTAAGCATGAATTAAATCCTATAATCAAATTATCAATAGATATATGATAGTGTTAAGATATTGTTGGTTGGAATAAAGTGTAATATTTTTGGCCCAAGTAGTCGGCTTGGCCCAACGAAGACGAGTGCAATTGAAGAAAAGCGTCGTGTAATTATCATACCTTCCCCGCAATTATTGCCGTTTTAAATATAATCTGGGTGATTACTATTAATTTAAAATGCTTGTGCTAATTAAGTACGGTCCGTATACGACGTCTCGCTGAAATAAACGACGGCAAGTCCGTACGCGAACGTTGGCCCCCCCCCGCCCCCTCTTCTCCCTCGTCTGATCTCCACCACCAAATTCTTCGAAGAGAGTTTAGATCACGAAGGTCTCTTCCTCTTCTCCGTCTTTTGGGAAAGTTGGAGGAGGACGAGAAGGTATCAAAGGCGGCACCTTTTTATTTATCATTTCTTTCTCTGTCCACGTTTCTTCTATAGATGGGACTTACCAAATATCTTTCCCGTTTGCTTCCTTAAATGCGTCGTTTGCCTCTTAATTTTGGTTCGTGGTGCATTTGATCACGGCATTAGGAGACTCCCGTGCCTTGATGCGGAAAAGGGATCGTCTTTTTTCCTGCGTCCTTGAAAAAGCAAAGATTTTTTGTTTGAGTTTGATGCGTCGTGATGGCGATTTCGTGATGGGTTGCTCTTAGATTCAGTGAATGGGACCTCTGTGATCGCTCTTTGTAATAAATTTCGGCTCTTGGGTTGGTTTCGCTTACGCAAAGTTTGGTAATTTGTAGGAAATTGGGTGTATTTTGGATTGGCTCATTAGCTGGGTCATCAAGGTTCATTTAAATTACTTTTTTCTTTTAGTTTTATTTTTATTTTTATTGAGAGCTTTTGATCAGGATTTGTATTGTTTTGGTGTCGATACCGATTATTTCTGGAGAAAATGGAGGAAGAGAGCAGTTCTTGGGTGATGAGAGCAAAATATTCTCATACTGTTCTCAGATCGAACTCTGGAAGGGAGTCGGCTATTCTATTCTCCATCCCGTCTGATGCTGAGGCACATCTGAAGCCGAAGAACCCTAACCGAGATTTGAAATCGAAAGGCTCTAATTTGGAATCGAGGCCAAAGAGCTCGAGTTTGGATTCATCTCTCTTGGCAATTCCATTGCCAACACAATCTGGCAATGCGCGGGCAAAAGCTAAGAGCTTGAGCTCACAATTGAAGTCGAAGACCTCGATCTTAGAGTCAAACTCTAGGAATTCAAATTCAGAATCCAAGTCGGTAAACTTGAATTCAGGCCCTTCAAAGACATCTTCGACGCAATCTGATGTTGATATCGGATCGAAGACGAAGAGACCTAGTTTGGATTCTGCGGGTCTAAAGACAAAGGACTCAAGCTCTGAGAATTCTGATTTCTCTTTCTATCCTGATGGTGGTTGTGGTCTGAATTCACAGAGTGAGGGTTCTAGCATTGCTTCTGTTTATCCTGAGAGGGCTAGGAGTGCTAAGAAGGACTCGAAGCCGAGACGGAGGTCTTTGTCCCCTATTCCTACTGTTATCCTTTCTGATGTCTTCAGAGAAGCTAGATCAATTGGAAAAAGATTTTCCACCCCGCCGCCAAGCAGAAAAGCATCCGACAAGACTCGTGAACATCGGACATCTGCTTCCTTCCCGTCACGCAGTACCAGTCCTCTTCGGGATATGTTGATGGGTAGAAAGGACACTTCTTGGGCAAGATATTTTGACCATGGAGGAGGAAGGGTTGCTGCCTTGGAGACAACAGAGAAATGGAATGTTGATCTTTCAAATTTGTACCTTGGACTTAGATTTGCTTCTGGAGCTCACAGCAGGTTATATCATGGTATCTATAAAGATCAGCCTGTTGCTGTGAAAGTTATTAGACAACCTGATGACGACGATTATGGAATAATGGCCGCACGACTTGAGAAGCAATTCACAAGGGAAGTCACTCATCTGTCTCATCTATATCATCGCAACGTGATCAAGGTACCATTATTGTTTTTACTCTTGACATTTTTTTTCAGTTCTTTGCTTTTTCCACTAAAATTTTGAATCAATATGATGATAGTTGAAGACAATCAGGATTTAGCATTGTGGGTTCTTGCATTAGTACTGGCCTCGGAAAAAAATTTAAGCTGAAATATCTGGTATTGAATAGTTCAATTATGATTTTAGCACTTCTTGCTTCATAGGAGACAAGTATGCTGATGATTTTTCTTGAAAGATAAGAGTTCAATATATCTAAGCAAGTAGTACCGTTATTCATTTAACATTATACTTATTTACAAATTTTAGTACATCTAAAAAAAAAAGAGTGGTACTTTTGATGCTAGATTTGTCTTAAACCAAACACAAAAGAGAACATCTTTATGAGCGTCGGTTACTTGTTTTGTGATAATTGATTATTTTATCTGGTTATGCTAATGCTTTAACAACTGACTGAATCCCATGACTTATCTAATTATGATGTGCAATGAGTCATTTGTGAGTGAGCATATTCTTCACTTTGGTGATTATATTTGGTGTGATGCAGTTCGCAGGGGCATGCAAAAGTCCACCAGTCTTTTGCATCATCACCGAGTATCTCTCTGGAGGCTCTTTGAGGGCTTTTTTGCACAAACTTGAGCATAAATCTCTTCCTTTAGAGAAGCTAATCGCAATCGCCTTAGATATTACACGCGGTATGGAATACATTCACTCGCAAGGTGTTATCCATCGTGACTTGAAGCCTGAGAATATTCTATTCGATCAAGACTTCTGTGTAAAAATTGCTGATTTTGGAATAGCATGTGAGGAAGCATATTGTGATGCGTTAGCAGAGGACCCTGGTACTTATCGATGGATGGCACCTGAAATGATTAAACACAAGCACTATGGCAGGAAAGTTGATGTCTATAGCTTTGGTTTACTTCTGTGGGAAATGGTGACTGGAAGAATCCCTTATGAAGACATGATACCTATCCAAGCGGCTTTTGCTGTTGTTAATAAGGTATGGCTTCTAGTAAATACTTGTACATTATATTTTATCAGTTGAATTTTTGTTCATAAAATATTACTGAAGATCACATTTATGTGCTAATAAAATGAATTGCACTTCTCAGAACTTGAGGCCAGTCATTCCTGCGGACTGTCCGGGACCTCTGCGAGCATTGATCGAGCAATGTTGGGCTTTGCAAGCAGACAAGAGACCCGAGTTTTGGCAGATAGTGAAGGTCCTAGAACAGTTTGAGTCTGCTCTTACTCGAGATGGAACACTCGATCAGCTTCAGAGTTTGTCCTGCCAGGATCACAAGAAGTGGCTATTCCAGTTGATCCAGAAGCTCAAACTTGGACATCTCGACGGATCGATCACCTCCATGCCTAAACTGTTGTGACATCTTCTCTTCTCTGTTTGTTCAAGCTATTTCAGCTGTCTGTCGTGTAATTATTGTATTTCCTTCTGTAGTCTCTCGATTGATAAAATACCACATTAATTCCTTAATTAGTTTTTCCTTTTCCATTGGATGAATACCTCTCTTGAGAGTGTAATGTTTGTACCATGCTTATTATCCAAGAACCATGCACATCTGCTCAAACTTGTTATTGTGCTTTAGCTTTGCCAATCTCAAGAACAAGACACTGCACCTAGAAAGAAGTGAATCTGACATTCTCCAAATCAACCATACTAATTCATCGGTTTTTCCTTTCAATTCAAAACTCTACTGTTCGGGGTATTTACATAATCATGACTATCTACAGGAAATTATGATCACATGAACTTACCTTTTCTTTCTCAAGTTTTGCATGATATGCTCTACTTTTTAAGCACTCTGTCAGTTCAATCAAAGAGATATTTCAGATAGGAACTTAAAAAGGGCATATCCTTTTAAGCTTCTCCAGATTGCTACTTGTAGATAGAAAAAATCTTTGAATCTCATGTGCCAACCATTCTCCTTTATGGAGTCATTTACTTTTGACCCCACAAGCCCACGATGCATTAACTTTCCTATGACAAATTGCAAACCTCAATAAGAATTTCAAATCTCCTTGAAGTATGACCAGTTGTTAATTTTCTGACACTATTTACCCCTTGATTTTGCTATACCATGAAAACGAAAAATTGCTTCAATTGACCTATAACATGTAGTTCTGAATTCTGATTGAATTTATTCAGTACCACTATGATGTTCATGTACACTAACTCAGACCAAACACCCTGGACTCACAATCCTATTCATCAGCCTAGCTAGCCTCTCAGCCCCTGGTCCGGGCTGCAGCCGTGACGGGTCGCCGACCTCAGAGCACGACAGGCTTCCTTCGCACCAAGCTCCCGGAACATAGCTCCCGTTCACCCTTCCGAGAAGTTCAGCGTCTATCTTGTCGAGTACTGGATCGTCGCGGTTGAACTTGCGGGCAAACGGCGCGTTACTACCGATCATCTTCCCGACGTCGTCTAAGCCGAGCGTGTGTGGGTGCTGCTTCGGCGGCGTGTCCCAGGAAATATAGTGGAGGTCATGGTTGACGACAGTGTGCTTGAACTCAGGTGCGTTGCAGATAACAGTCTGGAAGTAGCCCTCAGGAGAAGAGATGAAGTTGGCGTAGTACATGAGGAGTGTTCTTGGCAAGTTATCCCATCCCCACACACAGAACTCCACGAATTCCCGGGTGAGAGCCATCCATGCTGATCCTGTCGCAATAAACTGGCGAGTGGGAACTGGGCACGCTAAACATAGGATCATAGTTCTTGATGAGGAGTCCCAAGTGATTTACCTGTGTATAATTTGAAAGCAGTTGGTAGTTCTCTTCTCTGAGTAGCCCAGAAGACATCTGATTTCTTAGACATATAAAGTCCAGGATCTATGATCAATGGCTTTGCCCTCTGCCCTCTGTAACACCATCAGAAATCCAAAGTCATCAACCAGCAAAAGAGAACATTAAGTTTAGCCATCGAATGTTTCAAAATTGAGACTCACTCTTTCCATCCCAATCTACTTGTGTGCTCCAAGAAATTCAAATTCCTTGGCAAAGATGAGAAAGTATGCAGTATATCTGAAACCCATTAAACCACACATGAGAATTATAACATAGCAATCCTTCAAATTAGAAGAATCCAAGAAAGACTAACCATCTTGTGTCATAAGAGGGTAGTCTGATGCACTGAGGTTTATAAACCAATCCCAGTCCTTGCTCTTCTTGAGAAGAATAGCACAAGCATGAAGCGTATTGGCCACCATGGTTGGTCCTCTGTATGTGACCATGTTCGCCTTAGCTATGACATGCACGTTCCCGGCTCCGGCGAAGACGGTGTCGTTCGCGACGCGCGAAGCCAGCTCCCATCTCTCCGCCGCCGGCGACTCCAAATCCAAGTGCACTACGTAAAGGTTCCTCGGATGGTAGATAGCTCTCAGTGTCCTCCAAAGGCGATCAAGATCGCCTTTTGATCCCGAGACAAAGTAGGCCAGTCTAGGCAAAGGGGGCGGCGGCGGCGGCGCGGCGGAGAACTCAACGTAGGAAGCATTCTTCATCGAGGGGTTGAAGAAGATGGCATGGAAGGAAGAAAGGAGACCTAAGTTTAAGGATGTCACTACGAGAAAGATGGTAAAAATTGTACTAAAAACCATGGGCAACACCCATCTCTTCTCCGTGCTCAACGGACGGAATGGAAACAGAGAAAAACCTCTAGCTTTCATCAGTTCTATCTCATATAACCCATCTTAGAGTTTTGGCAAGAAGATTAAACCGAGAACGATTTCTCGATATCATAAAAGAGAAAAGACCAAGGGAATGGAAACGGGGGGACTGCTGGAATTTCCTTATGCTAATGTTGTTATTGCATGGGAAGATGACCACAAAAACAAACAAACAAACAAAAAAAATAAAAGACTTGGATTCAAACCAAACAATCCCACGATTTGGGTATGTGGGTAAGATGAAGAAGTTGGAGATAAAAGATTGAATCTACCAATAAGAGGGAAGGATTCATACGATACCCTTTTAAAGCGACCGTAACGCAACGTTGACGGTTATAATAACCATTAAAAATCAACAAATAAATCTGAGAGGAGAAAAAACCAGAGAAGATTCAAATGAATTAAAAATAAGAAAAAGTAAGACTTTGAGGAGGGGAATTATGGAGATAAAGAGATAGAGAGAGATGTAATAACGAAGTAACTTCATCATCTCTCGTTAATTATGGAAGAAGTTACATTTAGATCTCTAATAATTATTCTTAGTTCAACTTCAGTTTAGATCCCAAAGTTTAAGTTATAGTTATAAGTAACATTTTGACTTTATTCTAAATAAAACTCTCATTTCGTTATTCACAAATAGAATCCTCTACGTGCTAAAAAAATATCAAGCCACACCTTACATATAATCATATCATTTATCCTCACCATCATGTTAACTGAATTATAAAACCAAATTAAGCTTCTAAAACAATTTGAAGATAAACCAAAATGCTGGTTTCAAATAAAACAGAATCAAATCAAGCATATAAAACACTAAAATCGTACTTAAATACTGATTTTTTTTTTTTTTAAGATCAAGGAATTTAAAACTACTGTTGTTATATCATATTAGAGTGAGATAAGGGTAATTTAGGATATAAAATGTAGTATATGTTCCAAGTTAGATATCTTTCTGGATAAACTTTGAAGCATGTACACGCTATCCTTATTCCAGATTGAGTCTCCTAACTGCTAAGTTATATCACTAATTGATGTGCATATCCGATTCAAACTCCAGATTAGGATCTAGGCTTTTGTGCAGTTCCTCAAGTTGTTATTATTTCCAAACAAGTTAAAGGTGAATTAGTTGCAGCTAAAAAGGCTATCTTTATGGATCTGTAAGCATGTGGTGGATTAGTTGGATTAACTTCTAATGTGTTGAAAGTGGAACTTGACACATGTGATGCATTTAACTTAGTAAGTTAGGTAAAGTTAGTATTAATATACTTATTCATAATTAATAATTAAATAAATTTTTTTACATAAATTTATTCAAAATAATTATTATATTTTATATTTAAACAATAAAATGTGAGTAAAGATTAAAATATATCTAATTCATATTTTTAAATGGTGCGTACAAAATTATTTTAAGTAACTCATTATATATTTTTTCGAGAAATCAAGAGCATATATTGCCCATTCAAACCCCTCTCGTCTCCATGGTTGTCTGAATTTCCTACTAATATTTTTTAAATGATCGATATGATTTTTATTTATTTTTATTCTAATAATAGTCAATTATTAATTTTTCTTCACTTCGTTTTCATGAATTTAAATAAATAAATATGTGACATTATGATTCTCTTTAAATTCTTTCTATTCTATTACTGATCCATCAGAAATTTTATAGTCAAATTTTGTAAAATATTTATTTTTAAATTATAATTTTAAAATATTTCCCTAGAAGAACGTCTCTTCTAAGAAAGTGATTACGTCTTCCGTTTCCTTTATATATATATAAAAGTGCTTAATGGTCACATATATGAGTTGAATAAAGATAATTATTTACACGTGGTTTGACTCCAACGACCTACAAAGCCCACCAATTTTGAAGATTATTCAATGCTAAAAAAGTCCAAATTGGGTCCCATTTAATTGGGCTAAATAAGACTGCTCCACCATAACAGCCCATTAGGCCCAATGGGCCTGGTTAAGATTTCTTCTCCTCATGTGTATTAATTATTGACTTTTAAATTCTTTTTTGTATACTACGTCTTAAATTAATTAGAGGAGGAATTGGGAGGGTAGATTCATGTCTAGTGTGTTGCATTTATTTTTTCTTAGAAATTATGAGATAATTAGATAAAAAGATAAGCCCTCTTTGGTATATAGATAAATATATTATTGAGCCTAATGAGCTTCGTTTCAATTTTAAATTTTGACTTTAATTCCTACTTATTTTCCCCTGCTCTATTTTGCCTACTAATATAGTTTACGAAAAGTCGATAAAATTCCGGAAAGAGAAGAAGGAAGCACTCCAAAACTGGATAGAGAAGTAGTAGATGGATGATGACTTCTTTAAAGTCACACAACCTCCACGGCCGTGCAGTGCAGATCGAACGTCAACATGGAAGCCCTGATCTTGGGCGGCCGATCGGTGACGGCCATCGCCGGAACTAGTGGACCGGGGGTGATCCTCTCCGGCGTGCTGAGCCACTTGGACTGCATGTACTTGTGCTTCCTCCAGGGGCCCATGTGCATCTTGTTATCCTTCATGCACTTCTTCGCGGCGGCGCACACGATCTTCACCACGTTCTTCATCTTCTCCGACTTGCCGACGAACATCTCCGGCAGCCGGCCCACGAGGCTGTTGTACTCCAGAGTCGCCCTCGCCATCTCAAACTCCGCTCGGAAGTTGAGCTCGATCACTACTCTAATCGGGCTTCTCTTCCCGTTTTTGGAATCCACCACCACATCCACATAACTATGCTCACCTGCATCACATAGCGCAGTCCACTCATTAATTCCCACGATCGATCGATATAAACTTCCTTTACTATGCGGATAGACTCACGGATTTATCCGAGTAAATCTATACCTGAAGGGATATCTGGGGATCTCCGCCACTTGGACTTGCAGATCGCGCTGTTATATCCGGCGTCTCGCAGACGCTGTGCGATGTGGCGCAGAAAGCAATTCCGGCATTTCTCCTTCGCCGCCATTCGATTGAGGCAAGAGCAAACCAAGCCCTCGGATTCGATACTCCTCACGGCTTCCTCTGTATCCCTCCTTATTCTGCTCTCCGCCGAGCTATTCCGATCCAATGCTTCCTATAAATTAAATTAATTGTGATCGTTAGACAGATTTACTCTTTCAGGATAATTAGTACAAACAAACTTAATTCTTCACGGACTTACTTGGAGGAGCTGGTGTTCCATCTCCCAGAATGCCCTATTCCCCGTGGCATTGCTGATCGATTCGTCGCCGTCGCCGTCGCCGTCTTCGTCGTTCCCATCCTCCCACCTCTGCTCTTCTACTTCCTCGAAGAACCCCAACACCATATCGGACAAGCTGACCCCAGAACTCATCATCTCCCTTCCCATCCTCCTCCTCCTCCTCCTCCTCGATTTAGTGAGTTCGTCAGTGACTTCTTCTCCCTCCCCCAAATTGAGATTTTGAGATGTAGTATTCGATCCGACCCTTTACTAAAGATATAGATATATATAGAGCCCGTGGATGGAAATGCCACGTGGCTCGTGGCAAATGGACTTGGCGAGAAGGGTGGGGTCCGCCTCGAATTGGATGAGATGGATAGGGATGAGAGAGAGAGAGAGAGAGAGAGAGAGCGATGTCAGTTAACAGTGGCACAGCTCGAATCCACGTCAGGTATCCGCGTCCGGTGGCTTGCAATTATTTCTCTTGGGTCCCACCTTGGGTTTTTTTATATATTCTCCTACTTATCCGGATATCCATTACAGCTCACTTTTATTCGCGAATAATTCTCCGAATAGGGAGAACTAAAAAAAAAATACCATACGGCGGCATTATCTTATTTACTTATAATTATAAAATTAAGAAAAAAGAAAAGGAATTATGGAATGGATAAGATGATACGAGTGTTTTTGGGCATTGAATTAATTTTGTCCAAAAATTGACGCCTTTTAAAGTGAAGCCATCGGTTTAAATTATTAGTTTTATCATTTAAAACATGTTGTTTATATATATATATATATATATATATATTACACACATACAAAGATTTTAAGACTCAGCCACAGAAAAATAATAATAGTTTATATGAAAGATATTTATTTTTAACTTCGATGCTACAGGTAGTTTTCGGTGGTCATCAGTGGCGCCGCATACCTAGTCTATGGCACTATTTTATTTATTAATTACTTGCACGGCTTTTTCTCTTCTCCTCTCCTCTCCTGTTCCTCCCAAGAAGTCCCAAGAACTGTGATGGCCTTCTAGCAAAAACTTATCCCAGGGTTGTCCACAGGATTTCCGTGGATCCTCGTCATCATTTGCATTATTTTATTATTAAAGTATCAATTCGAACTTACCTACTAGTTCGATTTTAGGATCAATTAGATTTTAAAGATTTATGCTATTCTTTACATGTCACTTATATTTCGTATAGATCGAAATCAGTAAGAGATATTTAATATTAGTTCATCTATGTCTTTGATTTTCTAAGATGATTTATAATTTTTATACTTCATATCTTGCATAGGAGATTTTTTTTTAAATATATATATATATATATATTTGTGCCTGAGATGATATAGAAGGGGCATTCATTATATATGTTGTGGGATATATCCACTAAAAACAAGACTGGTGTTTATGTAGAGAAAGAATACCAAGACGCATGGATCAGGGGAAGGCCAGAATCTGATTAGAGCTGACATGTTCTCCATTTCTAGGCCAATGTGGTCACACTTTACACTTACAAGCTACAATAAGGAAATCTAATGCCGTGTCAAACTATGATCAGAAACGGTGGGCTGGGTGGCTGGCGGCATTGCCATCAATGTCATGCATATTGTTTAGTACAATGTTAGATGCAATGCACATAATCTTCTTTTTCTTCTTCAATCTTCTCATTTACAATACTATCAACAACAAATAAAACGTTAATTTAGTTGGGGGGGGGGGTGTTTTCTTATCCTCAAGTGTCTCAAAGCAAGCAGGACCAGCGCCAGCTAGACCCACCAATGACGTGGATCATGCTTTCCACCCCTATCCGATTAAAGGACATGGATTTTGTCGGAATGGTGGCCCGAGATTAAACTAGACGAGCTAAGCGAACTAGAATTAGGATTCTTCTCCCCCACCCTGTCTCCCCTGTTTCTTTCTCTGATGCAGTGGTAAGCTTTTCTTCATCAGCCCATTGGTTTGCAATTTGCAGCTCGTGAGTTCGAGAACGTCGTTTCCTCTGGATAAGGATGGATGCAACTTTAGAGCACAGTGGGGTCGTCCACATACCAACTCCAAGGACATGGGATAAGGAGAGATGATTGCTCTTGAAATCGATCTTATTTTAATCTCCCGGGATCTTCCCATCTAATCTTAATGTGGGGACTGTCTAATGTGTCCACTTATCTCCAACTCAGAGAGAGAGAGAGAGAGAGAGAGAGGAACAAAAAAAATACTCGATCTAGTGGAATACAAAGAAGTTCAAAATCATGCATGCATTTACTTGCGTATGTTTGGCATTTATCAGAGTCAAACAAGTAAACAGCCTTTAGGTGACGACCAAGAACATGAAGCCACCCCAAAAACAATTAATTAAGAATAAGAAAATTAGGCATTTGGAAAGATCAACGAAAGCAAGTATAAACATGAGCAATAGGTTCTTTAGATGCTTGCCAAGAGGAAAAATATGCCAAGCAATGCAACTGATACAAGTAAATCTTTTCTAATTGACTATATGTATATACCACCAAGGCACCAACCAATGATATACATAACCACTCCCTGAATCTCCACTCTCTTTTCCTATTATTAGTGACATATGTTTGCTCTCACCTCCTAGAATTTTACAAAGGTACGCAATTGTGTTAAGATTGTCTCACTCCCGTTCAAGATCATCATCACAGATGAACCATTAGGATAACATCGTTTTCTAATGGCACAATCTTAATCATTTGATTTCTCATAATTTACCTCTAATGGAGTCAAACCATCTCCAAGAGCTTGATATTCCCACTAGAATTTGCAGCAACCAAGGTCGAGGATTGTCCCCGCCAACACACACACGAAATGAACTGCGATGGGTCATCAACTTCCTGTCCAGATATTGGGTCTGTGACATGGAATTTGTATGACAAGACAGGCATCGGGAAAGCTTTATGGTAGACAAAAACCTGATGCCAAATACAAAGGTAAGAAGAGGAAAAACAATTATGTAGCATTGCAAGTATGGGAAGTAATAAGTTAGAAGTTAATCAAAATGCTTTGTTTCAGGAGCCTGAACATAAATATTCAAGAACATGCAGTAGTCAAAGATAATATCATAAAAATACAGATGTTTCATATTTATGGGACAGGAATGAGAACCTCTTCTCTGCATGTGGTGCATGAATATCCAATCTTGAAAACAAATATTTTAATCAACCACTCGTGAAAAGTTTATTGACTAAGGCCAATCAAAGCTTCACAATTTCTTATGAGTGTTGAGTGGAGGGAATCTACCGATGTTGTTTCCTTTAATATAAACTTATAATACCAACTTGACATAGTGGTTGAACTATTCAACATCACAATATGAACTATATTGCTAATAAAACTAAAAATTTTGTTTGCTGGTGGGATCTTCTGCCAGTCACTGTGAGGCCATAGGTAGTAATTACAATAAAGATGATATAGGAATATGTGGTCATGTGCTTATCCACATAATACAAGTCGCTCACCTACTACATGAATCCAGTACCTGATGGTGTTTGCAGTTACTGCGGGAAAAATGAGGTCAGTTTGGTTGCATCTAATCATATCACTACCTGAGCTTCTCTAGCCATAACCTAATGATTTTGAAGATCACATTCTTACAGGCCATACAAAATTGATAGTACCCTACAGTCAAAAATACTCTTTTTGTAAGACTACTACTTTTCTTACCTTTTATTGCTTTGATTGGTTTTAGAACCTGGTCATTGTCCCCATTTATGGCATATATTAACTTACCTTGCCATCCTGTCATGAAATTTTTTTTAGGGACTAACAATTTGGCTGCTGTTCTTTTTTATGGCTTTCAATCAATAGGTAGGTTATAAGAGATAAGTTCAATTGCTTTCAGTCTTTATAAATTCTATTAGCCAAAATGTTCATTACATACCTCATTTGTTTCCGAGCCAGTAGCAATATACCCATCAGAAATTGAAAGTCCAACAAAATTCTGGAAATTAGAAAAGGTGAATTAGTTGAAGGAACAAGTAAACAAGATAATAGTAAAATTTGTTGAACTAATAGCTCAACAGGAAAGGTTAGTGACATATTGCTAACCATAACATTGAATGGCTGGAAGCATGATTGTCTTACAGCTTAGCAAATTGTTCCAAGGTTCTCATACCTTAATATTTGTATGCCCTGTAAATGTCTGCAGAGGATTCTCTATTACTCTTGCTTGGCTAGACAAGTCCCAGAGCTTCAATGTGTTGTCAGGGGATGCAGACACGATAGTTGATGAATCAAGATACTTAACATAGCTTACAGTCTTTGCGTGACCAACTAGCATACAAAGAGGTATTCTCACGTTACGAAGATCATAGCAATACACCTTGTGATCTGCTGAACCAATTGTAAGTGAGCGGGCAGAATCAGGCTGGAACTGAACAGAGCAAACATTCGCCTTAGTTCTGATAGTAGCAATGCTTCCAGCCTGCAACAATTTGTAGAAACAGATTAAGAGCATCATAAGATTCAATGTTACCTTCATACTGCCAGTTTGATGGTTGTGTTACATGTAGTTTATAAGATGACATACACCAGGTGCAAGAATAGAATTGCCTGATTGATATTCCACAGTTTCACTGAACCATCATCACTTCCACTAGCCAACTTTGTTGGATCTGCAAGTGAAAAGTCCACCGACCACACTCGTCTCTCATGCTCCCTCATTTCTAAGATGGCTTTGTTTCTTGTCACATCCCAAACCTAAGATGGCATCAAGTATTATAAAAGAGAAGTGAAGATAAATTTATAATTCAGAAACACAAAATTGCCTACCTGCACAACACCTTCAAAATCACTTGAAGCTATTTGGTTCTTCATATATTTGTTCCAGCAAATACAGCTTAATTTTGACCTATTAGACATCTCAACTACAGGATAGTGAATGTCACGATCTTCATTTAGAATCATATCACATTCGAAAATTTTTATTTTCTTATTTACACCAGCAGCTGCAAAGAATTCTTTATCTCGATCAAAATCCAAGGAGCATACCAAATTTGATGAATTTAGCAAATCCGTTTGTTTCAGGTCTGCCTTAACTTTCAACTTGCTGAATGATAAATATTTGCACAAGCCCTCAAGAAATGGATTCATCCATCCACTTTGCCTTCTACCACGATGCCCTTCTGTAGAAGTTGCATCATCAACTGAGCTTCCCTCTGTCCCAACAACTGATCCTTTACCAGTATTAGTAACCGGATAGGAGCTATTTATGGGATTGCTGACTTGATTCATCAACCTGGATCTTGTTGAAAAATAAGCTGCTTCAAGTTTTTTGAAGTTCTTCATTAATCTTGAACTTTTCGACAGTACATTTTCCTGAATCTGCATCTGTGTCTCTGATCTAGATCCTTCAGAAAAATTCTTCTTCTGTTCCTCTATATTAAAAATCTGAAGATCTGGTCTGGAACGCTTTCTAGAACTAAAGCAGGATGGATCTTGTGGAAGTTGATCCAACTTACCGACGACCGAAGATTCATCTTTATCCAACTCGGAACAGAATCCACCCTTCTGCCAGAGGATTGACTGATGGTGGAGAACCTCACCGATGTCAGAAGTGAGAAAGGAGATGGTATCACACAATGTTTCCGCAATTTCCTGCTTCTTTCTCTGCAGTTGCAAAAGAAATTCCAGCAATAATTCCTGGTCTTGTATCTCCTCTCTTAACCTGATTAAAGCTTTACGCTCTTCCAGGATATCTCTTTGTTGATTGAGGAACTCACTTTGTAACACCTCACTGCCATATTACAAATAAAATAGTCAAAATTATCATTTTCAAGACGCAAACAAAGAAAAAGAAGTTAGAGAAGTACATGAATAACATCCCTTCCAAGTAACCCTGTGGAACAAGTAGCTTACCTTACCTAATTATCGGATAAAAGGTATTCATCAAGGAACACAATAAATGATGAAGAATACACTTCAAACTGGCATCCCTAACTCGTGGAATTCTAGTAAGACTAGAACATCCAAACTACAAACAAAGTTGCATGTCGTAGATCAAATACCAAACACAATCAGTAGGTATGTCCTGAAGAAGATTCTCAAATGGCACCTTTAAGTTCTTACTCCAAAAGAGGCAAGAGTTCATAAATAATGTGGCATCACCATAAGCAGCATAAGAAAATTATGACTGCTTTTCATAAGCAAAATTTTCCTTACGTGCAAGCTGAAATTGGAAAACATATTGATTAACCAAGCAAACACGTCATTGAGTATAGTAAAGGAAATATTGCAGTAGTAGCATGATAATTTTCTTAATATCTTCCAAGAGAATCACTTATGCTAGAGAATATATCTAGGTAGAGGTGGAGATAGTTCTGACCAGATGGCAGTATAATGATCATATAACTAAACTTTCTTCAATCTAATTTGCATATTTGCCGCACCCAAATGCAGATATCAAGAATGCATTTATATTACACACATCAATATTTTCGCTTTCCACCCAATATTTTTAAACTCAACCCTCCTAAAAATTTCTTCCAGTGTACACAGATATAGTTTATCTAAGTTTGTCAATAGTTTATTAGGAGCTAAACATAAATGACAACTCAGGCTTCCAGCCCTTCATACTCATTTTGTAAACATAAGTGGCAATCGACCATGCTAATGTTAATAACTTAACATAGTGAATCCGATAACAATGCAGTTCACACCTTAAAAGTCAAAACTTTACCCTAAGATCCAATAGTGAGCAAACAATTATGAACATGAGTTAATCCTAACATACCTCATCTTTGGCCGAGTATCCGGTTGAGGGTGCAATAGCCACAGGCAGAAGGAGGCCTCCTTGGACCACTTGAGCAGCAGCTGCGGCGGAAGCACGCGGTGTCTCAAGTTAGCCATGGTCCTCAGCTTCTCCTCCAGCGACTCGAACGTGCAGAACAACTACATACATATTAAACCCTACATTGTCATCAACTAAACCAGTAGCAACAACAACAAGAGCTAGATCCAAATCCTAACCTCAAACAGTACGACACCCAATCTATATATGTCCGACGCGAATGTCCCCGAATCTCCGTTGGCTTCCTCTGGGCTAGTATACCAATTGAACTCCATAAGCAATATTTCTCTCAAAGGGAATGACTTGTTTCCTTCCCTTATCACATCAGGGCCCCTTGGAGTCCTCTCCGGCTCCGGTGGGCCCACGCCGCCTTCTTCACACGAATCGGAGCCCGACGTCGAACAGGATGCGGACTCGATGAACGAGACGCGATTGAACGACGACATGACAAAGCAAGAAGGCCGGACGTTGCCGACGACGACGCCCTGGGAATGCGCGAGGCTCACGGCTTCGACGATTTGCCGAAATATATGGAGGTTTTCAAGGAGGTCTACTGCTCGGCCTGGTTGATCTAGCCATTGCCGCAAGCTGATCTCCCCGCCGTCTTCCTCGTCCTCGTCCTCCTCTTCCTTTGAGAAGCCAACGGCGTTATCTTCAGTGTACGAAACCAAGCGGCCTAATTCCTCCTCGTCCTCTACCTCATCTCCGCCGCCGCCGCCGCCGCCGCCGCTAGAGGCGACGCAAGCGGCGTTGGGGGTCCTGGAAGTGGAGAACCTCTCCCACCCCGATGCGGACTCGGATCCCTCCATCGACCTCTACCCCATTGCCGCCAAACCAACTCACGATTCTTGATCGATAGCCCAAACCAACCTCCAAGATCGCACCTTTTCCAGAGAAAGCTCACTAAGAGGCATCACTCAACAAGACCCATTAGCCAGAATTCGCCATAGATCACGCAACCGAGCTCCCTCAAAACGTCCGCTTTTTTCTTTTTTTCTTTCTTTAATTTTTTTTTCCTCGAGTAGTAGCTTCTTACTTGGACCAAAACACCACCAGAAGAGAGAGAAAGAGAGATAGAGAAACAAACAAGAAGGCGGATAAGGATCTGCTTCTCTAACCTTAGAACGGAGCCACACATTCGCTGCTTTAACTGCGCCCGTCGCTTTTTTGTCGCCTTTTAATCTCCCCCATTCGTAGTCGTAGCCACACCATAACCTCACAAAGTCGGTTACCATCCATCTTATACCACCTTACACCAAGTTCCCAACCCCGTGGAATAAGTTTACACGAATACGGCCACGGGAACCACAAATGGCCTCAACCCTACACTACGACGACTTCCCACTCTGGAAACGAAAGGGAGGAGGACCCAGATCGTCTGCAACCCCGGCTACAGGAAAATCCCTCCACTTCACCACCCCCAGCCAGTGACGTCGCTTACCCAAAAAGGGCAAACTGGAGCTCGGTAAGAATAATGGAGAGGGGTGCGTCATGTATATATATATAGCGTGGTTATTTTATAGTAGGGATCGCCATTATTTTAATCGGGCTCTCGCTTTATCGAAGTCGTGTTACGTGGCGCAACGATGTCCACACTGATGGTTCTCCAGGCGTCGAGGATTCTGTGGACCATATTGCACCAAAAGGAATCACCATTTTTCTATTGCCAATTTGTGAAGGAACCGGAATTGATACTATAATCAATGTAACTGTAAAAGGAAACTGCACAAATAATAAAAAAAAGAATTCATCTCTATCTCTTTCTAGTGGAAGAGAGGAGAAAGATTGGTACTGTCAACTCTGTCGGGTTTTCTTTATTCTTTTTTGGTCATAGTAGTAATGGAATTCTGGAGTAGGGAAGTTGTTCTTCTGCAGCGTAGGGTGCATGAATTTTCCTGCATCAAGTACTTGTCGACATTGAATGGCTCAAGTACTGCTTCAAGTACTTGTCAATAGTGAAACGTTTTACGCGGCTGTGAATTTTAGTTTGGTGATCTATTAACGGGAATTGGGATTCCGATGCTGTGGATTGTTTGTTTGGATGGTATGGCGATGGATTTTAAACGTATAATTTATTATGTATGGTTTTGGAGTTGTGTGCAAGATCCCTTGGCACGGTTGTTTCTTTCACTGAGGTGCAATGAATTAGTATATGTGAGTGATCGCTCAGGAGAAGAGTGTACTTCAATGACGGCCACTAGTAGTCCTCTATTGCCATCTCACAACTATTACAAAAGAAAATTTTGGGCAGTTGACTAGATCCATGACTTCCTAGCTATATATATATATATCATTCCTGAGATCACAGTTTTAGAACATGTTCAAAAAGGAAGTCTTACCTTCCTTGTGATTAAACAGAGCAACTATTACCTCAAAGTAGAGTCCAAGTACTTGGAGAACCTAAACAATATTGCTAAGCAGTTGATGAGAATTGAGAGGCAAATTATGAGGCATTCCATATTTCCATAAGATTCATCAAAGAAACATTAACTCGCAATTACCACCAAAAGTGGTCTTAAAGTAGGTGATGATAACACTCCTGGAACATCCAACTACACTCTCGTTTCACAGTTTACACAGATTATAATCATTAAACCCTCAAATGTCTGAGTACAAACTATTGAATGATGTCAAAGTAAAAAAGATAAATAAATTATTTAAGTCCCTAATGGTAACAGTGCTGCCAAAGGTTGCAAGCTGCTTCAAATTGTATATATTGTAACTGACATGGCATAGTCAAAGAAGATATCGCATGGAATCTGAACAATTAGACCGAGTTGTTTAAAGGTCTTGTAATACTCAATTGTTATGATTCCAAATGCAGTTCACAGATGCAATACTGAAGAAAAATGGGAACTGGCTTCAACAATAAGTTTTCTTCAATGAAGAGAGACCCCACTATGGTTTTACTTGCTGCTTGACTGCATAATTTATCATGCCTTGTGTAGAAGCAAGCATGGAGACTGTCTGGCTACACTGTAAAGACAGAAGCAAACAGAGGTGAAGTGGGCATATAATGTTCTCACCAAGAACAAAAAGAAAATCAGAATTCTCAACAAAGAGATATATGGGTCAAACATCACATATTAGCAGCTTAATACATTCCCCGTAGGCCAGGTATCGTATCTCAAATAACAAGTCTATTTCTTAGTGCAATCAGCTGAGTCCACTCATTTCACCATTCCAACTTAAAGGCTAACCACCAAGTACCAAGTCCATTTGTTAGCAGGATCAGTAGAGCCCACTCATTAGGCTGGTCCAACTTAGAGTCTGTCCTGCAATTTTTGAAACTAAAGGTTCACACCTTCTGCTTTAGTTAAAGAATAATAGTGACCAATGCAAACAGTGAAGCAGCTTATCCAGAATTTGTTTGATCAGAGAATTACTTTCCTTCAACCTTCAATTTTAAAGAAATATCAACTCTCAACGGCCACCCTGTGCACAACAGATCCTCTTCTCCACCCACCCATATCCAATTAGATCTAATTCTGACTTTCCTGATTGTGTCAGGCTCTTGCAGCAGCATTGTTCTAGGCAAGACATACATACAGCATTAAGGTAACACAGCAACAGTTTTATTGATAAGATGATTGGCATGAAGGTATACATGGTACTTTTTTGGCAGCGGTAAAATATGACAACCACAAGTGTTATACTGTTAGGTTTTTATTTGTTGGCAATTATGTACAAAATATTCTAAGTGTATTTTTTACATGTATATGAGCTTTACACAAGTCTAGAATATCTCTGGTCTAAAGAATTGCAAAGTTATTGGAGAAAAGCTGTTGAGTTCACACCGTGTTCACAAACGCGTTCGAACGCGGTGCGTTCACAAACGAGTTCGAACGCGAAATCTGCGTTTACACAGACAGAGAGCCGCGTTCACAAACGCGTTCGAACGCGGGCACTGCGTTCACATAGACAGAGAGCTGCGTTCACAAACGAGTTCGAACGCGGTGCGTTCACAAACGAGTTCGAACGCGAAATCTGCGTTCACACAGACAGAGAGCCGCGTTCACAAACGCGTTCGAACGCGGGCACTGCGTTCACACAGACAGAGAGCCGTGTTCACAAACGCATTCGAACGCAACCTGAAGAATTCAAGCTGTCGCGTTCGAACGCACTCGAGCCCGTTCGAACGCACCAACAAAGTTTAAAAATATTGGACTTTCATGAGTACGGATAAGATTCGGATTTGTCTTTATCTTGAAGATCATGAGTACGGATAAGATTCGGATTTGGCTTTATCTTGAAGATCATGAGTACGGATAAGATTCGGATTTGGCTTTATCTTGAAGATCATGAGTACGGATAAGATTCGAATTTGGCTCTATCTTGAAGAACATGAGTACGGATAAGACTCGGAGTTGGCTCTATCTTGAAGATCATGAGTACGGATAAGACTCAGATTTGACTCTATCTTGAATATCATATATAAGGATTATGAAACCCTAACTCTAGGGTAGTGGAAGAAACATTATTGAGGGTGACTTCTTGAAGCTACATCGGTTCTTCTACCAACAAGGTTCCACTCATCTACAAGAATTTAATCTTTCGTCTTAAGGGTGATCTAGACGAAAGATCAATCTCGAGGGCTACTGAGATTGGACTTCAATCACAAGAAGCAGTGAATCGTGGGTTCTAGCGATCAAGACTGAGAGAAACAAAGTCGTTTGGATCGACGGGGTGTTTTGTGAGTCAGTCTTATAACTGCTACTATTATAGTGATTGGTTTTGATCCGAGTTTGGATCCGTGGTTTTTTTCCCGTTTTGGGTTTTTCCACGTTAAAATCTTGGCGTTCATCTCTACTTTCGTTTTTAATATTTCTTCCGACTTTTACTTAAGCGAACGAGAAATATCATTGCCTAGAGGTTAGATACATACGTGTGTCTAGGGATTTATTTTTTTTCAATTGGTATCAGAGCAGGTTCTCTCACTCTTTGAGAGAGATCAGATAAGCATGGATTTTCATAGAGATGGACAATCATCTATTAGACCTCCTATTCTAGATGGATCAAATTATGGATATTGGAAAGCTAGGATGAGAGCTTATTTGAAATCTATAGATGAGCGAGTATGGATGGCCATTGTGAACGGTTGGAGTCCACCAATGTACATGGTGAATGAAAAACTTATTGAGAAACCGATTGACTCATGGGATAGGTCAGACTATGACAAAGTCGGCTGGAATAGCAAAGCAATAAATGCTATTTTTAGTTGTGTTTCCTCGGAAGAATTTAGAAGAATTTCTACGTGTGAGATAGCAAAAGAAGCCTGGACGATCTTAGAAACTACTCACGAAGGAACCATGGCTGTAAAACTTTCGAAACTTCAGAGGTTGACTACTAGTTTTGAAACCCTACGTATGGAGGAGAATGAGACATTTGATGAGTTCTATGCAAAGCTGAGTGATATAGTCAACTCTAGTTTCAACTTAGGAGAGAAACTTCCTGAAAATAGAATTGTCCGTAAGATCCTTAGGTCCCTTCCAGAAAGGTTTCAGGCAAAAGTTACAGCTATTAAGGAAAGTAAGGATATCGATTCAATGAAAGTTGAACAATTGGTAGGAAATCTACAAACATTTGAGTCCAGTCTTTCAAAACCGAGGAAGTCCAAAGGGATGGTCCTATCTACAGTTGAACAAAATTTAGAAGAGTCGGATGATGAAGGTGATTTAGATGTTGAGATGTTGACCATGTTTGTCAAAAAGTTCAATAAATTCTTTCGGAAGCCAAACAAGTTAAATGCTGAAAAACTTGAGAAAAGCAAAGCCTTTGTAAAAAGGAAGAATACTATGAGTTCAAATACAGGTGGTACCAACAACAATGTCAAACAGAAAAATAAGAATTTTGAGAATAAAGTTCAATGTTTTGAATGTTCTGGTTTTGGACACATCGCACAAGAATGCCCTAATCGTCTTAAGAGGAAGGACAAAGTTATGAAAGTTACTTAGGATGACTCAGATGAATATATTGATGATTCTGAAAAGGACGAAGAAAACTTTGTAGCTTTTACCTCTTCTCTACTTTATACTGACTCTATTGTTGATACTGATAGTACAGATGATCAGGATATGTTACCTGCTGAGGAAGATGAATCTGAAATCCAAAAGGCATATAATGACTTATACCTAGAGTCGTTTAAACTCAAGAAAAGCAATCTTAGACTACTTCAACGACTCAAGGAAATTGAACCAGAAAGAATTCAATTTGAGGAGAAGTACAAATTGGAGCTTGAACGTGTCAAAGACCTTTCTGAACAACTTGACAATGCGAAAAATAAAATGAAGGTTGATGAAATTGAACTAGAGCGATTGCATAAGGAAGTTACATTTCTGAAACGGAAGAACAAACTTGACGAAATTCTAAAAGCTCAGATCTCTGGAAAAGACAGGTATGGTGTTGGATACACTGGTAATTCAAATAATAATAAAACTGTATTTGTTTCTGCAGGTATACAAAAGGAAGAATACCTGAAGCCATCAACCGCATTTACAAAGCAATCGTGGATGAACCCTTCTAAACAGAACTTGAATATACAAACTGGTGAATCTTCGACGGTACCAAAGGTAAACTCTAATCACTCTCCTCGACATAAGGTGAGTAGAAAAAGGTTTGTTCCGACATGCTATCATTGCGGCATTCTAGGGCATATTCGACCACATTGCAAATTTTTGCAAAAACCTAGAAGTGCTTTTATTTATGGGATGAAAACAAAGGCCATATGGATCAAGAAATCTGATTTGAAATGTTATGTTGTGCATATTGCCTTGAAAGCCTTAAATTCTGAATTGTGGTATTTAGATAGTAGCTGTTCAAGACATATGTCGGGTGACAAGTCTTTATTTTCTAATCTCGAAAAACATGAAGGGGGAGTTGTGACATTCGGAGATGGTAACTCATCCAAGGTAATAGGTAAAGGAAAGGTAAGTACTCCAGGGATTCCTAGTCTCGAAAATGTTCTTTATGTTAATGGCTTGAAAGCAAATTTATTAAGCATCATTCAATTTTGTGATGAAGGTTATAAGGTAGAATTCTCTAAAAATGATTGTACTATTCTAGATCATGATGGTAATGTTATATGTTTTGGATCTAGAACATCTAATAATTGCTATATTGTTAGAACTTCACATAATCTGAAATGTAACAAGACAAAACAATAGCAATAGAACATGTTGAGATGGAGAAACAGTTGGGTGATTTGTTACAAAACCTTTTGATTTACAGAGATTTCAGTATCTTCGCACTTATTTAGGGATTTGTGCTTTGGATTGATTTGTGTTTTAGTTTGCGAGTTTCTTATTATTTTGTTTCATTTTTTTTTAGGTTTTATTTTACTCTGAAATTTTCTTTGGTTTCAGTTTTAGATTTGTCGAGAGTTTTTGTTATAAAAAAAAAATTGATGCACTCCTAGATTCAATAATATACTCTTGACATAAAAATATGACTTTTCTCTTGATTATGAGTTATTATAGTCAATCTTGTCATCTTGTAGTATATTGTATCAATTTTGATTTTGTCACTCCCTCGACTTCTATAATAATAAATTATTAATGCCTCATAACGTATATATATTCTTGTGTGAGCATGATATCATGAATATTTTTTTAAATAGCTCACTATTAACTTTGATTTGCACAGTTTGACCTCATACTTAGTTATCAAATATATTTTTATAAAAGATCAATGAAAAGGGCTACAATGATTTAGTGTGAAAGCCGTCTTGTTTCGAGTCCAGTTTGACTCAGTACATTATATGCAAATTCAAAAAAAAATGATAGATGTGAATTTCTTCTTGCACTTTATTTGATTTGTACTACAAGAAAAGGGCTACCTACTCATGTGTGAAAGCCATCATTGCACCTATTTTTTTTTTTAAAAAATACAGGAAAAATTCCTGTTATGTTATGGAGAATAAGTCGAAAAGTGCAAAATTTTAATACTAAGTCGGTTTGACTACTGTGTTGCATCATTGTTTATATAGGAAAGTTTGTTTATGAAGATTGGTTCATGTTATCTATGCTCATCTTGCATATGCGTATCGTTATGATCAATCAAGATTAATTTAATTTTGAGTGATGCATTAGAATTGATTATAATATGCTTTTGATGACTTGATTGATCTGTGTATGATTTATTTCATTTTATTGTCATATTCTATGTCTTGAATGTATTTTGAATTTCTAGAAGTGCATCTCCAAAGTCTATTGATCTTGATTGATTTCGTGTAGTTTCAAGTTTTGATCATGTTAAAGTTAATATCTTGATGTTTTTTGTGCGATTGAACGTGATAACTTGCATTTTTAAGTGGAAGATGGATTTCACTTAGGGTCTTCATGGTTTCTAGAATTTTTGGATTTTTTTTGTATTCTTTGGGCATATGTTGAATCTTGCGACTTTTTTCCTTCTCTAGAATGCCTAAAAAAAGCTACAGTTACCAAGAAACCAAGGCCGCCTTCTTCACCTACCTCGACTCTGTGTTGACGATTCTTCATCGTCAGTTTCCTCCGAGTTCCTAGTCTTTGGCATTTGTGTCAAAAAGGGGGAGAGTGTCTTAGTGTCTAGGTTAGTGTCTAGGTGTCTAGGTGTGTAGGGGGAGTATGAGCATAGGGGGAGTTTATGAGAGTCTTAAGTACTTTTGAACTTTGCTTGAAGTAACTGTGAACTGCTTAAGTACTTTTGAATTTATGCTACATTGATAACTTGTGTTTAGATTGTTTATTCATTTCAAGTTATTTTCACTTGATCTTGGATTGGTATATGTTTATTTGCAGGGCTTGATGTGCAAAATATTCTAGACTTGTTGATTGCTCAATTTGAAGTCTTTGTAATATCTTGTAACCTAGGTGTTTTGTCACAAATTGCCAAAGGGGGAGATTGTTAGGTTTTTATTTGTTGGCAATTATGTACAAAATATTCTAAGTGTATTTTTTACATGTATATGAGCTTTACACAAGTCTAGAATATCTCTGGTCTAAAGAATTGCAAGGTTATTGGAGAAAAGCTGTTGAGTTCACATCGTGTTCACAAACGCGTTCGAACGCGGTGCGTTCACAAACGAGTTCGAACGCGAAATCTGCGTTCACACAGACAGAGAGCCGCGTTCACAAACGCGTTCGAACGCGGGCACTGCGTTCACATAGACAGAGAGCTGCGTTCACAAACAAGTTCGAACGCGAAATCTGCGTTCACACAGACAGAGAGCCGCGTTCACAAACGCGTTCGAACGCGGGCACTGCGTTCACACAGACAGAGAGCCGTGTTCACAAACGCATTCGAACGCAACCTGAAGAATTCAAGCTGTCGCGTTCGAACGCACTCGAGCCCGTTCGAACGCACCAACAAAGTTTAAAAATATTGGACTTTCATGAGTACGGATAAGATTCAGATTTGTCTTTATCTTGAAGATCATGAGTACGGATAAGATTCGGATTTGGCTTTATCTTGAAGATCATGAGTACGGATAAGATTCGGATTTGGCTTTATCTTGAAGATCATGAGTACGGATAAGATTCGGATTTGGCTCTATCTTGAAGAACATGAGTACGGATAAGACTCGGAGTTGGCTCTATCTTGAAGATCATGAGTACGGATAAGACTCGGATTTGGCTCTATCTTGAATATCATATATAAGGATTATGAAACCCTAACTCTAGGGTAGTGGAAGAAACATTATTGAGGGTGACTTCTTGAAGCTACATCGGTTCTTCTACCAACAAGGTTCCACTTATCTACAAGAATTTAATCTTTCGTCTTAAGGGTGATCTAGACGAAAGATCAATCTCGAGGGCTACTGAGATTGGACTTCAATCACAAGAAGCAGTGAATCGTGGGTTCTAGCGATCAAGACTGAGAGAAACAAAGTCGTTTGGATCGACGGGGTGTTTTGTGAGTCAGTCTTGTAACTGCTACTATTATAGTGATTGGTTTTGATCCGAGTTTGGATCCGTGGTTTTTTTCCCGTTTTGGGTTTTTCCACGTTAAAATCTTGGCGTTCATCTCTACTTTCGTTTTTAATATTTCTTCCGACTTTTACTTAAGCGAACGAGAAATATCATTGCCTAGAGGTTAGATACATACGTGTGTCTAGGGATTTATTTTTTTTTCATATACCATTACTTTGTAATAATAACAAGATATCGTACTAGAGAAAGAAAACAAAATTAGAAGAGAATCCTTGATTTATTAAACTATAGATTCATTGGAACAAAGGAGGCCAGAATTTAGCATGCCAAGTTCAAATCACCCAAGCCACATGATGTTCAAAATCTCTACCGAATTAGGAGCCGGCTAGCAATATGTGGAAGTTTAAAATAAACATAACATAGAACTAGCCAAACAAAAGGCAAAAGAAACTACTAATTTTAGGAGTACACCATGCATGGAGATAGAGATAAATGGAAGTTATTTTTAAATTGCATAACTTAATTTTAGTTTACAAGAGATCTTCGCGTGAGTTGGTGGTTATTGAGTTGTCATTAGCTTCAAGACTTAGTTGATGTAGACGTGAACGGTCCAGAGCAAATGCAAAATTATTACACCATGCGTCCTATAGTCTAGATGTTCACAAACTGCTACAGAAGATTCAGCAAATCAAAGTTTCTAACTGAGGAGATTTCAGGATTCAAAAAATAACAATGTTTGTATGTCAGCTTGCATTTCTCTACAACCTATCTGCTGCAGTCTTCCCCAGATAAAAGGTCACTTATCTGAGATTGGATGCAGATGCAAGAAGATATTGATTTATCACTGCGTTTAAACTTCACAAAAATTCCTCCATTGCGAAGCTCTGAACAGTGGTTCATAAATAAAATACGCACTGACCACACTTAAGGACTCCATATCAAGTTCTTTTAATCCCAACCATTTGTGCAAATGATCATTCTGCAAAACCTTCCCCTGATAAGTTAGTATTTTACACCAGAGGGGAGGATAACTAAGACAACAAGTATAACAGTGTTCCAATAAATTTTCAGAATAAATTAAATAACCTCTAAATGAAATAAAATTTGCTCGTGTGAGCTCTGTTGCTTTCAACAATGGATACGCTAGGATTGTCAACTTATTTAGGAAACAAAAACACAATTAGGACTACGATGCTGCCCTAATAGACACTCATACTAGATTTCCTAACCTATTGAATGCAAACTAAATTATGCAAACGATTTGAAATCCTTACACAAGAACTGAAGAAATTGATGCAAATAAATAAATAAACTAACTAAAGCAGATCATATAAAGTACGATCTCGTACTTGCGACTAAAACCGGAGGGGTGCCGATCAAGCTACAACTCCCTGCTCGAGATCAACTTCTCCAGCCAACATGTATCGCCATTGCCGAGCAGATGGAGGGGAAGTAGTACACGAGTTAGGTCTTCCAAGTACCAATCTCAGAAGCCCAATTGGGCCGGTCCGGATAACGCTCCACTGTATTGGGCCAGTTTCCCTCTCAGGCCCCAAGCGCAATTTTCTTTTCAAATTATTATCAATTATTTATTTATTTATTATTATTATTATTATTATTTAGCAAGAATGAAAAAAATAGTGAGAAAATTATGACATAATGAATCGAAGATAAAAGGTAATAGATCTGCTACGGATTTTTGGGGGGAGGCCTGGCATACCACACGCAGTGTCTTATATAAAATCTGCTGAATATTTCATAAAGAAAATGATAATAATATGTCTACCATCTTATTGATTATAATGATTATTAATTGGAGAGAGAGCAAAATAAGCACCAAATGTAAGCATAGCCGTGCTCTTCTAATAGAATACCACGCAATCAAAAAAGAAGAACAAGAAGCGTGTTACAGTATTTATAAGCATATCAGTGTCGGTACGAAATAATAGATGTTAATAGTATAAGCACTGCAGCTACTGATGCCATGTTACATCAATGAAGAAAGCGAGAGAGAGAGAGTTAGTGAAGGAGAACTATCATATAATTCATATGTGTGACTGTATATTAATTAAAAGGAAGTAGGAACTACTCATCTTCATAAGGAAGCACAAGAGGCCTTCGTTTTCGTGAATAAAATCCTCTATTTATTATATATATTAAGGTGAGATCATTAGTTTATTAGATTCATAATCCCAGACTAATTGCCACTTGGAATCAAAGATAGGTAGACTCCATTCGATTTTTAGGATTTTTTTAATCGCCATACTTGGAAGCCAACCGCTCACCGGCTATAAGCGGTTAGCCAATAACAACCCATGAAAGGGTTGAGGGCCCGCCTAATCACAAGAAAACAAATCATAAATATTACGACCAACAGTAAGTAATAAATAAATAATAAATAAATAGTTAGTTTAATAAAAAATCTCCTTTCCGGCTTTCTTCCTCCTCTTTTCCCTCCTATATACCACTTGGATCCGGAGGCCTAAAGAGACGAACTCCTCCTCCTCCTTTTCCTCCTCCTCCTCCATTGGCGATCTCGGCGAGAACTCTAATCCTAGAATTCCGGCGGCAAAAGGAAGAAGAGCGAGATCCCAATCGAGAGGTAGATCTATCCGTAAGAGATTTCGCTTTTGTGGACATTTTTAGGAGATTTGTTTTTTCTACTGGTTTTTGCGTTAGATCCGATCATTAGAACCGGGAGAATGATCTCGGAGTTCGATCCGGATCGAGAAATTTAGCACCATTTCGTTGCTGGAATGTAGATCTTCCATTTCTGGTGGATTTGGATCTGTGAGGATTTGTAGGGCTTCGATCATCGTTTCGATTTGGGTTGTTTGTTTCTATCTCTGGGGTTCGTCATACCTTGAATGCGAGGGTTTTGGGAGGAAGAGAGGAGATGAGAGGGTGGCCCGTGGCATGGAAGGGACAATGACTGGGGGGTCATTGGGACTTCGATCTGGGAGTTATGGATCGCTGCAACAGCAGCAGTTGCACAACGGAGTTGCTGCATCGCCGATTCTGTCGCCGCCCCTCTCCGTTCGCAAGCCCAAGATGCTCATTTCAGGGTCGAGAGAGAAGGAGAGGATCTTGCAGAGGATCTGTAAGATTGTTGGAAGGAGAAAGGTTGGAATGCTGCTCTTGCTCATTGCGTGTGCTGCAGTCTTTTGCTCGCTGTTTTCCATTGTGAGAGGTGATTGAAGAACTGAGCAATTACTTCTTAGAGGTTAATAGTAGGTTATCTGTCTGCTTATATGTGCTAATTAAAACAATATCACTCTTTCAAGTTTCAGTCACATATTGTTTTACTTTTTAGATGCTGGTGTTCTTTGCTCTCATCTTCTATTTGCGTAAGATCTCGATGAATCCTAGTATTCATTTGGCAATCCTAGAATTAGAGATGTAATTTATGTTCCATTTACTAGTATTGTGTCGGAGTAGTGGCAGTACAATGTGCATGATACTACGCATCTTGATACTAAATCCTGAATATCATTGTTTTCCGTATCTGTATCTCCTTGCTTATACACAATTGATCAGTGAATGAATTTGCTTTTAGGGCAGGGTAAGTCAAAATTGTGGGAATAGGCATTGGATTTTGATTTTGCATGCAAAAGCATAATCCTAATCCTACATTTATCAACTGTGTTAGAAGAATTAACATAAGTATTGAGATGACCTAATATTTCATACATGGTAATGTACGAGATTATTAAATGAGTGATTTACTCCTCTTGCTGAATCCATTCATCTGCTTGACTGTAAGAAGTTTACTGGATTTATCTGTTGCATTTTACTGTATTGTTTGGTGCAGTCCTATATTATTGTGCCTTGGTGATTGTTCTTCTAAGTGGAGTTTCTTGATGGGTATCGACATGATGTACACTTGCTACCTGTAAAATATTGACCTAATAAAGGGATTCTTGATTACCCTGTGCATCATGATGTACACTTCTACATTATATGTTTGCTCATGATGCTTTCCTACTATAGTTTGGTAACACTGAATGAAGTTATGCTCCTAATCTATGAGAGGACATACTTTATTAATTGCATTTTGGTGCCAGTCAATTCCCGAAATTGTTATCTAGCTGTGCATGGTTTCCAAAATTTATTATGTTAAGCTTCAAATATTCCACCACTCCGATTTTGTTTTTCTTGCAATTCAATACTGTACAGTAATGAGTCATTGTAGCATATGATAATTACCTTTATGGCTTGTCTCAGATGAAGTTGCATCAACAGGAGGTGAGACTCACTTGGACTTTTCAAGTCATGTCCAGGATTTTGTTAACCCTGACGCAATATTATTCAGTAATAAAAGGCCTCTCTTGATTCCTCAAGAAAAGAACAATTCAAATACAATATTGCATAAAAACCAACACTTTTCCCCTAGTGACAATGAAATCTGGCCTCCTATTCCAGTTCATCCGCCAATTGCTGCTTTTACAGAACATCCTTGTGCAAATTTCTCATTTTCTCCTCCACCAGCTGATAGGAAACGCACTGGACCACGTCGTAAGTTTGGTCTTTTAAAATGATTGCATTTTTTTTAATGCCTAAACTTGTGGTTTAATATCTCTCTTCTTTTCCAGCCTGTCCTGTTTGTTATGTCTCTGTAGAGCAGGCAGTGGCCCTAATGCCATCACTGCCATCAGCATCACATGTCCTTAAGAACTTAGATTTTGCTACTGAAGATACCTTGGTTGCAAATGAATCAAATGGAGGTTCTATGTTTGGAGGACATCCATCTCTGCAGCAGAGGGACAAGTCTTTTGATATAAAAGAGTCGATGACTGTGCACTGTGGGTATGTTTGTCTAGCTATGTCCTTTGATAATTGAGTATGTGATTGTATGTAGAGTTTGATTGAACTTATGAGTACAGATACATGGATCACCCAACGATGGATCTTGCTGATATCTTAGTAAAAAGTACATTGTTTTATCAGATTTGTTAAAGGAAAGAAACCTGGTCAAGGGACTGGATTTGACATAGATGATGCTGATCTTGTGGAGATGGCGCTGTGCCAAGGAGTAGTTGTAGCGTCTGCTATTTTTGGTACTGAACACTTATGCTTCTGTCATTTTCTTTTGGGTCCAATATGCCTGTGTAGATTTGCTTACTTTTATCTGATTGACCAGGAAATTATGATATAATTCAACAACCAAAAAACATCAGTGAATATGCGAAGAAAAATGCATGCTTCTATATGTTTGTGGATGAAGAAACAGAAGTGTCCATAAAGAATTCTAGCTTGTTGGATGGTACCAACAGAATTGGCTTATGGAGACTGGTGGTAGTCCACAACCTCCCTTATGCAGATGCAAGGCGTAATGGAAAGGTGCCTTTTCCATAGCTAGTCTTGTTGCATGTATTTATGAATTTTTTATTCATGTATTCTGATAGTAAAAAGTTTATGTTATGCAGGTTCCAAAACTTCTGCTCCATAGACTTTTCCCCAATGTGAGATACTCTATTTGGGTTGATGGCAAACTTGAGCTAGTTGTTGATCCCTATCAAATTCTTGAGCGGTATATTTCATGTGAAGAGTTGGCTTCCCTTTTTGTTACTAGCACTTATTGATCATTTCGCTGTTTCATAAAGTAGGCATAAGGGAATAATCTAGTCATATCTTGCTGAGTCAAAACACACATTAGTTATAAACTGTTAGAGCAATCATCCAATGAGGTGATAAACCATTATACCCTTATCCTGTCAAATGTTGCAAATAAGCAGTGGGAATAGGTATTTTAGGTATATAGCCAGGTTATCCCAGGATAACCAATGATATGGTTCTAGGTTATTGTCAAGATTCAGTATTTCCTAGTTATTTAGATGGTTATATAAAGATTTTGCTTGAGTTTAAAAATTTATTGCCCTTAGATAACATTTGAGCATAATGTAGTTATATTTATAGCAATTACTTGCAATCTGCTTATTCTTGCAAATACTAGAAGCTAATAAAGGTAAATATTGCGCAAATGTATGTAGCATATAACATACATTAATAAATATGTTATCCAATAGTAGCATGTACTAGTGATTATTGTCTTGAGTTACTGTGGTTTTATTTAGCTGAATAGCATTTAGCCATGTCCTTTTTTTTTTCTTCTATTTTACCCTTCTGAAAAGACAATCTTCGTTATATCTTAGATTCTTGTGGAGGAAGAAAGTCACATTTGCAATCTCGAGGCATTACAGACGCTTTGATGTTTTTGAAGAAGCAGAGGCTAATAAAGCTGCTGGAAAATATGACAATGCCTCAATTGATTACCAAATTGAATTTTACAAGAAAGAGGGCTTGACTCATTATTCGCCGGCCAAGCTTCCTATTACAAGTGGTAAGTGGCTCTTTCTGTTTTTCCCAATTTGAGATACAAATGTAATGATAGCTTGCCCCTTACATCCCTGAGGACATGGGTTCAATTTATGGAAACAACATCTTCTAAAGAGGACATCCTCTTTAGCTACAGATGTTCTAAACTTCTGCTTTTATGGCATGCAGATGTTCCCGAAGGTTGTGTGATCATCAGAGAACATATCCCGGTTACCAATCTCTTCACATGCCTCTGGTTCAATGAAGTTGATCGTTTTACCTCCAGGGACCAAATCAGTTTCAGCACTGTAAGGGACAAAATAATGTCTAGAGTCAACTGGACCGCAGACATGTTTATGGATTGTGAAAGGCGCAACTTTGTTGTTCAGGTATTCCATCTATGGTGTAACTTCTCTTTATTCTAAAGCCTTCTCATATGCTCAAATATTTTTAGAAAGAAGCATATATCGTTTAAAGAAGGAAGCCTGTTGTTTAGGTGAAATTGCACGTTTCTCCATTCTTTACCCTGACGATCTGGCTGTGTGCAGGCATACCACAGAGACTTGCTAGAGCAAAGGCTTGCCTCTTCAAGTAACAAGCCACCACCTCCATTGGCGATACGAGAATCACCTCGGAAATTGATTCCAGGAACCCCAGTAAATGGGCAGGGAACTCCTCCGTCAAAGAAGGTGCCCATGAGGCGTGGAAAGGACAGGAAATCGGGTTCGAGACGCCATCGCCCTAAATCTTCCACTGGAAGGGATAGCAATTCATTATGATTTGTTGCCATTTTTTTTTAAAAGAAAAACTTTGAGCTGCATTTATTGCTCGGCCATGGATTTGAACAAGCTTTACGAATTACTTCGCATAGTTGAAAGGCTATATATATTTTTTTTTACTTAGAAGTTGTTGATAGCCATTCATTTTTGTTGTAAATAACCAATTCGAGATAAATAGCATTTGATTCGGGGGTACTTATTTTAAAGATAATCTTTTTAGACTAGTGGAGCTCTCCTTCTCCTCTCGCTCAGAGAAATGCACCGTCTGAGTGATGTTACTTCTGAGTCATTTGGCTCGAGAGAGGAAGAGAAATCAGTGCTGCTAAGGGCTTTCTTTTTGGTTTTTGGATTTCTAGTGACAATTTTTTTAAATTATTATAGTAGTCAATACATGCTTTGTAACTTTTTTTTAAAAAAAAAATTATTCTGTTAGTTAAATTTAATTAAATCATACATTATTTAAATTATCCAAAAAGCTAATCATAGTTTACGTTCTATACTTATTTAAATATATTTATTAGCTTTAACTATAACAATAATTCTAAAAGAATCAAATTATCTATAATTTTTAAAATAAAAATGAAAATAATCATGTTTGAACATTTTCTATGGCAATGATGTTAAAAACTCTTTTAATATTAGCGAGTAGTACACGAATATATTGTTCTGGAAATGTATATCCAATTATTCCACTAACTCGTTTATGCGTTGACTAACTCTGGTGAATATTTCTAATCACGGTATAAGATATTCTCTCCACAACAAATATCATTTATTACTCATCTGTGCTTGCTGCTCATGTACGATATCTGACTGAAAGGACTTCACACCAAATCATTGCCAAAGCGAGAACGACAGAAAACAGCTAAAATACTCAGATATAGTTATTATAATTACATAAGTTCCGCATCGCACATTGTATTTGTATTGTAGCAGAAGTTACTCCGGAAAACAATAGAACTGGATCACCACGGAGTAATAATCCAGCAAACAAAGGAAACAAAAAAGAATAAGAAGAGAAGAAAGAAGCATCATTATGGCATCAAAGCCTTAGACTCAAACCAGCACGGCGAGCTACTCTTCATCCATATCAACATCATCGTCATCGCGGACTATCTTCATCTTCTTCACTGCCTTGGCAGCATCATTCCTGACAGCCCCGTTAGGAATCTCGATCAGGATATCCGACTTCTGCCCGGTGGCCGCATTCACCAGACCACCGTTCTTCTCCACCTTGTAGGTCAAATCCTTCTTCCCTGTGGCGGCGTCGATATAAACAGTAGAGTTCTCATCAATCTCCTCTTGTATCAACATCTTGGACAATTGGGTCACCACCCTCTTCTCCAGCCACCTCCTAATTGGTCTAGCACCATACACCTGCAAGCCAAGCCAAGCCAAGTAAGAGCTATCAGCCTCAATGTATTATAAGAAATAAAAAAAAAAAACAAACAAAATTAGAGCTTGGTCCGATAAGGATCATGAGATTGGTACTTACGGGATCATAGGATTCAGATAGAACAACATCTAAGGCAGAATCTGATACAGCTAAAGCAACGCCTCTCTCAGCAAGACGAATTGCAACGTCCTTCATCTGGAGCCTAGCAACTTTCCTGAGTTGCTCATGTGACAAGGGGTCGAACACTACCACTTCATCCAGTCGATTCAGCAATTCAGGCCTGAAGTGCTTCCTCACCTGTAATGTTATATACGTGGACAATATTTTTTAGTTCTTAATTTTTGGGCATTGAAAGATGTATTGATCCATCATTAAATTGTAATACCGAGAATGTTGCAGAGACTGCATACCTCCGACATAACGCGCTCGCGAGCAATTTGCATAGACGACTGCCCCACCATTCCCGCGAGAAGATGCTCGGCGCCCAGATTTGAAGTCATGATGATGACAGTGTTAGTAAAGTCGACGGTTCTGCCTTGCCCGTCGGTCAGCCGACCGTCATCGAGGACCTGAAGAAGGGTGTTGAAGACGGCGACATGCGCCTTCTCGACCTCATCGAAGAGGATGACACTGTAGGGCCTCCTCCTCACTTGCTCCGTCAGCTGGCCCCCTTCCTCGTGGCCGACGTATCCCGGGGGGGCACCGATGAGCCGAGCAACTGAGTGCTGCTCCATGTACTCAGACATGTCGATGCGAACGAGAAGTTTCTCGTCGTCGAACAGCTGTTCGGCGAGGGCTTTTGCGAGCTCCGTCTTGCCGACTCCGGTCGGACCCAGGAAGAGGAACGAGCCGGTCGGCTGCTGCGGCCGCCCAAGGCCGGCTCTTGATCTCAGCACTGCTTCCGCCACCGCCTCGACCGCTTGGTCCTGGCCGACCACTCTCTTGTGCAACCTCTCCGCTAAGCCCATCAGCCTTTCCTTCTCATTTTGGCCAAGTCTGGTGACAGGAATGCCAGTCCATCGGCTTACAACCTACTCAAAATTAACAAAGTTCAATTCAGATCAGAATAAGATTCATTATTCATCAATTACAGACTCGTAATCTCATTATCGTGTACATACCTCTGCGATATGTTCAGGTCCGACGTTCTCCGTTAGCATAAGATTCTCACCAATATCGCCTTCAAGCTTCGCAATTGCGCCGTCTATTTCTTGGAGGGCGCCGTACCGAAGGTCGGCGACTCGGGCCAAATCCATTCTCCGCTCGGCCTCCTGCAGTGTGAACTGCAGCTCTTCGCGCCGCTGCTTTAGCCTCCTGATCTCATCTACTCTCTCCTTCTCCTTCTGGTACTTCATCTTCAATGGTTGCAACTTATCCCTCAAATCATCTAACTCCTTTCTAACCTGAATTTATTCATCAATGTCAGCATACCCACCAATACCATCTAAAGATTATTCCAAATAATATAAATATATAAATCTCCACTCACCTCGACAAGCCGAGCTTTGCTGGCTTTGTCCTTCTCCTTCTCAAGTGCATGCCATTCAACTTCCAATTGAATCCTCTTCCTCTCCAGGTTGTCGATCTCTTCAGGCTGACTATCGAGTTGCACCCTCACATTTGCACAAGCCTCGTCAACCAAATCAATTGCCTTATCAGGAAGGTGTCGGCCTTCAAAAATTAACATACAAGACGTTGCCCCCCGTTAGAATTAAAAGTTTTAAGCATAACAAATACAAGAAATACAGCAACAGCGAACCAAATTAGCCCAGAAAAGATGCAATTTTACGGTATCAGAATTGGGAATTGAATTCTCCCGAGTATGAACTTACCAGTGATGTAGCGACTAGAGAGCTGCGCAGCAACGACGAGTGCCCGGTCCTGAATTCGAACACCATGGTGCCCTTCATACTTCTCCTTCAAACCTCGCAGGATGCTAATGGTGTCCGCGACGCTCGGCTCCGCCACATACACTTGCTGGAATCTCCTCTCAAAGGCGGCATCTTTCTCAACATACTTCCTGTACTCCTCCAACGTCGTCGCGCCGATGCACCGCAATTGCCCTCTCGCAAGCATTGGCTTGAATAAATTCGCTGCATCCATGGATCCTTCTGTGCGCCCAGCGCCAAGCACAAGATGTATCTCATCGATGAATAATATAACCTTCCCCTGTGCTTCCTCCACCTCTTTGAGCACAGACTTAAGCCTTTCCTCGAACTCTCCCCTATACTTCGCTCCAGCGATAAGCGCCCCCATGTCGAGCGCAACGAGGCGGACGTCGAGCAGATTACTCGGCACATCACCGCGGACAATTCTCTGCGCAAGCCCCTCGACGACTGCGGTTTTGCCAACACCTGGCTCGCCAATGAGTACTGGGTTATTCTTGGTCCGCCGCGAAAGGATGCGAACAACACGACGGATCTCTTCGTCGCGGCCGATGACCGGATCGAGCTTTCCGGCCACCTCGACGAGATCGCGGCCGTAAGTCTTGAGCGCTTGGAAGTTCGTGTCACCGGATGCGCTCTCTACCCGGCGACCCTCCTTCCCACGGAGCTTTTCGACGGCGGAGCGGACGCGGGCAACGCTGACGCCGGCCTCCTTGAGCGCATCGGCAATCTGGGGGTCGTCGAGGAGGCCGAGGAGGAGCTGGTCGACGGCGAGGTGGGAGTCACCGCGCGATTTCTGAGAGGACTGGGCGCGGCGGATGACTTTAATGAGGGCTGTGGAGGCAGGTACATCATCAGGTGGAGGGGATTGGGAGGGGAGCTTCTTTAGAGCGGAGGAGACAACGCGCTCGAAGGAGTCGGCGGCGGCGGCCGAGTCGCCGGAGTTGGAGGAGGCGGTGGAAATGGCTTGACGAAGGAGGCCGGATTGGTCGGAGGCGAGGGCGGACGCAAGGTGTAGTGGGGTGATCTGCGCGTGGCCGGCGTTGAGTGCGAGCTCGTGGGCGGCAACGATGGCCTCGTTCGTCTTGTGCGTAAACTTATCCGGATTCATCGTGGATTGCTCTGATAACCAAAACTATTCGTGGAACAAAATGGGACTGAGATCGCTGTAGAATTGTTCTACTCTTAGATTAGGATGGGGATGGAAGACGAGGAAGACTGCATTAAAAGGAAGGAGAAGAGGCGTCTCCAAGCTTCTGGAAATAAAAAGAAGGTGCTCGAATTTGCAGGAGAATGCTGTGCCCCGATTCTCGAGAAGCGCGACATAGCGGTACTTTGACGTCGGATGGACGACACGTGTACAAAAGCTCTAATTAGTATGGCCGGTTGGTGAGTAGTGCAGTTAAAAGGGAATCAAAGAGAAGAGCGAGGGAGGGGTGTGACCACTAACCAAGTCGAATATGTAAAATTGAATCTAATATTTATTTAATTTTATCAGGTTTAAACTCAAATTAGATTTTATAATAGATAGATGATTTTAATATTTATATCGATCTGTTCGTTATTAAATTATGCCAAATTCGAGTTTGATTTAAATTTCAGTTGGATAATAGATCAAATTTGATTTCCTCACAGATAATCATTATATTATAAAAAATATATGTATTCTAAAGCGATATATCATAGGTTTTGACGCTCAATTATCACGGTTTAATAACTAGACACTAGAGCATAAAATTTTAATCATCTCGTATAAACGACGCAAACTTAATATTTTTAAAGCAAACATAATAATAATAGTAAGAAAATTATTTTTAAAGAAAATCAAAACTTATTCATACTATATATATATATTAGAGTAATTCCAAACTTTTATCTATATGATTTCAATATCAGATTATATAATCATTGTCTAAGAAAACCCTTAAATATTAGCAGAATAATTTGGATTCAATTATACCGCTAGATAGGCTTATACTATTTACAACTAAGTTTAAATACAGATTCAAACAATTTTCAAGTCACTTCAACTCTTCAAGTTGTTAGCTCATTCAGATTCGAGTTTGTTTCAGGTTGAAATAGTATTGAAATTAAAAATAAAATAGAATTAAAACTAAATTTCTGGGCCTGGTCTACTCAATAGAAGCTTGAACCAAGATAGACCATAATATCAACCTCGGGTCAGTCACACACACCCCTAGTTGCTGATGGACTTGAAAGCCCAACTTATATGAATAAAAGCCCACCAACATAAGTTCAACAGCAACTGAAACAAGTAGTAGTCACAAATTTTTGAAGAACAGTGCAAGTTAGATGGCATTAGATCATTCATTTTGTACAAGAGATGCAAAAGCGCAAACATTTTTTGATTCACAGGTTGTATCACAAACATGTGGGAGTTCCTGGCATTTTAAGTAGTCAAAACTTTGACAGCCAAATCACATCAAGAATAGCAGATGTAGCTAGCAAGAGACAGCTAAGAAAGGCGAAGGTGATGGACAAAGCCATGAGATCGCAGAAGCGGCGCAGGGGCTTACAGAAGTCTGGAAGGGGCGAGTGTCGGATCCCTGTGCGATTCAAGTTTGTAACTCCAGCTGCAGCCGAACCCGCGCTCATCATTGCATATGCAAAGACCTGTCATTTTTGCAGCAAAATGTTACTGCTTATCAAGGCAAGCAAGCATAATACACACCTATTCTTCAAGAACAAGAGAACCTTCTCATAATATATGGAAAGATTTAGAGCAGATCCAATAATCCATATTCTAAATTGAATTCCAGACAGGTGTTAAAGCATGAATCTTATGATTATCATCAAGTAAAGGATCAGAATATCTTTCTACATCTGATGTACATATGAACATTTGTTGATACACATGCACTGGAATGGCTGGCAAACATGCAATGTGTGTGCTAGAATACAAAGATGCCTTGGCAATTTGCATACTGCACAAGCACCTAACATATAATGGCACCCAAGTCGAGTAGTTTGCCATTCCTGCTCTAACTCAGCATTTAATTTACTCGGTTAGAACTTCGAGAAAACTGACAGTCAGATGCTTCTTATGCCACTTGAAACTAACAATAGCTGCAAGACTTGTGTTGGTGATATGAAGCATATCAATCAAGAGGGAAAGTGTATTTTTCTGAAGACAATCGCAAAGGTAGACTTGGAAACCTATTATCCACACATTTGCCAGTTCTTCTAAGACACAAAGAAGCCCCATTTGACATTCAAAACTTTGCCCTACTGCTTTTTTATCAAAAAGTGATACCTCGACCGACTGAACTATGAGTCTAGTGACATAGCATCTAAATGTGAATGCAAAAGGAGGAAATGAAGATTCACACTATGTGAAGACAAAATTAAAACTATGGATTATCATTTATCCAATAAGCTTATGGCCTTCCAGCAAGATTTTGTCTCCTCTTTACAACTATTACAAGATCCAAAGTACATCCAAAACAAGAGTTAATTTATGACAAGAAAATCTATTAAATTAAGCCACCCACTAGGGATTCAAATATTCATCCAGATCTAATCAGCTTTGCAACCTATGGCAACACATGTCTGGGCTTGACCAATGAATGAATTAATCATTACTACCAAACAAACGCAGACACCACCAAGAACTAATATGTCAATTTGATCCATCAAATGGAGCAACCATGAATTTTAAAAACAAATCAGGAGCCATTTGCCTTTAAGAAACACAAAAATTTAGACATCTTAATGACCACACAATTCAAAACAGAACAAGATTTTGCTCGCCTATCTTACTAAAACACCCATAAATCTTCAAACCCAACAATTGTTGACATTATATTTTAAGATCAATGAGGAATTTAAGAGTGGGAATAGATAACAACCTGATCACCAGCGAATAACACCCATGCGTGACTTCTAGATGGGATGATGGGAACCTTCTTCAGCAGCTTCCTCACGCTCAGCAGCAGCTGCAGCAGTGAATGCGCTGCCACCGCCGCTGATATCCCCACCAGGTATCTAAGAACAGACGGAATGAAAATCACATCTAATCAGCGGTGACCTAAGATGGACGGAGGGGCAGGATATTTCAAATTTTAAGATCAAACGTTCCGTGGTCATAAATGCAGTAGCCGTTAAAGATAAGAAAAAGTTTTTTTTTTTTTGGGTGCATATTATTACTTATATCTTAGATATATTTGCAAAGAATTAAAAGAAGAATCACCTGTAGAAGACTGTGTAGTCTACGATCCCTTCCTTCTTTTCTAACAAAAACACTTTTTTTTTAATAAAAAAAAAGAAAAAAAAAAGAAGAGAGAAATCAAAGGAGAGGAAACTTTTGGGAGAAAAGTAGAATTTACGAAAATACTGCTTTATAAGTTAAGACTTGAGAGGAAACTTTACACAAATAATTTGAAAATTAAAGACGAAAAAAAATACAGGTGGGGTTAAGCAAAGAGAACCCGCACAAAAAAAAATCTGAGCGACGGCCATTATGGGAAGTGGAGGGTATAGAGAGAGAGAGAAAGAGAGAGAGAGAGAGTATTACTCCATAGAGTCGGAGAAGGACCACTTGGAGTAGAGCGGAAGTTGGAGACCAAAGATGGAAAGGCTTCCCTTCTGCTCCGACGACAGCATCAGTCCAAGAGAAAGCAAGGACGACACCGCCGCCGCCACCCGCAGCAGCGCTACCGCCGTGTCCCATCTCCCCCACTTTGCTGACGTAGCCGACCCCTTCCTCGCCCCTCCACGGTACGCCCCGTCAGCCGCTGCCGCTACGAGCGGCCCGCTCATCGTACCGGTCTCCTCCGCTGCCGCCGCCTCCGGCATCTGGATCCCCACCTCCCCCGCCCCTTTCCTTCCCTTCGCTGTCGTCTCCATTAGTCTCTCTCTCTCTCTCTCTCTCTCTCCCCGTTCGTTTTTTTAAGCACTGGGAGGATGCGATGTAGAGAAAGCCAGTTAGTAGCGTACCAGCGTAACAGGGGTGGCGGAATTCATAAAAAATAAAAGGAGATGAGACGAGCGGGTCCCCTCGTCCGATTGGACACGTGGCCATATAACCGGGACCGGAGGACGTCTCCAGCCCGTGAATGTTTGTAGCCAACCAACATGCACTGCCACAGATGACAGGGGTAAAATGGTAACTCCCCCTGGTCATCGTGTACTAACACCATCTCTTGCTCTGCTTGCTGGTTGCCATTAATGGATGTATGTATGACTTCGAGTGACACAAATTAAATTTCGACCACCCTTAAGTCTTCTAGTCGTATTAATCTGCATATAAGAAGGCTACGTTAATCTGCATATAAAAGCAAGCAAGGCATCTTATAATTAACCTAGTGCCGAGATTATTTAGCTGTTAACATTTGGAAGCTCAAATAACGGCTTCCTTTATCCCATTAAGACAAATGAATATTAATTAAACTAGCAAAGAGAACATCTTCAATACCGGCAACGTTCATGTAATTAGGGGGGGGCATCTTTTTCCTTGCCCTCAATCATCTCAAAGTTTCAACCTTACATCCAATTAGAGACACTAGCTTTAACAACAAACAGAGTTTTCGACAAATCTATTATATCTGATAAATAATAGTATCATTCTGTTATACTTTAAAAATATTCATCAAACTACTACACTTATTTTCATATAATCACCATGTCAGCGAGATAATTGCTGTTTAGGAAAGCGAATTAATAAAATATTTTCTGAGACAAAAATGTATATAATATATCTTATAAGAGAATCTCTTTTGTTATAAATTTTATGTTCCTAAAGGAGTTCTTCTAAAATAATAGAAATCGCAGACCAAAAGAGAGAATTTATAAATCAATTTCTATGAGTGATTTACTTAAAAACTCTACATAACTGCCCACATAGTGAAAACTTTAGTAATTTAGTAAATGGTTTGTAGATTGTAGTAAAAAGGTAATATATTTTGAGAGGAATAGTAGATTAGTCACAAAAAAAAAAAAAAAAAAAAACTCAACAAAGCTATAATATATTATATCAATTTTAACGTGGAGCTTGAAATAGACATTAAGAGACAAAACAGGGAAACCTAGGCAGGCCCATGACGGAAAAGAACAAAGCTTATCTATATGTCTATATCTATACACAGTAGCTCACAGAATCTCCTGCTACTGTGTTAGACCTTTCTATATGAACAACTTGAACAATAAACTGTTTTCATACGTCTCAAAAACTCAACCAATTCGTTTTCCCAACTGGCTAGGTGGACAGAATCAATCTTTCATAAAATAATAAAACTTAATTTGGCTACAACATGTGAAACTAAACTGCAGCATCTTACTATTCCTACATAAACTCCTCAAAATACTTAAGCCACATCGACGCAATATCCTACAATTCTTACATATATTCGAAGAAGAGATGGGCCAAAATTTTCATGTTCAGGCCCGGCTACAGGGCCAGAGCTTAGGAGCAGTGACTCTGTAGAAGGGCACATGTTATAGTCCTAAGTCCAGGATTAAAACTAAGTCATCCAAATTGGATATTGAAAATAATAATGTTAGTTTCTAATCTTTCATCAAGATTGAAAGGAAAAAATCAAACATATTAAAATGATACATATTGTTTTCTAAATAGCACAATTGAATGAAATTTATCTCATTTCCATTTATTTCCAAACAGTAAAATTCAGTATGAATTGAATTCAACTTATTCTTAATTTCTTATGAACTCTGAGTGTATACAAATACAGATCCTACAAGCATAATCTCCTATGCATATTCACCCTCAGAAAGTCATGTTTTCCTATGAATGGTCCAAAATTATCTTATTCATATCAATCTTATCCATAAATGAATTAATCATTTGACAAACTAAGGAGCATTGTAATTCACATCAATCTAAACTAAAGTAGTGATCATCATCCCAAAATAAGAGTTTTAGGTGCTGACCTTCTAAGGCTCGGGCGGTCACTGCAACTCACATCACTACGTTTGCGGAGCTAAACCCAGGACTCTTCCCCACACTTCTATCCCTCATCAACCTCCTCACCCTCTCCACCTCCCCCCACATCTCTGCACCCGCATAAATATTCGACAACACCACATAGACCCCATCATTCCACGGCTCTAACTCCACCAGCTTACCTGCCGCCCATTCCCCAACTACGACATTCCCATGCTTCTCGCATGCCCCAAGCAATGTGCCCCATATAACTACATTTGCCGGCATTGGCATTCTCCTCTCCACCACCGACCTCGCCTCCTCCACCCTCCCCACCCTCCCCAGCATATCAACTACACATCCATAATGTGCCACAGTGGGCTCCACCCAAATGTCCCCCTTTTCCATTGCTTCCAAGTATTCCATCCCCTGATCCACCATACCACCATGCGCACATGCACAGAGCACACCTACCATCGTCACGTGATTCGGCCGTATCCCCTCTTTCCTCATTGCATTAAACAGCTCAACCGCTATGCGTTCCTCGCCATGCATTGCAAGGCCAGTAATCATGGACGTCCATGATGACACATCCCTGTTAGGCATTTTATCAAATAGTTTTCGTGAGAGGTCAGTTCTTCCGCATTTGGCATACATATCTACCAACGAATTCGATACCATTACTTCCAATCGCTCAAAATGCCGGCATTGTAACACACATTTGTGGATTTGCTTAGCCAAACCAATGTCTCCTAACCCACCACACGCTGAGACCACGCTCACCATCGTCACATCATCAGGCACAAGCCCACTACTTCTCAACTCCACAAAAACCTCCATGGCTTCCATCAACTGCCCATTTTGGGCAAGACCGCTTATAAGCGAGTTCCACGACCCGAGCTTTCGTTCGGGATTTCCGTCGAACATTCTGCGCGCGGAGTCAAACTGACCGGCTTTAGAGTAAACGTTGATGAGGCCGCTCTCGCAGTACTCGTTCCTCTCCAACCCGCGCTTGACGGCGGCGGCGTGGAGCTCTCTGCTCGCGCCGAGGTCGTAGGTCGTGGAGGCAGCCTTGAAGGCGATGGGAAGGGAATACGAGTCCGGCGCGAAGCCTGCTCGAGACATGGCGACGTAGACACGGAGGGCAGCGCGAGGCGAGCCAACCCGGAGGTAGGCGCGCATAAGGGTGTTCCAGTGAAAGGAGGTGAGGAGGAGGTGGTTGCGGAGCACGTGGGCATGGAGTTGGGGCGGGGTGGATGGGTCGGTGGCGGCCTCGAGGCGAGCCGCGGCCGAGTTAGCTTGGTCGAGGTGGGGGTTTGCGTTGGAGCAGATGGGCATTGGCGAATGAGAGGTGGGTTTTGTGGTGGTTTTGGGTAGACGAGAGAAGAAGAAAGGCGAGAGGCCGTTGGGGGCATAATTGGCTAAGTTACGGGGTAAGTGCATCAGGAAGCCCGCAAGAAGCCCAGAGTTAACATTAACATACAATAGATAGATTATACCCACTTACTCACTTAGTAGTGCAGATTCATTCCCAAAAGGCAACAAAAGAAGAAGCGATTAGCCTCTTCTCCATTCTGTGGGTCTTTCCTTGCATTACAATCACATGTATCTATCTATCTGCCTCCTGGTCTATCTTTACGAACAAAACACCAAATTTTGACTGCATAAAAAACAGGGTCTATTTTGATTCAGATATTCTCGGAATATTTATTACCAACCAATTGGGGGTAAATGGTAAACTAAGTTAACTATCCTTAACAATTGTAATCACCATTACTTGAGCACGTGCGGGGGAAGCAAGGTGGAAGCGGGTCGTCGTCATTCGTCAAAACCCCGCATCTTGGACCACCTTTGTTGGTGGTGTGGTGGTGGTGGGCTTTTTTGCCTTTGGGGCTCCGCCACGTGATCCCTGACACATGATCCAGCTACCATCACGTGCCTCCGGGGGCCCAGACATAATAATTATTAACGGGCCTATTATAACATCAAGGCTCCAGTGATTCATAAGTGGATAAGAGTAGAAAAATAATTAACAACTATGTGCGACGATTAGTTAGTGCCTCGTGATTCCCGAGGCACGTCTTTGGTAAACCAGACGTGAGTTATATCCTCATTCTCTAAATGCGGATTCACCTAGGGATCAGAGGCTCGTTGGATGTAGTACGAATGGCTAGTCGACACGTGTAACGGAGAGGTTCTGCCCTGCTTCTTACCGTAGAATGTGGAGATCGAGAGTACGTGTCACGAACTAAACCATCGGATTAGTCTACGTCGAGCTGTAACCACTGTGGCTAAACGTGGGCCTGGGAATCTTTAATAAGGGTCCGGTGTGCAACTAGGAGTAGGTCAAAAGAGAAATTGTTAAAAAAAATTTTAAAAAATAGAGTCAGGAAAAAAATACTAAGGGCGCGATTCCCGAGGAAAGAGGAAGGCAGCCAAGCGGAATCCGGCAGGAAACTTGGACGCTAATGCACGAGTCACTGCGACAGACACTGTTAGATCGATTCCTAAGGCGAGTTGGGATGAAAACTTGGAACAGTTAATCTCCTTTCCTCAGTTCTCAAATTTGCTAAATTCCACTTTTTACTTATCACAAGTGTAATTGAGGATAGCATAGTAATTAAAAGGAAATGCGGGGGCAAAGTAAGGGGCAGTGGGCTGCAGGGCAATAAGCTAGGCTGGTAAAGGGACGACATTTTCTTTTCCACCTCCATACATAATTAATCTCTTCACCCCATCTTTCGCTTTATTTACCTCTTGGAGTCCTCCATTTCAGCTCTCCTTCCTCTATATCTCTATAGAATTAAGTCCCCAAACTAGACACAGTTGAGTTGCATCCAATGGAGGCGGCGTACTTGCACGGTGGCCATTGCAGGGCTGGGTCGACACAATTCGCGCCGGAGAAGAAGGCCGACCACTTTATTGTAGAAGACCTGCTCGACTTCTCCAACGACCAGGAGGAGGAGGAGGACGACGCCGCCTTCGACGCCGTCGAGGGGAACTCGTCGACCGACTCGTCAAACATCAATGCCGTCCATAGCTTCAACTCCTCCTCCTCTTCCGTCGACAATGGCGCCTCTCGGAGCTTAGCCTACGACCTCTGCGAGCCGGTGATTCCCATTCTTCTAAACTCTCATTTACTTTGTATTTCGGAAGTATTTATTTATTTATTTTTTTGAAGTCATGAAGTGCAATTTTTTCCTATTTCTTGGTACGTTTTCTAAATTAAGTAGAAAAAAAACCCAAATGAGGAAAGTTTGCAATAGTTTTAACAGATGATTTTTTTTTTTCCGTTTGTGTGTGCAGTACGAGGAGTTGGCCGAGCTGGAATGGCTCTCGAACTTCGTGGAGGACTCCTTTTCCAGTGAAGACTTCCAGAAGCTTCACCACATTACGGGGATGAAATCCACCTCGTACTCCGCACCCGATTCAGAATCCCGAGGCAACCTCGCCATTACCAAGCCGGTTACTTCGCTGCGGCCGGAGCCGCCAGCCCCCGGCAAGGCCCGGAGCAAGCGTTCCCGTGCCGCACCTTCCAGTTGGTCGTCGGAATTCCTCGTCCTCTTGCCATCGCCGGCCTCGTTCTCGGAGTCCGAGCTCCTCGTAGAAGAGATCGCAGGGAAGAAGACGGCGAAGTCGGCAAAGAAGCGGGACCCCGCCGCCTGCCGGGCATTGGCAGCGGCCCATGACGGCCGGAAGTGCCTGCATTGCGCGACCGACAAGACGCCGCAGTGGCGGACGGGGCCGATGGGGCCGAAGACTCTCTGCAATGCCTGCGGCGTGCGGTACAAGTCGGGGCGGCTCGTCCCGGAGTACCGGCCGGCGGCGAGCCCGACGTTTGTGCTCTCGAAGCACTCGAATTCTCACCGGAAAGTGCTCGAGCTCCGCCGCCAGAAGGAGCTCCAGCCACAACCACACCAACAACAGCATATCCATTCTGCCGCTGCCATCTTCGACGGTGCGCCTACGGAATCCGACGACGAATTCTTGATTCACCAGCACATAGCCGCCGACTTCTGCGACTGATTAAATTCTAGGAAGATTAATTTAATATGCTTTGAGCGCTTTTTGGGCTCCCTAGTCCCTACCATTTATTCTATAAATTAATTTTTAGGGAGATCATTAGCTTGTATTCCAGATTTTTGTTTTCATTAAAAAAAAATATCTGAAATTAGAACAAAACACTGAGCACGTGTCTGCACCAAGAAGCACGTGCAAAGTAGTGGAGCTAAACTCTTTCACCAAGACCACGGGGCCATTATGCTGTCATAATATCATGATGCACAGTTGCTTTGCTTTCACGACAATGGCTTTTTCTCACTATTAAGGCGATTAGTTATATCTCTCCCATTACCCGTGCCTTTAATTTGGTGATGAGCTTTATAGACAATTTAATAAATACAAAAAAGAAAAGAAAAGAAAAGAAAAGGGGGCCAGAGTTCATATTTGGGCCAGGCCCAACTTAGCCATGGAAGCAAACATCAAAGCCTAATACAACTTCGTTTCGTTACAAATGCGTTACGCCGACTTGTCCTCTGCCACGCTTGCAATTTCTTCTTCCAACCTCTTCGCTACGCCACGTGCCAACTTGTCCAGGTGCGCAACAAACCCCTCCCGCGTCCACCCTTTCACCGGATCCGACGCGAAGGACCACTCGACGCAGCACCCTTCCGGATCGGATACGATCCGGATCGTGGCCGCGTACGACCCGAATCCTTTGTTGGTCTCCACGATCTCGTAGGTGTAGGAGCGTCCGACCGGATCGAACTCGACCAACCTCTCCTTGGACCAACCGACCGGCTGGCCCGGATCGGCCCGGTTGACGGATCCGGCGCAGTACCTCACGCAGCCGGGCTGGCCCTCCTCGCCGTCCAGCTTGCGACACGTGTGAAGAGAAGGAACCCACCTGTGTAGGCTGCAGAAGTCCCCGAGGAGGGACCAGGCCTGGTCCGGCGTGGGGCCCGAGACCTTCGCCTTCACCTCGCCTTCCCACTTCGGCTCTGGGTTTGAGTTCTGGTCCATTATGAGCGAGAGGAGAAGATTGGGTTTACGATTTCTATTAGGATTAGGATTAGGATTAAAATAATAAGAGGCATCTCATAGTAGGGGGGGTGTGTTTAAAAGTCGCAAGTGGCGAGCATGCGTGCATTCGGTGGATTGGATCACATTTTTGTGATCCAAGAGCGTATCTGTCTATCTCTAGTCGGATTAGCTTAGTGACTAAATTTTGCCACGTGGTTGTATTCATTCAAGACATACTCTTCAAAGTATTACTACCGGATATGGAATAATTATGGGAAGATATTATAAGCAATCCTAAGAATTATTCTATTCTAATTCTCTCTCTAGAAATATCTAGCTACGATGATTGGACTCCCGGAAATAATAATTAAGTATTTTTCCACTGAAAACCCCAGAAGCTTTGAGAAATGCTATCATGAAAGCGTCTTCCTGAAGAATTAGACATTTTCATTTATAATATTACATGACTAAGGTTGTTAAAGTGCCCATGAAAAATAATAGATATAATTATCTCTATTTTTCTTTCTTATTTTATTATAAGTCCATTGCATTGCTTAATCATGTAGCCCACATCTAGGTCCACTAAGAGGTGAGCTATACGTACGTACAAAGTTTCAATAGTAGTTATGAAATTAAATTGAAAGGTGATAGTAGTAGTTTATCACTAGTCGTCGTAGTTATCCTTGTGGTTAGGCTCCATAATAGAGTCGTAAATTAGTGGTTCAAATATGCCTTTCACGTATTAAATGCATTGCAAGAAGAGAAGGAAAAAAAGGATCTTAACTTTGCAAATGTGGGCCGTATGCGGGGAGAAATTTTCTAATTAGGACTCGTATGTATTCATACGAGTATGGCATGGCCACGTATAAGGAACGCCTCCATTTTTCTTTCTATGACTTCCCCCACCCCACCCCACCCCACCCCACCCCACCCCCCGAGTTGGGGTGTCTCTAATTCTTTCCTTCAAATCTTATTTTTCTTCCAAATATTTCAAGAGTTTTAAATATTAAATTAAATTTAGGAGAAGTTACTAGCTAGGTCCATCAAATGGACCCATCACCCCCACAATGATTGAGGACCCAACAATAATTTCACAAAAAATATTCCAAAATATATGACTCCAAAACTCAATCTACACTTCAATGAATCATGATAATTTCATCCTCTCAAATTAATCAAAATAATAATCATAATTTCCTGCCACCTTTAAATACCCCCCTCCTCCCCTCCCCATTCCCTTACCTGCACCTCTCTCCACATAACCCTCTCAATCCTCCCTCAAAGCTACTCCTAAACCCGGAAAAAAGGAGAAAAAGAAACAAAATTTCCTCGAGAAAAAGCCCGAAAGAGAAGGAAAAAGAGGAAGAAAAATGGAATCAAGTGGGCCACCAAGGGCAGCCAAGCAACTATGGCACATCATACGTACAGTTTACTATATGATGCTGAAGGGCATCTCCAAGCACAACCTAATGCTCGAACTCCACCTCCTCTTCAAGCGCGGCAAGATCGCCGGCAAGGCCATCTCCGGCATCCTCACACACCACCACCACTACCACACCACTCTCGCCGGCAATAGCTACCCGGCCGCCTTGTCCTGCCGCACCATGGACCCCGCCGCCGCCGTCTACGTGCCCAGAGAAGTCGAGTTCAGCTGCAGCAACACTCCCTCCTTCCCCTTCCTCTACCTCTCCAAGCGAAAGAATCATCACCACTACGACAATCATTTGCATCAACACTTCCATCGCCGCCGCGGCCGCCACCACAGTCGCGAGTCCTTGTACGAGTACGATGCCGCCGCGATAGCTAAGGTCTTCGAGGTGCTTAACGACTCCGATTCGACGAGCGGAGGAGACTCCCCGGTCTGGAGCTACGCGAAGAGCCCGGCAGCGGCGGTGAGGCACGTCAGGATAACGGACTCGCCGTTCCCGGTGATCGAGGAGGGGGAGGTGGAGGTGGACGGAGGGGTGGATAGGAAGGCGGAGGAGTTCATAAGATGGTTTCATGAGCAGCAGCGCTTGCAACAGCGTGGTGCAACTCCGAATGTAAGGTATTGGGATTAAAATCTCTTAGAGAATGGAAGATTATGGGGCCTAAGAGAATGTTGTACGTAGTAGTTAGTTGTTCAGATTCTCTGAGTGCTCTTTTGTATTATAATGTTGATCTATCTATCTATCTATCTATCTTTTTTCTTTTAGAGTTCTCTTACGTTCATGTATCAAATTCATGTTGTATGGTTGTTTTCGGATTCAATTCGAAGAGAAAATTAAGTTTTCACTTTTAAATTCTCGTTAAATGATGAACAGATAGAACACTATTATTTTCTTCTCTTAGAAAATTAGAAGAAAAAAGGAAGAAGGCATGCATTATTATTATTGTGCAGTTTTGGTGTTGGATTTCTGGGATAGTTGTGACATATAGTACCTGTTAATTGATGAGTTATATAATGTATACTATTTCCTGATTCCAGTGGTATTTGATATTTGGCCCTAGTGTAACATTTGATTTGGATAATTCTCCATTTGGTTGATTTCTTTGATCAATCTTGAGTTGTATCTTTTGACGTTCTTGATAGGGTCTTTTAATTTGCTCATCAGAAACTTTCTTTTCTTCAAGCCTTTTTATTTCTTTTTTCTGGAGAAACTTCTACCTATTGACAACCTACCGTCGTGGAAATATCTAATGCACTATTCAAGACATTCTAAGAATTTTCCAACCATGAATAGTCCCCGTTATTGATCAAATGCCATGAAACAATATATTGAAGCAAGTATTCTAGCAATCTTTTTCTCGTCAGCTGAGCTTTTATGATACCCAGCTGTAGTTAGATAGGAATGCCACCATATTTTATTCTTGAACACTGCTATAACTTTAGCTTTGCTGTCTTTGAATTGGATCTTCTCCTTTCTTGGACGACATCAAGCCAAATCAACCAAAGCTATTGATTTCAAACGTAGCCCATTTTGATTAACTTAATTGGCAAAGCTATCACAAGTTGGTAACCTAACTGTTAAGCAAAAATTATAGAATGATGCAAATGGACTAGTGTGGGATGGTGGACCATATTTCGTTTTGTTCACTTAGCTTACGAGATCTAATCATTATTGGAAGTATTAGTTTGTAAAGAAGCTTCTTGGTTAATTAGTTAATTAAATACGTGGATGATTGCATATCATTCGCAAATCATGATCGGTTCATGCTAATTTCTTTTTGAAATTTAATTATTGACTTCGAAGTAGCATTATCTTTCAAGCTCGCTCACACCTTCCACCACAAGTTTGGAAATTAATGAGGCGAAAATGACTGGATCTCCAAAAGAAACCACGCCTAGGCGATGAACACCAATCAAAGAGAGGCAAGAGGGGAAGGTTGTAGGAACGCATCGTTTTCTCTTCATCAATGCCTTCTACTGTTGCTCCATCAACAAAGGAGGCTCCTATCTGAAGCCGACTTATAGAATTTTTTGTTTTATACCAACCAATTCTATACCCTTCCCTAAGACAAAAGAAGATTTTTTTGTTTTATACCAACCAATTTTATACCCTTCCATACGACAATAAAAATCATATGATCGATCGACTTCAATTTTAAATAATTATTATAAAAATATAATAACTTGATTCGATTGATAACTCGACGGTATAATCAATTTAGAGGAACTGCTTGACGATTAAAAACAAATCTTAACGGTGTTTAATTATGAGTAATAGTTCGACGACGTACATAACTTAAAGCTAGATTAGATAACTTAATATATTAGTTAAAACTTAGTAAAACTTAAGTATACAAAGGAAGATTAACTCTTTGCTCAGCTTATATATAATCTTCAAACTCTTGAATAATTAAAAAATAATAATTTATGTCTTATTTTGTTTACAAATCGACCCATTCTTTAATATATTTGCAAATAATAAATTTTAGTTAGCTTATAAAAAAAATTATTAGTGTACCCTATTTTGTTTTTTGTTCCCACACAGATAATAAACCATGCAAACCAACCTCCTAAAGTGTTTTTTTGTTTCTCTGAAAATATAAGATAGCTTGACTGTATACATACAGAGGCGTTTTTTTTTTTTTTTTTTTTTTGTTGCAAATATGCCTATAAAAGGAGTGAATTTGTAAAAGACCCAATTCTAAAATTTGGCCAAGGACATACATCTAGCATAATATCTGAAGTACTCTTCCACTGTACAAATGATACCTGCAATCTGGTAGATAATAAATACATTATGCCGTACATGCCCATAATTTTCTATCAATATCAAGATAATTGCAGAGGCTAATCATTTCCATCTTAAATTCTAGGATAAAGAGCCTAGATTTGCATCTTAATCCATTGTGGCATGATGGCTTGAAATAGTTGACATGCATCTTATTGCCTTCTCCAGGGGGCCACTTATGCACCAAAAAAAGCCTTATTTAGCTCAAGCAAAAATGTAACTAAATCTCAAGAAATGTACCTTATATCAATAATGAAAGCAAACAAACTTTGCTATGCAATTGTAACACTAATCAAGCAGCGCAGCAATATGGTACCATAAGTAGTCGACCTTCTGATATTATAGTAAACTAAGTGAAGAATTAGTATAAAAGAAGCAAACCTATTGGCTAATTTGAAGCATTAATCTTAGTTCTGTTAGTCATCATGATCCACATAAAGTATAAAAAAGGGATCAAGTATTCATTTTCCTCCTCTAACAGGGTAAGAACTAAGAAGAAGTATCTTGCAAAATCAATAAGCTGGCCTGCGGCACAATCTTCTCAAGTGAACTTTTTCCTGCCATCAGAAGAGTAAAGAACATTTGTCGACAGATTAGAATTCTCGACTTCACTCTGTTCAGCCTTCTACTAATTGGAAGGAATGAGACAGGCCAAACAAAATGTCATTGTGATGTTCTGGGCTAGAACAGTAGTTACCTCAGTTTGGTCATGATCATATCTGATCAGGAAGAGACATCTGCAGCCCCTTATATCATGCAATTTCCTTTGGATTTCCAGGACATGGGCATCGAAGTATATTGCTTCTTCACTGCTCTCCTGAAATCAAAGTCATGAACGAAATAAGGTGAAAATTGGGAAGTAAAGAAACAACATATGCATGCTGTTGAGAACAGTACCCTGAAGCAGAGAACCAGATCCCCTACTGAGACCTTTCTACATTCTGAAGACTCCAGGGGAATGGAGCGCTCCCGGACAGCCTTCTTGACATTCACCCATTCATCCTCTTCGGCACCAAAACCTTGAAATCTCACACGGACTTCCTAGAATAAAATGAAGTTGACATAACATACATGGATACTAGAACTTAAAGTAAGCCACTGGATATTTTTATCATAGCACTAAAATGATAAAAGAAGAATCATAACTATGCTAAACATAATTTTGAAAGATATGTATGTAGTTTTGTTTGTCAAGCTAGTGTAGCAATAGTGAGTTTCAAGTAAGACTCAGCAGAAAAACCCATAAAAAGGTATGTCCATACAGAATTAGGACACAACCATTAAAATAGGGTTTAAGTAGCTCTATAAATGTATCATGACTAAAAAAACAGTTTCCAGACATCTTTCAATAAATTCCAAAAGCAAAAGAATAAGAGGTTGCATGAAATTAAGGAATAGCAGTATAGCACCATAGCTTCTATATGTTAATTAATAAGGAAAAGAAGTAGGATAATTATCCTCACAAGTTCACCAGAAGCAAGAACTCTGTGCGCCAGGAACATAGCGACATCATACCTGCAAAAGAAAAAAATGATTATTCAGGCATGCGCTGACTGGGCCAAAAACTGACATAAAATAAGAAAACCATGATTTTGCAATCATACGATTTAGTGAAGGGATTATGAGTACATGTAGTGATACTGCTGATATGCACTGTGTAGTGCTTAATGCATACAGAAATGTGTATAATGTTGAGAGACATAACAAAATACATGTCATCCTTGTTGACTGTTCTAATTGTGGCAACCTCCATGTGAATGACTATCAACTTACAACAATGTGATACTTTTAGTTACATAATCCTTGTTGCAGAAATATGTGAAACATGGATACAGATAGTGGGATGAGATATGACACGCATGGATACACAGATACAACATAATTTATAAAATACCAATTTTTTGGTGGCATGGGCCACTAAACCACAATAAATATGTAAAGAAAGAAAAGAAAAGAAAAGAAAAGGTGAATGTTTTTGATAGTTTTGCCATTAAAATCATTATACACTTTAAGAGATGAGTGCACTGACTTCTGATAAGAAAGTACACATAACAAAATTAAAGTATCAATCAGACCAAATTCCTGCAAAACATCTTTGTCATCCAGATGGTTAAAGAGAAAAAAAGTTGACGGGAAAAGTAAAATTCAATTGTCAGAAAGTATGAAAATGCCTACCATGCCCCATCTCTTGATGATTTAGCTTCAAACTCCAGCTCTGTGATATCAGGAATCTTATCTTTTGTACCTGAATACAACTCCAAAACAAAAGGACTGTGCAGTTTCAGTGTTCACAGCCTCCAAAGCTAATGTTGTGTGTATAAGTTTTGAGAGCAAACAACTATGTAAAGAGAAAAAAATAAGAGCACCTTTGTGTAAATCAGAAGAACTTTCAGGTGCATTGTTTGAAAGACTTGTGTCTGAAACTGGAAGCATTTCTTCTGAAGCAATAGGTGAGGAGGGAGTATTTTCGCTTGCTTGATTAATCTTATCTTGGAACCAGCCTTGAACCTGATAAATGATCTGTGAGAAAAAAAAAAAAATGAATTCCACTAGTATAGGATATTGAAGCAGCATTCACCTGTTCCATTTGTATAGCTTTATTTCCAGCTCGACCAAGACTGAAACAAATATGCAAAGAAAACAAGGAATAAGTTTTATTGTGACTCACTTCACAATGTAAATGTAAGAGACAAGAGTCTGTTATCTTTAATTTAACCCCTCAAGAGTAACTATTAAGATATAATGATTTACTTAATATAACAATTCTGAATTCACCATTTAGTTCATTTAACAGAAAGAAGAAAAAGACAAGAGAGAGTGATTAAGCAGAAAATGACTCACTTAAATTCTTCTGTGAGCTTCTGAAATAAACTTTCATCTAATAGTTCATCTTTTTTCTCCAGAATTAACTTCTCCATCTGCTTAATCTGTTGGCAGAAACAAAAAGTGGTACATTCATCCTAGCAATGATACTATCATTGAAAATGAGGAACCAAATATCACTTTATTTATTCTTTTCAAACTGGTGACTAAACGCACGTGATATTATCGACACAAAGTGATTCAACTAGTTCCTGGAGTAGGAAGGAAGTGTACAAGTGGAACTATACGAAAGTTTCAATTCCTTTCATTTGTCGTAATCAGCTCTAGTAAAATAAGAAATTTATTTGAACTACAATAAATTGCAAACTCAAAACTGTCACAAATAACATCTAATATGATGGTGTTGTATGATTGTCCGCACAACAGTACCACATTGTCGGTTCTGATTAATAGACTTTTTAAGAAATAACCATTCCACTGAAATTAGTTCTAGTAATTGCTATGACCAACACCGGTCCAGAAGATTTTTTGATAGAACTACTAAAAATGGATGCATAACTGCAAGCGAAATAATTCTATCACGTACAAAAACTATCACAAAATACAGCAAATCCACGGAAAACTTGATTTTGATGCTGATGCATATCGAGTACATCCTAGAATCTGCAAATGACTACCATTATCTTTCATCTCACTCTAAAAAAGATACCCCTCCCCATTAATTAACCACCAAATTAACCTACCTCTAACACTCGCAATAGCGCATTGCCGAGAACTGCGAGAAACTTACGATACAAGTACACACATTGCAACGAGTCATTGTATTAAGAATGTTAAGAGGACACCAAAGATGCCTCTACAGTAAAAGGAAACGAAATAAGTTTTCAAATAGAAGCCCCGTTTATATGTTACCTCGGATTCCGAGAAGCTCGGAGGTTCTCTCGTCTTGAGCCCGTCGGTGTTTCCCATGTCACCGGAGATGGTGCAGCAATTCGGGTCCTCGATGAAAGTATGTGCTGATTTTAGGTTCCCAAGAGAGAAACTTCGCTCCTCGTACACGACGGGAGAGAGAGAGAGAGGGAGGGAGGGAGAGGGGTTTTGAGGAAGGAACGGAAAGGAGGAGGGCGAGAAAGTACGGGAATCTCGCAAGGGAAAGTGACGAGAGAGATAAATCAAGTAAACTAATAAAGAAAAGGGGGCACCTGGACCTTGTGAATAGAGAAACATGGTTTATTTACATATATATATATATACCTCTTAAATTATCTAATTATATTACTAAGCTATTTTTATTTAAAAATTCTATTACAAATATTAATAAACTAATTAATTAAAAGTGATAAAAATATCACTAATTTCTCTTCCCCTCTCTTGTTGAAAATAGAGACGACCAGTTTAGAAAAGACAAATAATTTTACCCATCTTAAAATTTTAAAATTATTTTTATTAAAATTTTCAAATAAATATTGTTAGAAAAGATTTAGTGATATATTTAGATAGTTTAGAAAGTCTATATATCTTCTTCTTTTTTTCTCCAGGATAAAAGTGATATCATGCAATAGTTGGCATGTTTAAGATGTAATTAAACTAAAGAAAAATAGGCCTAAAGATTTAATCAAAAGAAGATAAGAAAAACTAGGCCTAAAGTATCATTATTCTTAGACTGCAACTGAACTTCTTTTAGTACCAATATATCCATGTTAAAAGATTGTATGACAGTTAACTTCTAAATAATTTGTAACCTACAATCACAGAGAAAAAGACTACTAGAGGTACATTTGACAGTTTCTACTTGTAACTTTGTGGCTAGTTAGAAGACGTTTGGAATTATTTTTCTGCATCCACTGAGATACTATTTGCATTACATTTCTTCCTTCAAACATATCAATGAAAAACTATACATTCTGGTGAATGTCTGAAATGAGAACTTACATATTCACAGTTCTTCCTTCAAACCTATATGTCCAAAGGATTTTATCTCTTTTGTTCTTTTCTACCTTTGCTGGAAATTTAAGGTTCTGATGCAATAAGCAAATACTAATGCGAAAAAGACGGTGAAGCCAGCCAGCACGACGGCTACAACACCCATGAACTCAGGATCAAATCCAAAATGGTCCTTGATATAATTCTTGACTTGCTTGTCAGACTGACCATGCACCATGATAAAATCCTCTACATCCCCATATTGCGCGACGATTAGCCCATAAACTGTCCATGCCAGTGGACAGATCCTAGAGTACCATGCCCACCATTTCGGAATTCTCTGCAAAACAAAAAATGACACATTAAGTTGTTGAAACACTTGTGATATGATCAAGAAAAGGGAAAATTTCTGAGTCACTTACTGGTCTTGGGATGAAGAACCCTGAGAAGAGATTGAAGAGCGTGAAGAAGAATGCACATAATATTGCGGCCACTTGAGGATTTGGTGAGATTGATACACACATCATACCATAATAAGTGAAATAGAGAAAGGAGAAGAACGTCACGTAGAAGAACCAGAGGAACTTCACTGCTGTCCACTGGAAGCTCATCATGGAGTATACTATAAAAGTGTAGTACACTGCCTGGATAAAAACGTATGGTATCTCTACAACTACCTGCATCAGAACAAACAATGCATTCTCTTACAACGACCAACCAGAAGTTAACTCCTAGGTAATGACTAACAAAAGTCAGTTTTGCTTATGCTAGTGAGATCTCCTTACCTGAGCAATAGCATATGGTAAAGCAGAGTACATGCCGGCAGCCTTCTCCCGATAGAATACCGTTCTCTCAATTGCAATGATAGGTTGAACTGTTGCACAATTTTGGAATCCCACAAATAAAACAGCGGCATACATGGATCCTAGGATGACCATAAGATTGACTGAACTTTTCCTACACCATAATTATACACAATAGAGTTAGTTTTTATCCATTGAAAATTGAATCTTTTAGAAAAATGTAGATTTGTAATCTAACTGTCATGGTAACATACATATTATGGCCAACCCTCCAGAATATGGTGCCAAGCAGTAAAGCAGTGACTAAGGCAAAGGAAAATCTAACAAGATTGTAATCAGGGCTTCTCCAGTAAGTCCACCATTGCTTCCAAAGACAGAATTTAAACTGCCCAAAGGTGGTTTGGGAGTACTGTGATGGGAAATATATATCACTTGTGCCTGGAAGTGGTTTGCTCAGCTGTTTAACCAGTGCTTTGTTCCTCCTGTAGAATGAGTAGCCCCAGAGAAGGTGTGTTACCTCAAACCCATACAATTATTAATGATGCATGTGCATGTATATATATATATATCTTGCATTTGGCATAAGGAAATGTTAGTCCACTTACTGGTACAAAGTTGATGATTTGTATTGTTCAGCAAAGTCAATCCTTAAACGTATTTCAGTAGATACGGAGCTCACTTCCAGCATCCATGTTGCAGGATTGTACTTGTTTTTGATCCTTGGAATTCCAGGAATTGCCTGGTTAATAATAATTGAAGCAAAAGAAGACGTCACATATCCTTCTTTTATATCCGTACTTCTTTTTGCTGAAAGTTTTCAAAGTTCAAAATTCTTTGTCGACCCAACTGATTGAACAGTTCAGCTTAAGCACAGGTAAGCCAATAAATTTAATAGTCAACATCACATACCTCAAAATATTCAATTACTCTGCGAGAGTTTTGACCCAAAGGCCCAGAGTAAATTACTTGGCCTCCTCTTTTCATTAGCAGCAGCTGTAAGGAAATAAGCGAGTCATCAGCATGTTACTGCGTTATAAGAGACTGTTGGCATCAAGAAAAGAACTACTTGAAACTTTCAAATAAGAACCAAGAAGGTGCATAGCATTACCTCATCAAAGGATTCAAATATGTCGATGCTTGGTTGATGGATTGTACAAACAACCGTTCGTCCAATATCAACTGTATTCCTCACAGTTCTCATGACAATTGCAGCTGCCCTTGCATCAAGACCTGATGTTGGTTCATCCATGAAGATGATTGAAGGATTAGCAACAAGCTCTACCGCAATTGTCAACCTTTTTCTTTGTTCGTTTGATAATCCAGTGACACCTGGTAGGCCCACAATGGCATCCTTGAGACTAGTAAGCTCTACCAGTTCCATAACTTCATCCACAAACACCTAGCAACAAATAAATCCAGTACAATCAACTTGATATACGATACGAGCATAAGAACTTGGTAAGTTACATCTGCCTCATTAAGTTGCCTTTTGAATAGATCATAGCAGCATTACTACTAACCTTCTTTTCTTCATTGCTGACATCCTTAGGTAGACGGAGAAAAGCAGAGAAAATCAAGGATTCCCTTACGGTGACCTGAGGAGAGTGGATATCATTTTGCTCGCAATATCCTGATATCCTTGCAAATGTTGCTTGATTCTTTGGGTAACCAGAGATACAAATTTCTCCCTCAATATAACCACCAGTTTTCTTTCCTGCTAAAACATCCATTAGTGTTGTTTTCCCAGCACCACTGATACCCATAAGGGCTGTCAGAACACCTGGCCGGAAAGCCCCTGATACCTCCCTCAGAAGTTGAAGCCTATCTTCAGTCACTCCCTGCTCTTTCATTTCCTGTCCAATTTTGACTTTATATTTAAATGACCTATATTTCATAGGTATATGAAAATGGATAGGAAGAAGCTGCAGGATATATGAAACCATGCCATCCAACCTCCATAAATATTTTGGATTCTTGAGTTAATTGCGGATCATGAGAAATCTCGCTAAGACAAAATTAAAGAAAGAAAGGAGCTAACCATGGGCATGTCGACAAAGTAATTTATTTTATTGAAGGACATTGCCAGAGGTGTGAAGGGAAGAACCATTCCTCTCCTTGCAGCAATCTTTGTAGCTGCATTTGTGTACATGTCCCAAGACAACCCATTTTGGGAGATACTTGGAGAACGACTACGGAAGTGTCGAAGCATCATTTCCACTGAAAGAATCATGAGTCATGGTCTTAGTGAAATAGTAATTTTGCTGATGACTAGAAGATTTGGCATGAGCAAATGTTACATGTAGTAGTTTTTCCATTCTGTGGTGGCAAATTCTGAGATACAAACTCTTTACTTGTACCCATCCTTCCTTCACTCACCGAAGATCCATTGTTTTCTTTTTTGCTGGCGTCTTTTTCTTGAACTTCTTCTTCAGCTACAACAGCTTGTGGTTTCCCCGTAGCTACAACAACCAACATGATAAAAAGTCTTACAATTTCTGTAACTTAGTGGACCAACTAAGATGTTTAGAGGAAACTATAGTCGTCACAGGTACATGAACTACTGTGAGGTAGTGTTAGAACTTGAACAATGCTGGAATGATCAGATGCAATGATGAAAAGTATAACTGATTATTTGCTAATGTGTACAGAATTTAGCGACTTACGGTTGAGACAAATAAGTGACAAGGTGAAGAGCAAATTGAAGAACACGGTGAACCCCAGAAGTGCACCTGCTCCAATCCAGTACCAGCTCCTATCCGGGAAAACATTGAAATTCTCCAGGATTGCTACTCCTAACCTTCTTCCGTCAGGTGCCTAAAATTAGAGACTAAACTGGTCAAGGACCTCACCATCAGGTTAACAAGATAAAGCATAAAGATTTCTCAGGTTTAAAAATTTTCAATAACCAAATAGAAATTCTTGAAATTTCATTCAGACCAAATAGCAAATTTCAGAGCTACTCCAAAACATAGCCAACTTACAAATTTGTTCATCCACCTGGAAGCAAACATTTCGTTGATGACTAGAGCGTTGTATCCATAAGGAACAGGAGAAATCCAATAAACCCAGATCCACCACTTTGGAATTGCATCTGTTAAACATGGAAATAGAGTTACTTTGAAGAATTTAACTGTCAAAGTGTGCATATGAAGAACGTGGATGAGAACCTCTTGGTATGATGAAACCTCCAAGTACAAACATGATGAGGATGGTGAGAGAACCACCAGTGTTGGCAACGACAACAGACCTGCATAACCCTGCAATAACCCTGAAGAGCCCTGCAGCCATCTGCTGGATCAAGAAGAATATGACTAGCTGTTTGAAGAACCTGCAGCAAGAAAGAAATGATCTATTAAGTAACTCCAGAGACCGCTGCTTCTCTTGATTACACCAGTACAGATTACCGCATCCAAATTTGAAGGCCTAAAAGACAGTATTTGAACAATAGCAACACAGGAAATAGTAGTACCTACTAGCTTCAGGTGCAAAACCAATGGAGTAGTAAGTCACTCCAACCCATACAACAGACTCCAGAATTGACATAGGAATTCCCATGAGGAAGTTTGGTAGTGTGAAAGCCCATGGTGGATAAAATAAGAGGTCCCTGTGCTTATAGAATACTGGGAGCCTTGTGATAGCAAGGTTTAACTCTGCAAATCCGTTAAACATGTTGACAATCAGGCCATACAGAAGCGCTCCAATGTAAATCGCTCCGTCATCTTCATTTCTCGTATGCATTCGAGTCCGTGAGAAAACAGTCGAGGCAATAAGTGCAACTATAATAAGCTTCCAAACAAAAGAACATGTTAGTAAGAACTAAACAAAAGAACGTGTTAGTAAGAACTAAATGCTGCTGTGCTTATATCAATTGTATGAAATCTATCTGAAGATAAGACGTGTAAGTAAGACAAGCTACACACCTGAAATGCTTTAAAAATGTAGACAAAGGAGTTCCTCTTCATGAGAAGCCACTCCTTAGAAAATGAGGTTTTCAAAAGCTCCATAGCTGGGACAGAGTGCTTGGAGAAGACAAGAGCTGCCTTGTGACTCTTCTTCTTGTTGAAAGAGACTGAGATCTCACTCTGAAGACTCTGACCCACATGAAATTTCTCAAAGAGCGCAGCAAATTCAGGGACTGATACATAGTGATAGGGCTTTCTATTGTCTACCCAGTACTGCCCCTGGTCCTTCTTCGAGGTAACCTATTGAAGATTCACACCAAAGGTTGATCATGGTAAGCTTGGCGTTTTGGTTACCCATGCCAACAGTTTCACAACACTTAATACATATACTCAGGCAGAAAATCATAAAACAAACAAGCAGTATATACGTCAGAACGCAAACATGTATTCGTTTTCCATATATTTTAGTAGTGCAACAGGAAAACAAGTAAAATGTGCGTCATTAACTCAACAAATCACTACTATTAATGGTACTTGGGCACAAATATAATGAATGTATGACCAAGACAAATAAAGTAAACAAAGGGTCATAGTACATTCAGCGATGAATTTACTAGTTGAAGCAGCAAATAAGAAATGAGCAGAAACTTCAGACTCTTCAGAATTGAATGCCAAACAAGTAGCAGCAGACAAATGGTACAGTCAACGTAGAGTTAACTAACTATTGGTTTCATACATGTCAGTGATAGATGAGTCATAAACATAGGGAAGGAGAATCATATAATCAATTTTACCTCCTGCAAGAAATCACAGGCGCCTTTCCTTTCAGGGCACCGGAACCCACAATTCTCGAAGAAGTCGAGCACATTTTCTCTGGGACCCTGATAGACAATCTGTCCCTCAGAAAGTAGTATGATATCATCAAACAGTTCGAAGGTCTCAGGTGCAGGTTGGAGAAGTGACATGAGGATGGTGGCCTCCCCAAGGTGAACAATCTGCTGCAAGCATTTGACAATTTGGAAGGTGGTGGAGCTGTCCAGACCGGTTGATATCTCATCCATGAATAGAACCTTGGTTGGTCCAACCATCATTTCGCCTGCATTCCAGTTTCCACAGTCAGGGATCAGATGCAACTACATTCACCGACGAGTATGCATTGGTTAATACAGTTTATAACACAGCATGAACCGGTGACACACGGTGATCTATCAATACATCTTGCTGTTGGATTTGAAACCGTAAAGAGTTCAAATTTCCTATTAGTTATACAGAACAAAATCACTAGGCCTTCAGCATGATGAGCACAAAACAAATTGTACTAAATTTCTAGACTGAAAGTAAATACTGAGGACGCAACTCAGTGAAGGTAAAAGAAACATTCCACTATGCATCAATGCATTACTTGCATATCCTATCTTCAATCTATGATGTTGATAACGGACTGCTCTTGGGTAAAACCATATTGATCTTGTGGCTGCATCATAAATTTGACGCATAGAGAACGTAACTAAATATGCACATCCATGATATAGCTATATCCTTTAGTGCTAAATTTCTCCACTTTGAAGTAGTCACTATTACTTTCCAAAGTTCGTCATTGTAGCCATTAAATTTTTATAGTTTTTGCAACATAGACCAAAAAAAAAAAAACTCGTATAGCTTAATAACAGAACCTGTGGTGACGCGCTTCTTTTGCCCCCCAGATATCCCTCTTCGCATCTCGTCACCAACGACTGTATCCGCGCACATATCCAATCCAAGTATCTGCAATCATCACACGTAAAAATTTCCATTGCGTTATCGAAACAAAATCAGATATCAAACTGTTTCAATAGTAGTTCATATTGGCAAATAAACAAACAGGTGACCTGCAACTTTGCTTTCACATATTACTCTCCCTTCTAAAGTGAAAAGCCCATGACTAATAAGTCAGCCCATGGGCCAAACATGGGCCTCTAATTGCCCAAACTCACCTTGAGAACGTAGTCCGTTTGGAGACTGCTATTTACCCCTTCAATTGCCGTAGCCTATAAGATGAGAACAACTAATTAAGCACAAATCTCAAGATAACTACTAATCTTCAATTATCGTGCATACCTTCATGAACAGATCGACCTCGGGATCTGGATGTACCCCCAAATCCTTCTCCCTCTTCGCCAGCTCCTTTAATAGCTCTACATAATACAATATTAAGTATTTATTAACTTTTCTCATCAATCATCAACCGTCCATTGAGTTATTACCTTGATCCGATCACGATCTTACCGTATCTATGGCCCACGCCTTGACACCTGGCAGAGAAGTCAAGGGTCTCCTTAACGGTCATCTCGCCCGCGTGGACGTCGTTCTGGCTAATGTACGCCGCCGTCTTCTGGGGGACGAACTCGCTTAACCTATGCCCGTTGTACGTGATCTCCCCACTCGTCTGCAAACGCGTAAGATATAGTGGCAACTCACTGAGTTCAGAAGAAAGACGGAACGAGTCGCATAATAATTACGAAAGTGAGGGGGTAATTTGATATGTGTACCTTTAGATTCGGCTCCAGCTTTCCAGCTAAAGCAAGCAACAGAGTTGTCTTCCCAGAAGATGGGGGGCCCAGTAGAAGGGTCATCCTGAAACAAATTTTATTGGTCTCTAATTACTTCTTAAGAGTTTTCTTTTTAATCCACAATTAATTAAAAGTAATTAATTGGGATGAGAGTTGACCTAATTAATTATTAACCTGGAAGGCTTTATGATTCCTGATACATCCTTAAGGATCGTGAGTGATCTCCTCTTCGCAAGGCTTATTCCCAGTAGACTCATCGCAGAGTCGGCGACGTTTCTTGCGGCGTTGACGAGCGTGGGTAACGCCCGGTTGCCGACGTGGCACTCGGCCTCTACCGTTACATGCTGGAATCTAACCTCCACTGTCGGATATTGCATTCCTACCCTGGAAATTAATTAGAATTAGGAACGTATTAGACCGATTTAATAACATATTATATTTATTTATTATGGTTAAGCTCGTGACCATGCACGTACGTAGCTCACCTATCTATACGAGCCCGGAGCTTCTTCAAGAACCTCTCGTTATCCTTCTCGGCAACCCTAAAAACCCTATCGATGAACTCCTGCCGCTCGGCGATCCCTAACACTCGGAGGTCGACTTCCTTACTCTCGTAGCACCTACGGCCGTCCAAGTCCTCGAACACCGACCGGAGAATCCCCGTCCTTAGCCGGTCATACGTCGGAAGCTTCTCTAGCGCTGCCCACCTTAGCTCCTCTTCGTCGTCATCCCCGACGCTGTGGAATGACATCGACCGCGAGAAGTACCCGTCTTCCATTCCGATGCTCATGCTCCGGCTCAGGCTTCGGCTTAGGCTCCGACTCATTCGCCTTCCCGACTCCCAAGCCTTCTCGACGCTCTCCATCTTATAAATTTTCTTGTCGATGTATAATTCTTCTTACATATATTACTATGGAAATATATATAGAAGAGAGTAGAGAGAGAGAGAGAGAGAGAGAGAGATTGACTACATTGTAGGACATAAGAAGGATGTGAAATATATAGTCGACGTTTTGTCCTCAAATCTTAGAGACGGCTGGAGGAGGAGGACAGCATCTAACTCTTTCTATTTGGTAGTTGGGATATGTTGGGGAAGGAAGATAGCAGTAAAATCCAAAAGGCTGGAAGGGTATCAAACACAAAGTGAAGTGAGAATAATATTCCTCGTGATGCATGCGGTTAAACATAGAACAAATGACGTTAGTAAGTCGCTTTCTGCTGCTAATTACTTCACCTTTTGGCTTCACTTGCTGCAAAACAAAACAAGATTCGAAAAGTATCTTACTGTATAGGGTTGAATTAATTAGGCTTCATAATTCTTACGTAGATGACACACTTCGGATGCTACAAATTCCAAGCCCAAAATTGCTAAACATCTTGGGCCAAGAGGAGTAACAGTTGGGCCGAAACTTGTAGGCCAGCCAATAGAATTTGTCTACAAAATATTAGAGCATAACGAATAATTTAGGAATAATTTGGCTGCAAATTGATCGGATTCGGGCTCAATCTATGTATTTATAATCAGAAACAAAAGAAGGTCAAAGATTAAAATCGGAAAGTATGATGACTTCTGCTTTCTTAGTTGGCATCTCGCTCGCTTTTATCCCTTTTCCTATTCTAATATGCAAGCCTTTTGCAATGCCTTCATGATATACTTCATGTTCTTGAAAGGATTATAGCTAAGCCCTTCATTAGCTTTAGCAATCTAATAATTAATAATTATTCTATTCTACTAAAGCCATTATTAAGTCCATGTCCCACCTCTCTTCTCTTCTTTTCCTTTTCCCCTGCTCTCATTATACTCTTCTCCATCATCTTGCTCTCTCTCTCTCTCTCTCATTGATCTCTAATGGCTAAATCTCTTTGGGAAACTCCAAGCCATCTACCCGAGTTCCGCGCGCCACCGCCGTCCCCGGTAGCGGGAGTGCGGCGACCCGAGTCACCGGAAAACGATGAGTTCACCGGATTCTTGGGTCGGTCGCCCCGCATTCCTAAACTAAGCTTGCCGGACCGCGTTCTCCCACGCGAGGCCACGCCGTTTGATCCACCGGAGATCGACATGCGGCTTCTAGTCTCGACGGAATGCGAGGAGGCCGCGGCGAAGCTCCTGAGGTCATCGGCGGCTTCGTTTGGTTGCTTCCAGATTGTGAACCATGGGATACCGAGTGACGTTGTTGTGGCGGCGGAGGCAGCGGGTGCTCTGATGTTCGGAGTTGCGGCGGAGAAGAAGAGAGCTATGGCGAGGTCGCCGGAGAGGAGGTGGGGATTTGAAGTAGAAGAGGAAGGGGAGGGAGAGGGGGAAGAGTTCTTGTGGTGGTGTGAGAAAATGGGGAGGAGTGAGGAGTTGGCGGGAATTTGGACACAAGATTGGGAGGAATTCAGGTAAGTCAGTTGGTTGTATTGTGTTTCCCCTTGAGATTATGATTTATTAAAAGTCTCATTTGCAACTAATCCTAATCTCTGTTCTTAAAACAAGGTTTGTGTTTCTTAAAAATGCTTCAATAAATATTTCCTCCTAATTTCGGTCGTTACATTAGTCTTTTTTTCTTGTGCTAATTTGATTTTAATATGTCATATTCTAATTTATAATATGATGTATTGCTAATTATTTTTAAGACCGCAAAGGTGTCAAAAGGCTGAGTTAGGAAGTGTTACTTCCATTTCACACTGCTAACATTTTTTAATTCGGCATTATATATTGCAACACTTTTCTAATCCCAAAACAAAACAAAGAAAAAGCTGGATCATTGTTGAAATATTTCTTAAAAATTTGAGAAATTGATGTTAGAAAAGTGAATATATATACATAACTGATATGGATACAAAAGATTTCTTTTTTTTTCCTTTGAAACTATATTTTTTTAGTCATGCGATTAGCCGATGCTAGGTGAGTTGACCATCTCTGAATGGGTTCTATTTCCAGTTGCAAAATGGAAGAATTATGGATACCAATGGAGAAGATTGCCAGTAAAATTGAAGAGGCACTACTGCAAGCCAAAGGCAATGGAGCTCCTCCGGTTCCAGTTTCCGGTAAACAAAGGGAGCAATCCGTTCTTCGTCTCCACAAGCATGGCAAGAACGACGACGGGAAGGAAGGAGTGAAGCATGAAGTGCTAAGAATGCTGTTAAGGAGTTCAAGCTGCTCTCATGCTTTAAGTCTAAATCTCTGTGGAGGAGCCTCTGGATTTCATATCTACTCCAAGAGAGGATGGATTCGTTTTAGTCCCAAGGACAAGGCAATTGTTGTAACACTGGGTGACCAGCTGCAGGTGTTTCCCTTTTCCCCCTCAAAAGCTATAAATCTAACCAAACTACACTTTGGATCCTGTCTTGTAAAATTATTCTTGTCCGAATCTTGCAGGCATCAACTGGTGGGCTCTACAAGAAAGTAGTTGGAAAGCCTGTGTACCGTGGAGACCACCACAGTAGCATCTCTATGACCTTCATCCATTCACATCCACCCATCATAAAATCTTCCACTCCAACTTCATCTGGAAGTGAAGAAAAGACCATCTCAATCGCTCAACAAGTCATGATTGCAGCATGCGTTGCTCTTCTCTATCACTTCATTGCCTTCTTGGGTGGAAGCATGTGATCTCTTGTGTTTTCCAAGATTTCATCTTCTAAGTTTTTGTTACATGGCCTTTTCTTTCTTTTTTCTGATTTCGGTAGAATTCAGGGCTTATTATGTATGTATAGATAGATATTTACGAGCAGTTAAGTATTTTTTTTTCCCCAGGAATTTGCAACTCAAAGATTTTGAAAACTATATCTTAGATATTCTTCAAGTACAACCAGTGCATATCAGCTCAACTGCTGCAGTAACTACAACTGCATTATTAAGATCAAACCTCCCCCATTGTGTCTCTTAGTGTTACAAGAGTTTACTTATCTGTAACTTCGGTAGATAGGGGTGTACATGCAGCTCTCTGCGTATTTCACCAGGTTTTGCGGACGGGGAAGCCGGCTTGCCAAACCTGAGGAGGGCATGGAAATGAGATTGGCGAATGGAACAGTGAGGACAGTAGATATTACTGAAAGTAACAAATGGCTGGAGAAGAAAACTGACCAAGTTCATATGCTTTGGCGGCAACATTAGCGGCGATGTGAGCAGATATCTTTCTGATGTTTGAGAAAGGTGGATAAATGAGGCCTTTTTCAAAGTTTTCCTTTGTCACCTGTTGTGCCAAAGCCTCAGCTGTTCCAATGAAAGCAGATTGTAAAGAAGAGGCAATTGCATAATCAATTGTAAGGCTAAAACAAGTGGGTTTACAAGAGAAATTTGAAATAGAATGGATGGTGATAATAATCCCAGGTGGTGCATAGCAGCATTACTGTATATGCATATATATGCAGCACACATAAACATGAACATAAGGAAATTAAAAGTTGGTTCTCGATTTTTAACAGTTCTTAAAATTCTATCGGCTAAAAAGTTCTAAACTCGATTAACGTCTAGTTAAGAATAAGAAGGTTACAACATATTTGTTTCTGCAATTCGTTTACTTACAGGCTGCAAGAAGCATGTCATCATGCACTCGTATTGCTCCTGAGATCACCAAACCAAGGCCAAATCCAGGGAAAATGTAGGCATTGTTTGACTGGTGGCATGTAAGAAAACAACAAGATCATCGATAAAAAAGTAAAAAACTACACCGGTGGGCCAAATTTAGTCACTCAGAAACTCTTCAAGAACCAGAAAGATGCGGACAGAATTCAAACCTGGCCAGGCACAAAAGTCTTGCCATTGTATTCGACCGGATCAAATGGACTCCCACTTGCAAATATGGCTCGACCCTGCGAAACATTAAGTGATTGACATACGTAATAAAATATCCTACTCCATACTAAACCTTGATGCAATATATAGATTATAGACTGCAACTTTGATGGATAGAGTTAATAAAGAGGAACAAACGAAAAGTGGAATTTATTACCTTACTCCATGTGTATGCTTGCTCAGCAGTACATTCAGACTGTGAGGTTGGGTTGGACAGGGCTAGGATGATGGGCTTCTGCATTTTGTAGCAATATGTCAGGAAAATGGTTTATCTCTAAGATTATCATTTCAACCAAATCTTCTGCATTTTGAAGAAATAAGCTTAATAATGGCTGTTACCTCATTAAAGGAGGACATGGCTTCAACAACCTCCTGTGTGAAAGTTTGCCCCACGCCAGATGATCCTATCAATATGGTTGGTTTGATAGCCTAAAATGCAAAAATCATATCATAGTACAGAATAAGAACTACCGCTGTATTACAACAGTATTTATGGTCAATGCATCCATTGCAAGTAGCAAATGCAACAAGGAGATCACCTCCTCAGCCAAGTACAGTACAAATCTAAGAATGACAGTCTCTTTAGGGTTTATGGTACTATATTTAATTGGAAAAACAAAGTTCTACTAAATGTTCGAGGACCTCATAGCAAAGACCAGCATCCAGGAGGAAAACAAGGCCTTCAGGTACCACATCCTTATGACAAACTTTGCCTGATAAGCTGATAGTAAAAGATTGAGCTGAACAAAGAATTTTAATCATGCTCATAGTCAAGGTTCTAGCAGATTGGAAAGGAAAAGATGCCGAACAAGATATAATTTCTGAGATTTTCTGGACAGAGCATAAAAGTTGATGTGATGCATCATACATATAGTGCGCTTGGGATGACTTCCTACCTTGACAGCATCTAAGAGATTCTTAACAGGCTCATGCTCATGGGCCCAAGGTTTCTTGAAGTGTTGAAGTGATTCCTTGCGTGAGCTCACAATCAATCCCTACAATGCAGTAAACCTTAGATGAGTTCAACTAACCTGCTCATGAAGGACTATTTAAGGGTGTTCATTGTGGTAGAGAAAGAAGCATATTGCATCATGTGCTACCTTAGAGTCTACAAGCCAAATTTTCTTCCGGGTCTCTTCCACTGGGGCCTTCATCTGCAATTGATATCAATCAATTTATCAGACACAAGTTTTAAGTCATAGTCAGATCCTAGAGTCCTTTATCACAGGAAAAACTATATATAAATAAACTTTATCTCAAATACAGAATAAGCTTTTACCTGTTTTGACATCTCAAGAGCAATGAGTTCAGCGATACCTGTCCCAGCCTGCAAGCACAAAAGAGTAAGTATTGCAGAAGAAGATCATGAGCATAATACAGAAGATGTATAAGGATGTGAAAGAGCCAAAGAGGTGTCTTTGAATGCACAGCTTGAGAGGGTCAATATACATACATTACACAGCCTTAACCCCATTTTGGAGAGGCAATTTCTGTGACAAGAGTCAGATTGCAAAGTTGACAGAGTAACTGAGCAAGGCCTTAATTTTGCACTGCGTAATACCCTCATATTCAAAGATCTATCTAATAATCTGATATAAAGCAGTGAAACTCGAAGTCCAGTACTAAGAGATTCCGCACATGAATAAAAGACTAGCAAAGAGAGAGACCTCCCCAGCACCAAGGAACAAGAAAGTGTGCTCCAACAAGGTTCCGCCAACCAACTTCAAAGCTGCAACAAGCCCAGCAAGAACCACAGAAGCTGTCCCCTGCAATCAGAATAAGATTTTTATGATGAAGCAAGTTAACACAGAGAAAAGCTGCAGTAGCTCTTAGTTGAGCCAACTCAGTGCTAAAGGTGAAAGGTGCAGCAGCTCTTAAGTTGACTTTGATAAGTGCAGAAAATTAAAAAAATTGTGTAATTTCCAGCCAAAAGATCCAATTCTCCTGCCTGAATATCATCGTTGAAGACAAGATGATTTGTGCGATATTTTGATAGAAGTTCAAATGCATTATGGTTGGCAAAGTCCTCAAACTGCAAAAAATGAATAATTTATCATAGATAACCCTAACAAAGACAATTATGACTATAGTACTATACAACACAAGTCAAATTTGATGATCAATGACGAATTCCAAATTATCTCATTACTTGCAGATATATTTCTAACCTGAACGAGGACCTTTTCCCCATAATTTTGCTTAACAGCAGACATAAACTCATGCAGAAAATCAGCATATTCCTGAGTCAGTAACAATAGTTCAGCATTTCAAGAACATACCAAGCACATTCTAAACACGATAGGAAAATGGATGTGAACATCCTATGTTAAACCGAACCTGGCCAGTAGCCCTTCTTTGCCTCAATCCAATGTAAAACTCATCCTTTAGCAGTTCCTCATTGTTTGTCCCGACATCAATCGTGATGGGTAAGCACTGTAAGACAATCAGCAACTCATTGATCAAGAGAAACAAAAACCAAAAAGAACCTGCAGCATCACCTGTTATGGGATATACTTTTCTGCATAGCAGAAAGGAAATAAAAAATAGAAAGACAAGTATGAATGATTACAGAAGATGGACGAACGCCTCCAAGAGCAGTGTAAAGAGCTAGCTTGCCGACAGGGATTCCCATTCCCTATAGAAAGTTTTACCCAGCAGTGTCCCAGTCAAATTAGTAACTCTCGATTTGGTAATATCACAATCAAGGCAATGAAGGACCTTACCTGGCAGCCAAGATCTCCAAGCCCTAAAATTCTCTCACCATCAGTGACGACAATAACCTGAATACTCTTTTCTGGCCAGTTTTTCAGCACCTCGAGTATCTTTCCCCTACAAGTCAAAGCAGATAAGTAAAAATCAAACATTAAAATCTTCTGATCAATTTGCATGAAATACAAAAATACAAGACCTACTTCTCCTTCAGACTGATATAAAGACCCTGTGGACGCCTAAAGATGGATCCATATTTCTGACAAGCCTCACCGACAGTAGGTGTGTAAACAATAGGAAGCAATTCCTCAACGTTATCGACAAGAAGCTTATAGAAAAGTCTCTCATTTCTCTCCTGTAATTAGTGAGAATGCATCTTAAAACATAAATAAATTACAGAGTGGTACAAATTACAAAAACAAATCGAATTTATTTACCTGAAGGTCCATCATTGCCATGTAACGTTGCAGGGGCACCTGATACTGGCGAAGATTATGCATGAGCTTCTTCTCCTGGGGGATAAATGTGGGCACATGCATTAACATATCAATGTTTAAATTGCTTACAACCATACAGATAGGCAAACCTGAAGCCCTTGTGAAACAATTGCCGGGGGCAACAAGCCTCGTAAATAGTGAGCATCCCGCTCTTTCTCTGTGAAGGCAAGCCCCTTGTTGTGGTGTGGATCCCTCAACAAAGTGTAACCACTAAGGAAGAACAAAACAAGAGAAAAAAAAATGACATCAATATGCTATCAAACAAAGCTAGCTATGATGGCTTATTAGTTGTTCATCAAATCTTTGCCAAGTTCAAAATTTTCGCTTATTACTGCAACAGTCAACACTTTTTTACACCAATTATTATCTAACTAAACAGGTAAATTTACATTATAACATGCCTAAATAAAGAATCTATTTCAGTCGCATTCAAGTATTTGTTAGAACGGTAAAGACGTAAACAAATTAACTTTCCACTCCGCGAAACTAAATTCCTACAAGTAATCCAGAATCCAATTAAGAAAGAAAGGTAAAAAGAGGTGAAGACATCAAGTACTTTTACAGATCACACGAATTTCGAACAAAACCCCGTCAGAAGAACTCGACAAAAAAAAAAGTCATTCTACTTATCGAAGGGAAAGGGTATCGGAGTATGACCTGGCGACAGACACAGTCCACGGTGTGACGAGCTGCTCCTCCGTGGCCTGATCCTCGCCGTACACGTCCTCGACCCCGCCACCCTCAGTCGCTTTACGATTCATGCCCGTCGCGCTCTCCATCGTCACTCTTCTCGCGTTGCCGTTCTCTCCACCGACCTCCCTATCCGGTGCGGTCGCCGACACGCGCAACGCTGCCTCTGGTCTCACCTCTGCTACTCCCCAAGTTAAAGAGAGTCAAAGGAAAGCAAATGGATTCGTCTAAGTAAGAAATTGAGGAGAGAGAGAGAGAGAGAGAGAGAGAGTGTGTGTGTGTGTGTGTGTGTGTGTGTGTGTGTGTGTGTGTGTGTGTGTGTGTGTTTAATAAGGAAGTCGTACTACCAGGAAGTTGCTTCTAGTGAGTGTGAATATTGCGCGGGGTGTAATGGTTTTTATAATAAATCGCGAGGGAGTGGGGTTTGAGTTTTGTCTCCTTCCACTATGGGACACGGAGGAGAGGAGAAAGAGAGGGGAAAGACGAAAAAAGGTACAATAGATTGGGTTCAGTAACTTTACACTCTTCTCTCTCTCTCTCTACAACGGTTTGCTGTTCCGCGAGTGAGAATACCGGCACGTTTTTCATTAGCTTAAAAAAGCACGATCTATCCTGGGATTCATGTCGGTGTCCTGAGGTTAAGAGCGTAATTTACACCCAAAAGAATGATTAGAGTAGTTTATTGTAATAGTAGGATAATGGACGTCATAATGTCTCTAAAGCATTTCCCAGTTAATTTACTTATATGTAGATAAGTATGAGTACAAGAATCATTCGAGCCAGTAGAAACTCGTCGTCGTTTAGTGGAGAAGTATGGGAAATGATAACGAGAGAACTGAAGGCCTAACAAACTAAGAGAAGAGGATAAAGCCCAAATTCCATGTAAATAAGCCGAATAAAAAGCCCAAATAGTTTACGGCAAGATTTAAGTGAATTGTTGATGGGCTTTTTGGGCCTCAATCTCGATAATTTCGGCCCATCAATACCAAAGCACCATATAAATATTTGGGACGCCGCCATACACAGGGATTAGGGTTTTCGAGTCTTCTCTATCCTCAGTCTGCTCGCGCGAGATCGCTGCTGCGGCGAAGTAACAATGGCGGATACGAAGGCTGTGACCATTAGAACCCGCAAGTTTATGACCAATCGCCTTCTCTCTCGCAAGCAATTCGTAAATCTCCCGAAACCCTAGATCTCTTCCTCTAATTATCATATTCTCGCTTTTCAAAACGATAGCTTTCTGATCCGTCTCGGTCGTTGCTTTTAGGTCATTGATGTGCTTCATCCCGGGAGGGCCAATGTCTCCAAGGTACGATCTCTTATATATTTTCTGCTTCCGTTCTTCTTTTCAAGGTTCGATTTTGATTCTGTTGAGGTATCGTTTACTGTTGGTTTTCATGAAGGCGGAGTTGAAGGAGAAGCTTGCGAAGCTGTACGAGGTGAAGGATCCGAACGCCATCTTTGTGTTCAAGTTCCGGACTCACTTTGGAGGAGGCAAATCCACTGGGTTTGGTCTTATTTATGATTCCGTGGAGAGCGCAAAGAAGTATGAGCCCAAGTATCGTCTCATTAGGGTATGGCGGAATCATCTTCTAGTTAGTATTGTTTTTTGCTACGATTAATTTGTTTGCAACTACATCTGATCGGTTCTTGTATTCCTAGAGTAGTATTTCAAGTTTGTATAACAATGTTGGATAATTCATGGTTGTGATTTATAATTTGTCGTTTAAGTGATATTTATATCTGTAACCTATTTGTTCCTTGTCAGTTTCTAAGAAGGAAACGTAAAATCAAACAATTTATACTAATTGATTCAAGGGAACATGCTTGCTTATATTAGCATAGATCTTTAAATTATATGAACTAGCACAAAAGGATAGAAACAGGTGAATATGTCTGGAATGTTGTAAGAGAACTATTAATATGTTCGTGGTTGGTCCAATCCTAGGTTAAAGTTCACTAGCTTATGGTATGGAACCTGTCTATATATGTGAGGTGGATTGTTTCATATGCTCTTCTAAATAAAATGTTGTACAAGGTACTTGATGTGTACAAGAGGTTTTTGTATTCATTACCATCCATTCTTTACATTCCTTTTTATCACTTATAATTTTGTTATGCAATTTCTGTTGGTGTGTCTAGCTCCTTTGCCGCAGCAGCTAATTTTGTTTTTTTTGAGAATTTATTACATTCTCTTGTCAATCAAGGCTGCAACGTGCTTTTCCTTAAGTTCTTCTGACTCTGTGACTTCAAATAAATGAGAGAGGTCCATTAGAATTCAGAGATATGCTAGGTTCATTCATGACGCTGATGCTAAAATATCAATACTAGTACTAACGAGTTTGTAGAAATGTATCTATGGCATTTCTATTTTATAGCTACATCATTAGGTGCTACAGTGTAATGTTTTCATTTATGTGTCTTTGCACTTGCAGAACGGTCTTGCCACAAAAGTTGAAAAGTCACGGAAGCAGATGAAAGAAAGGAAGAACAGAGCGAAGAAAATTCGTGGTGTTAAGAAAGTAAGTGTTGATATTTTATCATGTCATGATTATAGAACTGCATAGTAGTTCCATATGGATGACTTGTACCTCTTGCATGCTCAACTCTTATGAATAACTCCGATTGCTTATTTTTGTCTTGCAGACCAAGGCTGGAGATGCTGCAAAGGGTGGAAAGAAGAAGTGAACATACACTTCACTTGCTTTTATTGTGCTGGCATCTTGGCTTAGTTGGTCTAGTGATACCATAGATTCAAATTTTGAGGTGGTCTTTGTAGCTAGCGGTCTTCAGTAGGATGTGTGAGTTTAGTCTGTCAACTAAGTTGTGGTTCATAAGTCTCACATTGCACTTCAAAGTTTAATACTTTACGAGTGGACAATTTCAAAAGTTCCAGACGAAAGTTCTATTTAAGATGCTAAGTTCCTATATTCTATCACATTAATATTTTGTATTTTGTTGGTACCTTTTGCATTCTGTTGCTTGGACGAGAAAGAAATATTTTGTTTCCAGCTTGTTTGACTGTGTGTAAAAACATTGAGCATTTTATTCCTTGATTAGATACGCTCACGTTTTGGAACAAAAGAAAATTTAAAATCACTTTTGTATTTCAGGCCTTTTAACTGCAAAGTATTCTTATATTTGGTAGGTCACGTAATGATGTTGTGAATTAATTCACTATGGCTGATTGGCTCCTGTTTGGTGAATTGTTGGGCTACCATTTTAAGTGTATTTGATTGGATACTGGAACATGGATGATGAGATGCATATGAAATACTTTACTGTATTCACAAATCTCTTTTTGAGTTATCAAGACCTATACATTAGTAAAACTGGGTCAAATCCTCGACGGAATAATGCAAGATAAATGGAACTAGGTTGTAGTCACAAGTAACAGAACCTATGCTCGATTGTTCTGAGTATTGAACTTGATCAGGCACCAAACAATAAAATTCCAACGCGAGCCTGACAAAAAAATTCAACCCAGTCGGCTTGCTTCATCTAATGAACTGCAGTAGTGCAGTGTATGGGTCAAAATGATAACAGCCAGATTTTTCTCTATTTTCTTTTGATAACAAGCAGTTTTTGCAACAGAGTCTCATCGAGAGGTATGGGAGGAAATTATGAGGAAGACCACACAGGAAAAACAATATAAAAGAGGCAATACTTCAGACAGACAAATAATTCAGCACTAGATTGACATTGCATTACCTGATTCTGTAATTTGTCATCAACAATTTAGCATTCTAAATCGAGGGAAAAAGGAACAGGCGACAGACAACCACAAACAATCTAGCAGATTGTTTTAAAGACAACGAACAGCAGCAAAATTTTGCTCCAATTTGCTATTATCTGCTAACTCTTGAATCTGAATCAGTAGTTTCACATGAGACCTCTTCAAGCATGTCTAGGAAACCTTTCCTCGCTGTCCGTTTAAAGACAGTCGCATCAAAATGTAGTCCATCCATAGAAACAGCCTCAAATTTAGTCCAGAGTTCTTTCTTGAGAGTTGTTTCTCCAGGGTGCGTACCCTTCTGAAAAGTGCTTTCAAAGTCATTCAATGTAGGGATACCGGGTAAAGCTGCACTGTTAGCAGGTGTTTGCAGTGGCTTGTCATCTGAAGGCTCCATCAGTACACAAGTCTTTGGGGGTGACAAGAACCAATCAAGAGTTTCATCAATTTCCATCCTCCTGCTTGTGAACTTGGAAGCTGGTTGCACTCCAAAGAGCTCCTGGTACCTTGATGCCAAAGGATCTGAGACTTCTTCAGCAAGGAGGTCACTGAAAATTTCAGACTTGTCATTCTTTTGAGTTGGTTCAGAAATGCCGCCATCTTCTGTTATTGAAGGTTCCGAGATGGGATCGAGTAAAACTCGACTCTTAGACACAGATGTCTTTAAGCAGGGAGTTAACAAAACTACGGAGGCTCTCCTGCTCTTAGTCACTGATGCCTTCTGATTCGAGAATCTTAAGGGAGAAGATATCTCACTTTCCAATGTACTCTTTGCTTCAGCAGAAGGCTTCAGATAATTACCTGGCGCCTGCATTGCTTCCATATTTTCCCAAGAGTCGTTATGAACATTGTTAGATATAGTTAAGAATGCAGAAATTTCATGAGGATTATATGAATCCTTATTGGTGAATATCTTCACCACTGATTTGGACGGTCTTGGACATTTAGATGAATGTAATTTGGGTGCGGGCAATGGTGTAAGCAGGAATAACTGTCTTCCACTCTCAACTGTACAAGAACCAGCACGCCAGGAGACAAGGGGTGAAGGAGACACTATCAAGTCCAGCTCAGGTGCATTGCTCTGGGAAACAAAATTTTCATCTCGGTTTGCAGCAGAATCAGAACATCTATCCGGAAAAGGTTCTGACTGATTTTGAGAAGCAGTTGAACAAGTAGCAAATGCTTGTTGGAGTCTTGAAAACCAGGGCTGCTAAATGTCAAAAAGGAACATGGCGGCACATTAGAACTTTAAATGCAACTCTTTTTCACCTAAAAGAAATCCCTATGAAAGATGAAGACATTGCTTACAACAAATTATAGACAGTCAAATACATACCTTCAAAGAAGTGTGCATATTAGACAAGACATTCCTAAAGGACTCTATCTCTTGGCCTCCTTTCTTTGTTACTGTTTTATGTTGAAGGGCTTGAGCAACCAACTCATCAATCTGTAAAAAAAAGAAAATTATTATAAGAAGCTAGATGTGAGAAGATGGATTTCTTGTCGAGTCACAGCACTCCTATGGCAGAATTTCTCTGCAGATAAATAGGAACGGTACCGAAGTTGTATACTCCATTGAGGAAAATTTGTGTTACAGGATACTACAGAAAGTAGCAAAACAAAGTGGAAGAATTCTTCTTTCTCTATGTAATGTGTACAATTATCCTCTTATTTTACACTGTATCCCATCTGCCATGGGACTGATCCTTATGAGTTGCTATAAGATATAATTTAAACAAAGTTTTGAGGTTGAAGTATGTTGCAAACTAGGAAAAATCTTCGACTTTGTTATTTTTGAGCTATTTTTACTTTCATTACAGTGTTTCTTATGCTCAGTTAAAATGATGAAAACCAGACCAACTCAGGTGAAGTTGTCAGATTCGTCATCCAACTTAGATTAGCAGAACAGAATCGACCAACCAAAAGGAATCACACTGCCAATTGAATACATATATTTTCTTTTCTGGTAGAAATGGTCCGTGATTGTCAAAAGGAAGCAAACCTATGATTCTATTTCAAAATTTTGGATGAAACAGGTGGAGTTGCGAATCATAATTTTACGATTGAAGTTCCTAAACCCAACAGCCAAACCGAGCTCGCCTAAAATAATTCAAGCATTAAAAGACGAGTGTTCTTGCATCAGACAAAGATCTAGGGTTTCGTATCAAGAAAAAAGTTTCCTTCCATGAAAAGGGTAAAAAACCTAGGGCTTACGCCACACAAACCTGACCGATGAGATCCGAGAGGTCGGAGCGCACGAGGAGGAGGCGGTCCAGAGAGCCGTCGCTCCCATCTTCGGAGGTCTTCTTCTTGCAAGATCGATGCGGCTTCCCACCGTTGGATATGTCCGAGAGAGGCTTCCTGGCCGTTGATTTCCCTCGGTTGCTCTTTAGCATCTCTTGATCTCTTCTCGTCTTCTTGACAATTATGTCGGAAGAGGAGGAGAGGAAGGAGAGGGCTCGAACTCGAAGCCTCGAGAGGAAGGGTCACCGCAAACGAGAAGCCTAACGGTCGGCTAATCCTGAATTCAAATTTTCTTTGTCCGAAGCGACGGGGTTTATATCCTCAATTTGAATTGTGTATCATAGAAATAGAAATATGTAAGATGAAAATAATAATAATAATAATAATAATAATAATATATATATATATATATATATATATATATTAAAATTATGCTGATAATTTTATCCGAAAGAAAAATATAAAATTTGAAGTTGATAGTCATATCTATTTCCATTGTATATTGAAAAAGAGTAATTTTGTGAATAACAACGAAAGTACACGTCATAATCTTTTGTTAGATAAAGAGATTTGGCTTTTGAAAACTAAGTTTCTAGAGCACTTATTTGAAAAAAAAGAAAAAAAGAAAAACAAAAGAGTGTGCATATCTTTCAATTTTAATTTGGTACCCATTGGGGTGCCAAAAAAACTAGCCTATTAGCCGCATTACTCCATAAGACCAAGCTAGAAAAGAGATATGCGGCCTATTGCTTCCATAGTTGCAAGATTTGATGTAACAAAATGCACATCATGATACGATACATTGGAATAGATTCTGCTCAAAATATACATACTGGACCTCTAAGGTTAGAAAATGTTCATAAAAGATTACCAAAAAGAATAGAGCTACAGAAAAAAAAAAAAAAAAAGTCCATATGAAGACAAACCAGTGGATAAATATGGGGATAAAAGTTAAAAATGTCCACTTCCAAGGAACTAACAGAGGAATGGAAGATGAGAAGAAACACTGGATCATCTTCCTGCTACAAGGCCACTGAAAATTTGGCTGCTTCCAGCCAGTGCTGCTTCCCACTCCACAGAAGACAACAGTATATGTGATAAGGAAATCACCACCTGCTTCATGTCTGGGCGTATCACAGGATCTTCATCTACGCATTGTTTTGCCAATACCGCCATCTTGATACATAGAAAAATAGGTGAATGAGCATATGAGGGAAGAAAGAAAAAGCTTTGCATGTATGGGGAATGTAATGCGCTGCCAGAAAATTGCAAAGAAACATTAAAACTTGCTTATTATCTGCGTTGTAGATAGAAAAGGGCCTTCAATCTATACATATACTCCCATCCACTGATATATTGAATATAGTAATGATACGACAATGACAAGTAGAGCAGATAAGCATGACTGTTGAACAGATTATTTTTTCCCATCACAGGTAGCAAACACTGAACAAGCAAGAAAGTGAGAAACCACCTTAAATACACAGTCGTGCGGATACAGGTCCATCAGATTAGGATCAATGCACCGTTTCAAGCTTGCCATGCATGTAGAGTTAGGAGAATTTCTCAAAGCGCTCAGCATCTGCAGATTTCAGCATCAGAGGTCAGAAATGCTGAGTTAAACAAGTGACAAGAAAATTTACAAAAAATGAGGACAAAGAATAGTGAGACAAAGTAATGAACATGCAAAAAACAACAGAAGTTAACAGACGATATGAACACAAACAGCACAAATAAAGATCACTAGATTACTCAAAACTAAGCAAATTATCAAAGATCGCTATTGTCCTGTAAAAAGTTTTCCATAATTGAAAAACTTACAATTGATGCCAGTGAGCGCCTTTCAGGATTGACCAATGCCATTCCTTCTGTCCTACTTGCCTCTTTGCCAGATATTAGCTCAAAAAGAACAACCCCAAATGCATAAACATCACTCTTTGTAGTTGCCAAGCCGTCACGCAGATATCTAAACATAAATCACAGCAAAGTAGCTAAAGAAGTTGAATTTGGAAATGAAATATTCTGAAGCCAGCACTATTGCATTTACTTACTCAGGAGCCAAATAACCATAAGTACCCACAACTTTTGTAACAGACGCTTCTCCATCACCAGCTTTCACGACAAGCTTTGCTAGCCCAAAGTCGGAAATCTAGACGTACAAGTAGTTAGTACATGGAAGTGATAAAAATAATAAGTATTTAAGCAGTAGCAATTTGAATCAGTGGAAACCTTGGCTTTGAAAGAACTATCAAGCAAGATGTTACTTGTTTTTATGTCTCTGTGAACATAATGATTCTTTGTGTGCTCATGAATATATTCCAGACCTCTAGCAGTATCCAGTGCAATCTGAACTCTAGTGATCCAAGAAAGTGATGTATGGCCTGAGAAAAAGAAAACAAGCAGCGTTAAATGGACAGTAAATTGATCATTCGCTGATGTTATGACCGGTTCAGAACAACACATCTCAAATTCACACGAGCTTTGAAATTATGCTAATAATGCCTCCAAGAACATAATTTCAGGTCACACTTCTATTTGCAAGATCATTAGGTACAATTTCTCTACTATAGAGAAAAACTGAGGGAAAGTCTTCAATATAAAATTCAAATCATAAAGGGAAAAGTTATTAATGGTAGATGATTTTACTATTGGCAACCATGAAGCTTACCCTTGTTTTGTGGATCGTGTAGATGATTTTTCAGTGAGGCCTTCTGGGCATACTCATACACAAGGAAGAGCTCATCCTCACTAGATGCATAGCCGATCAATTCTACCTTGACAAAAGTTAGATAAAATGCAGAGCAAGGTTAACATATAGATGTCACTGATTACAAATAATAAAAAACTATGAGTTTAAATTAGTTATACCAGATTTGCATGATGAACCTTGCAAAGAACTTTTATCTCTGCTATAAATTCCTTAGTTTTCGTAGCAGTCATTCTCTTTATTGCAACCTCCTAAAAATGATGATTATCATTTGTGAGGCAGAAATCTACAACATCTCTCCCTAAAATAAATAAATAAATATATATAGTACAAACCTGATCTCGGAGAGCTCCATAATACATTGAGCCATATGTTCCATGGCCGAGTAAATTTGAATCAGAGAATGAATCGGTTGAATAAAGAATTTCTTCATAGGTGAATACAATGGGTTTCTCCATGTCAAATGCTTCAGGTGTCATACCTACAAAACATGTAGTAATGTGGAACTGTCTCTCTGAGAAGAGAAAAAAAAAATTAAGAGTTCTTTTATCAAGTTTTGCTGTAACCTATCTGGGCAAATTTTCACATCGACACTATTTCACAGTCATTCTGGCCCACTTGTCAAATCTTAAGTGTCTGTTTCTACTTTAAAGTCACAAAAAAGAAAGAAAAGAACAGCAATAATGATTGATGGATAAAATATTTTGGCAGTGTGAATTTGAATTGAAACAGCAGATTTGAATACACTACCATGATCAATGATATAGTTGGAGTATTGTGGATCTCAGTAATTAGTTATTTAGCAGAACAAAACAAACAAAACAAGATGCACAATACAGTTTAAAATAATTAAAACATAATGGATGGTGTACCAACCTTTTGGAACATTAATATGGTGATTGCCTACGTCCCCATTTGATGGCTTCAGATTTTCTGATTTGCAGCAGAAGTATCTTCCAGGGGCATAACAGAAGCTGCTACTTTTAAGAATGTGAAATTTATGTGAGATTGGTTGACCAGGGTCCTTTCCATGATTTGTCGGTGGTGAGGAATGAGAACTAAAGAATTTAAACAGAATAAATAAAAGCAGAGCCAAAATGATCAGAGCAAGAGCAATTCCCATGCCAACAATCACCCATCCATAAGGGAATTTTGCAGCATGATGTTCTGTGTTCTCTGCAAATACCAGACTGGGCAAGTCATATAAGTTGATAGAATTATTAGTTAAATGTATGCTACAAACAGAATGGCGTAAAAATAGAAAAGATATACAAATATTCCAGACACAATTTGCAATGATAGTATCATCATTCCAGTAATTTCAGCATAGCAATTATGTGTTCTGCTATTCAACTTTTAAAAAAGGGTCACCCTACAAAAGCTTCTCACCCTTTTTGTCTTCCTACACAGGATTGAAGGAATCCCAAGTGTGGTTTAGTACCACATAGCATAGCAGCAAGGATTTGTATGCACTAAATCGCTAATAGAACAACAATTTATAATCCATACCAATGAACTAGTCATCATCAATGAAATGTCCTACTTTCACAATAAAAAGTTCAGAAAGAAAATCTCAAAACTACAATACTTCAAAAATCAGAAAACAACAAATAATCCATACCAGTGAATTTGTTAAAGATGGGTGCGGGGGCTGGAGCAGAGGAAGGTGACATCATTGTATAAGGTTGCCCAGGTACTACAAAAAGAAAAGAAAAGAAATCAAATTTTAGAGATGAATTACATGCAAAGAGTGGGCCGCAACATTTCTTTTACCTTAGTAAGGCCAGAGAAATTTTATAAGGAAGCTACTCATAATTCTTAGAGCATGCTATTTGAGGTCAATAAATATTTATCCTTGAACTTCAATTCTTCAAATGGCCTCTCTTCTTCTATATAACTCACTTGACAACATACCTCTTAATGAAACTAATAGCCAACAGTATTACATTCCTAGAGAACATAGTCTGCAATATGTATCAACTAATAAGCATTTCCTAATTGTTCAGTGAAGTCCATTTTAGCACGCAAAAAACAAATTACAACCAACAGAAGAGCAGAGAAAAGGCTCACCAGAATCGAGCGGAATATAATAAACATCACCAACAACCACCCCGTCGGGCCCCGACATCCCATTCGCCGTCTCGATACTATCCATGCTCACTCCAAACCGGCTTGACAACGACTCGATCGAATCCCGCTCTTCCATCACATAACTCACCAAGTAATTCCACAGCCCAGTGGAGCACCCGCACAAGAGATGCAGCCACACCACCGCGCCCTTTCGTGCCCACCGCCGCGTCGAATTGGGCAAAATGGCGAGCCCGCCATAAGCCTCCTCCACCATCGGCGACACGAATCCCTCCTTGGACCTCACGGTGAAGGTGGTATTGGTCAAATACTTCTGGGAGTAGAGGCAGGAACAGTTCTTCCTGATGAATACGTAGCCAGGGTTGCTGCTCTCGTCGGATGTGACATCCTCCGGCACTACGTCGAACATGCTCTGGATCTGGGCTAGGGTTAGGTTGGGATTGGTCTTGAATGCGAGGAAGGAGGCGCAGAGGCGAGTGGTGTCGGAGCAATTGAGAGGAGTGGGAGAGGAGTGGGAGGAGAGGAGACTGAGAGATAGGATTGAGATCGAGAGAGCTATTCGGACGAGATCCATTGGGGTAATTTCGAGAAGAAGAGATATTGGATCGCGAAGAGAGAAGAAATGGATGGGTTTTATGGAGGATTTAAGAACGTGAGGAAGGTATCAAGTGACCAAAGAGTTCATAACAGCATCTCCCAAGCTGTCTCCCGGAATTGGCACTTAAGAGAAGGAGATACTTTACAGTGAGAAAGGATTTCCTGCAGCTATGCATGCAGGTACTTTTTGTATCACCCACATGATTTTTTATATTAATAACATTTCTTGCAAATTATTTAAAAAATCAATACCTAACCGGGTAAACCGGACTACACTAAAGTTCCCGCATTGATGGCTGCATTAGATCTTCGCCTTATTGCTTAGGATTTTGCTGTTCCAAAACTGACCTTGGCTGTACACGGAATTACGGTAATCGGCCACGTGTAGAGACGATGTCTCTGTCTCATTACTTAATTATGACCGTCCAGTCCACGATCATCACGGAATCGAACGGCCACTGGTCGGGGACCATCATTTGCTCGCGAAGAGTCGGCCAGCACGTGCGACGATCGCCGATGTCGAGGGTATAATAAATGGCTTGTCTGAGGCCCCGCACGTGGGGGGGATGGACAGCTGTCAGAAATTGAGACCTTAATTGTGACATCTTTAATTTTTCATTTCACCCCTCCCCAGTCCCCACAAAGGGCTTAATACGAATCTTAAGATAGAAAAAAGAAAAATAGTCGAGCAATGATACAAAAAGAAAGAAAAAAAAAATTTGATACAAAAAGAAGACTCACTCACATGTTGGCATGTTGCTAAGTAAAAAAAGATGATCGAATGAAGCACTGCAATCAATCCTCCAGTCTGGAATTATGGTTTATATATGTACCCTCTTGGACTAGTACAGCTTCTTTATTAAAGCTGGTCATCAATGCGCTGCTCCCTTTCTCTTTTTAATACTAAGAGATGCCGCTTCTCTTAAGAATAACTGTTGTTGCTTTAATTACAAGAAAAGGTGAGGGCTAATCTATAAAAAGATTGGTAACTTTCTACTTACTACGTAGTGCCGGTGGGCTCACTTCACTCTTGGTTAGGTGGACTGGGAGTCGGATTATTTATTGGGCTGAGAGATTACTATTGGGTTAATAGGCTGGCGATGGTAATTGTTGTGGTCGTTTGTTGAGTTTGATTTCGTAACATGTCCAGATACTCTCCGGTATGTAAAGAAAGAAGTCTTAAAGAGTTTGTAACCGAACAGTTATAAATGAGGAGAAACCACTGGAATGAATCTTTTTTATTTATATAGTGAATGAGTCAATTGATGTTCTCCTGGTCGCCGTCACGGATGATTTTGTCCCCTCTCCACTCTCCTAACCAACTGGATATCCTCTTAGAGGGTTTTTTAATACATTTTTTTTCTCTTTGATACTCTATCTCCGTTCTTTCTAAAATCTACAACATTTTTATCCTAAATCTTCTCCTCGTTATTTGTTGTCTTTTTAATTCATCTAAAGTTATTGTTGCCACTCTCATATTATTTTTGTTAACTCATCAATTACTCTAAAAGCTTAAGCCGTTAGAAAACAAAAGTTTTTATATTTTATATTCTAACACTCCCCCTCACTTTTGAACTGAATCATTTTGATCAGTCCAAGAAATGGATTTAATTTAAATGAGTGGATTCCCTTCGTTATTTGTTGGCTTTCTAATTCATCTAAAGTTATTATTACCACTCTCATATTATTTTTATTAACTCATCGATTACTCTAAAAGCTTAAGCTATTATAAAATAGTAGTTTTTATATTTTATATTCTAACACTCCCCCTCACTTCTAAATTGAATCATTTTAATTGGTACAAGAAGTGGATTTAATTTAAATGAGTGGATTCCCTTCGTTATTTGCTGCCTTTCTAATTCATCTAAAGTTATTATTACCACTCTCATATTATTTTTATTAACTCATCGATTACTCTAAAAGCTTAAGCTATTATAAAATAGTAGTTTTTATATTTTATATTCTAACACTCCCCCTCACTTCTAAATTGAATCATTTTAATTGGTACAAGTGGATTTAATTTAAATGAGTGGATTCCCTTCGTTATTTGCTGCCTTTCTAATTCATCTAAAGTTATTGTTGCCACTCTTATATTATTTTTATTAACTCATCAATTACTCTAAAATCTTAAGCTGTTAGAAAACAGTAGTTTTTATATTTTATATTCTAACACCCCCCCTCTCACTTCTGAATTGAATCATTTTAATTGGTACAAGAAGTGGATTTAATTTAAATGAGTGGATTCCCTTCGTTATTTACTGCCTTTCTAATTCATCTAAAGTTATTGTTGCCACTCTTATATTATTTTTATTAACTCATCAATTACTCTAAAATCTTAAGCTGTTAGAAAACAGTAGTTTTTATATTTTATATTCTAACACCCCCCTGTCACTTCTGAACTGAATCATTTTGATCGGTCCAAGAAGTGGATTTAATTTAAATGAGTAGAATTTTATATTTTCAAACAAAGATGAGTATGACTGAATTTGAACCTATGACTTTTGATACTATTTCAACTCACCGATTACTTTAAAAATTTAAGTTGTTAGAAAATAATAATTTTATTATATTCTAAGTTCCTTACGAGATTCATGCATTTTTGGCTAAGCTCATCCTCCATTCTCCCATGGTTTCCGCCACTCTCCTGTGGATTCATAATGTTCCTTTGCCACATCTAATCTTGGTCATGACTCCTCAATCAGATTCTTGCCTTGCCATTACATCCGAGCTATTTTGGTTTTTCTTTTCTACTTTTTAGTATGCATCCTATGGTTGTTGGTGGGTGATTTTCTTCTCCGGCCTTTGGAGTTTCAGCGATAGTCATATTTTTTTTACTGGTTGATCAAGATGGAACATTTAAACTAATTTAGATACTTTGTTACTGTGAATCCTCTAAAGTTGTGCTTTATATTGTACTTTGTTGTTTGTGTCCGTCCTATGGTATGTTTACCTATTCTTTCTTATGGTATCGTTATATGTTCCAATCCGATGACAGATATATATCATAGAGTCATTGCTCCCCCTCTTCTCTATTGAATGACTGAAACTTTGCCTTTAGCTTTCTTTCTCTCTCTCTCTCTCTCAAAAAAAAAGTGGGACTTTAGAATTGTAAACTATTTATTCTCCTCGGCAATTGACACAAAAACCCCTCATCTTTTTTCAAAAAGAAAAAGCTACACAAAGATCCTCAATTTTTAATTAACAAAGCATCTTACAAGGGTACTACTGAGTTCTTCGATTTGATTTCTTTTCCAGTTTCAAAATTTGACCTTGTTATTCCCAAATCCCATCTTGTGATCATCTTTAAAACTTCCAATTTTTGAATGGGCTCCGATATGGGCCGGACCTTATACGAGCTCGATCCACTGAGTACGGCCTGCCACTAGGTGGGCCTCGAATATATGGGCCCTACTTATTTCAGAAGAAAAATAAAATAAAATATTTGGGAGCAAGCACGTAGGACTAGGGGAGGAGGAGGAGGGGTATATAAGTAAATTTATGTTAGTATATTGGCATTAGATTTTCTGAGTTACTAAAGAGATCAATGGCTCTGATTTGAAGGTCGGTAACCGTTGCATTGATCAAACGCATCGCGACGCCGATGGATCACAGTGAGCATTTCTCCGCGAGACATTTGAACACAGAGATGCATCTCTTTCGCTGTCTGAGAGCTATAAATAGCATCTTTTACGAGAGAAAGGGATTGGAGTTCATCGCGGCGGCTCTTTTTTCTCGGATCGAAGGTAAAAACCTAGGTGATCTCATCTCCATGAACCGTAGTTTTGTTGCGTATCCTATGAAATTTTATTGCTCTGTTTACGTCTGAATCCTTTTTTTTTTTCGTTTTTTGTGTGCAATTTCTAGAGCTTTTCGGATAGTTTTTGTAGAAAGTCGGCGAGGATGGATTACCTCCGATAGGTTCATGTTACTCGCAATGACGTTCTTTTATCCCGGTGGATGCGTATTTTGAGTCGATACTATAAATCTAGTTCTATGTTTAATGTCGATTTAGCTATTTGATTTTTAGAGTTCATTTGGATTTGTAAACTAAAGTAGGAATGCTTGGTACTTGAAATTTCGTTCTTTCCCCTAGTGGGTTATTTGGTAGGGAAGATAACATTTTATCATTTTGATGCTCTTATTAATGGATCTCTCTCTAAGCGTTCCAGATAGTCCTGTAAACCGTTTCATGAACACTTGATGCTATTTTAGTTGTTATGGGCTTATGCCAGGATAAGAAAGTTGTGCGACTAAGTAATTCTATCAAAACGTGTTTACACTTCAATAGAGGTTGCATATGTTATGAGGAAACGGAGGAGCTTGTAACCCCCCCATGATCTCTTTGCCATAAGTCTAGGCTGAGAAAGTTCTTGCTGCTTTGAAGTTGAAAGTAACAGTTTAAATAAAAATAGAGACTTGAGAGTTGCCATATTTCTGATAATTTTCAAGTCTGCATGGGTGTCTAATGATGAAAAATTTATATATCGGGGAGAGCTAGCTCCGCTGTCCAACCTATAGCCTATGGGCTCTGAAATTATGTAAAAACAAAGAGTTTCTAGGGAAGCAGATCTAATCTTGGCTTGCCTTGCTTTCCCATTATCTGGTTCTTGATTCAGTGGTTGTGAGCACAAGGATCCATACATATGTATATGGAAAGATGAGATCTTTTTTCCCATTGAAATTTGCCAGAGCACTGTCAATTGCTGGATATTAAGAGCCCCTACTGAGCATATTTTCTTGAATTCTTTTCCTTGCATAACTTCTTCCTCTTGATCTTTTATTTGTATGAAATTTCATTTTATTCATTTGTTAGTATGCTGTTATGTATTTATTTATTTATTTATTCATTCACTTTCATTTTCTTTGACTAACTGTTCTTAAATTACAGGAGCATATTTGAGATCCGAGTGTGATTATTCAGAGCAGCCAAGATGGTGAAGTTCACTGTGGAGGAGCTCCGCAGAATTATGGACATGAAGCACAACATTCGTAACATGTCTGTCATTGCGCATGTTGATCACGGTACGAGTCATCAAATACCTTTCACTAATTGGCCGTATGAGTATGGGTAATAGATAGATGCGGTCTCTGTGCTTCATTTCAGAATTTCATGTTGTTATGGTCTATCTCTCTTCTTATATAGCACATTTGCAAAGGTTAGGAATTTGATGGATTATAAGAATCTGCAAGAACTTCGATCGATCCTCGTGTTTCTTCTTGACACCATCAATTTACTGTTTTTTTGTTGTCCTTTGCCCCCTCTCAATAGTGTCAACAAAGAAGCTTCTATTGGTCTGTCCAACCCTGTTCTTGCCTCTTGTCTCTATTCAAAACAATGTTCATGTAGAGCATGTGAAACATCATAATAAAAAGTTTGTTTATATTAGCCATATTTGCTCATAGTTTAGGATCTCCTGAATTGATTCAAAGACCCCTAAATAGGTTCAATAACCAAATGTCAAGTTTACTTTTAAAAAAATTAAGACTAAAAGTAAGACTGACTAATCGGGTTCAGAGCTTAGTCTCAAACTAAACAAGGACTTAAGTAATGTCTTTAAACAATTGATCTACTCGAAGTCTAACATGAAATGCACAATATTTCTTTTCTTTTGCAGGCAAGTCTACTCTCACTGATTCACTTGTGGCGGCTGCTGGAATTATTGCACAGGAAGTTGCTGGTGATGTTAGGATGACTGATACTCGTGCAGATGAGGCAGAACGTGGTATTACAATTAAATCTACTGGGATATCCCTTTATTATGAGATGACAGACGAGTCACTGAAGAACTATAAGGGTGAGAGGGCAGGAAATGAGTATCTCATCAACCTCATTGATTCACCTGGGCATGTTGACTTCTCATCCGAGGTTACAGCAGCTCTTCGTATTACTGATGGGGCGCTAGTGGTTGTCGACTGTGTTGAAGGGGTCTGTGTCCAGACTGAAACTGTCCTTCGACAGGCTTTGGGTGAGAGGATTAGACCTGTGCTGACTGTTAACAAGATGGATCGCTGCTTCTTAGAACTTCAGGTTGAGGGTGAAGAAGCATACCAGACCTTCCAGCGTGTCATTGAGAATGCTAATGTCATCATGGCAACCTACGAAGATGCCCTTCTTGGTGATGTCCAAGTATACCCGGAGAAAGGAACTGTTGCTTTCTCTGCAGGGTTGCATGGTTGGGCTTTCACCCTCACTAACTTTGCCAAGATGTACGCTGCCAAATTTGGAGTTGATGAGTCCAAGATGATGGAGAGACTTTGGGGTGAGAACTACTTTGATCCAGCCACCAAGAAGTGGACATCAAAGAACACAGGATCTCCTACCTGCAAACGAGGTTTTGTTCAGTTCTGTTATGAGCCAATTAAGCAAATCATCGGAACATGCATGAATGATCAAAAAGACAAACTATGGCCCATGTTGCAGAAACTTGGTGTAACTATGAAATCTGAAGAGAAGGAGTTGATGGGTAAAGCTTTAATGAAACGAGTCATGCAGACTTGGCTGCCTGCAAGCACTGCCCTTCTTGAAATGATGATCTTCCACCTTCCATCTCCTGCCACGGCGCAGAAGTACCGTGTAGAGAACTTATACGAGGGCCCGCTTGATGATATATATGCTAATGCCATCAGAAACTGCGATCCTGAAGGCCCTCTTATGCTGTATGTTTCTAAGATGATTCCAGCTTCTGACAAGGGTAGGTTCTTTGCATTTGGTCGGGTCTTCGCTGGAAAGGTCTCTACCGGTTTGAAGGTTAGAATCATGGGACCAAACTACGTACCGGGTCAGAAGAAAGACTTGTATGTGAAGAGCGTACAAAGAACTGTTATCTGGATGGGAAAGAAACAAGAGTCTGTGGAGGATGTGCCCTGTGGAAACACAGTAGCTATGGTTGGTCTAGATCAGTTCATCACCAAGAATGCAACTCTAACGAATGAGAAGGAAGTTGATGCACATCCTATTAAGGCGATGAAGTTCTCTGTGTCTCCTGTCGTACGTGTTGCAGTACAATGCAAGGTTGCATCTGACCTTCCAAAGCTTGTGGAAGGTTTAAAACGCTTGGCAAAATCAGATCCCATGGTGGTGTGTGCTATCGAGGAGTCCGGTGAGCATATTATTGCTGGAGCCGGGGAGCTCCACCTTGAGATCTGTTTGAAGGACTTGCAGGAAGATTTCATGGGAGGGGCGGAAATTGTTGTATCTGACCCAGTTGTCTCTTTCCGTGAGACTGTCCTTGAGAAATCTTGCCGGACTGTGATGAGCAAGTCACCAAACAAGCACAACCGTCTCTACATGGAAGCGCGGCCCTTGGAAGAAGGTCTTCCTGAGGCGATCGATGATGGACGTATTGGCCCACGAGACGACCCCAAAGTGAGATCGAAGATCCTGTCTGAGGAGTTTGGGTGGGACAAGGATCTTGCTAAGAAGATTTGGTGCTTTGGGCCTGAGACCACGGGTCCTAACATGGTTGTTGACATGTGTAAAGGAGTTCAGTATCTCAATGAAATCAAGGATTCAGTTGTGGCTGGTTTCCAGTGGGCATCAAAGGAAGGAGCGCTTGCTGAGGAAAACATGCGTGCCATATGCTTTGAGGTATGTGATGTGGTTCTGCATGCTGATGCAATTCACAGAGGTGGTGGACAGGTCATTCCAACTGCAAGAAGAGTTATATATGCAGCACAACTTACAGCCAAGCCTAGGCTATTAGAACCAGTTTACCTGGTCGAGATTCAGGCTCCTGAGCAGGCACTTGGAGGCATTTATGGTGTTCTTAACCAGAAGAGAGGTCATGTTTTTGAAGAAATGCAGAGGCCTGGTACTCCCCTATATAACATCAAGGCTTACCTTCCAGTTATCGAGTCTTTTGGCTTCTCAAGTACTCTGAGGGCTGCCACATCAGGCCAGGCATTCCCTCAATGTGTGTTTGACCACTGGGATATGATGTCCTCGGACCCATTGGAGCCTGGTTCTCAAGCAGGCCAGCTTGTTACCGATATCCGCAAGAGGAAGGGCTTGAAGGAGCAGATGACCCCACTCTCCGAATTCGAGGACAAGCTCTAAGTTTCTAATTTCTTGATTGTGTTCCCCCTCTAGATTTCTTCTATTTATTTTTTGTTTGAGTCTGTCATCTGCAGCACCCGGGAACTTTTGTTTCTTTGGCATCTGCATGCCCCTAGATAATTTTATTTGTTGGAAGAGTCAGGTGTGAACAATTCTTAGGAGTATGCTGTGAAGATGGTTTGTACATCTTTGCAGGGTTTTCCATTTCAAAGATATTATTTTTTTTTTCAAATTGGAATGATTTTATATCAGAGTAATTGATGTTGTTTATCCAAGTTTCTTTAGTAGGACAAGAGATTGCTCTACAAAAGATTTCAAAGATATTTGAATTGCTACCTTTCATCGAAATGACAAAATATGAAAGTAGGAATAAGCTGGTTTGCTCCTAAAGTTGATGCTTATGATCTCTTTGGTGCCACTGGCTTAACTTGCAGTTCCGGTTCATCCATTCGAAGATTGCACAGTTCTGCAGTCCTACCATTGCTGAGACTGCCTGAACGAGAATTAAAGCATCTCGTCCGAACCTTTTGAACATGTAACGGAATACAGAAAAGCAACTTATAAGAAGGATAAAAGTTAAAAGACTGCAAATCTTTTATTGGGAAATGTAAGAATGGAAAATAGATTAAATCGGCTGAACGGTTTGCCATATTGCACCGCAGGAAGAAAGAAAAGCAAAAGAATTGGCAGGTCTAGAATGGTGACATCAACATACCCATTTCCGGATCCTGCTGTTATACAATAGTGAGATGATGTCCACCTCCTTTTCTATTACAATGTGCAACTTCTCAGATACTAAATTAAGTGTAGCAGTAAAAGCAAAAAAGGGTGTGAGAGGCTACACCAAGACAAAGTTCATGCTCTCATTAAATAGACACTCCTAAGATTCTTCAAGCTCAAGGTATTGAGAGTGGGAGGCTGCAAGGAGAGAAGCTCCAATGCCTGAGCCGTCATTGGCAAGCTTGATAACCACCGAAGCTGATGCCTCTTCTCCGAGCATATCCTTGAGAGTGGTTTCCACACACTTGCTGAAAATGGTGTAATGTTCATAGAGCCCGCCATCCATGGCAATTACTGCCCTCTGCTTGTCAACACTGTCACTGGCTACAGTGTCCCGCCCCAGCTTCTTCAGGATTCCGTATATTCCAGCAGCAGCTAGGTTTGCCGCACGCTTTGCAACAATATCGCAAATTTCAATAACCAGCTTTCTCATTTTCAGGGATGTATTAGTGATCTGAAATTGAAAGAAAAATGGAACATAAAAAGTCTAAATTTGTATGAAAAAAATATGTTGAAGATTGGGGTCATAAAACAGGAAAAATAAAATGGAGGATACCCCTAAAATTTCCTTCAATTTGCTCCCAACAACTTTGAGATCTGACGATGTGTCATGATGCATTGCAGACATATCTGGCGTCCTGCAAATATCATCTCAATTTGCTTAGATAAAGACAACTAATTGGCCACTTGATGCAGAATGGTGAAGGGCAACAAGATCAACCAAAGACATTGCATTCCTAAAATGACAGGATAACATAATTAAGAACTCGGGAAATCTACGACGATTATCTGGGTCCACCAAAAGAATTTGGCACTAATTAATTGAAATGATAAATCGTGTCGTCAGCCTTAATCTCATAGCAAAGAAAGTATGTTCAAGTTAATTTAACGTTTTAAACCAAAAACTATGATGGATGGTAGAGGTGCAATCAACCCACGAATGGAAAGCAACGATAGCAGGAAGGGTTATCTATATGCATCCTTTACTATCATTTCATTTCTTTCTTTATGGTGAAGTCCTCTAGCAATCTAAGGGCTATCATGTATGTCTATTACCCCCTCCCTCACTAATACTAAGATCCCATTATTCAGGGCTAGCAATATGAATTTAATGTGGACGTAAGTATACTAGAAACTCAAACCAAACATTGATTATACTCAAACAGGGCCTTGATATTTCAGGATGTTCACTTGAATAAAATTGCAATCATATACATACAAAAGAGCACTAATTTGCAATGAAGTGGCCACACATATAACTGAAAATCATACCGTAGTATAAATGGAACTTCAAGTTTTGGAGGTACATCATCTCCAAAAAGGGAAGCTTCTTTAGCTATCCTTAATAGGACTCTTCGAACAATTTCTCCCAAATACATTCCAGAAATCATCTTCTCATAAATCTGCAATAGAAGTTTGCAAATTTACTATATTCATAACGCTGTAAACAGAAATATCACTTGTTACTCAGATATTAAGCAGACACAAGTGATAACACCTGTTCACCAGGATTCAAACTTTCAAAATCTAATGCTTGGTCATATTCTGTCATAGGAAGATGCGATGACCTGAAGTTTCCCCACTCCATATTGATTACCTAGATCACAATAGAGTAACATAAACATGCATAATCCTATATGTAGATAGAAGCTTAAAATAACATTTCTGTATGATATCACAAACATAGCACTTCCTCAATATTTATGCTCTCTTATTAGTTAAGATGAAAGCTACAGTTACCATCTCTCCTGATTTAGGTAGTAGGCCATGCCATTTAGGAATTGCATTTGCCCGCTCTACGTATGCTGCATTTGTACCGGTACCCAATATGACAGCAGCAACAACATCTTTATCATCATACCTCCCACCAGCTAATGTTCCAATTGTGTCATTAACCTATATGAAAAACATTAGCATGTGGCAAATTTGGACTTTCTGTAACAATACGAGACATGTGCTTGGCAGACAGAAATCACTTAGAAACTTAAAGATTGGAATCATGTAAACAAAAGGATAGAAGTGAACAACGACAAATCATGATTCCATTAAGTTTTTCATTTTAAACTCAAAAGAAGAATATTCCAAAACAAACTCACCAATGCTGTGACTCTCATATCAAGTCCCTGTCTTTCCAATGCCTTGGTCAATTCAGCCACTACATCTTCTCCGACCTGGCTTCAGTAATATATAGTCAAAATAAAGCATCACCAATAGTCATGACTGAAACATCTAACAACACTTGTACTATATCTTGTTTGATATTAAGCCTTCAAAACACAAGTACCAATTACTATACAAGACAAACACTTTGATACACCATTGCATGTAACAAAAGTTATAGAACACCTGACAAGTTCAGGCGACATGATCATTTACTCATTACCACGATGATAAGATTTTATCTTTCTTACTGCATCCAATAGTTATTGTAGCCTCAACATAAGAAACTAGGAATTCTGGTAGATACAAGTGTTGAATTGAAAAGAAAGATGCAACTACAGAGCTGGTATAACTTTTGATGGACAGCAATGAACACTTGTCTGTAGTTTCTACCAGGCTAGATAGTGGGAAAAAAGTATGCTTATAAGTTTCAGTTTGTGTATAAGACACTGAAAAAAGCTTATGCTGATTACTATTTTGAAAGGAAATAACCAAAAGGATCTAAAGAAACATATAGAGACAGATACTATTACACAAAAAAATAAATGTCACAAATAAGTAAAAGCTTTACAAGCAAACATTATCATCCTAAGGATAGATGCATGCTTCTTAATACATGTTAATGAAAAATAAATTCTGGTTATTTAGCAGACGATATAATCAGAACTGACCGTGTCATTAATGCAGAAACCTTTTGTCCACTTAATAAGGGTGCCTGATGCAATTGAAGTTTGCTTCACTGGGAATGAGAAAGTAAATCCAAGTTCTCTCTGCCTTCCATCAGGAAGGTGAAAATCTTCACCTTCAGAAGCAACAAATTTTGCTAGTGCAGCAGCAATAAAATCAAATAGTTCCTGAAAAAGTATTTGCGTACTTCCAGTTAAACAAGATGAGAAGCAATAAAACTCCAGAACATAAAATTAACGACACCACAATTACCTCAGAACTTCCAACCATAAGATGTGGTGGAATAGAAACCTCTTCATATTCTTGTTTGGCAACACGCCCCTCCTTTCCTCCCAGTTGAACACGTAATACACGAAAATTGGTTCCTCCCAAGTCCAATGCGTAAAACAACCCTCTCTCGTCTCTGTGAAAGTAGCCTTAAAAACGTGAGGATAATCATTTCGAAATCTTGATCCAATCTGAAATAAAACTTTTCTAACATCCAATATATCACTTGATATGTACTCACATCTGATGTACATGTCATACAAAAGTGTGACAGGAAGATAATTTTATTAGGTAGATTTATTTGTTATAGCTGACTTTCTGACCATCACAGATACAGCTAAAGACAGAAAGGACCTAAATTTTGTTGAAGGCCCATCTAAACCAAGTCATGTATTCATTCCCTCAAAATCTAGAAAATCACACAATCATTCTCACAACAGTTAATTGATTATGTTCTACTTGGCGCTAGAACTTTTGTGACTTTCTTTTTTCTATGAAACAGTTCAGAAAAGAAAGATGTAAAAAGAAGAAGGGTAAAAGAAGAATATAAAACGAGAAGAGGGACCACAACTATAAAACAGAGGGAGAAAGAGTGACTATGAATTAGGCAGGGAAAGGTTACAATTGAAAGAAGAAAGCCGAGAGGTTCCATTCCATGGAAAATTATAACATAACCAACCTTATAAGAGAGCTTGTAATCTTTGCCAAACAAAAAAAATTAAATCTTTTTATCACTTTTAGCAACAGGGAAGTCAAACAACATTGAGCCTTAAAAGGGGAAAGAATATATTATCACTAGATCACAATTTAAGATTCATCTTACGATTAACGATTCCAATCCACAACATTAAGTACAGGCATGAATAAGTAAAAAGACGATAACTGCTGTAACAAATCCAAAACCAGATGAGATCGTCCGAATTACCCAGTGGGAAGGTTATCGACATAGCTGATGAGCATCTTGAGCTTGCTCCCGCCCTCGGATGCGAGCCCAGCGTGCATCTCCACCGTCATGGCGTCTGCCACCTGCCTCAGCTTCCCGATCGGCGTGCCGCACTTCTCCTCCAGCTCCTTCACCACCGCCGCAGCACGCGCCCACCGCCCGGTGCTCCGCATCCGGTGCCGCACCACCAGCACCGCCACCGCGCATGCCGCGGCAGCGCACACAACCGCCGCTCCCGCCGCCGCCTTCCCCATCTCCACTCCACTCCACTCCCCTCCCCGCCGCAAGTTATTCCCCTTGTAAAGATTCAAACCTAGCTATTCTCCTTGGATAGATTCAAAATGTTCGCCGTTGCTCTTTCTCCGATCTACTCTTCCACGAGAGCTTCGGATTCAATTACCCTAGATTTGAACGAGATCGTAGCTCTATCTTCCTTAGCAGATCTCGAAAGATGTTATTTTGGATGGTGCGGCCGATTAGAACGGTGGGGAATTAAAAAGAAATGTAAATTTCAAATTGCCCCCTGGGTTAAAATCAAACTTAACCCCTAAATTTTTATTTATATCAGTTTGCTCCTATCATTAGATTAGAGCATTAGATAAGAACGTGTACCTTAACTGTTTATCAATTAGTTTAAGATCTTAAAAGGGTATACTAGAAATAAAAAATAAATAAAATATATTACAGGCTCAATAGGTAATTATTATTTTTTAAATATATTACTTTACATATTATTTTTAATAATTATATTATCTTAGTAATTTATGAAATAAAAGACATATATATTCTTAACCCAAGAGTATCATATATATTTTTGAATAAGAGTATTGATTTCTTTTTATAATTAACTTGATAAAGTTTTAATTAAATTTTATCTATTTAATTTTTTATTATTTATAAATATCTCTTATTTGTTTAAGATTAATTTGAATTAAATATAATAAAAGGTAGAGATAAAGAATTATATTTAAATTAAAGTTTATCTCAGAAGAATCAAATTTAAATAATTTAATATTAATAGTATCTCATATAATTAAGATATAATTATATCTGAGAAAAGTTTTAACGAAAGAAAAGTATTAAAGGACTATTGAAGTATTTCCCTTTAGATTAATATAAAACTATTCAATTTTTTGCTTGTCATACAAATTTTATATGATAAGCAAAACGGTGTTTACCCAAAAGCGTTAGGCTGGAGGTTTTCACTCATTTTTGAAGAAATAGAGGGTCTTTTTTGCACATAGAATACTACCCAGTTTGTTTAATTGTAGAGAGCTATCCTGTAAAAGTAGTATCGTATGGAAATATTTTTTAAAGTTTTATTTATTTTTGCTACTTTCTCCCGAAAGTGATTTAGGAGCTTAATAGTTAAAATAGCCTTGCTCTTCAGTAGTTTTACGAGGGTAGCCTCGTAGAATATGCGGATGAGAACGAGTGGAGGCAGCATCCGACGGTTGGAGGTTCTTGCAATGTGATAAGCAAGACACCGAGGATGATGAGTGTGATGGGAACGAAGGGGGCATCTCAGTCATTTTATCCCGTTCACGGCAGTTCGGGATTGGGGGGGGGGGGGGGTAAGGGTTTTATAGTAATTTTAAGCAGCGGATGACGACAAAACTTCGAGAATGCCGGCTCACTCACGTGACGGGACCTCGGGAAATTCCTTGGTCGAGGGATCTCTTATTAGGTGACACGTAGTAAAGGACCATTCTGCAATCGACAAGTGTCCTTCGCGTGATCGTCACTTTCGGGTTGAAGGCAGCAGATCTAATGCAGAACCGCTCGCAGGAACTTCCTGCAGAAAGGGTGCTTGTACATCCACCTCAAATCTGGATAGTGTTATAGATTGAAGACCTCATCCAGATCTCTATCCGAGTTGTTCAGGAAGCAGGCTTACATGTAGATCAGGTTATAAATAATCGAGTCCTATATTATTAACTACAAAATTAGAAATAATACACACAAAGAAGAACATGATTGATGTCTGCAGCGAATCAAACAAACTGATCAATATCAACTAATAAGCATAAACAAATATAATCTTCAGTTGAAAATTCACGGCTACAGCTCACACTTCAGTTAAAAATTTACATCATAGATAATAGATTGATGTGCTACCCATTACAAAGTGCAAACCATCTTGAAACAATTAATATTTGATATGGAAAAGATACGAAATTAAGAGTCACATCTCCTTCCGCATACAATAAATCCACCAGCTAGCCCAACAACTTTCAAAAAGTATAAAGAGCAAAGATATAGGCTGTTTGCACCTGCAGGAGTACTGTTACAGGATTGTTCGAATGCCACGCAAACGATGAATGAAACAAAGTGCAGGTTGGTATCTGTTGCCGATGTCTATGTAGGAAGTTTCTTGGATTCTTCATGCTTTGCAGCGTCTGCATCTGATTGTAGGCATTTTCTTTGTTGATGCATCGCAATCACTGTAAAGCTGCACACGTCTAAGTTGTGCAGTGAATTGCAGCCATTTCTTTCTTCATGCAGTATTTTTACTTTTCAGCAGCTACTGCCTTTTCTCCACCTTTACTTGTAAGATACAACAAGAGTGAGAATACATAATTTACCAACCAATAATGCCTCAAAAAACAGAATTTAGTGAATTTCAGCCAGAATGAATACATACTCAAATAGAAAAGTGATTGCGACAGATTAGCCATGTTTCATCAAATTAATCGAGCCTAGCATGACCCAGTCCTTAATCCTCTTGCCTCAACAAATTAGCCATCATAAAAATGGAGGGACAGAAAACAGATAACTTCTGTGGCTGTGCTTTAGTTTTGGCATGATTCCTAAACTAAAACTGATACTCAAGTCCTACATAATGATAAAATTTCTAAGCTTATGGAGGTTCTTACATGAAATTTCCAAGTGCGGAGAGTAGTAGAGAACAATTCAAGATTGACGTACAGTCCATAACACGAGTAACATAGTATATATTTTTTTATGACATATGTAGGCAACTCTAATAAGGTTGACGAGAAATTATTCTATCCAGATGCAGAAACAACTATTATCCCTTCAACAAACAAGGGCACGCACCAAAAGCTGTAGTCATTTACCAAATAAATCAGCATGAGTTGGGATAACGGGAACAAGATAGTTTCCAAATGGAGAGTCGAAGCTTCTATAATTTCCAAGACATCCTTCTTGTTGTGCTTGAATCACGGCAAACTTCTTGGCCTGCTGAACCATCAAATCCAATTTAACAACCGGTGTCACCGGGATCTGCATATATGAAAATCATAGGAAGGTCAGTCTCGAACATGGAGTTGTAAAGCAAGAAGTCAAAAGTGGCAAGCTTTACTATGGAGTGATGTAAGGAACTTGGAACTTTATCTGTTAGAGCTTGTGAAGGATTATTCCTGCATTAACGAGAGAAATGGGGGGAATAGTCAAGACACGAAAATACAAACAATGATATGTAGATCAAACATAAAGTATTTCTTATGAATGTCACTGAATAAGAGGGTCCATGCAAGTATGCAACTAGTGTCTTTCAGTAACAATGATATGTAGATCAAACATAAAGTATTTCTTATTAATGTCGCTGAATAAGAGGATCCATGCATCTTTCAGTATCCAACAACCATGCACAAATATACAAAAGTAAAATATTCTTGCTCATAGCAAGGATAATAGATGGTGTTTCTCCCCAATTTCTCTCAGATGTCAAAATACTTGATAACTCCTTTTAAATTTCACTAAACTATGTACACGCCAGTCGATAAATGATTTTATAGATCTTTTATGTGATACACTAGTCAGGAGTCAATTTGTCAAGGATCACAATTTACAAATTTCTTCTCACTTTTGCAGAATTTCTTTCGACCCCTCGTGATTTATCTTAATAACAGGTTTGGACTACTTACACTATGGATTTAGAATGTGCCTTTTCCTTGTAGGATGCCAACTGCACTTCATAGAGAAGCACATATTCTGAGCTATTATGAAGTTCTAACTACGGATAACCAACAATAATAACTTACACTTGTGATTACAGACCCAGCCATTACTTTATTCAAGGGATTAGAGAATATTATCTCCACATATCAAAGAACGCCAAGTTGAGGGATCACTATGAAATAAGATCTTGAAACTCTTGACTTTTACATGCCTATTAGCGACTATGGTACAGATTGCATAGTTTAAACCTCCTCAAAGGTTCTATTTTAAAAAGTAAAATTTAACTTGTTTGCCAATTTACTTTCTCTAGTAGCTATTACCGATGTGTACTGCAGAACATTAAGAAATCATGGAATTACTTATAATTGGTTTCATACAGCGGTATAAATATATGAAACAAATATATATAGAAGAAATAGAGAATAGAGAAAGTCCTTTTTTCTAAAACATAGGACAGAGAAATTTACAGGCTTCCAGCGATTAACAGGGATAGATCGATGGAATTTTTTCAAAATAAAAGATCAAATCGACAAACGAAAGCTAAAACTCATACCAGCAATAAACAAATAATGAAAGAAAAAAATAAGGGAGGAAATTTTCGTCTAATCCTTTCCAGAGAGAGAGAGAGAGAGAGAGAGAGAGAGAGAGAGAGAGAATGAGAAAGTACTGGGGAAGATAAGTACCTTCTTGGTTCGATCTTTCTCTTCTTCGGAGCCGATGCCATTGAAACGGATCGGAACCCTCCGAGTTCAAATTTATAGCTTCCAGTCGCTAAATCCAACTAGTAGACAAGGAAAAATTGGCCCAACCCATATCCGGACGATTTTGGGCTGAATTCATAGTCAAGGCCCGAATAATTCGTCTCGAATATAATAAGGCACGGATCCTCCTTCCGATCCAACGGGCATCCCTCAAACCATCCGGTTCGATATCCGACGCCGGAAAAGCCGAGATCCACTCTATCACTTCCTTAAAACCCGGATCACGTCATCCGACGGTCTCGGAAACCGTTCTACAGTTAAATTACTTTCCTACCCCTACCCTAACCTTTTCTGATCTCACTATCTCAGTGAAACTGACCAACCACTTTCACCAAACTCAACCTATCTATATTTGGTTGCTAAGCAGAGGAAACTGGGTCTTATAGCCAGCTCTCTGCAGGGTGATTGGTTCACGAGATTGTGTGAAGGTGCACAAGAAATATCTGGCGGGTTGTTCGTTTTAAGAATTGGTTTGGATCGATCTATCTGACTTATGTCCTTTAACTTGAAGAAAAACCCTACTTCTCGTTCTTCGAGTCGATGTTTTGATCGTTTGTTGTATTATGCTCTGTCTTCTTGTTGCACTTAGTTATATACAGATACACAGAGAGAGAGAGAGAGAGAGAGAGAGAGAGAGAGAGAGAGAGAGAGAGAGAGAGAGAGACTACCGTGAGAAAGGAGAGAGGAAGAGTATGTCGTTTCCATTCCCCAACGAGTGTTTTTATCTCTTCCCCTGTGTCTTCTCTGCTAAGATTTTGGAGGAGCGGAGAATATTTGGAGGCACGAGCAGTTCTCTGCAGTGACTTCTCCTTTTGCTTCAGCTCGTTTTGAATTGGAAGTTGATCGAATCGCTAAGTTTACCAACATCCTTTCTTCTTGTGCTCTATCCTTTTGTTTTGATTCCTTTCCTTCAATATTCGTCAGAAGCTAGTGGCTGGCAAATGGGTAAGGTGATAAGGTGGCTAAAGAGACTTGTAGGATGTAAAAAGGACACGAAGAATCAAAAGAGCGATGCCGTTTCTAGCTGCAGAGGAGAGGCAGACAAGAGTAGCTGGAGCAATGGCAAGTCCATTGCATTGGATATGGTAATGGCTCTTAGGAGCCAAGTGAAAGGCACAAATGGAAGCCACAAGTGCCAAGCTGCTATCAAAATCCAAACACTATTCAGGGGTTATTTGGTATGTCTATTCTTATAAATTTTATTTGAGCTTATCGTGTCATGTTTAATTCTTTTGTTGGGTATTATTGTAGGCAAGGAGAGCACTCCGTGCTCTCAAAGCTCTCGTAAAGATACAAGCTCTAGTACGAGGCTACCTTGTAAGGAAGCAAGCAGCTACAACTCTTCGCAGATTACAAGCTCTTGTAAGAGCTCAAGCCACTGCTCAAAGGAAGCAGCCACGTATTTGCTCAAGGAAATCTCTTGTTGTACGAATCGAATCTTTAGATCCCACATCGCTAAAAACGTTGATGATTTAGTTCTTAGGTTTGCTCTGCTTGCTTGCAGGACAAGTGTTTCCCAAGCTACGGTTTTGATAGGAGCTCAAAGATTGTCGTGATGGATAGTAGCCGACCCAGATTGAGACCATCCAGGATGAGCCATTCGTGTGCTTTGAGCTCTCCAGATTATGAATTGTGCCGCTGCTCCATTACAACAGAGAACACTCCTCGCTATAAGAGCCCTAGTGCAAACTATATGGCAAACACTTGGTCATCGGTGGCAAAGGCAAGGTCTCAAAGTGCACCGAAACAGAGACCTGAGATGGTAGAGCCCAGAGCTAGTTTGAGTTGGGTTGGGACGAGAAGGTCGTGCTCACAAGTGAGAGATGCTTCTATTTTTAAGTCTACAGTGGTGGAAAGGCTTGAGAAATCTGCTGAATTGTGTAGGGAGACAGCTAGAGATTACTACTTGAACAGAATGTGGTGATCATGAATAAGTAGCAGCGTTAATGATTCTTATGAAACATAATGGTGGTCAAGAAGAAGATCTGAAGTTGGTGATCACTGCAGAGAGGTCTTAATTCTCATATAGAAAGAGAGTTTATTTCGCTGTTGCACTAGAGAGAGCGAGAGAGAGGGTGTAAATTATTCAAATGTGACTATATTTCTTATCTCCTTTTCAGTTACAGAAGGAGTTAGGACACCTGCGTATTAGAATTGGAATCTAAATTCATGTGTCACTAAGCTGTAGTTGACCTTGAGTGATTTGTTCTCTTGGTCATCACAATCCTAGACTATGAGAAAGTACTAGGATCAAATCAAGAGCATAAATGCTGTAAAAAATATGAAGCTTTATTGTCTCAAAAGAGAACATTTCACTATTTCCAACTATTTTCTCTGAGAAAGAAAGAGGAAGTGATGAATGGCATCACAATTTAATCCACTCAGAACCATCAATGAAGCTTAATGAAATGAAGGGCTTGGCTTCCTCATCTGTGAGCTCCCTCGACCATGAAACCCTTCCTGCATAGTTTGCTCCTGGGCCAATGCATTTGTACTGACCATAGAACACAGTCCTGCAATGGCATTGCAATTTATAGCACAGGTAAGACTTTCGGAAATGTGCCTTAAAATGTATCTCCGTCAACATCAAGATCTTTTTCCTCTGCCCATAGAGATCGCATGGAACGTAGACAGACCAAAGAAGGAAACATGAAAGGGAAAACTTACATCTCTCTGTTTGGATCTCCCCAGTTATACCAACCCCTAGGGGTGATGATGTTATCCATGTAAGTGTAAGCAAACACCACTCTTGAGAAGGTACCCCAAGCCCGGCCCAGGTAGAGAGCACCGGACCCAGTCACCTTGCAGTTCACAAACGAGAACCCAGTGTCCTCCAAAATACTCATCCTGTTCTGGGCTGTCAAAGCTCCGTAGTTTTGAGCTATAGCATGCACATGACACCCCTGCGATGCACACAAACGCCCAAATTAGAGCTTCCTTAATCCCTCACAAGTGTTTGTTTTTATGCACACAAGACAGCGCATACAAGCTTTTCAGTTTGGAAGAGACCAGTTAATTGTTGTTTGTTAAATTGGTCTTACTTTTATCCCCTGTTGGATTTTATATAAATATTCCGCTTGGCCTTCATTGACTAAGACATTCCAACGCAATCTGACATAATAGAGTGGCTCTTCCACTCTTGTGATTAGAAGTATCCAGAAGGGTAGGGGCATTCACAAGGATAAAAAATAAAAAATAAAAAGTAACCATTATGGGCATCAAAACAAGAAGCAATGTGTCATGGATTCATGGTGGGTTCCTTACGAGAGGACCACTGGTGCACTCGGACGAACGCTGAACTCTGAGACCATCATGTGAACTGGGAAGGACACCCAACTCTATTCATTTAACCTAATTCCTTCATTTCTCCTGATTTTGTCAATCTACTCTAGCTTTCTTCTATATAAAAAGATACACTCTTTAAAAGTGCAATGCCATTGTCCTATTCGTTCATGCTTATATATATTTTAAAAATAGCATAGTGGTCTAATAACATGAGCAAGTAATGGAATTCTGATCATGGAAATCCATGCAACCGTGCTCGCAGAGGATCTCTACCACGTGTACAGTAGATTCCTTTGAGAAGAGGCGCTAAATCTATGACTCAACCATGACTGCAGTCACACTTTATTAGTGATCATGCGAAGATCTAGCTAAATTTCAGAGCATAAGACTTAGAATTAGGACCCAAAATTAGTGCGGAAGTGGACGAAACTAGTGAAAAATTTTAGGAGTGGCAAACCTCAAATAGGGAGAGAGCATTCCCAAAGATGAAGTCCACGGAGCCTTCGATGTAGCAATCTTTGTAATAGTGCCTTCCCACGTGATCATAGAGCGTATCCTGCGCACCCAGGAACTTGCAGCCCACAAAGGCTGCCGTATCTCCTGACATCCTGAATGCAACTGCTTGCTTGCCCATCGCCCCTGGCGTTGGCACTGGCGTTGTATTCTACAACCAACAGGCCAAAAACAAAAGAGACCAAAAAAAAAAGGGAAGCAATTGTGAGGAGATAGAATTAATTAGCCATCGGGTCACGAGAGGGGGAGGAGCTTCCAATCAAAAGTGTTTACTTTGAAGGTGATGTTCTTGGCAACAAAGAATGGAGAATTAACAGCAAAAGTAGCCGAGTTGAATGTCCCAATTGGCTGCCCTCTGGGCCCAAGTGTGTCTGCCGTATCCCCCCATTGTACCACAGTCTTATCCGCTCCTGCTCCTTGTATTGTTACAAAAGCTCTCATCGCCGATATAGTTACCTTCTCTCTACGCACCCAGAAAGATTTAATTAATTACTTTATCGGAAAACCTCTCACAGTAGCAGTTGAAATAGTACTAGCTAGATAAGTGTCCAATTACTCACGTGTAAGTGCCTGCATTGATCTTGATCACCACTCTCACTAAGTTGATCAGAGGGAGGGAATCGATGGCGGCTTGGATTGAGGTGAAGTCCCCTGCTGATGGTCTCTTGTCCACTGTTAAAGAATAAGAAGCGAAGGCCTTATTGAGTGCTCTATCGAAGACGCTGTGTTTGAGGCCACCAACGAATCTGACCCACTTCATGAATTGCTTTTCTATCAATTGGGTTCGAGTTGTATTCTCCGGAAATGGATCCGTTGGCCGATGGCGACCAGGCCTGAGTCCCTTGGTGTGGCAGGCGACGTGGTCAGAGTTTAAAACGAGGAAGAGGATGGCTATAGAGATGAAGCATTGGAAGCTAGCCATGGCGGGGCAGAGATGGGTTAGATGCTTGTGAGAATGCTTGGTTTTTAAAGAGAGGAGTGAAGAATTTAAGGGAGATCACGGGCTTCACTTACTTGGAATAAAAGGTAGGAAGGAGAAGTGTCACAAGTGGAGAGACTACATTAGGAGACGTACGTAGTATATGCTCTATTCTCTTAGTAGGTGTGGGGTTTTAATATTTTCAAGGGCAAATACCTATGTTTGTTGGTCTATTTCTCTTGGGTTTGTTTTTGCCTTCGTTTGTGTTCTGGCTTTTTAGTATGTGGTTGAGAATATTATACTTGTTCTCAATTCCATTCCTCCTTTCTTTTTTATTTCGTTGCTGGTACTGCTATCTTCTTGTTCTGTTCCTCTGTTATTGCTACCCGTGACTCTCTCTCTCTCTCTCTCTCTCACTGCATTGCAAACACCAAAGAGACTAACTACTAAAACAATTTCCTTAAATTCAAATTCCCACTATGTATATTGCGGCATGATGCCATCAAATCCCACTAAACCAAAACTTAATCCACAAAGTTAAGATGTGATTTATAGTACATACCACTGTAATCTGAACTATATTGGGTAGGTAAAGCTAGTGGATTTGTTGCATTTATTTGTTTATATCCTCCCTCGTCACACTTGGCATGGCCTTGAGCTGACATGATCTGTTCTTCCCCTCATCCAGAAAGAGCCCTTTAGCCCTCAGTGGGGCTTTAGTCATCTTTTTAGTAGGAAGAAACCAACGAGTCCTGCGAAGCAATATAGATTTGTTTATAGACCGGGGGATAGCTAATGGATTCTAGATAGTTTTCTTTTTTCCTCATGTTTGGTCACTTGGTGTGACGAGTGTCCACTAGCATGCATCAATTATAATTTTTTGTCTTCTTATTGTTTGTGCTGTATTAGTATATTAATAATTATCCTAATTATTCCGTATGGAATTATATTTTGGGGCTTTCCACTTTGAATGTTAGTTGATTGACTTCTTAACAGTCTCCGTTATTTTACATATGCGGTTTACTATTAATCACGTTTTACTACGGTTTTAGTCAATTACATCTCTCATATTCTTTAGATCAAAGGAAATTAATTTTTTTTTTAAAAAAACCCCACAGGGCGTTAATTAATTTTTCTGTAATTTGGGCTTTATACAATTGGCCCATGAAAGCCTATCAAAGAATCACCCTCCCAGAAGCCCAGAAGAAGAATTCCTTCCATCCATCGCGTAGGCGTTCAATTATTAGATGTGGCATAACAGATTAACTGTCATCGGTACGGCTTCAAGAAAAGTACGTAATAGCATTTCCTAACTGTCCCACGAAACATCACTATAAAGACCTCCTCTCCAAATCCCAAGTACGTACTTCCTACTCCTCTCTCTCTCTCTCTCTCTCTCTCTCTCTAAGAAAGCCCAAGATGGAGAAGAAAGACGAAAACAAGAGTGAACCTGAAAGTTCCCGTTATCCACCAAGAAGACTCAGTACTCCAGATCACCCACCCTACATTGAGGTCTTTTCTTTCTCTAAGTACATTCTTCTTCTTCTTCTTCTTCTTCTTCTCTCTCTCTCTCTCCCTACAACATCATCTTATATAAATTGCAATCTCCTTTTCTCCACCCTCCTCAAGATGATCCAAGAAGCATTGATAGAGCACGGAGGAGTTGAAGGCCTGACCGCCGATGCCATCGACGAGCACATAAAAGCGACCTATCACGACCTCCCACAGCACCACAATATCCTCTTCCGCCACTGCCTCGACAAGTCCACCGATGACACCCATAATCCCAAGCTCGCCCTCGACCCATCCGGCCGCTACACCGTCCCCGGCAAAGCCAACTACGACCGGCTCAAAGCAACAGCCGTCGCCACCGCCTATCGAGCTCACCTCGCCAATCTCGAGGTAGCCGAAAGAGTGTACCAGGCGTATCTCGTCCCATCTCTCTGGAGGAGGTACTTGCCATCTGCCAATAAGAAGATGAATTCCATCACCACCTCCTCCACCCAAACGGGGGCTACCCAATCTTTTGTTGATCACAAGAAGTCTATAGGCTCAAAGATTTGTGATGGCCGAAGGAGAATGGGGTCTAATGAAGAAGGTACCGCCCAATCTTTTGTTAGCGATCCTTCTCAGGCTAAGCCTCCGGTTGATGAGAGCGCGAGTGAAGGAGACAAGAGGCCCGTGACAAAGGTAATAGTCCCACCATTGCCCATGGAGGATCTTCGCGGTTAAGACGAATGCTCAAAGCCCACGGTTTAGAAGCCCAGTTAGGAGTTTGGAGTCGGCAGCGATTAGGGAGTTTTGCCGAATCACTTGCAGCTTTTTTCGTAAGTCGGAGGTGGAGCACATTGTGGTGCCGAGTTTTAAGTGATTACTGGTGGAATTCCTCATTTATTTCTGTAAACTGTTCAACTTTGCCGTGTCTCAAATACGTCTGTTTGCTTATTGAGTTGGGATTTCCTGTGGATTTTCTTTTTCTTGGTTTCTTATGTATGCTTTATTAAGGCTTGGGATGCATCGGATTAGTATATTAATCTAAGATGCTAATCTATGGTAGGAACAGGATTATGACTTGTTTACTGTGCTTATGCAAAGATGTGAATCAAGGCATTAATTCTTAGGGGTGTTCCGTTGTATTGAGCACATATGAATTAAATGCCAGTGCATATTAAGAGGTGCAGCGTCGCGACTAATTAATTAGCCATATCTAATGCAAAGACACGAACTGTGCTGAATCCATGTGTCTAACAGCCATTGGTCAAAAATAGGTAGTAGTTGGAGGATGATATATTTATACCCATGTTCTTAATTCCTACAGTGCCGACGCCGTGATCTGACGATATGACCGTTGAGGGACAGAATCCCCCAACGGTCTAGAAGAAAAGATTCAAAATTTGAACCCTTCGTCTTAACCCAATAGAACCCTTCCCTCTTCTTCTATTCACAACCGACTGACTCCCTCCCGTTCTTCTGCTCGTTTGCGAATTCAAGAGAATAGGAGGGCTCATTTGAGAAATTCCCACAAAGAACAAGGAGGAGAATTCATGGATTTCTCCAAGAAGGTCCTCTCCCCAGTTTCGCGGCTTGAAACTGTGAATTGCTCCGTCTCAGGTGAATCTTTACTTTGATCTCCCATTCTCGTGCTTGTTCTACCATTGAGGGTTTCGATAGTTGCTTTACATCCATTTCTCTTCTTCTTTTTTCCCCCAGATTCTGCAAGAAGAAACCGCGGAAAGATGGAACCTTCCCCAGAAAATGATGAAAACCGCGAGAATGTTATGCCAAGAGCACGAGATTTGAAGAAAGAACCGAAGAATTTTAACTCAGCAGCCAAATCTCCAACTTCCAAGAAGAAGATCTTGGCCGAGAACAACGAATCTTTGGCCGCTAGCTTGGAGATGATTCCTCAATCAAAGCATGTGATGGGTCCTGGCCATTTTGAGGCCCCTTCTCAAATCACACCCGTTTCTTCGAAATCACACTCTACTACGGATCGAAATGGCTTCAGCTCTGATGCTTATTGTTCTCCTCCTTACGATCCATTGACCAATTACACTTCCCCGAGGCCCGAATTCCTCCGATACAACCCGAATCGGCTTCGGGAAATCCTTCAGCGCATAGAGAAAGAGAAAAGGTGTGATGAAGAAGGATCCTGGACGGGTTTGAGTTCACCGGAATCATCCATATCTTCGGATGCTTCTTTTCAAGATAAAGAGATTCAAGAAAGTGAAGCAGATACGTCCGTTGGCGAAGACGATGAGATGGAGGACACTTACAGCTGTAGAAGAGTGGCTTGGAACTTATTCTTTTTATTTGGGTTTCTCCTATCCTCATTCTGTTACATATCCTCTATGGATTCCATTCCTGCTTCTCCTGCAAGAGATTTTGGAGAAGAGTATAGAAGAGCCAATGGAGCGAAGACTTTTCCTGGAAGTCTTATGCCAGTGTTGATTGGAATATCAGGTGTTTGCTTAAATGCTACTCTCAGAGAATCTACATGTGGAATTGGAGGTTTCAATAACGAGGTGGTTTTTTTGCATAATCCTTTGGAAAGAGAAGAATTTGAGGTAAAGGAATCACAGGGAGTACGTGAAGTAACTACTGGAGATTCATCAACAGTCGATGAAGAGAACGATGGAATTTTGGCAATCGACAACGAACAGGTTGAAATTGTTAATACCGGAACGCTAACTGATACCGAGTCAGTGGCTGAAGAGAAGAGCAGAGAGGGTCGTTATCAAGAAATTGATGCTCTTGAAGAAAGCACCTTGTCAGTTGCCGATCCAGAGCTTCTGAGTGAATCTTTTCGACCTGCATTTACCGAAGTTATTTTTTCCAACTCATCCTTGGAACAAGATTGTCGAAAGGACGCCGAAAGCGAAGGACTTGGAAGTGTTGATGTGGATGAATCCTTGGATGATCAGAATACAGAAGAAGCTAAAATGTCCATGAACACATTGCCAGGATCTATATGGACAAGACATGGGGTTCATTTGTTGACTTGCTTGGCTATGGTGATTGGCTTGACTGCTTTGTGCAAGTACTTCCTAAGATCTTGTAAGATCTCAGTGCCTGCATCACCCCTTTCACATTCAGTGTCACCTGCTGTTGTGTTTGAAGCTGACGCAAAGATCAGTTCGGTAGCTTTTGGGAAGGAACAAATGTCTGATATTGGTTTTGACGCTTCTCTTAAGTCTTCAAACAACTGTGTGAAGGAACAGGTGGAGTTAAATCAGATCCGTCCGCCGACAGTGGAGTTACTAGGGGAGTTCTCAGTAGTAGAGACAACTGTCTTGAAAGTAAATTCCAATCCGAAATTGCAAAGAAGAGAAGCTTACTTATCTAAGGAACCACAGCTATCTCAGATGGACAACCCAGTGAAGAAGAACCTTCTTTCATCTTCAGCTTACCAGAATTGCACATCTCCCTCAGAATCATCATTGATAGCAGAGTCTATCACAAAAAACAGCTCCAGTGTTCGAAAGCTGCGAAAGAAAGAGGTAATCTTTCTTTTCACTCTAGCTATTTGTGTTGGTCGTATCTGAGTTCTACTTTAACCATTTTATGTCCTGCTTAGTTAAGATCACCGTAGTAACTTGATTTCATTTGATCTATATTCTAAAAAATGTTCACATCTATATCATCATGTGCAAATCAAAACTCATCTGTTATGAGAAAAATGTTTTATCTTTTTATTGAAATATATGGGTATTTCCTATGTGTGTACATTTGTTACTTGTTAGTGAGATCAATCAGTCTACTGACATATATGCATGGCACATTCAGAAAAAGATAAGTGAATTTAACAAATATTTCTGCTTGATACATACACATGGTATCTACCCAAGGAAAATAACTTGATTCACAGTCGTTAATTATTTGCCTTTTGCTTCTACCGTGGAACAGGAGTTTGGAGAACAAGGGGGCATTGCTAAGGTGGATGTCACTCCTCTGAGGCGCTCAAACCGACTCCGCAATCGGGTTACCTCTCCTTGAGCTGAAGATATCATAGTTTTCCAATGCTGGGGAGCCTAGAAACATCATCCTGCTGTTTCAAGTCTTAATCCTATCCTATCCTCTTCTCTGATGTGGAAGATTAATCTAATGCGTCCTGAGTATTGCGGTGCAGATGACTTAATTCATTCAAGTGTTTACTCACATTAACTTCTTGTTCAGAATATCATGTATCGACTCCTTAATATTCATAATCTACTTAGTTCCGTTTTCTTAGCAAAGTGTCTAATTTCCATAATATATCTCATCTCTGTTCGATTACTTACGATGGGGAGAGACCTAACCAGTCATTCACAATAACATTGTTATGTCAGTAGTTAAAGCATTCTGTTCACCAGTAAAACTTTGGATATATGAATTTGATATTACATTCGCCATAGATCATCGTCTTCCATGAGGTACAGTAGTAACAAAAGAGTGAAAATAATATCATACGATGAGAATTATAAACATGAGTCACACAGCACACTTAATTTGCGGATCGCACTTCTTCTTTAGAGTTTAGACAATATTTTGTTATATGAAACGCTTTAGGTACTCTTCAGCGGTCACATACTTGTATTCTGGGTAGAGCTTGCTGCTATCAACACCATTTACGCCTTCCTCCACCTCAAACTCCAATACACCAAGATGAAAGATATCAGACAAATGAGCAATTGCTACTCGCTCAAAGAAATTTGCTTCTGTATCAAAGATAATAAAAGTAGTAGTTATACTCCAACCATTTCCATTCAAACCAATGCTTAGAAACTAACTATACCTTTCACAGTGGATAGCCATTCTTCCTTGGAAACAAATGTCTTGCTTAGCTCTTTGCCTATGAGCTTCTCCCAAATTGCAATAACCTCCATCTGGCTCAGGATGTTGGCCGGTGGCCGGAGGTAGAGAACCTTGTTTAACGTACGGGGATCATCGACGGCCAACATCGTGTACATTGCCACGTCGAATTCATCGACCCATATGCACTTCTTGTCACCGTCGCCGTAGATGTTGACACGGTCCATCGGCGGCATGAAGGTGGCGAGCTGGGCTAAGCCGGCAAGGAACTTGCCGGCGAAGCAGTTAGCCGAGACGTATGTGTAGGGAATACTAGCCTTCTCAATTGCACGTCGAACGACGCGTTTCTCTCTAAACACTGCATCACCTGGAGGAGTTGCATGCTCCATTCTGTCCACGTCCATCCCAAACTCAGAAGGAAGGTATCTCTGCAACAGAGAGAGAGAGAAGAAAGTACTTTAACTTGCAAGTGATTTGGTAAATGTGAGTTTAATTGTGCGATTGAAAATAAGTTTTGGTTCAAAAGTATGAGTAATAGCAACTGAGGGTATTGCTTTACAAGCAGAGGAACTTTCGTGGGCATTGGGAAGTGGCCAAGTGGGTGGGAGGAATCCCAGAAGCTAAACCCCTTTTTCCTTGAATAAGTATTTGTTCTAAAGATTTTTGATCTTTCCAAGTACTTGTGCAATCACCAAACTATTGAAATCTCAATATTTGAATTTATAACATTACATTGATTCCTGCTGAAAATAAAATATAAAAAATAAATAAAATGTTCGAACCTTAATGGTGCCAACTTCTCTGATAGCTTCTACGAGCTTGAGTTGCTCTAGTATGCAGTTGGATGCGACTGTAGAGACCACCACATCCACTTGCTTCAGTGCTGCAATTAGACTTTCATGATCATGTAAAGATCCCTGCAAATACTCCGTGCAAAAAGAATTAATTGCGCAGATTTCTCATCTCATTTGTGTTAGTTTTTATTTATGATATTTAACATATAGTATTTAAGCAATGAGGAAAATTTAATTTTGTATTTTATAAAAATAAAAAAGTATTTAATATAAATAATAATAAAAGTTTAGCATTTTAGCTTGCGAAGGTGCAAATACCCTAAATATATATGATTACTCGCCTATTTTTACTCTAAGGTATAATATAAAACTTTGTTCATGTGTCATCTATTTACAGTCTATTAATCATTAAAATAATATATAAAAAATAATATATATATATATATATATATATATATATAATCTCTCCAAATATTTATAACTCCTAAATTTATTCAGCTCATGAACTATTATCAATTAACTGTTATGTTATTTAAGTTTTAAATTTAATTAATTAATTTTGAATTGATGTAAATTTTAAAATTAATAACAATTTATTTTCATACAAACAACTTGGAAAATAAATTTGTTTTTTAGAAGAAAGGAACCCATACAATTATACAAAGATAAGTAGCCTTGCTCACCTGAAGGAGTTGAGCTCCCTCCATCTTTAGCTCCATGAACAACTGACACTTGTTGACATCGGACACGTTCTCCGGCCGGAAAAGGATGAAGGTGGGGTGACGAAGAGCTAAGCTTGCCTTCACAAGCCTTCTCCCAAAGTACCCAGTTGCTCCAAGGATCAAGACCCTATCCTCCCCCTCCATTAGCGAGGAAATTATAGCACGAGAGAATACCATTCTTTCACAAAAGAAGGTGATAGCTGTCTTCAGAATCTTTTTTCTTTTAAGTGAAAGAGCTGAAGATGCCTTCTGACCAGTTAACTGCCAAAGGTTACACAGATCTGGGGAAGGGGTTTTGTTTCCTACCATGACCGTGGACCCGTAAACACGTGCATATTTTTTCACTCATAAAAGCCCCTAAGATGGCTCCAATATATGTTCCTGATATGCCGCGGACAATTTGCCTCCCAACGAAGAATCTGGGCGAGTTCTTTGGAGTCCGTCTCATTCATTAGTCTACCGCTCTTATTTGTCATTTTTTAGGCTCAATCTCATGGCTCATGCTTCCACCCATAGATTAGAGCCCTTCGGACAAGGCTCCCAGGTAATCTATGCAAGCTTGTCTGCTACATCACGAAGAACCGTAGTAGCACCACCCTGATACATGCTAGCAACAGCGCACCCGAGCAGCATAACTAGTCTTTGCTCTTGTGCCTCCGCTTTTTTATCCTTTCAAGCATACTCTGAAACTAGGTGGATGGCCTTTCTAACCACCACCTTCGGACTCAACCTACATCCTCCAAACACCACCGAATTCCTTTGCTTCCACATCTGCCACATTGTTGCTACAATAGTGGCCTTAACGTTCTTAGTTGCTGCCTCCTCTGCCTTCCAGGTTCTAGTAATCCAGCCCTCTTGGATCCGGAGCTCTAACTTCCCCAAGCAACTCTCTAGCTCATCCCAGCATTCAAGGCTATACCAGCATGCAAAGAAGAGGACTAGTTGTTTCTCGGTGTAGTCCACACAAAGAACATGGATCATCTTGTCGGATATGAAGCCTACGGAGGTACTTCTTGGTTGGTAAGCATTGCCAAGCCAACTTCCAAGCAAAGGTGATCACCCTCGGTGCGATTGGTAATCACCAGAGCTCCTTCCACCCCTGTCAAGGCTTCATCTCCGACGGCCGAAGAAAGGTATCGATTGACTTCACCGTTGATAGGCCATTAGGGTGTGGCCACCGTATCCACTCATCAGCAGTGGAAAGCTCGCCCACTTGCAGCGTCGTGATCTCGGGAGCTACACCCGAACCAGCTTCTCTAGCCAGCCGATTGGAGTCCATCGTTGGCCATCAAGCAGCTCAGAAGAAGAAAAAGACAAAGACAACGAAACTCTTCAGGTACTGTTCGACTGTGACATAGTTGTATACTGGGTAGATGTAACACCCGTTTAAAATAATAATAATAATAAATAAAAGAATAAATAAAAAAAATTTAGTGCACGCGCCATGCGCGTGCACTCTAACCGCAGCGCATGCGCTTGGCGCATACGCTGACCCTTTCTTCCTCCTCCCTCCACCTCTCGTAGTTGGTTATGGGAGGTGGTAGAGGAGTGCACCGGAGTGGAGCTAACTCCACCCCGCTGCTCTCTCGGCCTCACCCTATTTAAACCCCCTCCCCACTCACCATCTAGGTTGGTTTCACTCTTCAAAATTCCTCTCTCTCTCTCTCTCTCTCTCTCTCTCGTTCTACCTTCCTCTCTTTTCTCTCCTGAGTCGCTGAAGTTTTCGTCGTGGGCAGCGAGTCACCGGAGCGCCGACAGCCAACCAAAACCCCTCACCTCGATCCTCGGGTTAGCCTCCATCCCCTCTTTAGTTTAATTTGAAAATAGCCTAGTTAATCATATGTAATTAGATTTATTTATGTCTGTCTTCACTGGAGAAATTCGCCGGCCGGTGACCTCGGGTCGACCACCCACCGGTTCGGGAAGTTTCCCCGCTTCAACCCCTTGCTGTGGGTACCCAAATTGGATACCCACGGGGCGCGAGGGAGGCGATGCCATGTCGCCTCCCATTGCCGGGTTTCTTTGGCGCAAGCGGCCACCACTGACAGTGGTGGCCTCGCTCGTCAACCTCGACTGACCCACCACTTCACATGGAAGAGGTAGGTACTCGAGATGAGGGCTTTGAGCCCACCTAGCACTGAGTCAGGAAGCTCCATGGTCGCCGGCTATGGAGTTCCTCAACTCTCACTCTCCGGCCGCACTAGCCGTGATCACTCCTGCACCCAAGTTGACCTAGTCGACTTGGGGAGGAGTTGCCGGAGTCGAGGGCTGTCAGTGACGAGGATCACCGGCAGCAACACCCCTTTCTCCTTTGTTTCTTCTTCTCTGGCAAGGAGACAAGGAGAAGGTGGGGGTTGGGCCAACCCCCACCGCTTTCTCTTTGGACTGTGCCATGGGCTGCACTGCAGCCCAGGATCTCAGACCTTCTCTAAGGCCTCGGTGGACTGGGCTCCAGAGCCCAGTCCACCCCTTTAGTTTCTGGTGGGCTGCGGTAGGCCCGCAGCCCACATCTTCACTCTGTTGGATTGGGCTCCAGAGCCCAGTCCACCATCTCACCTTGATGGACTGGGCCCTTGAGCCCGATCCAGAGCGCCTTAGAACCTAGTGGCAAATTCTGTTAGCTACATAAATTGTAATTAATTAAAATTTTCTCAACCATGTTATTAATAAAATTAGGATTTATACATAATTAAATTAGATATTTGAATTTATTAGTCTTTTCATTTATCTTCGACACTTACATTGTAAACGACTCTAAATGACCATTATTTTTTTAAATTAAGACAAAAATATTTCGGACCCAGAAAATCAAACTTAAATTCATACAATTACATAGTTAGTCTATAAGTCTATTAATCTTATATTTATTTTATTTATAAATTATTAGATCCATTATTGTGCGGGAAGGATCTCGAAAATCAAGAAGAGCCGACTGATTAGGATAGTAAGACGGATTCCAAAAATAACTCATGCGAGTAGAATTATATAATAGTCTACGAAAAATGCATACTTATGTCATTTCTTACCTGTATTAATTAAATGTTGTTTCCTTGTGAAAATTACATGACATTTCATACTTACATTTAATTACATGTCAATTCTTACTTGCATTATTTATCACTTAATGCACATGTATGATAGACTTTATGCCTGTTTATAACACCTGTTATTTTAATGATTCTGTTAAATAAATAATAGAGGACATGGCACCACGTGCACGTATCATTGTTAATCAAGTCTCAGCTAGGTCCCTTTCACCCATCAACCCGGGGTTAAGGATAGAGTATATTATATAGTTTTATATTAGCGGTCTACACCTGAGGTCGGTAGCGGTCTGCTGGCATGTGTATCTGTTATGAGAAAAATGTTTATCTTTTTATTGAAATATATGGGTATTTCCTATGTGTGTACATTTGTTACTTGTTAGTGAGATCAATCAGTCTACTGACATATGCATGGCACATTCAGAAAAAGATAAGTGAATTTAACAAATATTTCTGCTTGATACATACACATGGTATCTACCCAAGGAAAATAACTTGATTCACAGTCGTTGATTATTTGTCTTTTGCTTCTACCGTGGAACAGGAGTTTGGAGAACAAGGGGACATTGCTAAGGTGGATGTCACTCCTCTGAGGCGCTCAAACCGACTCCGCAATCGGGTTACCTCTCCTTGAGCTGAAGATATCATAGTTTTCCAATGGTGGGGAGCCTAGAAACATCATCCTGCTGTTTCAAGTCTTAATCCTATCCTATCCTCTTCTCTGATGTGGAAGATTAATCTAATGCGTCCTGAGTATTGCGGTGCAGATGACTTAATTCATTCAAGTGTTTACTCACATTAACTTCTTGTTCAGAATATCATGTATCGACTCCTTAATATTCATAATCTACTTAGTTCCGTTTTCTTAGCAAAGTGTCTAATTTCCATAATATATCTCATCTCTGTTCGATTACTTACGATGGGGAGAGACCTAACCAGTCATTCACAATAACATTGTTATGTCAGTAGTTAAAGCATTCTGTTCACCAGTAAAACTTTGGATATATGAATTTGATATTACATTCGCCATATATCATCGTCTTCCATGAGGTACAGTAGTAACAAAAGAGTGAAAATAATATCATATAAAATATCATATGATGAGAATTATAAACATGAGTCACACAGCACACTTAATTTGCGGATCACACTTCTTCTTTAGACAATATTTTGTTATATGAAACGCTTTAGGTACTCTTCAGCGGTCACATACTTGTATTCTGGGTAGAGCTTGCTGCTATCAACACCATTTACGCCTTCCTCCACCTCAAACTCCAATACACCAAGATGAAAGATATCACAGAAATGAGCAATTGCTTCTCGCACAAAGGAATTTGCTTCTGTATCAAAGATAATAAAAGTAGTAGTTATACTCCAACCATTTCAATTCAAACCAATGCTTAGAAACTAACTATACACCTTTCATAGTGGATAGCCATTCTTCCTTGGAAACAAATGTCTTGCTTAGCTCTTTGCCTATGAGCTTCTCCCAAATTGCAATAACCTCCATCTGGCTCAGGATGTTGGCCGGTGGCCGGAGGTAGAGAACCTTGTTTAACGTACGGGAATCATCGACGGCCAACATCGTGTACATTGCCACGTCGAATTCATCGACCCATATGCACTTCTTGTCACCGTCGCCGCAGATGTTGACACGGTCCATCGGCGGCATGTAGGTGGCGAGCTGGGCTAAGCCGGCAAGGAACTTGCCGGCGAAGCAGTTAGCCGAGACGTATGTGTAGGGAATACTAGCCTTCTCAATTGCACGTCGAACGACGCGTTTCTCTCTAAACACTGCACCACCTGGAGGAGTTGCATGCTCCATTCTGTCCACGTCCATCCCAAACTCAGAAGGAAGGTATCTCTGCAACAGAGAGAGAGAAGAAAGTAATTTTTACTTGCAAGTGATTTGGTAAATGTGAGTTTAATTGTGCGATTGGGTATTGCTTTACAAGCAGATGAACTTTTGTGGGCATTGAGAATTGGCCAAGTGGGTGGGAGGAATCCCAGAAGTCAAAACCCTTTTTCCTTGAATAAATATTTGTTCTAAAGATTTTTGATCTTTCCAAGTACTTGTGCAATCACCAAACTATTGAAATCTCAATATTTGAATTTATAACATTACTTTGCTTCCTGCTGAAAATAAAAAATAAAATAATAAAATAATCGAACCTTAATGGTGCCAACTTCTCTGATAGCTTCTACGAGCTTCAGTTGCTCTAGTATGCAGTTGGATGCGACTGTACAGATCACCACATCCACTTGCTTCAGTGCTGCAATTAGACTTTCATGATCATGTAAAGATCCCTGCAAATACTCCATGCAAAGAGAATTAATTGCGCAGATTTCTCATCTCATTTGTGTTAGTTTTTATTTATGATATTTAACATATAATATTTAAGCAATGAGTAAAATTTAATCTTGTATTTTACAAAAATAAAAAATAAAAAATAAAAAGTATTTAATATAAATAATAATAAGAAAAGTTCAGTATTTTAGCTTGAGGCATGCAAAGGTGCAAATACCCTAAGTATATGATTACTCGCCTATTTTTTATAACATAAAACTTTGTTCATGTGTCGTCTATTTACAGTTTATTAATTATTAAAATTATATATATATATATATATATATATATATAATCTCTCCAAATATTTATAACTTCTAAATTTATTCAGCCCATTAATCATTAAAAATTAGCTGTTATGTTATTTAAGTTTTAAATTTAATTATAAAATTTGAATTGATGTAAATTTTAAAATGAATAACAATTTATTTTCATACAAACAACTTGCAAAATAATTTTTTTTAAAAGAAAGGAACCCATACAATTATACAAAGATAAGTAGCCTTGCTCACCTGAAGGAGTTGAGCTCCTTCCATCTTGAACTCCATGAACAACTGACACTTGTCAGCGTCGGCCATGGTCTCCGACCGGAAAAGGATGAAGGTAGGGTGACGAAGAGCTAAGCTTGCCTTCACAAGCCTTCGCCCAATGTACCCAGTTGCTCCAATGATCAAGACCCTATGCTTTCCCTCCATTAGGAAGATCGAGCACTAGAGGTTAATACTATTATGCTCTACTAACCACCGTTTTCTCACAAGAAGGTGATAAGGTAAGGAGATGTATATATATAGACAAAAGTGGGGACCTTCCATTATATTTAATTCCTACTATCCCAGTTCAAGCAGACAACTTCTTTGATGGAAAACCGCTAGGCAAGTTTAATAAGTTATGGAAGACGATTTGATATATAATTTAAAATGAGAAATATAGGACGACTCCTTGAACTAGGGGTGTAAATGAGCCGAGCTTGAGCGAGTCGGCTCTGGCTCTAACTCTGGCTCGGCTCGAAATTACTTTCGAGCCTCATAATTTTGCTCATGCTTGTCTCAGCTCAACACGAGCCGACGACAAGGAGATGGTGAATGAAAGAGGAGGAGGAAGCCGACGGAGTGGACGAGGAGGAAGCCGACGGAGGAGGAGGTCGAAGGAGAGGAGGGCGTGGGAAGGTGAGGGTGAGGGAGGGGTAGGTGAGTGTGGGTGAGTGTGATAGAATATTTAATGGGTTATGGGTGAGGGTGGGTGAGTGTGATGAATATTAAATTAGTTACCGGTGAGGGTGGGTAAATATGATGAATATTAAATGGGTTACAGGTGAGGGTGAGGATGAGTTAGAACAATTCAAACCGGGCTCCAAATTTGGAGCCCCACAAAAAAAATGAAGCCCAACTCCATTTGTCTTTTCAACTTTTTAGAAATACAAAATTTGTCCAATAATTATTGTATTCAAAAATTTTAATTTCATCTATATTCTTTATTAAATAATTTAGTTAGTTAAATTGAGTATATAATTAGTTTTACAAATTTATTTTTAATAAAAATAATACCATTAGAAAGGTGTCTCACACAAGCAACCCTAGCGAAGGGAATACCAGAACGTGAAAAGCATTTGCCCCCTTCAACGCCTCTTGTTGCCTTCCTTAACAAGCCCTCGAGCCTCCTTTGCGCCACCTTTCTTGTAGAAGTATAATACTTCTAGATTTTTTCTTCCTCCCGTACTCATTCTCTCTCCTCTAGAAGGGTTTTCTCTCCGTCTTGCCATTGAGTAGCTAGAGAAGTAGAATGATTTTTTTTCCTTGTTTTCTCTTCTCCTCTTCCTTTATTCCCCTTTTTTCTACCCTTATCCTTATTCTTGTCTCTTTCCTCTCTTTTTTCCCCTCTACTCCCATTCTTCCTTAACATCTTCTCTTTCTCATTGTTGCCCTCGTCTTCCCCTTTTTTTCCCCTGATCTCTCATCAACATCGATCATTCTCCTACTTTTCCCTACCTATCACTTTGTAGCTACGCCTCACCATCTTTGGACGCTCTTTCCATCCTCACCCTCATCAGTGTCTTCTTTACCTACAGTGGATCTCTGACCATCTCTATTTTCACCTTCGAATTTGCGCTCATCAACCTCCATGCCACCTAAGTTGCTCTCCTTCTATGATGGGAGGGGCGCTTTGTCTATTTGTTATTGTGGACTAATCGCCTCAATCATTGTCGTTCTACTCTTCGTTTGTTACAACCCTTATTTTAACAGCCGTCAAGACTATTGTACACCATCATTTTATTATTTTTTAGTATTCTTCTTCATTTCTTTTTGTGTTTGATGTTGTTAATGTACATTTTTTTTCTTTCTTTTTTTTTCGACGGTGGTCATGACTCGTGACAGAGCCATTGGAACCCCAATGTCTTGACATGCTTTGTGTTTATGTTTATGTCATTTAGGTTTGATATAATATGTTACCATGTTGTGTTATTGATATTTGCTGAGTTTTGAGGCTTATTCAAAATATCTTACATTTTCTTCTTTATATCAAACTTGTAAATATCTGATTGTAATCTTTTGGCTAAAATTAACAAAGCTCATCCAAGAGCTTTTTTTTTTTAAAAAAAAAAGTGCTGTAGAACTTAATAAATATATTTATGAACATTGAGGTTATTTTTATCATTAATAGAATTGAGTGAAATTTTGTGCGAGTGCAAGTTTCACGAGGATACATAAAAACCAATCAAGTATGGTGTATTTGTTGACGGTTAACCTAATTGTCTAACATATGTAAAGATATCTTATCTCATTAACCTATGATCTATAAAGAATTAAAATAATCTGAGAATATTATGAAGAAGTCAAAAATAAAATGTAAAAAGAAAACAAATATATATATATATATACATATGAGTTGACTAGTCACAGTATGAACGCATGTGCTCGCGGAATTTTAGAAGCCAAAATAGACCGATTTGGTGGCTTGCTCACAACCACGGGAATACTTTTTGATACATTAATTATTCAAGCTTGAGGTATCCCAAATGTACCCAAGATAACATTGTTAAATTATTATAATATCTTTTTTAATCTTCAGAGGTCTTTTTACAACTCTATACCAAGCTATGTTTTTTCTACTTCACAATCTTAGAAAGCATAAATAGTAAAAATCTAATCATTAGCAGTACCACAGAGTAGAGTAGATCTTCATGTCCAAATCCAATCCACCTGAAGAATGATCCAATAAATGCTAGTTGTCAAAGTTGTAGGCAACCAACAAAATATGCATGATAGAAAACAAAGTCAGCCACTTAGTATTACTTTTAGTGTATATAAATTATATTCGTATATTTAATGCTAAGGCATCAGCGAAGTTAAAAGGGGGAAATTTATAGAGACACAAAGTCGTGCTATTTTTTGTGAAGTTAATTGGGGGGCGTTTCTCGATTGTTTACTTTATTGACTATTGGCGGTCTTCGGTTGTTTGAAATTTATTATAGAGTCGTCTCTTTTGGTTTACAGAAGGGAGAGAGAGAATTGTCTTGCTTCGATAATTACATATATTACAAAATTTCCTCTCGATTCCTATGCCCCCCCCTTCTCCTTTACTTCTCTCTCTCTCTCTCTCTCTCTCTCTCTCTCTCTCTCTCTCCTCCACGGAAAATACTAGAAACCCTAACCCTAGGTGGGGATTAGGCCTATCAGAACACTAGATCATGAAGGGGAAGAAGGCATTGAAGCAACTGAAGCTCGCGGTGCCGGAACAAGAGGCCGCCGTGGATAAATTCCTGTAAGGAGACCCTCGATTCTGATCCTTTTCGCGCCTTTTTGCTATGATCTGAGCATTATATTTGAGTAGCCTAGTTGTGCTTCGCGTGTTAGCTCCCGATGAGATTCTGCGAGTTTTTTTTTGGATCTATCATTTGTTCTCCAACTATAGTGTTGACGGAATTATAAGCTTATGTCTCTGATTGATAAAAAAAATTTGAACTTTTTGGACTTTAGGACGGCGAGTGGTACATTCAAGGACGGTGATCTGCGGTTGAATCAGAAAGGGCTGCGGTTGATCTCGGAAGAAACTGAAACACCAGTAAGTTAATCTCAATGCTCCAGTCAGGCCATAGGGAGTGTGTTATAATTGCTTCGGTTTTTTTTTTTTTTTTTACTTTTTAATTTACAGGCACCAGATGTAAAAGAGATAGATTTGCAGCCGGAGGATCTGGAGGCCATTAAAGTTATCGGGAAGGGAAGTGGTGGAGTTGTTCAACTAGTGCGGCACAAATGGATGGGAACATTTTATGCCCTGAAGGTATAATAGTGGTGACATAACTTTCTCCTGTTCCCGATTCTGCTATTTTTACAATCAGCATCTTGGTCGTATTGAAGCAAACCACACTACTGGGATGATGTATTTTTCTCCATTCCTGATGTCTTTCTTAGGGTCCAATATCATACCATTTACTTGACTGTAGTGGCACATTGCTAAAACCTTTTCTCATTCTGCAGACTATAGAAAGATAATCTTGCTATTGGCACAAGTTCCTCTATAGCAAGATAGTTATTGTGAGTAAAACTTTATAGTTGGCGTCAGGGTTGGGAGAAAAAAAATTCGTGAGGAGAAAAGCTGATCACCACTGCAACTTGTGTCGCTAAAAATAGATGAACATGACCAATTGAGGTCTTTGTGCATTTGAGGCTAAACTGGTTTTGATTGAGGGATTTTGATATGCAGCAAACCTTATAGATGTTGATAGAGATTCAAAAGTTGTTTTTGAAGGAGTTGTAAGAAAAGACTAGAATTTATTGATGGCTCGTGGATAATTGGTATAAGTTCCATTGTTATGGCTATGCTTCACAAGTCTGGTACTGAAAGCTAGATATGTCAGACACCATAAATTCTGTCTGATATTCCTCTTAGAGACCCCCCTTAGCTTCACCACGAAAAAAAAAAGTGAGAGTAGTCTACTAGTATACGCCTTAAAAGCAATTAATTGCACCTCAAGGGACTAAACTTTTCCATGGGGACACTAATAGAAAGGACAAAATTCCAGTTATAGTAGATCAAATCGTATGTAACTGCTTAGGAATTTGTGTATGGTCATTCAATCAGTGGAAATTAAAGTTCTGACTATTATTATTATTATTATTGTTGTTGTTGTTGTTTAATGTTTCCGCTTGACACTTGAAACTGTGATGATTTCAAGATATTGTCTCTTGCAGGGTATTCAGATGAATATTCAAGAGACTGTTCGTAAACAAATAGTACAAGAGCTTAAAATAAATCAAGTATCCCAGTGCCCACATGTAGTTGTTTGTTATCATTCTTTCTATCAGAATGGTGTGATTTCTCTTGTCTTGGAGTACATGGATCGTGGATCTCTTGCAGACATAATTAAGCAGATTAAAACAATTCTTGAGCCTTATCTTGCAGTTCTCTGTAAACAGGCAAGTGCATTTCACTTTGTGTTTTCATGCTTTTGTGACTAGGACTTAATTATTTATCTAATATGCAATGCTTTCTTTGCACATTCAGGTTTTGAAGGGTTTAGTGTACCTTCATCATGAAAGACATGTAATTCATAGGGACATAAAACCATCAAACTTGTTGGTCAACCACAAAGGTGAAGTAAAGATTACTGATTTTGGAGTAAGTGCTGTGCTTGCTAACTCCATGGGTCAGCGAGATACCTTTGTAGGAACCTACAATTACATGTCGGTATGTTGAGCAATTCCTCTTCTCATTGTAGCCAAAATACTTATTCCTTATAAGATCATACAACCAATTTCTGTCTTTTGGAAGCACTGGAGCACATGAGCTGATAATGAATTGATATTCTGGTTTTTATTCAGCCTGAGCGAATCAGTGGAAGCTCCTATGATTATAAGAGTGACATATGGAGTTTAGGTTTGGTAATACTAGAGTGCGCAATTGGTCGTTTCCCTTATATACCAGAAGAAGCAGAAGGTTGGCTAAGCTTTTATGAACTTCTGGAGGCTATTGTGGATCAGCCGCCACCTTCTGCACCATCAGATCAATTTTCTCCTGAGTTCTGTTCTTTCATTTCAGCTTGGTATGCCCAACATTCTCAACATTATCCAATTCAAGTTTGGACATTTTTAGCTTTCTTTTTTCCTAAAGATAAGCAGAATGATTCATGTTCTTTCATAAATCATAATGTTTTTTGGGTTACTTTTGTCAGATATGATTTTCTGTAGCATGAATATTAGGTATGACTAGTTTATCTGAATGAAGTTATATTTTTCACCAATCTTCACCTTTTCAAAGAAGCATCTCCATTTCTTAACTGGTGAGCAGTTCCCTAAAATCAGCCTATTAATATTAAGCTTAATTTCAATTAACAAAGTCTTTCCCACCTATTGGGAATTGGCTTTGTGGGTCATCTCTGATTTAAAAACTCAAAAACTTTTATCTTTCGATACATGATAAAATAGAAAAAGAAAGGCATCCTAATGGTCTAGGTAGAGCAAAATGTATGCAATCTTATTCTTATTGCTAGAGGGGCTATTTTCATGGCTCAAATGCACAATTGCTTGATACATGTTTACCTTGCCTTCATACTTTGTAACATCCTATGGAACATGGCAAAATCACATACACTCTGCTTTCTGACCACTAGAATAATGGCACTAATGTTTTTAATATCTCTACTGGTATTGTGTGGAGGGGTAAAATTATACTGATGAATTCTGTTTCCTGTCCGCCCTGCAGCATACAGAAGGATCCCCAGGAAAGAATGTCCTCCTTGGAGCTCCTGGTCTGTATTCTTTTTCTTTGACTTATATAGTACTTAATTGCACTACTTGAAGGATCTCACCGCAGATCATAATTTTCCCCGCTTTCAGGATCATCCATTCATCAAAAAGTTCGAGGACAAAGACATTGATCTGGGAATTCTCGTTGCTAGCTTAGATCCTCCTGTAAATGTACCTGAATGATGTTTTACTCTGTGATGCTTCCTTGTGTACACAAGAGTATAATGACAATGGATTGCTATTTGCTCCCAACCTACCAGTTTTTATGTGTAGATGCTCTTAAGTTATGGATTCCCTCACTGCGTCATCCAAGAAGATCAAATTGCTGAAACATTTCTGATGCCCCCCTGCTAAGAGTTATTGAAGATCAGAGACCCACTCATCATAGGCAACAAGGCAACAGTGAGTTGTGCTATGTTTGAGATTGAAGCAATATGGGCGTTCAATTAAGTCGAAGAACTAGATGGATTTGCAGGAAAATAAAACATTCGTTGGAGTCAAGACCAAGATATTTGTTTGAACGAGATCTATATTACCTACTGTTATGATTTTATTGTATTAACTAGATCTATAGTCTCAATCAGCAATATGCAGTAGATGTAGTTTTGGGGTGATCCTCCAATTGGATGTTCGCTCTTGCTCTCAAACATAAGAGTAGATTGTTAGTTGGGACTGTAAAATTTCAAGTTCTATTGGATCTTTTTATTTGACTTCAATTGGACTCAAGAACATGAGACAATAATCCTGGCTTGTTTTTCCAGGGAAGGTGGTTGTATGTTTGCTGAAGGCATTAACTATGAACTACAAACTAGAATATAACTTATTCTTTTAGATGATATAAAAATTGACAACACAATGTCAAATGGCAAATAGTGGATGGGGAGACAGGATAATAGCATATTGGAGTAGCGTCAAAAGATCATTACAATGTCAAAAAAAAAACATTATTCTCTTAAATGAATATAAAGAAACGATACAATGTCAAAAGGCAAATATTAGAGTAATGTCAAATAGATACGCCGTCATTCTTAAGCTTATATCAGCTGCTACTGTCACATATTCGCACGCTATTTATTCTCAAGAGCAAAAAAGATGAATAATTTCCTTGGTTTATCTTCCCACTATTCAATTCTACGGTGCAACCAATGCCACGCGTCTTCTTATAAGGCTGGAATAGAGGGAGGAAAGAACGAGCGAATAAATAATTATCCCAACTTATTATGATAAGCTATTCCATCCTCTGCTCTCAAGTCTCACCAAACCTTTGGTGCATATAGACATTGACAAATTCATAGTAAGGAGTCAAGTTTCTTCTCAATTTCATGCCAACTACAAGTCATCTAGGATTGTAGCAGACGACACAATTCTATAATCCAAGTCGATCTGGTGTTCAAGCCTAAAGTTTTCCTCGAAGTTTCCCCATTTTCTTTCACTTGGATAATTTAAAAGGTAGACCAATCTTAGATTAATCCTATATAATGCTGGGGAAAGCTTCAGAGACTGACTTTATACTAATGTCCAACTTGTGAGTTGTGACTAGTATGACTTCAATGTATTTATCTCGGCATAATATCAATTTCATTGTTTGATATGTCAAGAAAGGAACACCATTCCGGAGGATAAGATAAGAATAGTAGGACAATTGGCTCCAGGAATAGGCACAAGTTCGCAGAAGTTTTCTTATGATTTGAAACTCTTAGATTGGATTTCTATGTTTTGACTGATAGCTGACATGACGAACGTTAAATTGCAATGGATGAAAGAAAAAGATGGCGATTTGGATTCGGATTAAATATTCGCGGGCTCGGGTTCTTATCCTTTACGTGGTCTCATTTCTATTTATTTAACCAGGCCAGAGAGAGGAGGATTATATTGATCTGGACTATGGAGCATGGAATCTTAGAAATTGGACGACTGCTCGTGTCAGAACAAACTTTATCACTTATTAATTCTTTAATGTGATTCCCCATCCACTAATTTCAAGTTTAAACAATGGGTCCCTGAACATTGTGCAATTTCTCGGTAAAAAATCCATAGTCATACTGCTGACTTTCCTAAAGCCAGCAGAACAGAGTCCTCCATGCACTAGATAAAATACAAAGAAGCATAAAGAATTATTCCAAAGTTGGCAGCTATATATCCTGGCATACCAATGTAAAGATCTAGCATCTTTGTATTTAGAAAAGAAGAAGAAGAAGAAGAGAATTTAGATGGTTGAAGACATCACAGAAATGTTATCTGGGAATCCATGCTCTTATGACGAAGATGACGAGCTACATGGACAGTCTTCCATCTCCAGCAACTCCGACAGCGAGTCTTCGTCTTCAGATCTCACAGAGGATGCAACCTCATCGCCAAATCCACCTCCATCTCTTAAGATGTCGTCGTTGCCGTCACGACTGGAGTCGAAAGGGCCACTCTATGAATTATCTTCTCTCATGGAACAACTTCCTGTCAAGTGAGTAATTGATAGAAGAGCATGACAAAAAGGAAATTTCATGCATGATAAGATATATCTCTCTGCCTTTTTCACTCCAGTTATGGTTTGCATGGTTTTGTATAGGAAAGGGCTGTCAAACTTCTACCAAGGGAAATCTCAGTCATTCACTTCTCTATCAGATGTGAAATGTGTAGAAGATCTGGCAAAGAAAGAGAGTCCATATAGAAGGAAGACGATGAAGCCATGCAAGAGCTATGGAGGTATAGATGAGACTCAGAGGTCTTCCCATGCACCAGGGCCATGCAGCAAGACAATAATGAAGAAGCCCTCAAGAAGTCCGTGTGCTACTATGCTTGCTACCAGTCACAACAATAGCTTTCTTTCCAGGCCACCTCGCAGTCCTGTAAACAAAGACCTGAGCCACAACTAAAACGCCTGTTTTGATGGACTTGTGAATAGAACTATAGCATTTAATTGAATTCAACGGTTGTGTAGATGACAAGTGAAATGAAAGGATATTAGGTATGTAGATAAGGAATTTCAAATTGAAGCAATTTCTTTCTTCCACCTTTATATTGATTGACGATAAATAAAAATCTTTAAAACAAAAGCGGAGACCCTTAATTATGGGGGAATAAATCGTGAGAATAACACAGTGCACAAAAGGAGAGCTAGGCTCCAAAGGCTCACAGCTCAAAACAATATTGTATAACCTAAAGAAGCAGCACTATATGCCTTTATGCTTTCACTCCGCAGCTTAAATTTTATCATTTCACGGTATGAGAATGTATTGAAAGTTTGGTTTGGTAGGATCCGAGAATATTTGTAGCTGAAAACCCGATCCAGCAAGCAAACGTCAGAAAGCATAGTTGTATATAGCCTTTGCAACACCATCTTCATCATTGGTGGCTCCAATAACATTGGCCACGGCTTTCGCCTTCTCAGATCCATTGGCAAGCGCAACTCCTAATGATGCTAATTCGAGCATCTCAACGTCATTTTCCCCATCACCAATAGCCATTATCTGCACCGCAGTGAGACAAGCTGATCACATCTATGAACAATGTAGCAAAATTTGATACACCTAAGCTATCCAAGAGACCTAATATAACTTGAGATTCTACAAATTTGACTTGAACAAAGATAAAACAATGAATGATTAACGCTTTAGGGACTGGAATTTTTTTTCTTCTACATTGACCAAGAGATCATTTATTTCAAATAGCGAAATTTTGCATTAGTTGGCCCTTTGGCTCAAGTTTTACTTCAGAGATGACAAATTTCTAAATTGATTTCTTTCCATGTCTGGAGGCCTTCTGAATGTCTGTTAATTGGTTGTGTAAGTCTAAACAACAACCAAGAATGTAGATGAATTCATGCCACTCAGCATTAAAACTTTATGCCAATCCTTACATTATATAACTTTTTTCTCTGTAAGGAAAAATTAGGTTTATCTTCGAGAAACAATTGGTTATACAAATCTGCTAATTCTTTTGGAGCCTTCAAATATTGCAATCTTCTCATCTTTGACTTAGCCACCAAGTTGTATTATCACCAGTAATGATATTCCAGAACAGTTTATATCAGCTCCAAGGATTTATCGGAGCAATGCAATAAACATCTTAAGATAAGATAAGACATGATAGATTTAGGAGAAATATCTATAAGGTGAAAGTAGTGATTTTAAAGATCAGGAATCTTGTACCTCTTTTGATGTAATACCAAGGTGATCCAACAGCATCTTTACACCATCACCCTTCGAAGTCCCAGCTGGGACAACTTCAAGCATATCTGGCTGTGCCTGGACAACACGTGCTCGGCCTGTTGTTGCTTCTTCCCAGTGTGGCCGTATAGTAGAAGAAACCCCCTCAGCAGTGTCAAGAAACAGTAATTTCTGCAGAGTTTTGTAAAGTATCTAACTATCATGCACAAGAAGTTGAGCAAAATAGAATCTGATAAATATATTAACACAAATCTTAGTGCCTTTATATATGCACCAGTTTTATTGCTTATCTAACCATGATTGTATGCGTTAGCACAATAAATATGATATGCTCTATAGCCTCAGCTTGTCTTGTGAGCAAGACACATATTTCTTTAACATAATTTATTCAGAAATTATAACATAAAATGTAACAGAAACAAGAGCTACAAGCCTACAATGCAAAGTAACCGATCACATGCATGAATTATTTCTTCTACCCTTTTCATTGCTAATCACCTGTGCAAATGCAAATCTTCAGAAAATCTAGAGCTTGAAATGCTCCGGTAACTCGGCAAGTAGTGACCCAAATAGCAATCTAACATAATTTCACTGTTAAGATCTTTTTAGTATTCTAGCAAAAAGTATGTTGTTTTGATCAATATGAGCATGTTGTTGTTATACATAGTCGAATATATCTTTAATTGGAATTCATCTATATTGGACAATTCAGCAGCACCTTACCTGTATATCAGCAGCTGCTAACAGCTGCTCAACTGAAGACATGACCTCTGCCTGCAGAAGAAGTTTCAGCATGAGTTGGTCAAATCTTCTTACAACATGAAAAGAGAAGGGAAACTCAAAGAGCAGAAATTGTAATCTATTATGACTACCTTTGGCTCATGGTATACAGTATGTAGTGAATCAACCAAAGGATGGTCGAATAATGTGAAACATCGATCCTGGGAAAATGCTATCAGAGGAATCTCGTACTCCAGAGAATACAAAAATGCCTGCAGCAAGCTGGTAGAGTCTTGAGTACTCATGTCACTTTTATACGAACACTCTATGTTATCAATTATAGAACTAGTCAAAATGATGAACCACAAATCTGAAATGAGTAGAACATCTGAGAAGATAGTCTTAAACTATGTTATAGCTGAATTTGCAACAGAATCCAGACAGATCAAATTGCACCCACATAATACAAGCTCTAGTCATCCAAGCAATTAGAAGGCATTAATCTGAAGGTCAATTATAGGATACAAAGGCCCTACATAATATTGTAAAAGCAAGCATATGAAGTTCCAATGAAGCAATTTAAGAAGATGCAAAAAATTGGCATTCATATTCTTTTCTTTGGGAAAAGGTAAAATCCGGTCTCATGGCTAGTGGCTGGAATATGAAACCTAGAACATCTGAACATGTATTTCAGAATACCAAAAATTTAAAAATAGGCTTCACACAAGAAGATTAAAAGTAAATGTGAATATTTATTAGAAAACAGAGAAAAAAATATCGACTAATAAATCATAATCAATCTAGCCAAAAAAAGAAGAAGAGAAAGTTCTATACCTCCCTACAAACTCCTTTGTCCAAGTTTGTTCTACAAATCTCTCTTCCTTGCCTTCCATAAACAAGCAATCCCTAAAATCCAAGTTCACAAAAGAAAAGAAGACTTGAGTTCTAATATGTCAATTAGGTTATGAAATGTTACAAATAGTACAGGTCAAAATATGAACATCATGCTAAACATGTTTACAATTAGCATCAACCTTGTGCAAGTGCCATCTCTTTAGAAGACCAGAATAGTTTTAAGCAAGCTAGATCTTAATCAGTCACCAGAATAATTAACTTAAGACATTTTTATCCAAAAAAAACATTTCTTATCAAAAAACATTTTGGTTTTTCACATGAGTACAGGAACCTGTCTGTGTATATATATACATATCATATAATCTACAAAAGTTACTAGCTATAACACAAAAGGAAAGAAAAAATCACTCCTTGGAGAAGATGGACAAAGAAACCTGAAGAAATATGCCCGGCGAGACGTCAGACATCACACCACTTTTTCCAGTCAATCCAACCATCTTCAGAGCACTTACAACGGCAGGACGTGTCTGTTTTCAAGCATTAAGGAGATTGATCACATTAATACTGGGATTCTACGCCAACACGCAATATTAGACATTAGTTAGTAACGAAACAATAGTTTTTCTGTTTATGTAGAGGGTGCTTCAGGAAAATGAGATCTAATATGGTTTCCTGACTTTCTTCCACTGTGAACAAGGAATGTGTTCATTAATGAGAAATGAGCACGCGTCTAAGTGAAACTTTTGACTATCAATAGCTTATCTTGCAGGCCACTAGCCCCTCTGTCTGAAAACCCAAACAAGAGAGAGAAACTTTGCACCTTTCCAGTAGCAACAACAATATTAACTCCTCTTGATATTGCTTCTCTTAGAGCTTCAGCTGTTGCTGGAGTAACTTGACTTTTACTGTTCAAAAGTGTACCTTGTTTAAAGGAAAAAGTTAGCAAAGAAAGCACTTTAAGAAATTATATGATGCAACTTAAGTCAAGACTACTGCCAGCTCACCATCCATATCACAGAAGATATAGCGGAATTTTGGTCTATAAAATCTCAAATTTCCTGCTTTCTTCATATCATTGGTAACTTGTCCTGTAAAAATTCTTAGACGCAAGGGTTTCTTATAGTACCTCACACCTTAAAAGAACTCCAGAAGGAGAACAAGAGATATATGATGAAGCTGGAAATTAAGTAGAGATAAGTATCAGCTATCAAGAAAAACCTACCATCTGAATTTTCTGATTGAAGTTTGCTGTCAGTATCAGCATCATAGGTGCTCTTAATTAGCCCTTTCCCTTTCCATTCAAGACTTTTTAAAACTAGTTCCTCCTCCTTCTCCATTTCTAATTCAGCCTCATCACTAATCTCATGATCGAAGCCTAGAAGATGCAACAAGCCATGAACCTATACGACAACAAAGAAGATAATCAGAAGCAACAAATTGCCTATCTAGTGTGGAGTTTAGCATGAATATATTGACCTTGTTTTGCAAAAATGCTTGCTGATTTCAGTTAGATTACATTATCTAAATATTTTTAGTATCAGTAACATCACATATCACATAATATAAGAAGACGACAAACTTAAGATAATGGCTTTTAAAAGATGATAAGCCTGCAACAATTATACTCTTAGCATAAATTGTTATTAAGTAAATGAGATTCTTAAGCATCTAGAAAATCTTCCGTCAAATTGAGCTGCATAATGAATAATCAGGTACAAGAATATATTTGTTTCAAAATGTAATAGTTTGTATAAAAGATCTATATGAATTTCAAATGAACACTAATAAAAAATTAATATTACTCCAAGAAAATGGAATATTCCATTTGACAAATAATTTCTATGTAAAATTTAATGGACAAATGAAAATAATGATTGACTCACCATGAGGATCCTTATTTCATCAAGAATCGTGTGACCTCTCTCCTCTGCTTGTCTAGCAGCAGTCTCAACGGAAATCACTATATCACCAAGCATTAGCTGCAAGAATGAAGAATGCTATAAGTAAAAGAAAAAATGTGAACAAAACTAGAACAAAATGAATTCTCTTGACCAAAATACATATCCTTACTATGGGAAGATCAAGTTCAGGTATGTGTTGCGACATGGAGAGCACATCAGTAGCATGATCCTCACCTCTCCAGTCTTTGTTTAATGTTCGGATGAAATCATCATTGCAAAGCAATATGGATAGCTCAACCTTTTCATATTTACCAACATCACTTATTGAAGGGTCTCTGGTTTTATATTCCGAGTCCTTGAGGCCGTCGAAAGCAATTTTCATTGCCATCGGAACGTTCAGCTTTAGCATTTCCGCAATGCTCTGTACAAATGAGGAAAAATAGGTGGTCAATCATAAAGAGCAGAACCGAAGAATTAATTCAAAGCATTCATTGACAATGTTATTCAACAGGTTAACCACAACCATAAATGTTGCTAAAAAACTACAGGGCCAAAACAATTTAGCCATACGAACGCATTTTCACATTGTCAACTAGTAAGAGAAGGAAGATTTATTTTCTAAGTTGTGCACATACAAAACAATGGTATTGTCTTGGAATTTTGGTAAATCTTCTACCAAATTCATCAGATATTGAAGATGATCTTGGCATGTACTTCTTTTCCAGAACGTGGGTACATCAACAAGACAAAGATAATCTACATCTTACGTCACGATATTTCAAAAATAACAATATACCTCCAATAACGCATGAAGCCAATGTGCCAAACAATCTACCAGAAAAGCCAAGAACTCCTCTAGTAGAGATCAACTTAAAACATAATGTACCACTAAACTCCAACACTCAGCTAATGAACATAGCACCAAGAAATTCCAAACCTTTCCTTCAAATATCACACATTTAAATCTTACAAGAAACTAATCCACCAACTGAAAGTGCCAAAAGTGAATCTTTACAGGAAGCACAATTTAACACGAAAAAAAGAGTCTTGTTTTTCATTTACCAACACTTCGGGATCATCGGGCATTTCTTCCTCGATGCCGATTTTGACGCTAAGCTCGAGCTGCTTCTCCTTGGGCGTCTGCTTCTTGGACACCGCCTGCCGCCGCCTCACCTTCCGGAATCCGCGGAGACTCGCGAAGAATCCACCGAACGGAACCGAAGAGCGCGAAAACCGAGACGACACGTGGAAGGATCTCAAAGGAGGGAAATGGGAGAAGACCGAGGTGGAGAGCGAAGGATGAGAGAGAGGAGACGAGGACGCTGGAGACGCCACCGTCTGCTGCCGCAAGAGAGCGGCGACGATCGGCCGTCGAGATCGGGAGGCAAGGGGGAGGGCTCGAACGACGATTCTCGCCATGGGGATTGGAGAGGGGAGGTGAGGAGAGGAGGCGCGTGTTCGATGGCCCGGAGAAGGTATTAAATGGGCCAGAACCCAAGTGACGCAACTCAACAAGTGACCAACCCTAAAACCGAATTAATGAGCACGAGGGTTGACCCAAGTTGGTTCACTTATTTATTTATTTGTTTGTTTTGATTGATTGATTGATTGATATCTAATCTTACTAATATTGAGTATTTTCTTTGTAACAGTTACAAAGGCCCAAATGATAGATCCGTATCCACTGTAAGGGGGGGAGATGAACAAGTCAACAGTTGATAAGATTTTGGTAGATATTTGTGTTTTAATTAAAAGTACTTCAAGGTGTATATCCTAATGCCCGTCTTTCCTGACCAATAAATCCTCCCAACATACATTTGGCAGACAAAATTACTGACAGACTTGGAAAAAAGAAAGAATTTTATTGAAATCAAAACTTTGGACAACAGGGAATAGAACTCATACATAAAATTTCCTCATTCTGGCATCCCAAGGTCTTCATGATGACCAAGGGATTAATACTCTAGCCGGATATACTCTTTGTTATCCTACAGCTTTACATAGAGTAAGTAATAAAACAGCAAACAACAAGTATAGCTTCCTCTATCTAGCAAGCACGAATCTCAGGTACACGACTCGGAACTGGCTGGCAACTGCTGGATGATTTCAATGCTCCAAAAAGACAGGATAGCCTCTTTATCATGGGCTTTGATTGATTTCTACTTGAGGAGGAGACGACCATATCTTTAGAAGCAACAGAGAATGCATCGTAGCCGTCAAGATCTGCCTCAGTTACAAATACTTCTTCATCACCTCTGGGAGGAGTAGTTGGTATGTATGCTGCAATCAAGTGCCCTGATGGAGCAAAGGGACGCAAAGCAGAAGTGAAATCTTCACAAAAATACTCATTAGTGCCATAGCCTTCTAAGTCTGCTGCAGTAATCAGAACTTCATCCCCTGTCAGCGAGCATGTCGGCCTCGGGCTAAGGATTGCAGGGTAGTCTAACTTGCGCTTGCTGTATTCTTGAACAGCCTGATCAAGAAGCAAGGAGGAAATAAGTTCGGCAGCAATCAGAGGTACGACCCAGAAACAACAGGGAAATCAAAAGGAAGAAAAAAAGGAAATTATGAGAGAAAAAGTGAAGAACTCTCACAATAAAATGTGTTCCATACCATTATATCAAAAGCAAAACAGAAGATCATTGTCCATACCTGCCATTGAGATGGAGCCAGCAGGACCCGAGGCCTTTTAGAGCGCACATACTCCAAAGCAGATTCAGGTGTCATGTGCTTATACTCAATCTGCATGTTAAAAGTAACGTTAAAATAAGTTGAGATGATTTCAACAAGAACACATACTTTTGGGGGTCTGGTACGGCTATACGGCAAACTATACTAGATAAATGTAATTGAGAAATAAACTTTTTAGGAAGTGGAGATACCAGATAGCATAAAACAATGGTGGTGCTACGTCCTCTTCCAGCTTTACAATGGACGTAAGTAATCCTCTCACGAGATGCATTCCCTGGAATAAAGAAAGAAGATTGTTCAAATTACAAATACAAAGTCATATCAGGTACAGCAGAAATGGCTATGTCTATCATTTCTTACTATAAAAATGTCGAACGTACAAATAGTAGGTAAAGGATGGTCATAGGCATTCATCTTCTCTTATTGTAGTAAGGAAAATAATTTTAAGTAAAAGAAATTGCAACAAGCTCGACAGAAAACAGGATATAGATTAATAATTAATGTGGTTAGGTCGTACAGTTGATATGACAAATTCTAAAGACCTTCAAGTCATTTGGCATCAAATCAAACTTGTGACAATCTCTAATTCAATTGAAAATAAGATTTTGAAGAGGTACAGTTGACAAATTTATGGATAAAAAAATACAGGAAGGAACTGTTGTTCCTGAAAACTTACGGTGGATGAAGTCTACAGCTCTGCTAATGTCCACAAGAGAAGGGGCAAAAAGGTAATCTCTGGTAGGAATGACAAGGTGATCAATGCCATGAGCCTGGAAACGACAACAATGTACAAGAGGAGGTAAGCACGACATCAATCTATTCGGGAAAAAGAATGCGCTTTATCACAAAATTATCAGGTTCACATATGCTAAAACTTTACAAAATATTGCAAGCAGAGTAGATGCAATTTCATAGATTTGCAGATCTAGCCCTATTTCTTGTCCGTGGACAGCCAGATTTTAACCATATGAAATCTTAATTAGATGCTGCTGCTATAATACAAAGCATACTAAGTAGAATATTGAGTACCATCACTTTATTCTAGATGAAAGATCTTGACAAGTCTAAAGAACTGCTTGATCCAGAACTTGACAATTGTTACAAGCGAAGTTAGCACTTGGAGAAACCTTTGCAGATCGCAACTAAAAAGATACATTGTACACCCTTTGAAATTAAATTCATCCAATCTATGGCATACTTCCATGGATCATAGCAGAATTCCAGAATTATGGGGAACTAATACATTCTTTTAGCAACAGGTAACAGCCGCTCCTTGAGAATATATAATATACAAAAGAAAAGCATTATGAAAGTGAGCATTAAAGTTTACGAGAAGGGAAAACTACCTTATACAAGGATGATGGAACCAAGGTCTCATATGGTTCATTAAGGGTGACAACTCCTCCTACCCCGAGCCGTTGTAAGCGAGGTACATCGTTGGGAAAAGGCACCGCTCCCAGCAGAACATACTAGCAATTAAAAAGAACAAGCAAGTCAGTTGGCATCGTCAGAAAAATGCGTTCCAAAGTCTACAGCATAAAGACAGAAAAATAATAAAATTACACGATCCATAATTTTAGCATGAAATCAAGCGCACGATCGAAGATTTATCTTTACTTAATAAAATTAAAAAAAAAATGTTTCAGTGCTAATCTTAATTGGATTGTCCAATATCTAATGGGTATCAAGCAATTCTGTACAGGTTTTTCAAACAAGGCAAATTATCTGCTACATGCTTTCAGATCCCCGTGTCCTCAATTCCCTTTTCCAGAGGACCGTTTTTCCAGGAATTTGGAGTATTTCCCTACCTCATGAATATGGGGAGGGCTGGTTTTCCCTCTTCGAAACAAACAATCCCAAAACAATATAGAAGAGGAAAAAAGGATCTGGAAGACTAAAAGAGGAAACGAAGAAAGAGTTTCCAACAACACAATCAAGCATCAGCTCAACACTTCATCTCGTTTCCCTACTCAAAATTAATGCGAAACAAAAATTCATGATAGCAGCTAAAAGAAAAGATCCAGAAAATTTTTAGACCAGATAAGAACGCTAGCTATACCTCGTCCACTTTATCCCACCATCGGAACTCCGCTTGAATCTTGTTCCGGAACACGTTGTACATAAGCGTCGGATAGAAAAGAATCCGTGCTCCAGCACCTACAAGCACTCTCTTCGCGTCCACCTTGACAATCTCGCTTACATGCGAATCCTCTGATCCTCCCTCTTCCAGCTGAGTTATCTTCATCGCACGCAATTCCGATACCGACGACAGAGAGCCCTTGTAACCAAATCGAGCAAATTTAACCTCGATAGAGAGCTCGCCGAAAGGGGTTTCGAATTCCTCTATCGAAATCGAGAGACAAGAGAAAAATCTTCGAAGAATCAAATCTTCTTCGCTGCTTCCGAAACCCTTGACAACGAAAGAAAGGAGAAACTGATGAAGGACGAGATGGGAGGAGAAAATGAGAAGTAGACCTATCTATTTATAATTAGGTGGTGTAAACGGTATTTAATCTCCGAGTCGGAAATCTATTCGGACTCTTTTTTTCCGAGTCCGAAAAGATTTCGGACTCTCTTTTTCGAGTCCGAAATGTTTTCGGACTCTTCTTTTTCGGGTCCGAAAATATTTCGGACTCCTTTTTTTCGAGTCCGAAATCTATTCGGACTCTTTTTTTGGATCCGAAACTTGTTCGGGTTTCGATTTTTTTTTTTTCCAATTTGGGAACGAGTTTCGTTTTTTTAAATTTAGGTTGGTTTTTTTTTATTATTTTTATTTTTCTCTCTCTTACTCTAAAATCATTTCAGTTTTTTTCTTATTTTTAATTATTTTAAAATAATATCAATTATGAAAATATTATCAATTAAATCATACTAAAGGTATTTTAATTATTTTAAAATAAGAGTATTTTAGATATTCTAAAACTAAAATATTTTTTACTTAATCAAATATTCTAACTGTGTTAGTTCAAATCTAATCAGGTGTTGTCTACAGTTGGATTTTTTAATTTTTTTATTGTTTTCTATCCGAGTTCAAAAACAATTTGATTTTTTATATATTTTTTTAATATTTCCCTCTTCGAGTCCAAAACTAGTTTGATTTTTAACTTTTTTTTAAAAAAATTCCCTCTCAAAATCCAAAACCAGTTCAGTCTTTTTTTTTTATTTTAAAATTTTTCTGTCCGAGTTCGAAATCAATTTGGTTTTTTTAATTATACTATATATTTTTTCTTCTCTAATTTAGATAGTCCAACAAAAAAGATAAAATATATATTAAAAAGAATATTCTAAGACAAGTAGTTTAATATTCTGTTTGCTTAGTCCACGGTTTCGAGGACGTTGGATGGACCAGTCGCCAGCTATCTATTAACCTTCTATCATCATTGATAAGACTGAACCTATGAGTAAAATAATTTTCAAGAAAAACGAAGTGAATTCATAACCAATCCTCTTAATTTAGAGGTCTCTTCCTTAGATTCTAACTTTATTGCAGCAAATAAAATCAAAAGAAGAAGAAGACAAAGGAGGAGGGTGACAGTAGACTCTTGGTAGATATTGATTGAGATAGCTAGTTACAACATTCACCGCCCAACTGCATTGGATATATTGACCCATTCCTTATCTAGTTACAACATTGTATGAATCAGGCAGTTAGCTCACAAAAACATATATTTAAACGGCATATTAAATATTCATAAAGTTACTTTGAATCAAAAAGCGTGTTTTTTTAATTATCTTACTTTTTAATTTTTAAGAATTTAAAATTTTGCATGGATATAGGTATATTTTGGTTCCTGCATAAATCATACTTATTTATAAATTAAAACTCTCTTTTATATATTTTCTAATTAAATACTTACTTATGTATATTTTAATCAAATATTATATAAGGTAAGTTAGATAGCGTGATAAATTTATACACATTGTTTAAGAAATTTTTTAACATACTTATTCATAGTTAATAATCAAATATAAATTTATTCAAAGTAATATTATACTTTACAATTAAATAATAAAATATAAGTAAATTACAGATATATCTAATTTATATTTAAGAGGTATATATAAATTTATTCTTTAACAAACTTTATGTATGAATCAGATCGGCCCATAGCGATGATTTTATCAAAAATGAATATTTTTTAAAATTTAAAATAATGTGATGAGCGAACAACTAAAATTGGACCCACGGACGGTGGATTCACAATCCATTGCCTTGGTCCACTTGGCTGCATTCGCCCCTAAACCAGATACAATCATACAAATATACAATATTGCCTCAATCTCTCTCAGTTGGTTAGATTCGCTATGGCGGGCGATGTTGCCTCAATCTCTCTCAGTTGTTTATACATAACTGTTTAAAAAAATTATTTGCAAGTATACCTATTTAAAGTCATATGGCAACGAAGGTGAGAAAAGAATAATAATACATCCGCAGCAGCTATCCAAAACATCGCCCACCATCTTGACTTCTAAAAATCCTGCACATAGTTATTATCCACTCCCTGTACTGGATAATACGTAGATGTCTCTGTTTCTAAAACGACTGCTTTGAAGATTTGGATAGATGAAGACTTCTCAAGATGCACATACAAGTATCTTCAGTAAACAAAGTGATTTCTAAGATAAATGCAAGATTGATCAGGTGTGGGTTTAAGGCTTATCCATACATAAACATCGCAGTCTCCCACCACCAACCATCGAACAGAGGAATGTTAACTTACACCATAGTGCACTGTGCCTTTTAAAGGAGAATAGTGTCGGAAGATCTCCAATGAATGACTCTTTTAAAGTACCATAGAGATGACAAATGAAGAGCAATATTATGCCTACAAACAGTTTACAATTACTCTACAAGTTAGAGTGATGTGACATTTTATCAACTTCTAATAATTTATTTCTCCATCCCACAAATAATGATGCTTTATCTTACACTTCTTCTTACAATGTTCACAAAGTGTCTGTCGATAAAGCATTTTTTTTTATATAAATTATGAATCAGTAGACAAATTATAAGCAAAACAAAACAAAAAACTAATCCAACCTGACATATAGATTAAATAACTAGGGCAATCCTTTTAATAATAGATTATAACAAACTTAAAATATATACATATAATGTCTGTGGTAAAAAGATATACTAAATGTCAACCAATCTTAATATCAAATTAAACCTCCAACCTGAGCAAAACACTTTTTAAGAAATGAACTATATAAACTGACTGTACATCTAACTAAACCTCTTCTTTATGCTCTAATAATCTTCTTATGGCAGATAAAATAGAAAATTACAGGATTGTTAAAAAAAAAAAACTTATTTCTATTCCACAAGTAAACGGGGCTTTAGGATTTTATGCCATGGAATTGGAGACGGCTGACTCCATCAATAATGAAATATATATATATAGAATGACAGAAGGAGCCTCCCTTGAGTAGCATACTGATTGAGAGACGGGATGAGGTCTGTCATAGGTTATTATGGTATAAATAATAGGGATGTATAAAGCAACATGTGCAGGGAGGCCTGAGGAAAATTACATCTATCTATTATCATGATGAATCAAGCCGGTGTGGATATAAAATCAGAAATATATCAACCTTGCTATCCTTTTCTTTTGCCAACAATAAAAATTTAGCTAGTACACATAGGCTCCAAGGAACTAAGAAACTTTAGCAACTGGACATCAACCTGACGCTAAAACTCTCTAAAAGTGTAAAAAAATCAGGCATATGAATATAAGAAAGTAATCAGAGTGTTAATACTGGAGAAGGCAAAGAAGGATAAAGGAATGTTAGGTAAAAAGTTGAGGCGAAAAGGTAAATGGGGGATTACTTTCAAAAAATAATACACTGTACAAACAACTTAGCATTCCATGAAACTCATTGGATTATATACAACATAAGTAAAAGCTATGGCTTATATAAGCAATTTACCTGGAAGTAGAAAGAGAATGCAGTTTATATGCCTTAAGGTAACTTTTCATGAAACCAATATAACACTATCAAATGCACACCAAACAGTCACCTAGAATGATTAGCCCAAACATGAAAAGCTGTTTCATGTATATCATCTGGACTTAATAAGCAAAGAAATCAACAGTTGAGTTTTAACTATTTACACAACTTTTACAATAATGTTAAATTGGTTGATATCATTTCTTGTTCCAGATCATCTGGACTTAAGAAGCAAAGAAACCCAACAGTTGAGTTTTAACTATTTACACAACTTTTACCATAATGTTAAATTGGTTCATATCATTTCTTCTTCCAGTTCATCATTAACCGAATAGTGTGAAGGAAGAAATTAGAAATGCAAAACAAACTACTAATTTATAGAATATTTAGGATTACTTGGAAGAAACAATGTCCGAAACCAAACCAGCAGTAGGTTTATAATACAAAGTATTCTAGAAAGTCCAACCTATCACTCCAAGAAAACATAACAAGAAACCAGTTGCTATGCAAGCTCAGATCAATCTAAGAGAGAACCTAGAAACAACTTCTTACAACAAATCACAGCGGCTAGGTGAGATTCTTTATAAAAAATTCGTAAGCTTTTGAGTTTGAAGTCCTAAATTTATGACATAGATTTGTTCTGTAAAACTTCACCAGTTATTTTAAATGTCAAGTATTGGTAAAATAACAAGCCAATTAGTAAAGCTGATGAGTGGCCAGCCACACAATATGAGTGCAGATATATCCTGCTTGCTATTCTAATTCGATAACACAGGCTAAAATAAAGATCTGTTCAATATATAATTTAGACAAATATCCGGCAAATTCACAGAACCTACCCCAGTATTAGCTAGACTGGAAGTTGAACTTTGCCCCCTTTATTCTAAATCGTGTCACTACATCTAAAACATGATGAGCCTCTGAAAAATTAATTATATCTAACTATTTCTCAAATAATATTTTAGATCCCTTTAAGGTTACTAGTGAAGGAGAATCATGACTACATATCAAAGACACTTATTAATGGTTAGAATAGTTTGTTCAACCAGCAAGAAAGAAGCTAATAATGTTATTTTTATGTTTACCATCTTTGTAATGTTGGAAAAGGAGGTCTTACTTAATACTTCCCATATTTCACTTTACTCTTGCATTAGTTGCTATGGGTGACTCTATTTCCTAATGAATAGATACAATTTGAAACGAGCACCTATCCTACTGGTATATAAAGTGATGTAACTCACCTTGTGTGGCTCAGATCATTAGCAAATAGCAATACGTGAGCATCTATCTTACCCCTTGCTTGGCACCTGAAATTCCCACTTCTCAAGCTCCTAATTTCAGGCTTGAATGTCCTACGTGTGAAGAAAACCATCCAACACTAGTACATAATAATATGTGGATCAAATAATTTTGCATTGCAGTAAACAATCAATCCATTCAATGCCCACAAACATTTGTTAAGAGGATCCAATTTCACCTTCCATCACATTTCCACAATCTTTTGTCACCCTCCATGTCCTCTGAAATACATAACCATTTACTAACTGCATCCGACCATTATGTTACAAAGTCTATTCAAATTAAAAGTAAAGATTGAAAATAGAAATTAGAAAGAAGGCAATCAATTTAACAGTCAAACTTCAACAGCACACCATATAACCTTCTAAATCAAGAGTCATTTCAGTTTATTCCCACAAACAAAAACAAAACTACTTGCGCATAAGATGCCTGTAGAATTGTCCAAAACAAGATAACACCTACCGATGTTGCATTTCCAAACTACATCAACCCATATTTCAAAATGCTTTCGACAAGCCAGACAAACATCTCTAGTGTTAGATTTACAAAACGCTATGATTGGACTACTCGCAACCATGAATAGAGGAATCCCAAAAATTTTTACCTCTCCTGCTTGTCCTCCTCGTGGAAGACAGAGATGGGGATTTCGGAATAAGGGAGCTGCTGCTCTCCGCCAAGGTTGTGGGAAGGATCGGGCGGCGTCTCCAAGTCCATGGCCTCTTGAGCGCGATCGAGGTAGGGCTTGAAGCCGACCCGAAAGGAGAGGTATCCAAAGGCTATGGCTCCCACCACCACGATCCCCGACCGAATTGCGTTTTGCCGCGCTCCCCCTCCTCCAACCTTCCCCATTTCCCTCTCTAGGAAATCACGAATGGCTCCCAACCAACTACTAGAGCTAGGAGCTATATTTCCTTTCATTCCAACTTATAATAATCATTACAAAAAAAAATTATTTATAAGTCTGATGATTAGCTTAATAATTAAGCACAGTTAATAATTCGACAATGCAATTAATTTGAATGAGCAGTTCGATAACCTAATAATTTAGAGCAATATCTTTCATTTAGTTTAGAATAATAATTAAACGATGCACACAGTTTAAAATCTAAATTATACAGCTTAATATATAAATTAAAATTTAATTAAATTTTAGTGTATTTATATACAGGAAGGGTTGTCTAGCCGAGCATTCGGGTTCTTAAATGATAAAATCAGAGATGGGCTTAGCCCGGGACATATTTTTGAGTCATTATTGATACTTCTAGTCAATACTATATGTAAACTTATTTGGCTGGCTATGATTTCATTATATTTGGGCTTATGATTAATTTCAATTCTTTCCAATAATTAATAAATAAATAAAATAAATTGTTCCTTTTGTGTGGGCCATGCAAATCTTTGTCGTACACTCGTACTAGATAGCCGTCCGTCGTCGCCGTTATCGTTACCTCAAGTGGCATCTGTGATCCGTGGCATAGAGATTTACTCAACAATGCCTAACTTTAGATTAGCAATTGCGTAGTCTGCGTTAACCTAAGTAGATTAGGGTTATCAATTTAGGACGCCCCTATCTCTTATCATATAATGAGAAGATTTTAATCCCTAATAACTCTCTCTCTCTCTATATATATAATATATGATAAGAGGGGCTCTAGTAGATTATGATACATCCATAAATTATCTCTCTTAGTTCTTTCTCTCCTCTCGAATCTAGACGACCATCTAATCTTAGGGTTTGAAGGTGAATTACTATGTCGTTGTGATCGAACCTCTTTTATCTGCATCAACGATTGAGATAAGTAATTTTTACATATCATTCTACATTTTGTATATGTTTATATGACATAAACACACATTTGTTGGTGGATTAATTTTTGAGATTGATCATTTTGCCATTTAACCTATCTCAAATACTTTCTTTAGCGTGCGCCATGTATGCACAGGGATAAGAATTATTCTTCTCCTAATTTTTCTTATTTCAATTTGCTCATATTCTGCAAGTAATATGACCTCTTGGAGGCAAAATCATACAAGACTCTATTGCTGTTCATATTTCAGTAGATGAAGGGTTGTCGAGGATGAAGCAAGTCATGAGCAGTCTCAGTAATACTATGCCAAAATTTGCCTCAGTAAGTATTGTGGTCAATATGATATTTCAAGCACTCGAAAAAGGAAAGATGAATTGAATCCTATTATTTTTCCGCCTACAAGACTTTGTACCTGCAGTTTCTGCCTTCATTAAGCAACGAGGATTTTTCTCTTTTGTTCGTTGCTGTAAATACTATGTTTGGCATGGCGACACAAAGGAACAAGTTTGATTATAAAACCAAATTCTCACATTTACAAGACAAACAATAAGAGCTTGATAGCAAATAGAGAGCACTAAAAGATTATTAAGCTCGCTATATATGATACATTCCAGCATAAGGATGCTCTCAATTGGCAGCTTTATGCTGCCCTCAATTGGCAGCCAATGTTCCTAGCTTCACAACTATACAGGAAAGCAAATATTGAAACCTTAGAATGTCAGGTAAGAGCAAGTTAGGTGGCAAGAAGGCGCTAACTTCCTCAAATAGTGTGACAATCATATGGCAGCGTTGTAATTTCCTTAAGATCATGCCAAGCATGTGATGTACATCTGCTGAAAGCATCTCGGCGAATCACGGTTAGCTGACATACTTGAGAAGGATCTCTCGTCATCTCGGTTGCACCACTCTATAGTTCAGAACCAAATCTTCGGGTTTCTTCCATATGTAAGTTCGGACAGTGGCAAGACTCATTTCAGGTTGCAGGACCTGCATCAAATGATAATGGGATATAATAAAAGCTGTAATTGAAGCCAGTAATCTCATAATCCATTGTAAAGAAAGAAGAAAGCAACGCAAATCTATATGTGCGTGCCATGACTGCAACCAGAAATCTCATAGAACTTCAAATTCATTCAGTCAGTATCGCAGCACTTGCCTGGTTATTACACAAGATCTCTATTGTTGGCTTTAACTTTTGCCATGGCTTTATCCCTGATCGTAAAGAACCATCTCCAACTGACGAAAGATGCGACTGATTTGTACTTAATCCCAACCCAAATGCCCCTTCAGAACTTCCAGCATCCAATGGTTTGTCGAGAACCAATTTCTCGATCACATAATTTATAACCTATAGATAAAAAAAAGGGAACAATTTAAGACCAAACCCACTCAGGAAATCGTTGAAAAGAAAGTCAAAACAGCTTGATGGCTCTGTTCAGATCACAGGACATTTCCTGAGGTAACAACCAGGCTAACTTATCAACACTTACTTTGTGTATTCGCAATATCCGAGGAGCACTCAATTTCCCTTGTGTGACAATTTGCACAGATGAACCTTCACAAGGTTGTAAATAGAAGCTGCACCTACATTGACGAAGCAGCATAAATTTGACAATAATAACAAAATAATATGAAATATACTGTCAACAAAAGATATATTAAATAGTACAAAGATACTGTCTTTCTTTACCTAGCTTGGCTCATGGTTTATATATCTAAATATGCAATTATTTTGCTCTTCTTTTCTCTTTTCATGAGATAAACCAAGATTGCTCATCCATGTTCAGGAACAATTATAGACAAGAACATAAAGAACCACTATGAAAAAATAAGTTGAAGACAATGAAAATAGACATAAGTAGATGAGGGAGGGAAAATAAAACAGATAATATTCTACTTCAAATTGTATCTCCTGATTACTGATTAACAATCAACCTAAATGCTGTAGAAGAGAGAAACTACTAATGAGCAAGAAACCAAGGTGACAGCAAGTTCAAAATCATAGGGTCAAATTTAGCCCAATAAAAGATGTTGTCCTACTGCATGGCACAGGAAGCTCTAGCTAAAGGTCAAGCTACACTTGATCATATATCAGGTTCTATCTGACTTTCTCATCAAGATAAAATGTAAGACCCTGCACTTATCCTGATCTATTGAAGATAATTCCATGAACGGTAATACATTATGGTCACTTTTATTCTCAACTACAATATAACCTTTCCTCCATGTTAGAATCAAGAAAGACAACCAACAACAAGAGGGAAAAAAAGGAGAAGCTATACTTTGTGCAGAGATAAAATTTATAAAAGAAGTAGAACATAGAGGACCAGGCTTTCGAAGAGAGGGAACTAATATTTGTAAGAAGTCAAAATACAAGAAACGCATTTGTGAAAGTTGCAAAACATTTCTAAATTTCTATATGCTTCTTTTATATGCAGTTAATATGTGATCTACATGTATTTGATTAATTAAAACTGATAAACTCATAATTGGAACAGGATAATGTTGTGATCAACCAGATTGTCCTAACCCCATAATTTGAAGTCCAAGAAGAGCATGGAAGGAGAGAGATTCTGGGAAAACATAATTTTTATATGCTACCTTTTCTATTCCAGAGTGAACCAATAAACATGAACACACAAATAGAACAATATAATGCTTGTTATCAACCAGAACGGCAAAATTCCCCTAATATTTGGGGCCAAATGAAGAAAAGAAAACGAGAAATATTTCTAGCAGATATGAAATTAACAAAGAAATGATGACAAAGTGCATGAGTTTTCTAGAACACTAGAAGGTAATGCAGAACCTCTCCAGAGCTTCTCCATCTACTGTACAGAGATATAATATATCCTATTATACATATTAAAATTTAAAAACTACATTGTTACTAAAAGTGATGCCACCATGACCAACAAGCTCTCTTTCCAGTTGATGTATGAGGGGAAAAACTTAAGCAAACACGTAAATTAGAAGCTACCTTCTGTTCTCTATGATAAGTTCCAAATCTTACATTAAGCGTAGTAGTCATTATAGGGGGTTCACGATAAATTTCTGAGATCAATCCATATCAACAAGAGAACCGAATCTCCTAAATTTATTAGGTAAACAAACATTGCAGATGCAGTATTCCATTGAGACGCATAAAGAGAAGTATGAAATATAGAGGACTAAATACAAAGCTAATGTGGTATCTAAAAGTATTAATTGTTTTAGACACAGAATAGTTTTTGCAGGCAATCAATGTGAGGCAAGATTACTTTGTATTTTCTCTTGGAGGCAATCGACCATTTAACACGCAATCTATACACCACCAAGGTAGATCCTTCTCATCTTCTGTCCCATCCAAATCTGTAATTTTCTTTCTCCAAGGCCCTCCATGAGAACCCTCTGTTATGATTGATGGAGGAGAAACTGTTGAGAATTCAAATGAAGGAAGCACCATATTACTGTGGTTGTCAACTCCATCATCAACCTCAACTCTCGAGTGGGGAATGTTTCTAACAGAGATATCCTTTCCTACTGGACCATCACCATTAGATGAAGCATGTGATCCAGGTCTCTGCCTTCTCTTGGCCAACCAATGGGCCAACAAACCACGAATTGTCTCTTGAGCCAAATTAATCTGCAATAATTTTTAGACATTTATTACAACCATAATTATTGATTATCACAAAGAATGCTTGACAACTTTCAAAATATTGGTACAACATTAATTAATATTATGATTTATGTGAGACTCAAACAACTTAATCCCACCCTTTCTATTATTACTCCAACTTCTAGGAAAGATAAATTGAAATGTAAAATCCCTAGCATATCATCTAAAATCCTAAATCAAGTATGCAATCGTTTCACATTTCACAAAGCATCATTTCTATTATCAAGGATATATCGTACAGTTCAGTTAAGGTTAACAACATAGTCACTCTAGCCAATTTTGTTAGCCAGCAACCACTGCCTCTTCATCCAGCAAACACTAGATGCCATGTAAGATGAGCACTTCAGAGTTCAAACTAATCAGTGAGATCTATCTTGCAGGCAAAGATTCTTGGCAAGTGGTAGAACATCCATGTTTTTAGATTTATTTAACATGTTAGCCACAGACTCATATTTTGATTATTCAGGATAAAAGAGAAAATTAACAGCAGAGGACCATGTTTAGGATTAGCACAAAAAAAAGGCTTGATAATGGGCAAATTAGTTGCAAAGAAAAAAATTCAACCCAAACTGCTGTTTCATCGAAACTGGAAAAATGGGCAAATTAAAAAATTGTGCTAGTACAGGCTGGCCAGCTTATGTGTCCAGAAATATGTGCAGGAAATGAAGATCAAGAGATAGCACGACTATCAATACTTAATCCATGTCCTCGAGAATCCTTATATAAAATTATGATTTTTCACCAACCATATATCATTCACTACGAACCCATTTCCCTAACAGACAACATGATCTGTCATATAATCCATATTGCTTAAAGATATAAAAAATAATGATTGTCGTACATTGGAAAAGCCTTGTTTGGAACTAACAATTATGATTCTTAACCAAGATGCTATAATACTGAGCTCTATTTGTACTACAGGTGGGCTAAACATGAACAGCAGTAGATAAGGCTGACTAGGCATTGTGTACTATGGCATGAGTAAATATATAGTTCAGTTGAAGGTTTGGATGCCACTATAATCCTCTGCATTTAATTATTTGCTCATAAAATTTTAAAATTTGAAACTGACTACTACCTTAAGATCTTCCGGTGCTCCTGATATATTCAAGTCAACCTCATACATTTCTGCAGAAAAACATTGAGGAGTTTCCAGATGGACAGACAAGCATCCAAGTCGAGCATCCATCGTAAACCATGCAGGAATGCTCACCTGGAGAATCAAAAGAAAATAATAAAATTTCACAGACCACAGAATTTTCCTGCACAGTGGTACAATTTGCATACCATTTCAAAGAGCTCTTCCTTCTTTTCATCAAACGAAATCTGCAGAAAAAAGGTTCACTTTTCAAGTCATATCTAGTAAGTGCAACCCAGATGCGTGGATTCCCTATGAAATGCTAAAAGTGCATTATAGCTAAAACTTAAAACTAACTTGGGTGTCAGACATGAACCACATATGCAGAAAAGAAACTAAAATGTTGTATTAGCTATTAAGGAATAACAGAAGCATAAAACAACCTTGCCATAGTCCTCAATTACTGCTCCCCTGGTTATCTCCCACAGCTTAACTGAACCAGCAGTGTCCTGTGACAGATATGCTTTAAGGAATACAAAGATACATACAACTAGTCCTCATGTTATTGATTATTATAAAAGCGAAAGATATGGTAAAACTTCATGATCACCTTAGTCAGGACATGCCTTCTATTATTCAATATTTCATGCCGTATGATTCCTGGGGTTCCTGGAATTGTGAAAGATGGTTCTTTATAAGCAGGAACCTGCAATGAAAAGTATAGGCATTAGTTACGAACAGCTAACTTCTGTATGTATGGCTGCATATCAAGAAGTAAACCTAGTTACTCATATATAATTTTGGAAAAGACTAAAAGTTATCTGTAATTCATGTCCATCAAGAAAATATCTTTTGCAAATGTATGACTTACAGGTGCTGATCCTTCTAAAGAAGCCCTTGCCCTTGAGAAGGATAAATTACCGGCCAAAAATGAGCCACCTCTTTGAAAAGCCTTCTGAGGACTACGCCCTTCGGCTGGCCACCCATATACAGAAGAATCCGTACTTGCAACCCATATAGTGTCATCTTGTAAGGCCAACTGTAAAATTGGATGTTCTTTTGTGCATAGCAAGAGACTTTCTCTTGTTGATAAATCTGTAAGGTATAACTGAGATATCCAGAATTGAAGAGAAAACAGAATTAGATCAAAGTGACTAATCTGAATCATTAGTAAAAGAATCTCTCCCATGACAATGGAACTTGGTACTCACAGAAAGGTCCCTCCCACCACTATAAACATGTGAAAATGATGGAGTACTCGCAAGTGCCCAGACAGAATCTGTATGGACAGCATAAGAATGTACACAACGTTGTTGACCAAGATCCCATAAGCTGCATTAGAAAGTAAGAAAATGCTCCGTCAATGATAAAGTGAGACAGAGAGGAGCATGAAGTTTTTCAAAGAAAAGTAATATAAGTCTTGGTTTTTCAAAACCTAACATTTCATAATATCTAAATCAACAGATTTTAACAAAGACCATTAAAAAGGAATAAATCAATATAAGCTGGAGGGATATTTCAAGTTATAGAACATGAGAAAAGTAGTATTTCTTACCGAATCAATGAATCTGATGACCCTGATAAACAAAACCTGCAAACAGATATTCATTAAACCAAGTTTGTATATAAATCTAACAATAAATAAATAAAATAATTTGTCACAGAAATTAAGGAGATAGAATTATTTCTATCTACACGTCCTTTTCTGAGAACATTTGTGCCTACAGGTGTGTTTTTCTTATATGCCTGGTAGGTTACATGAGGATGCAATCTCGTAGGTAGCAAAAGTTACACTCATGAGCATATTGCGACAGAACATCCATCCATTTCTTCCCATGAAATTGAGAATAAGTTGGAAACCTAAACCAGTACTAAAAGTGCACCGAATGTGGGAACCCTAACTTGCATTAAGTTACATCTTAAAACCAGTTTCTTTGTTCCCCTAGGCCTGTTGGACAGCAATGCCTGATGATTCCTTATTCTTTTACTATACTTTTCAAAGGTACTGTAGAAGACTAAGATAACGTTTCCCCAAGTATTCAATCTTCCAATCAACAATATAATCATATATTGGAATGTAGCATTATTAGATTTCAATTTAGGATGCCTATAATACAAACCTGCCAGTTGGATCCAATAGCAATGCCCTGATGTTGTCAGTGTGCCCTCGCAACTTCATGCTCTTTGAACCAGTTCTTGGGTCCCAAACACGAATAACCTACAAAATATAAATGGAATATAAACAGGCCAAATTGAAGGATAAAGAATAAATTACTGTATCATGGCATAAACTATTAAATTAAAAGAAAATTTGCACACAAAACATAGACTTTCTGGATATCCAGATTAACTCAAGTATACCTTCTCAGTTCCACCAGAAACAAGCAATGTTCCACTATCATTCATTGCTAGGGCATAAACTGACTCTTTGTGGCCTTTGGCGGCAACTGGACTATATCCATGTGGTTGACTATTATGCGTAGACATGTTATTGCTAGCATTGATACAACGCAAACTTGTCAAAGGTTGCCCAACATTTCCATTTGAATTCTCGTCTATTGTTGTATCAACAGATTTAACAACTGGAAGAAGAGCTGCATCAATATCCCATATAAAGACCTCACCACCAAGACCCCCGGAGGCAACAATATTGCTCTAATATGTATGAAAAGAGAAAAAACATAAGGGTCATCAGTCATATTGTACATTCGTATGTTACAAAGGAAAAGTTAAGCAATGACCAGAATCATTCAGAATTGGAAAGAAAATAGGCATACCATTCAAACGCATGCTTAATTACACTAATTGAGTATAATGTTCAGAAGAGATTACATTTTTTTCAGCGGCAGCAAGACAAATGACATAGTCAGAATGTTGACGGAGAGTCCTAGTACAAGCGCCATCTGACAAGCAGTTCCATGTCTGGGGAAAAAATAACATAGTGATTAATAAATTTATTCTGGCAGTCCATTAATTTCATCAGTTGTAAAATTCATTTAGGGTAAGGACCTTGAGAGTGCCATCCGAAGAACAAGAAACAAGAGTTTTACCAGCTAGAACCACATCATTCACCTGCATTACAAGCCCAGTTATCACGTAATAACCTGGCAACGTAACAACATATCAAACCTAATCTCGAACAAATAAACAGAATGCAAACAATACAAACCCAGTCAACATGAGACTCAAATGTTGCAGAGAAGCTTGGACCATCGTCTGTCAAAGCCCATCTTTTCAAGGTGCCATCTCGACTCCCAGTAAAAAGATAGTCACAACTATCAGGAGATGAAGCTTTTAAAAATTCTAGGCAATTAACACCTGCACAATGCTGCAAACATAGACAGCAATTCAAACAGGTGATATTGATACTCCACATCCGATGTTTAATTTCTTACACCAAAAGGCTGTGATCATACAGAAAGTTTGATATTTGAACAGTCAGTAGAATGAAGATTGAAGTGATCAGCACACCTTTGTGTTATCCGCATCATTTAGTACATAAGTCAAGCGTTTTTCCTTCCGAGGACGTGATGAACCAGATGCGGCACCAGCACTGCCAACACGATGCATTGCAAGTGTGCCTGTAACAAATGGCAATAGATGCACAATTGAAGCAGAGAAAATCAATAAGACAAGGATGCATGGAATTTAACCAGAAAGGGCAATACTTTAAGAGAGAAGAATAGAATAACCAGTCCACAATTAGCATAGAATGGACAATAGCGTATATTAGAACGAATAGAAGTACTTAACAATAAGCAATCCAATACAATCCTCGAAACTCTAAAGCAACAAAACTAGATCCTATCAAATCAATGGATCAAACAAATTATCAGGCCACAAACAACAGAATGAGGATGTACCACTTCTTGAGCTAGATGACCCGCTTAAAAGCCGATATGCTCTACAAATCAAAGCATCAAACCATCCAACGACAACAACAACAAACGAAAAGATTAGATACATCATCCATTGAAGCGAAAGACGAATAGTAGGACAAGAGAAGAAGATAAATTCACCGAAGATTTAGAGATTGCCTCGACTTGGAATCCTTCGCGACGAGATATCAAGAGGCAAACGAGGTCTATCGCCGGCGGCTAGGGATACGAAGAGGGGAAGAGAGACAACAGATCAAACTAGTCGTAGAGAGAGAGAGAGAGAGAGAGAGAGAGAGAGAGAGAGGGGGGAGAGGACTCGCGATCAAGGCATGGAAAAGAGAGAGGAGAGGAAAAAAAAGAGAGGGCGGCGTGATCGACAGAGATTATAGTGCCGTAGAAGGGGCGATGGGGGTGGGGATGGGCGAGGTTGGTTCGAGCCGGGACTTGGTCCGACCCGGTTATTATTGGATTAGATTAGTGACGAGTGAGTCCAACGTAATCTCGAGGGTGTAATAATTCGATTTAAACACCCAATTCTTTTTCCATCTTTTATTCCCCTAAAAACTATTACTCATAACAAGTTTTTGTTATACTTTTAGCTTTTTTACGTCGGATAATCTACTCATTACTACCACAAAATTATGGTTTAATTTTCTCAGCCGTGTATGTATTATATTAAAGCCGACACTAAATATATATATATATATAACATGCAATGCAAACATAGGATAATCTTCTCGCATGCGTTACTACTTGCGTTCTGTGGGCTAGTGAGAGAGATGGTGTTGACATGACTGGAATTATTAACATTCGGATAAGCTTGGGCCGAGGTATAGACTCCGTTTGATATTAAATTATTATTTTTAAAGGACTGTTAGGTTTAATTCGTGCGCTTATTTTTTACCACAATTATTATCACAAAAAAAAAAAATTAATTAGAACATCTATCCTTGATTACAATTTATCCTGTGTAATCCAACAAAGCAATCTCGATTATCACAAATCTGTGATTTGGTTTTACAAAACTGCATCCACAGTACCAACCACAATTATTATTTCCAATTTTTTTTCCAATCAAAAATAACTCACACAAGAGAGTTCATCCAGACCGTCGAGTTCACTTCCAGGGATTCTGAGCTGCTGCTTCCTTTCCCCTGTCTCTCCCAGCCACAGCTCTCCCTTGTCCCTGTCCATGGTCTTGGGCTGGGCCTTGGTCTTGGGCTTGGGCTTGGGCTTGTTTATCTCGACGAGAGAACCTGGATCCAGGACTGGACGATGGCGTCGATTGGAGATCGCTCCAACTTCTAGTTTGCATCAAATTGGCGTAGGCTCGAAAGGATGGGTGTCGTCGGACGCCGTCCAATTTTTCTATTCCTCGTTCACGGTTTTGCTTCTCCTTTGGGTGTTCGTCGCTTTGGGTGTCGGATTCGGAGCCTTGGAGCGATTGGTTGGGATCGAATTGGATGTCCATGTGAGCTGGGGCTGGTGTGGGTTCGATCGCATTTGGTGTCGCGGGCTGTGAGGAAGAGATGATGCCAGGATCGTTGTTTGCTTCTTCTGGCTCTGCAAGAAAGAAGAAGGAAATTAAAACGGTGAACACATGCAGAAGTATCACGAGCAATAGGAAAGTGGAGAGGTTAGTATTACATTTAGTACGTAGAGCATCTTTTGTAATAAATAGAAGGCAGCATAGATAAAGAGAGGAGAGGTTAGCATTTGATTGTGCTAGCAGTCATTAAGAGAAAGAAGGGGGGGAAAACGTGGTAGCTGATGGGAAAGTGGATCACAAGTCATGAAGAGATTAAAGTCTTTTTAGTGATAAATTAAACCACGGTCAACGACTATTAATATATTACATATGCCCGCTTGGACGACCTATGAGTGGGTCAACGATTGAACAGCTACATTTTGAACAATTTTTTATACCGGGGAGATATAGAATAATAATTTGAGTAAAATATGGTTTTAGTTGCCATTCTGAGTAGATACTAAATCTTAGATCTGAAATTATAAAAATAATGGGATTAAGTCATCTATTCACCAGAAGCTGTATTTTAAATCCCTTGGGACCTCTGACCAACCCGGCAACTCCCCATCCTTTAATCAATATTAGGAAAGAAATGGAAAGCAAAAGGAATATTTTGCTGTTGCCTCGTAACACTCGATTCATCAGAAGCTATATAAATTATCAGCAACTCGAAGTCCAGGAAGGTTACCATCATCTAGATTGTCACTGCCGCTGTTAAGTGCTAGTAAACTAGAGACTAGAAAAGAGGCACCAAATAATAAAACCAGAAGCAATAACGGGTTAACCAAGCATGTCTTTGTCTGAGAAATATAACCGTAGTATCTGACATACTTTACAAAAGCTCCACTAGGCTGCGCTACTGCCGCTTCAAGAAACAGTACTATGAAATGGATGCATACGAGCTAAGAAGAAAACTGAAAGACAACCTATGACCATCATATAAGCTTTATTCACATAATAGTTATGCAGACAGTGGAGTGTCGCGTACCCTGAGATGGACTGGATAGATATCATATTGACGTGCAGAGAGTGCTGGAGCTAAATGTCGATATAATGCAGACAGCCTAACAAGAACATCTATGCCATTTAATCAAAACTATTGGACTTTATTACGACCACCAGCCATGCGGTTCTCACCATTTCGTAACTTTGTCTGTTGCGCCTTTTCTGCATCCGTGGAGTTCGCCCTAGTGGGTGAGCCGGTCGGTTTCATCTCAGAAACTCTTGCCTCCTCAATGTCTTTGGAACTTAGAAAACTTGGTTGGTTGGTTGAGGAAAGAAGCCTTGCCCACATCCTGTCAGTTATCACAACCTTGTTCCGTGTTTCTGTCACCCTCTGTAGTCAGAAGAAAGCCATGAGATGATGGGGAAATTGGTCAGAGTTTCATCGCAATAAAAATCAAAGAATATGAACTTTCAAACTATTCTAGCCCCAAATTGCTTCTATCACCATAGTAAGTATGGTAATGAGAAAGGTTGTGACTGGAAGATGGCCTTAGTTCACATATTAAATAATCATGCAAAGACTGAAAAAGGCAAGGGAAATCATTACATGAAATGGTATGTAAGTATGTCTGCCATTAACTACCCCCACAGTGATACCAGTATAGCCTGCCATTGCACCATGAATAGCACTATGTGCCAGGAGCGTGCAGTAGACATTGTCAGATGCATTACTTGGAATAGCACGAATCATGTACGTTGGATCTGCCAATGAGAATTCAAATAGTAAATACAGTAATATACAAAAAAAGGAAGAGAAAAAAACTAGACGAGTGGAAGAAGGCAAACCAACTTAAGTACCTATATACTTGAGATTTATCACCATCTTTCTGGTTGTGAAGTAAGTCTACATGAAGAATGGAGAAACATAAATAATATAGATCAAACTTTCAAAAGTAAAACTTGTAGTTATTCAACCCCATGAATACGTGGTATTATGTACTATATACTATATCAAAAACAGCATTAGGTCACCACCAGAATCAATTGTTTTGGTTTGCACAGATTCTAAGTTCTAGAGGACATTGCATTATGAGAACAAGTCAGAACGGGGCCCAATAGTATTCGATGGAGAATGAGATTGGCAGATGATGGCATCATACAAAATTCCAGTGGGCTGCGAGTTTTGTGTCCAGGGAAGTCAAAATAGACCAAAGCGATAAAAACTTAACAGTTAATACTAAATGAGGGAATTATTTAGTGTTAACTGTTAATACTAAAGCGATAAAAACCTTATTTTGGATGCTAGACTAAAAAGATAATTATTTCAACACTAAATGAGGGAATGATGTGAAAAATCCACTACCCAGTGCATATAACCTACATGTCTAGCATCCTGCTGAACAAATGCAGAAGACTAAAATGGAACTAATCCTACATGAGGAAGAGAATATTCATGACCCTACCTTTATATTCTGAGATAACCATATTCCAACATCAAGAAGCAGCTTATTTCCAGAAGCATCTTTGTCGTTCATGGACTGCATAGATTCTTCAATAAGTTTTTGCCCTGCCCCCTCAGCAACCACAAGAACCATATGTCCGTTCTCTTTAAGCCGCTTTTCTATATATTCAAGAAGTCCACCTTTCCCTTCCAGATAAAATTTTGATTCTGGAATTAAGCAACAATCCTGAAGAAAAGGAAAAGAGGTCAAAGGAAACAAAAAGAAAGAATTATTAACTTAGCATTTCGGGCTGAACTTTCAAAATCAGTGCTTTAAAATTAGTTATTGCAAATTTTACCAATCAAGAATTGACTCAACTAATCAAACAAGACAATCACACTTACTACATCTCGGCTAGCGAGGGTAGCATACATTGCTATGAACCCTGCATCAATAGATCTTGTTAGATGTGACAGAAAATGTACAAAGAGGAAGAGGTTCCAAAAAATCTGCAGGCACAATAGCCATAATAAGCATGTCTAAGCAAAATAAAGACACTAATAAATTATGAATGTGTAACTTTTTTCCCCACTTGTAGCTAAAAGACCTAGAGTAAGCAGTAGTTGCATGGTTGCTTTCAACCAAGAAAAGTGCATGTAAACAAACAATAAAGTTGTTGGAAAATGAACCATCATATGTTTCTGCCAATTCAAATTATTTCATCAAGAGGAAAAAAAACCTAACCGCTATAGCGACCCATCAGCTTGACAAGGCCTATGCCATTTTCAACACTTTCAGCTTCTACATGGGCTGCATTAATGGCACGTTGGGCCTCCTCCACAGCAGTATCAAAACCAAAGGACTTGTCAATGACCTGATTGAATAAGAAATTAGAACATTGAAAATCAATGAGAATCTTATGGTTGCATGATTCATTAAGAAAGGAGAACGAGGATGCAATTTATGAACATATGACTCCAAACATAGGATCAAAAAGTACCGCAATGTCATTATCTATGGTCTTTGGAATCCCAACAACAGACACCTTTAGACCACGCCTTCGAATTTCCTACAATAGCAATTCAGTAAAAAATCAGAAAACCTTCATGTTCAGTTACTTCTTACGATGTTCAGAAGATAACTAACATTTGTCAAGGTGATACACAAAAGTAAAATCTACTAAATAACCTCCTGCTTTTGCCCATGTATCAGAACTTAGAATATAAAAATATCACTTTCTTAATACTGCAAATAAGAAATTGATATCTTACGGATCAAATTAGTAACCAGACTGCTGCAAAGTTTGAAAAACTCTTTCTTCAAACAAAGGAAAATAAAAAGAACAAGAAGTTGTGGTTCCTCAATGGTTTAATCTAGGTAATAAGTCTTAGAAAAATTCCTAGTCTACCATCCGAAAATTAGCAATTAAAGACTAGGAGATTTGCAAACCCTACCTGATCTGCAACACAACGTATGAAGTCATAAGTCTCAACTAATTATGAAGAATAAAATTTGCACCTCTAAACATAATTACCTTAAAAATCACAGAAGCCCCCTTTTGGGTTCCATCTCCTCCTATGATATAGACCTGAAGCATTGACTCATATATCAAGAAATGAATGCAACATCAAGTACTGCATGGCAAGCAATGGAATAAGTTATAGCTATGCTAAACAGTGTTCCTTCTCACTTGATTAATCCCACGGTCCTGAATGTTGTCCACTATTTTTGAAGTGTCATAACCTCCCCGTGATGTCCCAATGACGGTGCCACCCTTCTTGTGGATATCATTTACACTCTTCGGGGTCAAAGATAGAGTATTTCGAGCGTAGAAGCCCCTATATCCACCCTATAAGTGCTGCTGATCAGATAAGTTGAAGTAACAACATGAAAAATCTAAAAACTCACAGACAGCACTTCAGAAAGTCCCAGACAAACAGCACTAAGAACCTAATCTGCAAGTGAAGGGTTAGAAACTCACCTCAATCCCAATCACTTTGTTGACACCATACATGTGGGATAACCCACATACTAATTCCCTAATTACTGTGTTCAGCCCAGGGCAAAGCCCTCCACATGTGACAATGCAAGGTTGGACATCATCTGACTCAAAATAAACCTGAAAATCAAGGGATTTTTTTCAGTCCATGGTCATGCATGGCATCCCAACAATTGCAGGAATATGTGCAGGGAAATCTACCCTTTGACGGGGTCCAGCACGCCGAAAGTGTGTCCCTCTTGGGCTGTCCTTCTGAGAGACAACCTGTCGTACAGATGGTAAAACAGAGATTTCTTGTGAAAGATGGAACACATTGAATCAGCATTAGACACTCTAACAAAAGAAGTGAGAACAAGCCTTGAAGATGCAAAGAAGAAATGATGAAGAAAAAAGAACCACACAATTAATTCATAAAACAGTGAGGCCAACATAGAAAGAGAGTCACCTTCTGGGGCACTGTGTCATCAATATCAACGAAGTACTGCCTGGTAAGAAGAAAATATATAAAGCATTCATAACTTGGTCTTTCCACAGAGCTAAGGTTCCTATATGCTTGATACTTAAAGAAAATATTAAATAAAAACTATTAGAAGATGGAATAGATAGTCATACGTGACCACTGAGTAAGCGGGATTATCTTGCAGGGGATTTGGATAAGTCTGCAATAAAAGATCACCAAGTAATTTTCAAGTTTTATTCAAAAGAGATATAGGCTGCAATAATTATTGAAAAGACATTTCCTTTGCTAAGTAAAACAGTCAACCATAGAAAAGGTGGCATGAAATTAAGAACCTTCAATAGAAATAGTATTTCGTAAGTATGTTTCAGTTCCAATCTAGCAGCTAAAGGAGATTGCCTCAGCAAGAATGAATTATTTGACAAAAAAAAAAGTTGTCATTCACACCAACTAATTCACAAAGACGTTAATTTATACTCAAACCTGCCACACATGGATGATAAACATGACAGCATGGAAGTAGGAAGATTCCACTACAGTGTCTGCTATTTTCTTTGATGCAAAGATCAACTTGATGTGATGCATACTAAGGCACTCTCTTGGTTTCTCCTAATGATTTGAGCAAAGTTACAATTCATTAATTGTCATTCGATGCAAAGAACAGCTGGTGTGATACATACATGAGTTCTGTCTTGATTCTTCCTGACAGTTTTACTTAGCTCATCAACAACGTAAGACAGCAGAAGTGTATAATGCTCACGAACCCACATGTAGTTCCTTGAATACTTCCTTCTTCCTCTCCATCTTGGCACAACCATTCAAATTGCAATCCTCAAAAGGTTCCATAATCAGACAGGCGATATACAGAACGAAACTTACCTATGAGTCAAATACCTCTTGCATTATAATTCTAAACTCATAGGGCGTCAGATATACCTGTATGTTTTTACCTATTCTAGACATATAGGTAATCAGTTAATGGCCTATTTCTGATTACATTCTAATCCCAAGCCATGCCAAAGCAAGCGCAAGTCGGTAACCACTAAGATGGAGAGCTTCCAGCAATTTGGTATTAGTAAATCGCGAAATAGCCGGAGTCACTCTGGCGGTCTATCACGCCCGGAGAAGGCTATTTTAACCTCGATAACAACAAAATCTTACAGATTAAATGATCCATTACATATCACACAACTTAGCATACAGGAGAACAAGTTAGATCATCAAAAGAGAACAAAGAAATAGAAACATAAAAAAGCAATCAACAAAACAAAGAAATCTAAATCCACAAAACACCGCATCTGCTTCCGATCTGAAGCCAACAAATCGAGAATCGAAAGATCTAGTAAAAACTCACAGGCAGATCAGGAATGTAGTCGGTGAGGTGCGGGACATCCTCGAGAACGTATCCGAACTCCCCTTTGACGATCTTAACATCCGCTTCGTCCTCTATCTCTATGTCCGACTGAGATCTGGGCCTCAAAGTGAGTTCCCTCGGCGGCAGCGAGACCTTGAAGCAGGAAGCGGACGGGATCGGGACTTCGTCGAGATGCCTCGATCTCGGCGAGTCGAGATACCTCGATCTCGGCGAGTCGTAGTCTTGGACCGCCAGGTCATCCTGAGCCGAAGACGCCATCAGAAAAAGTAGTAGTAGTAGTAGTAGTAGTAGTAGTAGAAATCGAAGAAGAGAAGAGAAGAAAAGAGAGAAATGAAGTAGGGCTTGGGATTCAGCGCAGGAAATAGAGGAGGAATCTAGAAAGGCGTGCGCATCTAAATAGAGAGATTAAAGATGGAGGTTTATATAGCGGGTTAGAAACCGGCGGCGAGTTTAGACTTTAAACCTCGGTTTTATGACGTCACGGCGGAGGAGTAAAAGAGGAAATGGAGGGGAGCGGTGCGACTGGCGGAGGGGGAGCGGTGCGAATGGTTTCGCGGTTTTTTATAAATACAATGGGTTTGTTATAATTACAGTAGTGCCCCTTATCGTCGTCTTGAATACATAGCATCAGATGATGGCAAGATAGATTTCTAAAGTCTCATATAATTGTACCTCTGTGATAATAAACATGAGGTCTATTCAGAAGTTGTTCCAGAAAAAAGAACCGAATAAAATATTAAAGATAGAGGAAATGGGGAATCCCACCAGAAGAAGCTTTTGTGGGAAGGATGATGGTACATGAGATTTTTCAAATTATTGGGCAAGAAAAAGCTTAGTATTGCATTGCGACTTCTATTATAATTAGATTCACTTACTGAGATATATATTATATATATATATATATATGTTTTCATATTTGTGGTCCAAATATTTGGAGAGGTTCCAAATGTGTGGGTCCCGCATTTTCCGCGTATAGCAAGATCGTATATATACATAGATCGTGCCTTCGAGAATGTGAGATGACATATTAAAATGCGTGTCATCTTTGTTGATATAAAACCACCGTAGAAATCTCTAGTTGCATCAAACGTCGCCACCTTCTTCCATCGCTATCATGACAAGCTCTAAGGTGATTTGTTTAAGTGCCCTTCGTATCTCATATATAATAAATCTATCTACTTCTGGAAGAAGACAGTTAGATAAATAATGGTTTTTTTTTTTTTTAAGAAACAAAGAGAAAGCAACCAAGGGCTGCAGTCTGTCTCATAATTAACTGACCTGACCTTCTACACCGTGTTGGCATACAATATTTTAGAAAGAACTTACTTTATTTTAAATCTTAAATATATTAGATGTCAGATGTGATCAATATGCAGCCTCTCGAGCAGCTTTAACATTACTAAGCCTTTGCCAAATTCTGGGAATCAAACTGATACAGTGACCTAACCTTGCAATTGCAAAGCCATTCGAAGAGGGTGATATCGAATTTTTTAGGTACGAAAGGGGCAAAGGAATAATTTGGTAGCTCTCATCAAAGCCAAGTTGCCACGCCCATAGTAATTAGGCTGTGCCATTAGATTTTGCGAGGGGAATAATTCTGTGGGGTCCCTGGGAAAGAACATGGAACTATGAGTAAGAGGATAACTACATGAACGTGATGCGACAAAAGGGAAACAGTATTTAACCGAGGGCGAGATTCAAACTCGCATGCCGAATAAGTAATCATTTATTTATCCGCCAAAATGCACTCACGTTCTGAACCACCCTTGATTATTATTATAAATAGGTCAAAGTGCAATGAATGGTATTTATAAGCCAATTTTTCATCACAAATATCTTGCACCAGAAGAAGATAATATTGCAAATTCCATTGTATATCTGTATCCAATGTGAAACCGAACTAAAGACTAATCAAGCATCGAGTAAGTGAAGGTAAAATAGCATTTCAAACTTTACCGGCATCACCTTGACGTTAGTTTATGAAATTTCCACTTCTAAAATAGCACCATAGAGATGCAGGACTACAAAAAGGCCAAACAAATTAACTGCAGTTAAAAAGTATACATGGTAGCTTCAGAGACTTAAGAAACGAAACAATCTCTTAAGTATCAAAGTTGAAGAAATTATCATGTAGCATAATCAAGGCATTCACTTTTAGCAGCGTTACAGGAGAAGAGAAAGGGACAGCAGAATGGCAAAGGAAACATCATGCTGACAAGTACATTATTATGAATCTTAGTTTTACGCCAAGAACAAGAAAAAGAGTATCTGGCTTCAATGAATCATAATTTATAATCCTCATAGAGGTTAACTGTTTATTTACCGCTGTTACAGCCACCACCAGGTGATTGCACACCTGCACCTTCAAAATTGCCGAAGTGCCTTACCCTTTTTAGACCAAGGAATGACTAAGGACGAAACTTTCGGCTGACAGATTCATAACTAGGGACATGAATAACTGTCAAGAAAAGAAAACAAGACGTTCCAAGATATTATAAGAACCAGAAGAACTAGGTTTCAATGAATTGTTAGCTCAATCCTGCCAGTTACTTAGAACATACCGTCCCCCCAAGATGCCATTGTAAGTGGTGAAGAAATGATCTTCTCTGAGATTGAAGCAATGTCTTTCAGAGTAACTTCATCAACTGCTTTAAGAAAATGTTCAATGGGTTTCCTGCAATGCAAACAATCACAACAAAGGAATGAATACCATGATTAAAACAAGAGTATCACTGTGTGATTGCAGCCAGAGTTGGCATTTGTGATTATTTAGAAGTTTGCATTGGAAATTGGATAAAACAACCGGGTTTACAAAAATCTTGTAATGGATGGTATAACTCAAAAGCTACTACAAGTACTAAGACCTAGAGCTAAAGCAATTATAGAAAATCATTTTGACAGATAAATGGTATACATTTTCGAGTAACACTACATCACTGTACATGTTCAATCTTCAGACTGCAAATGACCATTTTTCCTGTACCGAAACGAGGATACCATAGAGAGATAATCTCAAATTCTAAATCATTTCTGGTTTCAACTAACATTATTTGTGAATCAAAAATGTTATACGCTCCCATATTATCTTCAAACCATTTCAAACTGCTTTCTAAGATACCAATATTTTAAAGTGTCAATAGCTTCACTTCATGTATACTTCAAAGTTGAAAATACATTCACTTTGACATACTTTGAAATGCCCAAATAAAAAAAACCATCAAGCGATTGCTACATTGCAAATTAAAAATGTTATGATCAACGGTATACCTTTCTCCATATGTCAAAATCTGCCGTCCAATATCTTCCGATGCTACCATCTGCAATTGAAGAGATTTGTCTGAAAAGATGATCATGAAAATGCAGAACTTTTTAATGCTTTAAAACAGAAGAAATGCATACCCTTGATTCCAGATTCATCAGGACTGCTGACTTAGTCGACTCTTTGGCACGGTCTAGTTGCACCTGGTCAACTATGGAGGAAAAAAGGCAAATAGATGTAAACAAACTCAGAATAATTAAGAGAAGGGGCTGTAATCTGCAAAGTTGAGAGCAAATAGTAAACCTTGTCCAGGAGTTGCAACTGCAATAAGTTCTCTTGCTGCTAGATCAACAGCCTTAGAGACAAATTCTGAACCCTGGTGGATAAACCAAATTGTTTAGTGAGATTGTTCACTGAGGGGAAGAGAGCAAAGTGCATTGAGAATTCTTGTTTATGTGCTGAGATATGAATATGAGCTTGTGGTCCCCCGTCACACACATAGAACAAACCCTTAAAGATCATTCATATGACTTATTTGACCTTTGATATCGTGATGGTTCTTTCAATTAAAACCACTCATTTTACTAGAATATTTTCAGCAAAGGGCAAACCAACATGAATATCTACCCCAAGAACTTTTTCCTCATGATTTTAATTAATTCATGTTTCCTACTAATCCATACTAGTTCCTGAACCTAAATATCCATAAGTAAGAAGCGCATACATGTTCGCGTACCACACATGCACTATTTAGTTGCTCAACTGCCAGCTCGCACGACAACCTTTTTTATATTGATTCTGATTTCACTATAGGCCGCAGAAACAACAAACTCAAAATTTACACAAAATAGCATGACAGCACCATACATAATACTGGTGAATCAACTGAAATACTTAGTGGCCAACCTGATGTCAACTCGCTATGCACAGGAGATGGGTCAGAAACGTTTGAGGAATGTAACTAGTCATTCAAAAGGAGACAAAAATAGAGAACTACCACAAACCATCCAAGTAAGGCATGCCCTACCAAGCCTAATAAGCATGATAGCAACACAACGACTGCAATTCGTGTCACTGCATGTCAATACATGCCAAATGCACAGATCAGATTACCAACATGTTGTGGCAAGCAATCCCCCTTCAATGGTTAAAGAGATTAGCAAAAGTACCTCCTAGTGATTAACATTATACAAGCAAAGACTTCCTAGAAGTTCCTTCAGAGAAAATCAGTATACAATATTTACTAGTAACTGGGCAGAACTAGCAACTTCATACCAAAGAACTGGAAACTAAAGCACCAATAAGAGTCGTGGATTTTATGAACAATAGCTAAGAAATAATATCAACTATATCATGTGTCCAGTGAAAGGCTTACCGTGGTTGCATGAATTCCAAAAATGCCAGTATTATTATAGATGCTGTTGAAAGCAGAGAATGACTCAATCTGTTGGAACTCATTTAGAATACGTAGATCTGTAGAAAATACCACATTTAATGTATATGAAAACATCAGATGGAGCTTCAACATTCTACATAAAAGAGAAGATGGACACTAAATGCTGATACTACAAAACAGAATATGCACTGAAACAAGTAGAGGTTTATAACTTACACAAACGAGAATACATTCCTTTCCCAGGACCTCCAGCAGAGAAAGAGCCTCCTCCTCCCATGAGCATCTACAACAGCATTAAATTTTGTCGGGTGACCATCACATATTAAAGAAATCAAATTAAGCATACAAATGTCCAAAAGAAAGAATTTCCCAGCTTAAACTAAGAAAAATTTGGAAGCTTGCCAATACCTGAAGCACTGTCAGTGTCATAGCTTCCTTCTCTTGATGCCAGCCTCCAGGAACTTCGAAAGCAAGGGCAACATGTGTCTTCTGTTGTAAGAAGAAATATGTATAACATAAGAAAGATCTTTGATGTTTGATCCAAAAGAAATAGATCAATAACATAATGGATCTTGCAGAATTACTAATACACACCGCTGAATCTGCTTGACAGCGATAATCCCCTCCCACATAGACAGATTTTGGTTCGTCAGGACGATGGACTTTGGGAAGGTCAGATAAGAGCGGTTCAGCAATTGACACTAACTCATCATGTTCTACACCTGATGCTGCAAGTACCATTCTAGGAGCTGTATAGTTCTCCTACATTTCCCAAAACAAAGAAAATGTGAAAGCAGAGAATTAATAGCATAACAGGCTTACATATGAGACTAAGATTTGATCATACTGCAACAAACTCCTCCAAAATAGAGCTATTCAGTCTGTTTATTGCAGATTCTGGAGCCATCAAAGGATTTGCCAATGCTCCAGCATAGCCAGCAGAATGAATAGCTTCCAAAAGCAAGCCCTGAGGATTACTTGAAATTTCTCCTATTTCCGCTTTTATTTTCTGCAGCTGTAGTTAGCAAGATAAGAATTAGATCAAGATCTGTCATTGAATGAGCAGAAAACCGAGCATGCATAATTCCTAAGATTGTCTACCTGCTCATTAACCTCCCAATCAAGGAAAGCAGGGTTCCTGACAGAATCGATAAGCACTTCAACCATTTGAGGCATGTAAGTTTTCAGTGCATCATAGGTATATCCCATCTGTTCACGAGAAGCTGATGCTGTGACATTGCCTCCAATTGCTTCAACTTCACGCACAATGCGCAAATGACTCCTGTTTGTTGTGCTTTTAAAAGCCATTCTCTCCAAAAGATGTGTGGCACCAAATGAGATAGGTGTCTCATATACAGAACCACAGTCCACATATAGTCCAATTGATGCTGCTGGGTTCTGAAACAGTCAAAAGAATCAATTGCATGTCTAAGTTGCAGATAGCAATTACAATAGATTCTAAAAAATGAGCATACCGGTGATGTTTCAGAGGCAATTTTGACACCATTTGGAAGAGTAGTAATTTTGGTCTTCCCAGGCTCTACATAATCAGGCAAGGGTGGAGGAAGATTAACACCTTGAAGTGGAAAATCTAGAGGAGGAAGTTGACTTGATCGTTCCCCAGTAAGCCAGCTAAAGAAACCGCCAGAAGACCTGGTTGCAACACTTGTGCTTGCAAATCTAGTTGCAGCATGGCGCTGCAAAAGCAAATAATATTACAGAATGTCTAAGCTAACATGAAATATATTAAGTCAAATAACAGAGGCAGCTACCTATTACCTATAAAATTAGAAAAGGATGAAGAGATAAATAAAGAAGAAGGGTATAGTGATAAGAAGAATGAAACTGAATAATCTGAACTGCATTTCACTTTTGGCATAAATCATCTAAATTTTGCCAGGCGCCATTAACACAGCATATGATTAATGTATAATCACACTCAATAATACCAGAATGGCAGAATGTTGAGCCTAAGATTCTAACATCTATAGCCTAACACCAAAATAATACCTGAAGGGGCCCAAATCTATATAATTTCTAACTACAAGTCAAATCAATCATAATCAATGAGACAAGCACTGAATACATAACAAGGCGTATGCAGCTGCTCAAGAACTTTAATCTCCCAAAGGCGCCATAATATCAAACCAGATATTCAACTAAATGATAAATTAGTACAGCCCAAGAGCTTGAGCTGATTTGTAATCCTTCAACAGAACGTCCAATTCTAACTGCAAAATCCAAGCCACAAAATACCCATTTTCCTGTGACATGATTACTTCCTTCACCGAGCTAGCTCGACAATGATATCCAGAGAATAACTGCAGTTTGCTCACAGATACAAGTACCCAATTTAAGGCAACTGAATAAAAACCATATTAGCTGTATTACCTAAAACGAGTCACGACAAGATTGAGAACTTCCAAGCATAAATTCCTATTCCCAGAACAATCACATAACAAACAGTTTTCTCACATCTCTCTCCAGTAATCCAGATATTTAATCGTTTCAAGGACCAAACGAGCATGAGAAAAAAAAATATAAATATTCTCACTGCTCTGGCTTCTATGAGATCCACGAAACATCAGATCAGAAAGTTACAATCGATGCTGGAAATGGAAATCGATTACGAGAAGAATAGATGATGTGTTAGGATTAGGGGTATGAGGAGGACCAACCTTGAGAGCCCGAAGGTGGGGGGCTGCAGCTCTATGCATGATGGGAGCGACCAAACCCTAGATCAGAGAAAGGTAGGGCGGAGGAGTGAAGCCGTCGGAGAAAGAAAACGGAGTGAGGTTTTTATTATTTATACTATCGTTAACTATATGATTCGCTTCATTGTTTAGTCTGCTTGGTGAGTGAACGGAGACGGTCAAACTAAACGGCGTTATCTGAGGGTCATTTTTCAGGAAACCCCCCCTAACTTTCTAATATTTGAGAAGCCTCTCAATTCATCAGAGTGCATCCTCGTATTCAAAAAGATTATAATCTTTATTATGGTTTAAATTTAATGATCTTTTATTATGAAAAAGAATATGTACATTTTACTTAAGATTGAGAAGGATGAAATTAGTTCAATAGGAAAACACTTGGATTTATTCTTCTCTTTTTTAACAATTTCTTTTTCTTTTTTGACATTTAAAAGGTAGAATTTTATTGTCCAAATGATAACATGCAAAGAAAAGATGTTGAATATTAGATGTGCAAAACTTAAATTTGTGCTGTTGAATAACATACATATACTTATAAGCACATCTACAAAAATATCGGATTAATAATGTAACATGAAAACCTAATCTGTGCTGCATTGCAGGAAGCTCCTAGGGTCCAGGTTAAGCTCAGCTCATCAAAGAAACATCATTTGTACAACTAGTCACACATATTCTAAGAGATATCCAGTTCAACACTCTTTTCAGAAGATTTTGTCAAATATTCTAAGAGATGTCAACGATATCCAAAACAGAGCTAGCAAACTCTGGAAGTAGCCTCAGCCAGATTTTACACACAAAATACATTTCATTTCAGCGTTAGATTGGATTTGCATAATAACATTCAGATCCTGAGAAGTGAGTCGCTCAAAGAGTAAACCATGATTAGTCATTGCTGCAGCTACAGTTAACAATTTAAGATCCACCTGACAAAAATTCAGATCTTTTAAGCAACCTCGAGATATCAGAAGTGTCCCGTCTTTCCCTCTTCAGTATTGCAAAGCAAAGAGACCTTCCTTGCTATGTCAGTGATCTCTTCTATTTGTGTATCAACCAAAATGTTTAACTGGTGCTCTTGAGTCGGTTGATCTCCTTCCAGCATGCCAGCTAGGCTGTCTACTTCTCCATTGGCCATGGACCAGAACACGACAAAAGTCGTATCAAGACCATAATCGTTAGGCACCTCGATGAGACGTTTTCCATTGCTCTGAGCATCCTTGTCTAATATATCACTTTTCATTCGGTCAGAGATGCAGGCCCTGAAGTTGTTCATGCACCTACTGTTTTGAGGATCCAGGGTTAAATATATGAGAACCTCCCAGCATCTAAGGAACTGCTTCTTGTTGATCTTTAACTTCTGACGTGCAATCTCAATCGCAGTGGACGGTGGTTTCATACTTGCCTTGCAATTTGTTTTTGATAAATTTCGTTCCTTCAAAGAGGAGACAACAGCATCGATGGCTGTCTTGATTGGTTCAAATGTTAGAAGGCGGCAGGTGTCAATGCATGCACGAAGATTCTGAAGATAATCAGAAGGATCTTCAATGGTGATGTCGTATATGTTCTCAGATACTGCAACAGAATTCACGGCCTCTAGAAGATGGCGGCCATGACCTTGACTCTGATAAGGCGGCAAAACCAGTATCTATGGAAAAGAAACAAGGAATGCATGAAAGAAAATTAGTTCATTTAGCTAGTGGATAGGAAAGGAAATAGTAAACAGAACTTCTTAGTTCCAAATAAATACCTAATAAGTCTACAATTTATCTTTTCAGATCATCTGTTATACCACCGAAACTGCCAGACCACAAAATGGGGCCACTAGCATTTCACACAAGTCCCTTTTTTCAATTGGATCATTATTTTAACAGAAAGAAATGACAAGCATAGTGGAGAACTAAACCTGGCTAATTCGTAACCTTGAACTGTCAGGGTAATGGTAGAAGCAATAGAGAGTTGCAAACCCGAGCAACTGAACAGTACAATTGGTAGATGAACCTTGTGTTTTCTTCACAACTAGAAATATTTCCCATCTTGGATCAGTGATATCAATAGGCCTGCCACCTAGATCAGAGGAATTAAGGAATTGCATGTTACTTCTTTAAAAGATGTAATGGTCAAGATAATACAAAGACTGATCTATCAGATGTAGCAGGATATTTATAAGAACCTTCAACTAGCAGCAATACAAGAGGCACCAGACGACTGTAAAGCACACCAACAGGCATACTCTGCATTTCCATGCGGATAACCTTGTTCCATGGGAAAAGAGTTCAATTCAGAAAACAAATCATGGATCCCTTGAAATTCAAAGTGGAGATTATTAAAAGAAATGAAACAAAGGCCATGTAATGGTGGTTATCTGATAGCTTGGTTGAAAAGAACTTAATTAGAAAATCTGCGAGAAAATTGGGAGGTCAAGGTAACATCCAACTTCTATATAATGTAGTAACACAATACTGGGACACCTAAAGCTAGTTTAGCTACTAAATTTGCAGATGCTTAGAACTTTAAAAAAAATTACTATAATCCAATTATGTTGGATAGTTGAAATTCCAAAGTGAGCAAGTAGATGTGCTTAGTAATATTATCCTAACTCCAGAAGCCTGCCAACAGAAGATCACCTCAACTGTAGAACCTTCGGCATCCAAATGTGTATCAGAAGGGTGACCTCCATTGAAGGTATCACAGTCGATGACTGTCCCATGTGATACAATATTTCTGAGATCATATGGTCAGGCAGACAAATGAAAGAATTACATTAGAGTACAATGAAGCCAACAAATATTCAATACCAGATATTATATGCTGTATAAGTCATTGAACAGAAAAAAAACCTGATGTAATCACATTCCTTTGAAAAGGTTTGAAGAAATTCTTCTTTCTCTATAAGAGATTCCCCGAATATGCTCTACCAAAATAACAACTTCAATCATACATAAGAGAGTATCCTAAAGAAAAAGAAAGAAAGAACATGGATTACCTGAAGAGCAGGTTTCAGATCTGTGATTCCTTTCCCACCCTATGAAAATTCTTAGTTAGCATACATTGAGAAGATGGTGTATAGTAAGTGATAGTACTGAAGAAAGTATTGTCTTCCACCATCTGCCAAGTAAACGTAATACTGATCCTTCACAAGTATAGAGCAAGCTAGACAAAATAGAAGCTTGTACAGTGGGTTAGAACTATCTGCTTTTATCGTATTTCTATTTTCAATTCAAACATATCTTTACAAGGAAATACACAGATTTAAGTACAGAATACCAGTTTGATTCTATCGTTCTATTCCAAGATCTCGCAGTGCTAATATCATGACAACATTCAAACTTTCGCACCACTTATAACTTTCCATAACAAACTACTTGTTGCAGTTTAAGTATTAGACATGCAGAATATCCTCACTCACATAATAAATTTATCTACTTAGACAACAGTCAAATTCTAAAAGTCGTGTATTAGACACTGATGGTCACACATTTTTAACATGCATTAGGAGGAAGAGGTATGGGCAGAAGTACTTGAATTATTTTGGATTATAAAGACAAGAAAAAAAGACATTAGAGATGCATGATAAATGGATAAAATCAATCATACAACAGAAAAAAGGAGAAATATCTAGATTGGTGTTACTTACATCTTGAGTGCTCTCAAATGAAATCTCAGCATATGCATGAAAAGATATGGTACTCAACCAGATATTGATCTGCACCAAAAGGTTATATAAGCAATACGTTTTCCCAAATGCAAAGACAAAACACATGCTTCATGTAGAAAATTGCAGTTTAAATTCAAGAGAGAAAACTGCAAGTCTGAAGCAGCTGGTTGAAGACTAAACATATCTTCTCAAGTCTCAACTATAAGACAACTGTGGCACTATAACCAGTTAATAGATATAGCTTGTAACTTTTCCTGGCACCAGCAACTTTTTGATCATCTTATAAATTCAGATGGTTTAATATCTCTATAGAAGAAAGACATGCATGACGCACTAGATGTGCATATACACCCAAAAATACGTTTCTAGGCCTAGCTATATCTCTTCCTTTTTAGAGCTTGGCTTCAGCCCTATAGATGTCTAAGTACAAACAATAATGAGCATTTTGCCCCAATGCAACAGAAAGAATACCCACAAGGTAACGGGAATCCACTTCCAAATGTATATCTCAAGAGATTACATAAGAAATAGAAAGGTCAATTTCTGTTGTTTTCTGCAGTATCAAACTGTACTCACCTTTAAGTCTTTATATCCATATATCTTGCCATCCTCACCAAAGAAATGATTTAGGTCGACGGGCTCAATGCAAATACTACTAGTTGCACCCACTTCATCTTGACTTCTAACTATAATAAGCCAAATAGAAATGGAAGTTAATTAAACAACTTGAGTAGTAGTTAGTAGACCATACTACAAACAAAAGATTAAAATGAAAAACAAAGGCAGAACCTCATACCAAGGAAAACTTTGATGCACTCATTCGCCCCAACTCCACTATCTACAACATACCAAATAAAAATAAAGTCAACCAGACCACTTATCATACTCTATATACAACAATAACGATGATCATTGTAGAAAATGACGACACAAAACTAAAGCTTCTCTTCAACTACGAGATACTTGCAACAGAAAAGCTTCATATTATAACACAGAGGAAAAAGATAGTTGATAGCAACTACCAGCGAGAAAGTACAGCTGAGGAGCCAAGAATGAAGAGATCGACAGCATAAATTTGGGAAAAAAATCATGGGAATACAACACGACTACCGCAAATCTAGCTCCCCACATAACTTAGACGAGATCATGAAGTCATCTAAGAACAATCACAGGAAACTCCAAGAGAGAAGAGAGCTTAAAGAGGGGGGAAATTGAGAGAGTTTTCCCCCAAATTGGTTACCGATCTTGGCGAATACGACGCGCTTCCGCTTCTTCGAATCCGACGAAGTCTCTTCGACCTTCTGCTTGAGCGCCATGTCCTCCGAAAGGGGAGAGGTCTAGGGTTTCGGTACCTTCGAACGAGAAGAGTGTGAGAGGAAAGGCAGGCGGGAAATGCTATTCCGTATATAAAAAAAAGGGGGGAGGGAAGGGAAGCAGCCGAGGGTTTCTTATTACAGTCTGCGATCCGGCATTTTGGCACGTGCGAGGAGGACACGATTTATAGCGATAAATGTGAAGTTGTAATTAATAAAATATAAATCACCCTAAAACGAAGATTTATTCTCCCTTAGTGTTCGCACGTGCGATACGAACGAAGCTATATAGTAGAAGATTGGCATCAACGAGAGAGAGAGAGAGAGAGAGATGGGGATCCGGTTCGTCTTGTTGGTGAACAAGCAGGGGCAGACACGGCTGGCCCAATACTACGAGTACCTCACGCTCGAGGAGCGCCGCGCTCTCGAAGGCGAGATCGTTCGCAAGTGCCTCGCCCGCAACGAGCAGCAGGTAATCTTTTCCTCTCCTATCTAATTTGATCTCGCATGTCCGAAACCCCTCTTAGATCCGGGACAGTTGCTGCTCTTGGATCTCGATCGACTCGAATCGGAAGAGATCAAGTCAATCTACCATTAGGAGATCTAGCACTATGTTCGTTGGTTGAATGGTATGATCTGGAATCATTAGTTATGACGTTGGGCAAGGATCTAATGGCATTGCTCTGCTGATCATTGTCAGAAATAAAATCCTAATTTCCGTTAGTAAACACCTTCCCCCTGTTAATGGAGTTATGGAAGGAATTGAAGATATGAAAAATGATGGATGATGTGGTTTATAGTTTATAAATGGGCTCGTATTTAAGACTACCAATAATTTGCCTTTTTTTAAGGTGATGGATTATATCATGCGTGATTATTTGGGGGAATCTGAGATTTTAAGTCATGAAGTTCGCTGGGAATATAATTGCTTTCAGTGTCTTCTACTTAATTGATATTGGTTTCACATATATATCCTCGTCACTGATCTCTCTCTAATTGTAGTGTTCTTTTGTTGAGCATCGGAATTACAAAATCGTATACAGGCGCTATGCATCACTTTTCTTCCTAGTAGGAGTTGACAACGATGAGGTATGCCATTCTATGATCTCAGTGTGCATCTTGTAAATCATATTCACAAGATATGTTTAGTTTAGTTACTTCTTATAGAAATCATTGTGTGTGCGATTGTCAAACTTAAAATGAAGTTTTTAATGGCAAAACATGAATCTTATCTTTACAGTCTGACAAATAGACTAACATAAATTGCTCGGAATAAGCACATGATGGATAGTTATGCATTTATTTATTTACTTTATAAGTGTTTTTTTATCACTATCCAACAAAATCAATAGATTGCTGTACATCTAATGGCAAAACAGTTGAACTGCTTTATTTTGAAAAGGTTCGATAGCACAAGCAGAAAATGGTCCCAATAACTTTTGGGCATTTAAGCTTGTCTAAGATTACTGTCCTTTAAACTTTGGAAGTCAGTAATTTGGTATGACAAGAACTTGTAGCATTAGCTTGTTGCTTATGCTCAATGGCCATCAATCACGGAGGACTATGTTGTCAAAATAAACTGAATAAGCTGGAAGAAAGCTTGATTAGCAAATGCCTGCAATCACATTCTTTTAGAGGACAAAGCTCCAAATTATTGTGGATTCTATTGATATTCTCCTTTTTATGTATGAACTGTGTCTTTATGGTGATACAAGGATGCTTCATCTGATTCTATCAAGTTTGAGCATTTCTGCTTTAATGAAAATAAATATGATGAGTTGCTTGATCCTTGTCAAAGATCGGATTGATTCCTAGAATTCTTTTGACCAGCATAACTGTTTTATTCGTTTTTTTTTTTTCCCTTGGAGCAAGAAGGCAAATATGTTTATTTGCATCAATAAGTTAATGTTCTGAATTTTTTTTTTTTCAGAATGAGCTAGCAATCCTGGAATTCATACATCTATTGGTAGAAACCATGGATCGACATTTCGGGAATGTGGTATGCTCTCATATTTGTCTTGGTTCACATCAATTATTTTCCTTTTCCTCGTCTTCTTGCAAAGATCTAACAAAAACTGCTTTGGTTGATCTCGCCAGTGTGAACTTGATATAATGTTCCATCTTGAGAAGGCACATTTCATGTTGGAAGAGATGGTAATGAATGGTTGTATCGTGGAAACAAACAAATCAAACATTCTGGCACCGATCCAGCTGATGGACAAAGCTTCTTAGATTTATAAGGACTGCTGCTTGCTCTTTGTAATCATGATCACTTGCATTATGTACTTGTTGTCTTACAGAAAAAAAAAAATATGAAAGAAATTGTCTTACTTGATGCAATATTATTGGACTAAGTCTTCTGGTTATTCTTAGTATGTTAGTTATTAAACATTGATGCAAAGCTTGTCTATTATGCATGTCTACTTTTATGTCAAGGTGGCATATCATGTTTCTGCTTTATTATTAACCGTATCAGTCATTTGATACGAGAACGGCTAACACATGATATTCATGTGTTGGCTTATGGTTACATAGTCTATTATAAAATCCATACTTGCTATCACTCAGGCCGTTGAACCCAACGTATTTCGATCGTTACATAATATCATGACATAATCAGTTAAAATCATGACGGGATGCCAAGTATACTGACTGCAAGAAATTTTAATTCACTGATATCGAGGTTGCACTGGATGATAATTATTTCTCACGAAGTTCTCATTTTCCCCTTTTACACCGAGCATCAACAGAATTCTAAAGCATAATTAAACGTTCACAGCAATATATTTCGAAGTACAATGAAAGTGTCCCACGGCGTCAGCCGCATTACTTATTAATCTGAAAACCGTACTAAAGCTATGAAAATATTAACAAGCTCTAATAAACTTCCTTCAGAAGTGTAGGCATGTTGAGAACTTCTGCAAACCAGCCAAGCAGAAGTAACTTTTGCCACAACTGTATATAAATGGATTGAACGCTGGTGAAGTAAAAAAAGCCAGTCGTCACGCTCACAAAAGCTTGACACAGGATACAACGAGTTGTACATAGGTACATTAACAAGAACAACATCAAGAATGAAGGATTGCAGATTGAAGCAAGTACTCTGCAATTCACAACCAATAAAATTATGTAATTGAGGAGTAGATATTGGCTGATGAAAGAATGTAGAGAACAACTTCAGAAGAATGGTCATTTGAAGCTTCCAAATTGCTGTCCGCCAAAGGCTGAGAAGCTTCCACTTCCACCAGTTGATGTGGAAGATGAGAAACCAGAGACTCCCAAGCCTGATCCCCCGCCCATGGCTCTCCCCATATACACTGGTGCGGGTATACCTTTGTCTTTCTCATCTGATCCATCACTAAGCCCTCCAACAATCCCAATATCAGCTAGATTTACCTTCTTGGCTGCATGTCAAAAGGGATAATTAACCCGATTAATACTGCAGGACAAAACCTAATTCAGCATGTATTTCCATCTAGATAAATTGTTTGTTTCAATTAAAAAACGTCTATAATTTGTTTTAGACTAAGAAAGTTGATCATAGAACCATAACGTTTATTGGCACATCATGACGGTACATAATCTAAACCATCAAATTATCTATACATAAGCCGACAAACAATGTGTACCTAACCATAGAGCTTGTAATAAGACTCATGCATATAATAGTTGCATCATAATAATCGGAGAATTGAAACTCACGAGCAGTTATATTCAGATCGATCAATCCACGGCTCAAAGAGTCAGCCCATATGCCAGACTTAACCTGGAACGTGTTCTTGGTGGCAGGTTTTGCTCCTGCCAGATAAGTTTGGTCCTGCTTGAGGCTATTGTTTCCCCCAGTTGTTGCATCAGTATGCGAGGTAAAGGCCCCAAAAGTGGAGTCTGCAAAAGGATCTTGGTCAACATTGTTGTGGCTTTCAGTGGAATTATGTGGTGGTTCTGTAGTAGCTGATTCCACATGGGAAGCAAAGGCACCAAAAGGGTCAGATCCTTCAAAACTGTTCAATGGAATTGCAGCAAAAGGGTCAAATGTGCTTGTTGGTTCAGGAGTAGAAGACTTTGTTTCAGAAGATAAACCCAAATTTGGTGCCACAAAAAAATCTGTCTTTGAAGGAAATGCAGCAGGAAAGGCAGGTTGATCAGCAAAGAGATCAATGTGGCTCTGCAGTGGCATTTTGACAGAAAAGCATGTTAGTAAAAAGAGTCAATTGAAATTATTAACATTCTGTAAGATACATCAACTTGGGCGACCAAAAAAATGTGAAAAGTCAAAACAAGCCCAAGCAATGGTGCAATTGGAGTGTAAAGAGGACTACAGGAGACTTTGTTCATTTTCAATTTCACAGTGCAAAGAAATTAACTTTTTTGGTTCCAAGTTTCTTACTCCAAGAGCACTTGGCAAAGCTGCCATGTCATACAAGAGTGAACAATTCAAGCAGATAATTTATCTTCTTGACAAATGAAGAAAACAACAGTTGCCTTATTGTTCCTATGACCATTCACTTGGAAATCAAATCTGACCTGAGCATGAGAACCTGTAGCTACTTCTGCTTGCGGAGCGACCGACTGAAAAGATGCATCAGCAAATAGATCAACCTCTGGTGCAGCAACACTGCTTACTGTGGTTGTTTCTGTTGGACTTGATGAAGGTGCATCCATGAGATCATCCAATAAGCTTTGCCCAAAGAGATCCACCTGGTTAGAGCTTGTATTATGTGATCCTACAAATGAAAAGGATAAGATCCTGATAAGAAGCTTATCACCAAAAAATAAAGGATTGAACCCAAGGAAATTACTTACAAGATGATTTAACGAAGAACAGTTAAATCCAATTGACACAACAGATATTTACATATTTATGGCCATAAACCAATGGTAATCTAATCATTCAAATCATAATTGTCAATTTAGTGCTCCACCATGATGCTGTCATTACTATGTTAATTGCTAAAACAGCAATAATTTAAGGCCATCAAATTCTGGTTGGGAGGGTAAGTTATGCAAAAGAAAAGGAAACTAAGTTAAGAACCTTCAGAAGAAAAGTTAAAAGCAATACCATTTCACTTCACTTCTATAGATAAACTGGACAAAAGTTATTGGATGCTCTCTTCTCTAACCATATCTCTTTAGGATCGAAGCTATTTTAAAAAGTCAATGTGGCAGGGACACAGTGAGGCTTCAACTTGTCAGACCTGGTTTGATGGGTTTAAGTCCAAAGATAGACTTTCCAGATATGGGAGTAAAGTTGCATACAGCCATGCACTATATTCGAAATGAATGTTAGCAGCATCGGCGTGCACTAGAAACCCATGTTCTTTTCCTTTCAAAAATATGTTCGTTGATTTGCTAGGCACGCACAGATGCATAGATCGTATTCATTATAAATTATAAATATGCCGTAGTGTAATAAAAATATGCAGATCAAGTTCCTTAACTTGTAAGTGAACAAAGAAGTAAGAAAGAAATAAAGAATAGCTTTCTCTTCCAACATGTGCATTGACCAGTCAAGCACCAGGAAATTAATAGCTCAAATATTAACCTGCAGCTGATGAGCCACGTGGATCAAAGTCATCAAAATCATCACCACCACTACTAGGTAGAGCACTTGGGGTCTTAGAAGGACCAAAACCTGGCTTACTCAACGGCTTTGAGGATTGGGAACTCTGATCCCTGTTACACGGGAAAAAATTGAACATTAATTTCAGATTGAAACTTAAGCATCATGAACAAAAATTAGTGTGGACTCACTTCAGGATGAAACTATGAAAACTAAATTATCCATTATCTTGAAATATATGTTGCGGAAGAAGTTTCTATAGTCCCTAAATCCTTATGCATGTCTTTTCAGACTCCACGATCAACAAGAGTTAACTGTCAGATAGAGATGTGAAGTGCTAGCAAATAGTTACATATACGTTCCCTTACTAATTTAGGCCCGAGATATTGTACCCCTCAAGCTGTCTTTTACCCTTAAGAACCAAGCAAGTGTCTCTTGGGACAAGAACTGGCATCAACTCTCTTATAGTCCAATTATACTTAGCTAACATGTATGATCAATTAATCGAACACATCAATTGAAAGAAGTCAAAGAACTAATTCTATTTAGGATGGAATAGCTCATGAAAGTAGCATCAGCGTCCAAAGAGGCCCAGGCTTAGACAATTGCTTTTAAAAGCTATTTGGCCATGCCAAAGGAGGAGCTGAATCCATACTTGGTCAAAGACAGATAAACTAGCTCACACAATTAATATTACAAGATATAAAACCTTTCTAAAGTACTCATCCAATAATTTCTTTTGTTTCTGTTTTGGCTGACTAATTTCATTAAACAAATTACTATCCATGCATAGATGTGAAAATATGGTTTGGTTGATCTTGCCTTTCTATTTGGTTACACCACAAGCATTTGTATTCACTCTACAATAAAAGTAGCTTAAGGGGTACCTGCCAATATGCGCCACACCCTTTTTCAACTTGCTGTCTCTATTCTGGTTTAGGACACTTTCAGACTTTTGACGATCTTTGCTGCTGCCTATTGACTTGGCTTCTTTTCCATTTTGTTCTGTGTCTCTGAAACTATCTTTGAAGGAGTCACCTTCCCTTGAACCAGTCAAGCTTCCATAATGGTCACTAGAACTATAGCTGCTGTTGCTTCTATATGAAGTTGAGCTTGATTTATATGTGATTCCGGATGAAGATAATCCGATGTATCTAAGTGTAGGAGCAATTATAATTTATTCGTTAATAGAACAAAGCAAAAGAGAAAGAAAATAATAGGGACATCATATCACTGGGTTTAACAGATGCCTTACTTGTCACGGTTTGCAGCAGCTTTATCTCTGACTGCTTGTATTTTATCCTTGTCATTCAAAATATTTGAAATTGTCTCGGCCTTCTTCCTCACATTAATACCAACATCCTTTCCATTAGGCTCGACATGCTCAAACCTTGAGAGTACCTTGATAAGACAAAACAAATAGGAAAGAAGTAATTGGAAGCATAGAAGTCTCATTTGGTTAGATAAAAAATAGTTGCCATGAGGGATAAAGAAAATATACTGAAATTGGAGAACAATGCTCAAGAATGTCATCAAGTGCACGTTCAGATCCATTTGCTATCAGGTATTCAATAACAGTCAATGCCTGTGATGATGACATTTGTTACAAGCATAAAGGTTAAACATGCTAAGTCCAAATCAGATGAAGATTGGAGTAGGAACTAATTGACTAGATAAAGTTAGAGCAAAAGAGGGTCTAATTATCACCTTGTACACATGGCGCCAATTTTGACTGCCCTCGGTCAGTCTTGTCCAAAGAACATTCATTATCATCTGGCACTCAGTGCTGGGCAATTATATTGTAAGAAATTAGGATATCAATTTCAGTGCACAACAACAGCATAGACAGCTTCTGATCCACATAGAGCTAATGCCGCTTACAATTTTTTGGTGGCCTGAGCAATCTCTGACAAAGCCGATCCATGAGGACCCCAAGGTTCATCGTTTGTTGCATCGAGGACCTGAGGTACAACAATTTATTAGCCTGAGGCAAGGAATAAAAGAAATGCTGGAATTGAACAAAAATAACCAGCACTTCTCCACAAGTGCAGCTGCAACGATAACAGATGCTATACTTCTATGTCAAGGTATTCATTTCATATCTCATGCGTTCTTTTCCACCGTGCTGCATGGGAACTACAAATTTCCAGACTGAAAGCATCAAAATTAGACAGCAATATAATAGATCGATCCTACAAGGCCAAACTAGCTAAGATTTCTTTGGATAAACTAATGGATAGGAAATAATAGTCCAGTTTACAGATCTGAATCCGCCAGTTGAGTAATTCTACCCGATTTCTCCCATTAAATCACACTCCGTGATATCAACGAGTTAATCTACGACCAGATCTTTGATAGTAACGACATCACAAAGGCGAAAAAAGTAATGAGATCTAGTTAAGAGTCGCAAAACACGACAGATTAGAGATCTAACCTTTTGTTCGATCTCCGGAACCTTGAGCACTTTGAGATTGACCTCCCGCTTTCTGCAAAAGCCAAGGGTTTACATAGATCTGAGGCGATCGATCGGAAGGAGAGATTTCTGATTCAAAAAGCTTACATCTCGCGAACCGTTTGATCGAAGACCTTCATAAAATCCATTGCGCTGGAGCGATCGAGGATTAGATCTCGCCTGTGGGAGGGAAATGGAGGAGAATTAGCCCCCTTTAGATCGCAATATCCTTTTGGTTTGGTCTCGAGATAGGAGGAGGAGGGGTTAGGAGCGTGTAAGATTCAGAGAAGCGGTAGCGGTGGGGATGTGGTGACAGCTCTCCTGCGGTAAACAGTGTGATCCGCGAACATTTAAATATAGCCAAAATTTCCCCTTTCATTAAATCAAAATACTTATTTATAAATCACACTTAAAACACTTTTCTCTACAAGTATAAGTATGGTTAACCAAAAAAATTAACTTTATTAATCAAAATGTCTATGAACTCAGATGTCTTAATATTATCATGCCTATTTTTCAATCATGCATTTAAGTTTCACCAAATTGTCTAGGTTTCAAGTTCTGTGCGTTGCTAAATAATTACTTTGAATTAAACATTGTCGAGACCTATTTCAAATTGTCATATTGTCCAACTACTACTCCCAACCAACTATACTGTCAAGCCATCAAATTGAATCAAGTGACAAATTTTTTTTATAATATTATTTAGAGTTGGAGTCGAACTAATGACCTCTTTGGTAGGTGAATATATATATAAACTCGTGATCCACACGGCCATTAGGACGACGGGCTGAGTTTGGGCCTAGACCAATCGGATCGGATCTTTAGCCCGTGGCCGTGGATACCACCAGCAATCCGAGACTAGAGAATCATTGTTGGATATTCTCTTACTAATAATAAGTTGAGCTTTATTTATATATACTGCCAGTGCATGAGATCATAAGATTGCACCCCTTCGATCTTCCAAAAGGTTGTACAAAAGTCACACTTCATCTCTATTTTTTATTTTCCTTTATTTAATTTTTATTCTTTTGATACTAGTTTTCTTTTCTTTTTTCAAACAAAAAAAGAAGTAGAGAGACAATTTCTCCGTTGAGGGACTTATTCTGATAAGAATAATGGCTGTGATAACGTTATTACAACCTCTCACCCGAGAGAAAAATAGTGCATGACTGCCACTTACAAGCTAAAGTAGTTATTGCACAGACCAACTATGGCATAAGTCAATTACGAGGCATTAAAATCATGAATTGTGATTTGAATTATATTTGATCCATTTGTGGCTGGTTTTTTCTCTTGATGACTTTATATGTATCTAATTTATATATTGCGAAGAGTTAGAACCCTAGTTTATGATTGGCCATGCAGCATATTTTTTTCAATGTTTTGTGTTGAAAAACTTATTTAAAATTCTCAAAAGACTTCATCTCTAACGAGTATATTTAAATTTAGCGATTTTAGAGGCTTAAACTTAAAGTTTTTTTTTTTAAAAAAAAAGTTAAGTTACTACCAAGTAATTCCATTGATACATCTATAATTTCATACATGCATATATAATTTGATAATCGGTAATATAATTAATTTTTATTTGCTGTATTGCTTGTATTTTGTTCCTATGAATTTCGATTGACATTATTTTGTATGTTTTGAAAAACTTATTCAATTCTCTAAATTTTAAAATATTTTATAAAATCACACCCTTCGTAATACTTATTTTATAATTTATGCTTCATCTTTTAGGATTAATTAATTTGACATTTCATTTTATCTATAATTTTTATTTAACAACCTAGATTAATGTGAACATACCATAAAAATTTATTATAATATACTAAATATTTTATAAAATACTCAAATTATTTCGATCTCTTTTATCCTCTCTTTCTCTCTCATCTTTCCTATGGAATCACTAGAGGAGGAGGTGGTGACAGCAATGACCATGAGAGGAAGTGGTTTGAGAGAGATACAAAAGATGACCGAGGGACAAATAGGTAAGGACATTTTAGTATTTTAATCAATATCAGTTAGACAGTAAATATAGGGTGTTAAATAAAAATTATAGAAAAAAATAAAAGGGTTGATTATAAAAATTTTAAAGACGGAGTATGAATTACAAAATAGATAAAATTTAAAATATAATTTATAAAATTTCTACTATTTAAATTTATTAATTTAAATAATAAAATTATCTTTTATTCACTCATTTTGTCATATCTTTTCAACATGAACTCGATATACATACATTTAATTTCTTAAAACTTCATATCTAATGAATATCTTTACGACTTTATAAATAATAAAATTAATTATTTTGTACTATTTGATTTATATATTTTTTATAAGAAATATGATCGATATTATTTTATATATATTGAAAAAATAAATAATTATCTAAAAATTCATCTCTAATAAGTATCTTAAAATTCAATCAAATGCTTAAAATTCATTTAAACATTACATATAAAATGAAAGTAAAAATGGTCTCTTTATAAATCCGGAGCATATTTATATAATTTGTCTGTTTATTGTTTACCATGTCAAGCTCTGATCAGACGAAGCTTCCATGTATTTCGAATGAATGATAGATTAAAGCTAGTTGTAATTGATAACGAAAAGCACTGAGGAGTAGATAGACATACAAGCTTGTCATAAAAAAAAGAAATAACTCGAGACTTGTGATTTGAATATTTGATCCACTTGTGGCTCGTCGTTTTTAATCTAATTTATCTACTGCGAAGAGTTAACTCCTATTTTATGATCCACAACGTGGCATTTTTCCAACGTGTACAAATTTTTTTATCCTTCTTTTTCCATGTCTGTCACTGTGTCACATCTGAGTGCTTAGATGTTAGGCATCGATGAAAGTTTACGTGATTTCATCAAGATAAACAACTAAATATAAGTCTATGTTCTTGGTCAAAGTAAAATAGTGTAGAAGTTTTCTGTCCGTAAGGGAGACCCGTCCTCTACTGTGGACTACCAATAGAGGTTTCCAGTTTATAAAATCCAAGTTGGCATATGTCAGAGTTGATCCAATTTGAGGAAGTCAAGACATTGTTTCTTAGTAAAAACAAGTAAAGAAACAAGCAGTTTCAATTCTAAACCATGAGCTAGCTGATAATGTTATATGGAGGAACGACCGGCTAATCTACTTTCATAGTTTGGTTTATAGCACCATGTATAATTGATGATTAACTGGGCAGCAGAGACGATGATGGGGTGCTTCACGTCGAAGAGGATGGTGCAAGTATGGCTCCCTGTGCTAAGTATCCTGGGAGTATCTCTTGCAGCACTGGGACAGGAAGAACCTCAAGGTTAGATCGATCTTTTTTTACCTACTTATTTTCTAATTTTAAAAGCTTCAATTTGGGATTCACATAGAGGATTAATTTACCGATAAGTGGGGATTAAAATTTGTAGGTTTTAGAAGCATCGATTGCGGCATTCCTGACGGTCAGAGCTACGTCGACAAGGACATCAAATTGACGTACGTCTCAGATTGGCAGTTCGTAGAATCTGGGAAAACTTTTGTCATCCCAAAGGACAAGGTTATAGATAAGAACTTGGGACAACGGTATCTGACACTCAGAAGCTTTCCAACTGGCACTCGGAACTGTTACACTATTAAAGATCTGGCGCCAGGCGAGAAGTATCTTATAAGAGCGAGCTTCTTGTATGGCAACTACGACGGCAACTACGATGCCGACAGTCCGTTGGCGTTCGATCTCTATCTTGATTACAATCTATGGCAAACTATGCGAATGTACAATGATTATACTTCGTACAGAGCGGAGGCTGTGACCATTATCTCCAGCGGCGTCCTGTGGGTTTGTCTAGTAAACACCGGCAAGGGAGTCCCTTTCATCAACGCACTGGAGGTGAGGCAACTTAAGAGTTCTATGTATCCGGCGGTCAACGCAAGCGTCTCCTTAGTTTCGCAGGATCGTTATAACCTCGGAACAGATCAACGAATGAGGTCAAACAACTGTTTCCAGTTTCCACGTTACGTACGTACCCATTAATTTCTTTTTCTTTTTGATAAAATACTACTAGCAATTGACAGGTACCCGATCGATCCTTACGATCGTATTTGGTGGCCTCAGAGAGATCCCAAACAGACCAGAACTTCCACTAGCTTAGACATCGCCGGCGATGCAGGAGGTTTGTTCGAGATTCCGTCTGCCGTCCTTCGCACTGCCGTCATCCCCAGTGATGCCGTGAGCTCAAGGATAGATTTCCTCGCGGCTGTGAATGGGGATAAGGAAAAATTTGTAGCGATGTACTTCGCCGAGTTCAACGAGACCCAGTCAAGAACCTTCGACGTCTTCCTCAACGATCAAATATTGTACAAGAACTACACGCCGCCACGCCTTCGGCTAGATTACGTATACTCCACAATTAGTGTAAACATGGTGGACAACTCCACCGTCTCTCTGATCAAGGCCCTCAATTCATCTCTTCCTCCTATCCTCAATGCAATGGAAGTCTACATGGTCATGCGCGTATATGATCTGCCGACCAGCAGCCAAGATGGTAATTTTTTTACTTTATATTATCTTTCCTCTTTCTTCGTTGACTTAGTAAACTCTAACAAGCATTTGGCTCGAGATATTTATTCATAGTTAGTAATTTATTTAAGATAATTTATTATATTTTACAACCAAACGATAAAATATAAGTAAAATTATAGATAAACATAATTAACATTTAAAATATGTGCACGAAACAAACAAGATGCAGTGATCGTATCGATATCCACATGATCATGACAATTCGTGATTCATATGAGATCTTAACCATGCATGCATGCAATGGATTACAGTTAATGGCATCGTGGGAATCAAGGAGCAGTACAAAGTGAAGAGAAACTGGATGGGTGATCCCTGTGCTCCACAATCCCCAGTCTGGGACGGTTTAAATTGTACTCATACCACCTCCGATAATGCAAGAATAGTAACTTTGTAAGTGTCTGATAACCCTTTTATTGTCATAAGATATATAAGAAAAATGGTAACTGAATGAGTAAATGCTTTCAGGAATCTATCTTCGTTCGGATTGACCGGTGCAATCTCTGCATCTTTTGCGAAACTTTCATCATTAAAGTCCTTGTAAGTGATGCCGTATCAATTTGAATATATAACGTTTTCTTCAAATTTCAAGTTTAAATCAGAGTTTCAGGATACAAGTAAATTTGTGACGTTTTTAAAATACCAACATCACTAAAACCCAGTGTTAGAAAAGCTACATTACCACCTCTGGAAATTCCAGGTTGGTGAGTCCTTTTTGCTTCTAAGCTTATCCCAAGACCCGAGTTGGAATTGGGCCGGATTGGTAGTTAGTAAGCAGAAAACCCGGCCCAAATTTTGAGGACCCACCAGATGATGCTTTTCGAATAGAAGCTATACTTGATCTTTTCCTTCTCCTATCTTCTTCCCCGGCCTCTCCCGCAGGCCCAACCCAAGCCTTGGTGGGCGGTAGGCCGGCCCGCCATGGAATGCGGAGACTATGAACTTGGTGGCCGGTGGAACAAATAGGTAGAGCAAACCGGAGTAAAGACGGCAACGAGAGGAGACGAATCAGGTGGGAATGGCTCTGATGAATCATGTATAAATTTAGAAGAAATTCCGTAGTTCTATCTCTGTCATTGTTTACCTCCAGCTTTATTCTTCTTATTATTATCATCATTGTGTTTGTGCAGTGCTTCAACTGTTTCTATGGCTCGTTTGATACAAAGTATGTATGTTACTGTTAATTTCAGGGATTTGTCTTTGAATAGCTTAACAGGGCCACTACCTGATTTTCTGGTAAACTTAACATCGCTCAAACTCCTGTAAGTGCTCATTTCTTATCCATTTTTATCCATTTTATTCAGATTACCTTGGTAGTGAATGGTGCCCGTCAAATTTTGGCTTCTTGCAGAAATTTGACTGGAAATCAGTTATCCGGATCAGTTCCTCCTGCTCTTCTTAGGAGATCACAAGATGGTTCGCTTGTACTAAGGTTTGCCTTAGCCAAAAATATTTCACTTTAGTATAGTTATGAGAATCAAGACTACTATTTCACTTTGTGTCTTACCGGATATATGTTTATTATATATCACTTCAAACTTATATTCTTTCTGTTTGAGCGTATAGTACTCTTTGTAATCGATTAGATGTTCACTAATTTTCCAGCATTGAAGGCAATCCAAAGCTGTGTGTTAATGGGGGTACATGTGAGAATCTGTGCACTGATGGGAGTACATGTGGGAAAAAGAAGACTACATTGATTATTGCAGTAGTTGCAGCAGTTGTGGTGCTGCTGCTGATAATTGTGGCATTCATCATATGGAGACGAAAGCGATCAGGTAGTCTATTTGAGAGCATATCATAGCTTGCTTCATCTTTACATTAGATTCAGCATATCAAGAACGAGCACCATACAGAGAAGAGAAATGTTTAACCCTTCCATCCACAGATTTAATGTAGTTATCTATGCTTTTCTTTGGAAGGCTTGTGCACAATTACCTGTTTTGGAAAATCCAATGAAGACGACTGCAATAAACTCATAGATGATCAAGGAAATTTAGTGCAAATTGACCTTCGCCGATTCACATATATGGAGCTGGAGAAGATAACTAACAAGTTTGAATCAGTAATTGGGAAAGGAGGATTTGGGACTGTCTATCATGCCTGCTTAGAGAATGCTTTCCAAGTTGCAGTCAAGGTGCTTTCTAACACATCACAACAAGGGGCCAAGGAGTTCCTCGCTGAGGTACTGATACTAAAGTTGTTTGGCCTTTATATGACAGACATTAAAGATAGGGTATTTAGTTAATGAATTTGAAGGTGTATAATGAGAAGCCTTTACAGTGTTTGGATGCTCCAACTATGTTGTATAAGGATTAGAAAATAGAAATTAAATTACTGAATCTGCTCTGAATTTCTTAGGATACTATAGGGTGACATGATCATTTAAGGAATCGAAAAACCACTACCCAGTAGACAAACACTTTTAAAATGTGATGCCTCATCTCTAAATCCTTGGAATTGTAGAGCATGTTATATCATTGACATTGTGGGCCATCTTTTAAAATAGGAGGGGAGTTGCCTGATAACTGTTTTAGCAAGCAGGATTTCTTTTTAAGTTGTTTGGCCGAACCATCTTGATGATGAATTTGATTGTGTTGCAGGTCAAGAACTTGTCAAAAGTTCATCACAGAAATCTTCTATCTTTGGTTGGCTACTGCAAAGACGAAAACCACCTGGCCCTTGTGTATGATTACATGTCTGAAGGAAGCCTTCATGATCATCTTGGAGGTTGTTTTTTTCTCAGTTTATATAATGCTAATGTGCATCTAATGTCATGAGTACAAAAGATTTCATTTTTTAGTAAATATTTAGTCTTTGTTGTCAGACTTTCCATGAATATTGCTGGTCATATGAATGCAAATTCAGGCATAGCCTGAAGGTTCTTCTTTTACATGTTTTTTTTTCTCTTTTATTTTCCTTTTTAATTGAGGACTAATATGAAACTTTAAATTCAGAAATGTTTTCAAAGGGCTTTTTTTTGGTAACTTTGGTTGCTAAGATTATGTGGAATTGATAAGAAATGCTTTACTAGGCCAAATCATATTGATGAATTAGGAAGTTATTTCATGTCTCGGCCTCTGCTGGAGTGTATGTTAGTATCCTTCTAGAATAAAATGAAAGACGATTAATGTAATATGATCATGAGCTTGTGGCTCTGTAGCATGTGTCTCTATTAATTCAAGCATTTGTTGAGGCTTTCTCCACTGGATACTAGATTATTACAAATATTCATCCTGTATTAGCTCTTATCTTTGTGCTTGTCTAAACTTTCTAGCAAGCTGTTTTTACTAGTACTACATGATGTTTTACAGGGAAGCGTTCTGTTCGAGTCTTAAGCTGGGCAGAGCGGCTCCAGATTGTATATGAAGCAGCTCAAGGTTTGACAGGAATATGATGCACCTTTCCTCTTTTTTCCATGCTTCAGTCTAATCAGTTTCTCTCACATCACATTCACCAAGGTTCTGTGCTATTTAGGGCTTGAATACCTGCATAGAGCTTGCGAGCCACCCATAATTCACAGAGATGTAAAGACGGCAAACATCCTCTTGAACCAAAAGCTAGAGGCTAAGTTGGCAGATTTCGGCCTCTCCAGGAATTTTCAGAGTGATAATTGCTCTCACATATCTACAGTCATTGCTGGCACACCAGGATACCTTGATCCAGAGTATGTTATCATTCATCATCTTATCAGTAGAAAGGGAAAAAGAAATTAAAGATGAATTTTCCTCACCATCTTTGTAGGCAATATCCAGGCCAGAGGGAAATTCTTTTGAGACTTACCAGGAAAACTACTCTGCAAGCTACCTATTATCTCTTTTCTCCCATTCCATTTATTATCTGCCATAGGCCAACCCGTAGGTTTGATGATAAATGAAGAATATAGGACAGAAATAAATTTTCTAGTTTCTACCATGAAGAGGGAGAAAGGAAAATGTTGGCCTTATCAAAGTATGTATTAGCTATAAAGCATCTCAAACGAGCTAATCTGTCAACCTGAAGAGATTACGTTTAGAAACTTATGACTGTGATTACATAATAGAAGCCATCATTATAAATGTCCAAGGTCGGCTATCTAATTTTCCTCTCTACTTTCCAACTTGGGACATTGCTTACTGCTGAGTGTATGAATTTTATGATCTTTTGAATTGTAGCAATCGGCATCACACTTTCTGGTTTATGTTTTGATTTGCATCAAACTGCAGAACTAGTCGTGGTTCCTTCCACAGCTATAGATTCAGTTCTGTCAGGCATTTCTGACTAGAGATATGACAAACAGTATGAACAGACCTAATTGTGATGTTTGTGCACTCTGCAGGTGCTCCTCTACTTACCAATTCCATCAGAAGAGTGATGTCTACAGCTTTGGAGTAGTCCTCTTGGAGGTGATCACCAGACAATCTCCAATAATACTGAGCCCAGCTGCCACGATTCATCTAACTGACTGGGTAACACAAAGACTCGCTAAAGGAAACATCGGCGATATTGTCGACAGGAGACTGCAAGGGCAATACAATGACAATTCAGTCTGGAAGGTCGTGGATTTGGCACTGGCTTGCACGAAAAAGACATCCATACAGAGGCCATCGATGTCCGATGTGGTAGAACAGCTGAAGGAGAGCCTGTTGCTGGTGGCTGCTTGTGACAGTAATAGCAACTCAGACGCGGAAGGTGCTACGTTAAGCCAGGTAAGTGCTCTCGGAATATCCAATGCAAGTAATGCAGCAGATTTCGATTTCATTGGTCCATCCGCACGGTAGCTCGAAATTCCCTGTCACTGTTTGTTGTTCTTTAGGCTGTAATTTTGTTATTCTAATATTCCATTTTGGTGTTGTAAGATTACTTGGCTTGGCACAACCTTCCATATTGTATTGCTTGTTAAGTCCGGAGCATATTGTATAATTTGTATATTTATTGTTTACCATGTGACATCTTCGAGCTTCTATTATAAGCATCACAATTCACAGGCCCAATGTGAACAAGGTTTTTTTTTTTTATGTGTACATGATACGGTTAAATATTCTCGATATCCAATCAATGGAACTAACGAGTTTTAATTCTTAAAGGTGATGTAAAATTACTCGGTAAAATAAATTAAGTCTACGTTCCTGGTCAACTTATATTAGTGCAAAATTTTCCCTCTATAGAGACCCGTACTGTATTGTGTACAAATAATATAGGATTCCACTTAAATTGAAACTCAAGTAGGCATATGGTAGCGTTATTCCAATGAGAGAGTCAGATTTGTTTCATGGGAAACCGGTAGGAACAAGCTGTTCTAATCTAAACTTCAATCCACTAGGCCACGAGGTCCTGAAGTTAAACATAATGTTTATATGGATCGAGGAACGGCTAAGCTCTTAATGTCAATATCTCTCATAGTTTAGTTAGGACTTTATATATATTGGGCAGCAGAGATCATGAGAAGCTTCAAGCTTAAGAGGATGGTGAAGCTATGGCTAACCATGGTAAGTATCCTGGGAGTATCCCTTGCAGCACTGGCTCAGGAAAACCCTCAAGGTTAGCTCCATCTTTCCCATAATTTCTAGTCTCAAAAGCTTTTGGGATTCACATATAGGCTTATATATATATATATATATGTGGATAATGTTGGCCTAGCGCCTTAATAATAAAGTAAAATTAATTACCACTGTAATAATATTTTGGAGAAAGCTCTCTGGTGACTCGATCGATTTAAATTTGTAGGTTTTAAGAGCATCGATTGCGGCCTTCCTGATGGTCAGAGCTACGTCGACGAGAATATCAAATTGAAATACACCTCAGATTGGCAGTTCGCAGAATCTGGGACAACTCGTATCATTCAAAAGAGCAGTATAGATCCGAATCTGGGACAACGGTATCAGACACTTAGAAGCTTTCCGAATGGCACTCGGAACTGTTACACTATTAAAGATCTGGTGCAAGGGGAGAAGTATCTTGTAAGAGCCACCTTCTTGTATGGCAACTACGATGGCCTAAACAGTGCGAGTTCTGCATTCGAGTTCGATCTCTATCTTGATTACAAACGTTGGCAAAGAATCAAAATCTCAGATAAAACCGATGGCTCCGACAGAGCGGAGGTGGTGACCATTATCCCCACCAGCATCCTATGGGTTTGTCTAGTGAACATAGGGAAGGGGGTCCCTTTCATCAACGTACTAGAGTTGAGGCAACTTAAGACTTCTATGTATCCAGCAGTCAACACAAGCGTCTCCTTAGTTCTAGAGAATGAGCGTTATAACCTCGGAGCAAATCGAGCACGAATAAGGTGTAATAAAACTTTCTCGCTCACATAAGAGTTTGATGTCAAATATTATTAGTAAATTAATTAATTAAACAGGTACCCGGATGATCCTTACGATCGTATGTGGTGGTGGGATATGACTAATCCCAAATGGACCAACATTTCCACCAGCTTAGCCATCGCCGGCGATGCAGAAAGTATCTTCGAGGTTCCCTCCGCCGTCCTTCGTACCGCCGTCGTGAGCTCAAGGATCGATATCCATTTCGACGTGACTGATGAAGGGGATAAGGAAAAATTTATAGCGATGCACTTCGTCGAATTCAACGACACCGAGTCGAGAACCTTCGACTTCCTCCTCAACGATAGATTGTGGTACCCGAGTTACACGCCGCCACGGCTTCGAGTAGATTACATATACACCCGAACGACTGTGGCAATGGTCAACTACACCTTCTCTCTGGTCCAGGCCCTCAATTCCACTCTTCCTCCTATTCTCAACGCAGTGGAAGTCTACAAGGTCATGCGCGTATCGGACCTGCCGACCAACAACCAAGATGGTAACTCTCGTAACCATTAGAATCATAACGTACATGCATCGTTTATATATTACCAAACAATTCAAACTTGTAAAAAAGTCAAAATGTTCTTAACCGTGCGTGCGTGCATGCATGCATGCAATGGGTTTTAGTTAATGGCATCATGGGAATCAAGGAGCAGTACAAAGTGAAGAGAAACTGGATGGGGGATCCCTGTACTCCAAAATCTTTTGTCTGGGACGGTGCAACTTGTACTTATAATACCTCGGATTATGCAAGAGTAGTAGCTTTGTAAGTGTCCGATAACTTCTTTTATATAAGCTATAAGTATCTGGGTTAAATGCTAACCGGTTCATTACAATCTTCTCAGGAATCTATCTTCGTTTGGATTGACCGGAGAAATCTCCGCATCTTTTGTGAATCTCGCATCATTGAAGTCCTTGTAAGTGCTGCTGTATCACTTTGAATGTGTATGACGTTTTCTTCACATTTCGACTTAAAAAGATGGTTTGAACCATATAATCTCTGTTTAAATCAAGAGTTCTAGGGTCATCGCTGCGGTAACGTAGAGTAATTTGTGGCGTTTTTAAATTACGGAGACTGCCTGTAGCCTATAGCCTATTTCTTTCAAAAGCTAAGTAGGAATAAGGAGGGTTTAAGCTAATTTATCCCTAATTACTCTGTGAGCCTAGAAAACGTAGTACCTCTGGCGGCGTGTATATGTAATCTACTCGAAGAAGAAGAAGTACTTGTGTTGGTGCAGTGCTTCAGCTGTTTCTATATCTTGTTTGATGCAAAGTATGTATGTTACTGTTCAATTTCAGGGACTTGTCTCTGAATAACTTAACAGGGCCATTACCTGATTTTCTGGTAAACTTAACATCGCTGGAACACCTGTGAGTGCTTACTTCTTATCCATTTTATTCAGATTGCCTTGGTAGTGAATGGTACCTGTCGAATTTTGGCTTCTTGCAGAAATTTGACTGGCAATCAGTTATCTGGATCAGTTCCTCCTGCTCTTCTTAGGAGATCACAGGATGGTTCGCTTCGACTAAGGTTTGCTTCAACCTGACATATTTCTCTTTGATACAGTTATGAGAATCAAGACTACTATTTCACATTTGTGTCTCACTTCAGACTTATATTCTCCCTGCTGTAATTGGTTAAATCTTCACTAATTTTCCAGCATTGAAGGCAATCCAAAGCTGTGCGTTAATGGGAGTACATGTGGGAACAATGACCCAGATCTGTGCGCTGATGGGAGTACTTGTGGGAAAAATAAAACTACATTGATTATTGCAGTAATTGTAGCAGTTGTGGTGGTGGTGCTGCTAATTGTGGGATTCATCATATGGAGACTAAAGCGACCAGGTAGTCTATTTGAGAGCAAATCCTGTCTTGTTTTCATCTTTACATTTCAATCAACAAATCACTAACAAAGCACCATACACATAGGATGAATGCTTAAGCTTTCCATCCACAGCCTTACAATAATTATCTATACTTTTCTTTGGAAGCCTTCTCGACCAGTACCTCCAAAAAACTCAGTGAAGACGACTCCAATAAATTAATAGATGATCAAGGGAATTTATTGCAAATTGACCTTCGCCGATTCACATACTTGGAGCTGGAGAAGATAACTAACAATTTTGAACTAGTAATTGGGCAAGGAGGATTTGGGACTGTCTATCGTGCCTGCTTAGAGAATGCTTCTCAAGTTGCAGTCAAGATGCTTTCTCACTCATCACGACAAGGGGCAAAGGAGTTTCTTGCCGAGGTACAATAAACCAAACTTATTTGGCCTTTATTTGAATGACATTATAAATAAGGTATTTTAGTTCATGAATGGGAGGGTGTATAACAGGAAGCTTTAACAGTGTTTGGGTGCTCCAACTATGTTGTACAAGGATTAGAAATTAAAGTACTGAATCTACTCTGAAATTCTTAGCATGCTATAGGGTGACATGGTCATTAAAGGAATCCAAAATCCACTACTCTGTAGACTAAAACTTTTAAAAGGCGTTGTAGTTCATTTTTTAAATCTGGAGGTTGAGTTGCCGGATAACTGTTTTAGGAAACAGAATTCCTGCTTAAGTTATTCTGCAGATCCATCTTGACTGTGTTCTGATTGTTCCACAGGTCAAGAACTTGTCAAAAGTTTATCACAGAAATCTTTTATCTTTGGTTGGCTACTGCAAAGACGGAAACCACCTGGCCCTTGTCTATGATTACATGTCTGAAGGAAGCCTTGACGACCATCTTCGAGGTTGCTATGCATAACATTATGTTACTGCTGATATGAATATAATCTGACAAGTAAAAAAGATCTCATTATTCAGTAAATAGTTATTCTTTATTCTGGGACTTTCCATAAATATTGCTAAGTGTAGAAGACTGACATAATGTCATGAGTTGATACAGAGTTTAAAATACTGTTACATAGTGTTGACTGTACAATATGCAAATTCAGGCATTGCCTGGAGGTTCTTCCTATAAATGTTTCTTTTTTTTTTTCTCTCTTTTATTGTTGTTTTAGATCAAGGAGTAATTTGAAACTTAAAATTCAAGAAGACCTCAGTTTTTGATGTTTCTTGATTTCCTTCCAGAATAAAATTAAACACGATCAGTGTAAGTAGTACGATCATGAACTTACTGCTCTATCTTCGTGCTTGTCTTAAGTTTTGCTAAGGCTTTCTCCACCACACACTAGATTATATAAGTAGGCGAATTTCTATCGTCAAAGATGCAAAAAATCAACCTTAAATTACCTGTATCTTAGTGTGTGTTCCTCACTTTCCAGGAAAGCTGTTGTTAACTGGTATTACATGATATTTTTTACAGGGAAAGCTTGCACTGATAGAGTCTTAATGTGGGAAGACCGGCTCCGAATTGTATATGAAGCAGCACAAGGTTTGGCAAGAATATGATGCATCTTTCCTTCTTCTTTTTGTCATGCTTCAGTCTAATCAGTTTCTCCTCGCATTGCATTCATCAAGACTCTGTCGATATGCAGGGCTTGAATACCTGCATGGATCTTGCGATCCACCAATAATTCATAGAGATGTAAAGACAGCAAACATCCTCTTGAACCAAAAGCTAGAGGCCAAGATTGCAGATTTCGGTCTCGCCAGGGATTTTAAAAGTGACTCTCACACTAATGCATCTTCAGGCGTTGCTGGTACTCCAGGATATCTTGATCCAGAGTATGTTATTGTTCATCATCTTATCAGTAGAAAGGGGAAATTAAATTAAAGATATAGGACCCGAAAGGTAAGAATTAGATCAAGTCAAATAACTCTAATGCACAGAAGGAAAGAGTCGAAGACGACTCTTATAAGCTACCTATCATCTCTTTTCTGCTATTCTATTTATTATCTGGTATAGGCCATCCTGGATAGGCTTGATAATAAATGAAGGATATAGGACATAAATACATTTTCTACCATGAAGATGGGAAAAGAAGAAAAAAAATCAGTATGTATTAGTTTAATAAGCATTTCAAACTATGTAATCTATCAAGAGGAAGAGATTATGTTTGGAAGACTTGAAAGTGTTAATTGCAGCCATCTTAGTCTCTTGGATAACTGAGTTTTTCTTTCTTTTTCCACCATGGAATGTGGTTTAATGCTGACTTGTGAGGTTTATGATCTTCTTGTGTGCTGTAGCGATTGGCTTCACCTCTTGTAAATCTTGTCACAACTTCATATTTGTTGGCCATGTCATGCATTTGTGACTAAACAAAACTAATCTTGACCTTTGTCCACTCTACAGATACATCAGCACTCACAATTTCGATAAGAAGAGTGATGTCTACAGCTTTGGCGTAGTTCTCTTGGTGGTGATCACCAGCAAACCTCAAATATTACGGACCCCAGGCACAGTTCATCTAACTCAGTGGGTTGCACAAAGACTCGCAAAAGGAAGCATTGATGATGTTATCGACAAGAGGCTGCAAGAGCAATACGACGTCAATTCTGTTTGGAAGGTTCTTGATTTAGCACTGGCTTGCACCGAGAAGACATCGACAGAGAGGCCGTCGATGTCCTACGTGGTAGCACAGCTGAAGGAGAGCCTGTCACTGGTGGCTGCTTGTGATAGTAGTCGCAACTTGGGCATGGACAGCAACATTTTAAGCCAGATAAGTGCTTCTGGAATATCCCATGCAAGCAATGGAGAAGATTTCACTGGTCCATCCATACGCTAGAACGAGCTTTTCTACAACTGCTGTGTGTCCTCAGGCTGTAGTTCTGTTATTCTGATGTTTTAATTTGGTCAACCTTATTTGGCTTGCTGCAGGCTTCTATTATGTATTTAAACCTCTACAATTCAACCTTCTGCACTGTCCTTTTTCATGGAAGAACTAATAGTTATATTTTCCTATCAATATCCAGGGAAGTTCTTTTGTCCTTTTCTCGTCTAGAGAGTAACATTCCACAATTATTGATAAATAAAAGAGGAGCCATTGCTTTCCACTACCTATGCAAGTTTGATGACTTCTGAGCAGGCAGGATTTAATTACTCTCATTCTTGGGTCTTATGGGCTAACAATATCTCAAGAATAACTTATTATTTCACTTAGAATTACAATAATGTAAATACACTGTAACACAAATAGGAGTTACACATATATGTATCTCAAATCATATGTTTCTTCTAATCAGTTATATGAATATGGTGAGAGGTTCATTAAAGAAACTATCTAATTTAAGACTACTCTACTCTCTTTTATTAGCACTATCATCTTCTGAGCTAGCTCATCTATATTGAATTGTGGCCTTCCTATAAGTATGTGAGACTGCAGTACAGGCCTTGTGGAACTAACTAGGAGAACTGAAAACTGAGCTCTGAAAATAAATCATCATCTCCACTGGCTCCATCAATAGTCCAATTGATGTAGTTGTTCCAGCTACTATTCTCGACCGTCATTGACGACAATGATGACACCGAGACCTCTGCGGATGTGTCCGCCACTTGGCCGGCGAAGTCAGTCTCTTCTATTAGACTCAGCAGCTCAGCATATAAGTTGTTAGATTCATGAGCAAATTCATTACTTGGATCAAGGACTTTCTGTTGGGTCACCAAGAAATCATCACTTTTATAGGACTCAACTTTGGTGGTAGAGATGGATGTGGATGTCGTGTTGCTTAAAGTGTTTGTTTGCCCAATCATCACCTTCTTCTTGAGTTTAGTGTTCCAGTAGTTCTTGACGCCATTGTCAGTTCTTCCAGGCAGTTTAGAAGCGATAACAGACCACCTAGACAAATACCCAACAAGCAATCTTTAGCAAACTAAGTGAAATCCGACATTATACCAATCTTTATTCTCAAATATACCTGCTTCCAATTTGGTTGTAGAGGGAGCAAATGATGCTGTCTTCTTCCTCTGTAAAGCCTCCATGCTTAACATCTGGCCTGAGGTAATTGAGCCATCTTAACCTACAACTCTTGCCACAACGTTTAAGGCCTGAAACGAGCACAGTACAGTAGAAAAGCTACACCAAGTGAGCAATAGAAATGGAGATGGGTAGTAAAACTGAAAGTGTTCAGAGACACAAGGAACTAGCCTGCTTTCTTAGGCAAAGCTATCCAATTGCCACCAGCTCCATACTTCTCCAAGTAGCTTCTTAAGGTGGCATCCTCCTCTGGAGACCAAGGTCCCCTTTTTACGGTGGCCTTATCACAACATGGAATCCTTCCCATTTCTCAAAGATAATCAAACAAATAAATCTCGATGCAGAGGTAAATAAGAAGAGAGAAGGGATGGGTTCGTAGAAGAGTAATGGGCTTTAGTCCATTCTTCCATCGTTTTATAGATCTTTATTTCCGAGGCAAGGGTTGACCGAATACGACGATCCCGTCTTCTGGAATGGATTTAACTGATACAAGAAACGACACAACTTCGGAAAAGAGATTAATATTGTATTTAAACTTCATCATTCTTTGATGTATATTATTTATTTTTAGAGCACTTACACAATCGTGGTTTGATTTAGCAATTATATGAGTTGTAAAAATAAACTTAAGTATAATATTGTAATCATAGTGTGGAAATGGTCAGTTCTGAAATGGTTAGAAGCTATTTAATTACCTCAGAAGGTACAGTAATAGTTGTGGAAATGGTCAGTTTTATGACCACGTCTTTTGCGTGAGATGAATAGCGAGTGAAAAAAAAGTAGCTATTGCTTTCAGAATTGCGATAGAGCTGGTTAGGAAGTCCTAGACTTGATCTCATGAGAGCGAGTTCACGACCAGTAAAAGGTGTCTTTGAGAAGTTGTACTTCAAGTAAGACCTTGTCAAAGTTGGCCTCTTCTCCTGTTACAAGTGTATATAATGACTATATCTCTGTATAATATTAGTTGTTTGTGTCACCCTGTCGCTTTATTAAATTTGAAAATAAAATATCACATGAGGTCATTAACATTGTAAGATGACACAAATAATGCCACTTTCAGATTTTATTTTTATCATTTTTTAGGTTACTATACATGACAAACTAAAACAAAAAGGCATGATGGAAGATCAAATAAATTCAAGTAAATGTTTGAAATTTGATATATTGATCCACTTATACCAATAGTAGAGAAAAAGCTAGTAGCTTAAACCAGAGAAGAGAGTGATCTTCTGGAGATCCAGAAATCATCCTCGGCACTTAAAAACATATCTTCTGAACCACAGAGGAGTTACTCTCCTGTTTGATTGTAGGATGGAGAATCTGGACCACTACACCTGCACTTATCATGGATGACATATAATTAATTGTAGAGGCTAGGCTGGCAGTTCAAAATATGATCTCGCGCTAGCACTGACTGACAGAAGAAACCAAAAAGGCCTACAAAATATTATGATTAACAAGGAGTTACAATGAACTATGATTACATCCACCGCACACAAGGACCAGATAATGGATAACCTTAACATGATTCAATTCAATATAGAAGTTTAGATCATTCTGAACGTATTAGCACATACCAACTCATAAAATGTAATTTGTGGATCCAAAGGATTACAAAAAAAATTTATTCTGAAGAAGTAGTATCTATCATTTACAATGATCATGAAGTCAGGTCAGAGTAGATCTCTGTGTGATGGATGGCCACTATCACTAGGCTGAAGACCTCACTACACAAAATTACCACGACGAATTTTCTTACTCCTTTGAAAGTAAGAAAATGCTGAATTAACCACAGTGATGCTAGCAGCCTATCCCAACTTAGCCAGTTCCTCATGCAATGCAACTAAGTGCTTCCTTTTCCACACAACGCATCATTAACCAGACACCCTGTTTGGGCACAGGTGATTTGACATAGACACAAGTCGCAACCACATTGAAGCCATCATTAAATGGGAGAGCAAACCTTGGCTCTCTCCATCCATTGTCCATCTCTGAGAACTCCAACCGAGTCCAATCCGTAACGATCAAAGTCCGGTAACCTAATGCAACAGTGTAATGCTCATCCTTCACAACTCCACTAATCCAATTCGAGAACTCAGTCGACAATGTTTGCTTAGCATCTCTGATCAAATTCACCACCTCAACCAGTGACTTCTCCATGATCTTACCACCACTTGCACAGAGAGAAACAGGATATATACAATTCCCATAGTAACATTCCTTGGATGATATAATCACCCACGAGATGGCAAGTGTTTGCCATGAAGGTGAGACAGGCATCAGCATTCAGTTTATGATTTATTGCTCGTGTGTGGCACCGCCACATGATTGCAGTCACAGCATCAAATGTGGAGCATCTTTGGCCTCTCTTGCTCGTGTACAAATTCTTGACATGGTTAATGGTGCCAGGAGACATGTCCATGTTGGACGACTCGAATTGGAAGAAGGAGAATTTGGGTGGCGGTCCTTGAGAAGCCTTAGGTGAAGGAAGCGCTTCCCTGCACCAGATTGGCTCCACAAGAGGTTGATCAAGACCTCTTGCCACGTCTGCAATGGCTTTTACAAATGTCCTGCTCCAAGACCATCAAAGACTAGGTGATTGTAGCTGATTCGAACTGCAAATCCACCGCACTTGAATTCTATCACCTGACATGAGAGAGAAGCTCAAAATAGCAAGAAATATAGATACGTAACTGAAGAACTGAAGTAAAATATTGTTAAGATAACGACCAACATTTAGGCAAATATGCTGCTTGATGAGCAACAAAAGTAAGGGGTGGTGGAAGCTGGATTTTCAAAGATATCAATGCTTACTTTTTACTGGCAAGAGGGGAACCTTGCACTGGTAATGATGCCATATAAAATGAAGCCTGGGTGTTTTGGGAATTTTGATGAAGGGAGGTCGGGCTCCAAAGGTACAGTGATTGAAACAGATTCCCAGCTTCTAAATCAGCTAGTTAATCAAAATTCAAGCACTTGAAGAATTAAAGGAACCGTTGAACATTGAAAGCATCCTATTTTCACCTTCAAAAATTTTGGGTTATAACATACTTACCATGAGGCTAATTAAGCCGCTCATCACTTGGCTAGTTACAGTAAATATGCAAATATTTTTTTGAGATAACTCACAGCTACCTAAGTTCCAAACAATTTTAGCTAGAGATATATTCAGGATGTGTTATTCTTGGTGCACTACTTTGAGAGCCAACTTTTTTTTTATACCATTTTCTTTTTAAATTAAAAAAAATTATGGCCTAGTGATGCTCATCCATTTTAGAGCCCATTTGTTGCAGTTCACAAGTCTAGTTTTAGCACTTATATGGATATGTCTAAACGCTATTGCTCTTGTGGACAAAAGTCAACACTTCCTTTTGCATTAAGTTATAAAAAAGGTCGTGTGCTCGAGCTCTAAATGAGCCAAATCAAGTTGATATTTTGAGCTCGAATATATTATTGAGTCGAGCCAGTATTGACTCACTCAAGCTTGGCTCGTATATTATACATATATATAAAGTTTAGAACTGTTGAATCTGAGATCCAACAGATAGTATGAAGTATATATAAGTAAAAACTCTAAACCTTTCTAATATCACTTCCCAAACTCTCTCAACAGAAACATATCTTCTTCATCACCGAAACCCATCTCCACCGAAAACCATCTTCATCTCTAAGTTCCAATCGGCCAACCATCTCCAAGCTCCTATCTCACCTTCTCATCCATTGGCCTTATCTGCGCCTTTGTCCTCTCTGTCCACCTCCATGACCCCGCCCTCTCCACCCTCCCACTCCTTTGCGGAGCCCTCACCGATAGGACGTCCATCGCCGTCCTCATCCCCACTAATCGCTTCGTTTGTAAAATCTCCCCTTCCCTTCTTGCCTCTTGCGACGAGGCATCTACAAGCTCCTATTGGTCTCTTCTCCACCTTTGTCCTGATCCAGGCCATTGACTCCACATCAAGCGATGTCATCATCGAGGTCTTGGACACCATCGTCTAGCTCGAATCTGAGCTTCGCCGAAGATGTAGTTAATTCGCTCAGGCACCGGGGAAGTGGTGAGGGGCATGTGAAGTTGGGGTGGATTCTTGCTGTTGCTGTGTAATCGGAAGCTAGTCGGGGCTAGAAGTTTCTTGAAAGGATTTCACACCACTACATCTCAGAGGGATCGAGCTACCTTACGAGCTGTCGAGTCGAGCTTGATATCAAACTAGAGATGAGCTGAACCGAGCTAAGCTTTTCCAACTCAAATCAAGCTCAAGATCGAGCAAAACTAAGCTTTTCCACCTCTCAAGTCAAGTTGAGCTCAGGTCACTCAAGCTCGGCTCGTTTACACTCCTCATTTTGAGGCATCTTTGGACCACGCACGCACTCTCTTTTGCATCTCTGGTCCTCTTAGACCTAGCTCAGTGATTGAGTCCTATCATCATAATAGGGCTCACAATTTTTTTTATGTTTTCCTTACTGAAGCTACGTGTACATATACATGGCCTGAACTCATTGTGACAATTTAAAATAGTTAGACATAATTACCTAACCAATATATCATCTATATATTGGATAGAATTATCCCTAGCTCCTCTAATTTATGATTAGACTCAATTTCAGAGTTTATTAAAAAAAGGAAAAAATTAAAGGATGTAATAAAGCAATAACCAAGATAATAGAGAGTAGTTCGAGAAATATGCTCCGAGTTATTAGAGTTCCAGCTTAAGGCAAGACGGAGCTGTTCAAATAACAAGTCATAATGTTATCATGCAAAGCTCACTAGTTCTTTGGGGCATTTTCACATACGTTAGATTTACATTACTTGCAAACCGACATTGCATAACTACCACATGTTTGCAAAACAGCTCCAAAGAAGAATAAATGCATGCGCATGCCAAAAGAAACCAAACCTGCATCATAAAAGTAAGTCGGTCGCACTCCACTTCCTTCGGCGGCCGCACGAGGAGCTCCTCTTCGGGGATCACGGTAACCTCGTCCTCGACGGTAGTTCACATCTTCCAACGTACAAGCCGCCGCTATCTCGACGAACCAGACGCCATCCCTAGTGCACGCGATCTCGGGGTCAAGTTCTTGGAGCTTCTCGATTCGCCCGACAAGAGGGTGGTAGAAGAAAACCAGAGTACCCTTGGAGAGCGCTTCTTTGATGGCCTTCCCAGGTCCGACGCCACGGTCGAACACGAGGAGGAGGTCGCGGAAGATTCTAATGCCGGCCAATTTGTCGATGGAGGAGTTGTCGCTCAGGGTCGGTTGGTTTGGGCGGACGAGGGTCGGAGATTGCTTGGTTACGTAGATGATGGTGATCCCGGTGGCCGTAGTGATCTGAGTGTTTATAGTATCGCAATGGGATCTGCGAGTGGGTGGTGTCAAGGATGGTGTCAAGGAAAAGGAAAAAGATACATAGGAGAAGTAACTTTGGGGAGATATAAATAAATTAAAAAAAAAAAATATATATATATATATATATAAGTTATAAAAAATAAATTAAGTCAGAGAAGTATAGTGGATAATTTTGAAAAAAAAAATATAATAATATATTTTGTGATACGATAAAATTATAAAACAATATGTATGCAAAGATTATATATGCACTTAAATCCAAAATGTCCTATTTACATAATCCATACTTAGTTTGTAGCGTGATAATTTCCAACAAATAGCTTTCCTTACGTTTAACAAAGCATCTAGACAATATAACTAAACTCTATTTTTGTTTAAATAAAAATATATATGCTAGAGAGAAAATGCAAAATAAAAAAAAAATTAGAGGATTACATGAATTTTAATTTAAGAAGCAATATAGACATAGTTAAATTTTAATTAAAAAACTTAACAGTTCTATTATTTATTGACCTTGTCCAAAGTGCATGCATAAAAGTATAGTAATATAAAACAAAATTCAAAAGTAAAAACAGGATGGTATGCGTTTTAATAAGGATCACTAGGTTGCTGATAGATAGATGCTGGAAAGGAATATTAAGCGATGTGTTCGATGTCGTGATTGTTAATCTCTTTACAGAGATTAATGATTGTTTTTAGTGTTAGGGTTGTGACTTTCTTGTCAAATAGAATAAGAGATAATTCTAATTTGACATCTAAATTATCACTACAAAGAAAATAACGACATACGCCTCTAAAATAAAAAAAATAAAAATATATGCATATTATGATAATTTTTTAAGATAATAATAGAAAGTAAAATTATTATAAAACAAGAACAATAATATTGAGACATAGTTTAGAAATACCAAACCATTCTATTTGCACCAAAATATTCGGATACGAAACTACCTACACATCTAAATAAGATTTAATTTACAAACCATTCACATAATTATCGAGAAAATTAAGAAACAAAAAATTCTTTAGCTTTCTACCACCTTCCACGGGGAGATTGAAACTAACATCAAATGAATTAAAATAAGCAAGCAATCTCAATCAATCAGTCCACCAAGTCCGACACCCAATCCACGTCCGGCTCATCCTTGCTGCTTTCCCTATTAAACCCCACTTCACCGGTGGATCCAAATCCGCCCCCCATCTCACGCCTCCAGGACGGCGGCGCGTCGCCCAGCCCCATCTCCCTCATCGCCGCAATCACCGCACTTACCTCCTCCTCCCTCGACCTCGCGATAGCCGGCGAAAGCGGCGGGGAATACGAAACAGGCGACTCCAGAGTCGATCTCGGCGACCGCAGGAACACCATCTCCTTCCTCAACCGTCCGGGCGACCTCGGGACGCGCAGCTGCTCGGGCGTGTGGGCGAAGAAGCACACGCGGCGGCGGCACGCTACGCCGTCCTTGCACGGCTTCGTGCGGTAGCGGTCCGGATGGAGCCAACTCTCGAACACCCCGTGGGCGAGCTCGCAGGCTTCCCCGCGCTCGCACGCACCGGTCTGTCGGAAATCGGCGCACGGCGTGCCGGCGTAGTGGAAGCGGAGCAGGTCCCGGCGCCGCGCCTTCTCGCCGGGATGCGCGTAGGCGCAGTCCGTCCAGTCGTGCGGACGCTCGCGGCCGCAGAGTCGCACCTTGAAATCGTACATCCGGAACGCGTCCGATGACTCGTTCGAGTCGATCACCGGAGGAATCTCAACCGTCGGATGGCCGAAAGAGTCGTTTCCTTGGCTCACCGCCATTGCTCTACGTTGCTCCAAGTGGGAGATGAGACCGTGAGAGGGCATATAAAGCGAATAACATAAATAATTGTGAGTGGGAGGGAGTAAAATAACCGCAAGTAAGTAAACGCCGCTTAGTTTTTATGAGGCGGTGGAAGAGAATGGCGGTATTTGATTTGGATTGTAGCGTACGTCTTTTCCTATTTTTCTTAACCTTTGACGGTTCTTATTTTAGTTGCGAACGAACGAACGACCGCTGAAACGTGGCTCCATGGACGATTCATTCAGGCGTATGTGTTCTTATGCTCTGTTTATTTTACCTTCCTTTCCTCTACTTTCCCATGTAAATACTGTACGCATACAATTATTGGATTATTATGAAGCTCTTGATCATTTCTGGACCTTAATTCGCCTAAGCCAACATACAAATCCATCACAATCATCACCAGCTATCATCACAGGAAAGCAAGCGAAATTGTTGCCCAATTCATCAGTAGTAAGTGACAACAGACAGAAACTAAACTATGGGAGCTGCATCGATCCCCCCTTAAAACTTTATTCCATTACAGAAACCGTCAGAGAGGTTGACAGATAACCACCAATATAGACTACCACGAGTATTCTCAAAAGATACACACATACAGGTAGCTAGCTAGCTAGCTTTATTCCACAACACCTAATGGAGAAGAACAAAACGACTTTAATAACTTGTTATCTGACACAGGAATTCACCATCTCAGCTTAGCCGGGAAGAACTGCAGAACAGAGTGAAACAAATGTTAAAGATTAATTAGTCATAAACGTCTATATATATACATGTATACCTTGTCGATCAGGGACTGGTAATAGGGCTTCACTTCTTCCACGTTAACTCTGACCTTACTCTTGCTATAGAGATCATACTTGCTGCTCGTTACACAAAAGAAAACTTCGTTATATATCTAATATGGACTCTTCTAACGTGAGATATACTTATGTAAGAGTGAATCATATATATATAGAGAGAGAGAGAGATGTCTGACTTGAAGATTCGAAGCCATTTGAGCATCTCCTTGTCCTCATCATTCATGAGATAGCCGTAAGCTCCAGAGCGGTGCAAGGCGTAGAAGGAATGGAACCGCACGATAAAGAACGCTGCAGGTGGTAGGGTTGTACCATTTCCCTTCATCACCTATTATATCGGACCAGAACACGTGATAACATTATTCAGCAAATCATGTGGAATATTAAGTGAAGGAATAAGATCAGTAAACAATCCAAGTAATCCTGACCAGGTACATATACTCGTCGTGGCCCCAAGACATGTTCACTACATCCAGCCCACAGTTCTCGGAATACATCCCCAGCCTCGTGCAGAATAGCGGGTTATTATAATCCGGGTTATCCTTAAAATACTGCGAATAGAACACCTATTCCAGTTAAACATCAAGTGGTGGTACTTGCTGTCACAAATGAATGAATCATAGGTGACTCAGCTGATGCCCTTACTTGGTGATGGACAATGGATTCATCAAATGCACACCCCAAAGGAAACGTATCCCCTAGTCATATCATTCAAGAATTAAAAAAAAAAAAAGAAGTTGTCAAGCATAAGGACAAGTTCCAGCTTCACAAGTTCCAAAATTTCGGGGGACAAAGAGAGACTAACCAACAACACACCACTGTGGCTCTCCACCGAAACAAGGGTGCAGTAACACTTTCCCAAGGTCTATAATCCACCAGTTATTCGAGAATAAATCAATATTATATACGCTGTGAATAATTTATAATTCAAGTACGAGGGATACGAATAGCGTATACGTATACCATGGATAAGAGCAGTTAGGTGGAGCCAGTCTTGGTCAGGGTAGTCTCGACGAATAGCCTCAGCGGATTGGAGAAGGTGCTCGATCTGGGGCTCATCCAAATCCGGATCGCTCTCGTCGACAAACTCGTTTAGCAACTCGATGCATTCCCATATGCTCATCTCAGCCTTTTGGAGCTTCCCATACTCTTCTTTCTTCTTCTTCGCCTATTGTTTTCATTTCATAAAGAAGAAATTAGCAATCTTGCTGTAAGTTTGAATGCAATCATAAGTACTAGAATATGTTCGACACGTATAGCTTTCTAGGACTAATTATCATGGGGTCCACTGTCCAATTGGTTTTTTACGATGACGACAGAGAAATATAATCAACTGATTAATGGCGATAATGACACAATTAAAAACGGCTTACGAAAGCATAAGTCTGGTTGATGTGATTAACACGGTAGAATTCCTCCACCCCGGCTCTTCTCTCGCTCTCCTTCTCATAATCTCTGCATAGAAGAAAAAAGAGACTAAACTTGAGCTTTTGGACTAATAATCTTTCTTAATGATGGCAATGTAGTGACAACCTATAAAAAATTACACTTGATTACGTATGAAGGAATTTAATTAATTATCTTAACTGTCAGCAGCTGCGCATTTGTCTCAAAATTAAGGCTATAAACACGCAAACGAGTATACCAAGTCAAAACAACAATAGTCTGATCTACAGGTGCCACTTTTAGGAGAAGTTTTATGACTAGATTTAATTAAGAAGATAAGAAATAAATTAGAGGGTGAGAGAGCTTCAACTACGAATATTACTTCCTCAAAGTAATTAAATAAAAATTAGGAAAAAATAAAATTAAGAATTAATTAAGACTGGCCTGAAAGAGTGACCAAAGGCATTGCTACCAGGAACGAGGAAACCTCCATCAAGATCCAAAGACTCCTTCTCCTCCACCTGACTCTCCCTGTCGTTGCTCTCCTCAATTACCGGCTCTGCTCCCAAATTACCATTAACACACACCGTTAATCACAAATTATATTTAAGATTAGCAAAGAAAGAAGAGTGTACAGAATACCCGGTACGATGACCGTCATCGCGACGAGAAGGACGAGGGCTTGCTTAATAAATTGCACAGGAGAAGAGACCCACGAAAGAGACCCACGCAGACTTCAAAACAAAGGGGATGGAGATAAGTATAACCAAGAGGTGGGAGAAAGAACCCCCCCCCCCGATTTATAATCTAACTGCTGCCATCACTTTTACAAAAAACCCCCGGCAGTTCATCTTAATTACGAGGGTACAGTTGGGAATTTTAGGAGAGGGAGGAAGGGGACGGTGGGTAATTATTAGAGAAATAATACGAAATAGGCCAAACGAATTAAGGGCCAGGTGGATTCCACGTCAGTGACTCGTACGTTTCTGGAAAGCGGGGAACCGGCCAAAATGCTGACGTGGAGGTGAGGAAAGGTTTTTAACTTTTAAAGTTCCCGGCTTCCAGCTCAGGGTCCGTGAGAGATGAACCGGTGGCGCTTGTCGTATTGTGGCCAGTGTACGGTCCACTTCCGGTGGTAGGTGTCCATCTCACGCCATGCAAAATTAGATTATCTTTTCTTTTTCCCTCCGAAAGGAAATGATTAAATGTAGATTGGTTAAATAGGAAGTGGACTTTTAAGCAAGATTAGATGTGACAACTGTGGATAAGATATGGGATTAGATTGGATAAGGACAACGTACTCCTCCAGTTCGACGCTTGCAAATTAATTACTTTGTTCCCAAAATCATGGATTTGGGACCCACCATCTTGATTAGTTGCGTGTGCTATGATCCTTAATTCCTAGTCCTAACGCATACATTGATTAGAATAACGTTTTTCTATATATACCCCTTAAAAATTTCACTTGTTTGTTTCTATAGGTTTTTTTTAAAAAAAAATAATAATTTTGAAGGTTAATTCGTAGAATTATTGGGTAGATATAATTTACAAATAGAACATATTAAAAGATATTAAGAAAATTGCAGCCATTATTAGTTGACGAAAAATAAAAATCTGAAGTCATAGTCTTGTTGCTGCCCAGGATCGAACTGGAGACCTTCAGTGTGTAAGACTGACGTGATAACCACTACACCACAGCAACAAATCATTGAAAATTAAATCGGAAAATTTTAATATTGTTTGAAACACGACGCTGGGTAGATATTTTGCGATGTCGTGGAAAAAGGAAGAGGAGAGAATTGGAGACACTGGAGATGGGAAATTGGTGGTGGAGTGAGCACCTTAAATTTGCACCTCCTCCACATAAGATATTATTTGCTACCTTCTCTTCTCATGCAGTCCTTCCATTCCCGCAGCAATCCTTCCTATTCCTGGACAAATCCCGATGGGTTTTCGTTTCATGGCGGTCTCCAGGAATTGGGCTTCTCCGATCCCATCTCCTTGCTGCACCAGACTTAACTACCAGCTATTTCACCAGGCTTCTTTATGTAAGTGGAGAAGACCCAATTGCTTAATTTACAGATGATTTTAGCACTAGCTAATGCCTATCCAATGAGGTACTCGTTTGCACAGTGTTTGCTAATATTCTTGTTGCCATTTGCTGGTGTGCTGCTAAGATATAAGATGTTTTCACGTTAAAGGCGCAATTTTTGCGAGGAAATTAACTTGCCAAGGTTTGAGGATTTTCATCTTAAGTTTCTAAACAATGAACGGATGGATAAGTAACTTATGCTTACTATCATTTAGTTGGAAATTTGATACCTTGATTTCTACTTTGTAGAGCAACACTAAGTAAATTAAGTTATAACTAGGTGGCTGAAGAACTGGTTAAATATTTAAAAACACTTGTTGTCATCGACCATCTCTCGACTATGCCATTGTGCTAGTATGATCTAACATTGGCTTTTTCTGAGAACTTTGAAGAAAATTCTATTTGTATTGATTTCTATTCTGGTTCTCAGATTGACAACTGCAATGTTTCTTTAGGGATCAAATAGTATGCAATGACAGAGTTGGTCCATGATGCAATTTTATGAACTGTTTGTCAAGTTAGTACTGTTTAAACCCTCTCGTGGCCGACACCGTTTAGGTACTGACGAAGGTAGATATAGGTCTTTAGTTACTATTGTACTATTAATTTTCATCTCTTTGGGGATTGTTAGCTTAATGGTTGGAAATTCTCTCAAGCATGTTATTATCCTTCATTTCTGCTCAGTTGATGTCTTCCTAAAATCCTTGTTCAACATGATAGTCACGTGATTAGCTAAATTTGTTACAGCAAGAAGCAGGGCAATTCCCTTTGAATCTGGAAGAATATTACCTATACATATCTTTCTGGAGGGAAGCGACAGCCAGATTGGAGACAGTCTAAAGGTATTTGCATGTTCATTCGGGCAACTTCAACACACTGAAGACATATCTGGTGATGCGAAAGATATGAAGGTATTGGCTCTTACTATTTAAGCATATTTACATCAGAAGCATTTTGCTTCATTTTGTTGGAAGAAATTCTGAGGATTTCAAGTTTATGCGTATCAGGTGAACGTAGATAGAATGCCCCTCAATGACATGCATGATATGTTTGAATCTCTTAACATGATGGATGAGAATTTATCTGCTTATTCTACAAGTTTGTCAGCAAGCAACTCTTTACAGTTTAACTTACTAATGGAAAACCTCAACAAAATAGAAGATATCTTGGATGGTAAGGACTTGGTAAGGCTGCAAAGAGATATTCTCGTACATATACGACAACTTGGTGCTCTGAAACTATTTCATGCATATCTCTCCAGGACTGTTACGGTACCAACTGTACTTGAATCAGATTTCCTACTCACAGAGCACTTTGCAAACTGTCACCTAGAGTTCCCAGTAAATGAGCAAAAGGCCGATGTAATTGTTCGAACTGGAAAAAATGAAGAGAGGAAACTAAGGAGACAACGAGCATCAGAAAAGGCAACTCGCTTGTCCTATTTGACAGTATCTTCAAAAAAATTAAAGGCTGAGAAATCTACTTTTTCCTCACCAATTAGTGTAGACGAGAAGGCGGGATTATCAGCGTTAAGAAGTAGAAGGTCCGCACTAGCACGAAATGAATCAGAAATGTCGGAGGGGGTTAAGGTACTTCTTGCATTTATATGGATTCGAATATCTACTTTGAACAGAGGTTAAATAAAGATTGAGTTCATGATTTTGATTTTAATGTAGGAAGTTGTGAACCTAGAAAGAACCAGAAGAGAACTGGAGAAGGAAATTGGGCGACCACCCAGTTATGCCAGATGGGCTGAAGCTGCTGGAATTGATCAGGAAACATTGCAGCAGCGTTTGCAGTTTGGCTGGTATTGTAGAGACAAACTTATAAAAAGTACCCGCTCTCTGGTCATGTACCTTGCAAAGAATTACAGGGGAATGGGGATTGCCTTTGATGATCTGCTTCAGGTTGAGGATGCTTCTCTATTCGTGTTATTGATGTACCTGATTGGGTTTTTCTGAACTTGACTACTCCATGTGAACATACCACAGGCAGGGAAGGTGGGTGTCCTGAATGGTGCTGAGAGGTTTGACAACAAGAAAGGGTACAAATTCTCAACCTATGTCCAATATTGGATTAGAAAATCTATATTGGCACTGGTAGCACGACATTCAAGAGGGATCCACATACCTGTAAGTCCTTAATTTTATATAAGAAGAGTTTAGTTCATCTTCGCACGAATCTCATTCAAAGGATGATATGGATTGGTTTTAATATCTTGCAATTTAATTTGTAGGTTAGAATGGATAATATGATTAATCGGATACAAAAGGCTAGGAGAGCCCTCCGTAGCAGGGAAGGAAGGTACCCACAAGATGAGGAGATTGCTAAGTTCACTGGTCTATCATTAGCTAATGTTAGATTAGCTAGGAAGTGCTCTCGCCCTGTTGGTTCAATTGATCAAGATATTGGAAGCGAATGGTGCACAAAGTTCATGGTACAACATTACACTTCCCTCAGTCATCACCACTCAGGAAAGACAGCAAAGCTCTCTTTCTGCATATTTTTTCTTCTGCAATTAATAAGTTCATAGTATGTATACTAAGCTCAAAATCTCTGATAAAAATAGTATTTTCTTGTTTATTGGGCATGTGTCAAGGCTCACATATAAAATATACCTGAGAAAGAAATAGCTCATAATGATGTTCTTGTGTAAATGTGAGCCATTTTTCTACTCTATGATTCCTGGTTGATCAAGATTTTATAAATAATTTGCTTCAGAGGTTCTTTTCTGATGCACATCTTTTGCTGCAACAAGTGAGCATATAGGTGAAAGAATGTAGCTAATCGGACTGTAATTTCATGTCAGCTTTATTACCTTGTGAATGCATCATAAACCATTCTCACAATCAATTAGTAGCCTCAACCATCTTATTGGTACTATGTGGCTATGAATTCATCTGAGCTATTAATATTTATCAAGAATTGTCAACACAAGTTCCAGAAGATTTAAGCCATTAGTTAAGGCGGTCACTACTTCTGCAGTTTTTAAGTGCTAACCTAATTACAGTAATTTTTCTGTAGAAGAATTGTGTTGACATAGCAACAAGAAACTCATAGTAAATTTGTGGTTATAAAATATTTTCGCTTCATGTACTCCTTCCTAGGAAAGAAGCAAAAGCAACTGCTGGCGTTTACACTTAGTATTCTTCTTGCTGTGACCTGATTCCAATTTTCTCTGCAGGAAATAACCCCAGATACCACGGTCGAATCTTCTGATGACGTCGTCATGAAGCAGCATATGAGAGAAAACCTTCTTAAGCTTCTGGAAGAACTGCAACCCAGAGAGAGGCAAGTACTAATACAAAGACATGGGTTGGGAGATGGTAGATGCAAGTCGCTGGAGGAGATTGGCAGGCTTTTCCATGTGTCTAAGGAACGTATACGAAAAATAGAGAAGATAGCCATGTCCAAGATAAGAAGGGAGGAGGTACAAAGAGAATTGAGACACTATCAGCACTTGTAGTCTCTGAACAGCTGCTTCCTAGGCTTTGAACCATTCATTCGTTTGGGCTTCATCACTGAAACTGGAAGCACAAACGATGTGAATGATCTGCTTTTGCCTGCTGCTGACCATGCAGAAGTTTTAGGATGCAGAGATACTTTACATGCCAATAGTTTCTTATTATATTCTTATGAAAATATCAGGTGGTAATTAATTGTAAGTAGTGAAGAGAACAATACATGAATACTTATAGTGCTTCATGATGTATGTTACTGAGCATAGAGAGGGATACAATCTGATGGCTATTAACTTGTGAACAAATAAAAATTTTCGATGCCAGTTAGAATTACGAAATTCTTTCACATGCTTCGCTCTGAAAATATATTAATCAGCGTTTCATATTCTTAAGAAGTGCTTGTGGGAATCTGATTGCTGTCTTTTCTTGAAAGTATTCTTCAAGGGAGAAATGATAAATTTGTATTATTACCTTATTTCAGTTGGAAGCTCTTTTTTTTGCTCTCTTTTCCAGTGGTCAAGTTCTTATCCTGTACCATATTTCAGATACAACTTAACATGCATATATACTATGGTTTTACATTCTCTGTTCTCTTAATCTCATCACTACTTCTGGAGAGAAAGAGGAGCTGAAATTTGGATGTAAAATGTTATTCTTGATTTCTCATATCTTCTTAGTTAATCTTATCTACAATAGAGATGTGGATGTTCTCTTTTTTTGGTTCTCAGAACCAAAGGAAATTTCACTCTCTTTGTATATCAAGTTGGATTTGTCATAAAATTCTTAAAGGTATCACAATTGTCATCCAAAAGCAGGCTCACTTTAAAATCCATTATGGTTATTTCATCATCTTGATTAATGATTTCAGACTTCAGACTTCAGAGTTCAGAGTCTTGGAAGTCAGTAAAGTACCATGTTGATATTTGAAAAGTTCTGGGGTGATAACTGATAATTATGTAGAAGTACTAAAACGTAATTATGATAATTGCGAGGTGGGCAATGTAAAGAAAGGGATTAGCTCTTCTTGTTGGACTCGTACAAAAGTGCGGCTAGGGTTTTTCCGCCTCTTCTTCTTCACTCCGTCGCCGCAAGACTCTCTCTCTCTCTCTCTCTCTCTCTCTCTCTCTCTCTCCCCCCCCGAGAGGCTTATCGCCATCGATTGTAGGGTTCTATGGCGGTCCAATCGTGGAAGAGCTTTATATAGTGCTAGGTCTTCCTCCATAGCCTACCAATCCCGGCGCTCAGGATCCTGCCACTGAGATGGCCACCGCGAACCCCTTCGATCTCCTCGGAGACGATGAGAACGACGATCCTTCTCAGCTGATCGCCGCTCAGCAGCAAAAGATCGCCGCCAAGAAGCCCGCCGCTCCCGTCACCGCGCCACCACCGGCGACGGCGAAACTCCCGTCCAAGCCGGCCCCTCCATCTCAAGCCGGTGAGTTCCATTGTAATAGTCATCCATTCTTTTTGCTGATCGTTTGTTCAACGGATCCGAAGCTGGTAATATTGTCAAAAGTTGGGATTTTTATCATCATATATATACATATAGGCCACTTGCGACAAAGATCTCTCGTTACCTTTTCTTCTTCTTTTGTTTTTACCAGTGAGGGATGCGAGGGCTGGTCGAGGCGGGCCTGCGCGTGGTAGAGGTGGGCGAGGAGGTGGAGTGGGCCAAAGAAGTGGTTTTGGGAATGGTAATGTCAATGAGTTCTCAGGATATCATGGTAGTGGAGGAGAGGAAGGTGCTGTCAGTGGACCTCCAGAGAGGGAGCGTGTGCCACGTCAGCCTTTCCGGGGAGGCCGTCGTGGTGGTTATGGAAATGAGGGTGGAGGTGAGTTTGAAAGGCCACCACGAAGGACGTACGAGCGCCGCAGTGGCACCGGTCAGAGTTTTGAGATGAAGCGCGAGGGCTCAGGGCGTGGAAACTGGGGAACTGCTACTGATGAGACACTCGTGCAGTTAGGATCTCTCTAATCGTTTTCCTTTTTATTTTTGTTCAGCTATGATAGTCGATGTGTAATGAAGAACCATTTTAATTTGTGATTGATGGACTGAAAGATAACTGATGCTATTATTTGACTCATTAGGGAAGCTGAGGATTCAGTGAATAATGGTGAAAAGATTATTGTGACTGAGAAGAAGACTGAGCAGGAAGGTGTGCCGTCGCCAGAGGCGAGTAAGGATAGCAAGGAAGATGCTGTGAATGAGGCAGGAGAAAAGGAACAAGAGGATAAGGTATGGTATATTTTTGTTACTTTGGAGTTACCATTAAACTTTCATTACTCTTGCTATGGACATTGTATAGGCATCTAATTGTGTTTAGGTGAACCAATAACATCTCATGTTTGCAGTCTGCATAATTTTCAATATTTCCTTGAAATTGCTGTGATGGATCGAGTGATGGAGTTGGATGATAGGTTGGATGATAGAACTGACTATAGCTATAGTACATGTTATCAAGTTCTATGCGCAGTTTTAAGTTTCACTGATAAAGGTTGTCTCAAGGAAATTTGTGTTGATTAACAAAAACTTTAAATTTATGGAATGTCACATGTATGTCATTTTGGCCATATCTGGTTATCTTTGTAAGTGACCAAAATTCAGTGGAATATTAATGTTTTCTTTTTCTTTTTTGAATAGAAACAAGTTGCTCCACATTGATGTGAGTAGGAACGAGGAACTTAAGCATAAGTATCTTATTGGTGGAAATAATAGCCTTTTAGCATGGTTCATATTTTCTGCATGTTATTCAGATGACTAGTATAGTTATTATTGTAGCACATACCCATGCTTTGTAATGTTGAATTGTTTAACACTATCTATCTGGTCTCCTTGTTGCACAATCCCTTGGAGCACTTGATTAGAAGATTCCTATTGGAAAATATCTCTGAAAACTTTTGTTATATTCATGGAAGTCTTAAAGTTCACAGTGTCACCTTCATAATATTTATTATCCCTTGTTCCATTTTTAACCACCTCAACTTCTTTCAACATATAGGAGATGACTTTGGAAGAGTATGAGAAGTTAAGGGAGGAGAAGCGCAAAGCTCTACTTGCATTGAAGGCTGAAGAGAGAAAAGTTGAAATTGATAAAGAGTTGCAGTCTATGCAGCAGCTTTCAATGAAAAAGGGAAATGACGATGTGTTCATTAAGTTGGTAAGCGCTCTCTGTTTTTGTTACATGTTGTGTCAGATATTCATCGTAGTTCTCTTTATAATTTGATCTTATTAGGGTTCTGATAAAGACTCCCTGAAAAAGAAAGAAAATGCTGAACGGGATGAACGAGCCAAGAAGGTATATATTCTATTATTCTGTAAAACTTTTCCTCATTTTCCTCAAGCTGTCCTTACTAACAATAGTAATTACGATGGGCATTTTCTTTGTCAGTCTTTGAGCATCAATGAGTTCTTGAAGCCAGCTGAAGGAGAAACACATTATAGCCGAGGTCGTGGCCGTGGCAGGGGCCGCAGTGACCGCGGCGGACCTTTCAGTGGTGGTTTTGGTGGGGTTGCAAGGAGCTCTGTTTCTGCTCCTTCAATTGAAGATCAAAACCAATTTCCCATTCTTGGTGGGAAGTAGAGGCTTAAGCATGTGTCATCCAACATATTGCCTATGTTTACTAATTTTGTCCGTTTTAATTTTGGGTCATGAAAAATCAGTAGAATAACGATGTGTCCCTGCTCCTTGTACTATTTTCCGGTTTGTCGTTAACTATGTATATTTGAGTTAAATGTTATGAACTATGACTTATTATGAATTCTCACATCTATGATTTTGGTCATTCCACTTGTTATTTAAGCTATGGTTTGCTAATGGTTCAGTCAATTGCATCTAAATTTTTCCCACAGTATTCATGTAACAGGAAGGGGCTTAAAATATGGAATGTTTGGGAGTAATCTATGAACTTTACTGAGTCCTTCTGTACAATTCGCTTCGATTGATATTATTACCGTCATGCTGAAAAACTAGGTAGTGGCATGGCAGACTATTCAAATGATGAATGATAGTATCAATAAAGAAAAAGTGGTTCATATTGGTGGAATCGTTTTTTTTTTTAAATTCCTTGTAATCGGCATCCAGGCTACTAGAAGAACCATTTTTCTTGTTAATGGTAGTCCTACAGTTCTAATCGGAATATAATTTCTAGTCGTTTATAAAAACAATGTAAATGCTGAAATACAAAAGACATTATTTGGGTCTCTTTATTGGATCATAATTGATAAACCCTTTTCTGGCTAGTTGTAAGAGTAGTGGTTTGGTAAATTGGTAGCCAATCTATTGGCCATCAAAAGGGCCATAAATTATGGTTTTCAAGTCCGTATGTCAGTCATATCAACTGCAGCACGAAGTTTGATGTTTCATGAGAAAAATAAGAAGTAAAATATTCGTACCACTAGCTTTTCTTTCTAATAGGAAAAGTCCCTGGGCACTGTCTTTTCTTTTGGCAGTGTGGTTAATGAATTATATAGAAAAATGGTCCGAGTCCAGTAATATGCCAATAAATGAGAGAGGAGAATAGGACGGTGAGGAAAAGAAATTACATGAAGGCCAAAAGACAACAAAAATTCGTGCAGGTGAAGGCTCCCTGGGATGATTTTACCAGTCCAGGAAGGCGTTATGAATGGAAGAGCCATAGATGTCGATTACCATATATTTTAATGGCAAATATTTTATGTTAATTAACATCTCCACAGTTGATAGTATACGCGACAAATCTCAGTTTCTCAAATAGGAACATATACATTGCAGTAAGATTTACTTACAAAAAGCAGTAGATCCACTTCACATAAACTGGCAGCCTAATGGCATTCCCAACTATACTCGAAAGAACCATTTAATGGCATAATATTGGAAACGAAGCAGTGGAAAAGAGAAAACAAACAGAAGATGGGAAAAGAGTTAGGAAGGGAGAGAAGAATAGACATTGAATCTGGCATATAATTGTAGCGTCCAAAGCTGTCAAAATCTGCGCATGAGGATCTCCCTGTTTCGGTCCCGCGCTTCTCTTAGAGACTCGTAAGAGTTCTTTGGATCGAAAACATCTGTAGTCTCTTGTCTCACTCGTTGTTGCTCGTGCTGTTGCTGATGCTGGTGCTGGTGCTGGTGTTGATCTGGCAATATTTGTCTGCTCCTGCTTCCAGTGTGATAACCAGGAGTCGAAAGAAAACGAGAATCCATCATCATGTCACCTTCCAATATCCGCAAAACCTTTTTATGCGATAACAAAAACATAAATATGATGGTTTACTGTACTAGTTGTTATCGTTATGTAACTGTGAATTTATCATATATGAGACATCAGGGTCTACCTGAGACATACGAGGCCTTGCGTGTGGATCACGCCTAATGCACAATGATGCTGCATGCAACATGCAGTAGACCTCATGCTCGGAGTAGTGGTTAGCCAGACGTGGATCTAGTAGCTCATCAATTGCATATTCTTCTAGCAAAGGCCGAGCCTGTTACAAGAAATGACTACTGAGAACAGAATTCATAAGCCAATGATCAAAACTTGAACGATAATTGTATCCAAAGAAAGGCCTCTAAAACCATCCATTTACATTCTGCTTTCAAAGTAGTAACAGACTGGTGATTTATCAATGAATAGAGAGGATGATGTCAACATATTATGCCCTCAGCAAGCTTAACAAAATGATTGGAAGTAAGAAACTAAGAGATTGATGTATAGAAAGTATACTGCGACCTACCCATTCAGTGAGGCACTGTCGACCCTTCGGTTGGTTAAGATCAATGGCCTTCCGTCCAGTAACAAGCTCCACAAGTACCACACCAAATGAATAAACGTCAGCCTTTTCAGTTATTTGCCCACTCTGTGTGTACTCTGGAGCCAGGTACCTATCAATGAAACAGAGATGAGTCACAGCATATCCTCCCACATGAATGAATTTCGGTCTGTACAATATCCAAATTTACCCGAAGGTGCCAATAACTCTTGTTTCCACAGCCAAGTCACCATCAGGCTGCCATCTTGCCAAGCCAAAATCTCCAACCTGTGAAAAATCCTAAAAATGGTCAGAGGAATAACATCTCCAACTATTGACGCTGCAAAAGAATTATGCAGATCCATCTTGTGGTTTGATTAGTGACACCAATAAAGTACCACAATTTCATTCAAGAATGATTATGTTTTACCATGCATAATAGTGGCTTGTATCCCTATAGAAATGCAGTTTATGCAGAATTGCAGATGCAGCATGTACAGAAATATCACAAATTTATGGGCCTATTCTTTGTTGATCGATCATCCAAGAATAAAATTTCCTATTTCTGACTGCCGTCAAACAATTTCACATATATGTCAGAAGTAACTGAACAGATAAGATGGTGCAAATATTAGGTTGGCAGAGATGATGGATGTAAAGATTGCTCCTATATATGAGTAAAGTTACATGCAGACAAATATCACTAACACCATCAGCACGAGAGTCAAGGAGAATGTAAAAAGATTGCAAAGCATTCATTAAGGGTTAGATGATGGGTGTCTTATACAGATAATGCGTGTAACAATGTATATGCTGATTTACTTGGATAGTACAAATACCAACTTTTCAGAATGGCTACCTTCCAAAGATTAATCTTGGACTTGATTATAGAAGCTCATCATATATCAAAGCAGCAGTTAAAAGACATCCTTCAGAGAAAACTGCATAAGGTCATACCAGTGGCTCAAAATCATGTGTGACAAGAATGTTGTTTGGCCTCATGTCGCGGTGAACTATGCATCCCACTCGACACTCTTCATGAAGGTATCTCAAACCTCGAGCAGCTCCAATTGCAATTTTGTGCCTTGCAGACCATTCCAATGGTTCTCTATCACGTCCTATAAACATTGAATACTTAAATTAATAACAAACTTCTAGCAATACAAATGGTCAGATTCTACTGAAAAAGCTGCCCCCTGAGAGGACGTCATAACTACTAAGACGGTTTATCTCAGTTGAACATTCTGTAAGTTGATAGAAGAGAATGAAGTGCTCCATCGTCTTATAGTGCAAATAGAAGTTTTCCCAATAACAAATCAAAAAATGGACTGCTGATTGAACAGGTAAAAACAGCTGCACTGTTAACCTTATCCATTTATGTCTACAAAATTTTTTAGCGGAAAATATTAAATAGAAATTGATCTCAGAAATCTAAATTGTTTTTGCACCCACAAATTTCTGAATTGGCTTAAAATTCTGTGGCACAACAAAGTAAAAAAGGGAAAAAGATAATCAAGAGCATTATGTTTGCAGAAGAGAAGGTTAGGCCTCAATACAAAGATAATGAAAGTCTGGTCTTCACATTTACATCAGTAACATTAGAAAGACTGGACATTCAGCTGATCTGGCTTTAAGAACCTTTAGTTGAAACAATCGGAAACTAAAAAGAAAGAAAGAAACCTTACCGTAGAGATGAGAATCCAATGACCCATTGCATATATATTCATAAACTAGCAACCTTCTCCTGTTCTCCACACAATATCCAATCAGCATCACAACATTGCGATGCTGTGCGCAGCTTAGAACTTCCACCTCTGAGCAAAACTCATGATCACCTTGTGAACTAGCAAGTTTGTGTTGCTTAACAGCTATTGCCTGACCGTCAGGCAGGACCCCTCTGTGAACAGATCCAAATCCACCCTCAGCCAAGAAATTTGCTTTAGAAAAGCCACCCGTAGCCAGTTCTAATTCAGAGTAGCTGAACCACTTAGGTGGTTTTCCAAATACAGGTGCCTTGTGCTGACATATTGAACATAAAGGAGGCGGTCCTGGAGGCGCATTTCTTGATAGCGAAATTGCTTCTCTGACACTTCCACTAAAGTTCACATCTGATCTTCTGCTCAGGGTGCCACTTTTGGCCTCTCGATCAAGACTAGAAATTTTCTCTAGCAATAATTTTTGTGTTGACATATGGTGTTTATTATCACGTCCTTGAGATATTTCTCCTGTCCTTTTAGAGGATGCACGACCACCACATAGTATTTCAGCAACCCACGGCTGAAAATCAAAGCTCGATGGGGGACTTAAACTTTCACTGTCAGAGTCAGAGCTAGTGATATCTAAGTTCTGAGTTTCCTTCTTAGTTGCTTGCTCCACTTTCTTAAGACAGTTATTCTTTCCAGAAACACAGAAAGGTGAAGTTCCAGGATCTGAGCTTGACACAGACGAGGTTCCAGCTTCAGTAGTAGTAGTAGTAAAAGGTGTCCCTACTTCAGGGCTGCTACTTGGTGTCACAGCTGGCCCTCTAACAGATTTCCGAGGATCTTCAATATCCTTTGTAGTTCTTCCAATGGTTTTGTCCACCTCAGCCGCCAAGGAATGCCCCAAACAGGAACCTTTATTGGGAGATCCAACCAGATTCAACCTAAGAACTTTAGGTTGAGAACGTTTCATGACAACAATGTTACATTGCAGCTCTTCCATGCATCGCTTCTCTTCATGCTTCAGTTCCCTGTACATGAGGAGAAGATAATGAATTCAATTGAGTCAAAACAAGAAGAAAAGTGGACAGAAAATCAAATAGAAATCCGACTTCTCGTGTCAAAGTAAGATAAAAACTAGCAAGCATGCATGAGCAATAGCACAAATATTGGTGAGAAAAAACATCTTAGCCTTGAAGAAAGATAAAAAAAATGAAAACATAACATTACTTGTCCAGGACAACCCAGCTTGCTTGAGCTCGCTTGGATTCGGCAGCCACTGCACCACAAGGTGATCCAGAAACAATCTTTATCTTCACATTTATCTACAGAAGAGGTTATTCATATACTAGTTAGACAGGAGAAGTTAAACAGTAAACACAAACAGAAGCACCTTAAAGAAGTTAACCTTATTTGGATCATAAACATCATGAAGTTGAAGCATCATCTGAGAACACAACTCTGTTATATCAGATTTCTGCTCCAATGTAGTAACAGAACGTGACCTTCTGTGACCACTAGCGCAGTCCCCTGCAAATCTTGGAAAACCCCATAGTTTTCTGCCTGAATATGAATGAAACCAAAGTACAGATTATAAACATTGCAACTGCTAGATCAAACATAAACCCATAAAGAAACAGCAAGTAATTTGTAAAGGTCTACAAACTCTTTTAGAAAAGCATACAAAATTCCTGATCTGAGACCAGAATGCTTGTAAGTTGTATCATGCTTCTCTATGCTATATAGCTGAATGCTGAGTATAATGATCAAGAACGCAGATTCTAAGCCAGATTCTTATGGACCCAAAACCTAGCCTTTCACTACCAATTTATACCTAGATGAAGACTGTGCATTGGTGAAGTAGGATATCACCTAACAACAAACTATATGCAATAGAAATGTTGGACTTTAAATTGGCTGTCAAATTCACAAACTTGAAGATCTAATAACATGGGCCTAAATCCTGAAATAGTTATCAAAGTAAAGAAAGGATATTACAGGGAGAAATGTGTTGAGTATTTGTTGCAAAAGAGGATATTTTCAGACAACATCCAACAGCTACACGACCGCAAGGACTTAGAGTCTTAAAGATAAAACTGAACAAAATATGGCGTAAACAGAGGTAACATAGAAAGGGAATAAAGATATATAGATAGAGCTTCAAGAATAGATACCAGAAGTGTGTGGTGGAACCACGACGAGAAGCGTGATGGAGTCACCAGGTTGAACAACATGAGTTAATGCCCACACCAGCGCATTCCTCGGAATCTCTTTCGAAGCCTTAATGGCGACCACAACCTTCTCATTAGCATTGACGCCCCTTTCCGGTTTCCCCTGCATCTGTAGCTGGCAAGAACTCATCTCTCCCACCAAAACCCAACCCAAAAACGTCTCAATTACAGTATCACCTCGCAGAACTAGGCGTATTTGTAACACTGACAGCAAAAGAACAAGAAGAGCAAAGCCAAAGAAAGCTCCTCATCACTACCGCACTGCTATGCTCTCCAGGAAAATGTAGATAACGGACATCAGATGCAACTGTTGCTACCACTGTTTATAGCAATCACGGCGCAAAAGACGCTTTCAACCTTCTTAGGTGAATTAACCATTTCACCTAATCTAAAAGCATCGTAAAAAAATCTCTTTTTATTCCCTTGTTCTCAAGTTCACCAAAAAACCAAAAGTTACTCAATTCTTGTAATCCTCGTTGTGAGAATTATTTCTCCTCTTAAATGATTAAGAAAAGGAAGAGATCAAAGGCGCTCTTCTCGTGAGTGTACCACTTCTGCAATGGGAAAACGACAGAGATCAAAAAGGGGAAAAGGATCGGGTCAGCTTGTACAGTAACAAAAACTCCTTGATCCTTTTAAAGGTAAGAGTGAGAAAGAGAAAGACCTGGTAACCTTTGAACCGGAAACCAACAGCCGAAGGAATCCAAATAAGCCTTTTAGGGTTTCCAACACCGATCGATCAATTCACCGACTTGACAGGAGAACTCGCAGGCCAAAAGATGAAGAAACTACTACACCGGAATCTGTGATGGAGAACTTTAAACCTTCACAGATCCATGCTTTCCGTTGTTTCTCCCAAACAAGCCGCTCGAATCCAAATCAATCTCGAAATGCGAGCAACTCCCAAATCGATCCAAACGGACCAAACCCGGACCAAGAGCGGGAAATGCGCGAACTTAGGCAGCAGCATCCAAATCGGCCCCCAACAGTGCTCCGAATCGAGAAAACTCCCAATGGATATAGCCGGTTTCGAAATCACCAGCCCTAAGAATCCTTGAAAAGGAAAGAAGAGATCGTGATCGAAGCAAGGAAAGCAATTATATCCCTCGGAAATCTCGCATTCTCCTTTAACGCTCCCTTCTTCGCCGCTCTCCCTCCCACCGCGCTCTGCCGTTGAACTATTGTGTCCTAAAATGCCCCTCCTTCTCCCTAATCTTACAAAACTAGCCTTGTGGTCCGCGGCTGCAGTTATACAACCCCTTATTAAATTGGCCTCTAGTATTCAACTTGGTTTCCGGACCTATCTGTGGTCCTAATATTTTATTCCCACATTTCAAAGCCCTTATCCGTACTTTTACTTATTCTCCATCCGACGGTCCACATTTCTCAAACCTGGCGCACCCTGGATTTCTTTCGTCTTTATTGATGAGAGATCTCTATCTGCCATCAGATGGTCCAGAGTAAGTAACGATTCTAGTTTTTTCTCTTTTAAATGATACTGGTTGGAAATCACGAGATATTCATTTATAACATTCTCGGGATAGAGAATTTAATTTATACTCGTCATTTATGACATATGTTGGAGAAATTTTCCATCTATGCCACCGTTTCCCAGATCGTTTCACAATTTTTCCCGCGCGTGTGGCGAGCGGAGGGTGGTTTCGTAAATAAGTGGTGACCCGAGGGCTCTGTTGTAGCCGGCTTTGTATTTTGAACGGGTTTGGAGGGGGGGGGGGGGGAGGTGGAGAGTGTGGCACGGTGGCACCACATGGTGGGCCCGGCCCGGCCCATGGATAGGCAGATAGTGGATAAAGTGGAATAGTTATTCGTACTATCAGTACTAGCGCTATTATTCGGACTCTTTATTAGGTGAATGATGGATAAAAGGGACGTTATCCGCGTATAAAGGAAGGGTTATTCACATATAAATAAAGTAACTCTCCTCGCTATGGGAGAGAACGGAAGGTCCTGAAACCCACAGAACACGAGATGTTCGAGTTCACGCGAATTAAAGCAAGAGACTCTTCTTTAACACCTTAATTAACAGGTTTTGTCATTGTACTACTGTTAATTAATTAATTAATTAATGAGAGGGACGTACTGAGATTATTGGGAGTTGGGCTCGTTGTTCTCATGCTCGTCCAAATTTTAGTTTTGTCATTTACTCTACCTAATGTGGTATATAGATTAATGGCAACGGCAGTGGCCCGGAATTAGGATTCCTTAACCAAGTATAATTAACTGACACTGACACAAGAGTCAATAAGATTAGGTGCATACCAAAGTTGGATAGCTATCCAATTCACCAAGAATAAGCTTGCATTTATTCTCAGAAACATTGGATAAAGACGTGCTTCCCTTGCCTGGCTAATGGCTATTCAACGGGAGCATGATTGATTGCGGTGACAAGCGAGAGCCACATGCAAAGATGCGGTTCCTTATAAATGACAATAAGTATATGGGACCAAGGTAGCAATCAATATGTTGAACAAAAAAATCCAGATAAGGGGAGGAGACAAGTTTGGATATCTGACATAGTTAGGAGTTTTATCGAAGTTTTTGTATGAAAGAGAGTTTTTATTCATAGTCATGTCGTCTCAAATGCAATTCCAACATTGATTTGATTTACACTCTATGCTTTGTAGTTATCTACCAGAGTGAGGGGAAGGAAAAAAATGTCATGTCTGAGGAAATGCATGCATTGGGAAATTATATATCTATAAAAACCTTTTGCCCCAGGGAATTGTAGGATATGACAAGAAATAGGTTGAAACTGAGAGACAAAAGCTAGAGATAGCCACATAAAATGAATTGGGAGTTGATTTAAGAATCATGTGGCAAGGATCCAAAGCAACAGATTCTAATCTAGTATCCACTTTAACGAACATATGGACCCTCATAATGTGGTCCTTTGTATGCCTTCTAGGTTCAAGTTGTTAATAGTTGCACTGTTGGAAAGTGTGAATACATTTGAATTATGGGTAGCTTCATTTATTACTCTGCTAGCAGGTACTTGGTAAAGGAAAAAACGAAGACTCAGCAGCTACATTGGTAAGAGAGAGAGAGAAGAACAGAGACCTCTAAACTTCACAGAAATCACCTAGCATGCAAGAAAAGATATATCTCCTCAAGAGTGATTTTAAGGTAATTCTGACTCACCAACTCAAGAAGTTATCTAAATAGTAATATGTTGAGCGAGATGTCTGAATATAATATCTGATACATAGCTCCATGAGAGTGATCTAGCCTCAAGATAAGAACAGAAGATTCAGGCTAATATCTGAAGAAATAAAAAAAGGCACAACCCCAGCCTACCCTTCAGATCATCAAACTAGCAAGTCAATTAAGGATAAGATTCCAGAATGAGTTCACATCTCCAATGGTAATGGAACAGCAGGAATCTCACAGCTCAGTTGTCATTCAACACAGAAGACATTACATCTGGCTCAATCAAATTTTCGGGCTTATGAATGGAGTGAGTAGATCCTTTGACATAGCATCTATGGATTTGATTAACCAGTAGCTCTTGTTCCTGTCAACCACATTGCCTAGACCTGCAAGTGAAGTTCTTACAATATATCAGTGCAATATTAACACTCCTGATGATGATGAGACCATGAGTTGTCATCATTGAGGAACTTTGACAACTGGAAGAAAATGATATTTGTTTTCCTACATGAGACCAGACAAACTTTCAAATGTCAAAAAGAACCACTAACCATTTATTCCTCATTTTATGTGTCATAACCTTCCAGACTCATTCGAAAAATCAAACACTTTCCCATCAAATCCCACAAGCATGTGATGATTTTTTTTTTCATTTTTCCTTTTTGCCCCCAATCTTAGGATCTACTCAGTTTCTAGCCTTTCAATCATGATAAAAAAAGTATTATCCCAATCTTAATTTTAAAAGTACATTAAAGCCCTAATTAAGTAAAAATAAGTTCCAAGTCCTTCAGGAATTAAAACTTTTCTTTTTCTCTTTTACCTAATAGTTCTATAGGTGGTAGCCCTTCCTATAAAAGAGACCTGAAGGACTAAATACATTACCAAGAAGCTTACCAGAAATACCTGGTGACTCCTTCAACTACAAAACATATCTCAATGGTGCTGTGATGTCTATAGGTAAGAATTAATTTTGAGCACCAAACTTTATGTTGATTATGGATGAGTTATGAAATCAAACATTCTTGATTTTTTTTCTCTGGTGGACTCCACATCTTCTCCCTTTTAGATGCCCATTTTTACCTCTTTACTTCTTTATCTTCTATACCTAATGGTTAAGTACTTTTGCTGCCTAAAGATTACTCCCTAGGTGAGCTATTTCAACTTAACAGGTAGATATATTATCCGCCTAATTTTGACTCTACCAACTAACCAAGTTGAGATGAATATGAAGAAAGATTTGTTTATCTGCCTCAACTGATTTAGGACAATTTCATCAAGATAAGTATCTATATATCCACAATATCTTTATACATAATACTCTGATATTTCTCTACATCCCAACTTATTTGTTTGTATTTGTCAAAAGCTTATATAAAAATACAGAACAAGCATAAGTTACATAAGAGCTAACTCCCTTCTTCCCTGAAGACTTAAACCAAGCTCCAACCCCTTCTTCCCTTCTTAATTTTAAAAAAAGTACATTAAAGCCCTAATTTAAGTATAAATAAGTTCTGAATCCTTCAGGAATCAGGAATTAAAACTCTTTATTTTCTTTTCTACCTAATAGTTCTATAGGTGGTAGCCTTTCCGAGAAAAGAGACCTGAAGAAGGTAGGACTAAATACATTGCCAAGGAGCTTACCAGAAATACATGGTGGCACATTCAAGGCTTCGCATGTCTCAATGGTGCTGTGATGTCTATAGATAAGAATTAATCATGAGCGCCAAACTTTATGCTGATTATGGATGAGTTATGAAATAAATTCTACATCTTCTCCCTTTCAGCCCAATTTTACCTCTGTACTTCTTTCTCTTCTATACCTAATGGTTAAGTACTTTTGCTGCCTAAAGATTACTCCCTAGGTGAGCTATTTCAACTTAGCAGGTAGATATGTTATCCGCCTAATTTTGAATGTACCAACTAAGCAAGTTGAGATGAATATGAGAAAGATTTGTCTATCTGCCTCAACCGATTTAGGACAATGTCATCAAGATAAGTATCTATAAATTCACAATATCAATTATACATAAGACACTGATATTTCTCTAAATCCCCAATTTATTTGTTTTTATGCGTCAAAAGCATATATAAAAATATAGAACAAGGATAAGTTAGATTAAGCTTTCAAGCTAACAACCTGCAACCCAACTCGCAACCCCTTCTTCCTTGAACACTTAAACCAAACTCCAACCCCACTGCATCTGCCTTGGCTGATCTTGATTCAATACATCAAAAGGCAAGAAAAAAAAAGAAGTATTTTTGGCCTTCGATCTCACACTAAAGTCAAATTTCCAACAAAAATCAGCAAATTCGATCTGCCAAACTGGACCCAATAGTTGTTGACTAGAAGAATAGCATAAAAATTCAATCAACTTCCCGAATTTAAGATGTATAGAAGCGATTTCATATTTGTATCAAGAAAATAAGACGAACAGTGTGCACCTACGCGTAGAGGAATCAAAGATGACGAGGTCTCGGATGGTGAGAAGACATGGGAGAGCACTCGTGTGGGTGCGCATCGGGGTCCACGAAGCACACGAGCTCCCCTTGGATCTCCTTCTCTCCTCCCTCCGCACGTGCAGCAGTGGAGGAGACCTGGCTAAGCGCCACAGCCTTGTCGGAAAGCATGCCCGGAAGCGCCGCAGCCGCCAGAGGCGCCACGTGAGACCTCACGCGCCGCTGCGAGCACGCGGCGGCCATTAGCCGTGCAGCGCCGCCGCCGATCTCCTTGGAGAGCATGGCAGGCGGGGAGGTGAGTTCTCGCGATCGCTAAGGGTGAGTTTGAGACCCGAGAGGTTTATCCTTTGGGCCAATCGGCTCTGGGCTTCTAAATTTAAGAATAGTGGTGGCCTCGTTATGGGCTGTGGGCTTTTTTTCCTTCATGCATGCTTTTCTTTACTTTTCTTTTTTTAATAGATAGTTGGATATTAGATCAATACTTTTATGACAAATTTTTATCTTTTTTATATTTAATCAAGTTTAAACTTAACCTCAAACCAAACAATTGGAATAGTTTGGTTAGAATTAGACTCACTAACCATCTTAAATCTATTACCGACGACATTGAAACTTCTCAAAAAATTAGCTTGCAAGCCTTGACAGAAACGAGGAATTTAGATGTACCTAGAAGGGGGCAGTTGATCAAAAGAGTTCCTTTTACTTGTTTTAAGAAAAGAAGTCATCATGGAGGCAGGTTTGAAATTTGTAATCTTTAGAGAACTCTCAGATCTTATACGTCAATGGGACAGTACTTACATAATTAAAGTGGCTAATATTATATGCAGTTGAATGATGGCACACGGAATAATGTTGCACACTTCAAATGGAAAAGAAGGAAGTTAGGTGAAACATCAGCATCAAATCGGCAAATGTAAATTTTTCGCTGGTACTTTTTGAAAGAATAGATGAAATCATGCGGACCAACTAAAATGCATAGGTTACTTTAACAAAACTATGTGCTTACAACCAAGCTGTTTTACTCCAAAAGCTAAAGTATAATTCCAAGTGCCTTTTTATTAAATCATACTCCAAAGATATCAATAGCCCCAAAGGGAGATGCCAAATAAGAATTGTATTTTGCTTGAATAATGAAATAAAATGGTTGTCTGCCAATAAGCCACAGAGGAGATATCTAGCTGGGCTCAACCCATTTTACTCACAAAAAAAAGAAAAGAAGAAAAAATTCCACAAATTATTCTACTTATCATGCTAGATAAATCTGTAGCACTAGATGAGAAATGAGTCAGGAAAAGAAATATGCAATTATATACGTATAAACACTAAGTATCTAATGTAAATCCTAAAGGTAATTTTCTTTTTCTCCTTAAGAACTTCAAAATATTGGATTAATACTATTGGAACACTCAAGATGACAAAGCAAACGCCTAATGGCAAGGTCACTTTAAAGTGGTGCTGATGCAAAAACACTCATAAACCACAAACTGCATTCAGAATCCCTTAATAGGCTACAAGCAAAAGTTATTTCACCCACTTTAACAAGTTTCAAGTAGCAGAAATTGCAACTATATTTCCATAATAGCCTGAAACTGCAGTAAGTTCAGGTAAGTATTGAAATTGAAGAGTAGATATCAGATGTATCAGACTATCAGGCATCAGATATAGTTTCACAATATACTTTCAGATGATTTTCTAGGGTTATCTCCAGACAGAATTAGAATTTGCAATTGATTTAGAACCTAGTACCCAACTTTTCTTTAAAGTTTGAAATGTGGACCTTGATTGTTAAGCATTACACCACCAGCATTGAATAGAACATATTGAGAAGATATAGGAAGAAGTTCCTCAGATAAATTTTTAATGTTCTATGAAAAGAAAAACAAAAGGCAGCTTATCCTATTGTGAAATCCTCAAGATTCCAAGATTAACAGCCTCTGATTCCTCAAGTTTCTCTCCATCCTCCCAACTCCGGACTGCAATCTCTATAACCAATGGCCCAAAGAGACCATAAATATTAAGATCAAAAGAATAAATAATGCAAAGATGTCTATTTGCGAATTGAAAACAAGCATCTATCACCACTAAGCCGATAATTGTTTTAAAGAAGAAATGTTCCTACCTACACTAATTTATATGAATATATAGAATAACCAGGCTATGGAGAAAAGGAAACGACCAGATCCACACGCAATCTATGATGGCTTGACAATGAGTCAACTACTACTGTGGGGTAGATCAGATTTGCTAAAGAAAAGACTTCAAATAATACACGTACTCTATATCAGTACAAATATTAGATTATAGATGATGGAAAGGAATCGAGAAGGTCCAGAGCTGTTTAATAATACTAGATTGGTTTAGTGAGAGATAACATTAGAGAAGTTTCAATCATGTCGGATCTCAAAGAAATTCGATAAATTATAATGTTGTATGTGGCTATTAATTATCTGTATAATAGAATGAACAAGAAAAGCGAAGACAAGCCAATGATACTATAATATTGTAAGTTGCAGTGAGATACATGGACACCTCTATAATATTCTGCTGTTGTTCAATGCGCTAAATGTTTTGAGGAGAAAATACCAAACTATATTACGCCAGAACATTATTTTCTTACATGGAACAAAATGTTTAATGTAGAGAAATGACTGGTTGCAAATTCCTATCTTCCAGTTTCCTACAGATGACAGGAGAAGAAGATTGAAAGTTGAATATCTTTTGAGGTGATAAAAAGAAAAAGCCATCCAGAAGAGTGGTAATTGCAGAATTTAATGAGAATTACCTTGGGAAACAATCTGAATATAATTTAAAGCAACTTTTGACTCAAATGGACCTCGTATTCATCTTATAAAAAAGAACATCCTCATAACTACACCAAAAATGCTACCAAAACCATGAAACAGGCAATTTTTTAGCTGTACACCACGCTTTTTATTCTGAAATTTCTTGGTCTCCGACTTATAACAGAAGAGCAGAGAAACTCTTCAAACTCAGGATCCTGAACCCTGATTAACAATATTGGATTAGAAAACTTTGTTAATGTTATCATTATAAAGATAATCCAAGTAGCTTAATATCACTCTATTCTAATTTATCTCCTAGTATTTAAAATCTATTTCCTAACATCTCAATATCAGTTGACATCATATCATGTTTCAAAAGCACACCAAAAATAGATTCACCGGGACAAAACTCTCATGGCCATCCTCTGACATAGTCATATATTTTTTTTCAAACATTCACACCTAAGGAGGACAAAATCAACAGGCACTGCAAATACTAAAGCAGAATTAGTCCTAGATAACCATCCTATCAATCGTCCCTAACTTTCAATTATATCAATTTATAAACCAATAGGACACAAAATCCAGAATACATCCAGTAAGCATCATATCAAGAAATAAAGAAAACACGTGCCTTTTTATGTTTGCAGCAATCAATTCCGATTAAAAAAAGGAGAGGATAAACTAGATAAGATATAGCTAATTCAAGATGCAAATCAAGCGGTCTCCAATCATCAAAAGCACAAACACAGCTGTACTCCAATTCAAACATGCCCGCATACATAGAATTCATAAAGTATGATAGAGAACACAATTACCACAGCAAGATTTATGAGAGAAAGTAGCAGCCCATATACCAAATCATTATCAGATAATGTAGTCCGACCACTGCTGGATAAAGGAGGTATGATCCATAGACTCCCCTGGCACATCCTCGTGTCTGGCCGGCTTCTCTTGCCCCCCTAGAAGCCTTGCCGGATTCCCGACTGCTGTCGTCCTCGGTGGCACATCCTTAAGCACGAGCGATCCGGCCCCAATCTTCGCCCCTTCCCCAATCTTCACATTTCCAAGAATCGTCGCCCCGGCGCCGATGAGTACTCCATCGGCGATCTTGGGATGCCGATCCCCGATGGCCTTCCCGGTTCCCCCAAGGGTTACGTGGTGGAGGATCGAGACATTGTTGCCGATGACGGCGGTCTCCCCGATGACAACGCCGGTGGCGTGGTCGAGGAGGATCCCTTTGCCGATCCTGGCGGCGGGATGAATGTCGACAGCGAAGACGTCGGCGATACGGGATTGGAGGGCTAGGGCTAAGGGGCGGCGGGACTGGTACCAGAGGAGGTGGGAGATGCGGTGGGCTTGGATGGCGAGGAAGCCCTTGTAGTTGAGGAGGCAGTGGGAGAAGGACTCGCAGGCGGGGTCGCGGTGGCGGGCGGCGAGGAGGTCAGCGACGGCGGCGGAGCGGAGGGAGGGATTGGAGGAGAGAGAGTTGAGGAAGAGGTCGTAGAGGAGGGTGGAGAGGAGGGTAGGGGAGGATAGCTTATTCGCGAGGTGGAAGGCGAGGGATCGGGGAAGGGAAGGGTGGGAGAGGACAGTGGCGTAGAGGTAGCTCGCCAGGGCCGGTTCCGAGTCGGCGTCGCGGTGGACCTCGGCCTTGATCTGGGTCCAGACCCAGGATTCGTCGTCCTCCGATTCCGGCGGTGGGAAGCTCGGCATAAACGCTGCCGTCGCCGTCCCCGGAGAAGAAGACGAGTGGCGGTTGTTGGTAATAGGATGGGATTGTCCCACCGGCATATCGGGAGCAATTCCCCTCTCCTTCGATTGGAGGATAAGGAAGTGGTGGAGTGAAGGCAGGCATGTGTATCTTGGACGAATAAATAGAGGGGGAGAAGGGGAGAGAGGGAATACGTACTATACATTGACGTGGTGTGCTGACTCGGACTTGCGGCAGGTGAAGAAATGACGGTAGACATGTGGATATTCTCCTCCTCCGCGGTTAATTCTAGAACCCGGGGTGAATAAGTTGGGTGGATAGGGATAAAAATTTGAATAAGTTCCGTGAATAGTGTTTAAGATTATAACTAAATTAAGAATCCTATATGATTGTATTAATTAAGTTAAGTCGTCTTTTTTATTTTAAACCAACGTCTTTCGTATGTAGAAGGATATGCGTACTGTATACATCGAACCGCGAGTCATAACACCAGACTAACGTCAGTATTTGTTTAAATAAGCAAATGCTATCACGAACCTCGACGGAATAACGAACAAATACGATAATAATTAGACCATAATCAAGAATACAACGTCAACTCTCTTCTCGTGAATTATATATATATATATATATATATTTTTTATAATGAGTGCATAGTTTTGTTATATAGAGCCCGTTGATGATCTCCCGTATTCACATCGTGCAATTGGATAAAGATTTGTAATTTTAAATTGTTTTTGACAGCTATAGATAGATGAACGTCTTTGTGAACCTCGACGGAATAAGAAGCAAATACTATCCTCAGAACCGGAGTTACATAAATAATAATGCAGTTGACAATTACTGCTTCGGTAAGTCATCCGTTAAGACTTATTCCAGTCAGACCTAGAATAAGATGGATCTTTGAATAAGAAAAAACTTCGTTAGAAGGATAGTAGTGGAACCAGAATAGCATGCGAGATTTGGATAGTAGTACCGGATAGCCCATCGATTGATTTGGGTGAGAGGGGTGGGTACGGCTCATGCACAGTAGTATGATGGAGATTGAGAAGTATGTGAACTCGTTTGGGTGGCCACATGTAATTCTTAAGGCTTAGTTAATTGATGGAGAGGTAGATTAACCATATCCATGTAAACTAGTCCTAGTTGGCCCTGCCAAGTGCAAAATACTATGGGCTGCAATGTTGCTTGTGCATGAAAGGCCTGGCAATCTCATCCACTTCGTGTCTATCCCCATGGCCGTGATCGAAACAATGAGACATGAACATTCATTGTCTATATGGGACGGAATTTTGTTTAGTTTATTTTTAAATTAGAGAGCATTGCCATGTGATCCAATGTCTTCTTGTGGCAGCGATTCAATATTTTAATCAAGTTCTCAACCATTTGCATAGTCACATTGTAGCATAAATATGACAAGATTGTAGTAAAATTTCAAGTTGGTATCTATGTGGACGGAATAACAGATGGACTGTGGTCTCCATGGGGTGGCGACCCCACGCATAGAGAGGAAGCACGCATGGCAGTTGAGTTTGAGACGAAAGTTAATATATTTTTTTATTTAAGATCTCGAGTCCTTCACTCCTCCCTAATATGTATGTTAATATGCACAATTTTCCATTCCATAAGATAAAACCAAATCAATTGAGCCATCTGAAACAAGCTTTTCTTAATACCATCTGAAACAAGCCGAATCCCATATCCTGCATTCAACAAAAACATCAAGCCAGAGACATACTATTTTCGTTTCTCAAAATCATACTGGTAAAAATCTCCTTCTCACCTCGTCCGGTTCCTCCTTCGCCTCGGCCCCCACGGACGCCGCAAGGGCGTCACCACCTCCTCCGCCGGTCGCGACGGCGACGGGGACGGGATCAGCTCGATTATATCTACTCCAACTACCAATCAAAGGATGCAAAAGTTAGCTCCGGGGAGAGAGAGAGGACGTACATCGTACCTGATTCGAGAATGGATCTGAGATCGTCGGCGGAGGGGTTCGAGTTGCCGGCGAGGAGGTAAGAGGCCACCCCCTTCATCTCCGTGCTCGAGACGGTTCAGCCAAGAGTTTCAGATCGGAGAAACCATAAAGTACCTTATGTTACGCTATATCATCGGAACTTAGTAGCTTAAACTTGTGTTGATTTTTCCTTCAATTTCTTTTATCACTTTTTGTAATTTTTGAGGGATATAACTTCCTATATGCTAAAGTAAAAAAAAAATAGAAAAATACTCGCTGCTTATTATTATTATTATTATTATTATTATTATTATTCCATAATAGCTCTTCTTATAAGTTCACTATGGAATTCAACATGACATTTATTGCACATTACTAGTAGGCTCTACATTATCATAAGCCGTGATGACCATGGACCACAATTATTATAGGTGCTGTAGGCAATTACACGTGGACTCGGAGCGTTAATTCCCCTATCCCACTTTAGCGGCCAAAAGTGCAGAGGAGTCCCTGATCCGTTGGGGGCCTACACCAGCCTCAGCCAATGATTGGTCCTTTCGTCACTCCCGTGGGCCCACATCAGTGTCTTTCGTATTGAAGCACTCGGATCAGATTCAAATGTACACCAAGAGAGAGAAATAAAATAGTTCGATTTTTTTTTATAAAAAAATAAATAGGTTAAAGAGGCGAACACTTGGCTCCGGAACAACTTCCCAAAAATCCTCGACACGTTCACATTATGAATTATAAGGACTAGTTGTGTAAAGTTGGAATTTATAATCTGGGTTGAATCCAGTAAAAATCTTTATAATGCGGTTTAATTTGGGAAATTATTGGTGAGGAGAGAAAAGAGGAGAAATGAAATAAAGTTAAAAGAACCGAAGGGAACGATAATGTTAGGAGTTGGTTTTCCGGCTTTTAGGAGGGGAACAGCCGCATAGCACGAGGGAAGGTGGAGCCTTCTCCGCCTTTAAAGTGTTCTAGTTCGTCTCTGTGGAGGAGAGAGAGAGAGAAGCTTCTCGAAGCCATGCTTGGGAGGGAATCTTAACTTCTTTAGCTCGTCTTCCTCTCGAAGCCCTACTCCCATGGCGTCGGAGGTTCGCGCTCTCTTCCTCGGCGGCGGCGGCCTCAGCTGCCAAAAGCCTAGCCCTCGCCTCCCGATCGCTTCCTATCGTCGATCTCTCGCCATTTCTTGCAAGGCGCGACGTAGGAATCTCAGGTCGCTCCTTTCTTCCCCTTCGTGCTCCGCTCCCTCCGTCTCGTTTTCTCAATCGTCTCTTTTGCTTTTCGCGTCGTTTTACGATCCGGACTTGTTTTTGCCATTTAATTTTGCATGAGTAAAGTTGCTCACCCTCCTGCCAAGATTTTGGCGAATGATTCGATGCTCTGTTTCTTTAGCGATCGTGTTGGTGTTGATGACTTTCGGTGTTTTCTTGGGTGGGTTAGAGTTCTTGCTCGGTTGATTTCTAGGCAACTGGAAAGTGAAGCGAATGGTCTCATATGATCTAAGATACGATGATCGTTGAACCATTCGAGATCAATGTGTTGCCAAAAATTCTCTTTTGTGGATGGAGCTTTACTCATCTTTATAGCTGATCCTAACGAGGGTAATTCATCAGCAAGCCATTTGGACTAATGAACTTGATATCTTTGTAAGTTCTGTTATACTTGTTAGTTGTGATTCTAGCGAGGGTGCCTTCAGAGGAAGGTGGAGACCATATCTGTCTTTGGAGAAAGTACTAAAAAATGACATGATAGCACTGAATCTAAAGAGTACCAATAGTAGATAGAGTTGCTGTTAGTGGCTTTTTTTTTGGTTGGTGTTGTGCTTGTACGGAAATATTTTCCTATAATTAACTGCTATTGAACATCGTGCAGTTCGCAGAATAAGAGACAGCAAGATAGAAAAGCGTCTCCTAAACCATCAACGTTAAATTTGACAATTCAACCCCCTGACAGAGAAAGCCATGAAGTTCCAAATTCCAGTATCATAAACGTGACAATTCAACCCCCTGATAATGAAAGTGGTGAAGTTCCAAATTCCAGTAACGATAGTACTTTACAACCTCATCAGAATACTCTATCCAGTATTGCTGATGAAACTAGCTTTGTTGGCAAGGTAGACTCAGTACTGCCTTCTGCAGGAGAGGAAAATGCTAAGGTACCACTATTCATTTCCCATAGTTCTTATGTTCAGTTATGGTTCTCCTTAGTCATAGAAATAATTTGGTGATGCTATGCAGAAGTTGGATTCTGCTATTTAATCTCTTCTTTTGACTAAAGTATACACAAAATTTGTCTTTCCAGACCTCTTATACGAGCAACAAATACACATATCATATAAGTTTCTGAGGAAAGCCATTAATACAGTCTCATTTATGGACAATGATGATGATGGACTTCTTAAGGAGCTTGTGTATGTGTCATCATTAAAACTTCACACTACAGTTTACATAAAGAATGCTTATTTATCAAATATTTATTTAATATTTGTGTCGTATGCATCATATATTTCCTACTTTAGATTGTAGACATGCCATTATTAGCTTGGGCGACAAACTAATGCAATTTACTGGTATATATGAATGTTGGTAATATGGGAAATCATAATGCAATTACAATTAAATGCATCTCTTTAAACATTCTCAATAATTTATTTTCTGACCTTCTGATATTCTAACTTTGACTCGTGATATATGTGTGGTATTTTGGAACTTTTTTCAGACATACCTATATGGCAATTTGTACATAATTTGAGCTCTCGTTCCACTGGCTGCAGCTCTAAATGCTGCATTAATTTGATCTCTTGCCAATATCGGGGAAATATTAGCAGGGGCCTTATGGAATGGGATGCCCTTTCTGCACTAGTATCTGATTTCTTCTTTTTTTTTTAAAAATTAAATTCCTTTACACAGAACCTAAGCCAGATCATATGAGTTCTCTTAGTGTCATAAACATGCTAGTTCTGTTACTTAAATGAGTCTCACCTTCTAGTTGTCTTGATGTGTGACCATTTTATGTGGACATTTAATTCTCTGATGTTGTGTTATAAGAACTTTGGTGATATATTTCTTCAATAACACAATCAAAATTCTCTGACAGACTGAGGAAGCTGAAGCCGGGCAAGAGCTTCCAAGTGTTAAGCTTGAAGATTTGATTGGAATGATAAGAAATTCTGAAAAGAGTAGGCAATATCTTGCTTCTAAATCTGTTGTTGCATCTGTTCATTACAATTAATGTCTCTATTCTTTCCTTGGTTTCCAATTAGATATTTTGCTTCTTAATCAAGCTCGTGTGCGTGCACTTGAAGATCTCGACAAGATTCTTACTGAAAAGGAGGCTTTGCAAGCAGAAATTAACATTCTAGAGATGAAGTTGGCAGAAACTGATGCACGACTTAAACTTGTAGCTCAAGAAAAGGTAAATGTGGAACTTCTTGAAGACCAACTTGAAAAGCTTAGAAAAGAAATGCCTTTAAGCAATCCTGTTGAGGGGGAGAGTCATGCTGACATTAGTGGTTCCTCTCTTGTTGCGGAGCTCGATGGTTTAAGGGAAGAGAATATGTTACTGAAGGATGATATTGAAGCTCTTAAGTTGAAGCTTGCTCATGTTGTGGAAACAGAGGAACGTGTACAAGTTCTGGAGAAAGAGCGATCCTTCTTGGAGGTTTCCCTTCGACAATTGGAGTCTAGGTTTACAGTTGCTCAGGATGATGATTCAAAACTTGCTCCTCTACAGCATGAATGCAAAGCTTTATGGGAAAAGGTGGAAAATTTGCAAGCCTTGCTTGATGATGCAATGAAACAAGTAGAGCATGCTGCTTTGGTTTTACAGCAAAACCATGATTTGCAGCAGAAGGTTGAAAAGTTGGAGGCCTCTCTCGAAGAAGCAAATGCATCTAAGTTCTCATCAGAAAAGTCTAAGTATATTGATGAGCTTTTGCAACAGAAAGTGAAAACTTTAGAGGAGCGCCTTCAAGTCTCTGATCAGGAAATCCATTCCCAGATCAAATTATATCAGATATCAGTCAAAGAATTTCAGGACACTCTTAACTTGTTAAAAGAGGAAAATGAGAGAAGATCACTTGAACAACCTGCAGATGATATGCCCTGGGAATTCTGGAGCCGTTTACAGCTTACCATTGACGGTTGGTTTCTTGAGAAAAAGATATCCTCTGATGATGCAAAGTTGCTGAGAGAAATGGCATGGAAGAGGGATACTCGAGTTCGTGATGCATACTTGGCATGCAAGGGATTGAATGAGAGTGAAGCTGTAGCAAAGTTCCTAAAACTGACATTTTCTCAAACGAGGTATCCTTCTTTCTTTTCTTATGATTTTTTGAGATATGTTGGAATTAAAGACTTTGAAGAAAGTACATAAGTATATGATTTATCCCTACCCTTTTTTGGTTACTGCAGTTCTGGATTGCACATTATTCATATAGCAGCAGAGATGGCACCTGTTGCAAAGGTAATGCGGCATAACTCCTTTTTGTCTTTTATCATGTATTAAAGCATTATTTGTCTAATTATTTTCATGTAGCCATTTTGCTTTTAATTAGTTTCCCAATTTTCTTTTTAGCATTGCAAAACCTATGAAGTTGCCAAATATATTAGGAAAAATTGAAAAACTCAAAACAAGGGAGGAGAAAGAAATAATAGTAACTTGGTCTCAGGCATCTACCTTTACATCCACAATGATTGACCATCAATTAGCTAAATTTGTCTTTCTACTTTAGGGTACTCTTCTCTACTTGGAAAACATGATAACTTGTGTTTTGGGTTGAATCCTACTCAATGTAACAGTTGATCACTTACCTGCCAAGTGATTTGGTTTATTAGTGCTATCCTTCCCCTGAATGAAGAATATACTGTTCAATCCTAGGACCAGCTTTTAATCTATTAGATGATTTGATTTTCAGGTTGGTGGTCTTGGGGATGTTGTATCTGGTCTTGGTAAATCACTCCAGAGGAAGGGCCACCTAGTGGAAATAATTCTTCCTAAATATGACTGCATGCAGCATGATCGCATCGGTAATCTGAAAGTGTGTAAGACAAAAAGTTGATCATATTGTTCTATGGCCATCTGAAAAATGTCTTGATTTCTTATTGGTTGATGTTCAGGCATTAGATATTGTGGTGGAGTCCTATTTTGATGGGCAGATGTTCAAGAATAAAATTTGGGTTGGGACAGTTGAAGGTTTAAAATGCCCAAAGTTTAACCTATATTTACTTTTGGTGCATGAGTTTGCTAAATTGTGGCTTACTGGAATCATGATAATATGATATGCAGGACTGCCGGTCTATTTTATAGAGCCTTATCATCCAGCAAAATTGTTTTGGCGCGGGCAGTACTATGGGGAGCATGATGATTTTAAACGTTTTTCATACTTTAGCCGTGCAGCCCTTGAATTACTTTATCAAGCTGGGAAGAAGCCCAATATAATCCACTGTCATGACTGGCAGACAGCCTTCATTGTAGGCACTAGAACTCATATAGCTTTATTCTCCTTCCTCAGAATGAACTACAATAGTCTTGATTCTCCTATTCTTTGAGTTACAAAACTAGGAGTAGTTAATTTGCTTGATTACTAATATAATGCATTTGTACTTCCAGGCACCTCTTTATTGGGATATATATGTAGCTCGCGGTTTTAATTCTGCTAAAATTTGCTTTACATGCCACAACTTTGAATATCAAGGAATAGCTCCTGCTTCTGACTTGGCATCATGTGGCCTTGATGTTCACCATTTAAACAGACCAGATAGGATGCAGGATAACTCGGCACATGATAAAGTTAATCCTGTAAAGGTAACTGAGATTGACCAGGAAACAACATATCAATTACCTTTTTAAATATTGGGTTATCTATCAGCATATTTAAATTTGAATGTATATGTCTCAGGGTGCAATTGTTTACTCTAACATTGTTACAACTGTATCACCAACTTATGCTCAAGAGGTGCGCTCTGCAGAGGTACTAATCTATGAACCTTCTTGACCATTTACTCCATTGTAATATTAATAAGATCATTCTACTTCTCTTATACTTTGATCTCTGCATTCTTTTTCTGTGTCTTCTCTTTTAATTGAGGATTCATTCATTTGCTGTTTGTTACCAGCCTATTAGATGCCTTTTAACTAGGCTCTAAAACCTCCTTGGAGAAAATAAATGATATCACCTACAAATAGTTCTGACTTGTAACAATTTGTCAGCAATTGCTATTGTAAGAACATATTAGTCTCCACCCACTTTGTCAGTTAAACATAACCTAGCTTATCACCATCAACTAATCTTACTTCATCCATTCTGTATGTGTCTTACTCCATCCATTCTGTATGTGTCTTACTTTTCAGCTTTGCAGTCATAGATAACTCTAATGTAAGGTCAACTTTCTCAAGTCTGCATTCAATGTCTCTGACAAGCTGTTATATATATTACCAAAAATATTTCAAGATATTTCCCGCATAAGATCTGAGGATTTTTCTAAATTTCCTCAATGATCATTTCTTTTTTTCACTTTTGGTTCATAGGGTGGCAGGGGCCTCCATGGTACACTAAAATCCCATTCTAGGAAATTCGTTGGAATTCTCAATGGAATTGATACCGATGCATGGAATCCCTCTACTGACAGTTTTCTCAGAGTTCAGTACAATGCTGATGATCTTCAGGGGAAAGCAGCAAATAAAGAAGTTATTAGAAAGCATGTGAAGTTGTCCGCTACAGATGCCTCTCAACCACTGGTAAGTTTTCACTGTTTCAACAGTGTTTTTTCATACACATGTAGCTGATCATTAAATCATAAGATTCTTTGTTGTTGATCATGAAACTGGGGCCTTAATGCATTTCCTCTTTCTCATGCGCCCTGAAAATTTTCAATTGCAACCTACAGAAAATAATTCTGTAATGAAACAACAATGTTCTCTATATCCTTAAAACTTATCAGTTATTTGAAAATCTAATACAGATATCAAGTTGGAGCTTGTACTTCAATTACCATATACCTTGTTGTATTCATTACTTCTCTCCATGATTCTTTTGTATGCGGCCTTCTTAATGTCAAGCTTTTGGTACACTTTTCAAGTTACAACCATGGTTAGCAGGATTGGTCGGTCTGGGTAAAGTAGTGCATACATGAGCTAAATTAATACTTACAGAGTACTAAAAGCATGGAAGATGGTGAGCATGAGTTGGTTGATTAGTTCAAGTGTAATAACTTATTTCTTATGCTGATTCAAGGATAATGCAAATTAATAGTTATTCTTGGTATATGTAGTGAAGGTGGCTATAAATTAATTAAAATGACGACACTACATTAAGTCTGCTAATTAATTAGACTATATTATCTCTTAATTGCACCCTCCTATACATAATTGATTGGGTCTAAATCTCTCTCTTAATATATATAGAATGGTTGATTAAAGATGAATTCCTAATATAGAATGCTCCTTAATTTTATTTCCTCTTCTTTATTATATATGTGCACTACAACATATCATGTTTATAGTTAGACTAGAGAACAAATCCGAGAATATTAATAGCAAGCCAATTAAGCTAGTATTTTTTTATAAAATTTTTAGTTTTCTTATTATTTTATCATTTTTATTACTTTTTTGCATTCAAAATAATATTTAGAATTTTACGTAATTAAGAAAAGTCCGATCTGATCCGGACGACCGACATGGCCTATCTGGCTGATACGTATTTGTTTTCGGAAGGCGGAACTCAATTTTTCAAACCTTGATTACAACCACTTGTTCTGTTGTTCAATCATTAGGGTCAACATATTTTATGTTACATATAATGTAAGCAACTTTACCTTATCACTTGTGAGCATCTCTTTGCTATTTTGAGCATAAAAATTCTTAAAACATTCTTATAATTTTTTAGTTGGTTGATGCTAATGAATGGCCAGAAATGTCATTACTAGAAGCAATGTGTATGAATCTAACAAAACCAAAGTAGACTAATGTATGCAATACCTAGATTTGCCTGAACAAACTGCCATGATTTATAACTTATGAATTAGCAGTTTATCTGGACTTAAAACCTCAAATACCACTTACAGGATGTTAGGTTAAAAGGATAAGGTAGAAGCTCATGTAGTTTGTGAGACATTTGGTGAACATATTGTACCCTACTGTTAACATTCAATGAGATGTAGCGAAGGGCTTCTAAAGTCATTAAAAACTCTCAGTGGGCTGCGAGATATACTTAGAGATTGTTGTTTCATATTCAGAATGCAATTTAATATTTGAAATCTCCTGACATCTACTTGTCTCCATTTTCTAATATAAACCAATTGTGTGCTTCCTCTTCTTTCCCCGGGAGAATATAGCTGGATTAAGATTAAAATACTCATGTTGATTTTTTTTATTGTTTTTAACCTGTATTCTGTACTTATCTGAGCATGAAACATTTAAAATCATTTTTGTCTTTTCCCATCTACATCCTTCCTTTTTCCCCTTTATAGACATTTTATTTTCTTGCTAATTAATGGTTTAATATTTTGTTATACAAGGTAAAGTAGAGCATCCAAATTTTATTATTATTATTGGATGGAAATCCAAATTTAATGAAACAGGTTGGCTGCATTACAAGATTAGTACCTCAGAAGGGTGTACATCTTATCAGGCATGCAATATACAAAACACTGGAGCTAGGAGGACAATTTGTGCTTCTGGGTTCAAGTCCAGTTCCTCACATTCAGGTGCTCTTTCTTTTCTATTGTGTTGACTTTTCTTTTTTGTCACTTCACAGTGTATTCCTTGGCTATAGTTTAACTAGGCCTTGTAGGACACTAATAAGGGCCTATCTATTTTCCTGGAAGCATGATCATATATGTATTTGTATTTATTGTGCCCTGATAAATTGTCCATTGATGGATTTTTTTGCTTATTATGAGTTCATTTATTTCTAATTAACCTTTTCATAGTTCCAAAATAATAGTCATGGACTATTGATATAGAAACATTTGGTGGAAAATAAAGTGCAATCAGTTATTTGGAAATAAGAAGTACTCTTGCTGATTTTGCAACTCAGATCTGAATTTGGACCTAGATATTTTTGGCCAAACTTCATGAAGGAATGCAAATGTGATCTAGGATTCTCACAGGGTTTAAGAATCAGCTGTAATGGAAACGGATTATCACTTTAAGGGAGAAAAGTTTGATCTTGTTTCACTGCATTCTGGTGTTTCACGACAAAGAAAGAGAGCAGAGAATCTCTTTCTTTCCCTGTGAACTTCAAATGGCTCTTGCTTGTTGTCAGCTTATTGGATATCTAGAGGAATATACTATGAACTTTGCGGTGAAAATTCCAGATGTAGCTTATTGCTTCTATAGCATTGTTTGTTACAACATTATTCTTGCTCCACTCATATCCCGTCATCACCAAGTTCTTCTGGAGATTTGTACATTTTTAGCTTGTGAGAAGGATAAGAAGCTCCGCTACAAGATCACTAAGTATATTTTATTTTGCAGAGGGAGTTTGAAGGGATTGCAAACCATTTTCAGAACCATCCTCATGCTCGGTTGCTATTGAAATATGATGATGCCCTTTCACATTTGATTTATGCAGCGTCCGACATGTTTATAATTCCATCAATGTTTGAACCATGTGGCCTTACTCAGGTACTCTTCTCATAGTATTAAGCATATAAATTATCTGTCACTCAACTCATTATCATAGATATGTAGCAGTCACGGTCATAGATTCATTTTCTGTAGCTTTAGGTTCTGCTGGTAGGCTATAGGCATGGCACCGGGCACATACTAACTATGTAGATTGGCACCACAATCTCCATAACATAAGATACTAACATGGTAAAGATTGGATGCATCTTGCCCTTGCCAAACCCTACATTGGTGCGAGCCTCAGCTGTCACTCCATGTGCCCACTGTGCAACTTGACCATCATTGATTCAATTCATTGAAATAGCCTCATGAGCAATATAGTACATCTTGCGCTCTTTGACCCACATTGACAAGATTCAATTCTTTTGACATTCGCAGATGATAGCCATGAGATACGGTTCCGTGCCAATTGTAAGGAAAACTGGTGGATTGAATGATAGGTGGGTAGTTGAGCCTATTGTTCCTTCAAGTATTGCCATGTACAAGGATGTCTTGCATAACATCAACTAGTTACCCTACTTTTTTCTGCAGTGTTTTCGATGTTGACGATGATACAATCCCAATGCAATTCCGAAATGGCTTTACATTTGTAACTCCTGATGAGCAGGTTTGTCTCACCTCATGGCCTCAAAGTGCTAATATGACTTGTTTCAAGGACATTCTTCCTCTTATCTATTGACATATTCTGGATGCTCTATTACTTATATTTTCTGTTTTACATTTGTGTTCTTTTGTGATTTCGAGTTTAGGGTCTAAGCAGTGCAATGGAAAGGGCATTCAACTATTATATGAGAAGTCCTGAAATCTGGCAACAACTCATTCAGAAGGACATGAGATTGGATTTCAGCTGGGATTCTTCAGCCGCACAGTATGAGGAGCTTTATGAGAAGTCCGTGGCTAGGGCAAGGGCATCTGCTAGTGTGTAGATTCTTCTTTCTATTTGTGATATTTGTCTCCTTTCGCTGAGTCAATGCATTGGCTATGCCGCAATCTTCAAGTCATGGCAGTCGCCGTTGAAATTCTTTTTGAGATTCATCACAGTTTTTGGTATAGCATTCGACCCTGACCAGAGGAGGACTTGCTGACAGAATGGATGCATTTGATCCACAGCGTTGTCGCTCAAATACAAGCAGTCAGGATTACCCATTCCCTTTTGGCCACAGAAGTACATGTGGGATTTAATTGTTTCTAATTTTTTAAAGGGGTGGATTATATCTCTCTCATAGGGATTACATTCTTTTGTTCTTGTTACTGTTAATACCCAGATTTTAAATGGCTGATATACCTAAATATCTCACGGAAGATATATTTACTCGGTTTACATATCTCGCTTTGTAATATAGAATATTTTGATAAGATACAGCCGCTTGACATCAGTGCGGTTAGATCAATGAAAAGGATGCACGGCACCCAACCATTTAACATCCCGTTCTGTTGTTTGTTGAAGTGTATTGGAGATTGAGATGTATCATCTTACTAATTTGCAGATACTTTGCCCTTGTTCATTCTTCTTAGTGATTGAAAACTCTTATTTTGTAATGTAATACAGTCTCATTTTATCAAAATTCTCTGCAAACAAGGAAGGTACAATCTTTTTGTTTTGGTGTCTGTGTGATGTTTTAAAAATATAGCTACTTAGAGAAGTATGTGATATACTTTACTGCCTTATATATTGACTTGTTTGCTCTAGTTGGCCCCATTTTCTTGAGAATAGATTAAATTGTATGAAGAGTTATGATGATACCTGAACTGAGTTTCTGTTAGTTTTCTTGTGCAGAGGATTATCTCTTTGACCTTGGGACCATTCAGATACTAGATAACAAAGTCTTTAGACAATCCATAGAACACAATAGAAATACAGTGGTGGTACACATCTCTCATCTCACATTCTACATCGCCCTGCATCATTGCTCTCACTTCCCAGGAACAAAGTTGGTGGCATAGGCCCATGCATTGTTGTTGACTGGGTCAGAAAGGTGGTCAGCAAGGTTCTCCAATGGCCCCTTTCCGGTCACAATAGCTTGGACGAAGAATCCAAACATGGAGAACATGGCCAGCCTGCCGTTCTTGATCTCCTTCACCTTGAGCTCAGCGAACGCCTCTGGGTCATCGGCGAGTCCGAGTGGGTCGAAGCTACCACCCGGGTACAACGGGTCGGTGATCTCCCCGAGTGGCCCACCGGCGACACGGTAGCCCTCGACGGCACCCATGAGGATGACCTGGCAAGCCCAGATGGCCAAGATGCTCTGAGCGTGGACCAAGCTTGGGTTGCCCAAGTAGTCCAATCCCCCTTCGCTAAAGATCTGAGATCCGGCCTTGAACCACACCGCCTCACCGAATTTTACCCCGTTGCGGGCGAGGAGCTCCGGGAAGACGCAGCCTAGGGCGCCGAGCATGGCCCACCGGCAGTGGATGACCTCCAGCTCGCGGTTCTTGGCGAAGGTCTCCGGGTCAGCGGAGAGCCCGGCAGTGTCCCACCCGTAGTCGCCGGGGAATTCGCCGGTCAGGTAGGAGGGTGCCTCGCCAGAGAACGGGCCGAGGTACTTGACGCGATCAGGGCCGTACCATGGGCTACCGGATGAGACGGTCTTGGGCTTGCCGGCGGTCTTCCTCATGGTGATGCGGCCATCGCCAATGATCTCGGAGGAGGAAGGGGCGAGCTTGACCGCCTTCCCGGCGAGGGATGGGGAGGAGAGGGCCATTGTGGCTGCCATTGAAGAGAGATTGTTTTGGGTATTGGATGCTTGGATCTGCGAAGTTGAGAAGGTGGTGAGAGACTGAGAAGAGTGTGGAGTTGTTTAAATAGTGAGTTTTGCGGGAAGAGAGGATAGAGGTCCTTATCCCAACGGCTAGGAGGATCTCTCTCTGTCTACCGATTGGTTAATGTCCTCTGACTCAGCAGTGAGTTGGCACTTGCTGAGCCTCTCGTTGTAAAAATTCTCATCCTAGTTTTTATCTTAAAAAATATAGGCTAAACCAATCACACAAGACTCGCATCAATCCATAATAAGATCAGATGGGCCCTGAACCCAATCTCTCATATATAGACAATTTATGATGGGCTGGATATAAATAGGCACAACAGTAATTAAGAATTCGTGGGCCTCACAGGCCCAATATCTAGCTTTGGATTGCGAAGGATATCTGGCTCAATTCTTCTTCTTTCAGAGATTTTTTCATTTCACACCCTGTACCATGTGTTTATTCCACCCTGCAATTTCACTATTTATAAATTGACCCTAAACGTTTTTTACTAGATCCATGAAATCACCCTACGTGGGATCTTCTTTGAAAATCAAATGACAATCATAAGGTGGGTCCAGCCTTTCAGGTATCTTTTTGGTACTGTAGGTAGGGTGTAAATTAGAATAAGCATATAATATAGGTGTGAAATGCAAAAGATCCTATTCCAGGCCACACGCGTTATCCACTACAATTCGGTGTTCTTCATCCCCCGACCCGAGTACTACTAGTACTACTTAGTAACTAGTGGCTATTCCACCCACACTTTGGAACATGTACAATAGCTTAAAAGAATAACAGCCACACTTGGTATCCATCGTCGATTCATAGTAATATTCCTTTCCAACCTTTTGCTATATATATATATAAATATATATATTATACTCCCTCAAAGCCATCTATGCGTGTAATTCCACTAAAACTCTTCTTTTTCTTCCTCTTCCTTTGCTTCTATTGATTCCTACATATATATATATAGCAACCGAGCAATTCTAGTGAGAGAAAGATCCAAGCTGAACCCGATGGCCGGAGTGGTCGCCACCTTCGACTTCGACGAGACGATCATAGGCTGCGACAGCGACATCTGGGTCGTCGAGCGATTAGGCGCCACCGAGCTCTTCGATCGCCTTCGTCCAACAATGCCATTGAACAGTCTCATGGTTGGTGCATCAATATTACAACCATCACTCTCTCTCTCTCTCTCTCTCGCTCATTTGATTTGGTATTCTTTAATTGCTCATGTTAGTTTGTATATATATTTATACTTGTAGGACAAGATAACGAGGGAGTTGCACTCACAAGGGAGGTCTATTGAAGACATAACAAATTGCTTGAAGACAGCTCCTTTGGATCCTCACGTTGTTGATGCCATTAGATCCTCTTATGCTCTTGGGTATGCTTTAGTCTCTATGGAACTCAATGCATAATCTATGCATGTGTTCTAGCTACTTACATATATATATACATACATTTAGATGTGATCTCCGAATTGTGAGTGATGCCAACCACTTGTTCATTGAGACAATTCTCAAACACCATGGGCTTCTTGAGTGCTTCTCGGAGATCAACACCAATCCTTGTTATGTGGATGAGGATGGGAGGCTTAGGATTCTTCCCTACCATGATCTCCACTCTTCTCCTCACGGTTGCAGCTTGTGCCCATCAAACATGTGCAAGGTAATTCAAAACTACGAGCAAGTTATTACCATGCAAATTAAGAAACTTGTACGAAAGCGACGAGCCTCGCTCGTGCACTAAGACATTAATTTTCGAGTTGCTTAATCTTCAATGTTTTTTTTTGGATATGGCTCTAAGATTTGCAACTACAGGGAAAGATCTTTGACCGAATCCGAGCATCTGCGGTCGCAGAGGGGAAGAAGCACTTCATCTACCTCGGTGACGGCAAGGGAGACTACTGCCCTTCCCTCAGGCTAACTGAAGCAGACTATGTGATGCCAAGAAAGGAATTCCCCCTGTGGGATCTTGTAAACAACACCAAGTTTCTCAAAGCAGAGGTTCATGAATGGAGTAATGGCGAGGAGTTTGCAAGAGTTCTCTTGCAGCTAATCAACAAGACTACTGCTGCTGATCCTAATGATAGTTCTGCACAGTTGATCTCAGCGGACTGCAAGCTTGAGACAATTCCATGGTCTCCTAAAGAAGGCCTTCTCCTATCTCTGAAGGTTCCTCATTAGCCAATATTTATACAAGTCCATCTGTACTATATATCACTGATCAAGGACCATGTTTTACACTATCGTTTAATCTTCTTCTTTTTTTCTCCTTCCTTGGAATTAGTTTCTCTCGCCATGCATTATACATATAGTAAGCTCCCAAATGGAAGTGGGCATCCTAAGATTGCAAGGACACGTCAGGAGATAGCGAAGCAGGCATAATAACGACATGATTCACTAGCAACAGAATTCTAATAATTGAGAATAAAAAAAGTCTTGCATGAGTTGTGTTCCATTAGGGCTTGTGAGGGTCATAGGAGAAACACTTACATTGAAAAGGGCTTGCGCAGAAAGCACAAGAAGACAATCCAAGTGATGATGATGCAAAGAACCAGTCAGAGTCTCAGAAAGAGGAAGCTGTTGTCATCCTGTACATCAATCACTAGAAGAGACGGTAAATAATGCCACGATGACAGACATCTGACACTAATCTTCTCTTCTGGAAGAATAATGTATGCGCATTAAATGAACTAAGCAACACCTGAGACATAGCCAAAGTGATTCTTTCTTCAGACAAGAGGAATTCAGATACATTAATCCTACATCTTACAACTACAAGATAATTTTAAAAGATACAGCTACCTGTTAGTTACTGTAATAATCTTCACAACCCCCCAAAAAAGAAGAGAACAAGTTGTTGTTCTTCTACACCGGATGAAATCAAACTTTGAATCTCACCAGGTATTCTTTTACTATATTTCTGATACCTGTGTGTGCTGGAGACATACATAAACCAACAAGTGTGTTTTTCTTTACCAATTTCCCATTAACTTGGACTATATGGAAGCAGGGTTGGCCAAGAATGATAATTTCAATACACGTGCCAATGAAGATAAGGATATTCCTAATCATGAGAGCTGACCAAGAAACCACAACTAGCCAATTGTGACGCATTCATTCCTTTGTGGCAGGAAATATCCTTGGAGTACAGCCTTGACATACAGATGCTCATATAGAATCTAAAGGAATAAAGGAGACATCTTGATTAGCGACACCAACCCATCTTATTATTATTGCTAGGATTCACAGGTTGAGAGTAGTGCGCAGTGATGGATGGAACAGAATCTTCCTTGTCCAATTATTACCATTTGCTATTTATCCCTTCCCTATCTACAGATACAAATTCTATCCCAGATGTCAGGTAGAGCCTTATGAGCCTATGACTAGCTCCAGTTCTACATGGCATTGCCAATAGCCCAATCTCGTTACTCTTCCTAACATTCCTCATCCTTTCTGGTATCAAACTTGAAGTGAAGCCCTTGTCTTTATAGGCTTTAGCTTCAGTCCCATGCTCTCAGGCGACAGCAGCTCAGGGGAGATGCACGACGGACTGAGGGGGCCGCGTGGGCTGATACTAAGCTGGCTTGGCCTGTAAAGTCCGTATCCCATGAAGAAATACTCCAAGGGAACTAGCATAGCATGGGGTTGCTCTTCGGTGACCAGTGATCCACATGCCTGAACCTGAATTGGGTTACAGAAATATCGACGCAGTGATGATAGCAATTCAGAATTGAGGACAAATGTACAAGATGTATTGGTTTCATGATAATACCTCGACTAAGGCACTGTACCGTCCGTCCAACTTTGAGGTCATGTATAGGGCATCAGAATGGAAGGGAGAGTTCTCACCAACAAATATTAATGTCCGACAATGTAATTGCTGCAATCCTTCTGTGATGTCATATCTCCTGATAATCAACAAACAGTCACAATATTAGAGTTTACTAAGTAATGCTGATTGATATTTATACAGAAAAGTCTACTGCTGTACCCATTAATTGACTGAAGAAACTGCCAGACATTGGTACTTTCTCTCTCTCCCAGCAGCTGCAGAGGCAAGGGTATTAGGCATCATCACATCATCGTATACAAAAATGTATAAACATGTAAAAAGAAAACACTTCTGGCAAACACTCACAGTTCCGCAGGCTTGTACAACATCAGATTCAGGGACATGTGCACTGCCGCGAACTTCCTACTAACAAAGTCATTGAGAGAGCCATCAAACACCATGACAAGAAATTCCTTTTTACTGAATCAGACAATGTACAGGGACTTGGACTCACAGACCTTGCTAAAGTATCGGTGGAGCAAAAAATCCTTCATCAAGCCACACATCCCATAGAAATAGAGTAAATTTGACATCACCTAGTGGAGGGATTTTGCTAATTAGTTTAAGATCTGAACAATAATTACAAGGAGATGGCATGTAGAAAGCCAGTACTAGTAGTCAAAGGATCTAGTGCAGTACTTTATTACATAACCACTCTGTCCAAGATGGAGCTCTACAAATAGGAGAAACCACAATCAAGCCTAGAACGCGCTCTCTGTATCTGATCTAGAACCAATTATCAAACATATAATCAACATTTCAGAAATGGAACGACATTTAAAAGAAATACTTGTGATGTGCAGGAAGAAGTATGAGAGAGAGAGAGAATTACAGAAAAAAGTGTGAGAATATAAGCACCAGCCATTACCCCCAGGCACATAACTGAGCGTAGCCTAAAAAATTAAAAAGTTAAGGAAAATGTCAAATTTCAAAATGTCTTACAGAGCCTCTTTCTTTATTAACTCTTCAGATTTTAACATATCAAAGTATATTACCCAAAATAGTCAAGAACATCTGCAACTTGATCTGCCAAATCATCAACAGAAGGGATTGTAGCTTTGTCCGAAATTGGAGCCGCTCCCAACTGCAATATCACATGAGGGTGTTTACAAACAAATTCATGTGAACAACAGTTCACAGCCACTGAGAAGAAGTGCAGAGAGTTGAGAATTTTAAGCTGCAACAACAACACAGACCTCATGTCCTGGAGGGCTGATGTGATATATGCAGAAGTTGTGAAGCAGCAATGAAGCAGCTTCACCACAGAGAAACAATCCTTGAAAACATGATACATCTGATGATTCCCAACAAAAACATAAAAACAAGAAGAGTGAATATTTCTTTTTGTTTGCATTATGTTGCAAGATGGGCACACTAGTTCTTGGCGAATAAGTATTTGGTAAAGGAAACAAAGTAAGTTATAAAGGAGTACTTTTGCAATTTAATCATATTTCATTTTTCGATTTGTGATAATGAATTCTAATGTATACCGTATGTATAAATTGTGTGCACTATATTATAACAAAGTATATATCGATTATAGAAAATATATGCACTTAATGAAGGATGTGAGAGTATGAATACAAACATTTCCTCTTCTAGATATATAGACAGCTTCCTTTTAAAAGTGATGGCATGAACAAAGATCAAATCTAAACTAATGCATATATCAGAATGAAGAATCCGAGGAGAATACTTTAAACATGTAAAATTTGAAGCCATATGACATCAAATGATTTTCTTTTTCTTCTTGTTAGAAAGGAGGAAGGATGGGAGCTCTAGCATATGCAGTATTCAACTTACAATTTAAACCTACATCTGGGTAGGTTATAAGAGCAGGCTTTCCTAGATCTCCAAACACTGCAACGGATACTGTTCCATGGCTTGTTCTAATGATATGCTCCTGTGGACAGCGTCGGAAAAGCAAATCATGATAAAGATAACTAAAAACCATTGCTCTAATACTAAATCATGTAACTAAACAATTAAATTAAATTAGAAGACATAAAAAAGGTTATCTAAAACTTTATAAAATATGTTTTTCAAATAAATAACTATACACATCTTTGAAAATAATCATCAATAGACTAGTGGACCAGCTCCAAGTGGATCTTTGGGTCAACAGAAAATTGACCCTGACAATGTCGTGCCACCAAAAGAATAGTATCAAGCAGAACGAAGACATCAAGGAAATTCCAGTTGAGAGAAGTAATTATCGTACTCCATTTTGTTATTCCCAGCTAATTATCAACTATATTACTTGTCTTTGGAATCATTTGCTGAATATATCTGTCTGAATATAACAATCAAAGATAAAATATAAAAGGCAAAGGGAAAAGAATGCATCTTGCTTCAGAAACGCAAGTAATCTCCATTCTTTCCATCAAGAAAGGAGCAGGAAATAATAAGTTTACAGACACAATCGGAAATTTCAACAAAAACGAAACCTTTCCACCAAGAGAGACGGTCTCCACGTCCACCGACACCGACCCGCTCGATTCCCTCATCGGCCGAGGACGGTCTCGCCCCTCCGACGAGAGAAACCGTTTCTCTCTCTCTCTCTCTCTCTCTCTCTCTCTCTCTCTCTCTCTTCCCTCGCTTATAAAACGAAGGTTTCGAACTCACCCACCTCTCCGCGAAACCGATTCGTTCCACCGACGGATTCCTCTCTCTCTCTCTCTCTCTCTCTCTCTCGAATTGTCGTTCCAGCTGGCAGCTGGCAGCTGGAGACTTAGTAATTCATCTTGGACCCCACCAGCTTGCTGTGTAAGGCTGTGGCCGAGGAACTGAGGAAATTTAACTCCGAACCCTGGTCAAGGGGAGTGGAATAGTGGATCGTCTGCAGCCTTGATTGCAAGAATTCACTTAGCTCGCCATTCTTAGCCGGATAACAGTTGTCCAATGAATAGGTTAAGTTCCGTGGCAGTTTGTAAAAGAATCTATATCCATATCCATATTTACTGAGGATTTCCCGTTCTTTCTCCATCCTTCGCGCCAAAAGCTAATTTCGCGTTCCATTCGATCTCTAATGAGGAGGAAGAAGAAGAAATGGTCATCTGTGGCCATGGATAGAGGCGGGAGGAAGAGACTTTGCGAGTTGTCCCTCTCCTTCCTCTTCCTCTTCTACTTAGGCTTCAGCTGTGGCCAAGGCGGTCAAGGTCGGTAGCATAACTTCTATCTTTACTCGAATTTGCGAAGATTGCTACAATTCGTGTATATTTATATCTTTTTGGTGAAACTCAATTGCCAGTTTCTGACTCTTGACTTATTCTGCGAGAAAGTACAGCTTGCTAGATCTTGAAGGAGCCTCTTTTCGTATAATCTCACCTCTGATGGACTGTGAAAAGTTTGATTTCTTAAATACTTGTGGATTCTTATGTTGATGAAACAATGGAAATGACGACTTTTGTGAAGTGGTGCCGCTAGAATCCTATCTTCTTATCCTACACAGCAATTACTGCCCTATAAGTAGAGTATTGGAATCCCAGAATTTCTTAGGAAATGAGACAATCTCAAAGTGCAGAGATCATGAACAGGAAAGTGATACGGGAAATTTCAATAGCCAGAAGAAAGAAAAGATCGAGACGTTTACAGCAAAAACCTATCTTGGACTCGATGAGTCCCTGGACTTCGCTTTACAAAGAAGGAAAAGTGATGCGTGTGAGATGTTCGGGAAAATTACTCACTGGCAAAGATCTAATTGTGGCTTTTTAATGAATCTTCTGCCAGCCGTGTTGCTCCTTGGAATCTGGAGGAGAGAGGACATAATGATATCATTCGGGTTCACAGAGGGGTTGATGTTCATGTTAGAATACAAAATGTAAATGGCTTGAAGAGTGATAGTTCCAAAGGCAATGTGTTTCATCTCGTGAAAGAAATTAACCATCAGTAAATAGGAAGAGGGCCTAGCATTGCTGTTTTGAAGATTTTAATGCAGAGAATAAGATCCTTGGAACTGTGCCTTTCCTCTTCGGTGGAATACCTCAGAGAACTTAATCTAAGATATGATGATGTGCTACTGCATCTTCAGAAGGGGATTTCTCAGTATAATAAGCTGTTGGAAAAGATCAAATCTGATGTCAGTGGTCTTATGGATGTAAAGGAATATATGGTAAATGAATTTTCTACTCAGTCCATGCTACATTACTATCTGGTTTCTTAGTATACTTGCATTACAGTTGTCTTCAGTGCATCAGCAAGCTTTCAGCTTAAATTGAAAGAAAGATATTCTTGGAAACTTCTCCACATCATACATTTCCTAATCTTTCAGGTGAAGGAACTAACCAATGTTATGGATTGGAAAACTTCTGTGTCAGTTGAGCTAGATGCTTTTGTCAGAGAAAATGCTGTACTCGGGTTAGAAAATAGTTCTATGATACTACTTGCAGAATGGTACATATCTGCAACTTACTACTTGCAACCATTGGTTTATGCTAATATTATGTTCCTAGAAGTTTCAGGATTGTAGGTCATCTTTAACTACTTTGTAGTTTGTTCTTTAGTTTGTATGTTCTGCCATCAATTCTGATTTTGTAATATTAATCCTCAATAATATCAGTAGACACTACTTGTATATATCCATAGTTATAGATAAGTGTGTGCCACTGTGCATAATTTAGTATGATAATTTTCAATGAAGACAGTGTTTGTGAAACTCCCCTCAAGGGTATGTTTATGCAAAATCTATTGCTCACAAGAACAAATAAATAATATCCAAAGGCAGTAGAATAACCATTAGGAAAGAGATCAAGGAATAGACAGGACTAAGGAGTAATTATCCAGCTGATTAGTTAGTGGGAACTGTAACATTTCTATCCTAAGCCAACCAAGTGAAACTGTCTATGATTTGTGAAATATGTTTTCTACTATTGACATTTCCGTTTCAATTTACTAAAATTTGGCTTGGACACCTTGTTTGTTGTGTATCATTTAAAGCTTACATCAAGTAATAACAAGTTCAGGACTTGGTCTCTCCTAAAAAAAGATAGGATGATTGGAAACAATAATGCCATTAATCCTGCTGCTTTTTATTTTTCCATGGCAAAATATTTATGCTGCTGACTTGCTCTAAAACAATTATAACCTGTAAAACTATATGGGCAGAGATACTAAGCCCCACTACATCTGTTTTGCAGAGCAAATGTTGAGAAGATCCAAAGCAACCAAGAAATTCTACATAACAAGGAACTTGCTCTGCTCACCATTTCATGCCTAGCATTTCTCAAGTTAGTATGTGCCAGGATCTTGGCTTTCCGCAAGACCTCTGAATCTGATCCGAGAGGATGTTTAGGACAAGCAGGAGTTGGCTTTTGGTATTGGCAAGTAACAGCATGGCAACCCTTATACTCTAAACTCTATAGCTAATTTTCTCAACTTAGTAGTTGATGATACTTTTCTCTCTAACATTTCTCCATGAAACTTGTCTCCTTTTTTTTGGTTGTCATTTTTTACTTGTATGGTATACCACCCAAATTTGAGGTCTGACACCAATGTAGTTACAAAGAAATGTAGCGTATGCACTTTCCCTTGTCTGGACTCAGATATTTAACTCTACTGCTCACTTCAGGCACTGCATTTTGGACCAAATATGTCCATCGTAACGCATATAATTTTCATAGTCCACAGACTGTTGATTAAAACCAAAAAAACGCATATAATTTTTTTTTTCATTTGTCTACATCTTTTCTCTTTCTCTTTTTTTTTTCCAAGAACGATCAACTTTGGTATCATTCAAGGCACACATGTTCAATCCTGCAGTCGAGAAGTACATAGAATTGCATCAACAGTTAATGTATAGCTTGCCAGGAATTATTCATTACAGCATTCATCCAAACCTGCGCCTCATAATTATAACCATCACAAGACATTACAAAGCCAACTTAATATACGGTAGCTGCAGAAAGGCAAAGCAGACCCAGAGAAAGTTCTTTGTTTCACAGCCATTAACATATCAACTTTACACACATTTAGTACTCGGCACAAGCATCCATAAGTCCATGCTCTAAATAGCAGATATTAAGAACTAATGCACCTCTGTGTTAATGGAGGCGATCCACTAAATTTTCGCTATGTTGTGGCTATGAATTGGACTTACTTTGTCTGCTGAATTACTGCTGTGGCAAATAGAAGAAAACAGATATTCATCGCATAAAAAATGGGGAAAAAGAGTCATGAAGTTCATTAGATGCCAAAACATAAGATAATTGATATAACAAGAAAAAAATAAGCCAGCAAATTATTGAGGCAATGATGAATGTCTCGCTGACCGCTAGTTCCGAAGGTTTTGCGAAACAAAATTTTGTATGTGAAATGAGGTCAGGACCTGATTATCAAACAAACCATTGACTAAACAGATGCAGATTGTAAACCAGTTTTATAATCAGGAGTGCTTGTTCAAACATAGTAGCCAGTAAAAGTGAATCCTCTTCCAACGATCTCGCCGACACAAAACCAAGCATACAACTCGAGCCCAAACAAGGCTGCAATTCCAGCATCCTCAACCTTGAGCTCCTTCCTGTTTCTCCATATGTGCTTCACACCATCAAGCTCCTTCCAGAACAACTCATAGCGACCAGGAATACTGTAAAAGAAAGCAATCAATTTTGTGATATAGCTGCCTGCAGCAACAACTTTGTTTTCCTAGAAAGAAATTGGTATACTTTCCAGATTAACACAAGATAAACAGTAAAAGCAATGACTGCTCATTGATGCGAGAATCTACAAGAAGACTACTAACACAACTACAATTTAGATATAACTTGGTAAGTGCTCAGAAAAAACAAGGCATGGTAATTGATATTTTACATGTCACATAAACCAACAACATTTTTTGACGGAATAGTGACCACTCACATGGCACTTCCAACATTCTCTTAATTGACATGACAAGGTTTTCTTTCCTAGAGGGCTCATATCTCCTCTGTCTAGCTTGACATAATAATTGGCAGAAGCTGCCAGTGAATACTACAAAGTTAAATTGATCTGAAAACATTAACCCTGACCCAAGGTAAGAAATATCTTGCAACCTTCACACAGTTCCATTGAGGGTCCAAGAACACGTCCTGATCACATGCACAGGAAAGGGGGAAAAAAAAACGGCAGTGAATAACAAAATCACTATTTTCATCTCATCAACCTTGTATGTAAGGTCCTTATTAAGATCTCTAAAGTTTCAAATCAGCAACGTTTTGCAAATTAGGTAATTGTTGACGCGTTTTCAGATCAATTCAATGAACTTCAAAAGAATAATGTTTAACCACCCCTCTAATCTTTTGATATCAGAAAACAAATCATTGTAAATGGAGAAGAAAATTTATAAGTCATAGCAGAACGCCTATATTTGACCTTCTCAACATTTCATTATGTACCCTGAAGCACTTCAGTTACAGTTCGTCTTATAACTTCGATTCCATTAATATAGGTAAATCTTCAAGTTGCCCTTCCTTTCTAATCTATGGCAGTTAAGAAAAAAAACACACACATTATAAGAAGACAAACGCATTTAAGCGTCCGAAATGAACACTTGCCTCCCGAGGCGCGTATAAAAGAGCTTCTTTGACAAATCCTGGCACGTCTCAATGGTAGGCGGATCCACAATGTACTTCTTGTTATTCTCCAACAGCTCCTTATAGTACACAGAACCATGCTTCGCAACAAATTGGGAGGCCTGAGTCGCCTTCGATCGAAGCTGGTGCAGCTTCGACGCCATCTACTTGTTAAAACAAATCCAATAAGACCATTAAGGAGAAAAGAGAGAATATTCCCCGATCTATAGAAAGAGATACACTCTTCGATCTATCTTATGCACTAAACCCTTCGAAATGGGAGTGGATCGACACCCTAGAATTCCGACTAGATCCACGCGGGAGATATGGGGGTTTAAGAGATTTGAGCGCTATGAATGGGAGAGAAGGAAGAGATTTACCTCTTGAAGGCAGAGACGAACGGAGGAGGAGGAGAAGAGAGAGAGAGAGAGAGAGAGAGAGAGAGAGAGAGAGGGGAAGTCGAGGGAGAGGTTTGTGATGTTCCCCAACGTAGACCTAGCAAGCGGTGGGCTTCTCGGTGGTATTTTACTTTATTTTGCGGTGGGAGGGGCTGGTTTCGTAATTTGATGCAAATTCGGAGGCTTATTGTGAGTAAATCGAAAACATTTGATATTATGTTCTAATTTTTATACTTATAGTTAAATTAGGATCATTATTATTTTTTATTAAATTTAATTAAGTTCATAACTATTTTAGTTATCTAACGGCTTAATAGCAAAATGTAAGATGTTTTGCCTAACAAACACGAGGGAGGTATTTTAGTTATTTTAGTAACATATAGTTAAGTTTGATAAAAAAATTAATAATTTTATTTTAATTATAAATATAAGAACTTATTTAAAATATTTTTAAATATAGAGAAATAAAAATAATTTTAAATATAAATATAGAATAGTAGAATATATTTAATACTGTAGTTGAGTGATGACTTCAACTAACCTCAAAATAGAGTAAAATAATTTGTTAGCCATTATTTTTCATAAAAGATGAGTCACCTTGGAGGGAGAAATAAGAAAAAAACCAATTTATCCTTACAAATTAGGAGTTTTAGAGGATTATAAATTTTAACTGTTAAATTAGGAGAGAAAAAATTAGTAATTAGTATTGAATTTATCTAAGTTCTTTCTTCTTTGCAATAATTCGAATACCTTCAAGTTATCTATCACCAATTCAATAAAACCCAACACCATTGAACCAATCTCAACAAGCTCATACAGATGCCGGTTTATCATTAATGTCCTAATCACAAATAGATGTTACAACTATTTCTGTAGAGAAAGTTCCCAATCAAGGAGATCTAAACAAACCAAACGATATGGTGCATTCCAACAAACAAAAACCAAATTATCACAAGTACAGAGCAATTACAGTATATACCATTATACATGTTTATGCATCTGTTGAGTCACAGACATATACAAAGTTTGCTTCATATGATACACATATCCACTAACTATCTCACTTGCAGTGTCCACAATATCCAGGACTTAGTTTTTTCTTTTTTCTTTTTCCTTTTTTTTTTTTACTTCACGGGGCAATACAAAAGAGGCCAGAAAACCCAATTCATTTTACTGAAGCAGAAGATCGTCAAGTTTCATCACTTGGTCCACCACAGAAGGAAATCCTTGCGTCTGTTGATCTTCTTCTGGAGCTGAAGAACACCATAGAGCAAAGCCTCAGCAGTCGGTGGGCAACCAGGGACATAGATGTCAACAGGAACGATCCGATCACAGCCACGTACAACGGAGTATGAGTAGTGATAATAACCACCACCATTTGCGCAGCTGCCCATTGAGATAACCCATCGGGGCTCTGGCATCTGGTCATAAACTCTGAGGAGAACAAATAGAGTCACAAATTTGTAAGCTGATCAAATTCAGAATTGTTAATGTTCTCAATACAAAGACAAGGAAATACATTCACACTACAAATGTTCGCATGTGTTGGAAACATGGCAGTATATGTATATAGTTACATGACAATGTCACCAAGAAACAACATTGCTAGACTCCATTATCTTCAGATGCATGATATTACCCATCCTCTTGTCATCTCTCACTCTCCTTTTCCTCCCCAAAAACCTCTGCAAACAGTCTTCTACGGCTGCCAACGAAGTTCACCATCGCCCATATAGATCCTCAGTTCGAACTCACCTTAAACTTCAGCAACTTGTACAATCTAACTTTCTTTCTCCATTACCTATTGCATTACTAGTTCTTAATCAGATTGGAAGCCTTATATGATTAGAGTAAGAAAATTAGCCTCTGAATGAAGCATAGAAGTATATTAACACCTCTTTCTCTCTTCTATTCACCTAATTTCATTAATCTCCATCTTGAAAAACTTTGGGCCCGGAATTTCTTTCGGTCCATTGTGCCAGCTCTCCAGAATAATATAGAACCTCCGCTTGCTACTCTCACTTCTCCTGTTTTCATCCTGAATCCACCACATGCCCTTCTATTCTTCTGCTGTAGTCCCATATTCCTCTTCTACTTTTGATAGTCATGCAACTATCCTACCTGGTAAACCCTACCATAGCTAGCATATAACAAATTAACAATCCTCCCCTATATTACAATGTTGTGCATACATCTTTCCATCTGACTTCTTAACAAGCATGATTCGAATCATGTAATTCTCATAGTATCCCATCCACTTCTCCGTTTATCCCTCTACCCCCTCTCTCTTCCTATATGATAATAATCACGTCCAAAATTACCTCCCGTATTGTGCCTGGTATTGCTATTTTTCCGGGCCCCTCCATATTCTTTTGTTTGAAGATGGTTGTCGCAACTCAACAATAGGAAAGACTAATATTTTCCAATGAAATGCCATTGCACAATTACAGATGAATTATTATGGCAGAGAACATCAGAACAACGAACAATCCAAACCAGCACTGTTGAGGTAGAAAAAGAGTGAAATTAATTAGGCAGGTATATGCCAACGACAATTATGGATAAAAAAGAAAGCGGCTTTCTGCTAGAACTAAGATCATTTACTGGAGAAAGCACCAAAATCAGGTACTGGAGAGAGCACCAAAATCAGGCCAACTCAAAATTATGTAGACAAAGATCAATTTTTAATCATGATTGTGACGAAACTACTTTTAAGTTCTACCATAGGGCTCTATAATCAAATACATAAAAAAATTGTGGGAAGAAATAAAGGATCACGATTCATTACTTGCGGAGGGCAGGCGCCATCTTGTTGGTGAGTGTTCCAGCAACGATCATGCAATCGGACTGGCGAGGACTGGGGCGAAAGATGACACCAAACCGATCGAAATCGTAGCGAGAAGCTCCCGCGTGCATCATCTCCACGGCGCAGCACGCGAGCCCGAAGGTCATGGGCCAGATGGAACCCCTCCGTGCCCAGTTCATCAGATCGTCCACCTTCGAGATCACGAACTCGGCCGCCTTCGAGAGCCCGGTCGGAGACGACGCTGACGGAGGAGGAGGACGGTAGTACGGGGCTGGGGACGACGATGTAGCCGCCGCCGACGACATCGCCGCTGACTTCTCGGCTGCGAGGAGAGCGAGGCGAGCGGTGCGAGGAATAAGAGCCATGAACTCTTAAGGTTAGATTTTGTCGCGGATTTGGCGACGAGAAGAGAGAGAGAGAGTTGGAGAGGAAGCAGAGGGAGAAGGTAAATCCTCAATGGAGTTCGAAGCTTCCAGAAATAGTGGAGAACTAAGGTGGTACGTAGACTCGAAAGTGGATGATCTGCAGCTCCGGATGTAAGAATTTCTTACAACGAGGGGGCTGGAAGCCCACTGGGTCGACGGATCGGCCCACAAAAGCCCAATAAGAAGATAATATCACATATAAATATATATATATATATATATATATATATATATATATATATACTCATATTTATAATGAAGCCTGTATCATTAAGAATCATTACTCGTAAAATATTCGATGTCGTCTATAATTAAGACTTTCAATTGACAAATATACAAAAAGACCCTTAAAATAAAGGAAAGGAAGGTAAAAAAATATGGAAAAAAAGGAAAAAAAAAAAAAGAAAATAAAAACTGGACACGGATTTCGGCAGGGGAAGCAGAAGAGAAGAAAGGAAGCATTTTTTTTTTCTCTTTTTGTTTCCTTTTTCCTTTTCCTTTTCGCCTCCCTCCGTCGAATCAATCCCCATCAACGATTCCCCACTACTACTCTCCTCCTCCTATCTCATCCCAAACCCTCTTCGTCTTCTCTCTCTCTCTCTCTCTCTCTCTCTCTCTCTCTCTCTCTCTCCCATGGTGGAGTCCTTCGCTGGCATCCCAACGAGCCCAGCGAATTCCACCCTTCTCTGATATCTCTCCTCTTTCCCGAGGGGAGCTTTCGATCTCCGCTTAGGTGGTCGATGCCCGTGTTCGCCGGCGTCGAAATCGCTTGGTTTCCGATCGAAAATGAATGCAACTGATGTGGATGAAGTCACTACGTTGGCGCAGCCGCCGACACTTGGGTGGAAATTCTCGCAGGTCTTCGGGGAGAGGGCTCTGGGAGAGGAAGTGCAGGAAGGTGCGATCTTTCTCCTTATTTTTTTATCGGGCTAAACTTTGGTGTAGATTGCTTTGAGGGTTGAGGTTTTCTTAATCAGTTAATTAGTTGCTTAGATCCTATCGAACTTTTATTCAAGAGTGCCGATTAAAGTGTGTCGGTGTCTGATAGGATGTAAATAATAGTTCTTTTGATTTGAAGAGAGAAACTTGATGTACTTTTCTCATGCTTTGTTAGTAGGATTCGGAGATTTAGCTCCAGCTACATCTTTGTTTTGTTTTGTTTTTTCCTTTTAACTGGGGCAAAGCTACACCTGAGTACATTCGGGCACATTGTCATGTTTAACTATTTCTATATTGATAGTTATGGTAACTCATAGTTGCTGACATTTAAGACTTTAAGTATAGTGGATCAATATAACTTGTATACGAAGGTATACCTAATTTCACAGTGATGCTTCTCTTTAAAGTTGTCATTATCTTTTGCATGTGTGCTTCTACTGTAGCTTGTGGCTTGTGACCTGTTGACTTATCATGTTTTATGTTAGAAGGAATGTAGGCATAGTTTAATTGTTGATAATTGGATATTGGACCAATTGTGAGACACCTATTAACTTGTCATGAATGGACAATCTGCTAGCTGGAGTTCACAGACATGATGATCTTATGGCAGTGTAGGATATTATACATGATTATCTCTAATATTCCAATGGCAAGTTGTATGCACGTGTACTTGTATTTGTTTACTTCTTTGCTAGATGACATATACAAAAGCTTCTATCATAAATGTATCCTATTCCTATTATTTCCTATTATTTTCTTGTACATCCTTCATAGGCATCCTAGTTTGATTGTCCTTTTCTGTTATGTGCTGTGTTTCTGGTCACTGTTTTATCTGTGGTATTTATAAACATCAATTGTAGTTTCTCTATCTTGATTTCCTTGCTAGCCTGTTTTGTTATGCCTGAAATATATACAGCCTGTTGCTTGCGCAGTTGACATTATCTCAGCAATTGAATTTGATAAATCTGGGAATCATCTTGCCACTGGAGATAGAGGAGGGCGTGTAGTTTTATTTGAAAGGACGGACCTCAAGGATGTATGCTAGACAACACAATCAACATGTTAATGTCTATGTCTTACATCTTATGTTTGATAATTACTACAATGTTTTTGCATTTTCTTCTTTGTTCCTTCTGTAGAATGTCCATAGAAGGGATTTAGAGAAGGCAGATTGTCCAATTAACAGGCATCCTGAATTCTGCTATAAAACAGAGTTTCAAAGTCATGAACCAGAGGTACCATTTCATTGTACTTTGCTGATGGCAATCTGATGTTCTTTGGATCCATATCTAACTTGGTATACCTTCCATTTCATGCAATCAGTTTGATTACCTTAAAAGTTTGGAAATAGAAGAAAAGATCAACAAGATAAGATGGTGTCAGACATCAAATAGTTCATTGTTTCTTCTCTCCACTAATGACAAAACTATCAAGTTTTGGAAGGTAACCTCAATTTTTTTTTAAGCAGCATTTTTCTATACATTGCATATTTTGAAAAATGATCTTTATGGCTGATGAATTGATGATTAATAATTCTTCTGGTCCTTTCTATCACAGATTTCTTATTGTAAACGTTTTTAAGCTTGTTTTTTCAATTTTTTTTTAAAGCTTTTGATATTATATGCCGCGTCCATTCACAGAGATGTTCTTATTAAATTTTGCTATTATGTTTTCTGTAATGTTGGGAAAGGAGTTTCCTTTTTGTTTTTCTACTCAAATCTATTCATTTATGTGCCATTTCTATTCTACCATGTAGTTAGTAACTTAGTGGTCACAAGTGTAAGTTCTCCATCTAGTGAAAACTGTAGGTGGGCTTTCCTTCCGCTTTTCTTTGGTCAGGTTTCATAATGCAGGAGTCATTGCACATTCTTGTACATGGGATGATTCTTTTCTTTTGCATGCAAATGCTTGAATAATCCTCACTGTTGTTTAGAAACAAACTGTGAAAAAGTGTATGCACAGAGCTATCATTTTTTAATCCAACCTTTTATTTCCTTATGTCACTGTTATTTATCTTCATCTAATATACCTTGGATTTCATCTTTTCTCAATACTTCATCCTTTTGTGCCCTTCTAGTTCTGAAATTGTATAACTTAATGTGGTTTTGATCTAAAAGTAGTTTTGGAGATTTGGCTGCACTAATGATAGGTATTCGGACTTCATGTCTAATTTATATTTGTATGGTCTCTCTAGTTGGTAGCTATGTATAAATGTAACATGAATAAGTTACAGTTGCATCTTACTTGATATTTGCATTTTCATGACATTTCTATTCTAACTGTAGGTGCAAGAAAAGAAGGTGAAAAATGTTTCACAGATGAATTTGGATCGTTCACATGCTCTAGTCAATGGTAGTAGCCCAAGGTTATATCTTCTGAATGGTGGATGTGCAGAAAGGTCATATACAAACAAGGATTTTTCATTTCCACCTGGCGGATTTCCTTCGCTACGCTTGCCTGTGGTAGTTGTACTTATCACAGACTATTTGTTTATGCATTGGAAAAATAAATAATTTCTAATAATGTAGACTTTATCTGCACCAGATTGATAAGTGGTAGATATTGCATAAGACTGTTCAGCATCATTTGTTTTTATGGAGCAATATAATTATATTATCACTCTTCTACCTTACTTTCCGAAGTACCTCTGTTACTAATAATAGTCACTTTCCTTTTTCCTGATTATTTCCATATGCCAAATAATTTCCTTTTAAGCAGGTTTCAAGCAAAGAAACAAGTCTTGTTGCCAAATGCCGAAGAATCTATGCTCATGCACATGATTATCACATCAATTCCATTTCAGCTAACAGGTTTGTACATTTTTTAACTTATCTTCTAGTTGCATAGTTCTTTAAGAAACCATAGATATTGCTTAGGACTAGATATCAGTGCAATGAACTTTCTTAAAATTAAGGCCACTGCTCATGACTACTGATACAGTCACGTTTCCTTGCTGTCCTCTTTAAACATTGTATCTTTTTCTGTGTTCACTTACTTTCTTCACTATTTATTTATTTTCAGTGATGGTGAGACTTTCATATCAGCAGATGATTTGCGTATAAATCTTTGGAACTTGGAAATAAGCAACCAGAGTTTTAACATTGTCGATGTCAAGCCTTCAAATATGGAGGATCTTACAGGTATACATTCTGGAGTTATGAACTTGGTGTACCTATTGGTGTTTGCGGCATTGCCTTGATATCTTATGTATTCATATGACAGATAGGAACATCTTCTCAAAATCAGATGGACCTTTATTATTTACTCTATGGAGTATTAAGTGGCAACATTGTTGCATGAACTGCTAGATTTTACTGAGTTTTTTTTCCTTTTTGGTGTTAAATCCATTAGGTGAAGTTTCATAACTAATCTATTTCTGAAATGCAGAGGTGATAACATCTGCTGAGTTTCACCCTACTCACTGTAACACATTGGCATATAGTAGCTCAAAGGGCATAATACGACTTATTGATTTGAGGCGATCAGCTTTATGTGACAACAATTCTCTTTTGTAATTACTCTCTCTGCCCCTCTCTTGTATTATCCTGAAACCTTTTAAGGTTTTAGAAGGCCATGTTGAGTATTACCATTTTCTATTGTTTCAATAGCTAATGTTGCATCCTTATAGGTTTCAGGAGCACGGGGCACCAGTTTCGCGGTCCTTCTTTACTGAGATTATTGCTTCGATTTCAGATATCAAGTTCTCGAAGGATGGAAGACATATCCTAAGTCGTGATTACATGACTCTCAAGGTTCAAGAATCTTGTTTGTATGTATTTGGTTATTTATTGTTTGTATGCACTATTATCTTGGAGAAAGAAGATTCAAGTAAGAAGTTTATGAACACCAAGTCGTGATTTTGTTGTTCGAAGGACTTGTTCAATACAATCTTGGAAATTGTATTGAATTTTACGTTGTCTTGCTTGGTCCGAGAAAATTTAGCTGGATTACAACCCATATCTTGGAGAAAGAAGTGTTACTGATGTAACATCCACCCATATATTCTGCATATAGGTGCTTCATATATTTTATACCTCGCACTGCACATAGCCAATAACTATAGCAAGTATGAGTACATTGTCTTTGTTTTCTTTGATTGTAGCTAGGTAGTAGGTACAAATGTCCCAACCAAGATGTGTATGATAAGACAATAGAAACTGGTCACACAATTCACTGTTCCTATCATTTAAATTAGAAGTTCCATTCATCTACCTGTTTCTTTTTTTTTCCCTTCCTTGCAGCTATGGGACATAAACATGAATTCTGGTCCTCTTGCTACTTTCCAGGTCCATGAATATTTAAGGCCCAAGGTGATTTCTTTTGAATTAAGATTAGTTCAGCATATGTACTATTTTCTTTGAGAGAGTGGTTGTTGATTGACATGTGCTTTTGTACAGTTATGTGATTTATATGAAAATGACTCAATCTTTGACAAATTTGAGTGCTGTTTAAGTGGAGATGGACTACGGGTAGCAACCGGTTCTTACAAGTAATATTCTGTACTTCCACTACGACGATTGGTTAATGCCCAATGCCCTCGAAATATTAATTTCATAGTTTTTTTTTAAAATTTTGTGGCTCCAGCAACCTTTTCCGTGTGTTCGGTTGTGTTGGTGGAAGCAATGAAATGACAACTTTGGAAGCGAGTAAAAACCCTATGAGGTATGGTTCATGCAGTTCTTTGTAAAAGAAGTTATGATAAGAAAGAAACATTGTTAATGTAAATCAAAAGAAGATGGATATGTCTGCTTAGGGAACTTATCAATGTCATGTTGTATGTTTGTCATATTAACTCAACTGTTTCTGTTTTCGTACCATTTAGGAGACAAGTACAAGATCTTGCAAGGTCTCCACGTTATCTGAGCAGTGCAACAGGTGCCGGCAGACGAGGTCTGCATCTTGCTATTCTCTTCAGCAGTTCCAACAGCTTACTTGCAACTTCTCATTTCTTAGTCAGCCATCATCAGAAATCTTCTTATGTAATCAAATTCTTGCAGGTACTGAAACCCCTGGAGTCGATGGCAATGGGAATTCATATGATTTCACTACAAAATTGCTCCATTTAGCGTGGCATCCGACTGAGAATTCAATTGCTTGTGCTGCTGCCAATAGCTTGTACATGTACTATGCATAAGAGATGGCGAGCATTGAGACAGAGAGTTCTTGTCTTCTTGGGCACTGCTTCTGGTGAAAGCCTTTAGCTTTTCATGCAAACCAATGGGAAATGCCTGATCCCATCATTATATGGTCACATACTATACTGCCCCTCTCGAGGCCAGAGAAGGCTGCCGGAATCCATGAGGAAGTATTTCAACCATTGTTCCCTGGCTGGCGGCTTGGTTCTGGATTCTCTTTCGGGGAAAAATATACCCCATCTTTCTTTGCAGTGCTCCTCAAGGTTCAAGTGTGTGATTGTACCTCTCCTACCAAAGTAGAAAACCATCAAGGGTCTGCCTTGGTTGTTAAGGAGATGAGTATTGTATGTGCTTGTGTCATTTAGGCCATAATATGCCAACTCTTTTCTTTATTTATTATTATTTTTGGTTATTGGAACTGTTGTCTGTTAATTTTTCTATTCCAAATAGCTAATTTATGAAAAAGAAGCTAAATATTTGTGTATCATTCAGCTTTGCTTGTAATAGAAAGACCAGAACCTTTTTTTTTCTTTGTTTGTTTTCCTCCATATTGCCTCTCCAGCTGCAATGGTGAATTAGCATCTCAGGCATGTAAGGATTGGTAATAAATGATTAAGGATACCTTTATTCATGGATAGAATATTTTCCCTTTTCACCTTGTGGTTAATTGCTATTTATTGTTGTGCTACTGGATAGAATAAAATTTATTCCTTAACCAACATCTATCATTTTAATTCTCGCCCTAATTCGCACTTTATCCATTAAAACACGTTTATTTTGGTAATAGTAGTAAGCATTAGGTATTATATAATTCACATCAAACCCAACTCGAGTTCAAATGGGATGCAGGCTTTACAATGGAAAATAAATAGCCCTGTCTTGGCTTCTCCTCGCTTTTTTAGAATTTATTATTATTATTAGCTCGAATTTGGTGGTCAAAAGCCCTGTCTTGCTAGTTTGCTTCCTGGCTCCCAAAACCCTAGTCTTTCCGCTCCCAAAACCCGAGCCTTTCCTCGCGAGATGGGGCGGCGAAAGAGCGGGAACAAGAGCGCCGCTTCCGGCAGCCAAAAGAGTAGCTCGAGCAATGACCTCCCGGAGGCGGCGACGAGGATGAGCATCGTCGGCGAGGAGGAGGAGGTGGCGGTGGCGGAGGAAGTCATGGAGGAGAGGGCGGATAGCTCGAATCTCGAGGACCCACCGGAATATCTAAGCCTTGTCGGGAGTGACAAGACTAGCGCCGATTATTACTTCGATTCCTACTCCCACTTCGGTATGGACTGGCCTTTAGCTCGATTTCTTTTTTTAATTGATCATATGCAGGAGCTTAAATATTTTCTCTTTTTTTTTTTCTCTTTGTATTTGCAGGCATTCATGAAGTAAGTAAATTGCTACGAATTTGCTGAACATTGCTGGTATTCTTATGATGTTGAGCTGAACAAACCTTTGTGGGCTGATGAATGTGTTAAGGAACTAGATTCTTTCATTCAAGTGATGGTCTTTTGATTAAATTGGGAGTTCCTTTATTCTCTTGAATAATTTTGTGCCTGTCAAGTCCAACTTGATTTAACTTTTGTAAGAGAGGATTCCTGGCCTCCTCTTCCTTTTTTTCGTTTCTTGGTTCCTGTTCAAAAGTTTTATTCTTTTAAACAATTAACATGGCTATTAAGATAATTTGTACAGTATAACTAATTAAATGTGCTCCATCTTGTTCTTTGGTGTGATAATACACGCGTTACTCAGCTGTTTGCTTTTCTCCTTTTATTTTATTGAGTTCTCTGTTAATTGCTTTGTAACTGGATCTTCTGACTTCCACAACTGTGCGATTTTTAATCACTGTTTGGGTGTTGTTAAGCTTTGTTGCTTTCATCTGGTAATGCACGTTTACTTAAGAGTTATATCTCATTGTTTCAATTTGTAGGAAATGTTGAAAGATGTTGTTAGGACAAAGACGTATCAGAATGTTATATATCGGAATAGCTTTCTATTGGAGAACAAGGTGGTCCTTGATGTTGGTGCAGGGACGGGTATCCTCTCTCTTTTTTGTGCAAAAGCAGGAGCGAAGCATGTTTATGCGGTCAGTTCTGGTTCCCAATGTGTTCATTTGCTTCCTTATATAGTTTGTTATGATTTCACTTCTATATTGTTTGCACTTCGTAGACTGGGTTTTTTGCCCATTTTCGAAGATTGTAACCCACATCTTTGTCATTAATATCAAATAACCATGTTCTCAAAGAGATTAAGCTATTAAGAACAATGTTAGTCATTTATATTAAATCACCCTTACGTACAGAAAGTTTGAACATACAGCCGGCATATGGACTTCCAAATTATTGCAAAGAAATTAGTGGAGGGGCTTGAGAAAGCTAGAATAGAACACCTGAGTCTTCTGCTCTTGCAGCAAGTCAAATAACCATGCGTGTAAATTTATCAATTATATTCAAATTCAAAAAGTAATTCATGCTTAGTCGTGTGGTAGTGGGTCACAATCATTTTACTGAATCACTATAATCAAATCTCTTCCACAGATAGAGTGCTCCCAAATGGCTGACATGGCAAAAGAGATTGTTCAGAAAAATGGATTTTCTGATGGTGATTATATATCCTTTCTTTTCTGGTACCTTGTGTAGTTATTGTTCTATTTGTAATATGTGCTGTGTCATTCAACAGTTATAACAGTATTGAAAGGGAAGGTTGAAGAGATTGAGCTTCCAGTCACCCATGTGGATGTCATCATTTCTGAATGGATGGGGTATTTCTTATTATTTGAGAATATGCTGAACACAGTTTTGTATGCGCGCAACAAATGGCTTGTAAGTGTTCCCTTTCATTTACTCAATGGTGCTAGTCAGAGATCATTTTTCACTAATTTTCGCTTAGGGTTGGTGACATTTCTTGAGTTATGTGGGCCAAAATGAAGAGAGATTTTGCTACATGAGGCAACAATTGTCAATCATGAAGGAAAATGAGTTTTACATGTTTTTTCCATAGGTTCCCTAGTTTTCTGACTTAAAGGGCCAACTATTCTGCTTAAGCTTTAAGTTGGAGAACAACCTTTCTAATTCACATATTAATGAAGAAAAGAAGGAAAATGTTTGATGCGGAATGATGTGGTTAATATTAATCACTGGAGTTTGGAATAATCTTTCCACAATTCACTTATAATTGGTTGAATCCTTCTGACATGCAGAAAAATAAAAGAGAAAAGTAATAGCATGACAATCATTCTTGTTTTTCTTTTTCTTACATAGACTAATGGTGGAGCCATCCTACCAGACAAAGCCTCTCTATATTTGACTGCTATTGAGGATGCCGAATATAAAGAAGACAAGATTGAATGTGAGATTACTTCTTCACCTATTTCAATTGTGCTTACATGCTGGCCTCTCTTCTTTATTTGGTTGAAGCTTGTGTCTTTTTTCTTTCCAAATATTCCATTTGTAAACAGCCTGTCAAGTTTTCCTATGCCTTATCTTGTTTCCGTCCTTGCAGTCTGGAATAATGTATATGGTTTTGACATGAGCTGCATCAAGAAACAGGCTATGATGGAACCACTTGTTGATACTGTGGATCAGAATCAAATAGTCACCAACTGCCAGCTGCTTAAGGTGAATGATTTGATCAGGTCGCCTTCTCCTTTTTATTTCTCCTTTGGGCCTCTGAATAACAAGTAGTTCCATCTTTTCTTGTCAATGCTAGACAATGGACATTTCAAAGATGAGTTCTGGAGATGTTTCTTTTACTGCACCATTTAAGCTTGTGGCGGAGCGCAATGATTATATCCATGCTCTTGTAGCTTACTTTGATGTTTCTTTCACCAAATGTCACAAGTTGATGGGATTCTCAACAGGTTAGTTATTGCTTCCAGAATGATCCACCATCAGCTTAAGTTTTCTTAATTTTTGTCCAATTAGTGCTGCATTGATGGAATGGACCTGCAATTTATGGTGTATACATAGGCCAGCTGATGATATATTTATTACAGGACCAAGATCAAAAGCTACTCACTGGAAGCAGACTGTTCTCTACCTCGAAGACGTCCTAACTATCTGTGAGGGAGAAGCACTGGTAGGGAGCATGACCGTCGAGCCCAACAAAAAGAATCCCCGAGATGTGGACATAATGCTCAAGTATTCATTAAGTGGGCAGCATTGCCAGGTCTCAAGAACGCAGCACTACAAAATGCGGTAGCCATGATTTCTGCTTGGAAGAGGAGGATTAACATCATTACATGGTGTTTTGATTCTTATATATTCCTTGGAAAATATTTATCAGCAGCCCACGAAATGGTGCTTCAAGTTTCACATGCATGTAACTTATTATTTATCTTGTAGTAAATTTTGATGTTTCATGCAATCCCTTTCCCTTTTCTTGACAAGATATGTTAAAAAACTCACTGAAAGATGAGTTTTCAGAGAAAAGTGCAAGCAGTATCTCGACTGTTCTTGCTAATCTCTTGGTCAATTTGTTATACAGCATGCTAATTTGTTTGGTTGCATTTTATCTAGTGATTGAGATGCCAGAAAATTTTACAAGTTGAGTTATATATACGTGATTTCTGGAAACTTATGTGTTAAGGTTGATTTCATACCAATAAATCGATCTTGAATAAAGTATTTGTCTACAACTTTTTTCTCAAAAAAAGGGCAAAAGGGAAAAGAAAAATTGAAAATAGAGACATTGAGTGGTATCACTTGTCTGTGTCAATCATCTACATATCTCTATGGTTTAACAAAAATCTTCACATCCATCTAATGTTTCATTGTGTCATCAAGCAATTTAAACTAACCACCCTTACTACTATAAAACTCATTATCCAGATTGCCTAGCTCTACCAAACAGCATGCCTATGCTTTTCTCTCAATAACTTTGCCAAGACTTGCAATACTTCTAAAGAATCAACAAAGAGAGATTAGAGGGAAAGATAATAGAGTACAGAGGAAGTCTCTAGTGGTCATAACCTCTATCAATTTTCTAAACAATCCAAAATTCTCTGTCAGGTGATTCTTGTACTACATTCTTATGAAAGGATACATACAAAAACATATGCACATGGACACATGAGCAATATCTCCTCTCTCTAAGAGGCTTTTTTTTTTGTTGTGCCAGATCTCATTCTGTGCCTTCTTCTAGTGTGGTGATGGAAGCAAAGGGAATGAGAAGCCTTGTTTGGTGCTTAAACTTTAGGATCAAAGTTTTGGAGATGCTACCATGAATGCCATCACAAATGCAGGGATGCTGGAAAGCTCCAAGTGTTGTGAAGATTGACATGTTTGGATGCTTCATTTTATATTTGTTCTTTATGGTTGATGGGAAGGACACTGAAGCCTGCCTGGATACTTGCTCTGTTTGACTGCAACCACCAAATGAAATCAAATTTATGACAGTTTGGAGATCTAGATCACACAAATTCTGTCAAAAATAACAGTTAGAATTAACAACAGAATTATACCGAATAATGGCAGCATTAGACTTGAGTATACAAAACTAGAATTAATATGTTATTTATACCAACAAAGAAAAGGATTCCATGGGTCTATGGTTGGTTTACATCGAAAAGAAATAAGTTTTCGCGATAAATGTCAACAGCTGATATTAGATTTTGCATCGAATTTGGTTGCGAAATAAGAGAGTGATATTTGTAAATTAACACAAATATTTTATTTATATTTTTCTATTAAAGAGTTGTAATAGAGGAAAAGTGCTCGACACATATCGTGCATAATTTTTACTCTTAATTTTTTCTTACACACTAACTAAACGACACCTTAAATTTTCTAGTTTAGTCGGCTGATATTAGATTTTGCATCGAATTTGGTTGCGGAATAAGAGAGTGATATTTGCAAATTAACACAAATATTTTATTTATATTTTTCTATTAAAGAGTTGTAATAGAGGAAAAGTGCTCGGCACATATTGTGCATAATTTTTACTCTTAATTTTTTCTTACACACTAACTAAACGACACCTTAAATTTTCTAGTTTAGTCCTGTGGCACATCATCTGTATAGATTCTCTTTGATTACATAAGTCAATGTGAAACTAATTAGTCCAAACTGAGGAAATCTACTGTTCTTTTGTTATGCCCTACCAATTAGAAGCTTTTCTTATATTTTCATGGCTAAAAATCAATATAATTTTTTAATTTTGAAAAATTAATGTGAAATTGTGTGTGTTTTTTTTTCTTTCTTTTTCTAATTTTATATTTAAGATCTGAACGCTTCTGCTTGGCTGTCGAAATGTTCAAATGATTCCCAAGGCCCAAGGGGGGATTTAAATTCAAAAAGTCAATGTGTTTGGTTAGTTGTTCTGGTGCCTCGAGATGCGCGTCGTTGGTAAATTAACGGTGATCGCATGCATCCTTTTGTACTTGGAACCCGGACCAAAGCGAATGGAGCTAAGAAAGGCACCTGTTCCTCTCTCTCTCTCCCTCTCTCTCGCTTGGTTCGTCTCTCGTCTCTACTTCGGTTCCTCTCTTTGGGTGGAGATATTTTTCTTCCCTTTTTACTCTTCTCCCTCTTCTCTCTGGTTTCCGTCGAGGAGGAGGAGGACGAGGGGGGGAAAGGAGGAGCTTTTTCTTCGGGGGGTTTTTTTTTTTGTTTTTTTTGGGGGGGATTAATGGATTTGGATAGCGTGAAGTGTGTCTCTTCGTCGAATGGAATGGAGGAGGAGGTGGAGGAGATTGCCACCCGCCTCCACCAGAGTTTCCAGAAGCCCCACGGCCGGGCTCCTCCGCAGCCCGGGATGTCGCCGGTCGCCGGCGTGCACGAGCTCCTCGAATGCCCCGTCTGCACCAATTCCATGTACCCACCAATCCACCAGGTTGGTTTCTCTTCAATTTTGTTTTATTTTTCTTTCTTTTTTCATGTAGGTTCGTAGATTTGATTCATGGTTTCTGTGTTTTGGTCAAATTAGTGAATATGATTATGTAAAGATCCGAGCTTTTTGCAATTGGATGATTGATTTAGGGCAAGTTCTCTCCTTTTGTTAGTTTGGGCAGATTTTGGTTTCTGGGTTCTGACCTGTTCTGTGATTTGGGCTAGAATTGAATTGTTCATGTTGGAATTGATATTTCGAGATGCATTTGAATGGACGTAAGGGGATATTGAGTCTATAGCATTCTTGCTTAGCAATCGGCTGATTTAACCGGATAATCTGGACATAGATTACAAGAATAGTAGGTCTAAATGGATAATTATTTGAAACTATGGATCTCGTTTTTCTGTTTCTAGTACCTTTATCATTCTAGAACCTTACACATATTTTTCAGGTATTTATTCTGAAGGAGAAAAGACACTTGATGGCACATTTTCAATCCCAATAAAATGATCTCTTTGCTACATTTCCATAATTCTTGCTATATGCTAGTTGATTGCAAATTCTGGAACATTTTAGGTCCACTTTTGACACCTCAACATTATAGGTCGAGATGTAGGAGCCTGTTTCAATTCCTGTGTAGTACTGAGTAATTTCTTGGATGTCTGTACTCGTTCTTTTTGTTGCATGCTATCTTTTGAGGAGGTTCCTTCATCAAGTGGACTCTAGCTTAGGCTCTTCTACTGAGCGAGATTGGCTGAGAAAGAGAGAGCAGCGCCAACATGGGCTTGCCATTTAGTTTCCACTTTTTGTTGCATGGTTTCCGCACATTTCTTTCATAATTATCAACTTTTTTTTGTTATGCTGATAATTACCAGAGTAACAATTTTATCATCTGTTTGTAAAAGAAAGCAATTTTATCATCTGGAACTTAGCTATTGATGCTCTGATTCTTACCATGGTAAATTGCTCTAGTTATATACTTGTATCTTACACAAGTGGACAATATGTGCAGTGCCAGAATGGGCATACACTATGTTCGACATGCAAAACCAGGGTGCATAACCGCTGCCCTACTTGCAGACTAGAGCTTGGAGACATCAGGTGTTTAGCATTAGAAAAGGTTGCTGAATCACTTGAGCTTCCGTGCAAGTACTTCTCATTGGGTTGTCCAGAGATCTTTCCATACTATAGCAAGCTCAAGCATGAAACTCAGTGCAACTTCAGACCATACAGTTGCCCATATGCAGGATCTGAATGCTCTGTTGTTGGGGATATTCCTTCCTTGGTTGCACATTTGAGGGATGATCACAAAGTAGACATGCATTCTGGTTGCACCTTCAATCATCGTTATGTAAAATCTAATCCACGAGAGGTTCAAAATGCTACCTGGATGCTGACTGTAAGTATGCAATGCATTCTGTAGCTTCTCTAAAATTTGCAGTGCATTTTGTCACAATTCATTCTTGTGAAGTAGAAGAAAGGAAAATATGGTAGACCTAGAAAGAACATTAATAATTTGCCTGATATAAGTATGAACATTAGATCATCTAAATTTTGGCACAAATTTAGAAGGAAGTTAACTTTTACAGTCTTCTGTAGCATATACATGTATTCTGATATAATTTCACCAACTAGTCTCCTGTGACTTTTTTCCATTTAATTCAAGTCATTTGCTGCATTTGTGATTTATGCTGCTGCTGCTGCTGCTCTCTCTCTCTAGGTCTTCAACTGTTTTGGGCAGTACTTCTGCTTGCATTTTGAGGCCTTCCAGCTAGGCATGGCCCCTGTGTACATGGCATTTTTGCGATTTATGGGCGATGAAAATGAGGCCAAGAACTTCAGTTACAGCCTTGAGGTTGGAGGCAATGGCAGGAAACTCATCTGGGAGGGTACGCCTAGAAGCATCCGCGACAGCCATCGCAAAGTACGGGATAGTCATGATGGCCTCATAATCCAGAGGAATATGGCACTCTTTTTCTCTGGGGGTGACAGGAAAGAGCTGAAACTCCGGGTCACAGGCAGGATATGGAAGGAGCAGCAGAATCCTGATGCTGGAGTGTGCATACCAAATCTTTTTAGCTGAAAATAGAAGAGGCCTGTTCACTTGCAAAATGTCTTAACTCATGTATCTGCTAGAACGGTGCCAAGTTGTATCTTAATTATGTTTGGGGGTTGAAATGTTGAAGAACTTGAATGACTTAGTATAATAGGATTTCAGCTTTCTGAAATTAATCAACAAGTTTTCTATCATGATTTTGATGAATATTTTTCTTTCCTTCCTTCAGACAGAGCGTTTAGTCTAAATCTTTATTCACCGGAAAACAATTGACTTTGAGCTATGCAATGCATGGTTCAACCAATATTCCAAGCTTACTATTTGGAGTATCCTTTCACCAGATCTAGTAAAAGATTAAATGAGTGGAAAAGCTACAGAAAACACAATCAGAGCATTTCAGAAATCAAGTACTAAAGAGTAAAGAACTATCTGCATTCGATAAAGCATATATTCTAGCCAAAAATAAGGATTCTGCATTCAAATGTCATCCCAAGGTATTGAGATAAAAATAGGAGAACAAAATGCTCTCCCAGAAAATCCTGATACATCAAACCTTGAAGGCTTATAGAATCTTTATATCTACTCACAGTGTACGATTTCTATACCCACAACTCAATTTGGTTACGAAAATTCATTACAACTTCAACAGAGAGCAACTTATATTGTCAACCCCATGCTATTGCTGTTGTTGTTGTTGTTGCTACTGCTGCTGTTCTCTTCAACTTTATTTTCTTCAGCTGATCTGCTATCAATACCCAGCCTTTTCAGCAATCCTCCATCAAAAGCACTGGTACCACCACCGGTGAGCAACTCTTCCCTCTCCATTTTCTTTCTCTGCCCCAGAACTGCTTCAATAGCTGCAGCACTAGCTCTGGCGGCAGCTGCCTCCTTAGCGGCAGCCTCTGCCTTTCTCCTCTCTTTCTCTTCCCTGACAAGAGCCTCTTTTCTTGCCTTCTCTTCTGCAGCCCGAGCTGCTGCCTCAGCTTGCTCCCTCTCCACGTCTTCATACAATTTCTCCATATCCGACTCCCTCCCTTCCTTCCTCAATGTCTCTTCCAAGAGCTCCTTCATTTCACCACTGAAAGCTGCACTTTCATCCAAAAGAATGCCCTTTGCTATCTTAATGGCATTCTCCAGTCTCCCTATATCAATGTATGCCTTCAGCAACATCTCATAGCTCACGACATTGGGTTTGACTTCCTTCTCCGGCATCTGGTCAAAGAAGCCCTGAGCTACGTCGATCATTCTGGTATTCACCAAACCACGAATAACCATCTCATAGGCAATGGCATTCGGCCTCAGTCCTAATTCTGCCATCTTGTTGAAGTAACTGATAGCATCGTCCACCCTATCCACAGCAAAGCAAGCCTCCATCAGCAAAACATATGTGAGTTCATCTGGGTGAACTTCCTTCTCACCCATCTCTCTATACATCTCCTCCACTTCACCGATCAATCTATTCTTCCCCAAGTGTTCGATCAAATTATTGTACGACGCCACATCTGGTGAGCAATTCTTCTCACTCATCCTCCTAAAAGTCAGGATTGCATCCTCAAACCTCCCTGCTAAGCAATAGGCATCCACCATAGCATTGAAGCTGCCAAGGTCCACGGCAATCCTCTGAGGAGGATTGTGCTCTCCTTTCATCCTCTCGAACAGCCTGATTGCTTCCTCCAATTTACTGTTCTGGCCCAGTGCGTCCAGCACCGAGTTGTAACTGACAGCCCCAAACCTAACCTTCGACATTTCGTCAAACACCTGGTGGAAGCACCCCATCGCCTCCTTCTCCATCCCCTTGAGGAAATACCCCTTCATGAGATTCCCATACACAGAGCCATCTAATACTTCTTCACCACCAAGCTTCTCTTTAAGTTCTTCGAACAAAGCTATCACCTTTTCGGGATCATTGGCCGCGACGAAGCCACCCATGAGGAAATCATACACTTTGGGGTCAGGTGCAACGAATCCCTTAGAAATCATATCATCCTTGAGATCCAAAGCCTCCTGGAGCTTACCATTGTCGACGAGGCCCTTGGCGAGGATGCGATAGGTCGAGGGCGATGGCGTGAGGATAGAATCATCTTTCACCAAGAGCCGGTAGTGTTCGAGGGCGGCGTCGGTCGTGCCGCGTTCGAGGTGGGCTTGGAGCAAGAGGTTGTGCGTGAGGATGGTGGGGGCGACGGCAGCCTGGGTGAGGAAGCGGTGGAGGGCGAATAGGTCAGAGAGGCGCCGGCGGCGGAGAAGGGCGGCGAGGACGGTGTTGCAGGTGAAGATGGTGGGGCGGCAGTTGGAGTAGATGGAGTGGCGGACGAAGAGGGAGGCCTCGTCGAGATCGTCGGAGCGGATCAGGGTTAGGATGCGATTATGGAGGACGAGGCGGGCGCCGGAGAGAGAGGAGACGGGGTCGGGGAGCTTTGGGGAATTAGGGTTCTTCGGCTGTGAGGAGAGTGGTGGTTGGACGTGGCGGCGGCGGTGAAGGCGTGCGGCCGCAGCGGATTCCGGCGTGGAGAAGGACAGGAGACGGGGGAAGAGGGAGGAGGGGCGGAGAAAGAGTTTGAGATGGGATGAGAAGAAGGGTTTGGAAAGGGACATCTTTTAATTGAAATGGAAATGGAGGAAAGGAGGAAAGGAGGAAAGGAGTAGTCCTTTGGGGAGAAGGGTTTATGGAGGGGTTTGTGGGAGGTTTCAAGGTTTTATGAGGTAAATCGTTGTGTGATTTGGGTGCACTGGACGGTTGTGATGCTCGGCGCGAATATTAAAGCAGAAAGATTAGAGTTCTCCGCAGGTCGTGATACAAAGGTCGTTAAGATCCACTGCCAATCAAATCAAATAGAAATGGCCAAAAAATGAAGAAGAAAATATCAGACAGAAAGGCACCAAAGCTTCAATTTTGGACAAGGAGATCGAAATTATATATAATTGCTTCTTATAAAACTGTGCAGCTTCAAGAAGACTGTGATCAGTGTACAAGAAATTGAATCCATATACTAATAAATTCTCAGGAAGGTACTGTGGAGCTTCCTGTGAGTGAACATGTACAGTGTAAGAGGTGAGTTACAAAATGGCAAGTAGAATTCCAGATGAGAACAGCTTAATTCTGGAGAGCAGGAATTTACAATGTTTCCCTCTGCTGAGCGGCCTCGACATACTGTTCCGCGAGCTTTTTCACTTTGTCACCTTCCTTGATGAGAAAATTTGCATTTTTGGCCTTGTAATGAAATTTCATAACTTTGTCTGTTGCTTTGGCAACCGCCCACCTGTATTGTTCGACTGTTATCACACCACTCTTGCAGAGTGGCCTGATGTGTTCTTTGATATATGCTTCCACCTGCAACCAATCAAACCAGATTATGTACTTGTGATGGATTATGTATTCATGGTGGACTGCAGCAAAGGATTAGGTACCTTTTTGGATATGTAATTGGTGGAATTGGCCATTTTGTTACTGATGGATGTTGACCTTTCCTCCTTGGGAGCATTTTCATTCATCAAAGAATGAGTTGGTGAGTTCTCTCCTCCAGAAGATTTATGATTGAGAGGCAGCCTGTCACTAGTGAGACTATTTTCTGCACAGGAATCATACTCAAACTCGCCTGTAGCACCATCCTTTGCTCTATTATTTCCAGCTTCACAAGGACCCAAGTTGTTGCCTTCTGCTTCCATCTCCACAGACTTGCTTAAGTGTCTACGAGTTTCACCAGATACCCTATTATCTAAAGGTTCCTTCTCTGACTCACATAACTCCTTACCTCCCATTAAAGAAGGATTACTAAGTACATTCCCTTGAGAAGGTTCTAGCGTGGATGGAGTATTCACTGTATTATCTATTTTCTCACTGTCTGTAGTCACCTCAACAATCGAATCACCACTGTGATCAAAAGCTGCCTTTTCATCAGGACTCCTAGGTCTTAGAGCATCAGAGTCCATAAGCTTCAGTGGATCTTCTGCTTCAAGAGTAGAGAGTATAACCATTGTCTGAGAGTCAACATTTTTACAGGAAGAGGCAATGCATCCCTCATTCTCCAAATCATAATCATTGTCTCCACGTGTGTCCAAGTCAGGGTTGGGAACCATATCCGAAATGTGTTTAAGGCCTTCATCTTTGTCCTTTACCAAAGTATCAACTTCGATGTTGTTGTCCTTTCTCACTGGACTGTTTGGAGGAGTATCAGAAGAAAGGCCTGCCACTCTTAATGCTTCCTCTGCATTGCTCCATCCTGTTTCTGCAGGTTCTTTGTCCTCCACCAAGGGATCAACTTCGATGTTCTTGTCCTTTCTTGCTGGACTGTTTGGAGGAGAATCAGAAGAAAGGCCTGCCATTCTTAATGCTTCCTCTGCATTGCTCCATCCTGTTTCTGCAGGTTCCAACGATGTCTCTTCTGGTACTTGGTCAGTACAACTTTCAGTGTTTACTGTTGGATATGAAGCAGCAACTCCTGTTTCTGGCTTGGGATATTGGCACAGAATCTGGGAGCAAAGGTTTAAATAAACTAATTTGCTATTGGATCTCTCAAGTATCTCCCTTTCTATGTTAACTGCATCAACGACAGCTAACTCAGTATCTGCTGTCCTGCGAATGACAGCTAGATTTGTTTTCCTCAAGTAATGCTCAGTTAGACGGTAAAGTTGAGCCTGCGACATATATGCTTACTCAATAATTTATAATGAAAGAAAAATCAGCTAATAAGTGAAAATAGGAGAGTACATAAAACATACAGAGTTAATGATTGATGACAACAAAGAAAGGCAAGAAAAAGATATCTAACCAGCTCAATAAAAGTCAATGGAGTTTCCAGTTAATAATAGAAAATACATACATAATGAGGAAAATAGCCTATAAATGATTCATTCATTCTTCACGACTGATGCTACTTAATCACATATGTTGATGACTAACCAGTTCAGAGATGAAAAACTGGAGATAATACAAATGAATTGGACATTCACCGCAGGCACAGAGGAGCATAATTATCAACACAACAGATTATATCTATTTATATTCATTATTTTTATTGCAATTTAGACTAAATGAGTTGGACAAATCATGCAAAGTGGGATGGAGACAGAATGAAGTCCATTAAGAGCAGTGAGCATCCTTACCTGCCTAACCGATAGAGGAACCTTTTTATGGTGGCTAGTTGCCAGCACTGGTCTCATATCAGTGGGAAGTTGTGCCTAGACATGTCAAACGGATGAAAACATCAATAACCTTAAGTTGTGAAAGAAACTGCTACCAACTGCTAGAGTTTTAAAGGTGCAAGGGAACATTGTAACATACTAATAGAGGATAGTTTCCCTTGAGCATAGCTCCATCTTCAGGTTTGTCTTTAGTTGCATTTGAGCTTGAGGAAGCATTCTTTCTAGCAAGAATTTCAAGTGCCCATTTTCTTTTATCACGCTTATTGCCATCAGTTTGACTATCTTGCTTCTGAGAATTCTTCCCTTCTGCAGGAATGTTTGAACCAGAAACAGAGGCTCCATTTCCTCTTCTAACAGGAGCTTCTCTTGTAATGTTTGAAGAACTCAACTCTTTTCCTGTATTACCAGAAGGAACTTTAACATGAGATGTACCCCTGGCAACTGGTTTTAGAATTTCTGCTACATCATGTTCATGAAGAGCCTTCGTAGTTTTCTCAGATAGACTATAAGATCTGCTAGTTATATTTTGGTTGGTTTTCTCAATTCCAGCAAGAGCAGACAGAGGCTTTATATCATCCTTTCTAGGGAAAACTGATGCGTCAGCTAAATATACTCTAGACAGAATGGAATCTGTTGTCCCTCCCTTTGTCTGATGAACCATTTCTGAGCTCTCCAAGCAAGAATTTGAAGATTTCTTAAGAAGCTCAAGAACTGACTGTAGCGTCTCAATCTTTTCAGGCTTTATGCTTGAACATCGATACTTCCAGAATTCAACTTCCCAATCCCTGTCCCATGCACGTCTTCGCTTTCCTGTGGCTGTTCCATATATTTTCTTTGTCAGGTTTTCACGTATCTTTCCTTTTTGCAGCAATGATTTCCTTGTTTTTATGAATGAAGGATCCAGTTTAGTAGCCAATGCATCTCCAGGTTTTCCTATTGCTGCCCGAAATGCTGTTAGAAGTTTTCCATCAAAAGGATCATCCTTTCCAGAGATCCCAGGGATTTTATCTTGAACTACTTCAGCTATCTCTTTTCGCAGTTTCTGCACCAAGATAGATGATTCCTCTTTTTCTCCCGCTCTTCGCATAATCTTTTTAACTCTGAGTCCACATTTATCTCCTTTCTTCTTACTTTCAGGCTGTTCCCATACTTCACCATGAGGGGATCTATTGTTATTTTCCTGAACTATACTCATTATATCAGGAGCAACAGATTCCTCTTCTGTAACATCTTCTAATTTATTGTCTTTACAAACTGCTGCAGCTACAGGAGAAGTATGGCAGTTCAAAGCATAACCAGTATCTTGGCTTCCCAAAGGCAATTTTTGTGCCTTTCCCTCCAATCTAGCTTTCTTTGCAGGATTCTCCACTTTCATTCTCATATATGAGTCTCCTTCGCCAATGTGAATGTCGACAGATTCAACACCTCTAAGATAGAAAAGAAAAACAAGATTCAATCAAGGGAAAATCTGTTTATCTAGAAGGAATATAAAACAATGAATTAGAAGGCTCATGAATAGAGATGTCAAAAGAAGACAAACATAATTGATCCTTAATGGATTAAATAAGATAACTCAGGAAGTATTGATTTCGGGCAATTATGCCTGCACATCACCTTACAAATAAACTAATAAATGTGTGTTTACTTAGGGCTGGTCTGACAACAGCATGTAGCTGGACATACTAATTAGACATTCAGCCCTGCACTAGTTTTCTACCATTTCACAAGATCATTTCTATTCCTTCTATAAATGAAAGGGACCATCCTATTGATATAATGATAATAGGTGTTTGCAGTTGCACCTTCCAATTGCTTGACAGTTCACTAAAACTGAGCAATTTAGATAGGTAAAATTACATCAGCAAGGAATTGCTCATGAAGATGAATACAATATCATGGTGCAGACTGGATTAGTGTTTATATATCACTGTAGGACCATGGGAGAATTTGAGTGCACAAAGATATGCATCAAAACTGTACAACTGTCTGTTAATTTGAACTGAGTTATTTGCAAAAAACAGAGGTGCTTTTCCATTTTAATCATCTTCTACAGACACCATGGTCAGCATCAATTTTATGGAGATACTTCCAGTAACAGAAATTCTATAGCTATTGCCACTAAGGTTTGAATTTCAGAAGGTAAACTTGATGTAACACATTAGTATAGCAACAAGTACATGGGAAAAAGTCCATACATGGCTTGTGACTGCATATTTTCTGACACTTCTGTTGTCGAATCTTTAACTCTAGAATTCTTTTTCTTTTCAAAATCAACCATATCTGCATCCATGATGCTAACCATCTCATTACCTGCATCAATATCAACAGACTGGTACATAAAGCAAAAGGATGCAATCAAGTGTTGGTGTTCTAATCAAACAATTTTATGCATCATCTATAGTCTATACAGTTATACCAATTGAAAGGCTATTTTTGTGAACTTTTGGGAATTTGTATAGTGGGAGTTTATGCAGACAACATAGGATATCATCTGTGATAGAACTAGCTGATATAATATACCTGACTTTAGTCAAATAAATAAATTATATACCCAAAGAAGGAGAAGATAGGAATTAGAAATTGATAGAAAAGCAAGGATATAGGCCCGTGTGAGTAGGAAACAAAAAATATCTATTCTAGTTCTATCATCAGCTAAAATAAATAAATTATATACCTGACGAAGGAGAGGCCATAGATATCTCAAGAGGAGGATTGATGTCAGAAAACTCATTTTCTTCTTTTCCTTCTTTTTTTTCGGCACTTAAAACACCATGCCTTGCAGAATATGAAGAGATTAATACATCCTCTGGTAGTTCTACTAATGCTTGTAGCAGATGACTTTCTGGTTCAGAAGTAATCGTCCTCACTGCCGTCTCTCTTATGGGTGATAGTGCTAATGATTCCTCCGGTGCTGCATCTGATTGGATGAAATCCATCTCAACTGATTCATTAAAAAACTTGGCAGCACTGTCCTCTTCTAGAGCAGTGGCATCGGAACCCTTCACATAACTGCCAATCAAGCTGGTGCCTATAAGGTTGAGACAGCCAATCTTGTTGAGCTGTGTATCAAGTTCAGGATTGTCAGAATATGAGTAACAAGATGTTTCGATTTCATTTCCTGCATTTACAGCTAATTTGCTCTCCAGTGGAGATATACTACTGGCCTCATTCTTCTGTTCTCCACTGATCATTGAGACAACAAGAGCAGTCTCACCATCATCAGCAACCGATACTGATACTTTCCCAGAAAAGGACATATCAATTGCACATCCATGATCAGCACCTTTCCCAGCAGAATGTGCTCCTAGGTTTTGTTGTAAAACACCACCTTGCTTTTCTTGCCCTTCTACAGATATACACCTATGAAAAACAAGCAGGCAGAAGAGGAAATGCTACTCTTCAGCACAGCAGAAAAGAAAGCATGCCATATGCACCAACTTCAGTGATAGCACAGGATACAGAACCAAAACAAATAGAAGGTCAAGTAAACAAGGGTACTCCAGAGAAAAGTCATAACAAATATCAAATTACCTTGGACACAACCAGGATTTTTCAATTGCACATTCAGGATTGAATCCCACGCACACAGCATGATACCTATCTTCATTGAAAGGATGTCAAAACAGACAAGCAAAATACTGAAGGAAAGCAGAACTATTTAAACAAGTTGAAAGAAACTAATAAATAGTTGGTAATATTGTCTAAAATGTGAACGGCTGGATGCTGAAGAGTAGTGCTTTGACCAATTATCTCTCAATATAGTTGCAGCCATCCTGCTTCAACAGTTAGTCAAAAGTTGGTCTGATGAGAATTAAATCTAGATAATTCACTTGTGCTTTGATACTGCATTAGATGGTTGTAGTCCAATTACTTGATGATTCATCAATCAAGGCCATAGAGGTGAACAATACATTCAGGAAAGACAGAAACGTTAATCCATGCAGAGCTAAAAGGAATCACATTAAAAATGAGAAGGTTGCAAGTGGACTTTTATGTGAAATTAAATGTAGCAGGTTTGGTGTATAAAAGGTCAAAGAATGAATCTACCACCACATTGCTGACTGCCGTACTGATGTTCAAATTTCATGTGGCAAATTGTAGGTCTGAATCAGAACTGAACATGGGTGTTCGGAGTTGGCTCATCGACTTGGAATTGCAACTTAGTTCAAATTAAGTTTACCACTGGATGATAGATACTGATGATATTGTTATCAAAAGCCAAAATTAACATCATAGTACTTTTCCACTAATTAGCAGCCCTTAGCACAATGAGGTCAGATTTTCGGACAAATTTTGATTCTTTTTGTTTCAGCACGAAAAAAAAAAGTTCTCATAAGCTACTAAGTTAACTTGCTTGCTGCCAGAAAACATGCTTATGGTATTCAATATAGTACCATGTATCACAAGAGTCACAAGCAACCGATGTGTCAAAACTTGAATCATCCTCAGCTGTTAAAAGTCCACTACGGATCTTGCATCCATCACTGCCCAAACATATAACTGCCTGCAAAAGGAAAAAACTACAAAAATTATCTACAATTACCATGAGATAACCTACAGCACAAATACATTTATAGAAGGATAAATACTGTGATGAAATATCGTTACATCTTCGTCAATGTAGTATGATGGAAAGGAAAACGTGTTGTTCTCCCCTTGTATACACCAATCATCTGCACCTCTGAAAGAAATGCAAAAACATAATGCAACTAGGAAAGACAAGATTAAGCAATGATTTTAGTAGGTTTTGTTATATATAGATAACTCTAAACTCACAACAATATAAGCTACCCTTGCTAACTATGTGCATAAAGTGCATGTCAATTCCAATTGTACCATAAAAGATCTAGCAGTCAACTTATCAAGACCAGAATAGACCAATCACAGATGCTCCAACTAAACTGTTGTATTACAGAGTGACAGAAGAATATATTGGTATTAACAAACAAAGGTAGCATCACAAGTTACAAAACTTGTTAAGAAGAAAGCATAAGATATTCTACAGGCCAAACATATTCATAATATCCAAGCTGAAAAATAGTCACCTTTGGAAAGATTGAAGTACCTAAAAGGAATAATGATATTAGTGATATTTTAAAGTTCCTTGGTATAAAAGCACAAAGAGAGTCCAGAGCACTAACTTAAGCATGGTAAGGCTAGGTTACTTGCAAATAGATTAAGCCTATCTAATCAGCTCCACTTCAGTTACACAGTGCCAGGTTCAAAATCCTCTTTTATTTCTCTTAGTATCTATTAGTAAGTATAATTACACCTGCAGACCAAAATGAACATCTAGAAATGAAAAGAATAGTTTTTTAAGATGTTAAAGAATATCTCTGGCATAGTAAAAACAAGACCATGCCATCAATCACTATTTAAATATTATTACATAACAATATTAACTATTTAACCGATCGACACATTATAGTGGAAAAGGATGTCACAATGTATATCTCACCTAGAAAGAGAATGCTCCTCAGGTATGATGCTTCCAGTGGTATCGTACACCTTCAATCAGTAAACAGAACTAAAATATTATGGTGGAGCTACAAAATAGGATAAATTTATAACTTGTAGTAAGGTAAATGCTATCCATTTTTAGAGGCTCTGATCACTCCCAATTAAATAGATCTAATAAACCATATCTCCCAGTCAAAAATCTTCTGTTCTACCATTCAGCTTTAAGGACATAGGTGAAAAGGATATCTATATAGTCACAACATCGACCATAAGTATTTTCTTTCTTTTACGACAAAATAATATTACTTACTGGAAGGCATGTTATGTACTGAAATTCGTTTTTGCAAAGTGGACAGCGGTTTGTGATGGTAGCCCAGTTGTCGATGCATGTAAAGCAAAACCTGAAACTCATGAGATGTTGCTTTATCAATGCCAACCCCTGTCCTTGTCATATAATGCTAGTAAAACTTCATCAAGATCAAGCCCCATACCCACTGACATAAAATTAAAAGCAAGATATACCAAGAAAAGGTTGGCATAAAAGTACTAGGCGTAATTTAATCACTGTAATTCCAAGAGCCTACCAGTGCTGGCAACAGTCTAAAAGCCCTCTATCAATGACAATAGCTGAACATATTCCACAGCTTCCATTATCAAAATCAGTATCTTCCTGCAAAGATGAACGAGATGTATCAAAAACAAATTAGAACATACATAAAACTACAAATATTACAATGTAATGCCTACATGCTTTACTTAAGTTTGTCAAATAATGCGAAAGAAACAGAGATATTCACCTCCTGAAGAAAAAATAGCACATATCTCGATTGCATAGATGAAAAGCATGCATAAGAACTTGATTTTCCAGAAGTACATGGAAATATAAAAGATCACTAAGCAACAAATATACAAGTTAAAAGAGTCGAATTGGCACGTAGGAACTACCAGATCATCCTCATCTTCCATAGCTACTTCGCTTGGTTCACCATATGCATTTGCTTGCATATACATTGGTTCAGCAAAAAGTTGTAGTATTATATAAAACCTGAAAACAAGACAGCAAGCAGTCATATATCATCAGGTTTGCTAACAAAAAATTACTAAAGTGGTGACAGAAGTTATAGGGCAAAGCAATAGCACTAGTAAAATCTCAGTTTTAAGGTAAAACCCCTTCACTAAAATCTCTTCCTACGACATCAAGAACAAAGATTGGCAGCTCGAAATAAGAAATAAGATATGCTCATAGATAAGATTAAGCGACGATTCAAGAGACCATTTGAGGAATTGGAACAAAAGGGAAGAAGGATTGGCCACGAATCGCAGACCTTGGGAGAGGAATCAAACTAAATGGTCGAATAGTAGAGAGGAGCACCACTCTTCTCCGGCGAATCGAGTCCGGCGCCGGTCGGGTCGTTCGATTTCTCTCTGGAATTCGACGGGAACCCGAGGTTGGAGACGAAATAACTCGCAAGGGTTGGGATTCATAACAGTAGCAATGGATCCAATCATCCAATGACCCCGCAAACTCGATACGATCCAGTCCAAGTTAACCAGGCCAGGCCTTTTATTACAATGTGGCCCATCCCAAATTACACGTGCCCTCCACGTGATCACATGAAGCCACTAAGCTCCCCTGAGGCCTGAGCACGACACTTTGACCAATACCGAATCTTCCAGTAATATCCCTCCCAGATCTCATGCCCCTTAAGGGTGTCGACCCTCCGAAATGACACAATTAGCCTTGCTTCTCCACTTTTGAAGTAAAGGCTCTCCGCGAAATTGTCGAGACTTGTCGGGGAGTATTTTGACAAAACACTTTTTATATATAACGGCAGCCTCCCGTGTGGCCGTGTCCCGCTTCGCTACTACTCTCCTCTCCTCTCTGAGGCGATGCGGAGCAGCCATGGAGGTCCTTAGCCTCAAGCCCTTCTTTAGGGTCTCCTCCTCTCTCCTCCAACGAAACCCTAACCCTAGTCGCTCCGATGCCTTCTCCGCGAGACCCTACTCCGCTCCTCGCTCCAAAAAATCACCTTTCTCCCTCTCCTCCAGTCGCCGCGGAAATCTCCGACTCGAACCGCTACAAACCCAGTCCGATGTGGGTTCACCTCCCTTCTCCCCCTTATACCTTCTCCTCTCCGTGCTCCAATCGTTCGGTGGTTTCCTCCTCTCCCGTGGCCCAAAGCTGCGATCTTGGCTCCATGGCGGCCTCCCCAAGGAGGAAAGGAGGGATTTTGCGCTTGGTAGTGGGATTGGAATGTTTCTTATGAGCACCACGGCGGCGGTGTCTAAGTCTCGTGTCAGCCCATTCCTGCAAACCCTCGCCGGTAACCCGACGTTTGTTTCGGGGCTGGTGGCCTGGGCCCTGGCGCAGACCCTGAAGGTGTTCTTGAACTTTTTCGTGGAGCGGAGGTGGGATTTTGGAATGTTGTTTAGTTGCGGAGGGATGCCGTCGTCGCACTCGGCGCTGTGCACGGCGCTCACGGCATCAGTGGCTCTGTGCCACGGGGTCGGGGACTCGTTGTTTCCAGTTTGTCTTGGTTTCAGTCTCATAGTTATGTACGATGCCATTGGTGTTAGGCGGCACGCAGGGATGCAAGCAGAGGTGAGAAGGGATTTCCTTCAGCTGTTTCTGTTTTTTTTTAACTTACTAGTTCCTAACATGCTGATTGAATTAAATACGTGCAGAGATGTGAAATAGTCTCTGGTTAGAGTGCAATGGTACAATGTTCAGTATAAACAAGAGCTTGAAATCATGCAGAGCTTAGAATTATGTCATGTAATGGTAGTGTAACTACTCTGTTTGCTAATTATCATTTGAATGGAGAAAAAACTTAGGCTGCTTACATTGCACATAAACAAATCTAGCAAGTATTTCTAGAAAAATCTGTGAAAGAGCTGCAACGTACATAATAGACTTAAAGAGATTGTAGTGTGGTGTTGGAAGTACCAAAATGAAGAAGATGAATTGCGGAAATATTATAGTCCTATGTCAAGAAATCATAGATCGCTTTCAAAGAAATAGTTCACTTTCACAAACCATTATGTAGATGAACAATGTTTAGGGAAGTAAGTTTACCTGCATGTTGGGTCAGGATTTTATTATGAAAGACACTGAAGACATGTGCTAGAAGGATGTAAGAATAAGGATGTGGGGATGAATTACAAATTTGAGTAGAAACTTACCAGTAGAACTGCTCACCTTCCCTTTGATATATTTGCCTAAAATAAGGAGACTAAAACAACTATTGCAATATGTGGTGGTGATACGGTACCTCTAAGGCTTCTTCAGAGACACCACTAGTGGTTAGCTTTTCACCCTATCCCATGTTGAGCAATACAATATGCTACCTAAATCTTGTTCTGCCACAACAGTTTCTGTATCTCTTGCTCCTCTTCATTCCAAATCTATAATTGTTCATTAAGGCTCAATTTGCTCCATGGACAAAAGTAGCTAGGTTAATATGATTACCATTTATCAAGCCTTGGATGAAGAATGATGAAGTGTAACAGTTACACTTCTATTTACTATTTCAACTGTCCTTGACTTGCTTACACAAAGATTGAAGCTTTTATATCAACCGACAATAGCTATATGAATCCATTTTCTCCATTGAGCTCTATGTTGAGCTCATGTGACACCATTATTTGGTGATCTACCCTCCATCATTGTCTCTTATCCTCTTACTTTGTCTTTGGTTCTATTCCTCTGTAGCTAACTATTTTTGTCTTTCCTTTCTTCATAACTAATTTTCTTACTTGCTTCTGACTGACAAATTTAGAAATAGTTAGCTACATGTGTCCAATTATCACATCTCTGTCCCATTCTTCAAGCAGTTAATTTCATTACTGAGAACCCTGCTACATTTATCATTGAGCAGCTGTCCTTCACCATGATGAGTGGTTACAGAGCTTTCCCATGATTCAGAACTAGTGTATCAACTTGTAAATAACCATCATGAAGATCTGTTTTCTATTATCAGTTATCTGTTATTTTTGGGTCAGGAAATCAGGAAGGTCATTTCTACTTTTCCTCCTATAAATTGTAAGATGGATCTTCATAAAATATTGTTGCTAGAGAAAATTTTATTTGGGATGATGTATGCATATTTAAGTATGAACACATGTAGTCAAACATTATAACATCTGACCTCCTCAATTGAAACTGTGGAAAACAGTAATCTTCCTTTTATACTTCATGTTAGACATGACTATATTGACATGCATCTACATGTTTTTATGCACTTATGTATTTGTCTTTGTTGTTTCTGTCTGGATGCATGCATCTAGCGACTTTAATGCAATTTCACATAGACACCTTTCAATTACTCTTTGCGCCCTCTCATTTACTATTCCAATATTTGCTAAATTATGTAGGTACTCAATAAGATCGTCGAGGACTTGTTTCAAGGTCATCCCATCAGTGAAAGAAAGCTCAAGGAACTCCTAGGTCACACTCCTTCACAGGTCATTGCAGGGGCTCTTCTAGGCATCTTGGTAGCTTGTTTTTGCTGCCAAGGTTGTGTTCTTGCCATTTAATTTGCTTCATTGAGCACTTTCAAGAATGCATGTATTGTCAACAAATCCTTGCACTAATAAACACCAATTCAGAGATATTTTTTTTCAATCATTTTTTCTTGCTCAAGTTAAATTGCTTGGTGTGATCATAGTTAAACATTATCTCCACTTTCCACTTCTTCATTGGATGCTTCAAGAGCAGGAAAGAGAGGAACTCTCATCATCATTGCTCCTTCTAATGTACTGCATACTACTGCTAAAAATATCTATACTTGTGGTTCATAATTCTGTAGCTTTAATGACTTAGCTCATCTTCAGCTTGTTCCTGGCACAGAAGGACCAATTCAAATACTGTGCACGTCTTGGTGGGATCATCTTTTGAACAATCTCAATCCACGAATCCTCCAATAGATTGGGTGCTAATGGTTCTTGCAACTTGCAAGTGGGCATTGCGTGAGGCATCAAATAGCTAGGCTGTCACTTTCCAGAGTAAAAAATAAAATCCTCTGTTGCTCAAAATCACATTTACTGTTCTTTGCTCAAATTCTGCTGCTTTTTTGTTTGGTTCATCTGTTTTGTTTGCAAATAATTTACAATATAATTCTTTCTTTCTCAAAGAGGGGTCATTTCATTTAGGTGCCACTTTTGCAATCTCTTATAATCACATCAAAATGACACGGATTTCTTCAGAGATGATGCTCATGGTAAAGAATTCCACTTGCAGTCACCATCGCCACCTTGGACTTTTTGGAGTGGGATCTAAATGTTATTATCCCATTGCTCTTTTCGTACTCCAAGGACACCATATCTGACCTCCAACAACAAAAGGAAGAGAAAAAAAAGCTTAAAGGCAGTGCTCTAGTGTCCTCTTCCACTGCTCCACAGTTCCACAACCGAAGAAAGAAAATTGCACAAATTGAAAGAGATGCAAACAAAGATATAGTTGCCATTTTAAGCACAATAACTTGTAATTAGATTGGAGGAGCTTAAAGAGTTTAGAGGTAAAGATGTATGCAAGCTTAGTAACAAGACTGTTTTCATGACTCCTACCTGCATCACTAAGAATCATTGTGGCAAAGTGTTGCACTTGCACTGCCTGTGGTTGCTAAATTATGAAAGAGTTTTTTTATTTTCTCTGGAAAAATAAAAGGCAAATTTATGTAAGGGTAGGTGGTTTTAGAGATCAAGTAATGGTGATTGATGTGGACTCCTGGTTAGCAGTGTCTGTACACCATTCAGTCCATACAACCATAGAGATTCCCATCTCTCTGCACAGAATTGGGAATACTCACAACTTGCAAGATCTTGTGTATACTTCCAAAGTGCATATCATCTAATAGAGTAACTATCACTACAACAAAAAAATAAAAAATAAATTTGAGGCCCATGCTTTATTACTATATTTTTTAATTAAATCACTTCTATTGTTTTTCTTGTGATTGGATGGATGGCAGTGAACAGGTGAACAGGAAAGAAAGATCGAGGGATAATTACACTGGCACTTCTTGACCTTGTAAATATTTATGAATTATTATTTTGTCGCGTACTTAGGCTTCCAAGTTTCAACTTGCTTAAATTTTATTATCATTAAGCACTAGGATCTAACTCTGATGTAGTTTTCTGAAATAAGATATGGCATAACTCCATTATAAATTAAAGGAGTAAACTTTTTTTTAATTGTTATAACGACTGGGTTTTTCTTTTAATATTGTTAGCTCTAGAATATTACAAGTTTATGTATCTAAACAACGAGAAAAACAAAAGAGTTGACCTGGATTTGGATCTCATACTGTCACTATAAATAAAAAGGCTTCCTGAAGAGAAGAGAAGAGGAGAGAGAGGGAGAGAGAGAGAAAGAGAGGTCTTGCTCCAAAGGAAGAGGCTGGCTGCTCTTATTCTCAGGTTAGTTCGTCTCCTATGCTTCTTCTCTTATTAATGGTCTCCAGAAATTGGAATGAGTTCTCGTATCGGTTTTGTGTTTTCTTATACATCCAAATTTGTTCAAGAGAAATCTCAAAATGGAGTCAACTACTCCTTTGTTTGCCATATTCTTTTCTATGGGTATTTGATTTAGTCGTCACTGGTGGTGATATAGACGAAGAAGCAATCCTGCTCTTGTTTGAAGTAAACTACTCGTAGGAAGTTATCAGCAGAGGAAGGAGAGGGTGAGACTGAGCCATCTTGGGAAACCCAAACTTTTTCATGCCAACTGGTCCCTCAAGAACTGTTCCTTTTTTTTTTCTTTTTTTGTTTCTTTTGTTAATCTTACTACTTTGTGTTCTATTATAATGTTCTAACAGGTGACTGAATCACAAGTGAGATGTCCATGATATGCACACAGAGAGAGAGAGAGCATTAAGGTTTTGTTCTTGAATTTTGAAATTCTCATTCATTGGCAGGTTTTAATTCGGGGTGGGTGGCTGTTCTCTTCTCTTCTGGTGCTTTTCATTTGTGATGGGCTGTGTGTCTTCGAGGCAATTCCGACGCGCATCACAGGGATATGAAAATCCTGTTATCCTTGCTTCTGAAACTTCTTGTGAGCATCTTCCTAATAAAATTTGTTAAAAATTCATGATTTGCTTTTACTTTTTTTTTACATTATTATTATGTCCAAGATGCTTTGCAGATATCTGACTAATATTATGTGGAACAATTAATATCAAAGTGAGATTTTCATCTTCGTCTCTCGTTATTAATCTGAGTTTTGGACGCCCCTACATGATTTACTATCATTTGTTTACTTTTTACAGATTATTTATCTTCTGATCATCTTGATAAAGTAGTCATGCATCCTATGCATTTTAATTAATGGAAATCTGCTTTAATATCTAACTGCAGTTTCAGTGAGTGAAGTAGAAGCATTGTATGATCTATTCAAAAAGTTGAGCTGTTCGATAATCAATGACGGGCTTATTCACAAGGTTTTCTCTTTTATTACAAATGCAAATATTGGTATGGTTATAGTTCATTGGTTTTCCTACTCAGATTATTACCTTTTTTTTGTCTTATTTCTTGAATAGGAAGAATTTCAACTTGCCCTGTTCAGAAAGAGCAACAAAGAAAATCTCTTCACAGACAGGGTTAGAGCACTCTGTGTTCAACTATTTCTTAAATTTGATCGTTGGATTAAGATGTGTTATATGCTTATTTCTATATTAATATGTTCAGATATTTGACTTATTTGATGTAAAACGTAATGGGGTCATTGAATTTGGAGAATTTGTTCGATCACTTAGCATCTTTCATCCAAATGCACCAGAAGCAGACAAAATTGCATGTATGTGTGACCTTCGTTATCTTTCTTTTATGCTTCATTCTTTTCATGGTATTTCTCAGTGAAGAAGTTGACAATGAACTCATAAAACTGGCATGTTCTGAATGTTTCCTATGCAGTTGCATTTAGATTGTACGATTTAAGGCACACCGGTTACATTGAAAGAGAAGAGGTAAGCATCAACACTCTCCATTTCATAGTTTATCATCACTTAATTATATAGTTAACATGCTGGTGTAATTCATACACCAGGGTTGCTATAATATATTTCAATGAGCTAGTGCATGTTTTATTGCTAATTTTTGCAGCAATGTTTAAAATTAGCTCATTTGATACAGATCATCCTCTCTCATATACATAGTGTTAATAAGTAATTTTCTTCTCAATCTGTGGTTCTTTCATTAGCTGAAGGAGATGGTCCTGGCTCTGTTGAATGAATCAGATCTGTCTCTTTCAGATGATGCAGTCGAAGCGATTGTTGATAAAGTAAGGAGAGCTTTGTCATCTTCTTCTTCTAATGGTTTCCTTTGAAGCAAGAGATTCACTTTTTTATAATATTTACTAGGTGTGTTTAATTTTCTTTCTGATATTTTGGGATGTAGACATTCGCCCAGGCAGATGCAAAAGGCGACGGAAAGATAGACCCAGAAGAATGGAAAGAATTTGTCAAACAAAATCCATCTTTGTTGAAGAACATGACCCTTCCATACTTGATGTAAGTGTTCCATATTTCATTGTCTAGTATACAAATGTCTCACCCTCTAACTGTCTTATTAATTAATGCTTTAGTTTGTTATCATCTTAACCCGGTTTTGCATGGCTCTGTTGTTTCGTTAGGGACATTAGCGTGGGATTTCCTAGCTTTGTGGTGAACTCTGAAGTCAGTGATGCAGAACTCATGATATAAGATAATGCAAGTTGCTATCATATCTGTTCACCTTCATATCTTCTTCGTGCCTCCTCGCCCAATATCTGAAATAAAGGAGCAATATGCCACTGTGAGGCATGAAAGTTGAAGTGGCTCATCTTAGAATGACAGGCAACAAGCAGATGTCATGAAACTTTTCTGTGACTGTTGCTAGTCTGTGCAGAGAAAGAAATACACTAACCGAGAAACAAGCATCGCCAGCAGCGAATAACTCACCTTCAAACTGCTCCCTTACATGTAAATTGTAACTTCCTATGAAATGGTTTTAGACCATGCATAATTCTATCAAATTATTGTCACCAGTGCTCTACTGCCTTTTCCTACTTTCTGTTTTCATTGCAGCATTTGTTATGTATATAAGGATAATGAATTCACTTAGCATTGAAATTCATGAAGACAGTTGGAAATTCTATACATCTCCCACATACTTTATACATATCTTACATGCAGCCGTTCTTTTAAATCTTATAGAAAAGTGAAAATGTGACGATGAACTAGGTTCCTAAACAATTACCTAATTCTTTTTTCATATTTATTTAGATGTTCATGAATGGTTCTGCTTACCTTGCACTACATTAATCTTGGTCTCCTGAGAACCTGGACAAAGCCTTGGCTTCCGGGCTACAGATCCTCAACAAACAATACCTTAAGCGGATCACATGGATTTGGCCCTTGTCAAACGCCTAAAACAATGTAACTACTCATCTAAAAGCCATGCACGCGGAGCTCTATAAGTACCACTTTATTGCTCTTCTTGTTGCATTCACTGAGTTCTGCTCTCATTGTTAGCCTACGAGTCTTCTTACTACAAACAAAGGCAAAGAGATGGCCGATCAATCCGATCTCAGTCACAAGACTGGCCAGGCCGCTGGCCATGCTCAGGTGAGCAAAGAAATTCTTCGTTTTGCTGCTGGCTGTCTCGAATGTGTCCTACATCAGTTTAGTATCATAATTGCATCATTCTACGTTTAACTTATAACATTTGGATGACTGTTGTTTGATGATGGATAGGTAAAGAAAGACGAGATGGTGGACAAGGCATCTGAGACCTGTAATCAAGGCAAAGCGCAGGCCGGAGGCTTCGTGCAGCAGGTAACTAAAAAGGGAGGAAGTACCTCATAAACTTTGATTTGTATCTAACGAGATTGTTTAAATCCTTGCTGTGATTGGTGTATAGACTGGGGAGCAAATGAAGCAGATGGCCCAAGGAGCTACGGATGCAGTCAAGAATGCTGTGGGGATGGGAGGAAGTAACAGCTGTTCTACAACCACCAAACCATGATGAAGTGATCAATATCCAGTTTTGATCTTTTATTTTTCTTTGCTCGCCCTTCCTGGAGGTTCTTCCTTCAGGTTTTCGGTTCAATAATCTAGCTATTTTGCTGCATGTTGTGTTGCATTCTTTCAGCATGTAATTGTCTGTCTGTGATGGAATTTCTTTTCTACAGTTGAATCTTGGTAGGAGTACTTAATGAGTTAATTAATTAACTTACCTGCAAAACATGCGATCCATGAGCTAAAGAAAGAGATCAAATTTGCAAATAAGCACATACAGGAAGATCCACATTGCTCCAATGTCGCTTTATGCGGAGACAAACTGACAATAAGTACATACATCCAAGCAATTAAAGTTCGATTTGACGACACTTCTTTGGCAGCACTAATATTGAAAACACTTATATATACAGCGGCTTTCATACCGTTGGCAGATGCTCCATATATAATACCAACGTTCACGTTCTAATGCCGGCATAGCCAATATAATAGCAAAACCTTAGCTACTCCTTGCCAGAGGTGAGGAGGGTGGAGAAGGCGACAGAGCCTCCGAGAGGGGTTGGTCGGCTACGGCGGACGCGGGAGGAGAAGGATGAGCTAAAGAAAAGTTCAGTTCGAACGGATCCTTAGATAAAGTTGTAACGCTTAAAAATCTACAAACAACATAAGCAAGCTTTGACCATAACGAGAGGATATCTTGAATCCGAGAATATTTGACCATGCATGCCCTTCAATCACTGAGAACATCAAAAACCTCATAGTACTCAACAAGATCATATAATATTAACTATTCGAGTTCATCGTAGCGGTAATGACTCGATTGCAACGTCAGGCCTTGTGTCCACCACTGCTGGATCCCATGCGCCAGGTCAAATTCTGATGAAGGACAAAGATTTTCTGTCAGAATTGCCGATGGAAGGAGGTGCAATGGCTCAGACTCCGAATCATATACTAATAGATTTGTAAACGAATTCTGCGTCGCCACCTTCTCGACTGTTCCTGCACCAATTTCCGCCATCGTCTTCCGGTGCTCAAAGTAGCCAATGTACTGCGAAGATACATGGTCTGCTGTATTAACGAAAAGATTTGGAGTCCATGAGCGTGCCATGGCAAAGGACTCACTGGACTTGTCCTGATGATCTTTGACAATCTTAGCTACTCCAGCTTTTATAAAGCTACTCATAATGCGAATCCTCTTCTTAACCTTCTCGGATTTGATCAGATCAATTGGGGCTGATACAAATGGTGGGTTGAAGAGAAAGGCTTTAAGATTAACACCCTCCCTAGCCATACTTTTGCCGGCCAACGTTGCCAGGGCTGACCCCAGAGAATGACCAGCTAACCAAATTTTCTCAGCTCCATGAGCTGAAACCAGGTCGGCTACAGCTTGGGTTGCAATTATGGAACGCGATTGCTCTTCGAGTTTATGCATGGCAAGTTTGAAATCCAGTGCAATATCTTGTTTAATAGATTTCAACTTCAATAGTGTACCTCGGAAGGCAATCACATATTTAGGGGCTGAGGGATCTACAGTAGAACCAGAAGGACAAAACTCATAAATAGCGCCAAAGATGGAGCCGTCTTTGTCATCAACAAGCTTTTTTCTTTGTTCAAACCGGAAACTTTTCCACCATGGAGGTGCTCGAGCTTCGGAACCTTCACGCTTTTTTTGCCGATCATGCTCAAGAACATAAGCTCCTTGAACCAAACTGGCAACAACACATCTCTGGTGATGCGGATCATTCCTGCTCCAAAAAAAAAAAAAGAAGTTCATATACAATTGAATCTAATATATACAGTTGCACCGTAACGTACCAGTTGACGAAGGTCAAATGAAAGGGCCCTGAAACCTCAAAGACATCCTTTTGGAAGGGCATTGTGCTGCTTGTTGATCTTGGCCCCTTGAAGCACCGGAAAATAAAGATGTAACGCGATCGAACTTGAAGAACAAAAATAAAGAGCTCGTCTTGAGGGACTTTATGCTTGATTTAGTTCTTCCTCCTTGCTAATTGTCGATGATTAATTAGTAAGGAAAACAAATGAGAAGTTACCTGCAACTGGTGAGGATCTCTAGTAGCAACTTATTTTGCAGCTAGCTCCAATTTGCTCATTGCCCACTACCTCTTACATCATAGACATTCGAGTTCGCTTCTGTGGGTTTGATGAACAAGCTGTGATTTGAATGACTTATAAAGAACATGCGAGTTGCAAGTTGATCAACTGCGTACTATGATGGGCAACAAAACTAGGTCAGATTAATTATTCTAACCAATTAGAACGTGCATTTCTTCCAGTTGACTCCAATTATTGAAATGAATTAGGGAATGTGACAGTTGGTTCCCAACTGCTGGAGATGGGCTAAGGGTCAACAGGAAGTTGCTGCTTCCAAGCCATGATATTCACCACCCTGTGGCATTTTCTTTTCCTTTTCTTTTCCTGCTCTTTTTGAGAGAAAAATAGTCCAATGTACACCAACTTGTACGTCGTATTGAATACTATAATTTCTACGTCCAGGCACTGTTATAGTAAGTAGAGAATATTTTTTATAGGAAATTTTTAATGTAGGAATTAAAAAGTGATATTAAAGAATCTTATGCAAAAGTATTTGTTGTTTGGGTAATTTAGGAAGCATCCTCCTATATTTAATATTCTAGAGAAAGGAATCGTAAAATGTATAGAAGAATAAGAGGAGAACAGAGGGAGGAACGGGTTTCAGTGACGCCCATCTTTTCTTTTTACAAAATGCTCCTTTTCTCTCTCTCTCTCTCTCTCTCTCTCTCTCTTTTTAAGAGAAATAGTACTTCGTCAACTACTAGAATACATCAAGAATATTTCTACTGGATAAACCAGATGAAATTTTATTATGTAAGAAGAGGAGGTTATTAATATAATTTCACGAAAATAGTCTGACTTTTTCCCTAAGAAAAAAGAAAAAAGAAAAAATTTAGAACTCACTGATTGAGGAAACCATGTACTTGTTCATCACCTCATTATTTTAAAGAGTGAAATTCTTCCTATATTTTATCCAATCTGATCATCCAAAGGTTGTGTTTTATTATATATTGCTCCTCTGCTAGAGTCTTGTGTGCTCTAATGAAAAAATTCATCAAATATCGACATGAATATCAATTAGACAATTGAATCTATAAACTCTAAGTTCAGTAAGACATAATAACTGAGCTGCAATGGTGGGTTTGACCAATCACTACCTAAATGTGATGCGAACTAACCACACTTTTCCTCCTTTTCTCGGCTTTGTAATTAACCTCAATATGTATGTTTACTGTTACAATTCATGAAAAGGAACATCTAAATAGCAAATTAAGCTAGCAAGCAAGAATAAACGGAAAGTTAATGTCAGCAGAAACCCACTTCTTCCAGAGAAGAGCAGGAGTGACGACGGACGGACAGTTGAACAAGTCCTTCCAGTGATTAAACTAAACAGCAAGCAAGAACAAACTTTATAATAGTTTGACCACCCAAAGACCCAACTAAGAAATGCAGAAGAGATCAAACGCATGCTGGCTACTACGCAAGTTGCAGCTTCCAAGCTGTGTGACTGACGTTCGCCAAATTGATGTCAGATTGCATTATTAATAGCAGTTGGATCTTTAAAAACTGGGGGAAAAGTCGAGTCTTTTGCACGCCAAAGATGTTAATTTTCTGGAGCAGGGAATCGAGTAATGGAGCTCTGTAAATTTAGGGAGGGTGGAGAGGAGAGGAGAAGAGCAGCGGACGGCGTTCAACAGTCCGACCTTTCTTCTAATCCACCTTCAATTCAGCATTTACGACAAAAAAGAAAAGAAAAGAAAAAAACCCTCATCTCTTTATATTTACAAATCAACCCCCCACCTAGTGGAATACCGGATCTTAACCGTGTGGGAAATTTTAAATAACACCTTATACTTTCTGGGCCACTAGTTGGGAGGTTGATGTTCTAATTGGGCCTCCGTAGGGAAAAGCCCGTAGGCAAAACATCATAACATGAAAGAATTACAAAGCTTAATACAGAGAGAAATAATAAGAGAAGCTCCGGATTTGTTTACAATATACAACATTTTGCCCGGATTAAGCCGTAATTATAAAAGTTTGATTAAAAATAAAGATAAAAGTACAAGGCGTAACTATTTTGTAGCTACTACGTAGCTTAATATTTAGATAATTAGAACTTTGTCAAGAATAGCTAGCAGCATATGATGAGCAGTGAGCTGTGGGAGATGACCATCGGATTCAATAATCTCCAAGGACGCATTGGCCTTCATCTTGCTCTGCATGTAATGCCCAACGGAGAGAGGCACAGCGAAGTCGTTGGCCACTTGGATAATGGTGCAGGATACCTCGACCTTGTCCAAGATATCTCTATTATCAGAGAGAAAGATACTCCTTGCAACCATTAATGCAACCTCTGGCCTCATGTTATGGAAACTTTTTCCCAAGATCTCAACGGAGTTTGGATCGTTTACGCCGACGGCGAGGGCGACGAAGCTCTTACCCCATGCATGGAAATCGGATTGGATGTAGGAGAACAAGTTGTCTACTTCTTCTCTCTCGAATCCACCTTCGTAATCTTCGGTGTTCAGGTACCTGCAGGAGGCGAGGCGATTATGCTACTAAATTTAATGTTTACGGAAATTTATAACTTAAACTCTGTCATGCAACGTAGTGTTAATGCTTTTCATTATAAATTTAACATGATGACTTCTGAGAGAATAACAACAAAATCTTATTTATAGCGTGATTTTTCCTAAATATTCTTAATGTTTAAATTTGGAGATCTTTACAAGGATTTTTTAAAAAAAAAAAAGAAGAAAAAAGATTAAGGTTGAGAGACTCTGAGAATATTATTGATGGCTATGATTTTTTCTAATATATTGGTAAAGTAACTGCTCCATATATTTCGATAAGTAATTATTAGCAAAAGGGAAAGAAAAGGACAAGTATAATGAGAAGCAACAAAGAAGAAGAACATGGACGGCACCAAAATAACCTTGGCGATGCGCCGATGAGCACGAGATGGCGGAAGAGATCGGGCCTTTTAATGGACGCAATGCAACCGATCATGCCGGCCATCGAGTGCCCGACAAATATAGTCGCTTTAAGGCCCATCTCGTCGACGAGCGACACGAGATCGTCGGCGAAGGCGGCGAGGGAGTAGTTTGAGGGGTATAGCACTAGTCCACTACCTGAGCCAGAGAAATCCCAGTCGAAGAGCAGCAGTTGGTATCTCTCAGACAAGAAAGGGATCACCTTCTCCCATACGGCTTGGCTTCCTCCATATCCATGGGACAGCACAAGAGTCTTCTCTCCGCTCCCTATCATCCTTGTGTTTCTTATCATGCTCATCTTCATGTTCATGGCCATGGCCATGGTCATGAGAGAGAGAGAGAGAGAGAGAGAGAGAGAGAGAGAGGTGCCTAGGCTTGGCTTGGTTATTAGTATATGGTATTATATAGAGTAGGAGGAGGATTCAAAAGTGTGGAGAGAGATGGAGGATAGTGTTGGAAGTATGTGGGCTGGATTGAATTGACTCAGAGAAGAGAAAGATAATAAATAGTGAATGAGGAATAATTTGGTAACAAACAAGTAAAGACGAATTTAATTGTTTCAGTTATCAGTTGTTTTCTCATGACAAGTCTACATGCATGGCCAGCAACCCCTAGATGAATTCAATAGGTTGTTTTATTCATCATCCTTGCCTAATTAATTTAAGTCATCAGTAATTGAGAAAAAACGTGGCATAGAATAATTAATTATGCTAAATAAATATTGTAATCGTTTTCAAGGCCAAAAAGGTAGGGGCTGGCGTTACTCGGAAGGAGCCGTGATCTCTTGAGATTCCCTTCCAAGAGAAGGCAGAGAAGTCTTCCCCTCCACAGGGGGATACATCCAAACAGGACCTTTTCGCAATAAAGGAACAATTAGTATTTATATAATAAACAAAGTTTATTCATCCACCACATACGTTGTTGTTGCTGATCCATCCAAATAGTTTAATTGGATATGGACGTAACGTTATATGGATACATTTCTAATGCACTGTACTCTCTCTCTCTCTCTCTCCATTATATTTCTATATTCCAAAATGCCCAAAAATTCCGGCCGACAGAGAGAAACTTATTAGTTCTTTTAGGGCTAAGGAGATTAATATATATATATATATATATATATTTTTATCGTTTAAGAGTTGACGTGAGATAGACAATTTTATCTTCTTTTAAATTTGTCGATAATTTTATCTATATTTTCTAAGAAGTATTTGATACTTTGCTGCTTTAGTTACAAGAATTCCCTACAAAAGGATTTTGACTATCAAATATATCTTCTTTTTTTCTATATCACAGTTGAATAATGCTATAAACTAAGGTATTTTATTGGCACCCATATTTTCCGTCATAAATAAATTATAAAATAACTAAACTATCCAATATTCTCATTAAATCAAACTATAATTTTGTATAAGTAAAAGGGCGTAAATACTTAAGTTTAGAATGCATGAAATGGAGTAAATTATAATTTCCTTTTTAAAAATAAAGTAAAACTGTCCAATTGATTATTTAAGAGTGCTTTTGTGCATGTGCGGGTAATATTAATAACAAGTTTTCGGGGGACTAATTTGTAAAAGTAATAATACACTCATAGATCAAAATAATTGAGCTCAGCTCGATATTGCTCGATCAAGCTTTGCTTGAAAAATAGGCTGAGTCGAGCTTGATCATTAAAGCTAGGTTTGAAATTAAATTCGAGCCAAGCTTGATTTCGAGCCGGCTCGATAAGACTCGAATATATATATATATAATATGAATAATACCAAATTAATATAAACCATCAGATTAAAACCCTTTCACCCATTCATAATTTCAGCTATTATTTTCTAACACAATTATCTTTATTGTTTGTAATTTATATTTTGGTTGCTTGTAGTTTTTTGACACAATTATCATTGTTACATATAATTTATATTTTAATTGCTTGTAGTTTTCTAACCCATTTATCTTTATAATTTATATTTTGGTAATATTTATATCTTTATAGTTGAATTAGGTTTTATTTCAAGCTTGATTTAAGCCTGAATTAATCCAAGCTTGCCCAGGTTCAAAAATAGTTTGAAATTAAAAAGGCATGAAAATTGCTAATTAAGCAGCTCGTTTAAGCTCGGAATTAGTTCAGATTAAAATTATTTTAATTCAAGCTTGTTCACGTAGACAGGCTCAAAGTTAATTTCAATCCAAACTTGATTAGAGCTTAGCTCGAAACCCTGCAACCCTAGAACAAAATTTGGATCCAAGTCTTCTCCTACTCCAATTTGGATCCTGGAAGCTTTCTAATCCAATTCTACAGTATATAAAAATTACATAAAAAGATAGGTTGTTAATTGCAAAATTGCACATATTAATTATATCACAGTTTGCAGTTCACAAGTCGATATTGCAAGTTGCAATGATATCATCTAACTTAGGTGGCCTACTTGGTTATGAATTAAATTTTATTTTGCATATAAATACTTATTTCTGTGTATATTAGTTAAATTTTATATGCATAAAATCATGTCACAAGTAAAAGAGTGAGGTAGACTTAATTCACAATCACTTATTAATACATAAACTTAATTAAAATAACTATTATATTTTTACAATCAAATAATAAAATTATATAAAATCTTATGCATGAACTAAAAGGACGCCTAACTTTTCCCAATTAATGCTCACAGCTTTTGGGTTTAAATGCAAATAGTCAGAACTTTCTGGAGGTCTTTATACCAGTAATGTTCTATTTATTTATTTTATTTAAATAGATTGTTCTTCAAACTTTATTAAATAGTATTTAATTCATTATAGTTCTAATAAAAATACTAAAATATTTTTAATAAATAAAAAGTATATTATCTGACAATAAAAACGCTGAGCCGAACATTTTTGTGAGGGAGATAATAAATTTATTTTGATAAATGAAAAAAAAAACTAATCTAATCCCTTAAAAAACTCAAATTTTGGCAGTAAAATTAAATGCATTCCCATTTGCTCCACCAAACCAGGACACTTGGCATGACACGAGAGCACAGATGTGGTTGGTTTGCAGAAATTTGCTGCGACCGGGGTTGGAGACGGACTCGTGGAGGGTGAGGGTTTTATAAGGTCGTGGTGGTATTTGGACTAGTCCGAGTGGGCCCCGTTTGCATTGTTCAAATCTGGAGGCTGACATTAATTGGTGGTGCTGGTGCTGGTGCAGGTGCTGGTGGTCATAATTAATGAGAGATAGCTACAAGCCATAGAAGAAGATACTTACATAGCTAATAGCTGTAAGTAAATTGTTAAATGACTAAAATATTTTTATCATTTTTTAAACCAGATTATATTTTTATAATAATAATGGAGTCTTTTTCCGTCCACATTTTGCGGGTGTTAAGATGGTTAAATTTAAAGTAGATAATAAATACAACTATCTTTTAAGTTCTTGGTCGTTCGTTCTAGCATTTTAGAATAAGAAAAATAGGGATCTAGATGGGATTTTGGTATCTAGAAACCGTATCTAAGTAATCAGTCTATGACGAGTAAAATTTCTGCTTGGAAAGCATAAAAATGTGGACTTTTAAGCATATCATCACATACATATCCAGATACTACTTTATAAATGTTAATGGAAAAGAATTGATCAGTACATTAGGGAAGAATAGTCTTTCTTCCAGTACAAAAATGTAGGCCAACTAACAGGAAATCTTCATATCTAACTTCCATAAGTAGGCCAGGAAGATTTAGGGCCACCTGAAGCTTTTTCCTCAACAAATTTGTCATCTTCTTGGACATGTCTAGGCATCATCTCTACACGATTCCATGGTAAATCAAGAAGCATTGGCTCTCGTTTCTGTCGGGTTTGGAATATCCACCAGTCGTTCTAGAGTTTCCAGTTGATCATAAGGTGCAATCTGCATTGCAATAGATATGTACAGTTTAAAAATTTGTGGATATCATCATGCTTGCGTCCTCTTTGTGGGAAGAGATCATCCCACTAAATATTTAATACCAACAAGATAATCATTCTCTAATCTCTTAACAACTATAGTATGGTCGTCTGCACGACATAGGAGCCTATTAAATTGTTAAAAATAATTCTGACCATACAGGTCTGTTAACGTTGATGATATTCTGGGTTTAAACTGAAGGATGTGGAGAATTCGAAACTTGAAGCATTAACTCACCTGGTTAAATCCATCAGGCCATGTAATAGAAACCGCATAGTTTCCCATGGGTCGAATATCTTCAGGTTCAACATCTTCTGGGACATCACCATATTGTATCTTCTGCTCTCCGGTCCATTCGTCCTGTATAATGATTCATGCATTTCAAACTCAGCATGTAAATCTCCGGGTGTGTTCATGGAAATTTGAATCCTCTGTAGCACTTCGGATATTTTGAGCAATCATGGAGGTCAAAGTTGTACATTAAAACATATATCTTACATACCACACTCTGAGCAGAGCGGTCATTCCGCCTAACTGTTGCGGGATGCAGAAAAAATTCTTCATCTGAATCCGGTACCTTCACTCTGATTGCTCTGATTGATTTATCATAAGATACAGCTGTTGAAACTGACAAGAGCAACAATTCCACTCACATTAGTGTCAGGTAAAATCATCAAGAAGTCTTTTTGTCCCTTTCTGATGTTAAGAGAAATGTTGTGATACATAAGAATTGTTGTGTGGTGCTGATTTCTCAGGTCCTACTAATTCACACACTTTTCGTTCTTACTTTTGCTGGAAGAAAGATTACCTTGTTGACGAATTTTCGCACATTGTTGGACAACACAAACTCCAAGATCTTGAAATGTTTTGGCTACTTCACCTTGAGGATCTGCAGCTACCTCAGGCACTCCACTATCTCCAGAAGCAGATAGCTGTCAAATATATAAATGTCATTTGAATTGAAAGTTTTCGTCCACAGGTTCACAATAACCTATCAGATAGGCATTCTTCAGATGTACAAGAAAATATTTCATACACTGTCACTTGAAATATATGCATGGTCCTTAGAGTGTGTGGTTTTACCGCTTTTATCGTCATCATTGCGTCACATAGCAATAGCCTTAGGCAATATGATAATCACTCCAACATATAGGCATGACTCAAAGTTGATAAGGCTCTAAAGATACTGACGCATACTTAAGATCAACTGCCTACCAAATACCAACACCTATGAGAATGGTGTTGATCCCAAAGAACAGTCACAATAGACGGAATTTTGTATATTATAGATAAGTAGTTTTTCTCATCTGAAGTCTTCCATTTCTATTATAGATGTAGGAGAAAGATGACGGCAAAGAAAAGTAGCCTTGTGCATTCCCAGATTAATTAGCACTACTTAAGTACTTCCCTGATTTTCTGAAAAATCATAATTGAGCTGAAATATTGTTGCATCCAAAACTTGAAATTTTGTTAAATATCTGAAATAAATTATATGAATATTCACAATTGAAATTAGATACTAACTGGAGACTGCAATAATAGATAAAGATATTTCACAAGGAAATTCTAGACTAAGGCATTCTTTATGATGAAATTGCGTAATGCACGAATAAAAATCTTTTTCTTCCGGAAACTAATGATCTACTCTAAGGACACCAAGCGAGTATAGATGCTCAGAAATGGTTAACATACTGTTGGCCTTATGGGAAGATCAAAGAGGTGAGGAATTCCAAATTGCTGCACAACCTGAAAGGGCAGTCACATTGTCACAATAAAGACCATATTTTATCCAATTGAGAAGTATCAGCTTTGGTTTTAGTCACTTGCTTGAATTCCGGAACCTTTGCCAAAAGGGTGGTAACGTTTGCCATCAGCATCAAAGTAGCACATGTTTTCGACAACTGCAACACATGGAACCTTCAGAAAAGGGGAAAAAGAGGAAGATTATAATTCGTTATGATCAAGAAAAGATGTGTGATGTAATATGTTACAACAATAAATTTCCATTTATGTGCATGAAAATGAACTTTTTTATTTTAAATATATCTTAGAAGGGGAATCAAAGAGCTAAAGTTAGATTGCTAAAATCTTGAAAGGTGGGTGAGGGCAATTTGGTGAAGAGCAACAATGAAAATTTCTATGAAGCACATCATATATGGAATTTCGAAACACAGATTTCAATCATGTATTTAAATTTTTATCATATAAAATAGCACACCTTGAGCTTTGAAAACATTCGAACTCCTTTTGCAACATCAATGAACGCTAGCTTCTGAGGAGTGGTAACAATCACTGCAGCAGTCAATGGAGCTACCTGATATTTGCAACGTCTTGGTAGTTATAAGTATTGGATAATAGGTTGACACTAGTTGAACGACATAATGATCTCAAGGATGTGAGCACTGAACCTGACATAATGTTAACTGAATATCACCAGTTCCAGGAGGCATATCAATAACGAGGTAGTCTAGTTCTCCCCTGTTTAGTGAAACAAGACAACAAACCCACATAATGTTTCACCAGCGAGACATAATTATCATAAAACAAAACCTTAAATTGACACACTAAGATCTAATCTTTGCAATGTGCATAATACTTATTAGTGTGGGAAAATAGCTGCAAAAGTGTATATCAATTGATGCTACTAAAATGTGTGAAAGGAGGACCACACTAGCATTCTAGTCCATCAGCAAAGATTTACAAGCATAAGAGCAAACTGACTAATCAACTGTATTTATGCTAGTTTTTCTTCCAGGACAAATCAGACACTTAGCACTGGTAGTATAAAATATAGAACCAGATCTGGCTATTGGAACTTGCGTCCCTCAAAATACAGGTAAACATTGTTGATTTCAGCAAGTTCTAAGCAGTATAAAATTACAATGAGTTTCTAATCATATAAATGAGATCTAATAAATTATAGATTCCACCCATATTAGCTCTACTTACTTTTCTGTTTTAATTGGTTTAAACTTTATAAATGTCAATGCAGCATACCATTCGGCAGTAGTTAGTAGCTGATTGATGACTCCTGAGACCATTGGACCACGCATAATTGCACGCCCTTGTCCAGCGAAACCAAAAGATACCAACTTCACACCCAAGTACTCTGTTGGGAGGATAGTCCTTGTTTCTGGGTTCTAAAGATGGAGCTGTTTTATGATCATTAGTATAAACATTCAATTCCATGCAACAGTAGTGGTTAGAGAAGAAAGATACCATTTCCAACAAACGGTTCTCAGGGGAAACCATTGTTGGCAGGCTCGGGCCATAAACATCAGCATCAAAAATTCCAACTCTTGCGCCCATGCCAGCTAAAGTATAAGCAAGGTTTACAGCCACAGTAGACTTCCCAACACCTCCCTGTGAAGTTTTATCATTCTTAATATCATGTGGAAGAACACTCATGCTTACAAGATCTGTACTCTGGAACACAGAGAAAAATCTTCTTGGATGGAATCCTTTTATATTTTTGTCTTTGCAGTCTTTAATATAGAAGACCCATCATCTTATGATATCAATATCAATGTAATAGTGTACAGGTTGTGTAGCACCAAGTTTGCTTGTATGAAATAAATGAAAAAGAAAAACTTGCCTTGCAGCTTGAGACAGCTATAATATTTGAAATCTTTTGTAATCCCATGGGTAGTTCCCCAGCAAATACAGGTTTTGCAGGTTGTGCAGACATTGTTACATTGACTTTTTTAACCCAAGGAAGTGCTGCTACAACCTCATTTGCCTTTTCTTCAAACTGTAAATATTAGAAGCTAGTTAGATTGATTAATGAGAATCGATGAGAAACCATGCCGATATTTTAGATCTGCATTAGAAGACCAAAATTTTCTTGACAAAATTCGCATGATTATAGAAAATTCCTGCAGAGGAAAACTTCAATAACAGCAACTATAACAATGCTGCTTCTGGATAGTTGATGCTCTAACAAGGATATCATGAGAAATGAGAATAGATAAGGGAAACATGAATCTGTCACATGATTGGGTTAACCCAAGACTGCTGGAAGAAGTTTGAAGACTTTCTTTTACATAATTGAAAAGCATAAACCATGTAAAAATTGGCTTGAATTTGTTAATTGGAGGATCTGTCATTATTGGACATACATTAATAAACCAGCTAGGTGGGACTGTTACAAGAAACTTAACAAATTCTTCCAGTAGCACTAAAAATCTAAAACCATTAATTTCACAAGTCAAATGCACAAGTTTATTTAGAAAAATACAAACAGTAGGTGAGCAAAAATTTATATCTAGAGAGATTTAAAAAGAAAAGAAATTAATCCCAACTGGCCAAGATCAAAATTATTATTGAGATTGAGCTTTGTGAACTAAAAAACAGACAATCCCCAACAGTCATATCATGGTACCCTGAGTAGATTATTTTCTGATGAAACAACATTAACCAAAATTCACTTACCATGTCCTTAATTGGGCATGCTGGTGTTGTGAGCTCTAACCGAAAGGAAACCTGAAATTAATAACAGGTGAACTCTTTTAATGGGAAATTAATGAGCCAAAGAAGATTCACATTTTTTAGATACAGATTACATCAAACTTTTACATAACTAAATCACCTCTTCCAAGCTTTCATCAATAATCAGATCTTTTACAAAACCGCATGAAACAATGTCTGTTCCAAAATCTGGATCAATTATCTGGGACAATGCTGTCAAAACATCTTTCTTTGCCATGTCTATTGACATTACTGAGGCACTTCCTGCAAAGAAACAAATGAATGCAGAGATGTTAATACAGAAAACGTAGCAAAACTAATTCTGCCATTAAAACAAACACACAGGGTACTTCAGATGTTTCAAATCATGCAGAATAATCCCATAAGTTCTTGTTATTTTCTGCATGGCAGGTTTTTATTACTAGTTAGCCCATATATTTAGTTTTCATTATTCTTCCGTCAGCAATTACATTTCAATTACCGTGATAGGAAGGGGGAAATGCCAAAGAGGTACCTTTCTTTCAAAAAAACGTAATACAATTCATTTAGATTTCAAGTTCACATCATCACTTTCCAAGAAGAATTAATCTTAAGGTAGGTAGCGGCAACTACCATTTACCGAAGAAGCTTTTACACTGCCTGAACTAAGACCCTGCACCCATGAGTGATAAAACCGGGAAAATCTCCCTTGGCTTTGGGTTGTACTCAAGGAATGAGGACTTGAGTGGTGAAAAAGGAGGTTCTTCCCGCCAAAAGTTCCTGAAACAAGAAGCGTGAGCACGGATTAAAGGGCATGGCCCCAGGTGATGCCATCACACTGAAGCAAATCTAGAGAGAGAGAGAGAGAGAGAGAGAGAGAGACGTAGCAAGTACCTCCAACGGAAGGAACTCTTGACGTGGGAAGACAAAACCCGAGAGGAGCTTGAAGTGATTGCATTCTTCGAGAGAGAGAGGGAGAGAGAGAGAGAGAGAGAGAGAGAGAGAGAGAGAGGGAGGAAGAAGAAGAGGAATTGGCAAAGAGATAAGTGGAGAGGTGCGGAGGAAATTTGTGAACCTTATTGGATTCCCACATCCACTTCCGGAGAGTGGATTAGTTACCGTTTCCCGCGGTGTAAAAAGACCAAAAAGGGCTTCCTAGGCTCAAGCCCCTTATGGCCAATAAAGCCCATTGGGCTTAACCAATATAGGCAATGGTCCATAAAGCCCATTAGGCTTCCAAGACTTGGGCCTTATCAAGACTTTTTAGTAGATAATGATTAGCTATAGTCTCGGCTGTACGAACTTCCTGCAGTATAATATCTGCTAGGGTGTTTCATCTCTTATAGTAGGAAATGTTGTATCTATGAATGTAACATCTAGTTTGATATTTGCTCATTAAATCTAACCAAAAAGTAAGGAAAAGAAGAAGAAGAAGTTATAGCTTAAATTAAAAGCTAGTCAACAATATTTTGTACCCTATGATAAAGATGTACATCATCTCTCTCATTTCCCCCAAAATAAATCAAGGGAAAAGAAAGACAGTAGACTTATACAACTCAAGTAGTAACAGGAGAGGCACAAGACAATGGAAAGTATAAGGGAGTTTCTTGATGCCCAGTCACATAATAATTGCTGTCTATGACTATCTCAGAGCAGTGCATCAATGAAAGATTTGAAGGTGTCTGCTGATATATATCCAACATCAAACATCCCAGTAGGTGATCAAGAGGCCATCCATAGCTCTGCAAACTTCATCACCTTGGAGATGCTCTGCAGGACTTCAAATGGAGTAATGTCTCCAGTCACAACCACCTTCTTGCTCTCCAGGTCTACTTCAAAGGAGGTCACTCCTAAAGTATCAAAAATAAAGAAGCATAGTCAGAGAGTTAATGAGATGTACATAGAGAGAGAGAGAGAGAGCTAGTAGTTTTTAATTGCTAATATTGACCATTCACATAGTATTCTGCAATGCCTGCTATGGTTTCTTGACTAAGATGTAGGAGTTGTGCAAAAGTCAAGAAGAAGCTCAGATGTTCATACTGGTTCTAGCTCCAGGAACCTATGTCTCCAGTCCCAATGGCTCCATGTGGCATTATCTTTTATGAAGAGGGTGGGCTTTTGTTCAAAGAATAAAAAAAAAAGAAGGTATGGATCATTTCACTCACATGGCCATTTATTGTTGTCCTTGTTGCAATAGATGGAAGATGAATAATTAATCCAACAGCTTAGGAAAAAGAAGAAAAAAAACAGAGAAATGAGTGGCAAAAGTTTTCTACATTAATTTAATTTTCCTTTTTCAAGGAACAATTGACATGGAAGAAGAAGAAGAATCGTAAGAAAAGTTTTGACAAACATTGTCAAGAATATGGATACTTCTTCTAGCAGTTCAGAGAATAAGTTGTCCAACCAAAGGTTTAACTCAAGAAGAGAAATAATAAAGTAAGGAATAAGGAAGGGGAAAAAGAGAGAGAACTCTGCACTCAAGTCAGTCATCTCAGGAGACTAGTTCATGAGGAGCCTATCATGTTTTGCAACTCTTAGATTGTACTTTCTCTACATGATTCTTGATAATAGCAATTGAGTAACTTTATTGTCACAAAACTTGGAAGTGATCTCTTATAAATTTTAACTAGCAATCTAACAGTGCTTCAGAGAGCAAAAGAATTTCTCATACCTTCCATCTTTGATATGTGCTTCTCAACTTTCCTTGCACAGCCATTGCAATGCATAGACACCCTCAGAACTACAGTCTGCACTAAACAAATATGCAATCATTACCTAAGTTAGAAGGATATAAAGACCATTAGATTAGTTCTATAGTCAGTCATAAATCTTCAGAAAAAAGATCACCTTTGGTTCCAGATGAAAAGCCAGTGTCTTGGTTCCATCAACAATGCCTCTAAGTTTGAACATCTGATCCAGATGACTTCCCACCAAAGCCTTTCTCTCACTGTCTTCTTCCTCTACTTCCAAAGAAGTAATGCAGAAACACGAATTTGGACAGATTGAGAGGGAGAAGCAATCCAAGACCCTGTCAAATAGTTGTCTCCCCATTGGTCTGATGCTATACTATTATACAAAGCACACAGAACTTAGAGAAACCAAAGCTAAAAGCCCTCATATAACAACCTCCTCAACTTTTTCTACAGATACAAGTCCAGACTGCTTAAAGGTAGAATGAGATCTCTTGAGACCCATGAAGCCCATAAAAAGGCAAGCTGCACTTTACATGAAAAGCCAAGTATGAAAACTGGTAGACCTATCTGGACTGCAAGCTTGAGAATAGAAATCTATCAAACTATTCTAATTGGTTCAATTACCCAAAAGCTCTTCCTCTCTCACTCGTGAGTAGCTCACCTTCATGTGACCAACCTCAAGAAATGTTTATTTTTTTGTCTTACCAAATTTCGAGAGCAGGGTGGTAGAGTCAATCTTTTGTTGACAAAAGGCAAGTTGGTGGGACCCCCATGTGGCAAGGTGCTGATGGCAATACAAAGTAGAATAGAGATTTAGAACTGAAAGGAGGAGATTGAAGTATTAGATCTATTAAATGAGTAAGTACCAGGAAAGTTAAACAAACTTCCTCACAAATTAATGTAGGAATCTTTAGCTTGATGTCATGTGAGTGGTTAGGCGAAGTAAACTTTGAAAAGATTATACTTGAGTTTGGATAAGAATGGGAAGGATTAAAATTGAAGATCATTAATTATGTATCTTAAGTATCCTCCCATCATTGTCGTGCGACTTGTGCAAACAACAATATATCACATCAAACCAAATTGCCATTGCAGTAAAGAAGGGGGAAAAATAAATGATGGGTCTACTTCAGAGATATATACAACTATGGCTTATTACGTTGCTGACAGGATGACTACAGTGATGGTAGGCCATGATTTGCAAGTTTCTCAAATTTCGACTTCAATTGCATCAGCACCTACACTTTTACCTAATAAAAGTTGCCTCCTTTATAATATATATAAGTGATGGTGTGGAAAAGAGAAGGTACCATACAACAATGCTGAAAGAAGTGCCATGAAAGTTACATTCTCACTACAATCCAATGTTACAACTAAGAGAAGCATCTAAGCATGCAGAGATGGAGAGAACTGTGCAGTCCTTAATGCTTAAGAATGCTTTTCAACTGTTACTGCAAAGGAATATGGTTGCCAGAGATGGATTCCTCTAAACACCTCACATTGATGGAAGCTTATGTTTCATTTGATGGCCAGGGTGGGGATTCTCCAGAAAAAGCAAACAGGACAATGAAAGGGAATGTGGCTCTAATCACTTGGATCACTGTGGACAACTCACAAAAGGCTTAGCTTTTCATTGGCAAGCAGAGGCTGGCTAAGTGGGGCCTCCCACTATTGGGAGAGAAATATGTGGTCTAAGAATTGATTAAGCTTTTATTATTCAAACATCCATTTCTTCTGTCATATTATGCACGTTAGAGAATCACATGCAAACCGCCAAGTTCCAGATGAGAGAAGAAAGCTAGTGGATGTGCAACCATGAACCTAATTATTATCTCACTTTGTTAGCAGAGTGGAAAGGAATTCAAGTTGATGTTTATAGGAGTCATCCTGTCTAAATTGTACTAGCAACATATACCAACTGCATCACAGCAAAACACCTTGTGCTGATAAATATGGGGCTTAAAACCCTTCGTTACCCACAAGCAAACACCTAAATGTACAACTTCAAAGTAACAAGGGAACGAGTTAATTTGGCAGTCAAATGACAAACAACCAAATGACAGTTATCACGTCACGCAGGGATACATGCCTGTCTTAATACTGTAACTTATTAGACACAATAAAGAAAAATCTGGCTAACAGCACCCACAACTCTTTCGACCAAAATAACAGGGCACACACAAAAAAACATAAATTCCGGTTGCTTTATATATTCAAGCATACAGCATAACTTTTAAGAAGGTTCATCAACTTAGAGATGTGTGGTTCTAGCCACAAGATGCAATCGCAGCAAACCACTAGAAACAACCTACAAGACTAGCCAACCAAGCTAATTACTCTCCATCATCTTTATCACTAAATAGAACTTTGTTAGGACATCTCACGAGCTCCAATCCGAGTAAAAGCATTATCTGCAAATTCATTACTTGGCCAGTCAATAAGTATTCAGATTCAGCTAATGAACTTTCCACTGAAGATGTACTCTTAAATATCTTACCACAATTCAAAGAACAAAATGCCACCCGCCCTGCTGGGAAATGATCTCCTCACATGATTACAGCAAAGACAGGCGTTATATACCTGTAGAAGTGGCATCAACAGAACTAGAGATCAGTATCAAAATATCACCACTAATACCCTAATAATCGGCTAAGAAAGCAATCCAGATAAAGTGCAACAAAATCAATCCAATCATCCTCCTGGAAGTTGCAAAGTTGGCCACTTTAACACTCGAAACATTAGGTTCATTTATCAGGGTATGTGGTTTTCCACTTCCCCATGACACCTGGTTCAGTAGGAGTAGGAGCACGCCCCGTGCCGACTGGCACGGCCATCCATGCTTGCAGTTATCATATACAGATCATGGCATATATACAGATGCAGTATCTACAAGTGTATATGCATATGGAGGTGCAGTGCATAAATGGCCAAGATAACATATGCAGGTGCATATGTATGTGCTCTTTGGTCAGATCACATAAAAGGGCCAGATATGCATATGAACACCTGTTTCCCCACCAGTGCTGCCTATGCTGCCACATAAGGTTCTTTTATGAACAGTGCCAAATATGTACCTAGCATATCTTGGGATTCTAAGCACCCCAAAGTGCTCCAGATCAGAAGCTGAAGATCACAAAGGGCTTGGGAAATAGCCTGCAGGTACATGATGAAAATAATGAGGCAAAGAAGAACAGATATAAGGAAACCAATCAAGCACTATTGCACGCTCACCTTAAACTGCTTATTCACTGCTGAATCTTATATATGTACTTTCATTGACCAAAGTTCATTTCAGAATATCTGGCAAAGTATCACAAAAAGTCTATAAATAGAAAGAAATTGTTGTGCAAAATAAAGACATAATCAAGGGAACCTATGATGGTTATGACATGAAATTTGAGTTGAGATCATAAGTAGGTTGTAACTTGCCTACGAGGTTTGTTCTGGCGTTGCCTAAATTCCTCATGTACAATATCTGCAATAAGATAAAACTCAGATTGTTTAACCTTTACTGTAAGAGAAGTGCTTTTATAGTTTGATATCAATCATCCAAAACATGGAAATATAGAAAGGCATAGTTTACCAGGGCACTCTAAGGCTTTAAATGAGACAGCAGCTTTTGCACTACTTGTTTCTCTGTAGCAATAGTCGAACGTAAAAATTAGAATATTGTGTTGTATACAAAATAAATGTACAAAAGAGCAAAAAGCATTCAGCTAATCAGTTCTCAGAGGGCCCATTTACAAGAAATTTCAGACTTCTACAAGCACAATATAAGAACCACTATACTTTTCAATTTTTCTTTCCTCATGGTGTTTCCATGTGCTCTAGCATAACAGTGAATTAAAGCATGACCCACTTAAATTGAAGTCATGATGGACTAAACATGTATAGAGTATAGACTGAGATGAGCATGGTTTAAGAGAAAATCAAATTTGGGTGGAAAATTGCAAATATTGCAGCCTTAAATGATATTACACAGTTTTCAGTTAGTCCGCTAGCACGTCTAGCTTATATAACAAATATGCCTGGAGTTATCCTTGGCATGTGAGCTTTATAACAAAAATAAAGATCCTTCATCTACATTTTCTTTCTTTCCTCATGCTTTAGTGGCCTTAAACTAGAAGAAGCCCTTCTAGATATTAAGTTAAAGCTCTGCATATGTATTCCCCCTGTATTACATTCAATTGCTCATCTTGAGAGACTTAATCACTCTATCCTCATAAATATATTAAATAACGTAAACTCAAACAAGCATGCCCTTTCCCGAGCTCTCCACATCAATTGAATGTGCACCAAAGCACATCAGTTAATGCACATCTGTCTGAGCACTTCAAAACCTAAAGAAACAAAAAACTCTAAACCAAAAGAAATATCACAAAGTAAACAAGCAAAGAAAAGTAGCTGAAGAAACTGGGAAGTAAAGAAACTTCATGTAGAAGGAAAAAAGATTTAAATAATAAATACTAATATAGGAAAACTTACCTCGAAGAAACTGGTGAAGATGTCTGTCCTGCAGGTCGGGCATAATAACCATTGTCAAGAGCTATGTATGGAGGACAATAAGATGCCCCCAAAGCCCCATTGGCGCCTGCCAACAACGGAACCCTAATTTCCCAAGAGGAAAGAAAGAATTAAGAATGGAATCATGGAAAGCACATTGAAAGGAGTAGCTCAGTGAAAAAAGAAAAGAAAAGAAAATCGTGACTCCAGTAATAATGAAACTTCAAATAACCTGTAAGGGGAAAGAATCATCAAAATATGGCTCAATTTACTTAAAATGATACTTTCCTAGTATGACGAGACAAAATGTGACTGCATGATCTATAAAGTAAAGTGGTGAAGAGACCCTGACTTTTTACCACTAGTGGTGGACGAGCTAGTGATAGTACTAGTAGAATTATAATAATAATGCATATAACAAAGACGACAACTATAATGCAGCCTATCCAATTAAGGTCTCCAACTTGTAACCTGCAAAAAGCAGACCATACAGCCAATGGCAGAATCCAACCATAAGATGAGCAGTAGAGAATTATATAATTGGTATATAGAAGAACAGAAAGGGAAGAGAAAAGATTTACTGATCTAGCAATCTAGTAAACCAATGATGTTGCAAGCCATACAAAAGGCAACCACAAAAATAAGCAATGCAGTTTAAGAACCTTGACACAAAAGTAAAATAAGTCCAAAGAAGATGAACTTTTGAAAGTGAAATAAAATAGAAGGGGACAAAATACTTTGATTATTGAACATGAGAAATGATGAAATATATACTATACCAAGCCATTTCAGAATTGCCAAAACCAAGCTGCGGTTGAGCTACATAACCTGGAAGGGCCATACCAACAGCAGGAACACCATGATGCTGGCTACCAAACTGCATAACTATAACAGGGCAAAACAAGATAGTAAGTAGTGATTAAAACTAGGTAACCATATACATTTTTTTAACCCAAAAGAAGCATTAACAAGATAGACGACTCAGTTGGTAACAGATTAATTAAACACACCTGGCAATAGGGCTGGAGTGCCAGGAAAACCTTGATCACCATGTGCAGGGCCCACAGCTCCAGGAGCTCCACTGGAGAGAAAAGAGCCCCTTCCACTTCCTTGGTTACTAATTTTTCCCTTTCCAGCCAATGGAGTCTTCAATTTATTTGAGTCTAAAGGTGGATCGGTCTCTCCATCTTCAGCCAAACTTGTGGATGAAGGTTGAGGAGTAGATGATGTTTGATTTACACTAGCAAACTGATGACTCAATTGCTGGGAAGGAATAATTAATGCAGGTTGAGTGTTTGTTTGAACTGGTCTCTGCGGAACAACTGGGGTCTGAATTTGAGCAGGAATCCTGGAACCTTGACGAAATGACGATGGGGATTCACTATTTGGGGGCACACCAAAGTTCAAATCTCTCCCTTGAACCCTGGAATTAGAAGTAAATCCTGAAGGACGCAATGCAGAATTGGGCACATTTTTCACAGCTGATTGAATAGCATCACTATAATATCGATTGTCATGACCAATAGAATCAACATTTGCTTTCCCTCTCAGGGATGGACCAGGTTGTGCCATCAAAAAACTATCATCCATCTGCGTGGAAGATGAAAGGTTCTTATAGGTACTTCCATTTTGCAAATCCCTTCTTTGAGGCACAGAAAGGTCTTGGTTGGATGAACCGGAGGGATAAAATGGGGGAGAAGCAGAATTTAAGCTTGAAGCAAAAACATGCTTCCTAGGAATTACAGGTTCTTGCTGTACATTTGAAGTTTGAGAAGACTGCCTCCCTGTACTAGCATTTGATGTGTGTTCCTGAGGGGTTGTGGATCTAAACATAACCCAAGAAACAAAATATTAATATAGAATCTACAAAACTGAAATAGCAATTTCTTTTGAAGATCACAGGATAAAAGGTTCTTTACTAACTGCTTTGGTGGAGTTGCAGGAATCTCAGAGATTTTCTTTGCAAATTCATAACGTCTAGGTCCTCTCCCTCTCACAGACTTTGGCACAAGGCTTTGGTTGTTGCCATCATCATGATAAGTATGAGATCTGCTACCTCTCAGATAACCTCGGTCAGTGCCACGTCTTCTACCACCTCCTCGACCTCTAAAACGACCTCTTGACCTTCGCCTTTCCTGAACACACACATTGTTGATATCTTTCTCGAAGGTAATTAAGGAAAACTAAAATGAAAGAAAAAATTGCGCAAAAATGTAATAGATGAGCTCACTTCATCACGATGTGAATCTTGCAAATTCATCTCTTCAAATCTATCATGCACCCAGGCCTGTTCATCTTTAGGATCCCATATTTTTCTCTGGTCAAATGTCCTTCTGGATTAACAAATAAGGAAAAATTAGGTCATCACTGAATTGGGTGCAGAACTCTAGGTTAGTATCAAAATTGGAAACAATACAGGCATTCTGATACACTCACTCAGGAGTAGCAACAGGTAATTTAATTGCTAATAGGGATTCATTGCAGTAAATACATCCAATAGAGTACACTTATAATCTAAGAAGCAAATAAAGAAGTTGGTATATGATTGACCAATTGTCACATGTAACAAATTATCATGTGCCTTCATTATATAATTATAAACTTAGATGAAAATAAATAATCGTAAAGTTGAAAGCAATAGATGGAATAAAGATGGACACGTAAAAATGAGTATCTAGTTATATTAAGATAACTTCTTGATCATTTTACTAAAGAATATCTACAGTGCCCAAGTACCAAGGAAATTCAAACTTTTACAATACTATCAAAGTAGAGTGGGAAAGCCATCACCTTGCTGAAAAAAGAGCACACAATAAAACAAGATGCACTAAAATAAAAGAACTGCAAGAAGGCAATGATCAAATTAAAAGCTACAAAGAGAAAAGGATCTTACCTGTGGCGTCCTCTGCCATTCTCCTGAAACCGGTCATCGTGCATATAGAAAGCCCCAGCCGTCGGCACAGCATACGGCTCGTTCTCCTTCTTCTCCTCCTCCTGCACCTCATCCTTTTCCAGACCGTTCGCAGCCTCTCCGCCCGGTACCTCTTCTACGAAATCCGACCCTAACTTAACCGTGCTCTCAACCTTTCGTGCAGAAATTTGCATCCCTACTTCCACTTTTGCGTCTTCTTCCTCCAACTCTTCCTCCAAATCCTCGTCTTCCTCATCGTAATCCTCTTCGTCGTCGTACACCTCTGCTCCGCCTTGCCCGTCAGAGTCACCATCGGATCCAATCCCAGCTCTCTTATCCTTCACCGGCGCCTTCCCACCGTCCGATCCCTCCCCATCCTCGTCGTCGCTCGCCTCCCGCCGCCGCATAGCCGGAAGCAGCGAGTCCTCTGGGTCGCTCTCGTACTCCACCTCTTCTCTTGTTTCCGCCATGAATCGACTCCCAGAGCCCAAACCCTAGCCCTTCAAACCCCCAAAACACACCCAATTACTCGTATTCGTAGCCGGAACAAGAAATTTGGATCAAACAGTCCCTCGAGATGATCTAGGGTTTGCGGAGAAGGCGATCGAGGACTTCGAAAGAAGAGTGGATTAGGAGAGGACAGAAAGCGAGAGGTTTATATTGCGAAGAGAAGAAACTATATTAGGATGTTTTCGTATAACAATTTAAATCGGGATGCAATTGAACCAAAGAGACTCGAAGTTAAACTTAACCAATGAATAGAGGGCTAGCTTTGTATGACGCGGTCTAATATTCAGAAGGCAAGTCCTATAAGTTAACTTTCCGGTGCATATAGAAATACGCGCACTTAAGTACGTGTCATCATATGGTATTCGGGTTTATCAAGTCAAACACCAAACTGGTGAAGAGTTCGAAGCGAGGAGGGTACCGTCTTTCGAGTGATGAGTTGGCGAATCCCCATTGGAATTACAAATTCTTGGTGTTATATCGGAAATCTGGGATTCTATTATACGTTAGATTAGCTTTACGTGGTGTCGGAGGAGATCTATGTGGCTTGGGAGTTGAGTTACGTGTAAATTAGAAGTAAAATAGACTAGTAATTTGGTGCATTGTTTAATAAATATAAAGAAAAAAATGATAATAATATGAAGGAAAAAAAATCTGAACCTGGTAATTGTGAAAGCCCTAGGATCTTGATCAGACGGATGTGATTAAAAAGAAGTCATGTATACAAGAGCCTGTCCGCCACCGAGACGGCCGTGGGTTAAAAAGCCCCGTTCCCGTAGTGCAATGGGCTGCGAAATCTCGAGCCTCTAGTCCTCAGTCTCCTCCACGATGCTCATCTCCATCTCCATCGCTACAGCACCAGAAACCCATCTCCATTGTTATGTTAAGGTCTCTCCTCCATGCCTCCTCCACCTGCTTCGCCAGCCTATCCCTCTCCCAAACCCGAATCATCCGGTTTAGAACCATCACCTCCTTTAATCTCGCCAAACCCATCTATCGAAACAAAACTAGTTGCAGTAACGGTAGTATCGCCGACGTTTTAGAGATTTTGGGTCCCTTTCATCTCATCTTCCCGACTTCCGAGGTGCGGCTCTACGTGCGTCTTCTTCGGAAGTCCATCAGATCCAGGGATTCTTTCATGGGCAGTTTGGTTCATGCTCACGTGATCAAATCCGGTTTCGATTCGGACCTCCTGGTATCGAATGTTTTGCTGGATATGTATGCTAAAGCTGGGAATTTTGAGGGGTGTATCAAACTGTTTGATGAAATGCCTGACAGAGATTTGATATCTTGGTGCACTTTAATTTCCGGTTATGCTAGTCATGGGTTTGAAGTGGAAGCTTTCGGCTTGTTCAGAGGAATGCATAGGAGTGGTGTGAAGCCAAATCATTTCGTGATATCGGCAGTTCTGAAGGCTTGTGCGCTTTCAAGAATTTCCGAGCTGGGCCTCTTGGTTCATGGATTGGTAATTAAGTCTGGATTAGGGGTTGATAGATTTGTAGAGATTGGATTGGTTGATACGTACAGTAAATGTGGAAATGTGGATGATGCACTGAAGTTGTTCTATGAAATTCCGATGAAGAATGCAGTCTCGTGGAATGCTATGATATCGGGTTATGTTCATAATGGATTTTTCATTGAGTGCGTGGAACTTTGCCGGGATATGTGTCGTGTGGGATTCGTTATGGATGTAGTGACCTTGCGAGTAGTCGCTTATGTTGTCTCTGTTCTTGAGATGGTAGAACTTTGCAAGAATATTCATGTCTACTCTATTAAAATTGGATTAAACAGGGATAACTTTGTGGTATCTGAGATGGTCAGGTTGCTAGCGAAGCTAGGAGAGATAGAGTATGTGGGAAAGCTTTTTAGTGCCGTTAAAAGGCCCAATGCATCCTTATACTCATTAGTTATCTCAGGATATCATTTAAATGGCTACAGGGAAAGAGCTGTGAAACTTGTAGAAGAGCTTCTTGTTCGGGATTCGAATCCAAGGGAAGGAGATTTAGTTTCTGTACTTAATCTGTGTCTTTTCAAAGAGGAGGTTACACAAATCCATGCCCATGTCTTAAAAGCTGGACATATTTCTTATATCTCTGTTGGCAATGCTCTAATCTCTATGTATGCCAAACTTGGAGAAATGGTGGATGCTGATAAGATCTTTCAGAAGATGCCAAATTGTGACATTGTTTCATGGACGGCCATCATGGCAGGTTTCACTCAGAGCCTTCAATTCAAAAGAGCACTTGATACTTTTAAATCTTTCAGTAAAACTGGAATGCTGTTAGATCAATATTGTGCAGTCACATTTATGAATATATGCGCTGGACTTCAAGACATAAGCAAAGGTCAGCAGGTTCATTCGTTGATTCTTAAATCTGGGTTAATATTTTCTGATTTTACTGCTGCATCTTTGCTTCATATGTATGCAAAATGTGGGCACATCAAGGATGCTGCTAGGATATTCTCCTATTCAATGTTGCCACAAAATCTGGTATTGACCAATGTCATGCTTGCTGGATATTGCTGGAATTCTCAGCCAAAAAATGCTCTTTTTCTCTTTTCTAGGGAGTACCAGTCTGGGTTTATTCCCGATCAGTTCACCTATACCACTATACTCGGTGCTTGTACTGATTTACAGGCAGAAGAGACTGGTGTGCAGATTCACTGTTCTCTTACTAAGAGTGGTTTTGAATTTTATGATGTTATTATTGGAAATGCTATCATAAACCTTTATGTCAGATGTGGATGCATCACAAGTGCTTGTAAATATTTCTACAGCATGAAAACATGGAATACAAGTTCATATGCAATGTTAATGTTAGGTTACATGCAGAACAGATGTAGCAGCGAAGCGCTTCAACTTTTCTGTCAAATGCAACAAAGTGGTCTACATGCTAACCCAGTTACCTTTGCCAGAATCCTAAGGGGTTGTGCTGACCTATCAGCTGTCTGTCTGGGCAAACAAATACATGCTTCCATTATAAAAATGGGGTTGGTTTCAGATGTTTACATCGATAATGCACTAGTGGGTATGTATGCAAAATCAGGAGATAAGGATAGAGGAAGAGGAACTTTAGAAGATACGACAATAAGAGGTGATCTGTTGTCTGGTTCCATAAATCCTGCCTATTCACAAGATGAGAACAAGGAAAATAATCTCAAAGCTTTTGGGCTATATACACTGGAGGAAGTGAAACAAGATCACAATAATTATGCTGATGTCAAGAACTTATATGCAAGTGCTGCTTCTCAGATCTATGAGACATCTCTTCCTGTAGATGTAGTTCAAAATTCTCTCAAGTTTGGTTCCTCTGTCTTGAATTCAAGTGATGATTTGTATAAAGACTGTATGATTTTCCAGAGTTCTGTGTTTGACAGGATATTAGCTAGAGAAGTTGTTCTACGCAACTATATGAATTCTGAACATGAAGAGAATGGATGTATACCTATTGAAAATTTCGAGGTGGTGCAGGAATCCACTGTAATTCCTGATCAAGTTGTTTTAATAGTCTTCTTTGGTGATAGTTATTTGAAGATGCTGGATGAGAGTATTCAGAGCTTAAAGTTTGTCAAAACATCACCATACAGAGGTTATGGAGTAGAACTATCTATGCTTGCTTGACAGACAAGTTAGCACAGAAGACTAAAACATGCATGCATAACCAGATGCTAGGAAAGTAAATTCTGCTTTGCAATTGGAGTCTAGCCTGCTTTCCAAAATCTGTACATATAAAAGAAGGTGGCCTGATATGAAGATCAGCGTGCGGTACTGGGGCAGAAATAGATTGAGTTTGACTGTACTTCATCATGACTAAAAGTTGCCATGGTACACACTGCACATTCATGAAAGGAGAAGCAAAAGGCTGGGAGACTTTATTACTTATTCCCCTGAAATTGGCATTGTTGTACTATGGAGAAAAGATACCGTAAGATGCATCCACACGAAACTGGAAGTCTGCAGGTACATCAAGTATTGAACACTGTTGCACTCAAGTGTTCCACTACCCAATCTAAGATTCTTCAGGTCTGAATGCAATAGTAGAGCTGGAGTTTATTCATGGCTTTCCCCTAATAGTGGACCAAGCATTATTGAAAAGCAGTAGCAGCAATCAGATTTCTGCAAAGTCAAGTTATATTCAACTGAACAAACACAAATCAGGTCTATACTCAATAGCATTGTATGTTCAACATACAATTTATAGAGGGGTCACCTCTCATCTTGCATTTTCATTAAATGCAAAAATGAACTGGCCTTTTACTTGGGAGGTTCAACTGAAGCAATGTAGGAGCACCAAAAGAATCTAGAAAGGTACACTCATTAAGTATCTACCTTCTTTAGAAGTTCCTTATATTTTTATATTATAAATTCAACAAACTTGTCAATCTGCTGCTAAATTTAATAGCTCTTAGTTGGACTTGCCTATAATTGCTTTTTCACAAGCAGGATGTGCACTGCTGGCTTTCATGACGAACTATTGAGGAAAAGAAATTATATAAAGGATTGACATGGTCAAGAGGTATTATCTGGTTTCGCAGGGTGCTGGAATCATGCAGAAGTCAACATTTTAAGAGGTATTTTATTATTAATTAATTATTTCTAGCTCATGACTTAACTTGGCAGGACAAAGTATTGAAATAGATGCCTTGAAAAGATTAAAAAATTAGAATATTGCATATTTGTTGATCTTTCACATGTTCTATTTCTTAACTTATTTTGTCATCTCATGAGTTCTTTTGTCCATGTAACCAGATAGTGCAGTTAATAGCATGTAATATAATATAGGCTGTGGAGGCTCTGGTTTTTCCCTTTGTTATTGCTTCATTTGAAGTACATTTTTTATGAAACATTTTCTTTCTTGTGATGAGGACATACAGCAAACAATAAAATAACTTACAGTACATGTGGAAAAAAAAGAAGATAGGTTAAATTCACAAGTGGAATGCTGGTCCTTAAGAGCACTACTGCAAAACTAAAAACTTCTTGTTAGAATGTGAATCCGTCCAAAATACAAGTATTATTGATCGACATATCTGCTGCATCTCATGTATTTTTTAGAAAATAAATGGGTACCAAATAGGACATGTCAAGAAGAAGCTCTGACAGTGGCATCTTGAATTGATGGTTGCTCAGTATTTCTATTATCTGCTATCTAGTGCTTGTTGGGAAATAGCTTGGAAGATGTTGAGATTTAGAAATATTACATGGAATCTCAACAAATTATTCACCCATATAGTACTTTGTGTGGAAATGTTAAAATGCTGTTTCTCAATTCTCAAGTATTCTTTCAAGTAATCATGTCCAAATATGCATGATGTTTACAAACAAGAAATCCTTCTCGTGAACTCTTCCTTGCTCTCTAATCCCAGAATTTCGTAAGAAGCACATCTTGCCATTTGTTATCCCTGTGAACTCCTCTGTAAACAATTTTAGTGTAGCAGATTGAACCCACATCTACTAATACATCAGTTCATAAGATAGTAGGTTACAATTAGTAAGTTTTAATGGGCTGACCATTCTCTGAATTGCATCCCATGTGCATCCGATGTTCAGCATTAACTTATTGGAGCTACCATGAACACTGAAATAGATGGTTGGTGATGTTTGCTAGACCCACTAGTCTGTGATCACATCTCTTAAGATAACCTCGATGCCAATCTGAGACTACTATTCTTTTCTACATTTGGATGACCTGAGAACTATAACATCAGCCATGCGTTCAAGATCTGACTGTATCCAGAGAGAGAGGCTATCGTTAACTAAATTATGCCGCATGTCAACACAAACCCTTCACCAACTATAAAACAATGCTTACTGCATAGCCATTTCCCCTCTGATTAACCCCATATTTTCTTTGGTTTTAGGAAAAGAAGATGGAGACACTGCACGCAAGGGTTAGCATGCTGCTTATTTTAATACTTATTGCTCAAAGCTCTGCTATGTCCTCTCAGGAATGCTACAAAAAATGCTATCACCAATGCAAAGCTATCCCTAGTATTTGTCATTCCAAGTGCTTCCTGAAATGTAAGTTGCACCCACCACCGGTTATTGATCATGGTAGCAACATGGTAGATTTTAACCCACCAAGCAGTCATCTTAACCCTGGTGAGAACTAGTGTTTTCATGCGCCTAATTTCATTTGTTCATGCACCATGAATTATTTGCCTTTTAAGCGTCAAACAGTTCTTCTAGGGGGAAAAAATTAACTGTTTATAAACTAGTTTGCTATTATGAAAACTTGTTATTTTGCTGTGCCACAGAGGGAAATCATATCGAGGCTCAAAACCCTGCATCAAATTGAGGACATCTCCTTGAGTGCGGCCCTGCCTGAGGGAGATCCGAGCACTCCAGCTTTTTTAACCTGAAGGTCAACGATAATGACAGTACTCGTTTCCTTGTAATAAAAAGTTCTATACATTGGAGTAATAAAAAGTTCGATATATATATATATATATACAGAGAGAGTTGTTTATAATTCTTCTCTTGCGAAAAGAGTGCAAAGCCCCTGGATTGGGCTATGATTGGTTCTCTTCCATGGCCACATAGTATAGTCTGTTGTGTCTCCATAAAGGCCAACCTCAAGTAAACACATTCTCATTTGATTTCTAGCTTACATGCATGTTAAAGAGGAGACAAAGCCATGGTGGACTTAAGGGGTTCAAGACGAGCAAAAAAGCACCAGAATAAATATTATTGACAGTTTATAGTAGCACTGACAAATACACTGAGCCTTCAACATAAGAAGCAGCAGAGCACCACAAAAGGACATCTTAATTCATTCAACAGAACAAGGTTGCAATTTACTCATCTTGCTACAAGTAACAATTCCGAAACTTTCGGCTAAGATTGTCACAAAATTAGCAATAATGCTGCTCTTAAACCCAACAAAGCGGTACGCCCATCTCCTTAAATCTCTCAACATGTTAGAATAGCCATTCAGTGCGAGGTTTGAAGCTCTCAAAACGTGCCTCAACATATATGAATCTAATTTATCCCTCTTGGTGGCAACCGAAGAGAACATCATTTGGCGTCAGATGCTCCCTGCTTCACACCTTGAGTTACAGAGCTATAGTTGCTCTCCTATGTTCCTTGATTCTTGAAGTGCAAAGTGGCACGCAGTAACTGCATCCTTGATGGAGAGGAACACCCAATCCTCTCCAATTACTTGAATGTACCCAGATGCCACCAACTTGTTTGCAACATCTGTCCTGGGATTTGTCAAAGCTACCTGCATACTCACATTGAAAGTTCCTTAGCTCTAGAAGATATAATTCTAAAACTCTTTTTAGTTTCACTTGCATATATTTACCTTGATCCCTCTTCGTACAAGATTCCTGTGGACTTCGTGTAACATTCCAATGCCTGTATTGTCAATGGAGGTCACACCTATAACACCAAGTGGATAAATTTATTAATGTGTATTAAGTTACCTCCTGTAGGTGTAGATAAACTCAAAAATGAGCTAAAATCAACTTAAAACATACCACCAAAGTCAACAATTACATATTGCAAATCTTCTCCATTCTTCCTGGCAATGTTCTCTTCATCCTCTACCCATCTTGCTATCCTGGTAGTATGATATAAGGTAATCAGTCACAAAGTTTTGAGAGCAATGCAGACTATGGTGGATGAAAGATTCATTCTCATTCCATACCTTTCCCTCAAGTAGCCAGCATTCACAAAATAGATAGGGGAACCCAATTGTAAGATTAGGATGTTAGAGAAACTGGTTGCATCTGGATACTGCTCTATGTCACGGAAGACTTCAGTATTTTTCACGTTTCCAAGCTTACATGTAGTAGGTCTAGCCACATACAGCAATGCCCTGAGTATTGACAAACCTACCTGTGAAAAAAAATCAAAACATATTTACTCAAGAAGCACCACAACTTTCCAAAGTGCAACTCTTCAGATATAATCCAAAATGACAATCCCTTATCTTTTTAAGTCCACAATTCTCTATCAGCTAAAGTTCTTCTGGGAGCATGGTGAGTTCATCATTACACATAAAGCAAGTAGACAAGAAACGAAGAGTAGGCCATTACCGAGACACCGAGGCCAATAACCATGGTGAATAGCACGACACCGAGAAACGCAGCCATGCAGATGCAGAAGTCGAACTTATCCACTTTGAAGAGGTGGCGAAACTCCTTGATTTCAATAAGCCCGATCATGGCGACTATGATGATCGCAGAGAGAGCGACCAAGGGAGTGTACTTGAAGAGAGGAGCCAAGAACAGCAAAACCAGCATTATGCAAATTGACATCACCACATTAGACATTGCTGTCTTACATCCAGCATGGAAATTAACAGCCGATTTCGAGAAGGGACCTAAAGAACAATGCTATTCAGTTTATGTATATAAATTAAGACAACAAATAGGCTAGAGCAATCAGCTTGTAGAGAGAGACTAGTGATAGAAATACCTGTCGTGAGATAACATGAAGTAAAAGAACCAACTATGTTCATCACCCCAAAGGCTATCATCTCTTTATTCCCATCTATTTGTTCATTCTTCATCATAGCTAAGCTTCTACCTACTGCTATTCCTTCCTGAGAGTGGATGAACAAGATGGTATTACAAGAAGAGCTTCAACGTCTACAAGGAAATGGAAAAGGAATGAGGAGATCATCTTCTTACAGCTAGTGCTAGGAACCCAGAAAGTAGTCCAGCTTTCATGGCAGTGCTGATATATGGAGATTGGAATTTCAATTCTGAAATTGAGATTGGATTAAGCCCCTTCTTCAAATCACCAACCTGTCATGCACTTATACATTATGGCAATCACTACTAATGTAGAAAAAGTCACTTTAGAACACTGAACAGAATGACAGAATGTCCAATTGGGTCTGCCAACTTTATGGTTCAACAAGAAACAGGATAAATCGTTGTTGTAAACCAAAACGATTCAGTAACATTCTGGAGGTGTAATGTTCTCTAAGAAATTGTGCTGAATCATATAATTAAAAGACAACCTACCCAAAGTGCCTGATTGTGGTATGCATGAGGTCGAAGTTCAATATGTCTTAAGTAGCCAATCATTTTATAAGCCTACATATATACCACAATAAAAAGGAAGAGCTAGTAGCTCATCTTACTTAGGATATATTTGGTTGCTAAAAATTAAAATTATAATGAAATGCCTAATTTTACTAAAGTAACTCTTTTCTTTAAAAAAAAAAAGTCAAAGAAAAATATACCGGAGTTATTTTTGGTAGGTAAAATAGTCACTCTTTAATTTAATTTCTGCAACTAAAAATCAAAATCAGAAAAGTTCTTAAAAGTGAGTATTTTCTTTCTCTACTCTAACAAACAAACACTCTTTCAGAAAGAGATTAAAATTTAATTTCAGGAATAACATATCCTATGTTGTTCTATTGATAGAGAGACCTGCAAAATGTATTCATCCTTGACTTTCGCCTGGCCATTTAGCAATGGAGAGGCCAAAGTTAATATCAGATTCAGGAATAAAGCATTTAACTTTCACCAATCATAATCACCATATTCCATTTATTCTTAACCCCCACCATAGGCAAATAAAAAAAAAAGGAAAAGAAAACAGAGATGAGGACGCTTAACTATAGGAATGCCATGATCCTCTCCGTGTACAAGAAACGCAAAAGTACCTCCTATCACAACGACCAGAAGTGGAGAAATTGCTGACACCCAGAATAGCTTTGGCATTTTTGTTCTCTGTAATTATTCCCAACCATAAATATATTATGCAATTAAAAATCTTAAGCCACTTTATTTGCATGTTTAGATACTGCAAAAAAGAAAAAAAGAGATGCGTTATACTCGCTTCCCCACTTACCAGATGCTTGGTGAGAAGTAAGAATGAAAGGAAGCATATGCCTAGAATTGCACTCTCCCAACTCCACTGTAAATAAATAAAACAAAAAAAATTAGAGGTAACTATCTCCAATTTGAAGGAATGAAATCAAAAAAGGTTAAGTTAGTGACACCAAAGGCATCACTGTAGTAGTTGGATTTTTACCAAATCCATGATGTTTGACTCCCAATTGATATTAAATTTAATATTTAATAAAAAAATTTATCAGAGCATTATATGTACATAGTCTATGACATATTGTGTTTTGTCTTTTAGGAGGATTGCTCTAGTTGTCCAAATATATATATATATATATAAAAGATGATTACACTTAGTCTCTTTAAATGATCACTATTTTTTATATAAATCTTATGTTATTTATATAAAGAATTGTGATAGTTCATGAGGGTTAAAAGTATAATTATATCTTATATAGAGAAAAAGAAGTTATCGAGACTGTAAAAAAGTTATCTTCTGGCATTTTGTGAGACATTTAAAGAGGGTATACATACAGGGAGAAGGAAAAAGAATATATGGTAACTTTTTAAATTTTAATGTATCTTTCAAACGTGGGACTATACTTAATCAAGTTACAGAGAGAAAGAGATAAAGAACAGAGAAACTTGATGGTTAAACTCATCACCTCATCCCTATAATGGAAGATCGAACGAACAACCGATATGAGATCGGTCTTGGAGGTGAAATGCGTCAAACCAAGCATTCCCTTCAACTGCTGCAGAATTATAATGATCGCCGTCCCTCCCATGAATCCAGAGATCACCGACCTCGATAAGAAATCGACCAATATTCCTAACCTGCGATCGAACTCTTTCCAATTGATCCACCAGCACAAACAATGCAAGTTTAATCCGTAAAAATAAACGAGGAGCAAGACCTGAAGAACCCTAATGCGGTCTGAAACACTCCGGTGAAAAACGCCGCGGTGTAGAAGATCTGGAGATACAATTGCGCGTTCGCCGTGGCGTCGACTTCGCTCTGGACCACGGACGCCAGAAGCAACGACGCCGCCGCCACCGTCCCGACTGCCAAATTCTTCGAACTTCCCAACACCGCGTAGATCAGAGGCGGCACGAAGCTCGAATCTGCCGCAATATATTGAGAGAAGAGAGAGAGAGATATTAACATACATTGTTAATATGGCAATCATAATTATTCATATAATTAGTAGTCTCTCTTACATAGGCCGATGATGGGTGGAAGGTTGGCGAGGCGGGCGTAGCTGATGCCCTGCGGGATCGCGAGGCTGGCGATGGTGACGCCGGCGAGGATGTCGTACCGGAGGTCGGCGAGCGAGTACTTTGGGCCCCATTCGAGGATCGGGGCGAAGTACCTGAGCGTACTCCACGTCCTCGCCCCGGCGGATAGCTTCGCGAACCCGCGAAACGGGTCGTCGGGGAAGAATGTCTCCTTGAGTCTTGACTTGAAGGCCGAGACGAAGGTCTTATTCCCCGACAAGTTAACCTTATGGCGGTGCTCTCCCATCGTTCTCATGGCGAAGGAGAGAAGAAGAAGAGAGAGAGAGAGTAGTTCTGATTGGGTTGGTCGACAGTGCAGCGCGGAGACGTGGGTAGTTATATAGAGAGGGAAAGGCTTGGGATAAGCGTCGGGTGGACACGTGGCAGGAGGTGGCGGCCACCATATATAGACATCAACTACTTATTAGGTACGTTTTAAGTCACCCTTAGTATGAACTCTTTGAATAACTATAGATTAAGAGTTAACTTTTATATATTTTTTTTCATATTCTAACCTATAGATTAAACAACTGATTTAGAAATAAACTACATACATATATAATTTCCTGTGGTAAGATAAATTGCTCTCGTTTGAACTAGTAGCCCTTAGGAGGAATGGCCACAGAAATCTAAATGTCCTTGTCTTTTTAGTTGAATTGGCTTTCTTAACTAGTGTCATCAAAGACAAACTGAGTTGGCAGCTCTTGATAAAGATGGGGTCTGCATCAAGAAACAACATCAGGGTCTTTTGTTGTTTTGTTTTGTCTTGATCTTGATATATGAGCAGTACTAAAACTCCGACCAACGTGATGATAAACTACCAAAGTGAACGATTGAAGAAATGGTCATCTTGAGGTGTATCTGCACCTGGGGAAGAACTCTTCCAGGTGATGAGAACTGGACATCAGTTTCTGCACGGAAACTATATATATATATATATTGAGAGAAATATTACAATCTCTTCTAAGCTTCTTATTTATGTGCATACTCGTCTAAATATAAATGTGATGATATTTTATTAGGGAAGAAATAAGAGTTTTAAGGATCGCATCTATAGAAAAACCAAATCTTTTGATTGAAGTACATGCATATACAACGTAAGGTCAAAAAGACAATTGCCACTTGCAATAAAATGAAGTTTAGGTTTGCTTGATAGGAGCAAACAATTATATACGAGCAATTATATAGCTTAAATTTGTCACTTTTGTTCTTCTACGACGTACCAAATGAATGCATTTTATTATTACAAAGATCCTAGGATAGATAGTGGAATATGACAGGTCTGATTAGTTTTATACGTTAGCCAATTCGTGTTTATCGATAACGTTGAATTGATGATAACACCGCGTCTAAATTCTTCTGCAATCATTGACGATATGATACCATTGCTTCTAAACTTTTCTTCAATCATTGGTGATATGATATCATTGCTTCTAAAATCTGCTTCAAGAAAAGCACTAGTCAATGCATGCTTGTCTATTATTGTAACCTGCTTCGATCTATTGCTTTTATTACTTCAAACCTAACACAACGCTTCAGTTAGATAGTCAAGTACGCAAATTAAGAACAGGAGCTCAAATTAGACACTTAAGTTGACTACTTGCAACCCTTACTTTTATGGCAACGACTGGTGAATCTTTGCCCACCTTAGACACTCCTTTTTTACTTCAAAACAGTCGCTCTTTTTTGAGGTATGTCTCCCTTAGATTTCAATAGGAAAAAGAAGGCCAGATGTAGTCTAAATTTGTATATATAGATATATTTTTTTCTACTGTCCTACGTGTACTTTTTCTCAAGATCATGACCAGAAGACAGGAAAATGATCTAGTAGTGTTAAATTCATCAATATTCTTATTGCAAGTAGGATTAATGGCGATCTAGGTCTCTTAGCTACGGCACTATATATAGAGTTTGTATTATAATTGAGTAGTGTTTTTTTGAGTTGACAGGTGACTGCACTTGATGCTAACCACATCTACTTGTGAGAAATTTCGAATATTGGGTGTTATATATATATATATATATATATTTTTTTTTTTTTGTATCAGTTTATCATTATACTAGTACAATTGATGATTATCTTCATATATGTTTTCTTTTTTGAATTTAAGCACACCACCTCTTGTCTTTGTGATCTAGATCGATTTCTAATTCTTAACATTTTCATCCAAAACTAATAGGTTAATTGATGCTTAGCTAAATAACTAAACTATTCCTATCATTCTGGAATCATACTAATTTTTATTATAAGGGTAAGTAAATCTTTTCATGTTGCTTTAGTATAAAGTGGTAGTTAGAAATATTCCATTTGTCCTCTTGAATAAGGAACCGACAAGCATTAAATCCATGAGGTAGAAGATGAAGAGATGCAGAAAAAAAGTTATAATTTCTGTCAGAGATGAAAAGGAATCAATAGATTATAATAAAAGAAAAGGCCTTTTCTTTCCTTGCAGATTTTATTACTTGTTGAAAAGAGAAGCTATATATATATATAAAGAGGCTATCAAGAAGACAATATATCAAAGAATCCATTTCCTCTAATCATATTCCAAATTCCAATCCCTTCAGAATACAAAATATTAAGGTATCATGATGAATTACTTTAATTTCCTTTTGTAACTAATACTTTGTATTAAACAACATAGGTGTGTGAAAATGGAGAGTCAAGACATATCCATTTTCACCCAACTCCACTATAGAGAATTGAATCTAGCTAGCTGGAGGAAAAGTATGCCTAATGATCTATATTCTTCATCCTTTTATTATATATACTTTGAGACCTGCACAAAAAAAAAAAAAAAAAAACCTTTTCAAGATTGTTCGAGATTGTTCAATGTTGTCTTTTTTCTTTTTGACAAACATGACACATCCTCTACTTTATTGAAACTTCATTAGCGGCACAATCTACCCACCAAAGTTCCTCTAAAAAAGAAAATTTGTTTCAAGATTGTTTAACCGATACCGTTTGTCATCACCAAATACCACCTACATCAATAATTAAACCCCTTTAAACTCTTCTACAATTGCTGCTATGTGTAAGACTTCGACGTTAAATTATTGAAACTTAATTTTATATTTATTGAAAATTAATTAGGAGACCATATATGAAAGAAATATTTGTTTGGAGAGGTATATACATATACAAATATTAGCTTTAGAGAGATATATATACTTCGATAAAGAAATTTTTAGGGCTATCACTAAAGAACTCCTAATAAAAATATGGATACATAGAGAATTTCTATCGATCCCCTCTATTTTTATCGGAAGCGGTTATATTTATACTGAAACGGGGATAAATTATAATTATATGAAGTATTAATTTTGACCACAAAATTCTTCACACTGTCAACTTCTTTTGTACCTACCAAATTGGCCACAATGGCCATGACATGTATCCACATCATAAAGTCCAAGGTTTGGATTAAATTACATAAGCATGCCTGATTTTTTTTTGGTTTTAATATCAAAATCTACACTTTAAGTGCACTTCATGACTTAGATTACTTCATGGGATGATAGATTTAGGTGGATCTTATATGATGCAATGGGCTAATTTTTCTTTGCTCACTCTTTGGGAAGTCAATCAAGTTCTAGAAACACATGCCTTTGTTTAAAAGGAAGTGGATTAATATCCTAAGCAAACCCTACCTCATTGACTGCATTAGGTATTTTTGAGGATCGTTTGACTCTTAACTATATATTTAACAATTTATAATTGAGAGTAAAATAGTTATTAATTATTTCGTTTATGCCCTTCACCTAAAAGTTTTTTGTGGGCTTCTCAGTACCCGATATTGGGCCGGTCCGGCCCATTATTCCGGCCCTTATGCTCGTTCTTATCGGACCCGGATCCACCGGTGGTGCGCTACGTAGCTCCCGGCACGTATCGGTCGGGTAACAGGTCACCATCCCAACCGCCACCTGTCAAAAAACCGTGGCATTCGGACATCATTTGCCTTTTTGGAACTCTCTGGAAACTCCGGATAGTTTCGTCACCACCTTTTCATCCCCCCTCTTCCACTCTTTGTTTCTTGTCTCATCTCCTTGATTAGATAAATCCACTCTACGATCGAGCGAAGCGAAGGCGATTCCGATAACTCTCTTCGCTATAGGAGTTCTTCGACTTGTGTAGAAGTTCGTCTGTCTTGCAGTTTTTATCCGTCTTTTCTTAATCGATCTGAGTTATATTCTATCTTTTCTTACATCTAGCATAGGTAAACAACTTTGGGCAGTCTAGGCTTTGGTTCATCTTGTTTTGAAATGCTATATTGATGCTTGTTGAATGTACTGTGGCAGGATCGTCTGATTTTGATGGTTATTAGTTTGTGATTGGAAGCATTGAAGTGTTGATATGTGATGAAACTTGAACAGTTTGTAGTGGTTTATAGTCGTAATTATGAGTTGGGTTCTAGGATCTTGTTGTCTGTTTCTTCGTGAGTATAAATTTTGGTTTATTGTGTCTGTGAGTTTGTGTGATGAAATTTGAGTAGGATTATTTGTAGTTGGGCATGTTGTTGTTTTCTTTTCCTTGCAATTTAGTTATGCTCTGCAATTGTGCTTGTAGAATATTGCTGTTTGTCTCTTGTGGTAGAAATCTTTGATTCTCTTTTTGCATGTTGATATTTGTGCTTCTTTACTCTGGTGATGGAAGGAAAATTTATGCACATTACATGGTTGACTTGTGTGATCGTCGACTCTGTTTGATAACGTGACTTCACATCACATTGAGGCTATATGATTATGGAAGTAGTACGTCTGTGTTGTTGTATTCAGGATAATTGTTTGGAGATGTCTAAGCATGGTGCTTCCATTCAATGCCATGATAATAAGAGGTCATTTTGTGGAGATGATTAATTTTGTAACCAGAGATCGAAATGCCTATTGGGATTATCATTAGGGCCGTCTGAATTGCATTTTGTTTTAACGCTTCTTTTTCTCTAGAAAAAAAATTGTTTTAAGAAAAGCTTTTCTAGATATGGAATTGGGCCTTTGATTTTGTGATTACGTTGTCATTGCTTGAATACTCCCTGATACTTGCTAGTTTCTGAAAAGGTTGGAATGATTGCTGTTAGTATTGGAGTTGTTATTACCTAAATTTCTAAGATTTCTTTTATCACTGACACTAATACTGACTGTATTTTAACATGATTCAGAAATTTAGTTTTGAGAGTAGCTGTTGTCATCATTTCAATCCTCCGCTGTCAGCTTGAGTGTTTATTGCCCCTTTTCTTTCTTTCTAAAGCTTGCTACGTGATGACTGATTTTGCATTATATTGAGTCATTGACATTGTAGCACTTATTTTATATAGAATTATGATCAAAATAGATCCTGTATGCATGAAAAGAATCCCATTGTTGACTTCAAGCAGTGGGGACTAAAGGCTTAGTTAGTTACTGCATATGATATGTTGGGTTCTGAAGTAGTACTTACACATATTTTATTAGATGCAATTGGTCAATAAGGAAGCTAGTATAGTTTCCTTTTTTCCAAGTAGCAACTGTTAGATAGTGCACTCCTGCTGCGGTATTTCCTTGATATCTGATGTTATCTTCTATGTGTTGGGGAAGTTAGCAGCTCAGCGCATTGTTTGCCTAGTGGGATATGAGTTTGGAAATTTCTAGGACTAACAAAAATATGGGACCTAGCCGAACTGCAGGAATAAAGCAACTGATCCTTAACTCTAACCAAAATTATCTCATAATAGTTCACAAGCATCAGTTATGCAGAAATTATTGGTTGGAATGTGTTGCCTCGCTTAAATTTGGATTTTTTTTCTTATAAGAAATCTTTTAGTAAATTTCTATAAGTAGTACTAATTGGTCCTTTTTTTAATTTAGAGATCCTCTCGTATACTCTTTGCTTTCTTTATAAATATGTTTAGCATTCAAAGCTAAACCATTTTATAGGAAATTCAAATTTTATTAATGGAGGACCTTTAGATGTGTTTTCTCCTTTTTTTATACATAACATCCTTTTGAGATTACTATAACAAAAAAATATTTTGACAAGTACCAAGTCATTAGAAAAATTGCCTCCCAATCAAAATTCCTGGCTCCGTCTCTGCTTATGTGTGATGTATTGATCATCTTTTCTGGTGAGCAGCAAATTGAGGAAATCTGATGCAGGTTACTTTAGCAACCTTGTACATTTGTACTTGGTTGCGATCAGTTTGTTGATGGTGATCTGCGTATCTAGTAGGAAAAGATAGGTTGATCTTCAGGATTTTGTGTCAGTAATATGTTAGGTAGATTGGGTAACTGAAGAAACATGAAGCACCTATACATTTTGAACGAAACCAGAATGGAGAAGTGAATGAATGAACATTGTTAATGAAAGGTTTGTATGTAAAGTTCAACAGAAGTTTTGTTGAAGATGAAGCTGATGGCTACCAGAGGTAGGCTTGCTTGCACATTCTCAAACAATAAGGAATTCTTAAACTAACCATCTAAATCTCCACACCTTTTCGTCGCCCCCATATCACTGTTTTCTTTTCCTTCCCTTTTTCGCATTTGATGCTGTGCATGTTGCTGTTGCCAGAAACTGGGGCGATCTCTTGGTGATGCACGTTTTGTTCGATATGCTTTTGGACCACTTCAAGGGACAAAGTGATTGGTTAATTAATCATAAACTATTCTCAGCTCACAGCTCAAGTGCCCTTCGGTGCAGCTTATTACTGTAGCTGTGCTTGTTCTGATGACTCAGTCTATGGGAGTTGTGCTGATTGAAGCTGTTCAACATTGTTTGGGTTTTGTGCTTGATATGATTTGGTCTACACTCTACAGTACTCAAGAATCCAAGATTAGCAATCAGTGATTTCCTCGTTGATAGGATGTCTGACTGCACTCTGTACTAGGAACATATCTCTAAATGTCATCATATTTGCAGGTGTATTTGTTGTATTTCCGTTGCCATAAATACTTTTGTGGCTAAAAAGAAAATCAAGTCACATGGGACGTGTGGAAGATCAAACAGAGTCCCCTATTGGCCAGCATGTGCCGAACCTGCAGAACTCTACATCATCTGCTGGAAGATGCCCAACTGTGGAACTGACAGAAGACTTGAACTTGGTTTCTAAGGAAAAACTGGAAAAAGGGGTTATGCAGTATGGGTATGTTCTGTCTTTGGTTCATTAACTTGCTAAGCTTTTTCAGACCCCATTTTTCCTTTCTGTTATATTGTTTAACAACTTAGTTTGAACTATTTCCACCCTCAGATCTATCTGATAAGATTTTTGTGCTATATTTTTTATGTTTTAATCACCATTCCTGATTACTGCAGATGCATGCATTATCGACGAAGATGCCGGATACGGGCTCCCTGCTGCAACGAGATTTTTGATTGCAGACATTGCCACAATGAGGCAAAGGTTGGTCTAATTTTGGCTTATACCTTTCCTATATGCTATCTTGTCATTTACATTTGCATAAGAAAGTTGAGCCTCTATAGACCATGTTATCCTTTTAGGATCAAGATTATAGCCATTGTTTAAGTAACTTATTATGGACTTGAAGCTTTCACTTAAAGTAGAGGTTCATGTAAGATATAATTACTTTTCATGAAGAAAAATAAGAGGATAGAGTATAACCCACTCACGTTCTTTAAGTGTAATTACTTTTGCCACTAACGAGAGAACAAAATCGCATAGTTTCCTATTAATATAGATTGTCTATAGCAAACTACAAATCAATGGTGTTGTAGCTTCCATTTTACATGCAACAACATCAGCATTTGCCTCTTTCCTTTTCAAAAAAAGAAAGAAAAAGTGCCTGATGAACTTTTTCCTTTTTCTTTTTTGCTTTAATAGGAAAATTATTAGTGATTTAATTTCTTTACTTTTATGCTTTATTGCCTTTTTGGTTGGTGTTATCTTGGCTTATGGCTTATGAAGGAGATGTAAAATAGGTTCTGCACATATTTTTTTGGTTAATCTGCCTGAATATGAAAGTGTTTACTAACTGTTGGCATGTCTTGTAACTCTCAAAATGTTTGGCTTGTATGGAACTAGTTATAAATATATTCTTTTGGCAGAACTCAATTGATGTTGATTGGATGAAGCGACATGACCTCCCTCGTCATGATTTGCAGCAGGTGTGCTTATGTTTCATTGTATATCTTTTGTCTTTGAAAAATGTTACAAACTAAGCAGATTCACTGAATACTTTATCCTGTGTTATAACTTTTCTCAGGTCATATGCTCATTGTGTGGCACTGAACAGGAGGTAAAGATTTCAGTACTGTCTACATTTTATCTTCTCTTGGCATTATTTCTGTAGCATTTGGGATGAAAATCTTTTGAGATTCTTAAATACCTGAGGAAATATGAATTTATTTGGATATTTCCTTGCAACAAATATTTATTGAAAAGAAATTTGTGCCCGACAGTTTTTAGGTACTTGTGGAGAGAAATCTATCATCCCTCTAAAGTAATACCCTGACTTTAATTATGCGTAAGCTAAAAAATTCTTTTCAGAATCACAAACTATAACTGATGGCATGTACCCAACTTAGTTTTGTTGGTTTAACTTTCTGCAAATTGTGTGGACTATATAATCATGATATTTCATAGACATGCTCAGTCTCTACTTTCATGTAAACATGCCATATCAGTGGAAATTTTCTGACAGCTGATCAAGTTATTGGCTTGCGATAACTTGTGCTGGTAACAGGTACGGCAAGTTTGCATCAACTGTGGTGTATGCATGGGCAGATACTTTTGTGAAACTTGCAAGCTCTTTGATGATGATGTCAGTAAGAAGTTCAGATATTAGAGATCGTCCTTTCTTTTTTGTAAAATTAGGAGTATATTCATCTGTAGATAACATATCTTTTGTGTAATTGTTCAGATATTAAAACAACAGTACCACTGCAATTATTGTAAAATCTGCAGGTATGTTGTTAATGTCCTGTTAATGATTTATCCCTGAATTCTTACTTATTTTTAACATGTTGAATCAGTATTTAATCTAGTCTTTCCTTTTTGTTTTATTTGACAGAATTGGTGGGCGAGAGAACTTTTTTCATTGCTATAAATGTGGTAATGCCTTCTTCTTATGTGGTTATATTTAAGCCGAGGTTCTTTGCTTTATTATATACAATAATCTAGATAAATTATGTAGATGGGTCTGTGTTACGTCCTCTTCTGGACAATTGGAGAACCAAAGCTTTAATCGATTTTATTTGCTTTTTCTTTGCTTTCTTTTTTGGTTGAGGGTTAATATGGTTTACAGTAGCCCAGTACTATGTAATCTGACATTTGATTAATAGATATTAATTATACTTACTGTACTTTATCTTGTCAACTATCTGTATTCTTGATTCATTTCTAATGGAAGATCTAGCTGGCCGTTATTACTGCAACTTTTATAGATCATGGAATTGGGTTTTCCTTAATTCATATGTTTTTCTTTAACTTGGTCCTCTGGTACTTTTGTTTTACATTCCTTAAAATGCCTTTGATGTTTTTGCCAACTATTATGCAATCCACAAGTTTCTGTGCTATGAGTTGCTGACTATTTTTCTTAAAAACTGTAGGCTGCTGTTACTCTATTAAACTGAAAAACAGCCATGCATGTGTAGAAGGTGCAATGCATCATGATTGCCCTGTATGCTTTGAGGTGAGGTTTCGTCAGTCTTCCCTGTTCTCCATGCAACTGGGGCTAGTTTTCTGGTGTTTTTATAAAATTTTAGATGATCTTTATAAATGTATTCGAGATTGCCAACTTAAGTGCCTGACTATACCAATGGTTTGCAGTATCTTTTTGATTCCAGAACTGATGTGTCTGTCTTGCCATGCGGCCACACTATCCATGTGCACTGTTTGAAGGAAATGCAAAAACACTTGCAGTAAGTCCATAGCTCCTTGCTTCTTTTTCCCACTGTCTAGTATATAGAGCAACAAATCTTACTTTATAAGAAAAATCTTTCAGGTACGCTTGTCCTCTTTGCTCCAAGTCTGTGTGTGATATGTCAAAAGTATGGTGGAAGTTGGACATGGAGATAGCGGCCACACCTATGCCCGCATCTTCCCAAAATAAAATGGTAAGATTTTTACCCAGAGTGCAAAACTATTTCTGTTTGTTACTCTACCCTTACATCCTTTGGTTTATATGTTATTTTTGTGACTTGGGACTTCAATCTTTTCTTCTCAAGTGCCTCTCATTTGTTTCTCTAATAAGCGGGACAAGAAACTTGAATCTCTACTAGCTTGGTTTTGCTTCATAAACTTTGAAAAGCTTTGAGAATGAAGAGAGCAATTTATAGACTTGTTGCCCTGATGATCCCAGGTTCGCATCCTGTGCAACGACTGTGGAGCTAACTCGCAAGTCCAGTTTCATGTGGTTGCCCAGAAATGCAGATACTGCAAGTCATATAATACTCGTCAAATTTAAAACCTGGACGCTTGATATTTGTCGTGATGCTTGTCAAGAGCTTGTTACCTCGGGCTGAGCGAATGGGAGGATCGAATTGTTCCTTCAGCTAATATTTTGCTGTATGTCGGTGGAATCAGCATCTCACCTATTCTTGTTGTGCAATGCAATAAATTAATGCGTTTTTTCCTCGTTCTCCGCTGCTTTCCTTTTAAACCTTTCGAGGGATCACATTGCCGTGTACTTTACTTTGGCTACTGTCGCGTAGTCCGCTTCATCGAACTCGAAATTGTAAATCTTGGTGCTATTTATTTATGTCTCATTAAATCTGCAAATACACTTATCTTGTGACCGCATAGCGCAGTGGATTAGCGCGTTTGACTTCGGATCAAAAGGTCGTGGGTTCGACTCCCACTGTGGTCGATTCAGCTAACTATGCAATTGGCGAATTTATTTTACTGTTTTTGTTTTTCAATAAACAAATCATTAAATGTCTAAACAAATCGTTAATAAGTACCTAACCTAAAGCTTTCTCTAACTCGGTAGAAAATTCATATATTTGGCCCAAAGCTATGCATCTCTAGTAGTAAACTAGTAAGCCCGTGCCCAACGGCCCAAATTTCCCTGCACGAATCGTAAGGCAATCCATCACTCCCGAGCTAAAAACCTACCTAAAACCTCCTCCCTCCCTCCCTCCGTCGCCGTCTTCGCTCTTCTTCTGCCCTCCAAATGTTGCTCCGCCGCTCTCCCCAAGCCCTAAAAACCATTACCCTCCTCCTCCACCACCACCTCCGCCCTCTCTCCACCTCTGCCGCAGCCCTCCAATTAGAGGACCTCTCGCCTCCCCTCGACTACCTCGAGGGCTTCCCTCGACCCGATCCAAAACACGCGGAGACTATCCTCGCGATCCCGCGATCCGGATCGGGGAAGAACGTGTCGGCAAAGGAGAGGAAGGCGTGGCGAGTTCCGAGCATCGTGTTCGAGCAGGCCAACGGCCAGGAGGGCGGCAACAAGCGCCTCATCTCTGTCCAATCGAAGCAGATCAGAAAACTCGTCGACCACGTCGGGCGATCGTTCTTCCTCTCCCGGCTGTTCGAGCTCGAGGTGTGGTCAGAGGCCAGCGGGGAAGGGGAGCTCGTCGAGAAAGTCCGCGTCTTGCCCCGAAAGGTATGAAGTATTCCACTGCTACTTGACTTGATACTGATCGAAGCAAAATATGTACATTCCTTATGATTGTCTTTTAAGATGTGCTCTAAGTAACGTGATTTAAGATGGGAAGATTTGAACTTTTTGGCATCAAATTGTGGAGGAAGTGGAAAAGGGTTAGGATACTGATTAATAGAGATAACATTGCGCTTGCGCTTGTTCAATGTAAAGTCCAACCTTAATAACTGAATATTGATCTAATCAATAGTGAAAATTATAATGTCAATCCTTTCAAGTAAAAGTTTCACCATCCTGTTCAATTATCCATCCTCGAGAATCTCAACAGATTATTGGAAAATTGGAATAACCTCGCCTATATATGTAGGAATCAAAGTGTAAATTTGACCTGAGACAGGGTTTTTGATGCAAGTCTGTTATTAATGTTGAGTAGCTTATGCTGTTTTTAGGGTTTAATTCTGTCAATTTTCTAAAGCAGCATGAGCTACTTCAGTAAAATAGCTTCATCATTCGTCCTGCTTGACCCAGCTTAATCCTTGTTTATAGTGCAGAGCTCATTGCTAGAGTTTATTACTTTTACTATAGTGCAAATTGTGAACAATTACATCAGCTATCTTTGGTGTTCTTACCCCCCGTTCCAACTTAATTTCTATTAGCAATCTTAAAGATTATTTAGAAACAAGAAGCACAGAACAGTGACACTCTTTTGTTATTCTCTTTTGACTAGAGAACTTGTTCAGTTCATTTTACATTGCTTGATATAAACACACACTTAAATTCTGCCATTAATAGTATCTTCATTGCTATCTGACGTACACCCTCTTGAATGTGTTAGCTACATCTTGATGCGGGCACTGATGCTCCTCTCAATGTGACTTTTCTGAGAGCTCCATCCTCTGCATTGCTCAAAGTTGATGTTCCTCTTGTATACAGAGGAGAAGATGCATCCCCTGGACTTAGGAAAGGTATGTTGTACTAAGACTACATATTTGTCTGAATATAGTTGCATGCTGTGAGGTCTTTTTAGACCCTAACCAAATAATATGCAAAAGACTAATTGATCTGAATACTTGTGCACAGGCTTATCAGTAGCCTAGATAGTATGCTTTTCACATCAAGCTTATGTTTTGTTATAGTAGAGTAGTAGACAATGTAAAGTTGTAGACTACCAGTTTACCACTGAGAAATTTTAGATCTCTTACTTGTCTACCAGTAACTACAGACTAGTGATCCGTAGTCTTATTTAAATTTGCTTTCCCCCTTGTCAACACTCTTTGAATGTCTATAGGAACTTTGGAGGTTGCTTTGGATTGCATGAGCGTAAGTTGCATCCATTGATATAGATAACTCTACCTACTAGATTTTATTGGTCCCATAACGAGCACCTCCCTTGCCTGATTTTGCTGTGGACTGAAACCTTGCACCTACTTTAAAGGATTGCCATAAAATTGACAGCTGACTTAGAAGTTTCAACACTTTGTGGAGTCCTGTCAAGGTTAAGTTGAAATCTCACTGAACTCAACCCATATTGGTGGTAACTCACTGAACTCAACCCATATTGGTGGTAAGAGGCTCAGATGGGTACTTCTTTATAGTACAAGGCTATAAGCAAGGTTTTAGGATCATAGCACACCAATTCTCTCACTTACTCAACCTATGAGGAATTTAACCTGTCTGAAACAGAAGTTTTAAAAAAAAAAAGTTCTCAGCATCAACAAGAACTGCTTGCTCTTTCTTCAATTTTAGTTCTCCAAAGTTCGAGCCTCTTATTTTCATCATTGAATGTACCACTGCTGAGTCATGAATTTCTAGCATGCACAGAACAAAAAAGAAACTTTTGCTCTATTTACTCATTTATTTGTTTTGACACCTTATATTATTTGCCAAAGAAAAGCTCAACTTACAACATGCACTGCAGTACTATATATATATATATATATATATATATATATATATATATATATATACCTACATGTATATTTAGTAAATTCTCTCTTGCAGCAAATGCGATATATTCTGGAACGATTATTGGTTGTATTCCTATTTGGTTGTTCATATTATCTTATTTTTAACATTTCAATTGCCTTTCTGCCAATAATTTATTCTGTAATAAATTGACATTTGCAGGGGCTTACTTCAACACCATAAAAAGGACAGTCAAGTATCTTTGCCCTGCTGACATTGTCCCACCATACATAGATGTTGACATAAGCGAATTAGATGTTGGCCAGAAGTTGTTAATGCGTGACCTCAAAGTTCATCCTGCACTACGCTTGCTTCACTCACCAGATCAACCTGTTTGCAATATTATAGGATCGAGAGCACCAGATCAGAAGAAATCAAAATGATTCTCCTGATACACTAGTCAGATGAGTCATCATCAACATAATAAATCTTTCAATTCTCATGCTCGGAAAGAGTAGCATTATACAGGATATCCCAGTTGAAAAGAAATTCTCCTGTTGCACAAAATGCTGTCCATGGCCATCCACTATATTATTCCAAGCATGTACTCTTTAAATTGCAATTCGGTTGTACTACTTGCTGTATCATGTGGAGATACAACTGAGAAATGTAAAAGCGAAACCAAGGTGTGATGGAACAAGCTTGCCTTCCTCTGCTTGCACGTTTCTGTTCTGCTTTATATTTTATCACTTTATTTGCCTTGCTTGTTTACTCTTTGAAGAATATGGTCTATATGAGATTATAATGATATGTTACAAACTATACTTAACATGAAACTCACTGTGTGATAACTAGAAGATTAAGAGGCTGTTTATTAGTTTTAAGGCACGCAGTGAGATGTTCTGGATTTATGCTCGTCAGCCTTGATGTGTTGTCGAACCATGTCGCCTTTTCGCCCATTGTTTTCCTTGAAAGAAGCCAACTTTGGAATCTTTGGAGCATGTGTCAGGAGTTCAGGACTGCAAGGGGTCGGAGCTACAGGACAACACAAGAGTCCATCTTCACAGTTTCTTGGGTGGAAAAAGAATGGATTTCGAGGAGATTGCTATGGGTAAGCTTTTGGTACCATCCATATGTAGATATAGAGATCTGCAGAGTTTCTAAAGTTAAAAGGGTTTTGTTAGGATAGTTGAGAAAGAAATACTCTTCTTAGGTTTGAAATTTTTTAAATCACCAACATAGCCTACCAAGATCTGTAATCACAGCAAACTATTCCATTGATGTAGAAACATGAAGTTTTTGAGATGCAGAAGGTTTCTATTATGTGCACATGTACATTTGAATGTGTGGGCTTTGCTTCTAAGGGAGGTCTTGTTGTATGATAGCACAAGTTCAAGTAAAAACACACTTCACCAAACTACTCCAATTTGGAATAAAGCTGGAAATAAACAAGACATCACCAAACAAAAGGATGATATTATATTGGAGTTGTTCCATATTGAATGAGTTACATTCATTTGGTTCATCAACAACCATGAGATAAAAGGAAAATTAAGGCCATATAATGGCGATTGCCTCTTCATTCAGAATAATAAGTAGAACGAAAAGGTTTACACTAATTCATATTTTCTTCGGCCATATTAACCTAGGAAGGACTCTTAACAGACTCAATAATGGCACACACATTGCTACAAGCAAACAGCTGAATGTACACAGTGATCATTCACGGCTGCGAGAAATTAACATAAACAGCTCTTACGATATGAATGATCAAGCTGTTCACCTTGGCTTTTCTTTTTTGTGCTTAGTGATTGATAGGTTGGAAGAGACAATCTTCAGAAAAGAACGGATCAGGAGAACTAGCAGAGCCTATCATGCACTCCTCTTCCTCAGCTTCCTCAGCAATAAAATTCTCCCTGCATTCTGAGGTACAGAATGCTTTCTCACCCCTACAATGTATATGGAAGAAAGAATTTAAGAATGCCTGTCAATCGATTCAAGCATGTACTTAAAATGAGAGCCCATTAATAACCAGAAGAAAAAATAGAAACCTACAGTAATCACTTACATATAAATATAAATATCTTTTCCTTCTTTCAATTTTTTCCTGCAAGAGCAACAGAAGCTAAAAAGATCATTGCAGGGGTAGAATGGCAGATCCTCAGAGGACTTAACAACCCTAGGAAAGCTTTCCTTGCCTTCCCAATACTTGCCGCTACCTACAGTTAGTGACCTGCTTATGTGAGTCTCTAATATGAGATCTCCAAAAATATGAGTAGTTCTTGGGTTAGGACCATGAGAGATAATGCAAGTATAGTCCTCGGATTGTGGAATGCTACTCATGGACAAAGGGCTTATCAATCCATCAGAAATATAATTTGGCACTGACATTGCGACCGATGATTTCGGTACATCATTGCAGCTCTTAATTTGCATTTCAACTTTAGCAGAATCTAACTCCATCTGTTGTTGACCCAATTGAGAACAAGATCTAACAGGTGCTTGCAAGCAAGTATTATTGGCTTCAGATAAGAATTCAGGAGTTACTACTGAAGAATTACCTGGGATGACATCAAATTGGGGTTTGGAACCTGGGATATTAGCCTTCAATTCTGATCCCAAAAGCACTTTCTTATTATGAGAAGCCATGCCCTCCTCATTGAGAGTATCCACCAGGCCAAGCCCCACCCTGCTGGCATCCCAACTCTTTGGTTGCCCACCAGGGCCTGGTGATCTAGGAGATCTAACACTGCTGCTCCCAATGTTGCTGAAGAATTTGTAGTCTAGAGGAGAGGTAGGGCTCCAGACTGAATCAGAATCCAATAATCCTTTGGTGCTCAACCTCACAAGCAGAGCAGGGAACCTAAAAAGCCCACTTTTTTGTGCAAGAGATTCTGAAGAAGAGTTCAGAACTGAAGCCATTACATCATCTTTAGTTTGATCCTTCTCAAAAGCCTTTCCCATCTTCCTCAGCATTACCTCACAGTAACCCCTCCAGAAATAAAACAAAAGGTCCCTGAAAATAAACATTCAATTAGATTGTATCACAATGAAATATCTAGAAGTACTCTGACAAACAAACTTTAGGTTGTTTATTAAATTGTATCACAATGAAATATGGGGCAAAACAATAAAAAAAAACAACAACAATTAATCATATCTAGAAGTACTTTGACAAACAATCATGTTATCAGGATACAAGGCTACTTAAAAAAAAGACTAAGATAAAATTACTCCAAAGATGTTAAAAAGAAACAAAAATCAACGACAAGAGATGAAGGATACTGAGAGTGAGAGACGAAAAGGAAAACGAAAAGAAAAAGTTGTTACAAGAGCAAGGGAGCTTCATGTGGTATTGGGTCTATGAATGTAAACCGCAGACACCCCACCACCATTACATTCATGAAGATGGCATCAAAAGAGAAGACAAAAGTTAACACATTGATCAGAGTTGCAGACCATTAAATCGAAAACCTCATAGAGAAGATCCATCAAGAAAGAATCAAGAACACCATGAGTCAAAACTCGCAGAACTCAGTGAAACTCGAAGGATCAACATTTGTTTCAGCAGAACAAACCTCTAATCACAGCGCAGTAGAAAGAAAAAAAGAACATCACCTTGTCATTCACACCAAAGCCCAATACGATGTGACTCAAAGATTGCACCATAAAAGGCCTTAGTTTCAAACACATAAATAGCAACAACAAAAAATGAAGAAGATTTTATGGGGTTTCCAGTGAGAAAACAGGAAACCCAGATGACCAAAACCCACAAAATGCCCGATAAAAGATGAAATTTCTTTTTTTTTCTTTCACACAAGGATGTGGGTATGTGGAAGAATGGAAGAAACCAGACCTTGTCTTTTTCTCCTTACTTTACTACGACTTGTTAAGATGGGAACCTTTTGCACTTTGGAGGTAACCCTGCTGATACTACCACTAGAAATAGGCTTAAATTGGTGTGAAGCTTTCACTGGACTCCTCTCTCTCTCTCTCTCTCTCTCTCTCTCTCTCTCTCTCTCTCTGACAAGTTGTGAATGTCTTTGAAGCATCAATATGAGCGACATGTGTCACAAATGCAACAGCAACATTTCACACTATTTGCGAAAATATCCCTCGGTAATAATTACTTGGGTTGAATATATTTTCACTAAACTTACCTTAGCTCTCATATCATTTTTTTTTTATCTTGTAAACTATCTTCATTTGTTATCCCAGTTTGGTTTATGATATATTTTCTTCTATTCTCTAGATTAAAAAATAATACTCTAAATTATTATTTTAAAAATTATTTCTTCTGTCATTCATCTATTTTATTTCACAAACTAAAAATTCTCATTTAATTTTCCCTTCTTCTTCTTTCTCTTACCATACCCAACTATGTATTATATATCTATAAGAAATAAGAATACTTTAATTTAAATTTGTACATTAACTTAGTAAATAAAAAATTTAAGAGGTAAAGTACAAAAGTAGAATAAATTTAATCTTAATTATTTACATCATCTTATCGTTGTCGGATTGGAGCATATAGAAAGTTTGCCTAGAGAGAAGGAAGGAGTTAATTAAAAGTAGACTAAGTAGCAATTAGTGGTGGTTGTGACCCTGCATCCAGACTAATCGCCATTAATTTAACGAGACGAAATCCGTGATAACAGAGATCTCGTTGCATATCCTCCGTTCTTTTCAAAAGCGACGGCTGTGATGAGTCCGTCAGTCCATGATTGCTACCAAACAACGGTCGTCGTTCCCCACCGCTCGCTCTGTGGTGGCACGTAACGTATTAATTTTTACAAAGGAACAAAATTTAATTATGACCTAATCTTAGAATAAGATAGGGAATAATAATAATAATAATAATAATAATAATAATAATGCTTGCAATCGATGAAATTAATAAACTTTGGTCAAAACATTGAAAGCGATAGAAGAAGGTGGGTGGCCTGTCTGATAATAACGTGCAAGGGGGAGCAAGATTATAAATGTCCCATTTGTCAACAGTAAAGTTATTAATACCAGCAACTATTATCAATTACACCTCTTAAGAGATTAAATAGAGACACAAATTTATATATATATATATTAATTTATTTATATATTTAATTTTGTCGCTTTTGGGGGTGACTCAGCTTTTGATGAGCTCCGTGCTGCATAAAGCAGCGGCCATGTGGCACAAAGGAGGCTCGTATCGCAACGAAATCGGACGGCGGAGAGAGCGCGCGCTTGGTCGAGTTGTTGGGCTTTGGGCGGGCCGTATCTGCCATCACTGTGGGCTCCAAAAGCAACGCGAAGCACGTGCCAGAGGTATACACGTGTCGCCCCCGAGGTAGGTTACTTCCTTGTATATTTTTGACACTTTTTTAAAAGGCTCAAGCAATCAAGCATGTGTAGGATTTATATCTTAATTAGGATTTAGGAGGGCCAATAAGGAGACATTTACCATCTTAACTACTGGCTTCCAGCTTCCCCAGTTATTACCTCCTGTACCACTTAGAGCTAAAGCCTTAGATTAAGGAGAGAACTTAGTCTCTAAAACCGTGGGATTGGGCCCACCGTTTTAAGTTAATCCGAAAAAACAAAACATAAAAACTACCAAATGATGCAGGGTGTAAAATGCAAAGTTTTATTTTACAAATATGAACGAATTGTAAGTGGTGATTTGCAAAAATACCGAGTTAGTCCGATCCAACCCGTTCACCATGACGAGTCGGTGTGAAACGAGTCTCCTCACCAGCCCTCGCCTCCTCCTCTATCTCTTCCCACTTCCCAATCCCACCCACCGGACCGCCGATCTCCACCAATTAGAGATATACTTATACCTATTCCTCCCTCGGCTCCCCTTATCCGACCCTTTATCCGACCCCTTATCCTCTTACAGATGGACGACACCGACGACGACGCTCGATATCCTCCCAATCCCTATCCGCCCAAACACCGATATCTCCCCCAGCGAAACCCTAAGTTTCATCCTTCCCAATTCCTCCGCCCTTTCCACGATGAACACGACAACAACCCTATCGACCTCGATTCCGACGGCGAGGAAGAGGAAGAGGAGGAGGAGGAAGAGGAGGAGGAGGAGGAGGAGGAGGAGGTGGAGGAAGAAGAGGAGGAAATAGAACGCGGCGCCGATCGCAATCGCCGATACCACACAATCAACCGCGACCATGACGACGACGACGATGATGACGACGTGGAGGACGAGAACAACGGCGGTGATTCTGAGGAGAGCCGCGGGAAGAGGCGGCGGCTCGATAAGTTCGCGCTAGGGTTCGAATTCGCCCCTCGCGTGGTTCCCCCCGCCGCAACGGCAACGCCGGTGAATCTCCGTAGCTCCCCGGCCGCCGATTGGTCGGAGGAGTCGACCTTCGCGCTTCTAGAAGCGTGGGGGGACAGATTCGTCCAGAACGGGAGGAAGAATATCCGATCAGAGCAGTGGAGCGAGGTGGCACTTAGGGTTTGCCAGGGGTCGAAGGCTTCGCGATCTGAAGCCCAGTGCCGGAACCGACTCGATACGCTCAAGAAGAAGTACAAGAAGGAGAAGGCGAGGTTGATGGATCCGAATTCCATCTCGAGCGGGAGTGATTGGGTTTACTTCAAAAGGATGGATTCTTTGATGTCTTCACCATCTCGGTTGCCACAGGCCCAGGTGCAGCAGCAGATGCCGCGTCTTCCTTGTGGCGTCGATGCCGGGGAGTACGTTTTTGCCAGCTCAAACGCCTACTTTGATGGTAATGATGAGATGCGCGATAGTCCTGGGGACACCGCGTCAGATGAGGACGATGAGGAAGATGAGGATGGTGATCAGTCGGATGGGATGCCACCACCCCGAAGGGAGAAGGTGTTAGGCGGGTCGGGGTCATCCTTCGGGGTGCTGGCAGATTCGATTCGGAAATTTGGGGAGATATACGAGAAGATGGAGAGTAGTAAGAGGCAGCAGATGGCAGAGCTGGAGAGGATAAGGAAGGATTTGCAAAGGGACTTGGAGGTGCAGAAGAGGCAGATTTTGGAGAGGGCACAAGCAGAGATAGCAAAGATAAGGGAGGAGGAGGGGGAGGAAGAAGATGAGAGAACAGATGATGATGATGACGATGATGGTGATGATGGGATGGATGCTTCTGTAGAGAATTTGAGCGGGTAAGGTATGATCAGTTCAATCTTATTTGCTTTGATTTTGCACTCTTTTAGCATATAGTATCAGTGATCTTTCTGACATTTCTGTCTATTTAGGATTTTCTTGAGGTTATTGAGTAGGACTGCTGAAATAAGTTAATGTTTTCAACAGTAGTGCAAATATTGATTCTTATTGTGGCTGCTTTCCATCACCTATTTGTTACCAATAGGCAACATACATACAGGGATTAGCTTTCTGCACTATGCAATAGTTTTAATTATATTGTTGTTGTTTTTTACCACCTATGGCTTATGGGTTATCAACCTTGAGATTCACGTAGAAGGACCTAGACTTATGTACATACAATAACTTTATTTGTTATTAATAGCATAGTTTCATGATTGGCCATCTTGAAGAATTCTATTAGAAGGCTATATGTGAAGAAAGCCGTAGTACTTCTATTATAGAAATATAGACCAAAATGTCGGATATTAGAATGAATTACAATGTCATATTGGTTTATCTGTTGTGATTTTGGTCAGGGAGATCATTCTTACAACTAAGTTTAGCTTATGGAAAAAGAGTATATTTCTAAAGACTGACGATGCATTCATGGTGATTGCAGTTTCATGCTATGGGTCAGATATCTTAGTAATAGGTAGACTTGGCTTAGATCCTGGATTTCTAAAGCTGTTACAACTTACAAGTATGTGGAATGCTCCAAGGTTACTGAGATGTCATTTCATAGTTTGTATATAAAACAAAAGCTGTGATTATTGATTAGGATCTAGGATTGACTTCTTAGCTTTTCTTCCCTTAGAGTTCTATATAGCTTCAAGCTACTTGTTACAAACCTTCTATTTTTCCAGGGCTTGTGGAAAAATTATTCCTATAGATTTATGTGTATTTCATGCATATCTAATATGTTACAAATGATTTTTAAAGTCAATTGTCCATTGCTGAAATTACTCTTCCCCAGTAGGTTAAGGTGAAGTCTAGGGTCTCTCATAGAACATAGTGGATTATGCTTGGGGGTCATGTTACAGATACTCATAATGAGGGTATTCCTGACAAACATTTTTTAAATCTTGGTGCTATCCAAGTTCAACTTCCATTTTGTTTGGCCAAATGAGTAAGAAAGTTTTTAAAAAGTCAGCAATTTAAGGAAATAAAAACATGGAAAAGAAATTTTTTACAAACATTTGGTTATATTGTTTGAGGCTTTCCATACCAGTTTATCAGACTTAAATGTATTGAAACAATACAAATATGAACATCTGAAATAAAACATGTTTGCAGGCATTTTTGAGTTAAATATGTATACTACCATCAGAACTAAGGCTATGAAATTCTGCCTATTGTGGACTTCATTTATTATATGCTGTTTATGAAATTATGTCCAGTTGAAATGTTAAACTAAATTCTAATCCTCTAGGGGTTGGTTACTTGACCTATTATAAACTCAAAATAGAATTCTTTCAGGGAACTTGAGAACTTATGTGGCTCATTGGCAGTCAGTATGTTAAAGATGTTGATCTTATGGTTTACATGACCAAACCAAGTTAAATGCCTAATTCTACGATTGAGAGGAAAATCTTAAATTAATCTACATATGTCTTAGTCCTCTTGTGCATGCTTAGTGGTCCATCCTTCAGGATTGGTATGCATCCAAAAAGGAGGAGGATTGTTTGGGTTGGATCTTAACATCAGACATAAAGCTTTCTTTAACGTGAATTCTTACAGGAGAAAAAGTCTTGGGCCGAATCAGTTGATTGAGATACAAGATGATCAGTTAATTGAGATACAAGATGTTTCATCATTGTACAAATGCTTAATTACCCTTAAATTAAAAAGCTTTTAGGAAATTTAACCAAAAGTTGATACAGTAAATACACATGTTCCTTATTTATCTTATCTCATTAAGCTTTTCACCTAGGAATGACTGACTTGTTAAAGAATATTTAATCTTTGGAAGCTGTATAGCTCACCTGAGTTGGAATAACTGGATGATTTTCTACAGTATGTTTAGTAACCATTAATTAATACAATGCAATAAGTCCAATAATCTTTATCCAAAAATGTCTTCTTTACAAGGAAGGTTGCCAAGGAAGATCTCTTAGATATTACTACATCAATATTTTCTTTTCACTTCTTATATCCTTTAGTTATTTCTTGTGCTTGAGCTAGTTTATTACTATAACATTCCCATGTTCTTTACATCATTTTCCTTCGACATTTTGGAAGTAGCTTGCTATTTCGTCAAAATAGAATTGAAATTTCCTTAGGTGGCCATTGATCTTCAATGCAATCTTTTTTAAGAAAATTACGTTATATCTTAACTTAATTTTGAATAAGAATTATGTCTGAATATTCCAGAGAACTACTTTATTTTAGCCTTTTAATCAACCTCTTTCTTAAGTTTGAATCCTTTTATCTTGCTCAACATCATACTTGATGTTAGAACTTCGAATTGGTCACCCATAAATCCATAATCCACGATAATGGCTGATATTTACCATAGGAATCATACATATGATAGAGTATAGTACTTGCATATGTTTATCAATGAAAATCTAGGGTCATTGAACATTCCTGCTAGTTTAGCTTGTACTTGCATATATTTTGCAGTTATTCAGATCAGGACAAGAGTCTAAATTGAATCATATATATTTTAGCTCCAGCTTGTACTTACTTGTTCAGTATCACTTCTTGTATGATCATTGAACCAATTTTCTTCTTTTAAGTTTTACAAGCACATCTCAGAAGGCACCACACGGAGCTAGCATTTTAGCTTGATTGACAATTGCATTTGGAGCTTATCATAATCGTTCATGGCAACTCCGGTGGAAGTGTCACCATGCTCTGCATTGATATAATCTCTATGATCTGGAGTTGTTAAAAGATATTACTTATCTGCCCATTGATCTAACAGTAGAGATTATTTAGCTGTTTATTAATTTATTCCTTTTGAGAAGAGTTATTTGGCTGTTTAATTGATTTAGTGACATCATGCTCATATTCTGTCGACTAAATTCAGATTAGTAGGTGACTCTCGTTGAGGCATTGCTTTTATTCCAAATTTTGATCTGAGGATATTTGTATTGTAATGATTTTTGCAGGAACTTGATGGGGCTGACAGCTTTCACGATGATAATTGAGCCAATGTCAATTTGATTGTTGAGCCTCAACGATGCAGGCACAAATTGAACTCGACTTCTAGCACACTTGGAGATTGTAGAAGCCTTGTATTTGTCTTTAGTAGTAGGTAAACATATATAAAAACGATTTAACTTAATGTGATTTGCCTGACTTCTATGTCAATCTATGTTATTCTAAAATAGTGTTGTTTGTGGTTTTCTTTTTCTCCATGGTAGAGCTGTTTGGACTTGGAAACAGAAAGTTGACTAAAAACATCCTACAACATGAATAGCTTCTTTTATCCCCCGAAATGTGAAAATTAATGATGTATTACTTTAATCGGCACCGTTCGAATTTAAATTCAGAAAGTCTCATAGTACAACACGGACCTCTTTAACACCATCCTATATTGCTACAATACGGCTCTTGCTTCTTGCAGTTGGATCTGCGTATTTTTTTATGTTAGAACTTTGTTGCAGCCCATCCAACGCGGAAATGCTACTAGAGTTCTTGAAGGCATAGAACCTGATAGGAGGCTGCTAGCCCTAGCCTGTGCCTGTGCCTGTGCCTGTGCCTGTGCTTGTGGAGTCTGGCTTTGCAAATAAAAAATATGCTGAACTGTTCATCCAGAAAAGAGAAGAAGATAGCAACTTGTCATAATAATGACCGCATATCTAATAATATTTTTTTTTTTTTAAAAAACAAAGAATACTAGCCGAGACAGCACAAAATCCATGCACCTTGCTGGGCGGTGTTTGCCAGTCTTCGTGCAGAAAACTAACAGTAAAACTAGATGAATGAGCATTTTTATGTTTTCTTCTTTTCGTTATTCTTCTTTCTTTTAGCTTCCATCTGCAATTTCATGTTCCCAAAGAAATTTTAAACGGGTTCCAACCCACTTCCTCTCACCAAAAAAACAACGAAAATAGAGAGACAGGGAAAAGGAGAAGGATGGGTATTTGCAGCAGCAACAAGAATATTTACAAAGAACTATACATGCAAAATTTTGTTTACAATACCTCAGTTTTCCTCCTTTTCTTTCTAGAGGGAAAACTGCAAGCTACAAATAGCACCCTATAACCCACAAAACTGTAGTTCTTCAGAAAAAAGACAAGGGACTTACTAAACTGTTACCTCAGTTTACAAATGTAGATACAAATTTACATGTACTGAGCCAGCCATTGCTTGCACATGTCAAGGACAGGTAGCGCATTTGCATGTAATGCCTGCACAATTATCACAAGGATATAAGAATTACAGAGCATAAAATATAATCACTAACTTGGATGAAATAAAATCCACCATTCTATCTAGAATACTAGTGTTCAAGCTATGTATGATGATAATAACTTGCTTTTGCTTCTCATAGAAAGCAACACAACATGGAATCCCTGCAGTGTAAACTTCCTGTTTCTTCCACTCTCATGGAGAAAAGATTCTGCTTCCTGCCAGAGCAACTATAATAATTAATAAGTTCCTTTCTCCATTTCTTGGATTCCTCAAGTGGCAAGTGAATTCCTACTAATTTATTCTGGTGAAACTTCACAGTTTTGTTTAAAATGAAATGTTGGTATGGGTAGTCATCGATCAAATTCCAAATAGTAGTGGAATTGAAATATGAAGTACGCAATTAGGATGTATGTCTCAATAATGTTAACATAGTTGTAACAGAAATAACACAACCTGGTGGGCAACATATTGAACATCTGCTACACTTCCACTGCGAGATGCTATTTGAAAGGCACTTTTCAGACGACCACATACAACGCAAGCCAAAACTTTCCTTTAGACATAAAAGAATAAGAATTAGCAAGAAATGCCATCTAGAGAGAAATGTTAAATATAGCAAGCTATTACTAGCATTTACCATTCAACAGATTCTTTGGAATAACCATAGTAAATTAAAAAGCAATACTCGGTGCATCATCTTTGAACCAAACACATCCTTCTAGACAGATGTTACTTATTTCAGCAATCAAGACTAGCACTTTTGCAAGTCGACATGGGAAAAATGAGTAGTGTGGCATCTATTCTACAGTATAGGGCTAAGAGAGAAAAGGATATGCGAGTGTATGATAATAAGACCTACTATCTCACAAACTAGAACACTCATGCAATGCATAGGAGAGAAAAAAGTGAGTTCCAATTGGGATACAAGTGGCTCCAAGACAGGAGGTTTGCATGCTATAAGTCAGCTTCAAGCAACAGGAAATTTTAAAGAAGTCCAAAAAATGTGTGCAAGAAAGATAATGTCTGTGTGTGTGTTGAATTATTATGAGAAGCCTTTGCATTGAAATTCAAACTGATTAGAGCAAATTGCAGGGAGTAGATTAGTATTTACTGCGAGCAGTTATATATTAAGGTAAATAAATTCAAAAGTTAATTAAACTTTGGAGCATCTTAATGATGCTCCTTTTTGAGGTTCATATACAGTAAAAGGAAAATAAAAGCTACAAAGGAGAATAGACAAAGATCCACTTGCACTTGCTTGACAATGGCGCACCATTTTAGGCTTTACAGAACTTTTAATTGTCAATCGCGTAATCAATAAAAGGCAATATAGCAGGAGCCCAGCCAAAGAAGAAAGTGGTACACGTCTAAAGAGATAATTGGAAAATGCATATATGATGCAATTGAAATGAAACACAACAAGCATATATGCATATATGTATAAAGGAAGCTTGAGATAGTACATGCTTCAACTTAGTAGAGTATAAGAAAAGGTGCATATAAATTTGAGGGGAAGCGTATATCCTAGACAGTTAGTTAATATGCTGAGATGCAAGCTTACTAAGCAACTTTTCATTCTAAACATGTAAATAAATCTAAGTAATTGGGAGTACTGTGGCGATTCTTTTCATTCATATATGATAAAATATGTTGACTCCTTATTCACTTAAACTAACATAGACAAGAGCAATACACCATTGAACCAGATCTGTGAACTTCACTATAGATTAATCAGTATCAACAGAAAACACATTCAAAAAACCAATAATTGTTCATTAAAATATTCTAGGATTTTAATACCAGATCTACAACGTTGCTTATGCAAATGCAGTGCTGTGGTTTTATTTCACACATATCTTAGCATAACACAAATGTTCCATTAAATATCTCTATTATTCAGTAACTGCTTCATGTTAATTCTTGCAAGGAAAAGATGGAAATGCATTATGATATAAACAGCCTTGTCCATCCCGTGGTGTTGCATGCTAGTTCCTAATTGGTGTTAGTTCGGAAAGCAACAATAATTAGTACTCTCTGCAAGAAATTTATCACAGCATAACACTTAAATGTATCTCCTTTAAGAAAGCATAGTAAATTGATACCTGTGGCTGCTGATTAACATGTCTATCAGACGGTCAGGTCGTTCTTTGTGTCTATTAGCATATACATTAATTGCAGCGCCTAGCACCTATTTGAAAGTACCAATTTTAAATAATAAGCATTCATCGTATCAGATCATCATATAAGATATTATAAAAAATGAATAGCTGTATATAATTATGACAGCATCTATTTTCATTTTCATGTTGCAACAGATGAACACATTACTTACTAAAACATATTTTAGGATCTCAATTGCTGGTGCAATGAGACTCAAGGAAACAAGCTTACCAATTATTAAATGCTTAAGTTAGTGTCACTGAATTGAATTTCACAACAGCATAATCTCATCCAGAAAAAAAAATATACTAAGAAATAAGAGGCAAATTTGTGTTTCCTTTTCGATGTGAGACAATTATTACTAATTTAACGTCCAGTAATGATGATCAATGCTACTAAGAAAATTCCCATTACTATTGAGATGGGGAAAAAAGTATTGATGCAAGTACTTTCTGGTCCCAGTAGAAGTTCAATTACCATGAGAACTATCTAGTAGATGTTAGTTGAATACCAAAATTTTCCAAAATTATTATCCAATTTATTTTTTACTTTTTTGTCAGAGTCGATGTAATAACAAGAATATTTCTAGTACAACATATAAAAATCGCTGAAAAAAAAAATCTTTTACAGGCTTCTGTATCACTCCTGCAAGCACTGGTACCTAGATAACAGAAGGAGATAAATCTAAGTACCATCTGGGTCCTACAATAACCTTTCAAAGGAGAAATTTCGGAATGTTAAAAGAGAAAGAAAAGTTTAGTCATATGATTGTTATCTTTGCCATAACAAAAAGGCAAACTATAAGTGTAGGGAGAACCATATTATGGGTATCTGTATTGTTTTAATCTTTTAAGTTTTAACTTTTAAATTTCAACGGCCTTAACATCTATTCACGTTTAAGATCCAGATCCAGATTCTGTTTCTTATCTAACAGAGAAAAGCTGATTCAATATTTTGTAACAATATAGTGAATGCCTAGGTACAGTCACGAGTACCAACTTTAGAGACCAGAGGCATAGAATCAATTATGGTTTTCCACAACTCTAAATAATTGAAAACTAATAATCTCTACCTGATCCCAGTCATCAGCTTCTATTGTCCCTTTTATGTTCTTCAACAACTCTGTTAGCTGACCACCTTTTTTCCTTTCTGCAAGTGAAGCTGCTACAGCAGCATAGATATCAACAGCTGTAAAAAAATATAGAGATTTCATCCAATTAATGCCGGTACATACTGCCAGACATACTATAACTGGAAAAACATAACACAAACCATGTAGGAGCAAACATCAAAAACTAAGATTGCAATGATAGCAGATGAAGATGATGACAGCAAATACCTGGGAGGTTGAACTCATAAATAACTCGGAAAGCCAGGTCAAAATACTTTTCAGCAAGGGTTTCAGCGACCACACACCTTCTCCTGTAAATCAGTTGAAGGCATCTGTAGTTAGCAAGAAAGGAGAACAAGATTCTTGATCTTAGTTTCAAAACTATACATCCATCTAGCAGCACTGTATGCGCACTAATATGTAATAACAAAACTGAAGCATTCAGGGACTATCTGGAAGCTCTAGACAGAAAATTAATATGGAACTGTACATGCTCTAATATCTCTCAATATCACATCTGATATCTTATATAAGTATGAAAGTTTGCACCAAGGAAAAGGAAAAAAGATTCACTCCTATGAGTGACATATATTGTACCAATTATGTAATGCAAGGTAAATTTCATTATGAGCAAGTACATAGTCGATGAATCATAAGTCATAAGAGTGTTGGAAGTTGGAGCACTATTAGTGCTAAATTGCCACATCTGAATAAAAAGTAAAAGCCTTTCAGTAGAAGGAAGATCCTTGTTGATACAATAGACTACACAAAATATTAAGGGAACTTCTCTTTTACCTATACATACCTGAAAGTATCAGGATCACTTGGATTTCCAAAAAGGGAGTGTTTCCATTGAGGTCCATCTGTATTATTCAGGGATCGCACTACATCCACCTACAAAGTTTCAAATGGTTTAAGATTGATCACAAGGCCAAAGAATACAATTATCACTGTTAGTAGAGAAGACAAGATCAAAGCCATTTAGCTAAGATGTGGTAATAACACCACATATCAAATATCAATTAAAGAACATGAGTCTAGATGTCAACCATTTGTAAGGGCATCACATCTGTGATTTCCCACTAATAACATCACATGTATCAGAATCAACATATGCGATCAGTTCAGTCCTTCAGTTCAAGACTTCAAATAACCATGGCAAGCAATTGTTGTCAATTTATCTATTGAATCAGATCAATATTGTAGGTCTATTAACTAAGTTCTCTTTCTAATTTTATATTACTACAAGAGATAAAATGGTGGAGTATATAAAATCTAGATTCAATCAGATAATACTCTATTCCGCCCAACCACTTAACACAAATGGTTGAGATCCTACCTCCCCGACCAAGAGGATGGGGGTTCAAATGCAAGGACAAATTGTGCTGACTGCACTGGAGCTGGCCCTTTTCTATGAGAGTTGACCCAATTGTCCAAATTATTAGAGAATGGTGACCCCATTGTCAAAACCTATATGGCTATTCAATTATCAAAAAGAAAAAAAATAAAAGAGATAAGATATAAATAATATCTATTACTTATTACAAACTTCTTCTCTTTATAGTATAACATTAGTTGTCAAATAAAATAAATCACAGCATATATTAGTTGCTGACTTGCATATTACCTGAGGTTTATTGTTTCTCCAATAGATAAAAACTTATATATACTCCAAAATCGAAACAACCAGTTTTATAAATAAGTTTCCTGCTTCTAAATCTTTGTATAGGTAACAAATTTGTGTTCAATTAAAGAAATGTTTTGCCAAAATTGATAACAAAATAAAACAGGACAATAATAAGTAAAGCTATCAAATTTGCAAAACAGATCAGGCATAATGTGTTAGTGTAAACAAGTAAAAAAATCACTTAGAAATCCATAAGCTCCAAATGTTTTTGGGAGTTTTATGAAACTTGAAAAGAAATATTGCATTATTGTGACATGTCACCTATTGAAACACTGTCACCATTAATGATGACAGACACTCACCTGAATAGATACCCTTGCTGAGAACTTCACGATCATTTCTTCAGTTAACTTTTCCGAAGCACTTTTTCCACGAACTGTTTTTGACACCAACTTAGTGGCCTCAATTGTCTTGTGTCGTGCTGATAATGCTTCCTCAAAATGCATCTACGATGATCAAGCAGAATGGACAAAATAAAAAGCATGCATATTTGCAGGAATATACAGCATAAAACCATTAGCAAGTTGTAATGAAATTTACATAAAAATGTTTAACCTGACATAGACAATTGCTTATAAGATAATGAGATCACACAATTTAAAATTTAATTAATTTGCTGGGTGTATTACATTTTACATTATGTGTGTGCATACACTACCTCCTATACAATCACTTTTCTCATTAAAGGCAACCTGATATCTTCTTCATATTACTTACTTTTACTAATTACAATTATTACAAGATGGAAATTCAAGTTTTGTCCACAGCCTTTTTACACTGTTAACTCACGGACTGATCTACAAGCTTAAGTTGTTATAGAAAACTAATTTTTATATATTTTATATTCTAATACTCACTTTAACTTCTAGTAAACTTGACTTAAATGAGTCCAGGTCATATATTTCCAATGGCTCAAACTCAGGACTTCTGTTTTGATACTATGTTAACAATTATTAAAAGCTTCAATCCTTTTAAAAAAATATTTTTTATATTTTATATTCTAACATGCACTAAAGAATAAATTTTATATACAATTTACTGCTCCAACTATATACATAAATGTACTGACATGTATGTCATATCTGTAAGCATGGATTTATGAGCTCGGGCAGCACAGTCCTTTCTGAAAGGCACGCACTACGCCGGCACGGAAACAAGAGTCTGAACCAGATTTAATATAAAGCACACCAAGTTGTGTCAGCACCATATAGTGCCACGTAACACCAAGGTTTTAAACGATAGACGTACAAGGGATTATGTAGCCCCTAAGCACTAGGCGGATGCTTAGGCAAGTGCCCATAATTCAAGACAATAAAAAAAAAGAACAAGTAATAATTAGAAAATAAGATAAAATTAGTACGTACAATCTAAACAATATATTAATACATTCTTGTTTAGAACAATAGTTGGCTATTAAAATCCATTAGCTCATTGATATCACTGTTTTGAAAAGCGGAAAAGGCGGCCGTCATGGCGGGGCGATGCACCGGCCACCCCGCCATGTAGAAAGGTGTCGGCAAAAGGCGGCCAAGCGCCTTGGCAAGCTGCCTAGGCGCTATATAGCGCTAGGCGGGCCGCCTGGCCCGACTTGGCGGGCTAGCGCTTCAGCCCGCCAAGTCGAGATGCGGTTATTAGTGAGCGGGTCGGATTTTATAGCGGACCGGGTTTAATAAAACTAACCAATATAAAAAAACCAAACACTATGTTAATCTCTCATTCTCTCTCTCTCTCTCTTTCTCTCTCTCTCTCTCTCTCTCTCTCTCTCTCGCTGCACATCTCTCACCGACAAACCCTAGAACTAGCTCTTCCATAGCCGACGGTAGCGAAAGGCGGCGACCACAGCGAAGGCGGCAAGCGGTTGACGGCATCAGGCAACAACGTGCGATGCTCTCTCTTCCACTCTCTCTTAGTTAGTCTCTCCCACAAGGGTACTCATCTCTCCTCTCTCTCCCTCTTTCTCTCACTCTCTCAGTCTCTCTCAGTTTCTCTCACTCTCTCCCATTATGAATCAATGGGTTTACTGTTTTCTTTTCCCGAGCTTAAATATTCCCAATTTTTCCTAACTTATTTTTTCAATTACTCTTAATCTGCTATAATATATAGTTATAGGAATTAATTAGAAATTTAGAGGAGTTAATTGCTAATTGCTTTATGAATTATTGAATTAAGATTACAGAGAAGGAATTTTTTTTCAATGTCATGCATTATTAATTGGGGGAATTACTAATTGCCTGCTATTTAAGTATATAATTTCTGATTAGAGGATTTTGAAATGTGATTCATGTGAATAAACTAGAGTTAGTAAACAGATATCTCAGTTATTTAGTTATCACTAATAAGCAATTAGCCAATGTGAAAATGTTATTTAGTGTTTTGGTTTAGTGCACTATTAAAATTTCTGTATATACTATATTTATTTATTTATTTATATTAAAAATGCTAGACCGCCTTGTCATCCGCCTTGTCGCCCGCCTTCCACCTAGGCGCTAGGCGGTGGGGTGGCTGCCCGCCACCCACGGCCGCTTTTTAAAACATTGATTGATATATATGATAATTTTAATTTTTAGAGTCAATCTACATATTAAAATATAATAAAAGATGTTAAGATGGACACCTAGCAAGAACCTAAGCAGCGCCTAATTATATTCTATCTAAGCGGAAGTCTAGACGTTAAGGCGGAAGTTTTTTAAAACAATGCGCAACACATATCATGTTGACATGTTGTCCTCAGGGAATGTGCTGACAGCACATAAAACAGTCAGTAAGTTCATGTATCTTAAGCTTGTGCTTTCATATATATGGGAAAAGCCAACTACTCCCTAGAAGTAACTAGAGATATAACTAATATGATGCATAGAATAGACAGGAAACCTATTCGTAAGGAAAAAGAATTACACTTCATTGCTGTAATGGGATCATGGTGAGGAAGAACAAGAAAAGAAAGTACCAAAGCATCACTTAGATGTTCTATCAAATCAATCTGACAAAACTACAAGGATTTTGGTCTCATTTCTATAGCATAACATCAACAGTCCTAAGACATGAATCTCAAAATTACACTGATCAAGTTGGTTGTTCCTCTAGTAAGAAGATTATATTGTTGGATATCGAACTTCAGATCCACATTGTTCAAAATGCTTCGCATATCTCTAGTACTTGCATATTCAGACTCAAGTAAGTGAGAGTATCAATCATAATCAAAAGAGGTTTAAAAGTCTCTCATTTATCAATCGCTTGATAAAAGGTGGGACATCTTTGAAGTAGTTCAAAATTTTCTACTTGTCAACCTTTCATGTTTTATATGACAATGAGTGATGGGATTCTGGGATCGTCAATTCAAATGTCTAGAATAGTTTGTCCACTATGGTGGATCTCTATTCTATTCTCTCTCTGAATATGCTCCACAATAGAGGTGTAGCGATGCTCCAGTAAAAGAGATGAAATGTCAAGAAAATACTTGTCGAAAATCCAGAATGGACATAAGTACAAGATATCGCATATTTATTGACCATAATGTCCAAGAGCAGCATATATCTGCATGACGAAAAACTGAACACCACTACATTACCTCTGCAATCAAGTTCAAAACACAGGAAGCTTATGGGAAAGCAAAAGGATAAATAAATGAAGGAAGTTGACCGATGTAAAATATGAAGGTGAAAATACACCAGGTATACTAATAAACAATCAATACAACATGGATGGGTCTGCATGTGCAAAATAGGGTAAACCATTTGATGGTAAGAAGAGAAAAAGTCTTGCCATTATAGATTTAGAAGTTATACCTTTGCATGTTCCAAATGCTTTATAGCTTCCTCTTGTGAAGAAGAATTCATAAATAACTGTATACAACAAAGACCAGCAGCAACATGGTCTCCTTTGATAACCTGGACCATTGTGTTTCTATTAGACACTCGCAATTGATGCTAAAGCAGACAAGTCTCAGAACTGAATTCATGGCACTGTACAATAACTAAGAACGTTAATGTGGAAAAGATTAACTCATTCACAGGATAAACAAGGAGAGCTGAAGAAATGTTCTGATATGAGATGGTTTTAAAGGAGACAGATCATGGTCACAGAACAAAAAGAGATTCTAAATTTCCATTAACTTTTTCTCTTCATATTTGCAACATTCAAGAACATATTTAATTGAACATTTGGAAGTCCAGATTTGTTTGCCCATTTAAAAGTACTACTAAATAATATAAAGCAAATAAAAATATAAGAAGAAATGTATTATGGCTAATACCACGTATGGTGAAACTCTACATCACCCAAATCAACAGGATTTTCAGAAGAAAATAACTTGACATAAAATGTGCATTCTATTGATTACCATAAGTTGAAGCAATATAAAAAGAAATAACTCATTCCATGTGCCATGAGATGGATAAGTCCAAAAAATGAACTTTCATTTAATATTCTCTAGCGACATGAATCTCTAGTTCAAGTCAGGAGAAATCAGACAAAAGAAGGCAAAATGAAATGAGGATGAACAAAGAAAGATGCATATAAGGATTACAATAATTAAAAGATGGATACAAGGTTTGGAGAGATGATAAAGTACCAGAAATTTGTAGAGATAATTAAAATGGCGATGCGTTTCACAGTAGTTGCATATACGGGTAAGAGCAGCATTTATGAACTGGCTCACTGTCACATCTTGTGATGACAATGATGCAATTCTATTTGATATGATGTTCTCCAAAACAGCCATAGCCCCATAACCAACACACAGATCACATAAATCATCAATTGTCCCATAATCATTTGCCAAAGGATCAGACCGTTGAGGTGATGATGAAGGTGGTGCTGCCGATTCTGCAGATGGCTGAGGGGATGGGAAGAATAGTGAGCAAGCATCACCATAATGGCCATGCTTGAACATGAATACAAGCACTTGTGGACGAGCATACTGCAAATTATAAACATAGATAGTGTTAGACATTTGTTAAAAGAAAACCTAATGGCAAGTAAGATCGCATGCTAAATAACACTACCACAAACAGAAACACAAGTTATATAACAAAAACTAGAGAAGAGAAGCAAACATGTCATAGACTAGCAGAGCTCCACAAATACGTGCCAGTGGCACACAGGGGAATGCTATAAAGATGGTGTCAAAGCATGGTACGTGTCACTGGCATGGTCATCATTGCATAATAGAACTATGAGGAAAAAATTATAAGACATGCAACTATTTTATCTCTAATATTTTGGTTGTCATTCTATTCTTTTCATGTCTAAGTGACTTTAACTGCCTTAATGTGCTTGTTGTCATGTATCTGTGAATCACACTCCAAAGCAAGGGAACTTCCTCGATCCCAAGCAAAGAGGCAAAAGGATCACAAAAGCATATGGCACGATAAGCAGTGGGGTAGGATGCACTTTGGAACATTATCTCAGGATAGCAAAAGGGGGGAATTTGTAAATAAGATGATCTGAGAAAATGATTCATATAGCCAATTGCAAATAGTCGGGAGCCATGTGACAGCTTGGTTGTGGTTGTTGCCTTGCTGGCAAAGCTCAAGCAAGAAAGGGCTTGGCTTAAAATCTACAGTACTAGTTACTCAGTAGGAAGATTTGATTCATTGATGAGGCAAAAGTTGGACGCCCAATGAGGGCAACCTACCACAAGTCTAGACCACATCTTATGAATGTAAAGAAAAATCTAGAATATTTAATTATTCCCTTTCAAGAAACTAGAAATCTCGAACAATTCAATTTGCAACTTACTTCTTGTAAGTAGTGAATACATTCGGCATATCGAACATTGTCAAGGTTGCTGCAAGGACCATCTTCAAAGTCTGAACTAGATGATACGGAACGACTATCAGTAGATTCTCGAAACTGCCTGGATCTCTCAGAACGTGGGAACGTAGATGGCATATATAAAACATTAAGGTATGCATCCGCAGATAGAGAATCATCTAAAATTGTTGGTGCACTTCTTGCCAAGTGCTCATACCTGCACATGAAGTTTCAAATTGCATACGTAAATGACAAAATTTCACTTCGATAATGGAAAAGAAGGTTGAACTAGCAAATGCGGAAAGGCAATACCCTAGACATGCTTCCTCTGGAAATATCACAGTTACTTCTTCATGGGATAGACAATGTATCAAAGACGGACAGGAAAGATAATATATAATAATTATAAGTTGCTAAGAATTTAGACAGGATAATATTACTAGCTAAAGAATGGATGCAGAATTATGGATTAAACCTGCAGATATATAATAGGTTAGAGGTAAAATAGAACAATGAAAATACATATACAAATTAGTGCTGACGCTGATGATGTAACTTCCCCAAGAGTCATTATTGATCCTTGGAATGCTCGCTAGGATGTCATATCTTGTGAGAATTTCGAGCCTGAAGATTAAAATCCTAACCAGTCAATTTGAAGTTCATTTCTTTTTCCTTAGATTCAAATCCCTAAAATATCATAATGTAGTCTAATGGAAAGATACTATTTTCCATCAGCTCCAGTTGAATAATTTGGCTATCAAGATGACTTTCTTCCTCATCAGATCTAATGCTTTCGACCTTTCTGTAGATGTTTTATAATGGTGGGACGGTCTCATGATATCTAAGCTACGTTTGTTGTCAGAATCAGAAAGAAATTTTCTTGCATAGAAACAAAAGATAGTGAAAAATATCATGTGATTATTTGACAATACAGTTGTTAGATCAGAATTTATAGTTGTTTGACACATTAAATGCCAGTGGATGATGATCAACTAATCAGAACAAATCCCTGCTTCAACAGTCACAGTAGAATTTGTACAGAAAAACTGACGACCAAAATGTGATTATCCAGGACATTTTACCTTGTCTCTGAAATTCACAGTGCACTTGTTTCAGGACATAGGAAATTTCTCCCCAATTTGATTGCAGAATATATTAGCCTCAAAAGCTCAATTTCAAACAAATTAACCTACTGTTTCTTGTTATCATATTAGCATTCATACAGAAAAAAAAAATTGAAAGTAATTCACTTACAAGGAACGGACAGCTGAAACATCAACTGGGGGACCCCCTTCTACAGTATTAATAATATCGAGAATAACAGGTACAGTGTCGTCCTTAAATAACTGAAGAGCTTGCCTGCATACCATCAAAAGGCAGTTAATTTTCATTCTAAAAGTAAAAATAACCAACAGAATTTGGTTATACTGAGTTCCATTCACCTAGACTTTAACAGAAGTCATATCTAATCTACTTGGGATCAGCTTTAGCCACTACCTATCCATAGGGGTATAAATGAGCCGAGCCTGAGCAAGCCGGATCTAACTCAGGCTCGGCTCGAAATTAATTTCAAGCCTAGTTTATTGTTTAGGCTCAGCTCGACTCAAATCAAGCCAAGCCAGCCCGAGCCAGAGCTCGAGTCCAAACCTGATTAGAGGAGGAGGTTGGATGAGGAGGTCGAAGGAGTAGGAGGAAAGCAGTTGCTTTTAATAAATACTCCTTCAGTTGGTGAGATGTGCAATTGGAAAAGACAACTTATAGGGATCCAAGCATTAAATATACATTCTATTTCTACCCTCTAGCAAAAAAATAAATAAAAATCAATTGAAAGGATTGATGTGATAGCATCTGCCCCATAGTCTACTGCTGCCAGTCCCTGACACCTCTTTGAATCATTGCATCCCAAATTTAACCATGCGGCTACCAATATTAAGCCAAGAGGTCCGAGTCATCTTCCTCCTCAGTATAGTCGTTGGCTTCCAACTACCGCCAAGAGATGCAGTTTGTGATCATCAATGGCAATGAGGAGAGTCGCAAGCCCTTCTTCTCTGCCTCCGCCTCCATCGTCATGGTGCTGGTCGACGCTGTGGCGTCCCCATCGTGCCCTACCTCGTTCGCGATCCCACCGCCTAGTCCGTTGCATGGCACGCCCAGGATCCATTGAACTGGCCGTGGACCGGCCGTGCTGCGACCGGCGAGGTGTACGAGGATAGGTGGGTGGCACGTGTGTTTTGTGGGGTGGGGTTAGAGGTAGATGGGACACTAATGTAGACTTGTAGATGGAGAGAAGGGAGAGATGTTTAGACATTTTCATCTTTTTAGGAGTGTAAACGAACTTATCAAGCCAGCTTGGCTAGAAATTCAAATCGAGCCTCAATTATGTGCTCAGGCTCGGCTCAGCTTGAGCCAAGCCAAGTCGAGCCCGAGCCACTCGTTTATTTTGACACCCCTACCTATCCAAAGCCAAGGTTCACCCAAGTGTATCAAATTTGAAGGCAATCTCAAGAACCATTGAATGTCATAATCTAATTCCCGGCTCCTGTCAACATTATTTCTTCCAGAAGTTCCTAACCTGCAAGAATTTTGTGTACTTCCAATACCACCTCTATTCATCTCTGAAATCTCAATGTCAATCCTCTTTAGCCTAAGGCTCATATTTCTGACAATTCAAAACGGCATTCCCTAACTTCATCTACAAAAAGAATCTCAGTTTTCCTATGTATAAATGTTCTAATCCCGACCTCTCATTCTGTACATTAAATTAACATTGTAATCCTGGCTATTGTTATGCATTTCTTCTTTCTTTTAACCACCCAACCCAACAGTAAATTATACAAGATCAGGAATTGAATTAGACTGGAGCCGTATAAGTGTCTATGGCACAAACTTAACCTCTTTTAGGCCTTGTTTGAACGCTGATTAAGAGACTCTTATTTTCGATTAAGGAACATTACTCTAGATTTGTAACCAAACATCAAATTATCTCTACTCTAGATTAAAAATATTGTTCATACTAGTTTGAATTTTATTCCACATATAAGCCCAATGATTAGACTCAAGTTGTTTCACATGTCGTATAAAAGATTCTCTCTTCACTCCTCCCACTCACCTATCTCGTTTAAAACATATGATTAAAATTGAATGGGAACTTTTGATTTGAACAGGAAAATGGGCTAAAGTAGTTTTTCTCATCATTTAGAATGACTTAGGCCTAAAGTGACTTTACTTGTTTACACTTGACAAGACCAAACAGCAGAACCAATCATTTTGTACCTAAGAACCTGCATTAAATAATTACAGGCAAGCATTGCTTACCTATAAAGCTTACATAGAGGTAAGCATATGATCATATATACAGGCATTTTACATATACACCTTGCTGATATATATGCAAGCATTATGTACCTATAAGCAGGCATTGCATATGTATAAGTCCGCATTGTAAAACAAGGCTCATAAAATGGATATATCTTTTATGTGAAGATTAATTTTACTAATATTATTTCAGTGTACTAGATCCATCAACTCCAAAGGGTATTCTGGTTAATTTATATGAGATATCCTCAATTTTCACTCCTTAAACTAGAATAAGGAATACTTTAATTTGAATTTATATGTCAAATCAAATGTAATTCTCACTACCAAGAGTATTTGCATCAATTCAAAGACAAGCAGTTCCCACTTCTTATTTCTACTTTTATCTCAACTTTATGCCCTATCAAAAGTAATTATTAAACCACTATCTTAGTTTACAACCAAATACCATGTTTCCCTAGTCTAAATTTGAGGCACAATTTTAAGAGTGAGAAATGAGAATAACTAAACTATATTTCCGTTAACCAGCAACGAAATGCCACCTTAAGTGACAACATACTTCTACTTCTAAAGTAAAACATATTTGTTTCATTGTTGGAAGTACCTTTATTGAGTGTAAAGTAAAATATGCGGTTCACCTACTTGAATTTGACACGAGCTTGAGCGTAATGTTCCATCCGAATCAACGCATGACCCCATGCATTCCAAACAGGAAAAGCATCAATCTGAAAATTGAACATCACTAATCACATTAAATAATCGGCAAAAAGATTAAAAATCAATTTTGTGGATGCCAGGTTTTGTTCCCTGGGTATTTTTATGACTACCTTGCACTTTTTACAAGTGTAAACAGCCATGCTGTACCGTTCATCCAGAATTAGTCTGTCACGAAGACGGGCTGAAGATTCTTTATTAGCAATGTCATCAAGAGAAGCAGTAATTCCTGAACCCAGTAGACTCTGAAGAAGTTCTGCACGTCCTAGCCATACATCTACTTCTGCCAGAAGCTCAGACAGTTCATCCAAGTACTGACTACCAGTGCTACTGCCAGTGTCTGCAGATGTATCATCTGCATCTCTACTTCTCTCAGAATTGCTTAACAAGTCACTAGCACCAGCAAGTTTTCTTAACCGAGTTTTTGCATAAGTCAACGCCTGAAGATGCACATTACAATTATGTCAAGTCCCATTTAACCAAATAGTAGCAAATTTGTTGGGCATACCTGTACGTAAGTTTCTGTAGCATGATAGGCTCGGCCCATAGTTTCCATAGAAGCATCTAGAGGCAAGTGTTGAGAGCTTAGTACAATCTTCATTTGAGCAACACATAGTTCTAGAGCACCTTTGGATGCAACCAATTCATCAGAACACAATGAAAGCAGTGCCTACAGATGGATGAAAAGGTCTGAAAAGATTAGTTAAGGGAAAGTTGGAAAACAATGCAAAGTGCAAACTACTGAAATAACAAAATATATCTATTTATTTCTCCATTCATGTAGTGAACAAGAATAAAGGAACCAATACATGGGACGAAGAAAGCTAATTGTAAATGTACTTTTAGTCTTTTATAATCATTCTATGAAAGTTTATCATCATAAACATCATTGCTTCCAGCAAGTTCTTCCCAACAATATGAGGTTGGTTTGAGGCTTTGAGCGACATATAGAACTGAGGCCCCATTGAATAAATGAATATACTGGCTATGAATTGGACATCAACAAACTAGAATTGGTGATGAGTTACCAAAAACAAAATCAAACAAGAAAGGGGCTTGCCAAAAAAATATGATCAACTAACAAGTGGAATCATCCATAGTTTTACTAGCAACTTTGGCTAATGTAATCAAGGAGCTACCATCCATGAGCTACTCAATAAATTGATTTAGAGTTGTTTACTCTAATGGAAAATATGATAATCTCCTGTGTAGGCCATTGTCTTCCACCTATGAGGTATAGAGAAGCTACATAATCAAACTAGAAAATTTAGAGTTGTTTACTCTTCATGGTTGGTAAGACCCTAAAGGTACACTACAGAAACTTCCCTAAAAAGTTAAGAAATTCTAACTTGCTTTTCTCTCACTGATTATTTGGTGAAAGATGAAATTTTTTTGATCTTCCTCAAGCTAATGGCAGTTCAAAGAGGGATCCTTAGTTTGTTGGACAATAGGCAGCAAGGGTATAACAAAATGCTCCTTGACACTTTCAATTGTCCATTTCAGACCCAGTGTCATCACATGATTGGCATTTCTATGTAGAAGTTTTCAACCACTCCATTTTCCTTCTCTTATGCGGCTATGGAGTATCTGTATTATCAGTATATAATCAAGCATCTGATTAGGAGAGGAGAAACTACAACATAAAGCACATACCTTGAAGAGTGTGATATCAGGAGAAGTTTCATATCTATGAGATGAGCGAGTTGCATTATCTTTATTTGGGTCTCCAGTCAGTACCCATTCCTCAGAAACAGAGACAAAAGGAAGTCGTTCTTGCCCATCAGAAGGGAACACAGAAACATGCTCCTCCTGAATGCCAGCCATTGCTTCCAAAGAAACTCTCTCTGATGATGCCAAGCCGGAATTCTTTCTTTTACGATAAGCATCCTTGGTTGTGGTCTTGTTGCCAGTATCACGAGGAGCCCATGAGAATGCTCTTCGTGCTTCTCGCTGCAGGTTACCAATGCTCTGTGCAAAGTTTGATCTAGACGGCATTCCAGATCTAGCTTTCTGTTTTGCTCTGGACCCAGAAATTGATATCCGAGGTTCTCTTGGAGCAGAACTTACATTGACAACAATTGCTTTCTTAGCATATGATAAAACTAGATTGTCGTCTCTCAAGGAAGGAATTTCTTTTAGAATCTGCATGCAGCAATCAATTGTGGTAACAGTAAAATAAGCTATATTAGTGAGTGCAGAAAAGAGCACTAAAAGATAAATATAAACAGCATTACATTTTCATGATTTTGCACTTCATAACCTGCCTTTTCAATATTTACACATCAAGCCCTCTGTTTTAGACTTTATTCTAAAAAACGCAGTAGGCCAAGGGAAACATTCAAATGAAGAATGTTCTAACTAAAAAGGAAAACAGGAATAATTAACAAAACATGAATGAATGATATCTCATGAAAAAACAGAAAAACTAGAGGGACCGTATAGTACCAAAGATGCAGATTGCAGTTGCTTCATCATCAATAAAACCTCAAGGATCAAGTGAGGATGTTCATGCAGAGCAGAACAACGTTGCTGTGAGGGCAATGGCAACAAAGCTAGAACACGGAGACCCAAAGCCCATGAATTAAGCCGTGCAATCTCAGCATCTGAAAGATTTCCGACTGTACGTTTCAGAAAAAAATGCACCTATATGAAAAGACTAAGTAAATCAAGCAGGAAAATCAGAGATGTAAGCTCAACAAATTATTGTTAGTTGGCATTATTCCCATACAAGAAGCTGCTTTGAGCGCAAATCAGTTAACAGCTGCATTGCCCCTATTGCAACAGGAAGAGCATCATCTGAATCCCGTAATGAAGAAAGAAATCGTGAAGCCTCTGCTGGGCCCCCACCGCTAAGAGGGTCTGTTGTTAGCAACTTAACAAGCTGCCTCCCCTGAAGTTCTCTCCGCAAATCAATAGATAGAGGTGCACTTTCAGCAACTTTCAGAGCAGCAGAAACAGCCCCTTTGGCAGCAAGTTTAAGTGCCAAGCCTTCTGGGTCTGCCTTACAATGAGCTTCAACCTAAGAACCGAAATATTAGACAATGTGGAATAAAATGGCATATGTTGCAACACAGGTGTAAAATACTTTTTTTCACCTTGGAATCTGTTTCATTTCAGATGATATAAACAAACAAACAAACATATACAAATACAAATTACATATGGGGGTGGGGGAGGACCTGTTGCCAACTGCTGTAATCATCATCAGCACTTAAAATATGACTATATCTCTGCAAAGCTTGCCTCCTCTGAAAAACCTGGTTATGCCCCAAAAATTATCAGAGAAGAGCGAGAAGATAACTAGACAACTCAAAAAGAACAGGTTCAGGACGGACGAAAGATAGAGGCATCTACCCAACTACCCATTATTCACAAGTCATGATATAGTTAAACATGCCTCATTCAAAATCTATCTTTGACCAATCGTACTTATTTTATTTGTTTCAAGAAAGAGGTTTAAGGATAAAATTATATTATTAACTACTTGTCAAACACATTATACTCCGTGATTTCAGCTACCTCTTTCCGAAGTTGATCATTTTCTGGAAGGTGGCAACTACACATAGTGAGAACATCCATAGCAGCATTCAGATCCCATCGTTCCAGATACCTGAAATGATATATATTGAGTTAGTATTTCAAACATGAAAAAAGAATATAAGACAGTGAAGGGATGCTTCAGTGATTTCAAGCTAATATGCAATCTGTGCAACAAAAACAGGAAGAAAACATAATGCTGCTCATTTACTTGCGCTGTAGATGTATTATTTGTCTCCATCCCGACCTATATTAGATAGCATCTTCCATTCAAGATAGTCTGCTTTAACTTTTTTTCAGTGTTTCTAGCAAAGTCCTTTTAGGTCTTCCTCACCTCATTATTGCACAAGTTACCTGATTAAAATCATCTCCTTGTCAGTGAATACATAGTCTCCGCTGGACGTGTATTAACCATGTTAAATGGATTTCCCATATCTCACTGTCAACTGTCGACTAACACTACTCTCATCTTGTCAGGAATATAACTGTTTCTTATGCTGGCAACAAATATAACTGTTTCTTATGGTATGCTCTTGGCAACATCAATCCATCCGAGCTTCTCATGTCAGATAAACTCAAATAGTGAATATGTTGCTTTCTAAGTACTTACATCCCAACACTTGCATTGCTAAAATTTTAGGTCGCTTAAGAAAATTTCCTTTAGTTTAAAGGGTACGAAATTATGTCACAACATATTGAAGCCAGTTATCTAACAATGTATCAAGATAAGAAAAACAATTACCATTTAGTATCCCCTAATAATCAAGTTCAACTTCTTATTTATTTTGATGCAAATACCTTTACGTCTGCTGTTTACCGTAGTACATACTTAAAATTTGTCAAGTAGATAATAGCATCTAGTAATATAGACCATCAAACCACATCTTCGTTATCCCTAGCTGCTCATCCACAACCAGTGCTAAAACTAGCAAGATAGGAAACTCAAGATAGAGTATAGCTTTGCTAGGATTAAGATATAGAAAGTTGAAAAAAAAATCCCACATACTTAAGAGCAAGTCTGGCTGCAAGCTGTTTATCTCTCAGTCGTAAACAATACTGCCAACTGGTACTCCCAAAACTACAGGCTCCAAAGCCATGAAGTTGTCCACTGACTGGACTACTCTCCTCTCCGCGTTCGATTATTAACTGAAGTAATTGATCAGATGCTCCATTGCGCAAACAGCGATCAGATAGAGCAAGAGCATCCATTAGCTTTCCTTCATTGATTAACCTGCATTATAAATGCAATTCTACACATCAAATATGAAGCAACAGAACGATACTAGTATTGACTTACAATTATATGCTTGAACCTGCAGAGATATGAGCAGCAACTTTCACAAAATAGGCAATTTTAGATGGCTTTCTCCATTATTGGCCAAGGAATTATGCCAAGTTTCATATGAGCTTGAAAATAAGTTAATAAAGCTATATGATTTTCTTAATATGCTGATACCAGTCATGTCTAGGGCCATTTTGGATGCCTGCAGTCCTGCGGTGGGTAATGGAGTTATCTTTGAGAAAAGCTACCATGATCTATTAAAGAAAAATACAAGCTTCTAATTGATGCAAGTTAGCTGCAACATCACTCGAACAGAATTACTGTTTTAAGTTTAATAAATTCTTTGATGAAATAGATCCCATTTAATTTATTATGCCATAAATGGTATTGCACGATGCAGATGTCAAAGAGGACCTTTGTGCCCTACCAATTTTAAGTGAGATGACATATTTACTAACTTTCCTTACTAATTATGATAATAGTCTTTGCAGTGTTTGCCAGAGTAATATAATAATTATGATTTGCATAACAGATAAACCTAAGGCAGCTTGTAGCGCATCTTAATACAAGAATAGGGCAACCACAAGAAAAATGGAAAAGAAAAATCTCAGAATACTCTGTTCCTTGCAAGTTCCACATGAAAGATATAAATGTTTGATTATGAATAAATTAACATAATAAAACCTTTCCACGGCTTTTTGATATGGCCCTTCATTTTCCCAGTCAAATGAAACATAAACTGTAGGATCAACTTTGACATCCTCGAGTACTGACGAGTCTAGCCAGGAATCAGAAACTTGATAACCTTCCATTATAGTTTCAGACAAAGTTGAAGTAACATGTCCACTGGAATCATCAACTTCCGAATCAGCGTCACTTTCTGGTTCTCGAGTCCGTTTCACAGAAACTTTCCCTTCATGTTCAGATACAGCAATGTCATCAGCACTTTTAGCTGCTATTGCAGACTCAGATACTCTATGGAGATTAGATTGCATCTGGATCCAGCGGTTCAGTGTTGGAAACCTGGTATAAGCATTGGAGGTCAATAAAAAGTAAATCATTAAAAGCTGGAAAATCAACTTTAACATTGGCCATCATTACCTCTCTGATTGATCAAGAGCAAATTCGTAGAATAACCTTTCAGTATCAGGTGCTTGCACCAATGTCTCATTTAGGGAACTTGAAAGAGACTCACTATCAGTAGACAATATGCTACTTCCAAAAACACAAGCCAAAACTGCCCTCACTGGAGAGAGTTTAGCCAAATGTTTCACTATATTCAGCTGAAGAGGATAAAGTGAGTTTAGATGAGTTGTTTCTGATGAACAGGACAAATTGCTCTTTGCCAAAGGTACTTTGTTTTGTAAACTCATCCTAGAAAGAGAAGGTAAATCTGGAATGCAAGCCCAACCATGACCAGATTGTGGAGGAAAAACTGGTGGTACACAAGCTGATATAACTTCATGCACAAAATCTACGCCCATAACATCAGCTACCTTTCCAGCAGCATCAGAGCTTCCGCGCTCAAAGACTAGACGAGTCAGTAGCTACAAGTTTGAAAAATACGAACGTGTCAAGGAACATACAATTTACATAAGGAAATGTTGTAACACAATAGTTGTTAGGATGTGCTTTTCTACTGATTGCTTCAAAGAAAAACATTTGAATCTTCTAAGATGAAACTAAAGGTAACTTCTTGACAACTGTAGTATGGAACAAGAATGAATGAATGTAAAAGTTTCCTGTTTCAATGACTCCCTTGGAACTTTTTTCATCATTACATGACTTGGCTTTCATTTGCTTCTCCCCATGGAAATGGGGCAAGGAAGAAAGAAAGGATAAATCAGTGATGACATGCAATTCAAAATGAGTTATTTAAAGTTTTAAACATATTATATGAAGGCTAGAACACTATTAACAACATATTCTGCAATGAGAACACTCTCGGCTATTTCCTTGCTCAGAATATACAATATTTCTACATAAGCAGGTCGGTGGTTTAATAGTAGGAGGCCTCTAAAAGAAAATGTTGATGCCAAATTGCACATAATATATGAACTAAGACAGACAAGATTGAGACTAGCAGGAAAAATATCAAACATGTATATGTGGTCTTACATCTTTCGGCCATTCGTATACTAGTGAGAAAAAGTTGAAATCATGAGTAGTGTCGATTCCATCAACTATATCACCAATCGTCGCAATGTATATTACAAAGTTTGAAAGATATGTAGATGACTTGGCAGTAACAGGACTGAAAAACCTTCTCCCAGAATCTTTCATGTCGTATCCAGAAATAACAGCACTATTTTCAGAGGATGCAGGGTCAGTTGATGATGGTTTAGGTGCTCGTCTGCTTGCTGGTTTGACAACTCGAAGTCCAAGTCCCATAACTACTCCCTTCTCAGAACTCAAAGAAGATCTCTTGTCATAGTTGAACCCTTCTTTTGTATCTGCATCTTCATCAGCAACAGCTCTTGCAAGATTGTGAAGCTTACCTGAAATTATGAAAGATTTCAACTGGAGGCAAGTAACACCACAAATATTTGACAATATGACAGGTAACATTGGAGTCTAGGAAGGGCAAGCCATAGAAGAACCCCCTTTCTGGACAGGCGATATCTATGAAGGTAACACAATATCTAGATTGTGCAGACAGGTTTAACTCAATGTGTCCTATTTAGTTACCACTCAAGAACTGCCGTTTCCCTTTATGAGCATCATCAATCATCTGATGTAAAATCACAAGAGCACGTTGCCTTTGTCCTACTCTGATAGGTTCCTTTGATGTCGAAGCACCAACTCCTTGAACAAAAGCTTGCTGAAGGTATGGTGCTTTTTCCTAATTAGACATCCAGAAGCCATCAATAAAGCACAGATTGACAAGAAAGGGCACAGTAAATTATATAATATACTTCAGCAAAGAAGCTGGCAACAATTTTTTACTTCATAGTCATTCCAAAAATTTGTGAAAAGAAACGAAATGAATAATTAGAAGGACATCACATGATCAATTTTACTTATAGGATAGATAAATAATAGAGTCTGGAAAGAGGTGATTTGGATGAAATTTAGAGCTATGACATCAGTGTAAGAGGACATTCATGACTATTCATTCTCTCAGTTCCAAAATATGGAATTTCCTTTTAATAGATGAAGGATTTTCAAGACTCAATGAAATAGTATAATGGTTTATATAAGCAAACACCACGAAGATCACAACAAATATTTTTCTAGATTCATTATGGACAAATTGTAAAGACAGATGAAAACAGAAGAATAACCTATGAACAAGTAGGGTGCACAAAACAATCTTAACAGAGAAAATAATACAAAATAAACAAACAAAAAATACCACGAACATTACTTATCTACCAGATGATCAAGAAAGCTAACCTCTTCCAAGAGATCATGAAGGCATTGAAGGGTGCGCCTTGTTACAGATATTACAGCAACTTCTTGAATTTGATCCCAGTAGGTGGTACCCATCTTTGGTGAGCTTCCTGGAAATATCTCAGATAACATACTCCTTGCCTGAAAATGACAAATCAATTGTGTGTGATAAAAGATCTGCTTATATTAATGCCAGCATAAGGCCCATCGGGTTGCCTTGAATTTGTTGATTTCCATTTCCATGAGAAAAACAGAATCAGAACCCAAAATGTTTCTAGGGTAAAGAATTAACAGCATACAGCACTAATAAAAGTCGGTGTTTAAAAATTCTAAGTTCAAGATAGTATAAATTAGTCATCTCGAATGGACAGATAGTTAGCACATGAACGGACAAAAACATGCAATAAGTAGTGTCTTCTGTAATCTGTATTCATAAGCTGAAAAGAAAATCATTGCAAAAAATGGAAGATAAGACAAGAAAAGTTTAAGCCAGAAATTGAAAGCACAACAAAATGAACAAGCAAAGCTTAGTGAATAGTAAAATCCAGGCTCTAAAAGTTGCTGACCAGAGGGAATATCTCTTTTGAGAAATTACTAGGCTTGATTATCATTTAATCAACTTGATGAAAAGCAATCATTGATACTTGCCTGATCAAGAAGTAATCTGCACATATCCACAGATCTAGCAGAGGTGGCAGCAACATCAATGTAAAGAAGAATCTGCACAAACAATTCTATCAGCTGGGAATGAAATTATCGTGGGACTACTAGAAATAGATAGGAAAGGCCAAAAACTCACAGTAGCTAAAGGTCCAAGCTGAGCACGGAAGGATGAAATATCTAACTCCTGCAGAGCATTTGGAGTCCCTTCTGCAACATGGGAAACAGCATCCTCAACCTAAAAGGAAGCTGCTAGACAAGTCACTTGAAATAGTAATCAAAAAAATATTACTGTCACTCCATTGCAATATCAGGTAATCAACATGTCATGAAACAATTCAAGGACATGGGAAGAATGAAGAATAGAAGCTTAGACCTAAGAAGTGGGAATCTATTCAGTTCATGACAAAGATGATCTCTAGCCAAAAGGTACTTAAGAGCAGAGATGAACTTGCATAAATCCCAACTTATTGTCATGCAACCTGACCTTATATTGGGAAAAAAGAAACTCCAGAATTTTAACCTGACATACAAATTGTGAACGAATAAGGAAGAAAGTAAAGTTTACTGGCAGACTTCATAAGAGGTTCCAGATTTCTTCAACAAGGTGTATATATGTAATGTATGTGTTAAACTTATAATGAAACTATACAGATGATTTGTCATATACAAGTTTACTCGCACTGGATCTTCCAAAAGAGGCAACCAGGATCACAAGTAACACTTCTGAAGGAAAGTGTTATACTGTTAGCATGCGAAGAAGTATAAGATAGATATCCCCCAAAAGTCAAAATGATATTGCATAAGGTCTAGTCATAATCAAAAAACAAACAATTGGTGCTGTAGATATTGTTGCAACATTGAATGGTTGCAAATTTTGCTTCTTGTACAAATTGGACTAATATATTGCAGTCCAAAATATTGATCATAGATACTAACAAGAAAATGAAAATGCATTTGATGTAAGCCTTGACTAGAAACGGCACTCATTGACAAACATCAAATTAAAACTAGTTCAGAATTTAAGAAAATGTACCGATGCTCTTCTAAAAGCACCAGCTACCCATTCAGCAAGCTCAAGAGCTGCTTTATCTTCAGGAGGTAAAGAAAACCGCCGGACAGCTTCTTCTCCAATATCATACTTCGCCTTTTGCATGCACCTGTTCACAGCACAATATTGTTAAGATTATTGTAGGAAAAACAACGTGAACTATTTATCCTTGGTGTCCTCTCCAAAATGTATAGAGGGCCAAAATACCTCAGGACTTGAGAAGGTTGACAGTAAGTTAAACAAAAAAAAGGTGTGCATTTTGGGGCTCAGAATGGAAAGAAATCATTGAATGGCTCTCTTTGAGTGCTCAAATAAATGCTTACTTTTCAAATTTTCATATATCCATGTTAGTTGATTACTACTAAATATAAAACACCAAAATTAATCTATAGGATCTGGAAGACACTTTGGATGAGTGGAAGATTGATTTTAGGGACTTTGATGACACGGTCCCCATCCTCATCAAAGGATACTAAAATTTTACAACTGATTACGCAGGGTCCCAGTGGAAAAGAGAAAGCAGATTAAGGTACAAGTAGTTGCACACAAAATAAGATATATGCTACCAGACATGAGACAAATAAAGTCAAGGTCTGGTTTGTGATATCGAATGATGATACAATAGTGCCTCATCAGAAGAAGGTATTAAATTTGGTTTTTCTCTTCTTCATACATTCAGTAATGTTAGTTCAGTTAATCCCTGGTGTACCATTTTGCTCCTTTAAGCAATTTCGCTAACCTCTGTCAAGTGCCAACTGAATTCAACATTATTGGTGGTTTGGTGATCTGTACCCTCCTAAATATTTAAGGACCACTCAAGCATACGAAGAACAGTCCTGTTGAGTGTTAATCTCCTAATGATAGCATATTTTCCCCACCACAATAGTATGACTAATGACCTGGAAATTCTGATATTATAATTGCAAGGAATGAAAACTATAAAATAATCATATCAGCAACCAAGATAATAATGCCACAAGTTCAAACTGATATGAATATCAGTTCTCACTAATCAGGTTTTGACTACACAGAATTAAAGAGAATCTAGATGGTAGAGTTAGAAAGATGTAATTAAGTAATTAACAACATGAAAGTATGAAACTAAGCTGAGAATGCATGTTTAAGAAAAACTCACAAATTCAACAACTTGGAAGGAGCTGCACGTAAAATAACTAAAGCCTCCTTCCAACTCCATTGGCGTTCAGATAAGGGCCGAAGGCGTTGCAAAATGGATAAACGCCAATCCCAGTCCTCAATAAAATGTCTAGCATTTGAAAGTCTCCATTCTAAGGCCTGTCTTCCAGCATTTTCCAGACCAGTGTTTAACATGTGCTCTGTTTCAGGGCCTGTTGCTGGGAGATTATGACGCAGTATGTCAAGTAGAAGCCCAGCAAAAGAGATCACCATCTTATTACCCCCTTCAGAAGAACTAGTGTGATCTATCCGTATGGTCGCTTGATCCATAGTAACAGATATTTCATCCATATGTAACATTGACAATACAATACTCACCATGAACAACTGGAAAAAGGAGGTACACAATGAAATTAATATGTTAAAAAAAATTAAGTAAGATTGAAAGTCGATATGTTTCTAGCAAATCATGATACTACAACAACTTCCAAATTGTTGAAAAGATTAAATCATTAAAGCAGCAGAAGCATTATTGAAGCTTGAATATAAATAAAATGAAGTGGCATCTTAATTCTTAACAATGCATAACAAATTTTCAGCAAACTCCATCATTAGTGGACAGCATAATCTATGTAAGATTTTAAGGCCATGCCAATCTTAAATTTGGTTTAAATTATTATGCAGATATTCCATGACCAAGCAAGAAACAAAGAAATATTTCTCATTTTCATCCATCATCAATAAAATGGGACTAATTTGGATAAATCATCCATAAAAGGCTAGTGCAGAACTTCATCCAGAATACTGTTTCTTTTGCAAGCAAACACAACATGATAGGCATATTGTAAACAGAGGATCAAATTGTAAAAAGTAGAAAATAAGGACTACCAACCTTCCGTGAGGAATTTTTGATAGCCTCCATGTGATTTTGCATCTCTCTCAAATATGATACAGCAACACGAAATTGGTAATCATTTTCATCACCAAGACATTGTTCAATTGCTCCCAAGGCAAAAACAGCTGACTCGAGAACATATCGCATGTGCATTAGTTCAATGTCTTGCATCCTGTCATAGACATCTAAGAACATCAGTAACTGAAAAAAAAGGATAAATTTTCAGGACAGTGAAATTGTGAAGGATATCTTAAACAAGTAAATATTTGAATGACTTCACTTGCATATTTTATTGTTGGAAACATCTCCTATATATGATCATCATGTTAATAAGATCATAAAATATTTGTACTGCATGTTGAGGATACATGATGCAACTCATGCAACAAAGGATGACCAATGGTGATCCCAAGCTCATTCCATGGAGTACTTGCAAGTAGCAATAGGGAGCACAAAAAAGAAAGAGGTCATGTGTATTGTTGAACTCCAAAAGCCCAATGGTCCAATGCTCCAATTGCCTTAAGTTGGCACTCAAATGATCATACTCTTCCATTCCGGAAAGAGAACCAAGTTATTATTTTGCATAATTTACTAAACAAGGTCGAGTTCTATTGAAAACCTAATGGCAGGAGTTCTTTTGCCTGTTCTATGGGAAAGCAAGGGTCTTACTAAACTTCTTGGACCACCAAGAAATATTCGAATTTACTAGCTCTACTTACAAGACTTCAGTGCTAACTTGGACAACTAGAAGTCAACAACAAAGCCACCAGTGCTCGTAGATTTATGGAGCAACCAAATTCTGTTAGACTTCCCTAATTAGATACAGAAAATGTGAAACCCAAATATTGTTGTAGCTTCCTTGTAGTTTGTGGTACTGTGATGAACCATCATGCCCCATAAAAAATTTCTTTGTTCCTTACATGCAAGGTTTAGGCAAATACTGCCTTCAGTATACAACTACACTAAAAGTTGAATCTCCAAGTGTCCATGAAGTCATTCATCAATATTAACCTGAGAATCTTGCCAAGCAATGCTCACATATCTATTACAAGCTATAGATGCATAATAGATTAAAGTTTGAAATTTAATGCAGACATAGAAAAGTGGTGCTTCTTCCACTCGAAATTTATAATTCATAGGGGTGAACTACCCATATATAGGTACTGAACCCCACTGGTCTAAAACTTGGGTTCTTGGAGTTCAATCAACTTAAACAAGATTGAAAGCAAGCACTATACTAAGGATTGCAGGTCAATTCATTTCAGTAATTCCAACCTAAATTGCAGAAGGGATTCAAAGAGTTCTGTAAATGTCGAAACCAAGGTTTCCAACAACTTACAGTAATGAATACTGTTTCCACCAAATACATAGTCCAATCTTGGTGAAACAAAGATTTCCACCTCAATTAGGGTTCAATCTTTGCAGAGTAGAGATTCTTTCCTTTTCGAGGTAATATTTAGGGTGAATAGGAGTATAGGACTTCCTGCCAAATTTATAGTCAAGCCTGAGTATAACAGATGTTTCTGCCTGTCATATGGTTTCAAAATATAAGTCTTTTGACAACTTTCTGCCAATAATTCAATTGGGATGTAGGTTCCAGCACAGGGTCATTCCTGGATATTTAAATCCTTGCCTCAGTACAAGTACATCATGTGACCTTTCAAGCAAAAAGATTGTCCAATTCTTTGTTTTTGACACAGCAGATATCAATAATCAAAAAGTTGGCACCTCAGATGGGTGCTCTGTTGGTTGGGCCCAAGATATAGAGGTAGAATTCCGCCACAATAAGAAAAGAAGGAAAATAATTATAATTTAGCATCCATATTGATTTAATAAAAATGTAGAATAGCAAAGAACAGTATTATCAACATATCCAGATGCGCACCTCTTCCAAGCGGCTGATGTCGAAGCTATTGGTTGCATGCTAATAATCTCAATAGCATCTTGAAATTTAATTCCCGGAACTACATCAAACAAGACCTAGAAGAAGATTTCTCATGTCAAAATCAATTGGAATCCGCTATCTGTAAACCACTTCATGTTCTATATAATGGAAACAAGATGGCAGGTGAAGCTTGCTTTGATCTGGAAAGTAATCATCAGTTCCATAATGAAGAACAATTGAGCAATTAATAGAACTTCTTAAATTATATTGATGACCACAGAGTTATATTATAGGACTATAGCGTAGAACACAAACTCACCCTCATAGGAGTTTGAACAGCTAAACGTTCAAGTATAAAGTTTTCTACAAAAGGGTCAAGAAGACCAGCATCACTTTCATCCTCAATATGCGCTTTTCGGGAAAAAAGCAATGAACTTTTCGAATTCCATGGCCGCCCAGAATTCACACTGGCAACATAGTAGGCAAGATCCAGGTGAAAGCATAAGAGATCACAAAGATACTCCACGCATGATATCTGTCAAGGGACACTGTGAAATTTATTCATGTGATCTTGCCATGTAGAAATGGGAAGGTGATAAGAGTAAAATATAATATTGCCAAAATAGAAAAAGAATTACCTCATCTGTTTGCTTCCCATAATGAGAATATTCTTCTAGTTGCAAAACCTGTGATTTACTTGTCCATAAGAGACGCATTAATTTTCTTCGCAATGCTGTCTTACCAGATAACAGATCCCACCCTAAGACAGCTACCAGAGGATGAAGAAGGGGAAAGAGTGAAAGAACCTGCACAACCACATGCTTCCGGTTACCAGAAAATGGAAATATTTAACACATTAAAATCGTAGAATGCTAAAGAAAGATATAAGGACAAAAATGATAGCTTTCAAATGCACACAAGCAGTAAAATACACCACATACATCACTAGCCTCTTGAAGTTCTTCCCTCTGAATAGCAGACAGAGAAGAATCCATAATAGATTCGAGCACATGTGTTCCAGATGTTCGTGCATAATGGTAGAGATCTTTCATGCAAGATTTGATTGCCACACTTGAAGACATTTTTCCATCTGAGCTAGTGGCCTTTACCAAGGCTAATGTCTCCAGAAATCTTTTGAGTGGGAGAGGAATAGAGTTGATGTCAGAAATTCTTTGTTGTTCGATTTCCTCAACAAGCACTTCATCCTGAATGAGCTAGAGAAGAACAGAATCAAAGTATTAGATAGCACTAGAGCACTTCATGTACTGACTATCTCTAAATCTCAGCTGTCGAAAAGGCTATGTGAAGGAACAACATAAATCTTTGTAGTTAAGACTGTAAAATGAGTTTCTTTGTATAGACTGCTACTGTGCAATACCACCACCAACGAGAACAACTAAGCATTTAGTCCCAGCTATACAGGGTTGGTTATTTGATGCTTTCCCTCTATTCCACCACTAGTGTACATTATAATTTATGAGAAGCAAGGTTTTAAAAGACTGTAGGTGGTAGGTGGTAGCTGGTAGACGGGGTGGATACAAGAACATGTAATGCTTAGAAGCTAGGCGGGTGCTTAGGCGGGCGTCCAGAATTTAGGACGGTTAAAAAATAAATAAAAATAATAGTTAGAAAAGAGATTAAAATTAATACCTATAATCTAAATAATATACTAATGTATTCTTGTTAAGAAATATAGCAAGCTATTCGAACCCACTATTCATCAACATGTACAATAATTTTGAATTTTAAAATCAATCTGCATATTAAAATATGATATGAAATGCTAAGACGATCACCTAGACAAGACCTAAGCGGCGCCTAATTATATTCTATCTAAGGCGAAAGCCTAGGGATTAAGGTAAAAGTTTTAAAACAATGATGAGAAGCAACCAAAAATCAAGAAAAGCTTGTGAATCTAAATTTGTATCAGTGTAAAATAATCCTGAATACTGGTACTAGTAGTCCAGTAAAAGACATGCAGGTCATGTTTTGAGATAGCACAAGAGAATACCACTATACCAGGTGCGTCATAACAAAGAAAGAAGTAAAATGAAAAAAAGCAATAAGTACTTAGCACAATCTTCATACCTGAATCATCTGTGCAAGCTGCTTGCAGTTGGACATTAGCACTTGAGCATACATCAAAATCATTTTATTTTGTGCATCAGCCCATGCCTCTCCATAAAGAGAAGTTCCCGACCAAATTTTCTTGATGACTTTTCTCAGGACAGTCCTACAAGAAAAACTTTTTTCCTGAAGAAATACTTATTCAACTAAAATGCATTGTGCCTCAATAGAACCACCCATAGCCCAATTGCATTACTTTCTCAAAAATGATACTGTTACTTTGTTAATCATGATAATATACAGAAGAGGTTATTATTTTCATAAATATCTCCTAATGCAAATTGGGTGGGTGTTTGGTTGCTAGAAAGTGAGGGAAAAAAATAATCATCTACATAAACTTCTCTACTTGTGATGTTTGGTTTAAAAAATAAACTAAAGAAGTGATTTCTCTACTTACCAAAAGTAGCTAAGCTTCTTCATTGTGACTTCCTGCTCTGAAAGCAGAGAGTCACTTTGAAGTTAGTTAATTTATTGAATTCCACTTTCTAGCTACCAAATACACCCTAAGGATCATCATCTCTATTATCATTTTGTTATTAATATTATTCAATTTACTAATCTATCTATTAATTTGTTCATTTATTTATTTATTTATGGAACTGCAAGATAGACATTTGGAGGAACAGCTTAATCTAGACCACTTGAGGAACAGCTTATGTATGTCAATTTTCAAAGATATAGGTAAACCACCAGAAGAACAGCTTATGTATATGAAATAGGTAAGCAGACTAAATTGAGGGACAATTAGGTAATAATGGATCAAGAACCTTATGTTGCAAAAATCAAACAGCTACAACAAAATATTTTCAGTAAGTAAAGAAGAGGCAAAAGGCCTTTATTTGAACAACCTTTATACATGAAAATGGACTAAGGTTATCCCAGCTGATCTAGTGTCACTATTAGTTCTTATCAACCAAACCAAACAAAGTCCAGATTCTAGATTGTGAACTTCAGTGAAATCTTATCTGTATTAAGCGTTTATAGAACTGAAACTTTTTATCATGACCATGGACTTCAGGTACTCTAGGAAAATATTTTCTGGATACGGGTAATTATTCCTAAAAGACATACCTCTAAAAGACATTAACAGAAAAAATGAAATAGCGGCAAAAAGAAATACAAGTTGCACGAATGATACTTTCGCAAATAACTTACTTGTACTCGGTCTGTTCTACTCCATAATCAAGATGAAGATGCCGAAGATGAGAAAAAGCTCCCTCGAAATCATCATCCTCCAAACATTTCTTTATAGCATCCAAGTGTGCCAACTGAAAGCTCCTCTGTATTCGACCAAGAACCTTGACACCCTGATGAGACGAACGCAACCCCTCCTCCACTTCATTCCCCACACTGGCCGCGACATCGGAACCAAACGAATCCGACAACCGCACCTGCTTTTGAACATTCTCACACAACGCATCAAAAACCTCCGCGTGATCAAGAAAAATCCTCCGCAGATGCTTCAACTCCTCCTCGGACACCAAAGGAACGTCATCACCCTTTAATCTTCTCAAACCTAAATCTAAGATCCTATTCAAAACCTTAAAAGAATCGCTATCTACAGAAGTAATTTCCGACGATTTAGACAAGACGATCTGTATCAACAAAAGAAACTCGGCCTTCAAGCGAAGGATCTCCGAATCGGAGTTCCCGATCGAGGAGGTGGATTCGTAATCTGTGAGCTCGAGGGCGGAGAGCCATGCGAGATGGGAAGGAGAGGAGCAGGTGGGTGACCAGAGAACGCCGTCGATTCGACCGCCTTCGAGGACGATGGTTCGTAGGAACGCGAGGGCGAGGTCAGGGTTCCTCCTCCGGAGACTGAGGAGGGAAGCCCTTAGGCCTTCGAATTGGCCAAGGAAGAGGTGGTTCCCGGCGACTCTGGAGAGCAACGCAATCTCCTTCTCCATGGATGGGTGACACAGGATGGCTAGGATTAGGGCTCTTCAGGCGGGGGAGGAGGTCGGAGCCATGATTCGTGCAAGCTCTCTCTTGTTCTCGGTTCGTAGAAGCACGGGTTTGGACGTTACTCGTCAAGGAGAGGAGGGAGAAGCCAAGGACTCGGGAGAGATGGGAGGGAAGGAATCTCGAGGCACTCCCAGCTTTTGGATCGGACCCTTAACCCGGTTTCGTATTGGATCGGATACTGGATCCGGTAACCATTTGGGCCTCCACTCGAGTTTAGCGTTTAAGATGTAGGTTAGTTTTCAGATCATTTATTTGTCTCTTGCTGCAAAGAACCAGCAATGTCCTCTCTAGAAACGAAAAGCTGTCGAATTTGGTTAGAATTATGTTGTTTAAAGGACCTCTTATTCCATTAATCTTTGAATGGTCAACGGGTTAGTGTTTCGATGTCGATTGGTCAATCAGTTGAGCTCCTCGAAAGTCACCCTGCCGTTCGTTGGATCGCGTGCTTAAGCCGTTCTTTAAAAACTAGATCCATTTGCTACGTAGACTGACTCAATAATGGAGCATGCACAGAGCTACAATCTTTGTAAGAAATGCTCATAAATAATTAGAGTCGATCAAACCCATTTTATAGTAATAGATTTGAAGCATCTACGTCTACCAATTCAAAGGTAAAATTTTTGTTTAAAATAAAAATAAAAATTAATACATAATATTACTCGTATCGTATATTATATAATTACCATATCTACAACTGGAAAATAAGCTTGTGGGGCCTCCGGAACCACCAACCGACGCTTTCCACGTCAGTCTACGCCGGGAAATGACGTCAAGTTGAGACCGCCGCCACCTCCTCCTCTCCTTCTCTCTCCACCTTCTTCAGCTCCTTCTTCCGGCTCGGATTATTCTCTCTCCTCCCTTCAAAACTAACACTCAAATCCACGAACGCCCGCAGAATAAATTTATGCACGCGTTTGTCATTAAGCTCCAAGTAGCAGAACAGCAGCTCCTCCATGAAATCCCAATCCAATGGACAGTATTTATCAACGTGGCGCGCATCGACCATCTCCTGCATGGATCGCCGGAAATCCTCGTAGGGCTCCTTCGATAAGGTCATCACCGCCACCCCGTCCCCCGTCGACGACGACGAAGACGAGGACAGCGACAGAGATTCTTCGACGACGGAGCTCGACGCGCTTTTCGACACGAAGAAGCGATCGGAAGGCCGGATCGGGCGGTCGGTGTCGTACCGCGGGGGCGACGAGCTATCCGACGTGGCGTCGTCTGTCGGCGAGTTATAATCCCCGTCGTTGACGTAGAGCGAGCGGAAGTTGTCGAAGAGGAAGCGGTCGACGTCGGAGAGCGTGGCGGCGTGATCGCCGGCGGCGTCGCGGCTCTCGGCGAAGGATGGGGTTTTAGGGTACTTGCATGCGGAGAGGAACCAACTGGTGGTGGAAGTGGTGGTGGTTGGGTTATTCGGGAGGTGAATAGTTGGAATCTTCTTGAGTTTCTTGGAGAAGTAGAGTTGGAGTGATCTGTGGAGCTTCTTCTTCTTCTTCCCCATTTGAAGATCTCCTTCTTAATTCTCTTAGCCGAGAGAGATCTAGTAGGTGGATCTTTTGGCTTCTTATTTATGTGTAAGGATGACTTGTACTAAACGTTTTAGGTTTTGGTGGGGGTAATTAAATTCTAGTTTTCTTTAGTTTATGATACCAGAATGTTACATTAGTTAATTTTGAATGAGAGGTTTTCATAATTTTATGAGACTGGAAACGTTACATTTTGATTACTAATTAATCACTCTGTGGTCAATGATCTATATCTGACTTTGCTATCCTTTGGGCTTTGCATGTGGATGTAATATATTTTGGAGTAATAACAATAAAATGAAAAAGATTAGTTTTACTTATTTTTAATCTAGGAGGAAGCTTTGCTTGATTAATATGAGAGGACTTTAAAGAGTCAAAAACTAACAGGAGGAATCCTATGGGCTTTAGCTCATAACATGGAGCAAACTATGGAAATGGAGATTTAAATGACAGACTCCATGTGCCAAATCTTTAAATAACTCAACCAATTTTGACTCACAGAGCTGGCCTATTGAATCCTTGCATGTGCAATTAGCTCAAATCTAGAATAATTTTAACAATTCTTTTATTAAAAAAAGAAAAAAGAAAAAGTAACAAGTAATAACCCACATTTAACTGCTACTAATTACTACACAATTATGACAACCAATGGGAAGATTATATATGTACTTCTCTGTGGCATCCAAACCCACTCATCTTGTATCCCACCAAAAGGTGAGTCAGGATCAAAGGCATGCAAAGTAACAAGTGATCCAAATTGTTCCACTCTGTTAGCTATGTTCAAGTCCCTTGTCACAACCCCAGGATCAAAGGCTATGTTCAAGTCCTACATTTCCTGGTTGACTTCACACCCAAGTCAACGTCGTCTTTGTCCCCCTCAGCAACGTTGGCTAGCTATCACCTTTCGTCGATACCTCGTCTCAAACGTTCTCCCTGTAGATTAATTCCAACCATTGATTACTATAGCTTGGGTAATGCAACACTGGCATATTTCTATCTCAGTACAAGACTAACACAAGTGCGAACAGAGACATGCATATGAGATCTAGAAAGCGGATAAAGTTCAGGATAGGATGTCACCTGAGACGGGAATCCACGAATTGGTCATTGATGAATAGCTTAATGCGAACTTTATCTCCGGTATCTTGTAGATATTAAGTTTCTTCTTATTCTCAAAGATATCCCTTCTTCTGTGTTGTGGGAGAGAAGATTTGCCTCTTTATATAGTTTGTTTTGAAGTTGATAACTGTAAACTATGTCGTCAAAGGAGAAGGGTGATGCATCTAGATGAACAAACTGGCAGAATACAAGTTGGTGGTCTTTTAATAATTTGCCTAATGATTTTTCTCTTTCCAAGTTCGAACAAGATGGGGTATAAGAGAATGTCTCTTCTTGACAAAGTCGCGTCTTGTTCAAACGAACTACGGCACTTAACTGGGAACTACGAAGTGATGGGGAAAAGTATTAAGAAACGGACTTCAGATCATAAAATAGTCGATAATTGAATGTTACATGAAGTAGCCAAAGTAGCATAAAGTTCCATAAGTTCTCAGCAGAGTTTATAAGCCAACTTTATTCTCTGGAGGAATAAATTACAGCCATGGTGAATCATAAAGGGGAGTGACGACGGATTTAACGTGAAGATACTTGTTGAGTGCATCCAATCCCATGTCTCTCCCAAATCCACTCATCTTGAAACCGCCAAAGGGACAATCCGCGTCGAAGGCAAAGTAGCAGTTTATCCAAATTATCCCTGCACGAATAGATCTGGATACCCTGTTAGCTGTGTTCAAGTCCTTGGTCACTATTCCAGCAGCCAGCCCATACTTTGTATTGTTGGCTTTCTCTATTGCCTCCTCAATGGTCCTGCATAAAAGGCAAGTTAAAGAGAATAAGCTCTCAGAAACAAATGTTTGGCAATATAACTTCTTTAGAATTGGATAGATTCTTTGGCAATTTGTTCCTCCGCCAGAGATGTGGCGGAAATGTCTGTGATTGAGTAAATAGTTTTGTAAATAAATGTAACATAAGAATTTATCTTGTATCACTAGATCTTGACTTTTTGTTTTTGTTTTTCTTAGTGATAGTATTTCTTACTAGTTTCAGAACCAGTTCAAGTTGCCACCAGGAATTCGAGTTATACTTACTTGAACTTCATGAGAGACATTACAGGTCCAAAGATTTCATCTTGTGCTATCAGCATATGATCCTGGCAAGAAAAAGATGTATTTAATGTGTGTCAAAATCTTCTTGCATTTATCTAAGTGGAAATTTTTCAGCAATTCAATGTGATATTGTACCTTGACGTCAGTAAAGATTGTGGGTTCAATATAGTACCCTTGATCACCACAGGGCTTTCCTCCAGTAAGCAATGTGGCTCCCTCTCTCTTGCCATCCTCAATATACCGAAGAACTTTCTCAAATTGTGCCTTATCAACCTTCAACCAGAGGATAACAGAGTGTTTGAGATTGAATAACATGGCCACTTCATAAAAGCAGAGGCTGATTGAAACAAAACGTTCAAGGCAATCTCATTTAAGAGTTAATCGATTCAAATAGAAGAGTTAAGTAATTGTTTGTATTAGGCAGTATTCCAGGGAACATTCTTACATTTATAACACAAGGGAATATATCACAAGCAAGAATAAAGCAGAAAAGAGGTATCTCACAAGCATACTTGCATTGTCTACTTGGGGGTAGAAAAAATAATGCCGATCATTTTTCTATGGAGAAATAAATGTTTCCTATGCTTTGAATTTACCACTAGGTAATCATTTAGTTATACATAATTACATACCTGAGGACCTTGATTAACATGGGGATCAAATGGGTCTCCGACCACCCATGTTTTCGCACTTTCTGCTGCCTTCTTCACAAACTCATCGTAAATTCCTTCTTGAACATAGATACGAGATCCAGCAACGCAAACTTCTCCCTACAACATATCACCAAAATATTTTCTTTACGTGCCTTCTCCATTGATTATCTTTTTGTCTCTTGAGAGAAATTTATGAGTAAATTTTGAGAAGTGGATCAAAACCTTGTTCAAGAAGCTGGCAACGCGCGCTAGATTAACCGCCATATCCACATCAGCATCATCAAAGATAATGAGAGGGCACTTGCCACCCAATTCAAGTGAAACAGACTTCAAGTTGCTTCTTGCTGCTGCCTCCATCACTGCGCGCCCTACTTCAGTTGAGCCTGTGAAACTCACCTGAAAGGTATGACACTCAATTCTTGAGATCAATGAATAGTCTCCAAATTTAAGAAACAAAGAGATTAAAATAAAAGAACCACCTTGTCAATTTCCATATGAGAGGCAATGGCAGCACCTGCCGTCGGACCAAACCCCGTAACGACATTGAGCACCCCATCAGGGATGCCAGCCTGCAGTTAGTTAAGTCAAAAGTAATACCTAAAAATGGCATGAGTTGATTGCTATATAACATTTAGGAGTCTCATACTCTATATCAAGTATAGAATTCTCTCAGCATCATTCAATTCATCTTATTTAGCTCCTTGGAATGAAACTTCACACAAGAAAAGAAACAGTATACCTGCTTAGCCAGATGGGCATAATAGAGGGCAGAGAGTGGAGTTTGCTCAGCCGGCTTGACGACCATAGTGCAACCAGCAGCCAAGGCTGGACTAACCTTAAAGAAGAGTATAGTTGAAGGGTAATTCCACGGTACGATGTGCCCCACGACTCCGATCGGCTCTTTGAGCGTGTACCCCTGGCATTGCTGCAAACACTTAAGCGTCTCGCCGTGGATCTTATCGGCGGCGCCCGCGTAATACCGGAGCAAGCGCGAGACACCGGGAATGTCCATGAGCTTGCCATGGCTGAACAACTTTCCGGCGTCCAAGCTATCCAATGCTGCCAGTTCTTCTACGTTTTCGTCGATCAAGTCGGCGAATTTTGACATGATTCTTCCCCTCTCCTGATGAAATGTGCACGAGGAAGGGGAAAAAATAAATTAAAAAGAAGCAAAATTTAAACCAGAATGTGAACTCTCAGTGTTAGAGAGAGATGGGAGAAAGAGAGAGAGCGAGTCATACATAGCCCGACATGCGCGGCCAGACGCCATGGTCGAAAGCTTCTCTTGCCGCCTTCACGGCCAAGTCGACGTCTGCCTTATCGCCTTCAGCGATCCGAGCGGTCACCTCGCCCGTGCGAGGATCCCTCGACTCGAACGTCTTCCCTGCGGAGGCAAACCAAAAGTAGAAAACCACCGTTTGAAGTCGTCACCGTCTAAATACTCACCGCCGACATAGGCTGACCGATCGATTACAAATTATGAGAAATTTTTATAATCTACACCCTAAATTTGACCTTTATTATCAATTAACACATATCACTCCAACTCTCTATTCTACTTTAATTTAACTCATCTATACCGTAACTATTAGTTAAGCATACTAAATTACTAACGTCATCTTCTTTAGACAATACTGCGATTAACATATGGTGCCTTAAATTAGTTTACTTACTGCAATTAAGCTTGTCTAAATAAGATATAATAAATCTAGATACTGTAATTAGGTTGACAACTAGTGATTAGATATAAAAATTTAACACACAGTGATTAGCCCTCTGCAATCATGCAAGGCATGCGTCAACGTGGGGGCAATAAGATGCCGACCCGACTTTACCTAAGATACTCAATCTGACAAAAGAGATCTGTTCGAGTTATTAAATTAAATTGAATTAGACTCTCATTCCATTATTTACTTTAGTATATAAAAAGGCATGAGTTTTTTTATTATTATTTTCAATTTGTCTCTATTTTTTATATTTAGATTTTAAGAATTTTTATAGAATTATATCTATTTTATAATTTATACTTCAATTTTTTTTAATTTTATAATCTAACCGCTCATTTTTCACTATAATTCTTATTTAATAACTAACTAATATCATCAACTTATTAAAATACTCTTAACATTTTCTCTCAATTTTTTGTTCTTTATTATTATTATTAGTTTTTTCTTCCTTCCGAAGATAAAAGGAGGACTAAGAAGATAAGAATAATTTAAGTATTATATAAATTAGTTTATATATTATAACAAAACTTTTTTTCTAATATTATTTAAATTAATTTAAAATTTTAGAAAAAAAAGAGAGATAAATGAAATATAAGATGTGATTCATAGAAAATACTAAATTTTAAAATGCACTCGACAAAAAGAAAAGAATTGTCAGCCAAAAGAAAAGATGGTCAGCAAAGAGATGTCCTTCCCAATGAGAACCTCTCAGTACGGCAATAGTAATAGAGTAATCTACTTAGTGCTGTTGCTTACATCGACTCTTCTATTTAATTTTATAAAATTATCTTAGCCTCTCTCTACTATAGCTGTAAATTAGTATCAGAGGATCTAAAATTAATTGTACGAATAACTTTTAGTTAAAATAATCTAAGGGTAACTATTGGAATGAGACATTTCAAGAATATTGTATAATTAAAAGAGGCAATACATCACGAGAAATAAAAGAGAAAATTCATATAAAAATAAGCAATAATTTAGGAGGTCCCAGCTGGTGTAGTGATTGAAAAGAAAGGAATACAATACAAGATGCAGAATCTCTGTTTCAAGAAGAATGGCAGAGGATATGAACACTAAATTGAGAAGAAACGATAGCAACGAAGTAGAGGAAAGAGTGAGTACCAGAGATGGAGTCCACGAACTGTCCATTGATGAAGAGCTTTGTGAACTTTATCTTTATGTCCGGCATCTTGAAGCTCCCGTTAGAGTTTCCATTTGACTCACTCGACATAGCTCTGAAGCAGAGAGGGGGAAGAGAGAGAGAGAGAGGGATTTGGAGTGGGGCGATTAAGAGAAAGGTGAGAGAGAAAGAGAGGGATTTAGAGTGGGGCGATTAAGAGAAAGTGAGAGAGAGAGAGAGAGAGAGAGAGAGAGAGAGAGAGAGAGAGAGAGAGGACTTGGAGGGAGGGCGATTAAGAGAAGATAGGTGTTTGTTAAGAATTTGGTTGCAAATTCTAAAGTGGGTTTCCAAAGAAGTGGGTGGATTTTATTTTATTTGGTTTGGTTTTGTTTTGTTCTGTTTCTAATCCCGTGAAGAGGACGTGCAACATACGGACCTACTAAAGGAAAAGATGATAAAAATAGATTCAAAAGCAAGACAAGAACAGGAGAAGTATGCCAAACGAAGAGAGACGATAGCCAAGAATCATGATGTCCCTGCGAATTTTCTCCCCATTCAAATCAATTTTTATTAAAAAGAAAAGGAGCCAATTTTCTTGGCATTCATTATCTAAAAAATAAGTACAAATTAATAGATATCTCACAATGTCTCTGCAGTCTGCACCCACCCAAGAATGAGAAGGACCAGCTTCTCTCCAGTAGCAAAATGGATAGTAAGAGAGCTAGTGGAGAAGGGCCTGAAAGGGGAAGATCCAATCCTCCCTCTCATTGCCAGTTAAGCAGAGAGCAGTTTAAATTTTACTCTCAGGGCCACTAAAATGGTTCTATGTTCTACTAAGAGTTTGGTAGTCCCAGTTATCCTTCTTCCCCTAAACCCTAAACACTAGTTTAAGATAAATTGGTGTACAACCAAACACCATCTTTTCCTCAACCGGCTTAACAACCTTATTCAAGGTTAAGAAAATAAGAATAGCTAACCAAATTTAGGGAGTTAAACTACATCCAAACGCCACCTAAACTCTTATATGTCACACCTTTCACTGATGAAGCCAGAAAGGAGATGAGCTAACAAGAGAGAAAGAAGAGGTCACCTAGAATGAATGACCATCATGCTTCATGCACCACTCAGAGGAAACTGACTAGACAAATAAGCACAAGGCTTACATGCCTATATCCATGTCATGCATATCAACAATACTAGCATTCAAGTTAAGGCCAAATCAGGAATTCATTACATGCAGGTTCCAAATGCTCTGTCTAACCTCATTTGCACCATAAAAGATTTTCTGTAAGACGACAAGTGAACAAAGTTGAGTGTAAAGCCTTGATACTTAGAAAGATCAAGTGCAGACTAAAACTGAGAAACCGGCGACCTTGTCGCTTGTATTCAATCAAGATGGCAATTATATCATCCACAAGTAACCATCTATCTATAGGTAGAGTGCTGGTACAAATTCAAATGGTATGAATAGCCTTGAGAAGAATGACCTACTGAAAACATGACTTACACATCCTTCCAAGCAAGTATGAAACCCTAAAGGATGCAATGGAGCAGATAATCAGCATTTGATCACATAATTGGTAAACCAAACTTAACCGCAACGAGAAAAACTAAACAAAACCATTTCCATATTCTAGTCATTCATAATATCACTCGCTTCAGATTAATATGATTGGAGAAATACTTGATATAAAAGAGGGGAAAATCAAACTTTACATCCATATAAGATAAACATATTGAGTAACACAAAAGTACGACTTTGCAAGAGCCTCAGTAAACGAAGATTCTTTGTCAGTCAGGTTGATTGAACTGGAAGGGAAGCACATTGTATTTGACAACTAATGGGAATTTGATACTGGAGATATACAATCAATCCAAGTCCACAATTCCAAAATTGGATAGGAGGATTTTCACTTGTTGAACAAAATCTGACCCTGTTGCATATTCCGTAAGCAAACCAACTGCGAACCCGAACATTGCCCATCTGTTTGAATATCAAAGTCAAGTCAGTCTTCAGGTAATTCTTATCTCAACTTATCAACTTTACAAGCAAACAACAAGCTAATCTTTCAATGCCAGCCAAAAAGAAAGCTAATGATCTACTGAATCCAGTTTATGAAAAGCTCATAATTCTTTCAGTTATGATGCTATCATGCTATCCTTCTTATGGAGTCATAACTCATATAAGAGAACAATCAAATGGAAATTTCAGCAGACAGACAATTTAGATTTGTACATTCAGAACAGAAAAGATAACCACAGAATTGAAATCTGTAGATAATACGGAGATAGGAGTAATAATATTTGTAGAGAGAGATGAATAAAATTTGTAAACATTCATAAAGAGTACTAAATCAACTTAAGAATTCCATATTCATATTATCTTACTATGAAATTTTACTGTAAAACCAACTTAAGCTCCCAGAAAAGAAACAGAACATTCAATATATATAGATATATACAAATTTTAGTTCAATATATGAACAGAGGCTTGGAATTCAACAAAAAGGAACCTTTTTCTTTCTGGATACATAAAATCAAACTCTAGATTACCTGCCATTGGCTATCTCGTTCTTCCCCAAGAAGCCAAAGAAGGGCCCTTGGCTCGCCTCCTCAAGCTTCTTCTGCCTGAAGTACTCCTGCAGCTCCTTCGCCACCTTCCTCTGATACTCCAACGTCACTACTGCCTCCTTCATTGCCGCAGGCGCCAGCGCCTCCACCGGCTTCGGAGGCGAAGGAGAAAGGGATGGAGGAGGAGTCAGAGGAGGTGGAGAGAGAGAAGGGGCCGCGGGCCTCCTCAGAGGACCTTCCGCCTTCGAATTCCTAATAATTGTAAGTGGCTTGGAGTATAGCTTGAGTGGCGAACCAAAAGGAGTAATCTTGATTTTGATAGGATAAATTGATGGAGCTATAGACATTTCTTTGTTGGTCCTTTTCTAATTCTGCTATTGTTTTGGTTTAGGGTTTCTTTGGAATGGAAGAGAGGAGAAGATGTTGAGAAGAAGGACGAAGAGAGAGAGAGAGAGAGAGAGAGAGAGAGAGAGAGAGAGAGAAACAAAAAGGATTACATCTAGAAGGTGTGGAGGAGATATAGCCAAGTTTTTGATGGAGAGATCACTGAAACTCAGCTGTGGTGTTGTAGTAGAGACTACTCATTTTACTCATTCTTCTTTGTCGATTTTAAGCTCTAAGAGAGAATAGCATTAAATCAATTTTACAAATTCTATTTTGAAATTATTGTCATTTTTGTCATAAAGCTTGTATTTTAATGGTGTTTTATTAATTTAGTAGGAAGTAATTCTAAAAAGTGGTAGGAATAAAATTATATGAAATAATTCTATAAGGTTAATTATTTTTCTCTAACTTCAACTACTAGAAAGGATAAAAACTTTAATTCTATATCTGTCATCTGAGCATCGCCCATTATTTCTATTAAAAAAAAAAGAAAAAAAATGATTGGACGCCGCCAAATACACAAATTGGATAGTCTCTTCATTCAAAGCTTCATCCTGGAATAGCTCCATGGTGTAATAATCCAAAAGTAAAAAAGAAATTAGCTTGCAAGAGAAATAAGCTCGTAAATATTCCAGTATCCTTCATTGCACTGTATTTTGCCCTTCTCAGGTATTAAGTGGTGGTGAGAGTACTTCCATTTGCCCTTCTCAGATAAGTATTTCCACTCGGGGCTCACTATCTATTAAGTCAACCATTAAATTAAAAGTCCAAAACATATCCAGATTTCACTTTAAATGTAAGTGAATTAGAAGTAGGCAGCCAACAAGATCAGTATTCGCAGAAACAAAGATCGAATTTCTGAAAGCAAAAGAAGAGCACATGGCCAAAAAATAATGGATAAAGGCGTAGATTGATGAAAGTAATTTTTATAGCACAATGGAAGGTAATACACCAAAGGAACAAAAAAGAGAGCACAATAAAGTAAAAGAGCCAAGATCAACAAAATTGAAAATTATGGAAAAGATGCTATGGGGAACCAACAAAAGAGCAGACAAAATTTATCCTAATTGTAGCATGTTTATCTGTCGGAGCAATCAGCTTGAGGAATGTAGCTGCTCAACAATGTAGACAATTCAACTGGATGAAGTGATAGAGATTTGATTAATTCCAGTGCTTCTCAGAGCCATACCACGCTTTCCTAATGCATCCCATATCTATTCTACTGAATAACACACTCACATCTTCTGAAACCTTCGTGTTCAGATTCCTCATCGGATATGCCATCATTACTGTAAAGTACGAGTTATCCGTTAGTAATCAGATTTCAACAACAGTTTTATCAAAATCAGACGCACCCGATGTTACATGTATAATCAGTCAAGATTAAAGCATTTCTGAAAGCTAATAGAGAAGGAACAAATTTTGTCTACTTGGAAGTGATTTCAAGTAGACTTCAGCAAGTCAAATTTAAGGAGCCAAAACAAGCTTGTTCCCCTATATGGGGAGATACAAGTTGAGGCAACAAATTTCCACTTCTCAGGCTAATGGATACTAATTTTTTCCACATGCAATTGTTGCGGAATGAGCTGGAATTTGTGGCAAGGAAAGATCCAAGGAACGGATTTTCTAGGGAGAGTGGCCAAAGTAGACAGATTATGTGTCTTGCTGTTCATGATTACCATCATTCAAGGTATTGTAAATATGCTGTTCCCTGGTTCTTCTGCTACAAAACCTTGCTTCCTCCTACAAAACTTTGGACATTTGGTTAATGTAGTAACAGCAAGGATTCAATCTTTTGGCAGAATTATGGGAGGTAGGTGAGATGAATAGATACATGAAAGATACATGTAAAAGATGAAAACTTTAGGAAAATGATATAGTATACTTAACCTAATAAAAACATAATGTTTGAATAAGTTAGAGCTTTCAAATTAATCATCTTACAAATGAAATGCCATAAATATTTATGGAATGAAGTATTGAAGCTTTGTCAACTAAATAACATACTCTTCTCAATGACAAGAATATGAAGAAAAGGAGGCATCAGTGTTATTATAGAGGACATATAGCAAGTCAGCATGTATAATATGGTGAGACATGATAAAAGAGCTAGATAACTAGACTCATGTGCATCTCTGAACAATAAGAGACAGACATATAAAAGGAGAGCATGTAATCTAAAAGTTTTTAAGATTGCCCAAGTTAGATACCTGACTTCGAATTCCCTTATCTCAGCAAGCTCTTTCCCGCATGTATCAGTCCACTGAACTGTCCTCCTCTCAATACAACAAGCTATGCTACTTTGCACCTCTAATGATTCACGTGCATCCTCATCTTCACTAACTACCATAGAGCAGTCAGAAGAATGCCTTTTTCGGTTGCTCTTAAGACAACTCTTCCTCTCATTCGCAATGATAGCATCAGTAATTGATGCCTTGCTCCTGTTGGAAGTAGATGAGAAACCTGAATAACTCTCTGACTGGTGAGTGGAAACCACTTTACGAGGAGATGGTCCATCAAGTCCAGCAGGTGTGCACCCAAAGCAGATGAAGGAAGCACAACTACACGAGACATGGTCTTTTCTGGAAGCCAGCTGATATTCTGGCTCAACTTCTTGCTCAACTAGTCGGTATTGATTCCATGGTCGATTTCTAGTTGGCTTCTCTTCACTTCTCCGGCCAAGGAGCAGGAGAGCGAGACCATTGCTATACCCTGAAGCTGAAGAAGAAAAGAAGCCTCCTCCTTCCACAGACAGCAGCATTCCTTCTGTTCATCCAGTCAACATAACCTAAAATCTTCTAGCCAAGTAGTAGTATAAATGCGGACTGTTTGATAGTCGATACATCCACAGGAGCACCAGTCCCTTCTCTTCTTCTACATCATCTGCCTGCAAACTGTACACAGAAAAGGGTGGAAGAATGAAAAAGAATTAAAAAGGAGAAAAAGGAACAGCGTTCAGCTTGTTTGTTGATTGGATTCATCCATAAGGTTCTAATGTAAGTGTGACCTTTTATGCTATGATTTTGGTGTAGTCCAGTCATTCCTTACTTAGCAAGACTGGATTTCATTTTTCTTCCGGAAATCAAAGCATATCAGGATAAGGTTATAAAAGTTTGATTGACTGAAAAATGTCAGAAACTAAGATTTTTCTCATGTTTTTTCCATGATTAATACAGAAAACAGAAATCAGAAGATGACGTACTACAGTAAGATTTTAACACAGATTGCTACAATCATATGCACCTGTTTATATTCCCTTCAATAGTATCTCCTTACAAACACAAGGGTTCCTGAACCTTTATGATTGGTAACTCTAGTTCCTAGTCCACACTAACATCTGCTGCAAAGAAAAAAAAAATACAAAAGATGCAACCAATGAACTCGTACATTACTACTACTTGGAGTAAGCAGTTAAAAAAGATCCGACCAACATGTCTACAGAGCTATGGCCTTTATTTTCTTCATTTGCGGATTTTTATCCAAAAATAAAGCCTCCAAGACGCAAAGATTTTGCACAAAAATCACAAAAAGTACGGATAACAAAATTCAAATGGATTCTGCTGTACATTTACAAGAAATACAACTAAATACCTCCACAAAGCTGCAATTTTTTTTTCTCCAATAATATCTGAAGACGCAACATACCATCTAAAAGTATACACAACACGGAACTAATTGATAGATCTAAAAGATAGTAGACGAAGGCTTCGCCAAACGAGAGATCAATCGGATAAAAAGAGGCAAAACAAACATCTCATCACAAAAACCGAACTGCATTTGCTCTCAATCCAGCAGCAAGCTAGCTTTTCTCATTCCGAGACCTAGATAGCCTCGTATGCTGAACTAGTTACCTAAAAAGAACAAGGAAATGGATCGTTCGAACCTGAAAGGAGCTAGATCGATCAATCTACGCGAAGACGATGGTCGCACCGACTATTCGACTCATGGGTCGGAGATCTCAGAGTGTCTGGATCCTGGAAGCGAGCGAGGGCGGAGAGAAAAAGAAGGCAACTTGCAGAGGCCCGCTTTTTAAAGCGCCATTCCTGTAGTCGGCGAGGAATTGGGAATATGGTAATCCGCTTGCTTCCTAATTCGCCGATTAGTTGCTAATGACCCAAAAATAAATAATAAATAATAAATAATAAACCAATCTTATGTTGCCTCGTACTCGGGTGCAGGAAGTTTCTCCAGTCGCAGCTGCACAGCATCCGAACGAGTCTTCGCCACACTCTATCATTCTGTGTTGGTATTTATTCGGCTTTAGCGTCAGTATATCGGGTTGGGGATTGCCGAAGAGACTTCTCTCCCCCTTCTCTAGGGTTTCCTTCGATCGATCGGTCGGTCCATTCCCCTTCCTTCTTCGAAATCGTCGACGGATACATGGGGAGGAAGAGGAAGTCGGATGCGACACGTCTCGACGAGGTGGATCGGACGCTGTACTCCACGTTCTGTAGCGCAGCGAACTCGTTGTCGCAGCTCCACACTCATGCCATGAACCAGCAAAAGATCTCTTTTCAAGCTGGAGAACGTCACGCCTTAGTTCGTCTCCTTAACCTATCTATCCTTTTTCTAGGAATCTATGATCTCGCAGTAGTCGATTACTAGATAGATGGATGCTATGCTTCAGTTATATTAATGATGTTGTTGTTTGATGATCGATTCTGAGGTTTGCTGGATTCTTGAATCAATATGATTGGTCAAAGATTACATCTTTTGGTTGTTCGGATGGAATTTTGTTTCACCCCACTAGAAACAGGGGATTCAGTACAGTTGTGGTGAAATTATTATCTGTTATGAGTTTGGGGGCATTTAATAATCTATACTAGAAATTAAGCAAACTTTGATTACGTGATTGCTCTTTAAAGGCTGAATTTTACTTTTTAGAGAGACTATTTGCATATAAATTGCAGCGTGTAGAGACAGTTGTACTGTCTGAAGTATGTTTTCCTATTTGTCACTTTAGTCTTCTGCCAATTCAGTGAGATGTTTGGTTTGGTGGTTATCAAGTTACCTGCTGGTAATTGGTTTATGCAGGAGAAGCTTTACCAATGGATTTTGAGACAGCATGAAGAAGGTTCAAGGGTAGCCACAGCTGATGTAGTTGCTCATATTCAGGTTCTGTCATGCTTGATTTTCTTCCATTTTCTAGTATCTTCTTACTCTGGCTTTATGCTGTGGTATGCAATGTCAATGCCAATGTCAATGTGCCTCATTTCCTTGGTCAGCGACTTTATCCTTAATACAGTGTCCAGCTTTCCATGCTTCAATTGGTACATGTATTTTGCATAACTTATCTTGTCCTTAAATGTTAATGATAGAACTGTTTGTACTGATGTTATTATGTTTATCCATTCTTGAATGTTTCCTCTTGGTGAAAAGTGTATAATTCCTTATGGCATGATACCTTAAAACTTTTGAAAAGTAACACCCTTTTTAGGGTATGGTGCAAGTTTGCTTCCTCAACTTTATTGCAGGATAGCCCCTCTTGGCAACTGAACATTAAGATATGAGTGCCTGAGGAGAAACCGTTGCAATTAGTGAAAAAGTTCAGGTTACAATATATCTGCTTATAGCCATTGGTGTTCAGATATAGATGCAGGAAGCCCCTATTAACTGTAGCACCCCATGAATCAGGGCTAGATTAAGGGGGCATGTCCACCAGGAGTTTGGATTCCTCCACATGCCATGTTTGCTGCCCAGATCAGGACATGCTGCATCTTGGTGGGTGTACAAATGTAAAATGCAAAATAATGGAAGGATCTAGCTGATTATAGCATGCACTTCAACAGTTCAACCTAGCAGTTATTCATGTTTTTTCTTAACAAAACTTCTCTAGGTGATCTTAAACATTAAACACCGTTAACCTGGATTTATGATACTGCTGTATTCACACCAGCTTCTTTTCAATTTATTAATGCCCCTCTAAATGCCACATTAGCATCTGAATCCAATTTACGTTTTTCTTGTTCTGAATGTCAGAAGCATCACTACTTTCTCTGGAACAGTGAGCCTTACAGCTCTAGGAAATTTGAGTACTGACTGTCTAAGTCTAAAAGCATTTTGGACCTCTCTCTCTCTTCATTTTCCTCGTTTGATCCGTGTGGCAACTATTCTTGTATGCAGAATGAGATTGATTATGGAGGAGAGGATGCATCAATTTCCCCAAGATCGCCTTTTCCTACCCAGCATTCACAGAGCACAACACTCTTTACAAACTCGAGCATTCAACCCACATCTGGTTCATTTGTGCAGACTACTACGGGATTGGTGCCAAGAAGCAGTCTTCTTTCTGATCAGTCAAAAAATTCGGTTTTCTCAAATGCTCTATCTAGTCCTGTTCGGCGGAGCCTTCAACCTTATCATCTAGCACAGGGAGGTGGATATTGTGCAAATGGTGTTATGCACACTGGAAATGGTGGTAGGGACCATGAATTAAGCTCTCCAAGCAACAATAGGGAGACCAATTCTGCCAGCTCCAATGATTCATCTATGGATATGCATTCAGATAGCCCTACTCGTGGATCTTATTGATTGCACTACCAACGGACAAGCTTACTCCTGGTTGGTTCAGTATTGTATCTTTTATCCAGTCCAAGAGCCTCTCTAGTCCTGCTCCCTGTCGTGCAACCTGGAGTGAGATGTGAGGCAAGGGAAGGAGAGCTGTGAAATGTATCTTCATCTCAATCGGCCTCTCTAATTTGACCTTCTCTGCTGTTTTGTCTCATCCTATGGTGTTTCTTATCCTTCCTTCATCTTGGATAACTGCTTGTATTTACTTTTGTTGTGTTGGAAGCTAACTTATACAAGTGGTTGTGTTGGATATATTGCATTTGTTTACAGATAGCGAGCAGCATCTGGTGCAAGGAATATTTACTGAAAGTTGATAATACTACTTTTACAAAGAGAAATTGGAAGCCTGCATTTCTGATAGAACTTTGAACGCTCTATTCTGTCTTTTTTTTTCCTTTGGTTAATTTAACTATCTTGCTTTTATCTTCACTGAGGCACATGTGTGAATTGTTACTATTCTGCTACTGGATATATATATATATATATATATATAGCTAAGGGGAAATAATGCTGCCTAGTTCATAATTTTTCTCCCAAACTTTTGCTTTTAAAGAGCTAGGTGTTAGTCCTCTGAGTTCACAGGGATATCAGCCCATATGATCATATAGCCTGCGGCCTGTTAAATGACCTTCTTAAAGAGACGCACATCCACTATGATATTGGTGGTCAAATAACCCTCTCATTTTTGTAGCCAGTCCTAGCATTTAATTCTCAACTGCAGGTGCTCTTACTGATGCTTCCTCTTCTGAGCAAGCCTATAATCTCTTTACGATTTACAGAGGAAAGTGGACAAGGACACGGAATTTGATGATGGCCAAAACCCAAAGCTAAAGGGGTAAATACTTTGATTCAACAATCACTTCTTCCACATAGACAACTGTGTGTCCACAGTCTACACCAATACTAGTGTGTAGTGGGGGGACCTTCAATCGTTGGATAGTCACTTTCAGTTCCCATGCCGTGCCAGTCCTGAGTTCCTCCATTGCATTGGAGCCATCATTCCACAAAGGCAATGGAGAGCTGAGGAGAGAACCAAAAAAGAAAAAAAGAAAGTAATTATCCATAGTGTTTGATCGTAAAATAAGTTTAAAATCTAGTGTTAACTATACTAATTTCGTAATTAACATACATACACACGTATGCTCAGGGGTTGGTCCCTGTTACCTGTTACAGTTGGAATGAATGCTGGGCCATAATTACGTCCAGTACCTAGTAGATGCTTAAGTGGACCATCAATTAGATCATCAATAAGATCACAGGCCCAGCTTAAGCTTAATGGTTGGGAAATCGGAACCACCTCGAGTTCCTTCATTCCACGGTTTCCTTTTTGCATATCACCACCTACATTCTTGCCTTATTACGAAAAACACTTTTTCTAAGATTTTTTTTTTCTCTCTCTCTCATTCATTAATAATAATAATAATAATAATAATAATAATAATACAATGAATAGCAATCCATTCCCCTCCTCATAATTCTCTCTCTCTCTCTCTCTCTTTTCCACTTGTATCACTCAGCAGTGACCACCTTCACCTCAGTCTCAATAAAAGGGATGGGACCCAAGAAGGCCCCCACTTTGTCTTCTCCTCCCAATTATTGACTCCCAAGTCCTATCACCCTCGCACGTGCGGCACTACTACACCTCCCTCCCCGTCACCCTGTGATCCCAAAAGGAGGTACACCCAATCCAACGGCCAATAACAATCCTAAAGTTGTGTACTGTCTCGTCCAATCAGGTGCACCACATGAGTTGGATCACAGATACGTGGTCCCGCCCTTCCAATATTGACGTCCTCATCTCGCGCTGCGCCGTCCGATCCAAACATATCGACCGACTGAGATCACCCCAGAGGAAATCCACGGTTGCCACGTCCCTGTCAGAGGACAGTCCCACGTGGCAAGGTCGCAAATGTGGGCCCCCCCCTCCGTCTCTTCGCGGGTTTCAGTGCCGGAGTCTGGCTAATAATTATTATAACTCGCGCAAAATCTCTGGCCCACCCACATGCCCACAGCGTAGGCCTAATTTGGGTTCTGTTTCGGGGTCAAACAAATCCGGTGCGGATAAGGGAGAGGTTAGTGAGGGACACGTCGGCAGCTATTATTAAACGCACGGGTGTGTGTGTGTGTGATGCGTAACACCCCATGGTTACTTTTCTTTTTCTTTTTTCCTTCACCTTTTCCGAGCTATGGATAAAATTTCTTTTTAGATATTTTTATCCTCCCTCTGTTTGTCCTCTTCCTCTTTTCCCTTTGCCCTTTTAAGCCCCTACTAGATTCGGCGAATACCGCCCGTTGGATGCCTGACCGATGAGATGGACGGACGAGATACATTGTTTCTCGTCTAATCCTGAGAACTGCGACACGACGCCGACAACTCATTCGATGTCCCAAATGGCCTAACGTCTTGCCATAGATTCACGCGATCTCAGATTACGAAGAAGCCCTCGGATAACTTATCGAGGCTAGTGAATAGTAGTGTAGAACCTCGTCTTTTAATCAGAAAGGCAGGGGTACATCAGGAATTATGGAAAGTACTGTGAGGACGACCTCAACCGCACGCTTCAGATCGGATCTAAAGATTTTAAAGACAAAACCCTTCTCGAAGTAACGAAAGCCTCTGGATTCCGCACGCTTGGACCGTGACGCTATTTTTGTTCCCTACCTTTCTGACTAAACTACCCTTCACTATTCAGATAACCTATCCCGTTTTGCAAGGGCATTTTAGGGATATCAACCCCTATCACGTGATCCGGCCTTGATCGTAGCACTCATCAGCCCGTTCCGTAGACTGGGACGGGGCTGCTTCGGTAATTTAAACTAGGTTAAAATAATAATAATAATAAGAGCATCTTAATAATAAATTGTTACGTTGATTATAAAACGAAGTTAAATTAGCTGGTCACATGCCATGTCACTGAAACTAGATAAATAAATAACTCGTCCTCTTCCTCACACCCAAACTTTTTGACTCCCTTCTCCCTCCTTTTCCTCCCTTCTCCAACTCCTCCGAGGTCTCTAATGGCGGAAACTAAATCCTAAACCCGGAAAGCCCATGAGAAGAGATCGAAGGCAACTCGACCATTCTATGGCATTTCTCTTATTTCTACTCCTGCTCTTCCTTGGGGTTGAATCGAGCTTAGCTGGGGATTTGGAGCTACTTATCTCGTTCAAGAACTCTCTTCCGAACCCTGCAGTACTCCAAAGTTGGAACACTAACCAAGGGGCTTGCTCCTTCTCCGGTGTAGCCTGTAAAGCCGGCAGAGTCTCCTCCGTCGAGTTCCAAGACGTCCACCTCAGCGCCGACTTCCGGGCTGTAGTTGGTTCCCTCTTGGCACTCCCCAGCCTCGAGAATCTGTCGCTCCGCACCGGTAACATCACCGGGGCCCTAGCCTCCGCCGCCGGAGCTCGGTGTGCCCCCCAGCTCGTGCAGCTCGACCTCGCCGGAAACGGCCTCCGCGGCTCCGTAGCCGACGTCGCCTCCCTTGCCGGAGCTTGCCCTGGTCTCCGGTCGCTCAACCTCTCGGGCAACTCCGTCGGAGTCTCCCCCGTGGGAAAGGGGAGCTCCGGCTCTGGATTCGCCGTCGAAACCTTAGATCTCTCCTTCAATAAGATATCCTCCGAGGGGGACTTAACCTGGCTCTTCTCCAACCTCGGCGTCCTCCGGAGACTCGACCTCGACGAGAACCGGATCTCGGGCGGGGTCCCGGTGATCGCCAACTGCTCCTCGCTCCAGCACCTGGATCTCTCCTCGAACCTCCTCACTGGCGAGATCGGCGTCGGAGTCTTCGGCGGCTGCCAGAGTCTGCTCTACCTCAACCTTTCCGGCAACCACTTCGCCGGAGCCCCTCCCGCCGACCTCGCCACTTGCTCTTCCCTAACCACCCTCAGCCTTGCCAACAACAACTTCTCCGGCCCCATTGAAATCCTTACCGCTATGCCCAACCTCAAAACCCTCGAGCTCGCCTTCAATGACTTCAATGGCAGCCTCCCCGACTCCATCTCAGGGCTCTCTTCCTTGGAACTACTCGATCTCAGCTCGAATAGCTTATCCGGTTCTATTCCATCAACCCTTTGCACAAACCCCGGATTTGAGCTGCGAGAGCTTTACCTCCAGAATAACCTATTCACCGGTCCTATTCCCGAGTCTATCAGCAACTGTTCTGGCTTGGTATCCATCGATCTCAGCTTAAACTACCTCACCGGAGCAATCCCGGCCTCCATCGGGAAGTTGTCTTCCCTCCGAGATTTGATCATGTGGCAGAATCAGCTCCAAGGAGAGATCCCGGCCGATCTTTCCAACATCAAAACCCTAGAAAACCTCATCCTTGACTACAATGGGCTTACAGGAAACATCCCACCGGGACTCCTCAACTGTACCAGCTTGAACTGGATCTCCTTGGCCAGCAACCGGCTGAGCGGCCCGATACCCTCGTGGCTCGGGCAGCTCGGGAACCTCGTCATCCTCAAGCTCGGTAACAATTCATTCACCGGGCAAATCCCACCGGAGCTGGGCGACTGCAAGAGCTTGATTTGGCTTGATTTAAACAATAACCAGCTGAATGGGTCGATACCCCCGACCTTGGCGAAGCAATCGGGCGACATTGCTGTTGGATTGGTCACCGGGAAGCGGTATGTCTATCTCAGGAACGACGAAAGCAGCGAGTGCCGCGGGACCGGGAGTTTGCTGGAGTTTGGTGGGATCCGGCCGGAGGATTTGAACCGGCTGCCGAGCAAGCGGCTGTGCAACTTCACCCGTGTTTACATGGGCAGCACCCAGTACACCTTCAACAACAATGGCTCTATGATCTTTCTTGATCTCTCTTTCAATCAGCTGGAGGGGGAGATACCCAAGGAGATAGGCACCATGTACTACTTGATGATCTTGAACCTTGGGCACAATTTGCTATCTGGTTTGATCCCTCTGGATTTGGGAAATCTCCAACATGTTGCTGTCCTCAATCTGTCGCACAATGCTCTTGAGGGTCCGATCCCACCGTCGTTCTCGGCGCTCTCCTTGTCAGAGATCGATCTCTCAAACAACAAGCTGAATGGGTCAATCCCGGAGTTGGGTTCTCTGGCAACATTTCCGCCCTACCGGTACGAGAACAATTCGGGGCTTTGCGGCTTTCCTCTCCCTCCTTGTTCGGGGAACTCAGCTGGCAATGCAAACAGCGATCATCAAAAGTCCCACCGTCGGCAAGCTTCCCTTGCAGGGAGTGTGGCAATGGGGCTGCTGTTCTCCCTCTTCTGCATTGTTGGCCTGATCATCATTGCTGTGGAGAGCAGAAAGAGGCAGAAGAAGGATAATAGTAACAATTCGCGGGATATCTATATTGATAGCCGATCGCACTCCGGGACTGCCAACTCCATCTGGAAGCTCACCGGCACGAATGCCCTAAGTATAAACCTTGCCACTTTTGAAAAGCCTCTTCAGAAGCTAACCTTGGCTGACCTGCTTGAGGCCACCAATGGCTTCCACAATGACTACCTAATCGGTTCGGGCGGGTTTGGGGATGTCTACAGAGCCCAGCTCAAAGATGGCAGTGTCGTTGCTGTAAAGAAACTGATACATGTGAGCGGCCAAGGAGACCGGGAGTTCACCGCAGAGATGGAAACTATCGGAAAGATCAAGCAACGAAACCTGGTCTCTTTACTAGGATACTGCAAGGTTGGTGAGGAGCGACTTTTAGTCTATGAGTACATGAAGTATGGTAGCTTGGAGGACGTTTTGCATCGCCGGAAGAAGGGTGGGGTCAAGCTCAATTGGGCAGCACGGAGAAATATCGCTGTAGGGGCGGCCAAAGGTTTAGCATTCCTCCACCACAGTTGCATACCTCACATAATTCACAGAGATATGAAGTCCAGCAATGTTCTTCTTGATGAGAACTTGGAAGCAAGGGTCTCAGATTTTGGTATGGCGAGGATGATGAATGCAATGGATACACATTTGAGTGTGTCCACTCTTGCAGGCACACCTGGCTACGTCCCGCCAGAGTACTATCAGAGCTTTCGGTGCACCACTAAAGGCGATGTCTATAGCTACGGCGTAGTCTTGCTCGAGTTACTCACAGGGAGACCACCCACAGACTCATCGGACTTTGGGGATAACAATTTAGTTGGCTGGGTCAAGCAGCACTCGAAGCTTAAAATTATCGACGTATTTGATCCAGAGCTTTTGCGGGAGGATCCAACTCTAGAATTGGAGCTCTTAGAGCACCTTAAGATTGCATGTGCCTGCTTGGATGATAGACCATTGAGGCGACCGACGATAATGAAGGTGCTGGCAATGTTCAAGCAGATACAAGCGGGATCGACGGTGGATTCCTTCGCCTCTGCCCCTGCGGCCTCCGTTGATGGGTGTTATGGGATGGTGGAGATGAGCCTCAAGGAATGCAAAGAGGAGAAAGATTGATTAGCGGTCCTCCAAACCATTTGGCTTCCACACCTGACCATTTAAATGGTATGAGCAAATTTTCCCTGTAGTTTTATCAGTAAACCCTTTTATGTATCTACTGAAGCAGTATTTTCTTCTTAATTTTCTTCCTCCTCAGACATACGTTATTAGTAACAGTTGATATGTTGTACATATATAATGAATTTTCTTTAAAAATCGAAATCCATCTTCCAGTTGAATGTTTCTTTTGCATTGAAGTTTCCAAGCAAATCTCTTAGTTGACTAATATAGCTCTTCTTTGTTGATTGCCTGAGTTTGAATAATATCCAATTGAGGTGCTTGTACTTTGATTTAGTAGAAGAGAGATTTGATTGCTTTAATGATAAGAGCCTTCTTTTCTCTTCTTCCCAATATTGAAGTGTTCGATAGCTTTGATGATAGATCACCTGAGTCTACTTAGAACTTTATAATTTTAAAATGAGTGGTGTGCTGACCATCTCATGGCACATACTCTCTTTTAGGGTGCATATCCTGTATCAAGTTGTTCCTCTGTCCATTTTACTACCATCCATGTGCCTTCTCTTTACATAACAAGCTTCTAGCTTTTGTTTCAGCAATTTCTTTTTAGAGTGCATGCATGACTTTATGGATCATGTGGGTCCTCCTCCTCCTCAATGGTCATGCATAAAACTACATTTTCTCTTTCTCCTAGCTATCTAATTAGCCGGTCAAAGGTTATCTAAATCTTCCATCTTTCCATTTACATCCTTTCTTCATATCTTCCATGAAGCTCATCTCTCAGTTGGAAGTAGTTAGTCAGTCAGGTGGGTGGTTGTTGTTGTTGTTGTTGAAGCTGTAGGTCATAATGTGGAGAGAGCTACAAAAAGATGGTGTTCATGTGCAGTTGTGCCGCTGGTTTGAGGAAGGCATTTATTAGAAATGAAAGATGGGTAGCTTGAATATGCAAGAGATATGAATGAAATTAATATAAAAAAAAAAAAAAAGATCAGATGAACAGGAGTTATCAGGCAAAGGACTGGAGCCAGAATTTATCACCAGGGCCACTTAGGCTTTCAATTTTATAGCCTACCAATGACTTTAACTTTGCAGTCTCTCTGATGAACTCCCTGGGGGACCGTGGATCTATAACCTCTATTTGGCTCCCTTTTTTCAAACTTCCAACTTATTTTTCGACTCACAAAATCACTACCTTCTATAATATTGAAAGAGTTTATAAAAAATAAAAAATAAAAAATAAAAAAAATTCAGAGTGAGAGGTGATTGAGTGCATTATTATTCTTTTGGGAACAGTTGCATGAGTGGCATCTTATGAGCCATTATGTTGAATAACTTTGCTGTTCAAAAGGAATACCATCATGTGGTGGACCATGAAATGCATGTTGATACTCTGACCTCCATCCTTATCTATCTACTGGGAGGAAAGAAAAGACATGTAGGCCATTCAACTCCATAGTTTCTCATGCCCCCACTGAAATGGCTGAAAACAACTGCTCGCTCCCCTCCCCCCCAAAAATAATTCTCTATAATTACAATTTTAATTATCTCTAAGTTCTTCCTAATCTTTTTTCCTAAATCATTACGGGCAAGTACAATGGATCTACTGGGCAACAGTTGGAACGCACCCATCGATCATAGTTTTCTCCCTGCTGGTGATGGGAGGCACATGGATGCCTCGATAACTGTGCTTGCCCCCCCCCCCATGCTAACCCATGCAAACGTTTACTTCTTCCGCGTCGTCTTCTTCCTTCTTCCCTCTTTCTTAATCCTACTTAATTAATACCCCTAATAACCGGTTATCTAGTAATAAGGCCAGTGCTCTTTTAATGACCCACTGAGGGGTTTTGAAACGTGCGGGTCACGAGCGGCCACGTGTCAATCACGTTAACGTAACGGTGTCGCCATTTTAGTTATTTAATTTATTTTTTTGTTTTGTTTTGTTTATTATTCTCGTCACGTTGTCGTTGTTTGCCTCTTCATCTCACGTGGGCGCGGTCGTAATCCTAAAGGGCTGTTCCCACAGGAGACAAAAACACCCCTCTTTCTAAATTCAGGCGCACATACCTACACCGTTCTCCACTGTATTGCCTATTCGACGGCTCTGATCTCGCGTTGGCTGACCTCCACTCGATCGATTTCTTTGAACCAGTCGGGTGATTGAGATGTGACATTAATTTACTGGGGTCCACACTGTGGGCGATTTAATTATTTGCTTGGGTTTCTTTTGCGGGTCAAATTAGCTCTGCTCTAAATTTTTTTTACCAAAATAAGTACTCTTCGAACTTATTCTAATTTACTGTAGTTCTAAAATATATATTTATAAATTATATAGAAAATTTCAAGGCAGATAGAAAATGTGATAAAACTATACACGTTTTATAATACTTATTCACAGTTAATAAAATATGAGTAAAATTATAAATGTATCTAAAAGGGATATTATTAAGCTGTTATCAAATAGTTTAAATTTTTGAGTCAACTAATTTATGTGACATAATATCGGGTTATCTTGACAGGTAAAAAAGCATCTAAAGCTTTAATATAATGTACAAATTGTGTAACGTTAGCTAGGGTGGATCATATATTATGTTTTCTTGCTTACATCCTGAGCATAATTTAGGACCAGCAATTGTTTGTTGTCAGTCTGCTGAGTTGCATCTTTTCTCTTGGAGGCAACGTTGGAATGGGTGAAAAGGAAACAATGGGAATCCTCTAAATTGGGCATTTTGAGAATGAGAACAAATGCAATATGCTAAGCTCCGTGGGACTCAAAAGTATACTTGGAAAGTGATGTTCCTAAATCCTAATGCATGTGAATGACTTTACAAAACTTGACCAACTTAAAAGAACATTATAAATAAATATATACCCATTCTTTGGAATAGATCCTTTTATTTTTTTAAGCTATTATTTCTGGGAACTTTTTGGGCAGCATAAAGTAAGGTTTATGATGTATATACTTTTGGATTTATTATTAATGCCTGAAAGAAAAGAAAGTGACACAAGAACAACACTTGTGTGGTAACTTTTTTTGACTCACATAAGAGCATCTTTGCGTCGAGCCCAACGCCTGTTTCTATTCATTAGGTCTTAATTAGTTTGATTAATAAATATTAATCGATAGAGAGGAACATACCCATGAATAATAATAAGCTCTTCATATCTTTGAATAAGACCTCCCCTGAGTAGAGCCTTCTTGAGAAAAGGCTTGATGATAGAAATAAAAAATCATCATGGATGAATCTTATAATATATTCATATAAAAATACCTACATATATGACAAAGTAATGCCTAGATGTTAAGAGTTCCACATGGTGTGTTCCTTAGATACCAATTTCCAAACCTTCTTAGGTGGTTGGAGTATTCTTTTAATTTTCTCCCCCAAGTCCTCCTAGGGAAGTAGAATCTCAAACTTTGGGTATATTGGCATTCACATGAGAGACCCAACACCCTTTGTCACTTGCACCAACAATTATAATAGCTATATATATGTACTAAGAAAACAGAGTACCATTACTATAGCATTCTTTATTACTGCCATCTCAAGAATGAAGTGATTAAGACCTTATCGAGTGATTAAAATGCATCAAAAGAATATAGGACTTCAACTTCAATAACATCATCTACCAGCATTTCTTATCTTCATTCAGCTGAAGAAGTAGCAACCATATGTTATATCTACAGACAATGAGGAGAAAAAAGAAAAGAAAGAACAAGTCTATGGTGTCAAAAATTCTCTAAATTGATGAACTAATAGTATCAAACTAACATCTACACATCATAAGAGACACAGATGACAGATAACTACTAAATAAGATGTCAGGAAAATTGACACCTATGTTCACTGATCCATCATTTGCAAGCAAGACTGAGTTTCTTTTTTTTTTTCAAGGTGGCAGCCCGGTCCAACCATATATTCAATATGAATTAGAACACCTTAGACCAAACAAGCACGTCACGCGTGGTGCCATTACCAACCAGGAACAAACTTCTCATCTTCCCTTAGCTCCTCCATTCTAAGCCCAAGCACATGCTATTACATTGTCAAATCCAAGAAAAGAAAGCAGTCTCAAGATGGCAAAGCCAGTACACCATCAGAGCACCGATGACTTAATCATGGGAAGATGTCTCATATCCTTTTCTTATCAGACATTAAGTAGCATTGAAGTCCCTCTGTGTGCCTGTATCCGACTCATATATTCTTCATATCTCTTCAATGCATGCAGCTGCTTCCTAGAAGCCTCCCAGTCTGTTGACAGCTCCACAATGAACTGCATTAATTTAGCTTATATCTTACGCTTTGCATTAAAATCTAATGGCATCTTCTATTCTTTGAAGTAGCTTGCAAAATTTAAAGGATTAAACATGTTACTTGTGCGACATCTCGATCTCAGAATAAGCACCAACAACTCCATCAGCAAGTTGGTTGATATGTACTCCCACGTGCAACAAGCTTTGATCTTTGTGAATGCTTATCAGCAATGTACTTCAGTAAGTTGCATGCTGCTTGATATTTTTTTTTTATAGACAAAGCAGCATGATCTACATACCATTAGCTGGATGTTAGAAACTGTCAAAGTGTTGTACTAACAATAGCAAATACATTAATACCTTGGTACAGACCTCCACGGGCACTATTACTGTGTAAGCATGTGTGGTGAGTAATCTGGCTCCGTACATTCGTAATACTGCACGGAGTTAAACAATGTAAGTTATCAAGTACGTAGTTGACTGATTCAACTTAAGTTTCTTAAACATGATTCGGGATGTGCATCACTAAAGCCATTAGATATAAAATTAATAAGCAAGAAAGATACACTTCCAATTTCCAAAGAAAAACTTAATCTTTTGATTAAGGGAACAACAATACTTGGACATGACTAGCAGATTTGCCGACTAGCAAGATAGTTTCAATTATACTGCATTCTTGCAGAAACGGGCCATTGCACATGTTAGGACAATGACTTTTTTTTTCACCATCTAAAAACTCATTGTTTCATGATTTCTACGTAATATGTTCTTCCCAGAGAAGGAATAAATATCTTCTATAAGATCAAGCACAAGAAGCGATAAGTTTCGGTAGTTGCATTATTTAGCCAAGAGACCTATATAAAACAATAGCTTTTGCCTTTCGTAGCTTGATTCGACTGGCCTCGAAGATCCATGAGACATCAAAGAGAAGAAAGAGAAGAGAAAAATGGCTCATTTGTAAGAATCTAGTGAAAATGAAGAAAGGGCGTTGAAAAGCTGCACAGGTAAAGAAATACTGCAGTTTCATAGCAAATTCGTAGAATTGCTTGCATATTATTCCCATAAGGACATATCTGCATAATCTTCCATACTACAATTTTTTCTCAAAATTTGAACCAAACATATGAAACACATCATCTAATGAATACTGAGTAAAATGTGACCTCTAAAGTATCTCTATCAAAACTGAAAACTCTGATGACACTCATAACTCTTCCACTGATGGCCATGAACACCTCCACACTTCAAAGGATAACATAGTAAGAGAGAGAAAAGACGATAAATATAGAGAAACCTACAATACAGCAAATTTTGATTACAATTGCATTTTTAGCTTCCTTACTTTTGTTTATATAGAAGCCATCAGAATCATGGCCATGCATGCGGAGGAGTTAGAATAACACGGATAACTTTAATTGAACATCTGCATCATCAAGAATGTGTGGTTTGGATGATGTTCAATTTAACCTTAAAAGAGTAATGTTTTCTATGTTCAGTTTAACTAAAATTGATCGTTTGCCAACAGAATCTAGCTATAGCACCATAATGTAATAACATTTGACACATAATTTTAACTACTTGAAGTTGAAAGTAATGCCTAGACAGCACTTCTAGAAATGCTCTAACCATTTATAAATGATTAGGAATGGTGTTATTCACAGTAACACTATCTAAATTTTGACAGCGAATTCAATTGATCATAAGCGCAGCATGAAGGAAGCCCTATCTCTTGCCCTAGTCCAATTCAAGCTCAAATGGAACATAAACAACAAAAGAACAAACATCGAATCGAGATACCTACACCTACAAGCAAGAAATTAGAAATACCAGTAGTTATACAAATAAGTCTCACCGTTAGAGAAGATCAAAGAAGGGAATTTCGAGCGGCGAACTTTGGAAGACTGAATCGAACGAGAAGAGATCGAATCCCTTCGCTTTGAGGAGGGAGAGCTCGAGTCTCGAGAAAGCCCGAAGTCGGAATTGGAATGGGCCTAGAGGCTAGAGGCCCTGGACCCGGTTGGATTAATAGTTATAGATTACGCGATAAATCTAGTTGTTTTGGGCCTATTAAGCCCAAGTCCAGCACAATGGTGCGTATATAAATGTTTTCGTACGTTCACCGATGCTAAGAGAGAAGCCGAGGCGACGGAGTTCCAATTGCGCCACCAACTGCCGCTTCTTCGGAAGCTTTCTGCGCCAAATGCTACAAAGATTACTTCTTGAGCAAACCCGAGGCCTCCATCGAGGCGAAGGAAATCAACAGGGATGCCGCGGGAAGTGAGGAGTGTCAAAGTCGTCACCTTTGAAGCTTCTCCCTCCGAGGAATCGATGCAGCTTTTGCAACAAGAATGTGGGCTTGATGGCATTCAATTGCCGGTGTGGAGAGCTCTTCTGCTCGGTTCATCGCTTCTCCGATAAGCACGATTGCGCACGTTCGATTACAGGGGATCATGGCAAGATGCTGTCGGGAATGCGAACCCGATCGTGAAGAAGGATAAGATTGACAAGATCTGATGGAGTATTGGTATGGGTTTTCGAGAAATCAATATTCTATATAATGATTGTAAACATGGTGGTAAATCTAGAATATTGCATGAAATCATATGCAAAGTGATTACAAATCTTGTAGTGCTCCACAACAATACTGTGCCTGACGATATCTACCACGGCAGTCTTCTTCTTTCTTATTTATTCAATCATTACATATTATGGTAAGCATGAAGATGCTGCTGACTAATGCATCTATAGTAATGCATTTGCGTCTGACTTGTAAATCATATGGAGGCAATGCCGCTCTCTGAGACGAGAGCCGCCATCCTCTGCAGTAGCAATTCAAAGTCATCCTGTGTCTTGATGAGGCTTAGTCGCGAATATTGACTGCTGGCTTCGAAGACGGTACCGCCTCTCGATATGATCCTCCCTTTCTTAAGCACATCGGAGCAATCTTTGTCTTCCTCTAGCTCACACTTCAACCAAGCATAAGCTGTCCATTGATGAGATAAGAATCGAGTATGTCAAAGTAATAACATCACAGATACTTGTTTCACAGTAGAAGTTGATCACCTGGAGAAGGGTCTCTGATCCTTTTGAAGTAGGTGCAGTACTGAGGTGAGATTTTTTGCAGGGAGAAGCGATTGGACGAGGAGATTACATCGTTCAATTTGCGCCATCTTTCTGTGAGTGTTCTGAATCCAAATTTGAAGATATCTTCTCCTCCTTCCTTCTCAGCTAGTATTACTTTCATAAGCTTCAGGATTCTTAGCTGTGTGTCCCTGGAAACACCCATAGTGTTCATTTGCATGTATTCTCTGACTTTGTTGTACACTTTCTGGTCCCTTATCAATGCCCACCTTCACATTTACACATGTTGTGGTGTTATGATATTGTTTCATCTCCACTGTAAGTATCAACTAGACTACTAATCATTGCAGAAAACTAACCCGAATCTACTACTGGCATGGCCGGATGTTTTGGAACCAGAGAAGAGCATAATGTCTTCATCAGCTGGGGCAGGAATAGCTGTGAAATGAGGCCAGTAATAAGCATGATCATGGATCACAGATGAGCCTCCGAGAACCGATTCAAGCAGCATCCCGTCGGGATTATTCGGCGACGTTACAAACTCGATGAAGTCCTTTGTCGCCGTCGTCGTCGAATTCGACCATTTTGAGGTAGTTCCTAACCATTCGTAATCTCGAGCGTCGAAAAGTTCGGTTTGTAATTTGTACAACTACAAGGTATATACGAGTAACATAAACTATATAACAATTCGTTGCTCAATTAATTTGTATATATATATATATATGTCACTAACCGCGTAATACGGAGATGTGGCAACGACGGCGGCCGGCAAGGTGGCGTTATCCGGAGATAGGGCGTGGACCAACGCGTTGACCAGTTGCGTGGATCCAGATCCGAAGACGATAAACTTGTCGTCTGCGATGGCGTTTCCGACGGCCTTGTGCAGGCGGCGGATGTGCTTTTCGAGCTCGGCGGAGATGAAGATGTCGGTGGTCCGGTAGCTCATGCGATGCCATCCGGATATTAAGACCGCGCTGCTTGCTGCATGCCGCTGCCAGTATGGCTCCAAGAATAAGGGATCTCCACTGCAGGGATAAAGAAAACCAAGGCAAATAATTTCCAGATTAAGTGAAGGATACTAAATACGACGAGAAAAATTCAGTGGGCCCCTGTTCCTTTGGAATCAACGATGATATTTCTCAAGATTCTCCTAGCTATCTGACAATCTTGCATCTTGCCTTGCCGTAATGAAACGCTCTTCCTATTGGCTTCAGGAGGAATCTCCCTTGTGTGCTTATCTTTAATGACGTTAATTATCTTAACATATTAGGACAAAAAGAGTGATAATTAGCAGATATTCCATTTAGGTCTGTCTACCGAGCTCCGTGTTAGCTAACAACTCGTACGTACGTACGTCTTCCATCTTTATCTGGTTCATTTAATAAATTAGTCGACCATGAGGTAGGTTGGGTCTGAGCTTAAAATATAGACGAGGTGAATCATAGCACAAATATCCAAACAAAGAGAAAAGGGAATTGGAGATTTGAAATCTATTTCAATTTATATTAATCTTTTTTGGAGTTGTAATCTACTTTGTTTAGGAGGACAGAAAGAAAAAAAAAGGTGCCAATTATGGGAGGGCGAATTTAAGAGTTTGTTTTTGAATCCAGATGAAATCATTCACGTGACAAAACTTCTTCGCTTATAAGAAAAAGATACCCCACCGGGAAGCGGCCGGCTCACCTGTCGGCGTCGGCGTCGCAGTCGGCCACCAGCTCGGAGCAATCACTACCAGCATAGCACGTGTTGCACTCGCACGTGGGGAATCCATCAACTAGGACGCCGTCGAGGAAGGCTCGCCCGTGCCCGGAGCACGTGAGGGCGGCGACGGCCTCCGCCTCTTCCGCCGCGGTTCGGCTCCAGCCGAGCCGTGCCGGTGGCCCAACGGAGCGGAAGATGTTGGTGAGGGTGGAGGATAAGAAGAGGAAGAAGAAGAGAAATTTTGATCTCCGGAGCCTCCTCACCTCCTCCGTTTCCATTTCTTTTAAAAAATAATTTTGGGGTAAAGGAAAAGGCAGAGGAGAGGGAGAGAGAATAAAATTATAGCGTCCAATAATTCATGTACGGTCTGTGTGTTGCTAATCAGTAAAGGACCGATAAATTTCTTTGATAGCGATTTTATTATTTATTTATCTTATCGCTAGCTAAAATAATCGAGGCTTCAAATATTTTTGGGTAGTGATGAATATATTAAGAGTGCCAAATAGTTTACCTATCATTTCTCTGGTGAAACGTAGCCATCGTTAGAGACTAATAATCTACAAGTGCTATTGGTTTGATTAGAATCCATTCCGTATACGAAAGTATTTACTGAAGCCTTGACACAATCATATCAAAATCACATCAGACAGAAACAATCAAACTGTGTAAGGCTGCGTTACATAAATTGACTTTTTTTTTTTACCTCTTATAATAGTATTTAATTAATTATTTTCAATTTAGAGAAATCTCTTTTTATAAATTTATAATTTAAAGTAATGTTTATTTACAAAAGTAGGATAGAAATAAAGAAATTATTTCTTCTTTTTTTTAAAAAAAAAAAAGAGTATGGATTGCTCTGGTTGGCAGTAATTAGTGGCGATAGAGATATTACAACTGCGTAACTGTCACTAGTTTGTTTGCTTTGTAATTAAGCCTCCCACTAGCTTGGAACGAAAGTTCTAACCACCTTAGATTAAATATATATATATATATATATATAGGTAATTATTGCTCATTTTTTTTTTATTGTACCTTTAAATTATAAAAAGATCTCCTATCGATTGACAGCATTAATAAAAAAATTTAAATAAATAAGAGTAAAATGTTGGCCACACGTGACTTACCAACTTAACGTAAGCGATATTTTTCGTAGTTAAAATGATTAATTTATTAGGAAAAAAAAATAAAGGGTCTATGTTGGGCAATCTAAGTACAAGTATCCATTAAATATAATTCAAAATTAAAAGTTGGAATGATCAACTCCAGGATCGAGTCTCAGCCACTTGATTAATTTACAATGCCACGTGGATCAACAGATGACCGTCTGCTTCCCGCCGCCCTCAGAAACCCGAAACCAAAGTGCCTTCACGCGCCATTAATATCCTCGTCCTCTATTATGCATTTCATCGGACATCTTTGCTTCATTTCTCCGTCACTCTTTCCCTCTCTCTCTCTCCCCCACCCCCCTCTCCGGAAAAACCAATCTGAATCGAGAAGCATCAATGGCCGGAGTCCCGATGGCTCCGGCCCGGGTCCTGGCATGGACCACATTTGCTTTATTGGTCTCGGTGGACGTCAACGCAGACGGCGTCGGCATCAATTGGGGGACCATGATGTCCCACCCGATGCTGCCGACGACGGTGGTGGGGATGCTCAAGGCCAACGGAGTCACAAAGGTGAAGCTGTTCGACGCTGATCCATGGACGGTCGGTGCGTTGGCCGGGACGGGGATCGAGACCATGCTCGCCATTCCAAACGACCAGCTCGGCCGGATGAGTAGTAAATTCAAGCATGCGAAGAAGTGGGTCGAGAACAATGTCACGAAGTATGACAACAATGGCGGTGTAAACATCAAGTAAGATTCATTCTTCCCTCTTCAAGATAGATTTGTCTGCTAGTTCTTATATATTCATATGTGGATGTGCAATTAAGTTAGAATGATGAGTAGTCTTTTGCAGCACACGTTATGTTTGAGTCAATGGCTAGCTAGCTTTACTGCAAACGATGCCATCTTAGTAATAACTCTTCAACAAATTGATCAATTACTTTTCCATTAAACTATGTCTGTTCTATAATCTTGATTATTTGTCATGTTGATTCAGGTATGTTGCAGTTGGCAATGAACCCTTTCTCAAGAGCTACAATGGCAGCTTCATGAACACTACATTCCCTGCACTCAAGAATGTTCAGAGAGCTCTGAACAAGGCTGGTGTTGGCAATCGGATCAAGGCGGTCGTCCCCCTCAATGCCGATGTCTACAACTCCCCCGGTAACAACCCACTGCCATCTGGGGGGAGCTTTCGCAGTGACATCCGCACCCTCATGTTCGAAATAGTCCATTACCTAAACTCCAACGGTGCACCCTTTGTTGTTAACATCTACCCTTTCATCAGCCTGTACCAGAGTGCCAGCTTTCCGATAGATTACGCCTTCTTTGACGGCGGAAGCATGCCGGTCAATGACAAAGGAGTCAAATACACCAATGTGTTTGATGCGAACTATGACACGCTTGTGTGGTCCTTAAGGAAGGCCGGTGTGCCCAACATGAAAATCATTGTTGGGGAGGTGGGTTGGCCGACCGACGGTGATAAGAATGCCAATGTCACAAATGCTAAAAGATTTTACGACGGGCTCTTGAAGAAGGTGGCGAAGAAGGAGGGCACGCCGCTAAGGCCTGGTCCAACGGAGATGTATATATTTGGATTGATTGATGAGGATCAGAAGAGTGTGCAACCAGGGAATTTCGAGCGGCATTGGGGGATTTTTACCTATGATGGAAAACCCAAATTTCCAATGGATCTAACAGGGAGGGGGAAGGATAGGCACTTGGTTAGTGCAGTGGGGGTCAAGCACTTGCCATCCCAGTGGTGTGTACTCAATGAAGATGCAAAGGATAAATATAAGCAGCTACCGATTAGCGTTAATTATGCATGTTCAAATGCAGATTGCACTCCATTAGGATACGGATCATCATGCTACGGGCTGAACCAAAATGAGAATATATCATATTCATTTAACATCTACTTCCAAACAATGGACCAGGATGTTAGGGCCTGCGATTTCGGTGGCCTGGCTAAGATCACGATGAAGAATGCATCGCAAGGGAGTTGCCTGTTTCCTGTGCAGATTGTGAGCACAGGAGACAAGGCAGCAGTAGCACGAATTTTGGTTTTGGCTGTTTCTGTGCTGATGATTGGAGCAATGGTGTTTGTGTAGAAAGAGAGAGGAAGGAAGATAAGATGAAAATAACAGCGCCAAGAAGCTTGTTTTAAATCTGAAGCTGACCGGCGGAGACACATTGTTTTCGTTTGTTCATACAAAATGGACATGCATTTTTCAACAACCACTAGTTCTTGATATCTGATAGGAATTTGTTCACTCATTATTCATATTGAATTGTTGTGATCCTGAGAGGATTGTAAACTCTTTGAGAAGGGAAAATATCTGCTGTCAGAAGTATCAATAGATTCCACAATATCCTATTTGTTGTCTGTCAATGGTTTTCTGTATGTTTCCTATATGTAGCTCTACTGTTGGTATTCTGCATATTTGCTATATGGTAGACCGAGGAGGTTCTCAGGTGAATGTTCCTCTGTATTGCATCATTCCTAGTGTTATTTATGTTACAGCTATTCATCGAATTATTCATTGTTTGCTATAACTGCTTCTGCAACTTTGAATTTCTTCATGTCTTTCAAAGTTAAAAACGATGCCATACAACAATTGTGGAGAAAAAAAAGAAAAGAAAGTTATTCCTCAACTCCGGTTGTCATTAAGAGAAGCACATGTACAGGATGATTTACATGTCTGAAAGAACAATACCACCAGCATCAGCTCCACAACTTGCCTATCAAAGCATAACTTCCATCATATTGTTCTGATCTAGATATTCACTGCATGAATACAAGGTAAGGATGTAACGTCAATTAACACTTCTTTTTTAAGGAATATCCACATTGAAACCAATGTGAAGTTATATATGAAGTCAAGGACTGCTATTTGAATTGGATAGACACCTTATGGATAGATATGTGGCAAATCTCTTGCATGCAACACAACATTTTTTTTATTTATAAATGATGAATAGTAATTCCATATGTTGGGCTAATAATCCAACTGTCATGAATTAGTCAATTATCTGATTTTAACTAGTAGGTGAAGTTTCAAATGTCGATTGTTCATTATGTGTTTTTCCAGTCTAAAAGGAACTGACCTCTTCTAGCCTCAAATTGTCTGCCTCTAACATGAGTTCATCTTCTATCTCCGCATCAGTGAAAGTCAGTGCCCTCTGCAGCTTTCTAGGAGAAAAAACCTCAACCTCAGCCATGAAAACAGCAGTAACAGGACGGTGATCAGAAGTATTCAGCCCGACTCTTTTGTACGACATTAGCCTCAGGCCCTTGCCAAATGAAAGAATGCGGTCGCACCTAAAGAAACATACATAAGAAGAATGACTATAATATAATGGAAACTATGACCAGTTCTTTGTCAGGATGTGAATACTGGATACACTTGCAGAAAAGAATTAGAAAGAAAAAGAAGAAGAATTAGACAGAAATGACAGCAGTGGATCATTTGATACCATTTTGTTGTTGTTGTTGAAGTCAGTGGGTTTGAAAGTAATTTTATGTCATATAATGGAATGGGAATATGAATATCATATCCAAAATGGGTTTTGAAACTCATACCATGCAGGTGTTCTCCTTCCAGATTTTGAGTCTTCTCCTACATACTTCTCTGAGTTAATCTCGTATTTATATGTTGGAGGAAAACTGATAACTCCTTCTGTCCACCCATCAAAGGCTCGTCCTTTCTTTAATTCCAGTTTTAACTGTTACAGCATAAGGTACACTAGAAGATGTTGAATCACCATTAATTTTTGAGTTCAACTGAAAAAGTTTTCGTTGCAACTCAAATGTTATATTCCTATTAAAAGAAAGAAGAGAAGTGAACTTACCTGATCGTTTTCAATTAATTTATCCCATTCCTTGTTCGAGATGAGTTCGTGTGTTTTTTCATATGATAAGTTGATCCGGTAATTTAGATCCCCTAACCAGATAATCCTTCTGAAAAGTTGAGCATAAATAGGTCAAATATTAGATACTCTCAGGAAATTAAACAGGTGGTAGAATATACAGGAAAAGTAAAAGAAAAATGTTGACATGTAAGATACACTTCATGATTGTCATTTTTCATCAAATTGTAGAATCTTCACTAAAGCCTGGTTATGTTCAAAAATCAGTAAGTGCAGAAAGGTATATGCTTAAAACTGAGTTGATTTATTTAATGGTCACATCATCAAGGGACAGATTGTGCATGGCCTTATCTTAATTTCTCTCTTCAAAATCACACACAAACACACATGATTTTACTAAAATATGTTCTACAATTCTTACTTGGAGCATGAAAGAAAACCATTGCTTTCATACAGTGTATATGCTTAGTTATGCACGAAGGAAGTTGGTTTACTTACTCATGATCGTAGATGGTTCTAGGCATGCCAACACCAGGAACTGAATTAAATTGTGTTCTCCGATGAATTTCTTGCACATCAGCATTCCTTCGAAGTCGTTCTCCATCCCTCTCTCCCGATGTCAGATGACTACATATAAAGCAAAAAAGTGTCTGATATATAGACATGCTGACTGATATTGATCCCTGGAGCATATATGAGAAATCAAAGTTGGAATATCGTTGCACCCATGATATTTCTCACAGGCAAGTACATACTGATAATGTGTAATAAGAAGACAAATAAAGGCATAATGCCATCGGTTAGTTGTATTTAAAATTGAAGGCAACACCCTACGCATAGAGAAATTTATTTCCAGAATAAGCAATTAAAAGACTTGTTACTTCCGAAGATCATGTATTGAAGGAATGAAGTCTAATAATCAAATTCTTTTGGAACTATAGATAAGTTCAGAAGCAATGAGCAGTGGTTAAATTCAGACAGAAAACTTGCCTTGTTACCAATGTAGCCCATCACACCCACACCGACAGTTGATACTCTCAAATTTTGAATATGCTTCCGCAGGCTTCTTCGGACCCATATTGAAATATAAATTCCAACCATTTGCTTACTTATTATTCTTACAAAGGATGATCTGTTCTTTCGGGAAAACACACTGTCTAGCCTAAAATCAGGAATCAATCTGTCCTCTGGAGAATCCTTGAAATCCCCGTGTACTGACTTGAAAGACTCAGAACTCATCAAAGATTTGACCAAAGTGGATGGTTTTGAAGTGTCCTGACCATGTTGACCCAGCATATCTAATTGTTGTTCTGGCCAAATCATCCCAATCCTTTCTGAGTTACTAAGTGTTTTGGCTAATTTCCTTTGTGGATTATTTAAAACTTCTGAACATGGTTCATAGTTTTTGAAACTTAGATTATATGATCTTTCAAATTTCTTCACTGAATGCTGTCTCTGAAAATCCACATGTTGGTGTCTGCTCTCATTAGCATCAGAATAGGATGCCACATAGTTGTTTGTACCATGTCTATTACCATTAAGTCCATCTTCACTGGAATGAAAACTGAAATCCTTTTCATCCAATGGATGAACTTCCTCATCACTCTCACTATCAGACTCAAGAAGTATTTCATCTTCAATGGCAAGAGTATCATCTGATGGCCTGAACCTTGATGGGGAAGGAGGATCACTGTAACATTTGCACTTTGCTTTCACTGGATGAATCTTATTCAAGGTATCACGAATAAGAGACTCCCATCGTGGAACTGGACTGTTATCCTCAGCTCCAAAAATATTTCCAGCATTCAACGGCACAATTTCTTGAAAACTGAAAAGACATATCATAATCAAGATGATCATTAAAAACAAGAAAAGGCAAGGAAGAATGACAAGTATATCAGGTGAGAGGACATAGTATGCAACCGTTTGTCCTAATAGGCTGATACATATAAAATATGAAGGAGAGTTCATTGGCAGTTTACCCAAGCACATAGATATCAGCAAGCTCCTCCGTTTCCAGCCACTCCTGGATGTCTAGGTCATCAGTTGGACGTCTTCCTCCAACATTCCATGTGCCGACACACACCCTGCATGAAAGTAAAGTTGCAGATTAGGTGCAAGAGTAGAAGCATTCTAAACATTGCTAGTAGTTACCTGGCTCTCTTATTAGGAGTCTATATTATTTTCTTATATGATTTAGTTGGTTCTTCGCCTTCTACAATTACTTATGGGATAAGTGTTGAAGGGCATAAAGAATATATTTACCCAAGGTTTGGCATGTGCCTATCAACAAACACATAATTAAACATATGAAGAAAAGATAAAAGAGAGAGAATAGCTGTGCCTGAGTTCTTCAGTGTTTATGTATTGTGCACGGAGAGTCTCTGACTTTCGTCGTCTTCTTAGCCCGTATGGAATGCCTTCCATGCGGCTACCTACAATATTAAGCAGTTCTATCAAGTATGCAGAAAATAATCACCCATTAGGCTACACGGTTAATGAGAAACATACTCCAACATGTTCTAGGTAAAATGGTAGATAACCAAGGTACGGCAAATGACTTCAGACTCAGAGATATTGAAAGAAGGCCTACTAAACTCTAGCAAGTGTTCAAAGTAGACCTATTCTCTCATCAAATAGTTGTTCCTTTTTCTTCAACCGTAAATAGCCTCTCTAATCCATGGCCTATTCCCTTATAACTGGATACAAACCAAATATATACCTCGAGTAGAACAAAAATTCCAAGTTTCTGCTGAAATAAGAGAAAACTTCTTTTTCAACAAACATTCACCTTAAATTTCCTCAAGAACAGATAGGAGGAAACTCATTAAACAAACTATAGAATCAATATCACCAATTCAATAACCAAAAGAAAAAACCATTAAATACTCAGCAAATTACCATTTGATTCCGCCCCGAGTCCAGCCAACCTCCTTTCCTCGCCATGCAATTGACGCTCCCAACCACACATCTCTGCATGATTTCATTACAAACCCAAGAGCCAAAGGGTAAGGCGAGAATCAAAACCTAATTCCGTATCAATAAACAGCACAATTAAAGGGAAAAAATCGGGAAAAAAAACCCAAATTATCAATTAGAGAGGAAAAAAGAGGAAGAGACTTTCTTGCTTACCTTCGTACTCGCACTCGCTCTCGGTGGTGTCTGCTTCATCGGCACTGAAATCCGAGTCCTTGGAGCTAATATTTAGCCATTTCCGGAGAACAACCTTGGGCCAGAGCTGCAGGCAGGTGCAACCGAAACAATAGAGTTCAACCCAACTCCTCTGCAGTTTGCCCAACGCAATATAAACCAAGAATAATGAAAAAAAAAAAAAAAACCAAACCGATCACCGAGCCAGAGCACCCCAAATGGAGCTCTTATCCACAATCAAAGATTTGGTTCTTGGGAGTTAAAGCTTCAAGCTTCATACCTCTCTCTGCTTCCTTGTTCTTTGCTTCATTTTCCTCTCCTCTCTTCCTCCGCTTTGCCTTCTCCCTTTTGAGACGAAAGAAAAAGGGTGGGCTTTTATTGCAGCTGACATACATAGACCCTTTTAAGTATGAGACTTAGCCTAGGGTTGCTGGAAACTAACAACAAACTTTGAGGCATATGGGTCACCGCCACGTGGAAAGAGGATAATGGAAGCCGATGCAGACCAACTGCTTGATGTTTTGTCAGACTTTTTTGGACATAGTGGCAAAGGTGAGACCGTAAAAATGTAGCTTACGCTGGATTGGATTTGTGAGGGGGTGGCTGCGAAGGGATAGCGCTGCCTCCATCCATCTTGCTCCCCTTTTTCTCTTTTGTCGAGATCCAACACGTTAGTGCTAAAACCTCGGTAAGTGCAGAAGCACTCACTGCCTTTAAAGATGCCTTGTACTATATTCTGCTACTAAGCAGGTTCCAGAAATTATTTGCACCAGTGATTCTAAAATTAATGATCACAGTTATCAACAAATCATAAGATTCCTCTTCAGGTATTCAGAATATAGTGTTTTTTTCCTCCCGTGAACCGTTCTCTTTGTAAGTGTAATTACAAAATAGAGTAGAAAGTTGCCACCTTTGCGAAGAGGACAACTCTGGATTGCGAAATCTAAGAGTGGGAATGGAGGAGAGTCTATCGACTGCTAATCGATCATTGTCAATCTTTAATAATGTTTCATTTTGTCTGCATACAACTAAGCTTTCAGCTGCCCCTCTCATAAAAAATTCTTTATCAAATGACAAGGTATGGTATCCTCTCAATATATATATATTCTTTTCGAACAACTACAGGTGTTGGCTTAGGGAGACATCTTTGAATCATGATGACAAGGATTTGAACCTACCACATTTGTCTCATCTTCGGCCGATCTTGATAAGAAATCTATGCCAAGAGTACAAGCTAACAGAGTATATATAAGACTGTTAGCACCTAAGGAAAAACTCTTACTATGAACCTGTGCAAAGAGTACAGACTGTTTAGCACTTAACAATCAAAATCTTAGCCTCTAAGGAATAAAAAAGAGTGCCCAGCTTTGAAATTTGGTTGCAAGTGATGTCATGCCAGTGTGATATACAATGGAGCAACTTTTGCCCCATTCTGGACAACCACACTGGCTATGGCTTTGGAATCGAAGAAGCTCCACTCAAATACTCAATGCCATGGGTGGTGGGCTTCAATTGCTTGAAGACAAAGGGCACATGGCAGTGACCAACTTTCCCTTTTCTTTCTTAATTCTTTTTTGGGGGTCAAAAATCCATTGTGTACTTTAATGTGTATAGCTGTGTTAAGGACTCTCTGCTGCTCTGCACATGGAGTCAAGAGTATATACATGTATGACCCGTAAATACTGCTAAAATTATAGGTCTCGGATATACATTGGAAAATACTTTTAAAAGTGACACTTGTAAATATCTTAGCAATGCAATTGTTTTTGCTAAGTTACAAGTAGTGGTTTGTATGCTCAGTTGCTGCAATGGTGGGGTTCCCAGGAAATTAATGGTGGCCAGACATAGAGGTTGCATAGATAATATAATATATATTGTTCAAAAGGGTTTAGTGAATGGTCTCAGTGCATTGATGTTTGGGGATTTGTCATCTTGTTGATGGATGAAGTGTAGCTTTCAGAATTTGTTCCAAAAGAAGGCAAATGCTATATTGCTATGCAGTGTTAGTCTTGAAATCCATGGGGTTTTAAATTTAGCGAACTGCAGCATCACAGTCAACATCAAATCTATTACACAAGAAAGCATCTAAAGATGCTGATGTGGTGCCTGCCCAGGTCTTTTGGGCCTGAAGAGTAATGGGCCAAGTAGCAGAACTATGTTTGGATCGACTCAATTGGGCCTTCATTAATTTCTGAAGGCATAGTTTGGATAACATTTAGAGAGCAAGAACCTGAGGCATGCCAGGGTTTGATGTCAGCGATGTCGTCGTCTTTTTTGAATAAAGAATGCAACAACTAGTAGGAGAAGGGGCTTCGTCAATATCTTATAAGGGCATAGTTTGGACTTTGGATAACCTAGCACGGCAAGAAACCCGGGTTCATGAGAACCGGGAAGTCGCCAAAAGTAATAACAGTTAGCTCCGGAGTAGAGGGTTTTTGTCCTCTCCTCGAGCATAAAAGTATGAAGTTTAGCAAAACAAGTAGCTCAATCGGCTGCCCTATTATAAATTTTATAGTCATGGATAAAAGAAAAGAAAATCAAAGATCGACATGTCAACTTGTATTAATAGATGTTGTTATAAATGCGCTATGGAACATCTTCAGCACTGTTGATTGTTGTGACGACAACAGTAGAGTTTCCTTCAAAAATAATGTGTTTAAGGTTAGTGACGAGTAGCAGCAGCACCAGCTTTAAAGAGCGCTTCGATATCAATTTTAAGGACTAGGCCCATTTTAGCTGGTTGAACCGCTAGTAAATAATCTCTCTTCGGTGGTTTTGATCTATAAGACCCACCACCACCACCACTATTGTTGTAAGGGTCCTAGGATTCATCAAAGTTGATTTGATTAAACCATTTGCTGGGGGAGTCTAGCTCTCCAATCTTACCCTGGTAGTTAATATTTTGACCCCACTCTTGTCAATATATTCCATGGCCATGTAAAAATCCAACCATGCAAAATGGTTAGCCTTTGTTTTTACTGGGTCAAAGCAAAGTTTGTTCCTAACCTTTCAAATCATCTAGATAGTAGAGGCTATAATAGCCTTAAATTTTTCCTAGTCAAACTAGTCAAAATGCAACTAGTTGTAGGTCTAAGTTAAAAGAATTCGTTGAGATTATGGTCAATAACCTTCCAAACCTCAAGAGCATACTTATAACGATAAAACAAAGGTGATCCACACTCTCTTGCCATTGGCCATACACATATCGGTCTACCCCATGTGTAGACTATAGAAGAGAGTTTTAGTAGGAATTCTTTGATTTGGTCTTAGTTTATGTAGGGGTATCCATTCAGGCTCAAACTAATTAGTTTTGGTACAAAGGAAAGAGTAGATGGCCTTAGCTCTAGCTTTTTTCTTGTTGTTAAGCTACCAAATTCACTTATCCTCCAGCGAACTCACTCTTAGGTCTCAAATAGAGATGATCATTAGGTTCGACCAACCCAGCTTGAATCCACCCAATTTTAATTGGGCTAAGTTTGACCCAAGTCCGATTTGTGTCATGTTCAATCTGAGCTCAAGATGGTAGTGAACGATATGGGCTAAGCTTTTGCCCGCCAGACCCGGCTCGAAAGCCCGATGCATAGCCCAACTCATTATCCATGTCTATTTTTATTATTTTATAATTCTACATCAGTAAACTATATATCAATATATAGAAATGCTCATAAAAAATATAATTAAAATATCTCTCTAGTAACCTATTATGCTTGGCTTGATAAAAATATAATATTTTTAATTAGGCTCATTATGCTAGGCCCATTAGGCCTTACTCAAGTCCAATATTCAATAGGCTAATGGGCTAATGATAGAAGTGCATATATTGGTACCAAAATTTTCCGTGAGTTAGGTTTCATTCCACTCCACTGGGCCACTGGCGGCCTGCAAGAAAGCGAGGCATGCCAAAGAGGGTTTGGTGTCAGCGATGTCGTCATTATTCTCGAATAGAGAAATACAACAACTAGTACAAATATTAAGCGCAGGAGCTCTCAGACGAATGAATACGAACAGGAAGGAATACTAGGAAGGGGGGAAATAGGAATAGGATGGCCGGGCTATTCGTAAACCAGGCTGCAGTTTATGCCGACGCGAGGCCGACTTATCCAAAGGAATGGTTCGCCAAGCTCGCTTCGCTCACTGACCATCACGATCTGGCGTGGGACGTCGGCACCGGCAACGGCCAGTCCGCTATCGGCGTACGCCTCTCTAATCTCTTTTCTTTTCTTTTCTATTTTCCCCCAAGAACAAGTGCTCATAGTACAAAATAATTCTGGGTTAAATTGTTAATTAGAAAACCTAACCGATTGAACTCAATTTTTATAATGTTTAAAGAGATCTATAAATTTATCTCTCAGGTGGCGGAGCACTATGGGAAAGTAGTAGCCACGGACGTGAGCGAAGCGCAGCTGAGACTAGCAATCCCCAACCCCAAGGTTCAGTACGTCCACACTCCCCTCTCTATGCCGGACGAACAGCTCATCTCCGCCATGGGCGGTGAGAACTCTGTCGACCTCATTACTGTAGCTCAAGCCGTCCACTGGTTCGACCTCCCAACCTTCTACTCCCTCGCCAACCGACTCCTCCGTAAGCCGGGAGGCGTCATCGCAGTCTGGAGCTACAACTACAAGATCTCTCCCATAGAGCACTCCATGACGCGTTTCTTCGAGACCACCCTTCCTTACTGGGACCCTCGTACCCAGCACGCGTTCGACGGTTACCGCGCCCTCCCGTTCCCCTTCGAGGATGTCGGCCTGGGCACCGAGGGTGATCCGGCTACGTTGGAGATGGAGCAGGAGTTGTCATTTGATAGGCTTCTTGGAGTGCTGAGGTCGTGGTCGGCGGTGGCGACGGCGAAGGAGAGAGGAGTGGATTTACTGTCGGAGAGGGTGGTGAAGGAGTTGGAGGAGGAGTGGGGTGGTAAGGAGGTTGTCAGGACGGTGACTTATAAGACTTTCATGCTTGCAGGCAAGCCGAAGATGGAATAAAATTTTGTCCCTGCTGACTCTCTTATCACTATATCTATTTAAAGATGGAATAAAATTTTCTCTCTGTCGACTATCTTATCATTATATCTATCTAAAGATGGAATAGAATTTTATCTCTGTTGACTCTCTTATCACTATATCTATCTATCTCTAATCTCTAAATGTAACTATGAGTACTCTATTTTATACAAGAGGCTAATGCCATCTTAAACTAGATGATATGTAGATCCAGTGGGCAATTGAGAGCATAATTTAAGATTGAAACAAACAGCTCCGAGCTTAAACTAGATGGATCACTATTCATTGAGCCAAGGTAACAAACAAGATGGAGCTAAAAGAAAACAAGAGTAACTCCTACCATAACTTGTATGATAGAAGAGGACTGTTGAGATTGGACGCAAAAAAAGAGTTGCCAGATTATTTAATCATCCACCAGACTCCTACATGCAGGAAACCTTCTGTGAATGTCGCTAAATTAAGAATTACATCGTTTCATTTCAAAGTGGCTTGTGATTAACACTCTGAATCTCATCAATGTATCCATGCTTAGTAACCTGCACTGATTGGAACAATCATTCGGGAAGCAAACCTCAATCAAAAGCAATCTATATCTATTCAGATGCCTCAGCAGGTGCAGCAACTTCTACTTTTTTCAGATTTTCCAGCGCCGTGATTCGTCCATTCAGAGCTTCATAGCGTTCATCAAGAGTTACATTCAGACCCTTCACCTGAAAATAAGCATTCAAGCACTTTGCGGTTCAGTAGGCATACTATATATATGTGAGCATTGAAAAACTTCTATCAGCTTTAAAATGCAAACTAAAATGTAGACCTGTACTACAAGTGTTGTCGATTCGATCAAACTGAAATCCAGATAATAAAATGAAGGTACAATTATTTCCCTAGCTGTCAAACAATTCCATTCATTATGTCTTGCAAGTCTCTACACAAATTTTCATATCAAAGTTGGATTGACCGGGGTAAACCTGACAGCTGATGTTCACAAATAATCATTATTATATTATCTTCCTGCATTAAACTAGCTTGCACGACATTCCCATCTACAATATTTACCCAGCTCTCCTGCAAAAGTGGGCCGAAAATTTTTCAGTCAAGAGATACCCCATCACATACCATATTTAAGTTATTACTCCCCCAAGCCACATCATAGTAGACTCTTGAAGGAAACCCCACCATGCTAGGAACTCCCTTTAGTGTTAAAGAAGCAAATGTACCATAGAACCCATGTCAAAACACAATCAAGTGACCTTAGTTCTTGCACTAGAATGAATCTGACGATGAATTCACTTTCTGGGTAAAACAGTTGGTTCTGGCCATTTCAAAAGATGAGCAAAACTAAAATAATCGTGTGTCTTCTCCTGTTGTATCATGTGCCCATGATTATTGTTGGTGGATCTACTGGACCATAAGTATTATCAGCCAGAAAAGGATTGAAGAGAACTAGCTTGTGAAAACATGCATACGTTGAAAACATGTTTCCTCAATATAATCTTCATTAATACCAACAGTTAAAATAAAGGTTCCTCCTCTCTACCTAAGATCCATGAAGTGCTCCGAATCCTCCATATTAGACCAATTAGATGCTTTAACATCTCGAAGATGGTTTCATCAAGTCAACTGTCCTTGTGCTTTTGCAACTAACACTTATAATAAATCTATGGTTCGATTCTTCTGGTTGCTGCAACTTACTATGGTTGGTTTCATCTTCTCTTTCCAAAAGCCATCCTTTACTTTCTGAGATCTAAATCTCACCTTTTTTTTGTTCAGCAAATGTTTCTACACATTGCATAGAACCCATACATATGACATGTTGCTTACTAATAGAATGTCATAATACCAGAATTTTTTAAGAGCAATTGCCAATTAAGAATGGCACCAACATAGTGTAATCATTCTTTTCTTTCTTCCAAAGCTTATTATACTTTTTCAAAGTCCAAACCATCACGAACAAAGGTAATTTCAAGTCAAGCAAATTACTAAGCTTTATTAGAAACATAAGGAAATTAAGAGGAAACGTGATGAGAATTGTACCAACATAACCTGTAACAAATAAAACCAGGGAATAATTCTGAAATAGAGATACTTAAATCTATGTAAAAGGTTTCTAGAAAAACAAGAGAATAAAAGGTAGTATGAGTGAAGGTTCTTTCATAGTTTGGAAACATTGCTACAAATTACAATAGCAAGACTCTAATAACAGGTATTGGCCATAAAATGAAAATGAATAGTTAAAAAACTATGAAACCAACAATGTTGGGCAAAGGCTTGATTCTTGTAGTCATCACCCAAAGAATCTGACATTCTTCTAAGTCCTGTACTCCACCAAGTGTAACTAATTTGTTGAATTTACTCCCAGATCAACTGAATCATCATAGGTTTAGAAACTCTTATTTTATCATTCATATCCATTACTTCAGGAATCTGACTCTATATTCAGGTCACCACCCAGAATTTCAAGCATAATCCAAATTACTTTCTCTAAGGCAAAGAAGTGTTAGAAAAGGAGGTTGTATGGTGCGCACCATCCATAATATTTCATGGATTTTTGTGTATCACAAGAACATTGGCAAATTACTTTGATCCTGAGCCACAGTTCTATAAAATATATAAGAATTTTACACAAACAAGTAGTCTAATATAAACACTAAAGATACACAATTTATTCGTTTTCCTTTCCTTCTTTTTAAGACACCAAGCAAGGAATAAGAGAACTCCAGTTGGAGCAAATAATGTAGTGACAAAGACGACGAGTAAGAGGAACGGGAAGGAAGGAAGAAAGAACCTATTGGGAGATGACTTCATGAGGAATCATGCAATCCATCATCTATGTACAGGAGATAAAAGCACACAATTACTGTCATCACTGCCGCAATGAAGCAGGATGGTAATTTCAAAAATAACATATTTTTAATATGTTGCAATACCCAATAATTCCAGCATCCTACCGCTTGTCCAATCCATGGTTGGGCTCCCAATCTAATGATTCCCTACATTCCAGTCAATTCCTTAAACCATTCACGATAATCCATAAGAATGGGCTTAGCTTATTCTATTATCCATTGTAATTTTCCCCAAATAACGAAGAATCCAAAAGCTAGTTCGACCCTCCTGTTCTTTCTTCTAAGATCCCAGAGATACAGGAGGAAATTAAGAAAAGTAAAAGTGAGATTAGAGAAGATCGGCACCTGACGAGAGATGGCTTCTTGGGCGACCATGTAATCCTTGTAGAGGAGATAAAATCCCGCCACCGATGCTGCGGCCGCGCCGGCGAAGAAGGACGCCAGCCTCACCCGAAACATGAACCCCATCTCGCGACGCTTTCTCCTTCCTCCGAATCACCTCTCTTTGCCTTCGCCTTCGCTTCCTTCCGAGTGTTCGTTTCTTTTGCTACCGCCGCAAGGTGTTCGACCTTTTGTCTGGCGCTTATAGAGTCGCACCGCGAGGCACATGAACTTAGACCCGTCTCTGGGACTCAGGGTCTGGGTGCGCCAAGTAAAGTCCAGGTGGATTCTAGTGATCTTCTGCAGCCACGGGTGCAATTTGAGGTATTTCAGCTAGAGAAAATATTATCCATTTTTCAATTAGAAGATGCCAAGTACCTGTATGTCAAATTTCCTCCATTGAAGGATGTAGATAATCCTCTTACATAATACTTTGGTTAAAGATAAGCCACGAAATTGTACCATCTCGAGTCTCGATAGAGGGAGAAATGCGAGCTTATTCCCTCCCCCCTCTGTCCGGCCCAAATCTATCCTTCTCCGCCCTCCCATGGCTTCGAACCAAAGCCTTTCCAAGAACGAAGCCTTCTTCCAACTCCCATCTCTTCCTCTCGCCTAAAAGTCCAATTCTGAGACGAATCCATGTCGCCAAATCCTCTCCAGTCCATGATTCCGGTGGATCCGAGAACGCCCATGTCAAAGAAACTGAGCTCGAATTGCTCGAGAAGCCATCTCCGATACCAATCAACGAGGAGGAGGAAGAGGAGTCCTCCACTACTCGGAAACCACCGGAATTGGAAGAGGCATTAGCTCCATTCCTTAGATTCTTCAAGGTGAGGGACTCGGCGGATGAAGCTAAGGTTAACGAAGAGAGCGATGTGGAAGTCGAGGTTGAGGAGAAGGAAAAGATTGAGAGTAAAAAGGAAGTCCCTTTTGAGTACTACGACCCAAAGCCTGGCGATTTCGTGGTAGGTGTAGTCGTGTCGGGAAATGAGAACAAGTTCGATATTAACATTGGCGCGGATGAGTTGGGAATGATGTTGACAAAGGAAGTGCTTCCTTTGTATGATGAGGAGCTGCCTTACCTGCTATGTGATCTTGGAAAAGATACGGATGAGTTCATGGTTCCAGGGAAGGTTGGAGTTGTGAAAGATGAGGAGGGATTGAATAGAGGGAGGGTGCCCGGAGGAGCTGTCGTCGAGCCGGGAACGGTTCTCTTCGCAGAGGTGCTTGGCCGGACTTTGAGCGGGAGGCCACTTCTGTCTGCAAGAAGGATGTTTCGGCGCGTCGCCTGGCACAGAGTTAGGCAGGTTCTCTTCTCTTCTCTTCTCTCTTTCTGGCACTGCATATAGCCAGCCTTTTTTTAGATATACGTGCATTCTAATTTATTCTTTTTAACAACAATTAGATAGTAATGCTCTCCTAGATATTGTAGTACTTGTGCACGTTTGTTATATTAAATTGATATGAAACATTTGTGGTGAGTAGGAGTAGCATTGATATCTTAAAGATTATTGGTTTTGAGGATGTTTTAATGTACCACTCGTATATTATGCAGATAATGCAACTAAATGAGCCTATTGAGGTTAAAATCTTTGAATGGAATACTGGCGGCCTTCTTACTCGGATTGAGGTGTGAATTTGCCATGCTAACTGCTATCTCTCTTCTGATCTTGCATATATGCTGTTACATGTTTTGCTCGTTAGGTTTTCAGGGACTCCGAGCATTCCTTCCTAAAGCTGAGTTGATGAACAAAGTAAATAATTTCACAGACTTGAAGAGCAATGTGAGTGTTAGAACATATGAACTATTTCCTTTGCTTTCTTATTTCCCAGAATACTTCTTTGTGTCTCTCAATTTTCTTTGAATCTGACTTTTCACCATCAAAAATAAATTTTGGTTTCTAGGCATAGATACATGCTTATTACATATTGGTTGTTTCCTCTGCAGGTTGGTCGCCAGATACGTGTATGCATTACCAGGATAGATGAAGCAACTAATGACTTGATTATTAGTGAAAAAGAAGCCTGGGTTAGTTCAATTAATTGAGCATTATCAATTGGTTACACGAAGTAGATTCCAAATAGTTAAATACTCCTGAAAATTAGGGAGCAATAGCGATATATATGACTTTTTCTCAGACATCTATATGACTACTTAGTTCTATTTTTGGATGGTTTACTTTAATTTGTATATGATACACTGGTGTGTGTGGGTCTATGTATATGCGCATATAAGATGATCTGGGTTTCCCACCGGAACAAGATGAACTGAACTTATCATGAAATTCAGTTTTCGTGTTGTGATTGTTTGGCAACCAATCATATGATTCTTCTTCATAGTGAAGTCGATCAGAATTCAGCAATTAATATCCTATAAATCCATTGGGCAATCTGAGATGGAATTTGCTGGGAAACTGTTTTGGTGTATTAGTGTGCTTAAAGAAATTGGGTTCTTTTAGCACCTTCCTATGTGAAGAAACCTTTAAGTGGTAGTACTGCTTTCAAAATGTGATATTAGCGCCTAGAGATTATCGTATAATAGTCTTTTCTGAATCTGCGGCCTATCTGTTTACTCTTTACAGGATATGATGCACCTTAAAGAAGGAACACTTTTACAAGGGACAGTTCGCAAAATATTTCCATATGGTGCTCAAGTAAGGATTGGCGAGAGTAATAGAAGGTAAGTTTTTAAACCCTACTGTTGTATTTATTTACTCAATTTCTTGAGCTAGAAATTTGTAATTCCACTTGAAATTCCTCCTTAACTTTTTCTATATTTGCTGCCCTTACTTGTTTACATAGTTAACCCAAACGATGATGGCAATGCCTGAGTTTCTATTTTTATTTTTTATTGCAGTCAATTTCAAGAGTCAGTTACATAGATAGCAAAGCTCTCAAACTTTGGGAACTTATTCATAATAAATGAGTATATGAATTTGCAAATTTTATTAAACGAGAAGATCTTTTTTTGTAAATGTTAGTCCACAAGACAAATTTGACAGACTTATAATACTACAAAAATCCTTGTATTCATTTTTGTCCTGACTAGTGAATGTACATACTCCCACAGTCTGTTGTTGTGATGTTCTTTTTTTTTTCTTGCAGTGGTTTGCTGCATATCTCAAACATAACCAGTTCCCGTGTCACATCTGTAAATGACATACTAAAAGTGGGTGAAGAAGTGAAAGTTCTTGTGGTAAAGTCAATGTTTCCAGACAAAATTGCCCTTAGGTAAGAATTGAGGAAATTTGATATTTTTGGGGCTTTAATATATGAGTTATTATTTCAGTAGCATATAACTCACAAGATTGTGCTTATTCTTGTTCCTGTACTAGAAAGTGCACCTAATTTTCAAAAATAACACAAGTTTAGTTCGAATACCATTCTCAAAAAGTTTAATATCTTGTGAACTCTACTAGTCCACTCAAAGTGACCTAATTACTCGAACAGCATTGCAGACCTTGAAAGTGAGCCTGGATTATTTCTTTTGGACAAAGAGGTGAGAGTTCCTTTGTCCATTTCTAAAAATGGTACTCCATTGAGAAATTTTTGCAGTTCTAATTTTTTCTACATATACTTGTTCTTTGATATTATCTTTTCCCTCTAATTCATTCCAGAAAGTATTTACTGAGGCTGAGAAGATGGCAAAAATGTACAGGCAAAAGCTTCCAGTTATTTCTGCGACACGTAATTCAGATCCCCTTCTGAAGGATGCACTTCCCTTTGATGATGAAGCTAAATACTCAAATTGGAAATGGTTTAAATTTGAGCAGCTTAATGAGGTCGACAGTAAGGAAAATACTGGATCATGATTGTATAACAAGAAATTTTGTAGAGTTTTGTTATACATCTTAATAGAAGCTTACCAGTAAGTGGGGCTTGCGATCCTCAGCGAATGCAATACAAGATAATCTTTCGTCGTGCAACAACTATTTGTGTTTGCTAAGTGATTATGCAAACCCTTTGAAAATTCATGGCAGTGAGGAACTGGGTGTATGCCTAAAGTTTAATTTCAGTTCAAGAACATAAGTTGTACAAGGGTTTTGTTCTTTGTTCTAGGTATTGTTGTCTGGTTGGTTGGTATAGATCTATCTGCCTTTCTTCTGCTATAGCTTTGTTCTCTGTACATATGGCATATTAAACTAGAGCTGCAGTTATACATCAATTGGTACATTTATTGCATAGTTTGAAATTTTAACTTTTGGTAGTTCTATCTCCATCAAAGCTTCTTCATTGTCGAACTTTCTAGGTTAACATAAAGCTCTGGAACCAGTTGGATTTTGGCAAGGGAAAGAAGTTATAGCACATGGTTGGATGGATATGAGTTCCAGATGTCCCAGTACAGGTAATTAGCCACCAATAATATAGTCTTGACTCCAATAGTCCTATTCTAGTCAAACAAGTTTGACCCAATATTTAATAAGAAAAATCCTAAATAGACTTACTTCTAAATCAAATGGATACTATCTACGAGTTCCAAGAAAAATAAACATAAAAAATTCCTAATATCTTCCCAAGCCAATGATGACCTTCACGACTTCACTTATCTTGGGAAGCATCACCCCACCAGAATTAAATGCGACAAGACTCGTGCTTATACTCGCTATTCCACATGTGCAAACTTATTCACTTTTCTTAGGCTAAGTTGTCTGCGTCTTTATAAACTACAATCCGTTCTAGGAGTGATTTGTTAGTTAATTTCATATCAATTTCCTACGTAATATCTTCTATTTAATTTTTAGGATATGACGGACGTATACAAATCAATGCACTCGTGAGGATAATAAAATTGGAATTTGGAAGCGTCTCTCACTGTTTACCGTAAGGAAGCCATATCTTCTCATTAAATGCCAAATCCATCCGCTAATCCGAGCTTAAATATAGTCATTAATTTAGAGCAAATCGTATATAAGCCATCAGGGCCGTCGATTCGATGATCCCTCACCGTTAGATCGAGGAGCGTGAGGTCGCGTATCTCACTATATCTCTCCTGGTCATGGGCCCAGAACCCAAGGCACCAAAAGTAACGGGGCCCATCTAATTGTATCGTGCCTCCCCTCTATAAATAGAAGCCTATAGGAGCCCCTCAAGTGGTCCTCGAGCGCCATTGGAGAGCAGTGGGGAGCAATGGAGGGAGAGAAGGAGACGGGGTTTGCGGTGGAGGAGATCGAAGAGAGGAGTAGATCGAGGTTTCGGAGGATTTGCGTCTATTGCGGAAGCCAATCTGGGAGGAAGCCGGGCTATCGAGATGCTGCGGTGGAGTTGGGGAAGGAATTGGTATTACAAAGAACTAGTAGTTTTTTTCTCTCTCTCTCTCTTTGGTCTTTTATAAGTGATTGAATTTTCGTCTTGTTGGGCTTCCAGAAGATCCGCTAAAGTTATACGAGAGTAGAACAATGAGGAGATGTAGATTTAAGGATTTGTTATCATCTTCTCTCTTAATAACTCTCGAGGCCTTGGTCTTTTTGTTGGTTTGTAGTGTTATTTGCGACTATCAGATACTTATATTTAATCTGGAAGGAGAATCCGATTTTAGTTTCAATTAACCTTTTTTGTTTTGGTGGAGAAATTTATATGGAGTAAGAGAGGGAGAAGGAGAGGTTTGGTTGAGTGGGCTTCCTGTATGCTTAATGATTGTCTTAATCTAGAAAAGAATGGAAAAAAGTTAGGTGCTTGTTGATTTGGATGAATTGCTTATCTGTTGTTTGACACCTGTCCTTGATGCTTGTTGTGATGCAGGTGGAGAGGGGCATAGACTTGGTGTATGGAGGAGGAAGCATTGGATTGATGGGCCTTGTCTCCCATGCAGTTTATGATGGAGGGCGACATGTCATTGGGTACCTTGTCTCTCTCTCCCCCTCTCTCCCTCTCTCTCCCTCTCTCTCCCTCTCTCTCCCTCTCTCTCCTTTATCCTTCTCAGTTTTGTCTGGCTTGGTTCTATGATTCATACTTTTGTACTGTTATGGTACATGCCTCATGTTCAATATGGCAACTTCCAACTTTTGGTCTAGCCGTCGTCTGAATTGCTTTGTCACCATTTGCTTAACGAGGGAGGAGCATGTGAAATGCTGCAGTTGTTATCATGGCATTTCACTCGAGTGGAAATGCTTTTTGGTAGTCTCTCAAAGAGGGTGTAAAATTGGTTCCACCAAATGGGATTGCTCTAGCTTTTGCTTCATCTAGCAGTCATGCATTCATTCTTGTACATAGACGTTGGAGTACCAGTACTGTTGTTCTATATAGATATATATTTTTACTTGTCTTAACTTGTCAAAGTTAGGCTTTTGCTATTTACTTTTTTCATGTCTTTTGAGAGAAAGAGGTAGTCACTCTAGTCTGACTTATGGGTTTGTCCTGGAACTTGGTACTTATTTGTTTTATCTCATTGTCTTTTGCAGAGTTATTCCAAAGTCCTTGATGCCAAGGGAGGTGAGTCTCAAAAGTGGAAACTATCCTTGCTACCTATTTTTACCATATGCTTTTGTTGTTCTATCTCCTTTTCATGGATATTGGTAATTTTAAGAATACAAGAAATTCTATGCAACATATACGGAACTGGTAAGGCTATCATGATATTTGCCAATCAGCAACTCAGGGTTCAAATTATGATCTAGGGGATTTCTTTGAGAGTATACAGATTTAGGATTTGAAATAACAACCCATAAAGTGAATCAGGCGTCTGGATTTCAGGTGAATTTATATATGCTTATACAAAATGTTAAAAAAGGTCAATGCACAGTGGATTGTTGATAAAGCAAAAGATGAAATGATGCTTCTTTCTCTAAATAATATATGCCGAAGCCTGTTTACATGCAGGAATTAGTGATGGGTCAGAAAATCTTAACTGCTTTTAGGAGCCTAAAAATTATCACTTTTGCATGTATTAATTTTGGGAACTATTTCCTCTGAACTTTCGACAGTATTATCTGCTGTGCGATTCATTATTAGTTTATTTCACCAGGAAGTCTTATTTATACTGGTCATTTAACATTAAGATCTGTTATACTGAGATAACTATATAACATTGTCCACTAAATAATTTTTCACACTTCATGGTTTAGCAACCTATATTCTTATTAGCTTTTCTGGATTCTGTCTTATGGTCGTAACTTTTTGTCAGAAAAAAGAACCTTTTGATTTAAAGGTTTAGGATAGCTCAGCGTTGTTTGCAGCATGTGTTTATATGATGATTTTGCAGTTAACTGGAGATCCGGTAGGAGAAGTTAAAGCTGTATCTGGGATGCATGAGAGGAAGGCTGAGATGGCTCGCTACGCAGATGCTTTCATTGCTTTGCCTGGTATGACTTCGTAGATCTATATCTGGAGACATTTACTTCAAGGGAGTTGGCATGTCTGTAACATTTCATCTAATGCTAATTCACATGTCAGGTGGATATGGAACGCTCGAGGAATTGCTAGAGGTCATAACTTGGGTTCAGCTAGGAATCCATAAGAAACCGGTATCTCATCTAAGTTATCATAGTTCACTTACATCTATCTTCTGTATCTGCCTATAAATATTCGTTCTTAAGTCAATACACTTGTAGCTGCCAACTTATACTTCCATAAACAATCTTGTCAAAGACCTTTGTAAATATTCGTTCATAGTTCACTTACATCTATCTACGACGTTTTTGCTCCACCAATAGAACACAATTTTACTGACTGAAGTGAATGTCTATTATTAATATTTTAGCCTTAGTAATTTGTTATACTGCTAACCACGGTTATGCAGGTAGAACCAATAAATATTATCACTAGCTTATAAACAATGTAAATGATATTAGAACCATAAAAGACTAGAAATAGAATTATTTTTGAAGTATAATCCATGTCATCTATATTTAACCTGTGAATTATCGCATACTACAATTTACTTGCAGTCAAATGCCTGACCAGCTGACATTCTAGTCAGCTGAGATCTTTCATCACAAAGTTGGGTCTTCAAAATATGAAAGTACAGAACCCATAACTGCAAAGTGTCCAGAATAAAGAGCTCGTGTTTTCCTAAAGCAAAACATTTCATTATCTTTGCAGGTTGGTCTTTTGAATGTTGATGGATACTATGATTCACTATTGTCATTCATCGACATGGCAGTCGAGGAGGGGTTTATCAGCCAAGCGGCGCGACGAATTATCATTTCTGCCCGGACTGCTAAGGAATTAGTTCACAAGTTAGAGGTAACTTAGGCAAAACCTCACAACCTTATCACAAGAACAAACTACAACAAATTCTATTCTGTGGAATATCTTGTAGGAGTACGTGCCGGAGTACGAGACGGCACTAGTATGGGATTCAGAGCAGAAATCTCTCAATTTTGTGCCTGAACCAGAGTCTGGTGTTGCTTCTTAAATCTTCTCTCGGCTCTTAAAAAAACAAAAAAAGAAGTCAATAGTATGCTCCTTACAAGCAGCACCATGGTCTCAAATCAGAGCCTTTGCGGTCGACCATTTGTTCTTGCTGCAATATTTTTGTCTGTTAATTAGTATTTGATGTGCGATGCTTAAGTGTTGGTATATGCTTTGGATGTCCTTCGAATGCAATACAAAGTGTAGTACATCAATATATAGTGAAATGCAGTAATTGCTCAATATGGTTACCCCTTTATTTCTTTTGGTGATTTTTTTGTTCTTGCATAAAGATATTTATTCATAAATTATAATTTTTTAAAATATATTTTATAACTCACTTAACAAGTTATATACAAAATCTAATAAAATTATGCACGTTTTTTAAGTAAATTTTTTCTAATAATTATGTTTTATAATTAAATAATAAAATGCGAGTAAATTTATATATATATTTTTATTTATATGGAAGTGGTGGGCATAAAATTATATTTAAAACATTCTATATACAAATCAAACAAAGGCCTTTGTTTCTTGGGGAAAGGTACATATAAATTGTAGCATCGTAGTCTACTTACGAGACGTCCAATCTGTTTCATATCACTGGGCTTAGAAGCTTGCAATTGAGGCCCGAACAAGTTTTTACAACGCTGTCTCCGATTTGAATTCAAAACTTTCTAGAAACTTCGGGCCGCTATTTTCCTCCCGCTAAATGTTCACATAAAATGATCACTCCTTCGACCAATTCAAACAATCTCTCTCTCTCTCTCTCTCTCTCTATTCTGGAAATGTCTACGCTGTTCGTCGCTCTCCAGTGCTTCCAATGCTCCACCTTGCAGGTAATCTTCAAGAAAACTTCTCCTCGTGTCCCTCTCTGTTCTTTTGGAGGATAACGTTCTCCCCGGGGGAGCAGGTTAAGCAGCAGAGTAAGAAGAGCAGCAGCAAGTGGGTGTGCGCCGTGTGCAACCAAAGGCAGCCGGTGCGCAGGATACACGCACGCGGCCCCCTCGCCAGCGATCTCCGCCGCTACGTCCAGTCCTTCAACATGTCCCGCGGATCCGATGGCCCCGATCCGATCCCCCCGCCGTATGACGGATCTCGTGAATCCGGTGATGCTTGGGAGCGCGATCGCACCATCAGAGGTGAGGATCGCTTCAAGAAGAGGATGGATTGGTCGGAGTATTTGGATCCCAAAGAAGAGGACGGAGAAGACGGAGACGGGAAGGGGAACGAAGGTGCGTGTTTATTTTCCGAAAGACTCCCTTACTCTTTCTAAAATTACGAGAACGCTTCTACATTCTATACCTTCTCGTTCTAGTTGAAGTGCATGCGGTGACAGAATGGCCCCAAGAAATGTTCAAAATCTCGTCACAGGAATGCCCTGCTCGGGCCTCCAAGCCGGAATTGTCCAAGAGAAAGAGGGACGAGGAAAGCACCAGTTCTCAAGGCAATGATGCATTCTACATCACTCAAAATCACAGTTTACTCTCGGCCGTCGTAGATCAAAATCTGTTGATTTCTCTTGTGATTTTTCTAGCAGGTGGAATGGGATCAAACAAGACCGTCGTGGCAAAGGGACGGTCTAGATGGAGCGAGTACTTGGAAGATGGGGATGCAGAGGAAGGCTTAGGTGAGCAGGCAGACGCTAGATCCGACGGTCACGATCGATGGATTGGTATGGAGAAGCAGATGAGCGATCTGCCAGTGGAGGAGGAAGTTCACCCGGATTTCAGGTGACTCTTTTGCTATTTTCCTTATCTTGCGTAATTTTTGTATGACGAACTTGTTGGGTTGAAATAAAATGAAATTTTGTCTTCAAGAAGATACCAATAAATATGAATAAATAAATCGTAAGCCAATCTAACCTCTATCCAAATGGATATGGGCCTGGCCTATTGGCAATTCTAAAACAAAAACATGGACCCTATTTGAATAGTACTCTCCTGGTGAGTATTAATTAAAAGGATTAATTACACTTACGAATCTCACAAACTTTTTTATTATAATATTCCACGTAAACTTTAAATCTAAGTGGGACAACAATGACAAGGAATCTGTTTAATGACTATTATAATAAGTAATAAATATACCACCCATCAACTTAGCTATTAAAATAAAATGAAATTGTGTCAGACCGCAATTTGATCAATTTGCATATAAGATAACTTGATACGAGTGACACTTAAGTAAAATTTATCAATAAGGTAGATGAAAGATTGTGAAATAGGGCCATATATTATAACTAAAAAGGTATATAAAAGATTTTAACAAAAATTGAGTATAGTTTACAATATGTAAATATAATTAATCCTGATTAAAATCACGTTGTAAGTTACTACAAATAAAATTCATTTACAAAAGGTCTCAGAAAAGGCTTTTGTGCCCAGATTGCACCGGCTCAAATTCTCCAACAGTGCATCTAGATCTGGCCGATCTAGTATGATGAATTGCATTTAGAGTGCGTCATAGAAGACCTATGACTTATTTGAAGTGCTGCTACCTCTGAAACCTTCCACTACTGTAGTTTCTTCTTATCCATAATTTACAAGCTTAGCTTGGTTCAATTCGGGCCTGAGCTTTTGGTATATGAAGTGACCACGAACTAGTTAGTCCGTACGTTCGGGATTTGACACTTTATATAACTATCCATTAAGGCACATTTATTGCGTCCATAAGTGATCCATTTGACCACTCTTGCTGCTACTTTGCTGTACAATTATTTTTTAAATTGAATAATTACATATAAGATTCAGCATGGTATATGCAGCCTAGCATGAAACAGTACTTTATGGGAATCTCAAGCTTTGGCTCATTTAAACGGAATGAGATCAAACTCCTCTGTGTAATGTTTTAGGAAAACTGAAGACAGTAAGTTCGCAACTTAGTGGGACCCATCATTAAGAGGACTAATGTATTTCGAACATTTTGAGGTCCCAAATTTGCCGTTTTGCAGTAATACAAATTTTGGGGAGAAAATTGCCTTACAACTTTATGACTTGCTATAAACAGTGTAGATGTGATATATATAATTGTAAGTTGAATAGAGATTGATTGTAAGATGAAGAGAGATATTATTATCTCTTTATTTGTTTATAAAATATTATCTTTTAATGATTTCGAGACTAGACAAGAAAATTATTTTTATATGATATATCAGTTGGATAATTAATTTTTTTTTTCATATATATGGGTTAAAAATAGTCTAAATTCTATGCATATAATATTTTTAATAAAAATTAACTAAATATTAATTCTAATATTTATAAACAATTAAATTTATAATTTTCGTCGTAGGTTCGTATCACTTAATACATCATCGAACTATTTGCATAATAATCTTTAGTATTACTTTTCTTTTTCTTTTTCTTTTTAAACTATTACTTACTTTTGTCTTGTACCTACTCACCTGGCGGGATAGATGAGGCACAAATTATCTGGATCTTTAATGCGTTCGAAATTTACTGTTTGAAGATGGATTCGGTAGCAATAGCTTTCTTTTACATCATCTGCCATTAATATTGACCAGTCGATTGTACTAGTCTTCTTTTACCTTCCATTTTTCCGCCCGTAAATAGTGCCCAACGGGACATTATTAGCGCGTACTATAATGGACGCTAGCGGTTCTTTTTTTTTTTTCTTCATAATATCTTCTTTTTTCTTTCTGATAAGAAAACTTTAACCCCTTGGAAATTGCGATAATTCCTATCATAAATTGATACCTAGCATCATTTTTGGGCAGACTGGATCTTCTAGTTTTCTTTAAACTTGTTATCAATTTACTATAGCTTTGAAAATATCTATTATTAGCTTTTGTATTAGTTTAGGATAGCAATGCTTTGACAATTATATTTTGAGACGATAATATAACTTGATAACAGTAATTGCATTACTTTAATAAATAGTTTAAAAATTAAATAATAATAATAATTTTTTATTCAAGATAGTAGATTGGCAAAATCTCTTTTTATATACGATCCACGTGGAGATGCTGCAAGATTAGCTACACTTACTCTAATGTAGGGCCAATCCACTGGATCAACTAAGGCCCGTCGTATCTGCACCTCAATAAAGAAGCTTTAATCCGGTCTTTATATTCTCCTCGCAAGTGGAGGAAAATCCCTGCAAGTAGACACGCAGCACCTAAAATCTCTCTTCCATAAGGAGCTTCAGTAGGACATATGAGTATATGACGGATAAAATGTGTTAAATATTAATCATAATGTCTAAATGTGAGAAATTGGACCATCTCAGTTATGGTTTAGATGCCATTGATTTTTTATATTGTTGTTTTGGTATCTCAACTTGTGAAATAGATACTGTTTTGTAAAGATTAAAGAGCAGGAAAGACAGCTCACATTAGCCCGGCAATGTGGCACTAAACTGATCAAAATTTATATTACTCTTTTAGTTGTCAAATAAGCATAATTAATTCTGATATAATGACTTGTTTTAGAGTAGTAATCAAATAATAGCTTATGATAATTTGGATGAGAATATTTTTAGTATAATTAATTTAACTTAGATGTTTTATGATAAAACATATGTTTTGTTTAAAAGGCATGGTGTCGGGGTAGTAAACTCTATCACATTGGTCACCAAGTGGAATAGATAGAATAATTGGGCACAACCGTCAAATCAAAGCACATATATAAAAGAATGCATAAATGGTAAGCAACTATGCTGCTGGCTCAAACATTTCACGTGCACTCATTGATACCTATGCATGGCTTATTTTCTCTCCCACGGGCACAGGATGCCGAAACCCTAGTTAGCTAACTACACTGGATACCTATGGATGCATCCCTTCCATGGGTTATCTGAATCTATCATTGAATCCCTTGACGCCTTCCATACCACACTGCAAGCCTTAAACCCTGTCCCAAATGCCAGCATCCAAACCCTATCCCCTTTCTTTATCCTCCCTTTCGCCTCAAAGTAAGCTAACTCGTAAAACACCAAGCTGCTCGACGTATTGCCAAACCGATGCAGACACATTCTCGCCGGCTCCGTGACGTCTGCATCGAGCCGCATCAGCTTCCCTACGGCGTCGATCACCGCCTTCCCTCCCGCGTGGATGCACATGTGCTCGAATGCCTTCGTGAAGTTCGGCACATGCATCGCCTTCTTCTCGCCGGCCATAAACGACCTTGCCACGTTGTACGCAAAGCGTAGCATCTCGGAGATCGGAAGCACGGCCGGAGCCAGCTTGGTTATGTGACTGCGAAGCCCGGCGCCGGCCACACGGACTAGGTCTTTAGTTAGGGCGACGCCGACGTTGCCGTCGTCATCCTCCATCTGGATCGCCGCGTTGTAGGCGGCGTCATCGGCGCCGTGGTGGGTTCGCAGAGTTCTTACGAGCTCCATCTTTGCGGCACTGCGACGAGCCGGATCGCTGGTTACGAGCATGGCGGCGGTGCCGACGCGGAAGATACAGTTGGTGACGAGCATGTGACGGTTGTCACCGAAGTACCAATTGAGAGAGGTGCTCTCCGTGACGACGATCAGGGCGTTGCCGGGCTTGTGGCGGAGGATACTAGCAGCGAGGTCGGTGCTCAACATGCCTGCGCTGCACCCCATGCCTGAGAGGTTGTAGGTTTTGATCGAAGGCGGCAGCTTGAAATGGTTAACGATGAGAGACGCGTGGGAGGGGGAAGGTGAGAACATGCTGCACGCGACGATGAGGACGGAGATCTCGGATGGCAGGACTCCGGTTTTGGACAGGAGAGAGGAAACGGAGGTGAACAACCCTTCTTGGGCTTCTTGGATGGCGTACTTAAGCTTGGCCTCGTAGTCTTCTTGGAAGATGAACGGCGGCGCGTAGGTCTCGTCGCCGAGGCCGGACTTGCGGTAGATGGCGCGCATGAAGTCGGCGCTGGTGGGGGAGAAGCGGCGGCTGCGGTTGCCGAAGAACTCGCACAACTCGAGGCTGCACCGACGGTCGGCGTCCGGCAGGTGGCACGTGTAGTCGAGGAGGTAGACGGCGAGAGGCCGGGTCGAGAAGTAGGCGATTAGGGTTACTAAACCGCAACACAAGAAGGAGAAGAAGAGGAGCAGTTGGTGGTGGGAGAGGAAGGGGAGGAGGGAGGATGGTAGTGAGGGGACGAACGCATGGAGTAGGAGGAGGACTGATAGAAGTGATATAGAGGAAAACTTGAGGAGGGTGGTAGTAGGAGTTGCCATTTGTATCAAGTGTTGCAGTGCACTGTGCTCTAGCTAATGAGAGCTGTGCATATATTTATAGCAAGTGAGGAGGAGTGGGAAGTGGGAAGTAGGAAGTGGGAAGTGGGATTGGCATTGAAGTGGGGGAAGACAAGGTGGGGTTCCTCTTCTAGTGGTGAGTGAGCATTGAGAGGAATGAATGGTAGAACAGTGTGGTGAGACAAGTTGTAAGATGTTTGGTGGAGTTAGTTGGAATCTTAAATAGAACACTTCACTTCTGTTTCCACACAGACGATGCTAGCTAGGTCTAATTAAGCCACCAAAATTTATTTTCTGTTTAGCGTTATAATTCATAGATATAAACCTAAGTAATCTCACCATATTCATATACGAATATCTATGAATTATAACGCTAAACAGATAGGAATTCTCGGTGGCTATATAATTAGACCTACGAATTTAATTAAAATTGGCAGTGGAAATGGTACCAATTCTTGGCATAATGTGCCAAATATTGAGACACATTTTGAGGGACATCTCAAATTTTATTCCTCAATGCTAATGCGACGTTCAAAAATATATTATTAACAAAACGATGAGGAAAATTCTTTGTCTTTAATAATTTTTTCTCTCTACCTCAACAAATTAACATCATCATTTTCTTTTCTTAAATAGTATTATAAATAAAAGTTGGCGGCAGATGGTGGAGGTATTTGTACCAAAAATTAATAAAGAGTAAGATTGGGCTTTTGTACATTTACTATATAAATCATGGGCATGTTATGATAGCAAGTATGTATCTCATGCAGAAAATATACGTACGCATTGGTTTTCAAGATTCTAATCTTGTTATTGTAAACGTTATAATTTCTTTGGTATAAATTCCCCCGGGTGGAGGTGGTGTTGCTGTCTTACTGAAAATAAAATCTATCTTATTTAATTTATAAGCCATACTTTGATCTTTTCTTCTGGTAAACTAAGGGAAGTGGGTGGGGGCTTGCATTTGATTTCCTATTGACCACTAATTTCCAATACTCACTATTATTCACACAATCATTCACTACTTTTCTTATATTCTAATTTGGATAACTGATCAAATCTTGTTTTAAAAAAAATATCATAACCGGTTCAAATTATATTCATATGATCATCCTCTAGTAAAACCTTTAGCAAATATTAACCCTTTGAAGATCCTTATAATGAAGAAGATAGAAATCATCCATTGAACTATAGTGGCTTGCAAAACTAAATTTGCCGTTCAAATTTTTTGGATGAAAAATATGCATTCTAGGCATGTTGGCAACTAGTATTATTCGGTGAATTCGTTTATTAAGAATTCCTAGGCTTGTCCATTGCTACTCCTTTTTCTTTTTTTCTTTTGTTTTCCAGGGAAAATTTGTAGGCAAGAAATTTGATAATATTAAGCTTCACATATACAAAACGAAGAGAAATTTTGAACTGCATGAGTCTTACAACTTGGCAGAGATTAATAGCACGATAAAGAAAGAAAATATTATATTAACCTTAAACAGTGTGGCAAGATGTTAGAATAGCACAGCCTAGCAGCGAGACAGGCACTTGGACATAGCATGACTTGGTGGAGCTCCGAAGGCGGCTGGAGATATAGTGAGAACCAAGGACACGAGCAGTGATAGTCACCCTTGATAACTCGGAGAAGAAGAACACGACCAAGATGAGCAGCGAGTAGATATGCGTGTCGGAGAAAGACGATCAGAATAAGCCCTAAAGAGAACAAGAAACCTTCACTCTCTGGATCCAAAGGCGACCCAATGGCATAGAGAGGAAGGCACAAGAAAACCTTGATACCCTTGAACCATCCTGCGTTGCCTGTCGCCCCCTCTAGATCTCACCTCTTTTAGGCTGAAACTAACGAGAAAGATCGATGAGGGCGGTGTTCAAGTTTCTCTCCTTGGGCTCCAGAGATAAGGAGCAAGCAAGGAGGATGAATAAGGAGGAAAAGGGGAGAGGGAGTAGAAAGCCTTAGTAAGGGAGGAGGGTGGTGGTGAGAGAATCACATGGGTAAGGTTGCTTTATTATTATTATTTTTTGTTCTTTAATGTTTTGTTTCCTTGAAGCGCATGCAGCAGTAGATTATTAATAAAAGTAAGCAAATTAAGTATATATATGTATACGTTCCTATACAGTATCCCAAAGCTTGCAGGATGCCTCCTGCTGCGTTCCTCGCGCTTGAGCCCTCATTTGGGGACACCCCCCCCCCCCCAAAAAAAAAAAAAATTCCCCACAGCCAGAGGTCATAGATGATAGCAACCAAAAGGACCGGACATTCAAGTGAAATAGATAGGATAGTTAGAGGCAGGCACAAACCTTCACATCAAAATCAGCATAAATAGGAGGCAACTATGTTGCTGTCTCAAACGATAGGCATGCATTTCATTGGCAACCTATGGCTAGGCATGCATGGCTTATGTTCCCTCCCATAGCCCATAGGATGCCAAAACCCTAGATAGAAAGCTAGCTAGCTAACTACACGGGATACCTATGGATGCATCCCTTCCATGGGTTATCTGAATCTATCATTGAATCCCTTGACGCCTTCCAGACCACACTGCAAGCCTTAAACCCTGTCCCAAATGCCAGCATCCAAACCCTATCACCTTTCTTTATCCTCCCTTTCGCCTCAAAGTAAGCTAACTCGTAGAATACCAAACTGCTCGACGTATTGCCAAACCGATGCAGACACATTCTCGCCGGCTCCGTGACGTCCGCGTTGAGCCGCATCAGCTTCCCGACGGCGTCGATCACCGCCTTCCCTCCCGCATGGATGCACATGTGCTCGAATGCCTTCGTGAAGTCCGGCACATGCATCGCCTTCTTCTCGCCGGCCTTGAACGACCTTGCCACGTTGTACGCAAAGCGTAGCATCTCGGAGATCGGAAGCACGGTCGGAGCCAGCTTGGTGATGTGGCTGCGAAGCCCAGTGCCGGCCACACGGACTAGGTCTTTAGTTAGGGCGACGCCGACGTTGCCGTCGTCATCCTCCATCTGGATCGCCGCGTTGTAGGCGGCGTCATCGGCGCCGTGGTGGGTTCGCATAGTTCTTACGAGCTCCATCTTTGCCGCGCCGCGACGAGCCGGATCGCTGGTTAGGAGCATAGCGGCGGTGCCGACGCGGAAGATGCAGTTGGTGACGAGCATGTGACGGTTGTCACCGAAGTACCAGTTGAGAGAAGTGCTCTCCGTGACGACGATCAGGGCGTTCCCGGAGTTGCTGCCGAGGATCCTAGCGGCGAGGTCGATGCTCAACGCTCCCGCGCTGCACCCCATGCCGGACAGGTTGTAGGTTTTGATCGAAGGCGGGAGCTTGAAATGGTTAACGATGAGAGACGCGAGGGAGGGGGACGGTGAGTACATGCTGCACGCGAGGATGAGGACGGAGATCTCGGATGGCAGGACTCCGGTTTTGGATAAGAGAGAGGAAACGGAGGTGAACAACCCTTCTTGGGCTTCTTGGACCGCGCACTTGAGCTTGGCCTCGTAGTCTTCTTGGAAGATGAACGGCGGCGCGTAGGTCTCGTCGCCGAGGCCGGACTTGCGGTAGATGGCGCGCATAAAGTCGGCGCTGGTGGGTGAGAATCGTCGGCTGCGGTTGCCGAAGTACTCGCACACCTCGAGGCTGCATCGCCGGTCGGGGTCCGGAAGGTGGCACGTGTAGTCGAGGAGGTGAACGGCGAGCGGCCGGGTCGAGAAGTAGGCGATTAGGGTTACTAAACCGCAACACAAGAAGGAGAAGAAGAGGAGCAGCTGATGGTGGGAGTGGAATGGGAGGAGGGAGGATGGTAGTGAGGGGAGGAATGCATGGAGAAGGAGTAGCAGAGATAGAAGTAAGACAGAAGAGAACTTGAGGAGGAGAGTGGTAGGAATTGCCATTGTATCGATCCCCAGTGGTGCGCGCAGTGCAGTGCTCTCTTAACGAATGAGTGCTAGATGGGTATTTATAGCTAGTGAGGAGGAGGAGGAGAAGAAATTAAGTTGGATTTGCATTGAAGTGAAGGAAGACAAGTTGGGATTTCTCCTGTATGCATGCATGGGCATAGTGAGTGAACAGCGAGAGGAATGAATGCGAGAAGAGCATGAGACAAGCTGTAAGATGTTAGATGGAGTTAGTTGGGGACTTAATGGATAACTTCTGTTTCGACACAGACCCTATAATATTTTCTTTAGATTTGTTAGATTATATTTATGAATCATAACGCTAAACAGATAGAAACTTTTTGGTTGACTAATGCATGAGACCTACGAAATCCTAACCTTCGTTTTTCTTTTAGCTGCAAGAAATGGTTGGAATATTGAAGCTGGCTGCGATAATGGTGGTGGCGAGACAATGGAACTGGCCGTAGTTGCGTTTATAAGAATCAAATCGCCATAAAACCTTCGACATAAATTGATGAACGGAAATGGAGGGTTGCTTTGTTGGCTTTTGTTTTCAATTGGACTAATAATTCATTATAAAAAATTAAAGCTCATTTTATAGAAAAGCTCAATTAGTAATTTTTTCTTGATATCTATCTTATTATTTTATTTTTATATCAAATTAAAGAGTATTATTTATCATAATTTTATACATTTTCCTATTTTTTTTAATATCATATCAAAACTAATTATTACACACTTTTTTTTAAAATACTAATAGATATAATAATAATAAAGAATAAATTATTACTTCTATTTGAATCCTATTTTACATTATGAATAATTTCTCATTGATTCTCTCGCCCCCACAAGAAAATAGAGAATCTTAATAATTGAGACATAATTTTTAAGGACATTGCTAACTCTATTCCTCAATAGTACTGCTATGTTTTAAAAGCAACTATAAATCAAATGACATGTCAAGTTGTCAAGGTTTTAGTCTTTCATAATTTTTCTCTATTCGAGACATTAAAATATCATTATTTCCTTTTCTTAAATAGTATAATAAATAAAAGTTGGTGGCCGATGGAGGAGGTGGTGGCGGTGTCTTCCTGAAGTAGATTCCATCTTATTCATAAGCCATACTTTGATAAAATCTTTTTTAGTCAACTAAGGGAAGGGGATGGGGGCTTAGTGGCTTCCATATTGGTCATTAATTTCCAACACCCACCATTTCGTAGTGATTTAATACAAGATAATTATTTTTTAAAATTTTTTTTAAATAAAACTTCTTATTGTAAATATACATTCTATTTCTATTTTATTTAGATGATCTAATCGATATATGGATCAATGATTCCAATGTCTCATTTCTTGTTAAAATTTTGGGATATCACACCCTATATTTTGCCTATTTTGTGATTCGCACATCGTCTTTGAGGATTTTATAACACGACCACTCATTTTTTTTAATAATATTTATGTAACACCCCAAAAGAAAAAAAAAATAAAAATTTCCCCGACGCTCGCGTGCGTCACGGAAGCCTGCGCACCCCATCCTCCCTTCTCCTTCTTCTTCCCTTTCCCTTGCCGTGCACGCCACCTTCCCCATCTCCCTTATCTCTTCCCTCTCACCGCAGCCATCTAGCAGCCCCCTCCATTCTCTTCTCCACCTCACTACCCCCTCTTCCTCTTCTTCTTCTCTTTCTTGGGTTGTCGACGCCAGTGCTAACAGAGCCCAGATCGAGAGCCTTCAAGCTTGCCGACCCCCCTCTCTCCGGTAAGCCCTCCTCCCCTCTTTCCTTTCTCCCATTTTTCTTCCCCTCCTCGGCCTCGTGCTATGCCGCCGGCACCGTCTGCCTCATGCCGCGCCGCCAGCGTCGCAGCCCCTCGAGCTTTCCGCCCTCCGTTCTGTCTCCCTCCCCCGAAAGAAATAGGGGTAGGAGATGGGTGTTGGTGGGCTGCAAGCCGCAGCCCACCTGGACGTGGTCTCGAGTGAGCTGTAGGCCACAACCCACCTAGAGTGGTCTCAGGTGGGCTGCAGGCCGCAGCCCACCTAGTCTTGGACTCGGGTGGGCTGCAGGCTGCAGCCCACTAACCCAAATGTTGGGTGGGCTGCAGGCTGTAGCCCACTAATCCAACCTTGGTGGGCTGTGGTTGAGCCCCCAGCCCACCAAGGCTCTTTTGCTTTTTGGGTTGGGTTTGAGCCTACCCATTACCTCTAACCTAGCCCATTTGGGGCCATTTGAATCCTATAGCCTTGTTTATCCTTTTCACCTGATTTAATTAGCCTGATCCGTCGTAATGACAATTTAGTATAATGTGAATCTAGAATTTACCATACTGTGGAGACCCCTCAAGCGAGTAGAGTTATACAAATCTAGAATAATATAATTACAGTCATTATACTTGTAATGACACTGTAGAAAATGTCGGTATTAATGCATGTATTTAGTATACCATGTTATATCTTTACATATGCAGTTATTGATAACTTACTCATCATGATATTATGAGATTGTTAATGTAGTATAAGTATTAGCGTGATATGCTTTGCTTTTATCCTGTATGATATACCCTTGCATATGTATCCATTGTAAATATAGAATGTAACGATCAGGATGACTATGATATGCTTTATACACCCATAGACACTGCACCACTTCCACCTATCATTAGTAGTCGAATTCTGACTAGGCAGTACCCTTACTCACTCAGCCCAGGGTTAAGGATAGAGTGTATCTTATATGACTATACTATTAGCGGCCTATATCTGAGGTCGGGAAGTCTGTGTAGCATTCAGGTAGTTATACTGCATAGTTAGGACTAGATTATGATGATAGAAGAACATGATTGTGAGGCGGGGATATAACTAGCGGTACCCGACGACGCAGGGTTAGGACGTATGTGGATGAGCCGAGGGCTCCCGATTCTCCCGCCGAGGACGGTGATGATTTAGAGAGAGTGAGATATGGGCTTACGACTGGGGTCCTTAGTTTGATGGCCACAGACAACCGGTCACATGTAGTGTCGCCATACACGTGTAGGTGATATTACCGTTAGATGTATATATATCCCCCCTCGATGTATGAGATGATGGATGATTATTTTTTGAGAGTATTTACCATGTGCGGTGAATAGTTCGGTGAGTGATGATAAGTATGATTAATGCTTTGGTAGGCATGAGATGACTAAACTGCTATTTTATTGCTATGTATAACATGTAAAACCTATGATTGAGATGTGTACGAATAACATGTAAAACCTATGATTGAGATGTGTACGAATAAGAGATTGTATCATGCTTTATATCTGTGTGAACTTATCGTGATACGTTTAGGAACTAGCATGTTCCAGGATAGTAAGTGGTAATCTTTATCAATTGTATTGATTTAGTAATTTGTGGTAAGTCATTTCAACAAGCATATCGTTATTGTTAGCAAATATAAGTATACATTGGATATACACTTATGATTTTATTATTTTAGATTGTATGGATACTTAGTTGTATTAAGCTCCTGCGAGGGCGTTATGATGATGTCGTATTTTGGACTTTAGCATTGTATTTTGGATGTATATTTGGAAGGCTTGTTGTGGCTTGTGGAATTTGTACCCGGACTCTTATAGTGGAGTTTATTTATTTATGGTGAAATTGTGTGTCTTGTAAAATCCTTGTACTGAGATGCACCGTGTGGGGGATTTACTTACGCGGTTTATACGTGTATTTGGAGGTTTGGGTGTTTCAATTTATTTAACACTCTGATATTACTTTAGTTAACTGACATTAATCATGTTATATAGTTTATGTGACTCTAGTTTAAAGATTACTAAAATACCCTTAAAAATTTCTGACTTAACCTAAATCCCCACAAAATCCTTCTTCCCTAAACTAAACCCTAACCCCACAAAATCTAAATCATTTTATCTATAATTAAACCCTACCTTACAAAATTATATCAAAACCCACAACTCATAAGAATCCCCCAAAATCCCTATCACATACAAGCTTTAGAAGCTTCCCCTAACTTTACCTAATTTTCTCAATCTCTCCCGTTCAAATCCTTTTTTTCTCTATCTTTCTCCAAATTTTCTTCATCTCCTTCTCCCTCTTTGAGGTTGCAAGCAATAAAATCAGCTTGACGTTTGGGGAGCTCTAAGATCTCCATGGCTTGGATTTTGGAAACTCTAAGATTAACTTAGCATTTAGGTGATGTTCTCCATGGTTTGAGAAAAAACAAGCATGGAGGTTCAAGTTATGAATAAAATTAGAGATAAGTACAAGCGTAATTTAGGAATGTTATAAATTATATAGTGGATTATAATATAATATTCTCTTTCTGGTATCATTCAGTTAGATTATGGTTAGATTAAGTTAACTAAAGTGTTAAATGAACATTATAGGGAAAAGGAGGGGTCGGGTTATAAAATCTCCAAAGACGAAGTGCGAATTATAAAATAGGCAAAATGTAAGGTGTGATTTATAAAAATCCTTAAATTTTTTAACAACTTTAGCCGTTATATCTAATTCGGCTTCCATTGGTGCAGTTGGGCCAACTTTAGCCCATCTCGATTAAATTTAAAATTGCAATTTTGGGCCGTACTAGGTCCATGTTGTTAAGACCCAAGCCCAAAGTAATAAACCAAACCTACATAGATACATACATACATTGGGATCCTAGTAGTCATAATTCTCCGTGTGAAAGCCCGTATGGCACTCATGATGCATCCGCAGCAACATACAAGTGATCTACACCGTCGGATGATGATTGATGCCCATGCCACATCATTCGGCCACGCGGCTCATCATGACCCATCGTACTCTACAACATGATGTGGCCATCTATATCCGTTATATCTTGTCGATTAACGTATGTAATCAACGATTAATCCAATGTGGGCCGTCCGATGGGTGTCCTACCCATAGAATTCTAATCGAACGTAAATTACACTTTCGGCCCTAATTTTCCTTGGATAGAGAGGGTTAGTTCTGGAAAATCCACATGGCATTTCCAAATGTGGGACAACGAGAGTGCCTGATCCGGAGTTTGAAAAGGAGTCAAAATATATGTTGTATTTAAGTATTAAGAACCACGAAAGGCCATAATATTGGGCTAAGAATAGTGCCAGCTGGGATGGGTTATTTTCTGAGCTTATATTTATCGGGTCCATCAGAGGGCTCACTCATCGAAATTGGTATCGGTTGGGGGATGGGCCCCACACTGTCTCGCTCTACATAGCTTCGTTTGCTTTCTTCAGCTCGCCGTCTCCTCTGCTCTTCTCTCTCTCTCTCTCTCTCTCCACCTACTTAAGCTTTTCTCTTTCTTATCTTTATTCTATTCTTTTGCCACTTTTGTACCGCGGACGGAGGAGTAGAACGCTAGGGTTTCGACGCCGGCGTGTTTCTTTAATCGGGTAGGTGATTGCAGATCTACGAGGTTTCGATGTTTCAATGGTCGAAATCTACCTTCCCGGCTGCTGCATTCGGTTTCCGTTCGACTGTTAAGTTGTTCGGTTTTTTTTTTTTGTTTCTAGTGCGATTTCGTTGCTTTTTCTTGGTCGGATCTGCGGTTTTACATGGGTGTCGGATGTGGATTTTTTTTAATGTTTCACCGGATCGATCCCGAGCTTTTTGTTTTTCTTTTATTTTTTTTTATTTTTTGTTACTCTAAGGCCATTTGGTTTGGACTTGATAATGCCGTGATGTTCAGATAATTATTCTAATTCTGTACCATGGGATTCTAGCTTAGGGATTTGATGAATGTTATGGGGATTTTTGGATGCAATGTGAGAATAGCGGATGTCTTCAATATATGTTCCTGCCGAGGAAATTCACTTGATACGATTATTGTACTAGATCTTCTTCTTCTTTTTCTTTTTTTATTTAAAAAGATCTCATCCATGTCTGGATAAGGGTGAAATTATTTGATTGGAGCAGTTTGGGCTGGAGTAGTTGCTGTTTCGTTTTGCATTTTATTAGTTGTTTGGTCACAATTTTATCATAACTTACTGCAATTTAATGTTAGAGACTGTTTCACGGTACATTAATATAGTTCTTTGCAGACTCTGGTTTCTGATATTAGAGGATTAAGTTAGCGGGCTCTGCTAATGGGGAAATCTCCAGCGAAATGGTTGAAGACATTGCTTTCTGGCAAGAAATCTGGGAGATCTCATTCAACAAAAGGAAGGGATGCTTCGGTATGTAGCTGGCTTTATGTCATTTTTAGCTCGCATCTATCTCTGTTCCTCATTTTGTCACATAAGAGATCAGAAAGACTGTTCTTTTGTATTAATGAATGATGAGTATCGCTAGCATACAGGCTGAGACTCTTCTCACGTTAGTTCATATATTTGTTTATTTTTCCTGCTCTTATTGCAATGAAGTCCTTCTAGTGAAGTTTGTTGAATCTGCCACTTGTCTAATTTATGCGTGCACCAAAATGAAGCCTCTGATGGACCAACTAACCAATGAATTATTGGTAATTTTAGCTTAAATACTTGCTATATTACCTTTATGCTCTATCAATGCTTATTTATGCCAATCTTTCTACAAGCCATGCTATCAGATTTTTCAAGGAGGCCTTCCACAAGCTACAAATAGAAAACCTAATTTTTTCCATTCTCTCTGTACTCTGTTATATTGTCTCTCTTGACTATCGAACTGATTAAATTTCATTCAATCATGTCAACCACAGATTTACATTTTATAAGTTTATTCAACATATCTTGCATGTTAGCTGAATGTGGTCTTTCATTTCTCAACTGCAGAAGGCTGCAAGTGATAAAGGTAATGTTAAGGGAAAAGACCCTGCTTCTACTGAGAATTCCCCTGTGATCTCTGAGCCAGTCCTTGTGAGCTCTCATAGCAATGAAACAGTTGCAGCACTAGTACAGGGGACACCTTCCAGTTTAGGTGGTGATGGAGTCTTGCCCGTCATAAATCAAGATGTAGATAAACAAGGGATTGCTGGATCTGATGCGCTGAACTGTCATGAAAAATTGAGAGAAGAGCAGGCTGCTACAAAGGCACAAGCTGCCTTTCGAGGTTATCTGGTAATTTTGTCTGCTTCTAATTGCAGTATGCAGATTTTTGTCATGCCAAATTGCTGTAGCATATGTACCATTTCTTGGTGGCTAACATACCCATGATTAAGTACTACACATCTAACATGCTGTTACTTCTCAATTTCAAGTCTTTTGTAAGAATTTGTAGGTCTCTCTCCAACCCCCTACTCTCTATCTTCTGCAGACACATGGACCCACACACACATTACAGCTTTATTGTATTGCTTCATGCTAAAATGTAATTGATGTTGAATCCTCTTCTAATTTTATGCAAAGGGATAGAAACCTGAACTGCTAGTTACTAAAAAATGGTCTGGTTGACACTCTTATTTTGTTTTTATCTCATCTCTGTTGTTTCATGTCCAGTTCTTGATCTCAGATATCAGTTTCACATTAATTGTACAGTGTGTCTTTGAGTAGTTTGCTGATTTCAGCATGCGCTGGATGCAGGCACGACGGGCATTTCATGCATTGAAAGGAATTATAAGGTTGCAAGCCTTAATCCGTGGACATCTTGTGAGGAGGCAAGCTGTTTCAACTCTTCATACTATGCGAGCAATCGTCAGGTTACAAGCATTAGTTCGTGGCACAATTGTCAGACGATCTGGTTTTTCTCTTGACGTCAGCGCAAAGTTTTGCCAACAAAAGGTCATGGTAACTATTTAGAAGAGTTGTACTTTATATTAAATATTCTTTTCCTGTTCTTTTTTTTTTAATTTTTGGTAAAAGTTTCTTAGCTGATGTTTCATTGCTTCATTTCAGGATTCTAATACCTTGGATGCCTGGAAGGAGAAATTGTCCAAAAAATCTTTTATTTATAAGGTAGGTTTAAATTGCCTTTTGCACTAAACAAAAGGCTATCCAATGTTTCTTATAAAGTTAACTACAAATGCAATCTTTTCCACCTATGATTCTTTGGCTTTCCTCGAGGTTGACTCCAAAAGTATGAATGAACCTACTTGAGTAGAGTGCTCATACTCATTGGTGCTTCTTTTGGTCTCTTTACTCTTCAATAGATTCTGCTTCCTCGTACTTATTCCTTCTTTTATCTTTCCTAGCTTTTATCTCGCCCGACTGTCTTAAAGCCTCTACTTATCCAGTATGATCGAGGGGATCCAAATTCAGTCTTCATGTGGTTGGAGAGATGGACAGTATCTCACTTCTGGAAGCCAATTTCCCAACCAAGGAAGATTGATGCAAAATCACAGGCAAGGAGGGGGAATTATGCCATGGAAACTGAATCAGGCAAATCAAAGCGCAGTGTTAGAAGGAATCCTGCTGCGATTGTTGACCCTGGTCAAACAAACATAAATTCTGAACCTGAAAAGCCAAAACGCAGCCTGAGAAAGGTCTCTAGCTCTCCTGCTGATACTACACAAGAACATCCACAAACTGAGCTTGAAAAGGTAAAACGTAGTCTGAGAAAGGTAGCTAAGTCCACTGTGGAAGCATCTGACCATCCAGAGGTGGAAAGTGAGAAGCCGTCCAACTTTGTGCAAACTGTGCCAGGCTCCATATCTGTTTCTCCAGAAGAGAGCAAAGATGATAACTTGAAGGCAAAGAAAGATGCAACCCTGACACCTGACAAGTCTGACTTGGAAGCTTCGTTGGAATATGCAGTAGGTGAGGGGCAGAGTGATGCACCAACAAACATAAGTCCTGCAGTAGGGGAGAGGCAGATTGACGCACTGACCAATGCAAGTTCTGCAGTACCTGAGGTGCCGATTGATGCGCCGACCGATGTGAGCTCTGCAATTGAGGTACAACCGCTGCAGAGCATTGACAACAAAGAGAATGCCTTGGTAATAAATGGCAATTTATGCTCCAAGGAAGAACAACCTTCTGGTGAAGGCCACAAAACCAGCAAGAGGAGGTCTTCTTTCTCAGCAAAATTGGAAAACGGAGAAAATGGTTTACCGAACAGTCCATCTTTACCTAGCTATATGGCTACAACAGAATCTGCAAAAGCAAAACTAAGAGGACAAATTTCACCTAGGTTAGGCTCAGATTCAGCAGAGAAAAATGGCTTCACACGTCGCCATTCTCTTCCATCCTCTACCAGTGGAAAGTTAAATTCACATTCTCCACGCACACAGAGACATGTTCAAGTTAGTGGCAGAAGTGGATTTAAAGGTGACAGGTCGCTCTCTTCTTCAAGAGATGGGACTGGTAAGCACTTTCTTTTGCATTCTCTTTCCTTTCATGACATTGTTGGAATCAACTGCAGACTCTAAGTGTACTTTCATGCCAGCAGATAGAGCAATCCAAGTTGAATGGAAACGTTGATTCTCAAGACGGGGAACTCTCTGAGCACTTCAAGTGGTCAGCGTTGGGATTTGCCTCTATTTGTTTGATTTGTGATGTGAAGATGTGTTGGCAACCATTACTAGGTTTATGAACTGGTTTGTGGTGTGTCTGATGCTGTTTAAATATTACCATATGGTTTTTAATGTTTGTTTTGTATAGCTACAGTACTTCTGGTGGTTTGTTTTGATTTCGTCAGAGCTTGGCAAGGGAAGAACCTGAATACCCTAAGCATGTGAGTTGATCACTCTCATCCGATATGTAACTTTCTTTATACTTTTGCTTTTAAGTTCGTCGCGACCAGTCATGTGATGATGTCGTTGTAAATCAATGTGCTAGACTCTTCTTCTCTCTCTCTCTTTCACTTTTTTATTGTAACTGTAACTCTCCTAAGATCGTTGTCTCAGTGATTCCTCTGATTTGGAAACACATTTGTTCGTCGATGTTATTGTAAATCAATAGACTACATTCTAATGCAGCTGGAATTGAAGAATTCTTGCATTCCTTTTAGGATTAATTATTTCCTGTCCCATGTAACTATCACCATTTTATATACACATTTCCTTTTAAAAAATAAAAAAAAAACTACAGAGACTCTTTACCTAATCAAATTATTAGTTTAAAAAGTCCATATGTAAAAAACTATGATAGTTAATAAAATTAATGATGTAAAAAAAAAAAAAGGCAAACCATCGCATCGAGATTTTTTTATTTATTTTTTGGTCACATTCAACGCGCCAAACCAAGCCACCGTTAACAAATAAATGTAGCTTTTTCCACAATCCACGCCCCACGGCGTTCTATGGTGGAGGTGGTATCAACCCATCTGATGGTTAACCACTTCAATCAGTGAGGTGGTACCAACCCATCTTATGGTTGGTTAACAGTAGGAATTTTAGGATGTCTGACTTCAACCATTATTTGTTGATACCCGAGTAATTTGATTTTTATATAAGAAAGAGCCGTATAAGTCGTTCTGACAATATTTTTCCTTTCTCGTAACCCACGCAAACCACCTCCCTTTCTGATTTGGTCCTCACCTAACTCGGATCTTTTTACGAGAGTAGTAGAACGCTTTGCAAGGTTTACTATGTATTCAAACATCTCCCGCCATGTAGACATTGTCGTAAGCTTGAGGAGATGAATAGAAACGTCTCCTTCGAACTTCCCTCTTTGCCTACGTCTAAATGGAGCGTCGAGTCCTGTCTCTCCTGCAATCCTCTCCGCTCCCCAACCAACTGGAGCAGATCCATGCTGTAATCCTCAAGTCCTACCTCGACCTCACCCCTCTCCTCGTCAACCTTCTATCAAAACCTTCGACTTTACGTTACGCACGTCAACTGTTCGACACAATTCCTCAACCTGATCCCTGGCTCTGTAGCTCAGTCATTTCTGCCTGTTCCAAGCTCTCTTTACACAGAGAAGCCCTCGAAACCTTCTTTTCAGCTCATCGTAAGAACACCCAGATCCCGTTTGTCTCGATTCCACTAATTCTCAAGTCGTGCGCACTTTTAGCCGCACCCTGTGAGGGTAGGCAAGTCCATTCTCATGTTTTGGTTCGTGGGCTTTGCTCGAATGTATTTATCCAAACTGCTTTGATAGACTTTTACTCAAAGACTAATGACATGGAGTCAGCTAGAGGGGTCTTCGATGAGATCCCCTGTAAGGATCCTGTTCCTGTAAACTGTTTGATTACTGGGTATTCAAAATCTGGCAATTTTTCAGCTGCCCGCCAGCTTTTTGATGAGATGCCACAAAGGACATCCTCATCGTGGAATTCGATGATTGCAAGCTATGCTCATAGAGGTGATTTTCATGAAGCTTTGAGATTGTTTGAGATGATGCGAACTGAAAATGCTCAACCAAATGCAATCACTGTTGTGACAGTTTTGTCGATTTGCGCCAAGATGGGCAATCTGGAAACTGGGTTGGAAGTTCGGAAGTTAATTGGTGACAGTAACTTGCGAGCAGACTTGTTCGTATGCACTGCTCTGTTGGAAATGTATGTGAAATGTGGAGCTGTTGATGAGGCACGTTCTGAGTTTGATCAAATGGAACAAAGAGATGTTGTGGCATGGAGTGCCATGATTGCCGGTTATGCACAAAATGGGAGATCAGAAGAAGCGCTCAATCTTTTTGAGAGAATGAAGGCGGAAAACTGTAAGCCGAATGAAGTCACTATTGTCAGTGTTTTATCAGCTTGTGCACAACTTGGATCTGTTGAAATTGGAGAGCAAATTGGAAACTACATTGAGAGCCAAGGATTCACTGTGGGTGTCTATGTGGGTTCTGCACTGGTTGACATGTATTCAAAATGTGGAAATATAGGAAGAGCTCGTGCAATATTTGATAAGATGCATGAAAGAGATGTTGTCACTTGGAACTCAATGATCGGAGGACTAGCATTCAATGGCTTTGCTAAAGATGCAATTGATTTATATGAGAAGATGAGAGAAGAAAATTTCAAGCCAAGTGACATAACGTTTGTGGGGTTGTTAACTGCTTGTACCCATGCTGGCTTAGTTGACTTTGGGCTTAGAGTCTTCAAAAGTATGAAAGAAGATAACAATGTTGTCCCAAAAGTCGAGCACTGTGCCTGTATAGTTGACCTTCTTTGCAGATCTGGCAGATTAAAAGATGCTTACGAGTTCATTTGTGAGATGGAAGTTGAACCTAACGTAGTTATTTGGGGTACTCTTCTGAGTGCTTGTAGAGTACACTCCAATGTTGACCTCGCCGAGCATGCAGTGAAGAAGCTACTAGTGCTGGAGCCAGATAACTCTTCTAATTATGTCCTCCTTTCCAATATTTATGCTAACAAATGTAGATGGGATTCAGCAAGAGAAGTAAGAGATTTGATGAGGAACAGAAGTGTGCAGAAGCTTGCTGCATATAGTTGGATAGAATTGGATGGTATTGTACATAAATTTCTAGTGGAAGATGCATCTCATCCTGAATCAGATGAGATTTATGATGTCGTAAAGGGTTTGGGCTTACATTCAAAGTGGTTTGAATTGGCACCTAAATTTGATTTGGACATTTTCTGATTTTTGAGTGGCTAAACAGCGCACACCAACAGCGAAAGCTTTATTAAGGCAATGCTAACTGTTACTTAATTATCCAAGATAGGGAAGTAATGAATTTGGGATGATTTCTTGCTCTGGTGGAGATGAATTTGGCTCAGCATCAAGGTCAAAAAGAACCTCAGAATTCCCACTAAATGCAGATTCAAGTTGTAAATATTTTATCTTGCCTTCTTTGGTACTATTTTTGAACACCTGTGAATGTAAGGCAAGCGCCGTGATAATCCTAGACCTTCATAACCAAATGCCACAAAGGTCAGAGACAAAATTAACACTTTCAACTACTTTGTGGAAAAAGATTAGTGCATTTTCTTGTCAGGCTACATCACAAGAGTCATATTCCATGCCAAAAGCTCTTTTTCCTCTTATAAAATGAGCATAAAGGAGTCTAAATTTGAGTGAGATGTACTGCGTCCTTGGTTTAAAGATTCCGCTTGACTAAGTTCCAGAGGAAGCAATTATTCTTTGTCTGTTTTCACTTCTATGCACCTTATGTCATTATATACACTTCAAGTTGTACTATCTGTTCTAATTATCCCTATCATTGCAAGTCAAATCTCACACCAACCTTTGATTTAGCCTATTCACATGTGTTGCAGGTACACGACTTCGGCGAATTAACCATGGAGATTTAGCTGGCAGTAAATTCAAATCAAGAAGAGTTGGTAGACAGCTAAGTTTTATGACTTTCTCCAAGTGCAAGAAATGCTTGAACTGCCAAAGGAAGAAGAGACTGGGATAGGTTATGCTTTTTGAAGTAGTCAAAGATGCAAAGAGCAAGTTGATATGTGCCTGACTGCCTACATCTTCACTAGTATTGCCAAAGAAACCCCAATCAGTTAATTTTGCTTTCATGATTGCCAAAATATCCACAATTCTATATGTCTAACTTTCTTAAGAGCTGATATCTCAAACAGTTTCAGATTCAGAAAGAAGTTTATTTTCCTATCTCTGTGGCTTTTACAACTTTCTTGTAGTCATAGTATTCAAATTTTGTGATGGTGAACTATGGTTTGTGGTTGTTGACAGACTTTATAGCTTTATTCTTAATCATTTCTCAATTCAACTAGTATATCATATCTGATGTGCAGTATCTATATCTAGTGCAAACTATATTATGCATGTTTGGTGATTGAGCATTTTTATAGGCTTAACAAACACATTAAATACAAGGCATTAAGTGACAACATGGGGTCCATGAGGCCATGACTGAGCCATGCATGTGGTGATTAAACTCAACTTGCATGCATGAATTTATGTCTCTTATATATATATATTTATATTATTGCCTTTAGGATTCAAGATGGTCTTGCTATTTTTTTTAAAAAAAAAAATTAAGATAAGGGAACAGAAGAAACTTTGAGACTCATCTTGTTGTTAAGGTTTAAATTATTATTATTTTTTGAATTTTATGATAATTATGAATAGCTTATTAGAATTTTAGAAAAGAAATAAAAAAAGGTATTTCCACATGGGCATACTTGTTTGGATAAAATGGTACAACATTAAGGCATGCGCATCTAAGACATACACCCCATACTCATTACAAACATAACCGACAGTCCTCCTTCCTACAGTTATACCCATATACGTATTTATGCGTGTCTAAAGATGAATACCACCCGTTACTAATATGGACCGTAGATTAGAATTGTCGTATAGAATACTGTATGCGGGTGTTCGCATATTATTACTGCCAATAAACAGTCCTCTCCCTCGGTCTTTGCTATATTCCCACTCCCTGCCCGTCCTGCCCGAATTTTCCGCTCTCTCGGCTGCCCGTCCTGCCCGTGCCTTTTTCCTCCTCTATTCTCTCTCCCTCACTCTTGTTGCTCTTCTTACATCTCTCTCCCTCTCTCTCTCTCTCTCTCTCTCTCTCTCTCTCTCTCTGTTATTCTCACCCCCCACCCCCTCCCATTTTTGGCCGGTCCCAATGGTCGGAGACGCCGAACTTTCGGGCAGCTGCCCGCCGCCTCCTTTCTTTGCCTGAAGCCCAAACGGGCAGCTCCATCGGGTAGCGGCGACTCCTTCTAATTCCCTTTTTCCTGGGAACTAGTTCGTTTCCATTAGCCTCGAGTGTCATTCTCGAAGAACCCTAATTAGGATTTCGTAGGCTTTGAGGAAGAACTCAAAGCCGCGGCTTCGTTCTGTTTTGCTGGATTCTTCGACCGGAGTTTTTCTCATTTGTTTTCCTCGAAAATTTCGTAATTTTTGATATAGAGCGGTTTTGGTGCGAGAAAAGTGGTGGGATCTTTTCTCTTCCTGTTTTTTTTTGTGAAATCTTGGTGGGATTAGTGGGGATCTTTAAGATCTTTGATAGCTTGATGATGATTTGAAGTGCTACTGGGGATTTTTGAGTATGGGATTGGAGCCGGAGGAAGTGAAGTTGGAGCGATGGGGAAATGTGGAGAAATTGAAGGGGAAGGGGAAGGGGAAGAAGAAGAAGAATAAGGATGAGGAAAAGGTGGAAATGGGGTGTTGGATTAAGTTCCGACTGATGAGTAGTTGCATATCTTCAAGATCCAAAGTAGATACATCGATCAGTAGTGCCAGTACTCATTGCGGTAATTTGCTGCTGCCGTTTGCTTTATAGATTCATATTAGCTTTGTTTAATTTGGTCAGTTAAATTTTTCATAAATAGTTTTCTTGTCTGAGATGCATATTTGTCGTTTGAGGTGGTGGATCAGTAGTTTTTTTTAGCTATTTCTAGATAATGTGCAATTTTACTTGCTCCATCTTTGCAGTAGTGAATGCCCATTCTGGGCTCAAGCAAATTAAGATAGCTAATTCAGGAATTCTTATTGGCTATTACATTTCAAAGGTTCAGTATCTGGCAATTCTAGTTGCGTGTTTGCTCAGTACTTATTGCCTAGTAACTTGTTTCTACATTTTGTTTGATGCGGTCGTTGTCGTTTCTGGATCTTCGCTCGTTACAATTGTAATTGCTTCATAATTGCAGTAATGGCCATTCTTGGCTATAAAAATTTAGTCTGCTCTTTCCAAATTCTTAATGGATGCTTACTTTGGGACGCTCACTATACCTGGCCATTCTAGTTGCCTTCTTTTGAGTCTGCAATTGATGTTGGCATGTTTTTGCATGCCTTGTAAATATTAGTATCTAAGAAAGAGGCAAGGCAATTTAAGAAGGGGCCCAATGATATTTAGACTCTAGAAGAGATTTAAGTTAGAGAAATGACCTTCAACAAATTGTCAATTGAAAGAAGAGAAACAGTAACAAAGCAATATATTAGACGAACATTTTCTCTAGAAAGCTGGAATAGTTTCTCCTAATGCATGTTTCTATTTTAGGTATATGACTTTTTAATGTTCAGGCAATTTTTTTCTGCCCTACACAAGCATGCTTATCTGTTTGAGTGTCTTTTATGCTAATGATCTGGAGTCTGGACATGAAATACATAGAGTACTTTTTACCTGTTTCCTATTGTACGATGAGCAAAATCTGTTTTGCCTCTGCTTCATGGTTTTTCTTGATCTGTACCTTTAATATTTGCTAGTTCTGTAGCTGGAAAGTTCTTGCTATAGCATTTTAGTTCTTCTAAAACCCATTAGTGACTTCTATTTTATGTATGAATTAGCAGAAAGTAAATCAACAAATGATGGCAGCAGGGATCAACCGGTAGCTCCAGTAGTCTCTGGTTCTACAACTACTAGTAATGCTGAAAGTATTTCATCTACATCTAAAGTAGGCGAGGAACTAAAACTGTCATCTCAGTTACGTAAATTCACTTTCAATGATCTTAAGTGCGCCACCAGAAACTTTAGACCGGAGTCTCTTCTTGGAGAGGGAGGCTTTGGCTGTGTCTTTAAGGGTTGGATTGAGGAGAATGGAACTGCTCCTGTGAAACCTGGTACAGGGCTTACTGTTGCTGTCAAAACACTCAACCATGATGGGCTGCAAGGGCACAAAGAGTGGGTGGTGCGTGGCTTCTTAAATCTTATTTTAAGTTATTGACAGCTAAAGAAGAGCATATACCCTTGCTGTGTTGTTAATCTGGATTACAATATGTGTCCTTAAATCTATTACTTTTTTTGCAGGCTGAGGTTAATTTTCTTGGTAACCTTCGACATCCAAATTTGGTCAAATTGATTGGGTATTGCATTGAAGATGACCAAAGGTTGCTAGTGTATGAGTTTATGCCTCGTGGAAGCCTAGAGAACCATCTCTTTAGAAGTATGTGTGTGACGATCTCTTGGGCTTCCTTTAACTGTTTCACGTATCTTTCCCATTTTTAAGCAAAAGCTTTTCACTCTTTTGTTGAAGCCCTGTACTGTTTTCTCTCGGTGCTATTATTACCTACAAGTAGATAGTAGTCTACCACTGATGTCTTTTTATTATTATTATGGACTGGCTTTTCTTCTTTTACAGATTGAGTTAATTATATTACATAAATGGATGCCTTGGCCCCTTGGTTTTTATAGCATATATGTGTTTTCAAGGTTGGCACCAAATTTTAGACAGAACTGCTTGGTGCCTTAAGAGGACTCATGCTCTATTCGTATACATGTATTGTTAAGGAAAGAAGAAATTAAAAGGATCTCTCTGGTCTTTGCAATACGTTAAAATAAAAGGGGCTCCTTAACCTTTTAATCTTTGATTGCTGTATACTACCCACTCTTTTTATAACATCTCCACTTGTTTATTCTCATGGAAATTCATGATGGCATATGCTCTTGTATTATTATTTAACTCTTTTAGTTGTTCCATCTGGAATGTTGATTTCTCTGTCTTTTGACTTAGTTGTAATAATTGCTATTGATCTTGATATATGCATTAGGATCACTCCCTCTCCCATGGTCCACCAGAATGAGAGTTGCACTTGGTGCTGCAAAGGGCCTTGCTTTTCTTCATGAAGAAGCAGAAAGACCAGTTATTTATCGAGATTTTAAAACATCTAATATTTTGTTAGATGCGGTATGCAAAAGATTCATCTATCCTTTTTTTTTTCTCTCTCTTTGACCTATGTGGTTGATCATCCTAAAAATGTGCTCTTCCAGGATTATAATGCTAAGCTTTCGGATTTTGGTCTTGCAAAAGATGGTCCTGAGGGTGATAAAACTCATGTTTCTACTCGCGTTATGGGAACATACGGATATGCAGCTCCAGAGTATGTAATGACTGGTAAGCATTCAATTAGGCTGTAACTGTCTTCTCTAGTTTGGAACTCAATCTTGTTTGTCCTGTATGTCCTATAAATCTTTTCAAAACATCAGAACTAGGCAACTTCTATACACTACCATACACCAACCTTTTCGATTTCATTCAATCTTTATTCTGTGCATATAAACTTTTGCACAATTTTCTCGTTAACTTCTTTAAATAAATGAGACTAGGCTATGATTTTAAATTTTTAATAAATTTTGTAAGTTATGCCATGTGTATCACACTAGTAGTGCTTCTATTTCATTTGATTCTAAATAGGTTATTTATCACTTTGAAGATTCAATTTACTACTTTACTTTTTGCAGCACATACTACGTAGATTATTTGGAATGCTAGCAGTAAATTGTATTTTGCACATCATACAAATCTGGATGTCAGAACTTCCGTTGGACGTCAATATGCATGTATACAACATACCCTATTTTCCATCATCATGTTCAGTGAATAATGATTTCTTCTGCCAGGATTGTTGTCATTTGAGTTTTTGTTCCTTATGTTGCTTGTTGTTGACTTTTAGCTTATATTAAATTTTGGAGAAATCAATAAATCAGTGCAATTGGGCATGCTTGTAAGTGCCGGACAGAATGAATATATTTAACTGGTATGTCTGATATTTATATCTTCTTAGAGGGGCATTATCCTGTTTCTCTATCTGGGAAACGTGCTTATTATGTTGGACAAAATTTTGCCAAATTAAGTAATTAGTTCCTTTGGGTTGTTAGTCATACAAAAGAAATCTAAGTCATGGAGATCTCTACCTTTTTGTTAGTCAAAGATGCTTATTGTGGTCGTGTTACAGGCATAATGCAGCAAATTAATCTTTCTAATGAAGAAAATGTTCAGACTACTCTAGTTTGGGAACTGTTACAGGCATAATGCAGCAAATTGCTTATAAATGTTAAGTATCTTTAATTAATCTTTCTGATGAAGAAAATGTTTTGGTCACGCCTCCTGTTTTCTGATACTTTGAAGAATGAACTTCCATCATGTTGTTTGTGAAGTTCTCATCTCTTTCAGTTTATTGGTTCCTGGTAAGTGAAGTGATCTGCAAATTTGCTGTGGATTTATGTAGTTCTTTGGATGGCACAGGTCACTGCTTCTTTTGTAGCATTGTTTGATATATTGCCTTCTTATTTCTGCTCATCTTTCTTTTCATTTCCAGGGCATCTGACATCAAAGAGTGATGTCTACAGTTTTGGTGTTGTGCTACTGGAAATGATGACAGGCCGGCGGTCCATGGATAAGAATCGGCCTAATGGGGAGCACAACCTGGTTGAATGGGCACGCCCATATCTAGGCGAAAGACGGAGTTTCTACAGGCTTATAGATCCTCGCCTGGAAGGGAACTTTTCCATCAAAGGTGCCCAAAAGGCAGCGCAACTGGCACGTGCCTGCCTTAATCGAGATTCCAAGGCCAGGCCTCTCATGAGCGAAGTAGTTGAAGTTCTCAAACCGCTGCTTAACCTTAAAGACATGGCAAGCTCTTCATATTTCTTCCAGACTATGCAAGCAGAACGCATTGCTCATACTAGCAGTTCAAATGGAAGAAATGGTCTGAAATCACATAATTCATTTCCAAGGAACGGGCAACAGCCCATGAGGAGCCTCTCAAATGGTCCTCAGGCTTCACCATATCGCCAATCGCCAAAGCCCAATGCAAGACAGCCATAAGAACATTGTTCTCCGTATCTTGAGGAATTAAAAAGGGAAAGATGTAGGCATGTTATGATTTGGTTATCTGGTGATATAACTCATGGATTCTTGTGGATATGAGGGTACTTTGCTACCTTTTTAACGCAGATAAGTTATGGGAAACTTTACTCCGGAGTATTTGGGATGGATGCTTCCTTTTCCTTTACTTATTCAAGGTAATTTCAGATATTTTATACATAACCAGATTGACTTGAGATTTCATAGCCTTATCAGGTTTTATTTGCAAAAAATTGAACAGTAAATTAGCATGCTTGGAGAGATTATGCGGGGTGAGTGGTGTCTACTTTTTCTTTATCCTTCTCTTGCCTCCTGCATTTGTATAATAAACCGAGCTTAAGTAATAGATCAACCATTCTATTCTGCAAATTCTGAACAAATTGTATCATATGATAATTGTAGGAATTGCTGATCATATTTCTTTGTTACTTACCCTCGTTGTGCTTCTAATGCAGCTTTCAAATTCTTGTTGGAAGTTTGAGACGTGTACCATTTTCTTTCACGGAAAGATTAAAAATCCTATTTAGTTGGGGATGATATTAACCTAGCTTTTATTTGATACGTACTAAGAAAACCAAGCGACGTTCTACCATCAAATGGAAACCCATTGCAGATCGATATTAAACTAGCTTTATTTGCTGCATTGTATTACATGATTTCAGTTCCCTGCAGAGGAACTCCATTGTTAGTGTCTGATTGTTTGCACAAAAAGAAATTCGATTCAGCACAAGATTTATACATAATACAATGACATGCAAAGATATCTCAGAGCACTTCCATTTCTACACTTGTAGTAGTAGATAATTAATTATTTACTCCTCCAACCTATCAATTTTATTTATCTTTTATTCTCACCTAGCTTTTGGACATCAAGCAGCCCCTCCTGCTGGAGCATTCGCAGTTCCTTCCAATTCATAGAGTCGTTTTATGATCTCTTCCTTCTTCGATTTCAGAGCATCAATTTTTGCATCAAGCTTCTCTAACTTCATCCTTAGCTTGTTTGTATCTTTAATCTCCCCAACCATTTCCTTCTTCTTCTTCTCTTTCTTTTCTGGGTCTTTTTTCTCTTTCTTTTCTGGGTCTTTTTTCTCTTTCTTTGCTGACTCTGCAACATGGGCTTCCATCTACATGTACAAAGAACAAATGAGATCTTTCAAATCTTCTTCAACTTTATCCATGAACTCTTACAACGATATTATATAACATAAAGAGATTCGCAATTATATGCCTACGATGTTAAGAACAAGCTAAAAAGAAGAAATAGGCAATCAGATCTGACCTTATCTCTCTGTCTTCTCAAGAGTCTAATCTCTTCTTTGCAATTGAGATTTGAAAGCAAAGGTTTTATAGGCAAAGAGCAAAAGGAGGGTCTAACTAAGGGCTTATAGTCCAAAGGTTTTATAACTGGATTGCCTTTTTTACGTTGGATTGTGGGGAGAGGAATGGAGAGTGGACTTGCTCAAGATCCTCAGTTTTTGCCGAAATTAAAGGGAAATGGCTAAGCCAAGCCAAGCCAAGCCAAGCCAACTAGGTGGTATTTTTATATTTTGCGAAATGGTACCTTTTGACAATAAAGTCCAAAATATTTAATTCCATAGAAAGTTAGGGTGTGAAATACAATTTTCTCAAAGTTAGGCCAGTCTCTATGTTTAACTTCTAATTAGTTAGACTCTCTATTTATTTGGATTCTTTTTAATTGGAGGGAATCGAACGGTTGCCAAACTACCAACTGGAGTATCGTACGGCTAGTATCCTCTTATTCGTGCAACTACCATCGCTTAAGACAACGAGGCACAGCTCAGAATAAACTAATAAGAAATTAACAACAGGCAAACGATCTTAGCCGTCCAATGCTGGGAATAAACCAATCGAACGGATTATAAATTGTCTCTGGCCCAGCAACAGCTCATCTCTGACACGCTAAGCGATGGAAATTAGGGTTTAATATTATGGTCCCTAGAGTCCGTATATAAAAATAAAATAAAAATCGTTCTTCCCATTTATCTCCTCCGCCGCCTTTCTCTTCCACTCGATCGATCTCTCGTTAGCTCTTTGGTCTCGATCGAGCGGAGATGGGTCCAGGTCTCTACTCCGAGATTGGAAAGAAAGCTAGAGGTACTCTTCTTTGGAAAAATTTCGCGAAATATTTTTGATGATTTACTACGGTTTTAACCATTATAACACGCACTGTTTTGGTTTGTTTTCGTTTTTCTTATAGATCTTCTCTACAAGGACTACCAGACGGATCAGAAGTTTACAGTGACGACCTACACATCGAATGGAGTTGTGAGTGCTTCATTTTGTTTTGTTTTTTTTTGGCCATTTTGTAGTTTCAGAATGCTAGGGCCTCGGTGTATTTACTGTGATTTAATAGTTTAATTCAAGGGGTTATTTTAAATCTTATCTTTTCGAGCTGCGGGAAATCTTTAGTGTAGTTATTTGGCGTGGATTTATCAGTTCTATGATCGTATTCTAGTTAGGATCAAGTCGTTGATTATATCATCTCCTGTTGGGGTTGACTCTATATCTGACAATAGATGGTGAAAAAGCATCAGAAAAATGTTGAGATGAGAAGGAAATTATCTTTTGTTCTTTATATATAGTCTACATATTAGTTCCAGGTGTTATATATTCCACTGGTTATCATATAAATATGGGATTGCTACATGCACGACTCTTTGTTTCGAAAAGATATTACAAATCTCAGGTCAGCAGACAGAGAATATCTGTATGTTTGTGCTATATTAACTCATCTCTTGCATCAGAAAAATGAAGAATAACTTGACTTATCATGCGCGATGCGGAGTTAATTTTTCATTAGTCAGTGAAACTCTAGCATGATATAGGATAAGTTGACTTTTATACAAACTTATATTATCCAGAGACAAGCTTTATGTTTCCTTTTTCTTCCTGATCTTATTTAGTTTTTTTTAATCTTTCCTAGATCTTTTTATCTCTAGCTTCTTTGGACTGAAACATGTAAACTTTGCCTGAAAGTGCACCCCATTCACTGTATATGTACTGAGCATTACCTTGGTGACATGCTACTGTGGTCACATTTTATAACGTTCAGTTTGCTCTAACGGGTCAAAAAGTGCTTCTAGTTGGCAGGGGATTGGTTGGAGAGTGCTCAGAATGGTGTTAGTATGTGGGAATAAAATTTCAATACCTTGGGATATTTTGCACTATAATTAATTAAGGCTTTTAGCAGCATCATTTTCTATCAGTTGATACTGATAACCTTCCTCGATAAATGTATGTTTATCCAGTCTTGAAGTTATAAGCTGAAGTGTTGTTTGCATCCCTGGTTTTAATTTTGAGAATGTTTTACAGGATTATAAATTTACCTTAAACTTGGCTTTTTTGCAGATTTCTATTCAGAAATTATGGCTTCTAAATTTCTTTTGGCCTTTCTCAGGCTTTTACTATTTGATTTTCCACATTTTAAGTTCAAATCTTTACTTCTTGATTCAGGCAGTTACAGCTTCAGGCACAAAGAAAAATGATTTAATTTTCGGAGAGATTCAGTCTCAGTTGAAGAACAAGAATATTACAGTTGATGTGAAAGCAAACTCAGACTCCAATGTAAGTCTCTCTTGTGCATCCTTTGTCTCTATCTCTCGTAAGATTACTTTCGTATGCATTCTTATCATGTCTACTTACTTTATATAGGTCTGCAATACTTCTACACATCATTATGTTATTTATAAAGGAACATATAGTTGGACTACAAGCAGTTGGCATTAATTTAGTTGCAAATACTAATTCTCTTATGCTGATTAACTCAAACACAAGTGCTTGTTGGGTAGTCTATAGGCACGATTCTTGAGTACATACATGCATAAGGCACTATTCTATTCTGACTTTTATCTTTTGACATCTTTTGCCAGCTTTTAACGACAGTTACGATTGATGAGCTTGCCACACCAGGACTGAAGACAATTTTCAGCTTTGTTGTTCCTGATCAGAAGTCTGGGAAGGTACGTTAAGTTACTCATGTTGCTTGTTTAGGTTACAGTAGTTTGATTCAATAATTTTATGGAGACTTGAAGATTTTAGCTTTTCCTGTTTTCCTCTTCTTGTGCTTGCAGGTTGAACTTCAATACTTACACGAGTATGCAGGCGTTAATGCAAGTATTGGATTGACAGCAAACCCAATTGTTAACATTTCCAGTGTAATAGGAAGTAAAGCTCTTGCACTTGGTGCTGATGTCTCATTTGACACTGCAAGTGGGAACTTCACCAAGTACAATGCTGGATTGAGCATCACCAATGCAGATCTTATTGCAGCGTTGACCCTGTGAGTGATTGCTTAAAAGTGAACTAAAATCTACATAGGCAAGAAACATTCTGTATTAGACTGTTTGTAAGTAAGATAAATCTATACTAGGTAAGTTTCATGTGCTTCGGAAATGCCAAGTTCCTGAATCTAGGCATGCATTAGATTTTTTTTTTTCTTTAAATGATTCCCAAACAACTTTCTCTCAGGAACAACAAAGGAGATAGCCTCAGCGCTTCCTACTACCACTTGGTGAGCCCTTTGTCAAGCACCGCTGTAGGAGCAGAGTTGACCCACAGCTTTTCGAGCAATGAGAACACCCTTACTTTTGGGACCCAGCACGCATTGGATCCTCTTACTTCAGTGAAGGCACGGTTCAACAACTATGGGAAGGCCAGTGCACTTATTCAGCATGAGTGGAGGCCCAAATCATTGTTGACCATCTCTGCAGAGGTTGACACTAAGGCCATCGAGAAGAGCTCCAAGGTTGGCTTGGCTTTGGTGTTGAAGCCTTGATGTGCATTTTTTGGACGCTGGCAATGTATTCCCATTTCAGTTTGTGGTGGAATGGAATAACTTGCAAAAAAGGAACTCCGCCCCAACTTGTATTTGGCGGCATTATTTGCATTTTACGACTCCTGGTTCTGCTAGGCATCTATTGTCAATTGAATGTTAACTTTGTTTCCTTTTGATACTCAAACTATGAGAATAATCCTAGTTTGGCGATTTGGACCTTTATCCTGGCCTGATATTTTACATTCTATTATTCTTCCTTTTCTGAATAAATAAAACGATGAACATAAACGGGTGTTCAAATATGATTTCGTGCAATCATGTGTGGGGTTTGCTTAGCTCTTGTGTGGATTTGCTACTGCGATTATAGTGGCACATTGATCAGTAGTAGAATAATTTTTTTCATGCCAGGCTAATTTTGTTTTCTTTTGTGTGTTTTTTTTTTAAAATTTTATTGTGTGGATGTGATCCGCTGAAGTAATGTTAGTGAGTCATGATCAGGATGAAACAGGTGAGTTTACTCTGCGGTCTAATACTATGGAGGAGCATAGTTGATAGTAGTAAAGGATTATTTATATATAACACACTTCAAACATTTAGCAAATTACACAGCGAATTGAAATGTTTATAAGAAAGATAACTGAGCTTCCACATCAGAGACATAAATATAGTACCAGAAAAGACAAATAAGCCTCCACAAATTATTAACTCCTTGGATAGTGACACTAAGTAGAATTATTGATGAGAACCTTGAAGCAATCCATCCCGGATCTGAGAAGCGACATCCCTAACAGCACCAGGTCCATGAGGAATGAAAACAGCTGAAGATTTCGAGGCAGCACCAATCTCCTTCATGGTGTCAAAGTACTGGGTCACTAAGACCATGTCCATCACATCCTTGGCAGTAGTTCCTGGAACATTGACCGAGAAGCCAAGAACACTGTCCCTCAGTCCATCGACAATTGCTTGCCGTTGGCGTGCAATACCTAGACCAGACAGATACTTGGATTCAGCTTCACCCTCAGCTCGCTTGATTTGAATGATCTTCTCGGCTTCTGCCTTCTCATTGGCTGCCATCCTTAGCCTCGCAGCTGAGCAACAGAAAGGCATACATTGAGAACAAAATCATACGCTCAGAGTATTGTTTACAGCAACTTGCAGAGGACAAATGCTGTAGTGTCAACAGTGTAACATATATCAGCTTACTACATGAATATTATGGGCATCAGGCAGAGAGAAAATATGCCAAAAAAATGCAAGTCATGCATGCAAAAGGAAAATGGAAATCTTTATGAATGTGAGATGACAATTTAGTTGATGAAAGAGAACGAATTTGCTGGTTTTGTTGACACTGAATTTGCCAGAACTTGATTATTACCTGCATTAATTTCATTCATTGCTCGCTTAACATGTTCGTCTGGTTCAATATCAACAATAAGTGTCTGCACAATCTCATAGCCATAAGCTGACATAGCCTTCTCAAGTTCCTCTTCCACAGCTTTTGCTATCTCATTCTTCTGTTCAAAAGCAGCATCCAGATTGAGCTTTGGAACACTTGCTCTGATCACTGTGACAGACAATTCATCAGTTCCTTCCCACAACTGAGAAGTGATCTAAAGTTGCACATAATAGCAGAATTGGAAATATGAGCTAATACTTGGCCTGAAGAATCATTAGGCTAGAAGTAATATAGCTATGATAGTTTGCATGCATGATCTAACATTTCTGGAACTCAATACTTGATGTTCAATTTTCATACCGTCAAACACATAAGCCTGGATTTGGGATCTTGTATTGCTCAGCTTGTAAAATGCATCACTTGCCTTGTCTGAGAGGGCCCGATACTGAATAGATGCAACAACATTGACAAAAACATTGTCCTGCAAGAGATGGACATGATGGCTCAATTAAAACTCAGAGCATTTGGCAGCATGAAATTTGGGAAAACACTTTATCTATGCCTCACCAAGAATAGACAAAACACTGGATCAGAAATAACATTATGCCATGTGAGAACTTCGCAGTATCAATTCCAAGAATACCAAATTGATTGCTCATCAAATTTCCAAGAATGCCAAATTGATTGCTCATCAAATATCTACTTAGGTAAGGTAGATACCCACTAATAAAATCCACCAAATTGAGAACTAAGAAAATTCTCTCATGGCACAAAATGAGAAAGTTACACACCACAGACTCAGAGACTCGAGGCATATTTGAAATCTCTCTTTAATTTATATGTCAAGCAAGATCATACATAAACACAGTAAACAAACCTTTGTCTTTGTCTCACACCGCACATCCAGTTGCTGCAAGCGCAGTGTGAGATGGCCAGCAATCTGACTACCAAAAATCCAAGGAAGACAATGGCACCCTGGCTGAAGCACGTCATCAAACTTTCCAAATCTTTCCTTGATTGCTACAGTAGATTGATCTACTTGTATGCAGCACAGTGCCTGGCCCATGGTCTTCTTCTAGTTATCGAGTTAAGCACCAGCTGAATACATAGAACATCATATAGCCATGCAACACTCACAGAGAAAGATTTATCATAGAAGACGCAATATGATTAAAAACTATAAATGGAAGACCTCATAGCAGCATGTTTTAGCAAGATTCAAATAACTCCCAACATCCACAGACACAAAATAGAAGAAACCAAAAACTTCAGAGTTCATAAAACAAACTCATAGGATAGCAAGAAGGCAAATAATGCAATAGAACCGTATACTATACCGGAGCAAAACAATGTGAGAACACACAGTAACTATCAGAAGAATGAGATATTTATAGACAGGTGGGCCAGAATAACACTGCTGGCACCAATATCCTTTAATAACTCTTTGATTGAAGAAAAGTCAAGACATATTTCTTATTGCCAATTTGCCACAACAAGATAGAATATCCGGCAAAACATTTAAAATTTGCATCCATATGCATGTAGCTTAAAGTATACTCAATGGCAATACATTTTATACAGGGAAGACCAATTATCATTTGTGAATTCTTCTCCATCATGCTAAGATACCTCAAGAAGTAAAAAATGTTGACCATCCTCGATTCAATTATTATTCTAAATACTCGGAATTATAACTCAAGGTAGGTAGCATCTATCGACCCCTGCTTGTAGATAAGCATGAGACCAACCATTCGAGTCAATAAGGAGAAATCAAGGCGTGTGAATGCAATCTAGCCAGGAAGAACCAAGAAAATATCAAGATAATTTCTATACACCCACCTAAATTATTCTTAATATCTATGTAGCATCACTTGATAGTTACAACATGTAACAGAAAACCACCGAATTATCAATCAGAAACAATTTGTGGTCGTTGGACGCGAAAGAACCAAAACAAGGCCAAAAGATTTCAGGGTTTCTAATTGTCCTCTAGCTCTCTAAATTTTTCTCTATAAACAAGACAACAAGAACAAGAGAGTTCAATTATCCCCCAGGAGCAGTACATCATAAGAACCAAGAAGAAGTCGTCCAAAAACTAGGTCGCAATCGATTTTCCAATGAGGAATCGCATGTCGAAATCATCTTACCTTCGTTTCTCGAAATTTTCTCTACCTCTCTTTGGTGTGTAGCGAAGAGAAATGGGGACAAAAAAATAAATAAATAAAATACTCAGCTTTATGTTGCTTTTGTCTTCCAGCGTTAGAGATGGGAGATGGAGATGGAGATGGAGATGGGAGACAGAGACGGGTATGAGATTCTTATTTGAGTTGTTCCGGAGGAACATTAGATGAGGAGGAGGAATTTAATATTTTTTTCGGAAAAAGAAAATAAGATAAATCTTGATTTGCTGCTTGTAAGATTGTATCAAATTTGGCTTCAGGATACTCCTCCTATCGGGCACGGATAGGGTTACCAGCCCAAGAGATCACGACCGCGATCGCCGACCGCCTCCATGGTGGTATGCATCAATTGGATTGATGCAAAGTTTAATCGCTGACGTGGTTGAGCTCTAAATGGTTGCACTGGATTCTCTGCTACGATCATCTGAGCGAACCCTCGTCTTATCCGATTAAAACTTGGTAATGCAGATAGGAGTTGGTGTTATTTTCTTTAATAAAGAAAAATTATTTCATTAATCGCCACTGTTATAAAGCATAATTACTATCGTAGCCTATATTTCTATCATAGTTAGCATGATAAGAGGACAACAAGTGTGTTACTTATTGGCTTGCACTTTTTTTTTTTTTTTTTTGAAATTGAGCTATAATTAGCTATTAATAAATGACAGCCGTGGGCTCTACCCCACAGCGCCCAAGTCATACAACTCTTGAGGGATTGGTTCCCCGGCTCGCAACATGCCGGGCCGGGTTGAGGCCAATCCTCTCACTGCGGCCCAATCGGCCATCCTGTTACCGCTCCTCCTAACATGGCTCACAGTAAACTCCACTAACCCATTCATATGGGTTTTACAATCGCGAATAAGACTACTAATCTGCCAAGGACATGCCCTCATCTCCTTCACTATCATCACCAGCAGCTCGGAGTCTAATTCCATCTCCACTGGCTGCTCCGCCTCCAGCAGCCTCAGACCCATACGGAGGGCCCAGGCTTCAGCGAACAGGGCCGACACCGCCGGTGCTGGTTCCCATCTGGCTGTTACTATCTGTCCCCTATCATCTCTGATGACTGCCCCCGCTCCGGCTTGGCACGCTCCCGCCCGGAATGCACCGTCAGTATTCAGTTTCACCCAGCCCTGTCTTGGTCTGCGCCACTCAACTTGTGTTGGTCTTCCCACCAGAGTCTTTGCTGTCTTCACCGTCGCGTACTCGTTAGTCATGACCAGGCATCGTCTCGCCACACCGGCTGCACCCTCCACGCTCTCACCAAACGCTACTCTATTTCACTGCTTCCAAATACCCCAGCACGTGGTCGCTATTAGCGCCCTGACATAATCGTCGCCAACATTCCTCTTCCCCCACGCGGTTACTATCCAGTCCGGGTTCACTGAGGCACATATCTCCTCAGCCTCCGGAATTGCCGTGCCCACCTCGGCCCACACCTCTTTGCTGTATCGGCAACCGTAGAACAAGTGGTCGCTGGTCTCACTAAACAATCCACATAAACTACATCTATCCTCTCCACCTACCCGAATAGCATGCATCATCTCTTTTGTAGGTAGTCTGCCCCATAGAAGTTTCCAAACGAAAGTTTGTATTCTTGGCGCCACCTTTAGCTTCCACAGTTCCCACCATCTAGGCCACACTTCACCCTCAGTAGGCTTAAGAAAACGATAAATAGATGAAGCCTTCGGAATCCCCAGTGTGTGAGGCCACCAGATCCACGTGTCCTTGACTCCCGCGGTAGCCATGGCTGTGCTAGCGATCTCAAAGGCCAACTCCACCTCAGCCACAGCCACGAGGTTGTGCCCGCTGTTCACTCTGCTCCTAAGCACCTCCACCACTAGAAGATCCGTGCGCAGTAGGTCCTGGTGCATGATACGCGGTTGCCACCTCCATGGCACCGCTGATGTCCACGGATCGTCCGCAGCAGCCGACTCGTTCCCATCACCAATCAGCTTCCTGCAGCCCATTCTGATATCTCGCGCAGTCTTATATAGGACATTCCAGATCCCCGACGCCCTTCTCCAGAAACCCTGCTGCCAAGGGTGCAAGCCACCGTACTTTTCCTTCATAACTCTGATCCATATTGCGTTCTCCCCATTAAGCAGGCGGAACACCTGCTTACCGAGCAGACTGGTTCTGGATAGTTTCAACCTGCGTATACCCAGGCCTCCCTCCCGCTTAGGCATTGTCACCTTTTCCCAGCTAACCAGGTGCATTCCTCGGCTACTACCTTTGCCCCATAGAAAAGCTCTCGCCACCTTGTTGATCGACTCCAGTACCGTCTCTGGCACCCATGAACAGCTTATTGGCTTGCACTTATATACAAACATACATACATAAATGGGGGGGAATTTATACCTGTCCAAAGTTAAAACAATGGTGTTGTCTGTTTGTTTTGAGTTTAGGATCCTTGAGCTGGGTATAGACTAACGGAAAGCAGAGGCAAAGCATGATAAGAATGAATAGCTAGCTAGCACACTATACACTATCTATCATGCTAATGAATGTAGCCTTAATTGGTGAAGGCCTAGGAGAACTCTTCTCGCAGGTCAATGCCTTCTAACAATTTTAGAGACTATACAAATTTCTTTTTGTCACCAGAGACTTAGTGGCGTGGCGCTTGAGTTTTTGGTCGCCTTCCTCTTGGTCACCGTCGTTCTCTCCTTCTTTCTTCTTGGAGAGGGAGAGGGAGAGGGAGAGGGAGAGGGAGAGGGAGAGGGAGAGGCTACTACTACTCACCACCATCCTCAAAATAATTACCCTCGCTGCTCTTCGAATCTTTTGTCATTGTCGTCGTGAACTGGCTCGACAAGGTCACGCCCGCTCGTCGGCGAGATAGAGACGATAACAGAACCATTGATTTAGTGTCTGCGGAGTGCGATACGAACCACGCGTTGTTCGAGCGAGGAGAGTAGCAAAAATATAGAACTTTGATGGTGGAGGAGAGCAGATGCAGATTGCCGATTTGATGTAAATTTTGAGTTACGAAGCATTAATGATATTTTTGATCAACTTTAAATTGGACATCAAATTAAGCTGCTCTCTCTTTTGGTCAAATGTCTTGCAATCTAATTCTAGCCAGTCAAGTATGTGACTATAATCGTCTAGTATCAAATATGATTATATTTACCATAATTTAGACGATTCTGGTAAAATTTTAACATTATGATGATACTTATTATAGATGATTATAGTGGATTTTCACCATATATTCTATGGGAGCAAATTGAAATGTAAATTATATTGAGATCCACGCAGCAGATCATTCAGGATCTCAAATAAAGAACTTTTGACAAAGGAACAGTAAGAAGTTTGAGGCACTCTAGGAAATCACAAAGTAACTTCGCTTGAGGCTTGGATTTGGAATAGCAAGGAATCCAACCTCGGAGAAAAAAGAAGCACCATTGAAGAGTTAAAAACAAAAAGCTCCTATATATTATATATGATGCAGCCTTATGTTTTACTTTTGTTCTTTTGTTTTTGGTTTAGAAAAAACCAACGTAATTTGATCAACTATATGCACCATCCTTCAGATGTTGAATGAAAAGTGATCAATGTGGAAATCTTTGGCTAGTTGTAATGATTCTAATGCATATATGATCCAAAAGGAAAATAACAAAAATCTGATGAAAGTTTCAAGGGAGACATGGGAATCCAATTTCTTGGCAACCCAGGGATACTATCACAGTAACAGTCAAAGAGGCAAAACCACCTAGTCAAGGAAAATACATGCATCTGAAAATGATGTTCCAACGTCCTTCAGATCCATGTATTGATAAGCTAAGCGGTAATTAGAAAAGGAGCATCTCTCTCTGATCATTCCAAGAAAAGCATTTCATCCAAAGGGAAGAAAAAAAATGATAGATCTGGAAATGAATAACATCAACAAAAAAAAAAAAAAAAATCAGTCTTAGCTGCGTTGCAGTTTACTGTATTGGGTGCTGTGTGTCCCACAAGCAAGGTCATCAGGGGTATAACTCAAGCTTTTGCTTGTAAACTGCCTACTAATTCCTTGAAAAGCGTGGAGATACTATTGATTTGTACAGAATACTTCAGACTTATAATTGCATATGTACTTAGCATGCATAGAATACAATGTAAGCCAAAAAAATAAGTTTGCTTATGATACATTGGTAGTACTGAAATACTGAGAATACATACGCACACCTTTCAGCACTCTCAATGGCTGACTCCAGAAATTTGGAAGGCTTTATTGGTGCTCCAGATTATACTCCAGCTGGTGTCCGTGTCTATTTTCATGTTAATAGCTATATTTGAATGTTCTTCTACAGCATGAGCATTATGTTTCGCACTTTCCATAAATGAAAAACTAAATAATTCTGTCAGGGATAATGCAACATACAGTTCATGATGCCTCCCAGACCTTGTAGTCTTTTCCTTCAGCAGCTGGAACCCATTTTCTGGGGCCACTTGGTGGTTCGTAATATCCTGGTCCAATTTTTACAGCTATTTTCTCATCAATCTCAGCTGCATATACATCTCTCTCTGCCTTGGTTATCTTGATCTGAGCAATGCAATAAACAACCAGAAGTCCATTTGGAAAGAAGTGGGAATTGCAGACAATAAGAGGACATTTGAAAATAATATGCTAAATTTTATGATGGTAAGGCTACAACAAGCAACTTATATTGTCTTGAAGTAAAAGTAGTAAATGAATTTATCTAAAAGATTAGTTCTTTCTGACAGATTATAAGGATCGTGCTAATTGAGTTGTTTTTAGCTATTAGATATATTTTACCTAAACTTAATATCTTTTCCACAGTTGTTTTATCGGCCATTCTTATCTTCAACAATGGTACCCTGATCTCAAATTGATTAATCCTCGTAGGTGCAGCATAAACTCTACTAGACATAACTACATGAGTGATGCATCTTGAATGATTTAAAGTAATTCTGTTCAATTTATTCTCCTTAGTACATCTCCCAAATTCAATAATCTGTTGTAGTACCTTCTTTCATGGACAATCATCCATCCCAACATTCTGTCCCCAAATGTATTTTGCAACTTACCGCACATTCCAAACTAAACCAGTTTTACAGCCATTTTATACAGCTTCCCCTCAAATTCCATGGTAGATGACTACAGACAACCGCACCTAAAACTTGACTTCTGCCACCCGCTTTATTCAAGTTCCATCATGTAAGCTTCTCAACTTCCAGAACCCAAATTTCATTCCCATCAACTTCGAGGCCACTGTATGACTCAATTTCCTCATTTCATCTGTATCTAGTGGAAGGGTTTGCTCCAAACCAAATTTATCATGTCTTCTATTAATAATACTAAGTTAGTCTGATCTTTACTTTCTTAAGGAACCTTATGGACAAAATCACTTCATATTACTGCACTACATGGTCTCTGCTGGACATATCCAAAGTACAGATCATCTAAATCCCTTCGCACATAACTTCCATTTGTTTCCATTGATTTCAGAATAATCAAGGACATTTGACATGATTAGGATGGGGGGCCAAAAAAAATCTAGACAGTTTATTTGGGTGGTGCATCCATACCGTACTCCTGCAGTGAATCTTATGTTGATGTCTGAGAGAAATTAATCTAGAAATCTCCTGTTGATAGTGAGAGAAGATGTGGTCGAAGAAAACTGCTGGAGTGCCAGGATGGGTCAGGATGTAAGCATATCCTTGCATCTCCTTACCAGGTGGAAATCTCCAGTGACCCTGAAGAATTATTAGGTAAGCATTAGCACACTTTTTAGGTCAATGAAAAATATCTTCTATAATAGATTTTTTTAAAATATTTTTGCGTTGCAGGGCTAATTCAAAAGACTGAGAAATAATAAGAGAGAAATAAAATCAACAAGCTACATATGATATATATTAGAGAAGGAAATTCATCTTTTGAACAATCATTGATTTGTGAAGGTTCAGAAATGCATCTTTCAAAAGAATATGTTCTAAGCATGTTATCGAGGATGGATAGTTAACTGTTCCTTTTAATATTATCAAGTCTGCATATAACATGTTAATGAAAAAAAACCTGATTATTAAAAATCTAATCAAGCTGCATAAGGTGCCTCAGTGTCTGACCTCAATAATTTCTAACTGTGATAGCAAAAATTTGGCCATTCACAAAAAAAGGATTTATGACTTTAATTAAAGAGAATATTTTCAGAAGAGGCATATTTCGTTAGGACAACCTCAAGAAAATGTTGTTTCAAATGTGCATTGTCATAACATGTAAAAGTGTTACCTTTTAGATAGCCAGAGAAGAAAAATGTTGGTACCTGAGTGGAACCAGTGTCATGATTTTCAATAAATGTAACAGCACGTGACGGCCACCAACCGACAACTCCAGGTGGTTTTCCCTTTTGGTCAGATAACCGCCAATATTCACATTTGTCCAAAGCCTACAAGAAAGATAAACCAAATACTTACAATTGATATAAACAAAAAAAAACTGGCCCAGTCAGCAGGTCCTAGGTTTCAAATGGTTCAATCACGGAGATTAAGGGTAGAGAGCCTTAAAATCTTACTGATCAAGACCCTTTATAATTGATATTAATGCGTTTAATTGATGAATGAAAACAGTAACAGTAATTGTCTAATACTCAGGAAATCATCATTCTGAACTCCATCGCTGAAGTTTATTATTGTCAGCAATCAATCCTTAAGTTAGTTGTGTAATAGTGGAGAACTATAGTCATGCTTCTGAAATTCTAAGGTAGCTTTTAGCTGCATAAAGTTATTCTAAATTTGCCATTTAATTTGCTGATATAAAGTTGGAAAATGATGAGACAATAAGATCAAGTTCTACGCAAACAAATCAAAGAATAGTTGCAAATAAACAGCATTTTGCAGTCACAACAATTATGTGCTATACATGAGTCAATGAATGATGCCAAATATTAAAGACTGATCAAGGTCCAAGGCTTTTAACTTTTAGTTTTTAAGTATTGTTAGTCAAATGGGAACTTAAATAAACTAATCTACCATACTGCTACCTTTTTTTTTTTCTTGGAGGAGACAAATTTCTACCTTTACACCTTTCAAGTTTTCAACATGCATACCCAACAGGATAAATATTAAATCAAAAGCAATTTTATGCACTGGTTCTGTTACCAACATCATCAATTAGTTAATGCTTAATACTGAGCTTGAAAAGGGGTAATCAAAATCTTACCGTGTGAAGTATTCCTTTAGTAGTGACATCAAAAGCACCAGCAGTCCCACTTGTAGCATTTATCCAATCAATGATTCTTTGCCTGTGGGCATCTTGATTGTGGTCCATTTCACCATATGTATAACTGAGAGAGTCCCAATACTCCCCTACCGCAAAGTAGGGTTCACTTGCTTCCAGGTAGTCTTTGACATAACCACCCCAAAACCCACGAACAAAATCTAATCTCCACCCATCATATCCAACTTCTTTTCTGAAAGGAAAAAATGTCTAATAAACAGGATGAGCAAATTTTTAGGATTAAGGCATAGAGTCTGATTAGGCTCCCAACGTGTATGCTGTAAACCATATGTTAAGATACTACAGAAAAGTATTGAGTAATCAAAACTCCAAAGAAATAATTACTTTCTTGTCTCACTAACATTGACCAGAACACAGAACAGCATAATAATCGATAAAGTTGAGGTAGACCACATGGTTATCATTTACTTTATTTTCCAAATCCACACCTAATTCATTTCTACTTCCAATTCAGACATCATAAATTCAAGATCCATTTTCCTTAAAATCATGAATCATCAAAGCATACTGAGCCAGCTAATTTTCATCGTCCTAAACATGGGAAAAGGATAACAAGACTTATAAGAAGAATATAACTCAGAGACATCAAACCAACAGTTGTAGCTGCCGAAACATCATCTAAATACAAATAATGATGTTCCAATATGTAGATTTATGCTGCATTCTTAACTAGATATTATATTATTCTGCTCATACTTAAAACAAGTGGCACGATCCAAGGTAAGATAATTCAGTAAAGCAGCATTATCCCTTATGAGATTTCCTTTTATCACCATCTTAACATAACTTTTTCCTGGATAACTTGTCTACCCAGGTTCTAATATTTTCACTTTTGGGGGAAAATAACACCAATAAGAGAGTTAATTATCAAATAAGCACATGCTAATAGATATGGCCCATGAAAAGATGTCAGTCTAACAAAAGCATGAGTCATCATGAAAAAATTGTAAATAAAGCTATCAGTTTTTGTACTCGTTATTGGCTTTCCACAACCAACTCATATTATGCTGGTTTAAGATGACATAATTCTTATCAGTAGAATAAGTTTGTAAGTTTGCATCATCAATTCAATTAAATTTTGTATCATGAGCTACCAAACGAGAAAGATTATTTCCAGTAACAAAAGCAATAGCAAATTCATAGTTCAGCTTGACTACAGAAAACAAGTAGCAGAAGAATTTTCGGCAGTTGCTGATAAGCTAACTTGTGAACCTGAGGCACGACCATACATGACAGATATATCACATGTAAAGGGATGACAATTACTTAAAGCAGTAGGTGTTATAGTGAAACTGATTGCAAAAGAGGGTAAATGGGCCGCATTAAGATAGCCAATAAGATTTATAAGAGAGACACTAGACCTCAACCACTGTAGCCACTCTTTTATGTCCTTCCTTACAAAATCTTGTGAGTGGTCAATGTTTGGTGCAGCATGGAAATTATCTCCACTGCTCTTGTTGCCCCTTCCCTACATAGAAGAATATAAAAGAGATGTAACCCACTGAAAGTATAAAAATGGCACAGGAGCATCTTCTATCAAAGAAAATTAGATGTCCAGAATCCGGATATCAGATAAATAATAGAAAGCTTAACTGAGCTAGTGTATGAATAAGATATAAAATCAACATGTTTTTGCACTTTTATGTTATAATTGTTAACGTGACCAATAGTTCTGATAGTATATCTTATACAAAGGATATAACTACATAAAATTACATGATACAGAAAAAAGCAAACTACTTAAGAAAGGCAAGTTAAAACTATACAAAGTTATGCATAATTGCATATATAGGATACAGCAATACATAGGCAATGGAAATTAATAATGGCATTTACTAGAGTTATTCATTTGAAACTGGTGAAATATGATTATGCTTTGAGAAAAAGGCTGCGGCCAGAACTTAATGGATAGTAATAACTAATAACTAATAAGGCATATAAATAATAAAAAGAAGAAGAATGGGATTGAGAAAGGTCAGAGGAAAGAGCTGAAGGAGGTAAATCCAGAGATAACTCTTCATTATAATCCATTGTCCAAAGTTTCAAAAGATCCTTAATGCTTGTCCAAATTATATTGGCTTTTGCTATGAAACTCCTATTCATTTCCTTTGTGATGAGATCTTCACAAGTAGAGCACAAGAAAAGCTACTGTCAGCAAGACAAATCCTACCTGGAAATGTGGATCATCAGCCACAATAGCTCGGTCATCCCAATTCAGTCGGCCACCAAATATGTTCCATATGCCATTTTGATTCTTGAAGTGTGCACATCGATGATTCAAAACAGCATCACCAAGAACCTTAATACCAACTTCGTGGAACTTCTTCACAAGTTCCCTCAATTCTTCCATGCTTCCATATCTGATGTATTTCAAAATATGGTGTCAATAATGGTGGACAGAGATATGGATAATAAAAAATTCTGAGAATTGGAAATAGAAACTTGCATATCTCAGGATTCCCGTAGCAACTTGAATTTCAATATGAAAATTGAAAGCACGTGTGAAACAGAACTTAACTAATATATAGCAACTCAAAGAAAATGATAGCATAACATCTCCTACTTGGTCTTTAAAACCTTGATGATATAAGGGGTACTCACATGACTACCTCCATATAGATTAGATATCCTAGTGCATAAATTACATTCATTAAACACAGTCAATGAGAAAAAACCAAAAGAATTGCACCTGGAATTCAAATTATATAAATCCTTTGGCATGTAATCTTCAGGTGATACAGATTCAGTATGCAGTGCCATACAACAGTAAAACCAAGTGTAACTACCACTATTTAAAAAAGGAGCTCCTAGTGCATTAATTATATCCGTAAACACTGTCAATGAGAAAACATCAAAAGAAAAGCACCTGGAATTCAAATTATATAAATCCTTTGGCATGTAACCTTCAGGTGATACAGATTCAGTAGGCGGTGGCAACCATAAAATGGTAAAACCAAGTGATGCTAACTCCTTGGCCTTTGCACCAAGCTCAAGATACCATCTTCCAGATTTATGTGATTCCCAATTAAATCCTTGGCAAACTATTTCATGACCAGAGCCAGTCCCTGACGATATTTGTATAGTTGGCTTCAATAGCTCAGCAGTAGAAACTGGTTCCTCCACAAAACTTGGAGCAGCGCTTCTGAAGATTCTATAAGCTTCTGCAGCCAACTTTTCAATTTCTTGTAGGATGTTCTCTTGTGCTTCTTTATTTTTTGCTACACTACCTTGTTCAGAGGATATATCAGTTACTAAGTTTCTTATTTCGTTAATGACTTCGTCAGTATATGAAATATTATCGACAAATTTTTTTGCCTCCTCAGTACTAAAAGACTCTTCAGGTAAGGCTAATTTTGTTTTAGGATCAATTGCCTCAGAAGGTTCATTTGTTGGTAAGACTGTCACAGCCTGCTCCTGGCCATTTTCCTTGTCTTGAGGCAGCTTGTTTTGGATTTGATCGGTGCTAATTGGGATGGAAGAGCTATTCGCACTTGTCAGAGGGACATAGAAATCAGTTCCCATATTATTCAACCATGTATACTCGTTGAGCTTGAGCACAAAAAGTAGACCTGAAATCTGTTTATCCAATGTGAACAATCCCTGACTGCCAAATCCATCTGCTTTTGGCTGCAATAAAATGAACTCATAGTGAGCAATAATTTAAAAAGGTCGCATAATCTTCCCAGTTACTACATCCTCAGGCAGAAAAAACTGAGGGCACATAATAGGTCATCACCTCAAGTAGTGGAAATCCACCATCAGATGCCAGAAGATATATATTGCAAAAGAAAGAAGATTTATCTTAGATAAAGCATGAGACAAACATTACTATATAACAGATATCTTTTCTTTTTCTTTTAATTTGTAACATGGAATTAGAAAATTACATAAATTTTCTTCTTTCATACCTCTAACAGAGTTCGAAGAGCTTTGTTTCGAAAAATCTTGGTCCCTGGTGGATGTGGAGTGGATGGGATTTCCCATGTTTTACTGTCATCCTTACAAACACCCCAATGAACAATTACTTGACCAGGTATATCCGTGTCGAATTGCACAAGCTTTTTATCTAGCTCATTGCTTTCCCTCACAGTGACGGTCATAACATGCTGAACAAACTCTTCTTTTAAGATAGAGTATTCTTCATAAAACCCAGAAATCTGCCGGTTCTGTTTAGCATCTCCTTCTTGACCAACAGTCTCCTGGGGAGCAGAACCAGATCCTTCTGCCTTCAATAGTAGGCTAGATATCTGCTCAAAAGCCCCTGAAGAAATACCACATTAATTATCTTCTTTAATAAACTGATCTGCTGTAAATAGTTGAAGCAACATAATAAAGTTGATGTCTTTCATATAGAAAGAAGAAACAAAGAAAAATTAAACCTGTAGCATAATATAGTCCAGAGAAAGATAATTGTTAAGTTAATAGTGGACAGCATCACAGAACCTAGCGGATCCAATTTACATGTGATCACCTGTTCTAAAGATAGCAAACCTAATGACTAGAATTTCACCTAATAGTTTCAGTTGAGGAACATGGATTATACATTGGAATTCACATCTAAAAATAATTTTGACTCTAGTTTTGCTTAACCATAACTCTCATTCTCACAATAGCATGTCTTGCCTACTTCTACCACTTTCAATTCACACATGGTTCTCTATGAGACTTTCATACAGGCTTTGGAAAACAAACCTTTGAGCACTAGAATGGTAAATTCAGTTCTGATTAAATATTTCTTAAAATCATATATTCTCTTAAGACCTAAATCTCATACTTCAATTTCTCACTGACATTTCAAAAGAAAATTAACTAATACATCTCATTTGCACAAGAGTTTATTCATATTAACTACATTTAGGGATTCGCTAAGACGCTAACCACATTTTAGAAATCCTTAATTTTATTTTGAGTATAAACTTTCTAATGACCTAAAGTAACCTTTCATCTAAGCATTCAAAATAAACAAAAAGTATAGATAAATTATATTAATAAAACAAAAAATTGTGTACAGGCAAGAATACAATCTCGTAGAAAATATTTCAACCTGGCCAGATGCTGAAACCTTGAGTTTCACCTATGGAGTTTTCATTTTCAAGAGAATCTCTCAAAGATATTCTGAAATCCCTCCCCTTGTGTTGAAACCATGCTCCTGTTTTCTCTTCCTAACAAATTAGAAATTAAGTTTCAGATAAGAATCCCAAAGTAGCAATTATGTGATGTTAGATCAACTATTTAACAATTAAAAGAAGATAGAACATTAGCAGCTGTCCAAATTAATATGGACTTCATGATTGCAACTAATAAAGATCAAATATTGGTAAGGCTCGAATGATGTGCTTATACCTTTAGGACAAAATTTATAGCTGCAATTGAAGTGTTGCTATCCAAATTAATATGGACTTCATGATTTATCTGCCCTTTTGAAACAGATGAAGATGTCTTCAAGGGCGTTTCTACTGCATAGTCCTGAGAGTAGTCACAATTACAATAACAAGAAAAGTTAACCAAATCCAAATAAGAGGAGAAAGTAGATATGTATTCAACAGCACTAGAGAACAAAAAATAAAAATTAGAGGAAAGACTACCTTGATTGGATAAGATCCTGGAGGCCTCATTTCTGAAGGAGGTTGGTCCCATTCGCTGCATATACAAACTAAAAGTGACAAACGTAACAAGTCAAGAGAAACAACTGTTAAACACAAAAGTCCTGACTCCTAAACTTGATTATACTGCCTTTTCTTGCTAACAATACATTGTTTCTTCTATTTTTTTGAAAAATATGCTATGTATTTAATTTCATGATTGAGGTATGTTCCTTTCTTTCATTAAAAAAAATTCCTGAACTTCAATTCAGAATTAGTAAAGCAAGTCAACAACCGTTTAGTTTGGATGGAATATGTGTGCTATTTTGGAATAAGCTCCCTTTATACCAAAAAATTCATGCTAAATGTGGGACAAGGTTTTAGAATAGGAAAATAGAATAAACCCTCTTACTCTGGATATCTTTATTTCTAGTTATAATTGGGATCAAAATTTTGGAATAACTCACCCATTTATTCCAAAATGCAAATAACCAATTTATCCTCTTCAATACTAGGCTCACCACAATGTAATGTGACCATAACATACATAGTAATATTTAGAATATATTTGTAGTGAAGAATATTTTAATATGGAATATCCATTTGTGATGCTAATTTTGATGGTTTTTATATTGCGTAAATTATGAATTAAGTTAATTTATTTTTTAGCCAATAATAGTAAAATTAATCATGATAAGATAACATAACAGTTGTCAAACAAATTTACAATTTAAATTTAATTTTAAACCTGTTTCCTACCATTTCAAAAAAATAAAAATAATATATATCTATTTATAAAAAATGTAATAAGATCAATTTGACCAATTTTATCTCTTATTTCAACTATGACAAGCAAACAACAACTTATTCCATTTTTTATATTTCAACATTTATCATTCTTTTTGCAACCAAACACTGAGTTAAAAATAGAATAAAGATTTTCTTTTCCGAAATAAATCCTCATTTTATGCAAATCTAATCTATTCTTATTTCGCATCCAAACGGGGACGTACGAATGTATAAAGTTGTGTACATCCAAAAGATAAAGGAGAGAATCTATTATTTCAAAAGTAATTTAAAAAAGACTCTTCTTTCCTTTCAATCTTCTAGATGAAAATAAGATGCCTTTTCCTTTTCTTTTCTTATCGACCACTAAGAAAAGAAGACTTTAAAAAACCAGATCAGTATTACCTCCCAAGATCATCACAATACGTAACTCCCCAGTGCAAAACCCACTTTCCTTCCATGTTACAACCAATCACCAACCGCCATTTCGATCCGTCCTTCTCCGCCGGGTCCAATCTCACCGATACCTTTCCCTCCACCTACCGTTCTCACCATTGCCACACCATCAAAAGAATTAATTTAAACTCGATCAAATCTTCAAAGAGACAAAAAAACATACCGTCTTGGTCCGCTTGAGAGGAAACGTCTCCGAGTAGGTGACCTCGGTCCCCTCGGTGTCGGCGAGGGATGGGCTCTGAGCCACTCCAGCCTTAACGATCGGTCCGATTCGAAGGGAGTCCGTCCGTCCCAATACCCTCGAGATCGAGAAGACGGGTTTCGAGCAACATCGGATCGATCGAGTGAGATTGGATCGTGTCCTCAGCTCTCGAGTAGAGAGCCTAGGATTTTCTATCGGAGGAGTATGGTGGAGCACCGGCTTCCACCGCGCTATCGACATCGTTATGGGAGAAGAAGAAGAAGAAGGGAAAGAAAAAGTAAATAAAAACGAGGATATTCTGGCGTCTTAATACGTGGAGTAGATTTAAAGAGCACAGCAAATAGCAAATTATCTCGTGAGGCTTTGCTACTTATTAGTGTACACTAATGCTAATCAAGCTAGTTAGCGAATGCCACGTGGCTAAGAGGAGAGAGAGAGAGAAAAAAGACAAGTGGCAGCTCCTTAGGGCTGTCTCTGCTGTTGGTCGTCCAGATGATGGACAAATCTTTGGCAAGTACTGCCGCATAGTTGATCGGCTTCTCTTAAAGGGACCCAACACGCTGTATGCTGTTCGCCACATTACAGGTGACGTGATTTACCTGAAGATATAGAACTTTCCTTTCGTCGCACGATCACGACTACAAATTCTTTCCTACACGCATTTTTTTTTTTTTTTGATCCGAGAAATGTGGCGGATTCTGGATCCGCTGGAATTCTTCGTGCACTCCAACCACTCCGAATTCGCCACGTGCTAAAGAAAGCAAGAATTAGGGAAATTAGTTAGGTTTTGCACTAAACTAGGACATTAACCAATCTACGGATACGGTTGCCCGAGGATTGAAAGGCTGACATGCATAATAACTTTGCTCTGCCTGGTCCACAGAGGAGACTAATGGGAGGGCCATCTCCTTTTTTTGATCCTATTTTTATGTCACTATTCGAACACGATCTATGAACAATGAATCCTACTGACAAAGTTACTTATTGCACTAATCGTGACATTAGATATTCCTTCACGTAAGTTTTTGATGGCTTCTTTCAAGAGGCAGGAACATTGTCCCCCCCCCCCCACAATGTCTTTTTCGCTTAAAAGCTAATGGTTCTTGACTGATGACTAATTGCTTAAAAGCAATTGGATCTCTTGCTTAATTTGTTATTGCGAACTATAGCAATCATTTAATGAATAGATAACTATGTCATGGTTCAACAAATAGCTATGGCAAGTTGACAAGATACAGTATATGATAAGAATTAAGATATACAATGATAATTTTATGGATAGGGCTGGCTGAGGGCAGAGATGACGATAAGCTTGAAGGTCTGTATAATTATTTATAAGTGATGTATATAATGTGCATGAACACATACAAATAAAAGAGTCGAGAATATCATCATCAAGAATCTGACATTTGGACTGATGTATGTATTTAAGGTGGACTAGTAGCTGAAAGAGAAGGGTATCAAAAGTCAGCATCATCATCAAGACAGTCCCATGGCAAGGCATTAGTGACCCCTTGGTTGGCAGAGTAGCTGAGAAACCCTCGTCCTATTCCTTGGTTCAACTCACTCGAATCCACAACCTGTGGGCCATCATATGAAAGATGTTGTAAGAAGTATGATTACTTACGAAATGAGAGAGAGCCTTACCATTTATTATCAGTAGTAGTTATAATCAAACAGTTGTGGAGAAGAGATCGGAAGCAACCTGTGGATGTTGTTCCAGAGGTGGAGAACCAGCTTGAGGAAGTATACAAGTGACATAACATCAACGTTTATATCTCGGTCTACACCAGCAAACCACTTAAACAAGCCAGTTCTGGAATTAACCTGCAGCTTATACTCTTGATGACCAATTCTGTTCCTCTTGATTTGGTTTACAAGCTAAGATACAAGATGTTTGAAATCACATGAATCTCAGATCATCAAAGCTCCATTTGACATTAGAATAAACTCGCAGGCAGTAAAATAAAGAATGACATTGTCTGATCTTGCAACAAGGTCTAGCAAAATAGGTTAAGGATCATATCTAAATTAATTTTCACAAGTTTGATCATTATGAGTAATAATAACAAATTCTTCAAGCTTTCATACACCTTTGAACAGATGATTACTTGAATACATTCTTCAACATATTATACTCCTATGCCGCACTGTGAACCATACTTCACGAACTGCTGGATCTGCAGTAAAGTATTTTTAAGGAGAGAAATGCATGATTTTCTAAGACCTCTTGTTCATCTGGCGCCAACTTCATCATACTTCATTATATTGCTTCACATAGTATCTGTTTCCAGGTTCACCGAAACCCAGACGGAGCTGCCTGTGGACCAGCCCCAGCTCCTCTTCTCATGGCTTTTGACTGGGCCAGCATCTCATCATAGTTCTGGTAGAAATTTTAGTTAGAAGAAACCACACAAGATAATAACCCTTGTTAGACTATCATGCAAAAATTACCCTTTTCTCAAATGCAGCATCTCGCGCGTCTATGATCTTATCAGCTATCCCATATGCAATGGCTTCTTGTGCTTGGAAATACTTTGGGCGTTGGACATCTTTGGCAATCTCTTCCTTAGGCTTACCAATTCCTTTAGCTAAAAGTTCGATGTAGTAGTCAGTGTTTGCATCTAGCTCTTTTGCCTGGATTGAATAATAGAAGACAAAATGTCAGTGAGAAGATAGATTGGTCAACAGGTAGGTATGTGTGGCAATGACCTTGATCCACATATCAATCACTGCTCCACTAGATTTGTTGACTTTAGGCAGGTATAGTTTGGCTGCAATGGAGCAACACATAATATAAGAAACCCAGTATACAAGTATGCAATCATCAATGTCAAGAGTCACATACTGGAGGCATTTGGTTGCAGAGCACGGAAACCCTTGGCACCCAGTGACAAGAGCATTGCCGCCTGACCATATGCCATGCCGCAATTAACTGTGTATACTTTGGATTTGCAGTACTGTTGGAAAAACAAATGATGCACTGTCAGTTAGTCATTACATACTTCAATGTTTACACTTAATTTTTGAGAGAAAAGATACATTCTACTGTTGTCCAGTGATTAGAAACAGATGCAACAAAATTGTCATCCAGCAATCACTAGGGAGGTGCAACTCATCAAGTTGATCTAATGTATGTCGAACATCCTGTAGGGTTACCACTAGTGGGAAAGTGGAAAGTACTTCTTCACATCAATCATTAGAAACTTACAAAATGTTCTTTCTTGCCAAGAAAATAAAGTGCCTTTCATTTATGCTGCAGATGAATTGAGGATACAGTAAAAACTATCAATCAGCACCAACCATACATAAGGCTGCAAGATGTCCATATTCATTTACCTCATTTACTGACAACGACATACAGAAACTTACATCAATCCTATACATCATGTTGCAATGGTTGCACAAGCCAGCCTACTAGAAAATAGAAACAGCATCACAGATATTACCCAGTTTTTACAAGAGAATGTAGAACTTGGATGTTATATGGAATAATGGAACACAAATCAACAAGAAATTGCACTTTCGTAACACTACCAATATAGAGAAGTTTCATGTGTAATAAAATTAGAAGAGGGGTTTAGATGAACAGCATGCATAACTTCTTAACAACCAAGGATGTTGAACAAATGATGGTTGAATAATTTGAATCCTATCATAAAAGATACATGAACTTACAGCTATCATATCAGCAATGGCATATGCTTCAGTTTCAGATCCAACAGTCTCCATCTTTTCGTTCTAGAGGATGACATGAACCATGACACCAACAATCAGTACATATATAGAAAGATAGTGTTAAAAGTTGTAGCAAACAAGGAATATTCAGAAAGATTAACATTCCCCAAGGAATGGATGAAGCACATCTTTCAGTATAAACAGCTAAAACCAGCATTCACCTGAGTCCCAGGTGAATTTATATACAGGTATATAGGTTTGGAGGGGTTATCATAGTCTAACCACATAAACTGGGCAACAAGAAGCTCAGTCACTGCTGGAACAATCTGCAATAAAATGAGACAGGCATATAGATCAAACTATAAATAAATGGTACTATATATATATATATATAAATAATAATGCTGATGAACTTTTATACATATAGAATTTAGTCTTACAGGCATTCCAAGGTAGACGATTCGAGCATCTAACAGCAGAGAAGGTAAATCTGGAGGAGCAGTTCGTGGTCTTCCATATCCTCGAGCTCCTCCACGGTACATGCTCACACTCATACTATACTTTGAGAAACCATCCTTCATGCCTGTTAGGCTGTACATTCCACCATTGTCCAGGTAATTTTTAGCAGACGAAACACTTTCCTGAAGTCATAGACAAAATCACGACATCAATTCCTTTTGCATTGTGCAAACATTAAGATAAATCAGTCATAACTGTTGAATATTTACGAACCTCTGTAACTTTCTCAGCTTGACGCCTTACAGGGTTGTCTTCTGTCATAAACATGTTCATCTGTGAAGCACTAAGTCCATAAAGGTGTCTGGGAGCTGTACTGTAATTTTCCATCACTGCCAAAGAAAATTGTATGATGTTTACAATAAATAAAAAGGGCAATAAGTTTGGACAGCAGGTAGATGTAAAGAACCGGAATGCTATTACAAAGCAACTAATCCACAAAAGGAAATTTAAAATGCATGCATGAAACAATTATCACAAGAAATCCCTCGAAATATTACATTTTCTTGATTGGCAATCTTCCTTAAAGCAATGGATTTGCTAAAACAGTTTTTCAGATGGGTCCCACTATTACCATCATTACCAAGGTTTTCCTTTTCCCAAATTATCCTCTTTCAAGGCTAAGAAGCTCATCAAAGAAGATCTTAATAGTAACCTCTTAACCACGCATATGTTCCTCCAGGTTAAAATGAATTAAGTCAAGTAGAGGCATGCTGTTGTGAAATCTAGCAAGGAAAATTCGCAACAATTAAAATTCCTAACTCTACTTTAAGAGAAGTAGCCACAAGAAATAAGACAAGGTTTGCACTTATGAGAACTTCATGATCTTCTTCTCCTTCTCCATATTACAAATTCTTACATTTCATGAAGATTGGGATCTTACAGTTACCCAGTGGTGCAATCTGAAAAGCTAAAGTATTGAGAGGCTTACAGGCTTCAATGTCCCTGCTCATTCCAGCTGATTTGAATTATTATTACTTATTAGTTAGATCCACAAAGATTCCTTTAAAAATGATATGACTAGATATACTATGTTTGTCTGCTAGAGCATAAACTAGTCTTAACAGTGATGTTAGCAAAGAGAGCAGTATCAATCAATACTTCAAAAATATTACTGAAAAAACAACAAAGAAGAGAGAAGTAAACAAGAGTTTGGCTTCACAAGCCATATTTAGGCATAATGAGTGAGAGGATGTAATCATTCTTGTTACTTAATGATCACTTAATCTTTCATGCAAATGTTGGAAAGCAACAAACTTAAAAGATCCTTTATTATCTTGAGAAAAAAAATAGTTCTGAAAGTATTCTTCTTTCTCCTCCATTCAAAGTTAAGAATTCAAAATGGACTCGATTTCTAATGTTAGGATGGTACCAAATCCTTCAATTACAATCAACAAAAGTAACAGACTCAATAATGGCTGCAGAAAAACTTCAAAGCCAAAAATTTTAGAATTCATAGCCAACAAACAGCCATTATCATGAATCGCAACCCTAGAAACGATGAAAAAAAAAACCCAAAATTCCATCTTTTTTCGTTCCTCTCAAGGCCCAACAAAATCAGATTTCCAAACGACAGCGAACCTATTCCTAATTAATCGAACACAAATAATCAAAAAATAGTTAAATTACTAGTGACAATATAACATGGTTATAGATGGACGGATCACTCACATCCGTCTTTGAGATTTTCCTCCCGAAACTGCTTCGGTATGTGGTCGTAGCTGTTGGAAGCCTGCGATGCGCATCTCCAACTCGGTCTTCGTCTCGAAGTAGTCGGCGAAGGATTTGCCGCAGCCGGGAGTAACAGCTTAGAGGATGGAAGCAAGGAGGTACTGGATGATGAGAGTTTGTCTAGGGAAGAAGAGGAAGCGAGGGAGGCGAAAGAGAACGAGGGGCAAGAGAGCGAGAGCGCCATGGGAGTTTCCACTCAGAACCGGAAGGAAAAGGTAGGAGGTTGAAGAAGAGAGAAGATACCGAACCGAAACAGGGATATCAACTCGCCGCCTAGTGTTGCGCGTGCGAGAGATTAGCTTCTATCAATCTTACCTGGGATTAATTTCACAAGAGCCCTCTCCTTTTCTAGAAAATCTCTTTTAGTGTTGCACATAGGGGAAAATACCTTTTATAAAATATATAAGAAAGTTAAGGGGCCATTCGTAAGTACACCAAAGAGAAGAAAGTAAAACCTTGCTAATAAGTGGGTTCAACTGCAAAATGGTTCTCGTTTCGAAATTGGATGGTTCGGAGCTTTGGCACGTGTGATCAGTTCGCCTTCTCATCCTCTTCTATAGCAGCACCGTCTTCTTCCTCGCGACTAAAACCTTTGGCTACTCTCTCTCTCTCTCTCTCTCTCTCTCTCTCTCTCTCTACAGTGAGCAATCTCGATAGATGTTGTCGATCTGCTTCTCCTTGGGACGCTCACTCCCTGTGTGGAGATGGAATGCTGGCAAATCTCGAATTGCTCTTAGTCCCATGCTAAGAATCCGCCTCGCTTCTTCGCGAACTCCAATGTCTGCGAACGGTGACTCGGGTCCGGTACGATCCCCACTTCTTCGCATTCCAGCAATTGTAAAGGTTGTATTCTCGATTCTTTCACTTCTGACTCTATTTCTCTTCTCTGCCAGCTCGATTACGATTCTTCGACGGAGCTTTTGGGCTTTGATGTGGATACGCACTCAAGGTATAGCTTCCGTATCCTTGTCACTAAGTGATTTCCCCTATCCTTCTGTTCCTTTTTTTTTTTCCTTTTTTGAATTTTTGTAGTAGAGGAGTTGGAACGGAAGACAAATTAGAAAGCAACTATTCTTGGATGTTTCTAAGATTAGAGTGATTGGAAAGCTTGACTTTAAGTTTGTTTTAGTCTAGAAAAAAGCTGCTAAGGAGTTAAAATGATTTGATTTTCCGGAATGTATTTATTCATGAAATATGTTTGTAGGATGATCTCAGTATGAATATTACTTTTGGTCGAGAGTACATTAATGTTGCCTGCATTCTATATCTTTTTTTTTTCCTCCTAGCAATCCAAGTCCTGCCGCGACAAATTTGAGATCATGGTTTGGTCCAAATGGTCAATACATCAGAGAGCTTCCGTGCCCAAGCTGCAGAGGCAGAGGTTATACACCTTGTACAGAGTGCGGAATTGAGAGATCAAGATCGGACTGCTCTCAGTGCAATGGGAAGGTGCGAATATGAGTGTGTTAATTGATGTTAAGATATGATGCACTGTAAAGTTACTTAACTCTGAAAATGTTTTTCTCTTAATTACACCATTAGATGTGGTGAATGGTTCATTTCCTTTAGATGACTAATGCCGTGCTTATTTAGAAAATGTGTTAAGTTTGATCTAATACCTTCACTGGTCTGAAAAGTTTTACTTTTTAACTAGAAGACTTTTGATAATGATTATCCAAGAACATACCTTCTCTGCAGTTGAAATCTCATGTTGTTCTTTTACTGCACATGACATAACAACATAATGATGGCTAGTAAGCTTATGAATATAGATTGTGACCATTCACTAAGGATTTAGATAATCTTTGGTATTGGTTACCAAACATCAGTTATTATTGTCACATGTAATATCTATTCTTGATGCTCTCTATTTAAAACCATGATACTTTACATATACTCTTTGTATACTACTTGTCATTTCTACCTAGTTGGATTCATTAACCAATTGAAATCTTTTACTGCTTATAAAATCCCAATGTTGTGTCTAAATATGATAAACTTGAGTATATTAACTTGATTATCAGTGACTGCAGGGCATTAGAACTTGTCGGCAATGTTTAGGGGATTGTGTAATATGGGAAGAATCAATTGATGAACGGCCATGGGAGAAAGCTCGATCTAGGTATTTGTCTTTCTAAAATCTAAACTTCTAATTTTCTAAATGCATGCTGTGACGGAGCTTACTCTGCCTTTATGTCCAGTTTGTACTTTGTACATCTTAACTAACTAATGTATAATGGGTTGACCTTTCAAAGCCCAAGAACATCTCATGTTGCTACTATTTTTGCAGGTCTCCTCTAAAAGTGAAGGAAGATGATGAAGTTGACAAGCTAGATATAAAGGTTGACATTTCTAGAAGATCAAAGCGTATCTACCAATCCCCATCTCCTGAAGTTAGCTTAAAGATTAGCAGATCACTGAGAGTAAGTTTCTCTTTCTTGTATTACCAAATACTCATATCTTCAATATCAGTGGAAGCATTTAGAATTACGTTCCATTTGTATTCAGGATGACACCATCAATTAGATGTCCTTCCACAGCTATGGCACAGTTGCTTTGAATTCAATAGAATCACTAACAATTAACCAGCCTTTACTTTCCTGGCTGGATTTTATGTACTGTGTTATGATTCTTCAAAGTTTGAGAATGTCTATGACTTCCTATCAACTATCTCTATGATTTCTCACTTTGTGTTAACTTTTTTATCACTAATTCATTGTCTCCTTTATCCTAATCCTGAACCTGAAAATTGTCTTTTAGCATCTGATACTGTTACATATCCATGTATAGAATCTGATATCAGCAAAGGTTGGGAAAAATATTGTTTTAGATTCACCATGATCCTATGCTTCAGACATGTTTTTGTGTCTTGTTGTTGTCCCAATCAACTAATCTGCTGAAATGTTTTTAAGCTAATACTTCTTCAGTTTGTACTTGCATTCCAAATTCTTCCCAATAATTTTTAGGTTCTTATTAGTTTTGTTGGCATTCTCTAATATGATAATATCATTTGTTTGTATGTTTGTACAAGTGATCGCTAATTTCACTTCACATTTGAGTTGGATGTTGACAATCAAGTCAGTTTCTCTCTAACACATATACATGCACAGATGCAGACACTACATTACACAATGACAGACAGGCATGGCCTATATGTGACTATACATCTTATATATATTTCTCAACGTGAAGGATAAAATAGGTCCTTTTTCTAATGATATTAAAGCAGGACTTATGTTGACCAATAATTGAAATTGTTGCTTATTGCCTTTAGATAGTTTAATAATTGCAGAGTCTCAATGCTAAAACAGGATTGTTTAGCAAGCATATGAAGATTATACATCGTGACCCAAAGTTACATGCTCAAAGGGTAGCTGCAATTAAGGTAACAATCTAAGAACTTTGTGAAGCTTGTTTTCTCTTATTTCAATAAATGGTTCTGTACTGAGTACCATATATATGTTCTTAATTTACGTGTCCTTTTTTGTCTTAAAGAAAGCAAAAGGCACTGCTGAAGCAAGAAAGCAAGCTTCTGAAGCTCTGAAAGCCTTTTTCCGTAATCCAGAGAATCGTCTGAAGAGAAGCATAGCAATGAAAGGTCCCTCCCTCAATCACAGACACAAAGAAGATTTGTGGTTCCTTACCAATTGCTTATATTTGACCCAATCATGTGTTCTTGATTTTGTTCTCCATCAACATAGTCCGTACTCTGTAGTGGCTTCAACCATTGATGGTTTTGGGTCTGATATCATGTAACCTATAATGGGAGAGTGAGAAGGAAAAGTTAGCGGACTTTCTTCTTATCTTGATAGTTATGCTCCTGAATTAGTTAGCTACACCTTACATGTTTGTTTAGTTTCAAATGTATTCAAGATACATTTGACTACGGAAACAATGTGTTTTAAAATGGAGTAAGGTTGGACAGTGAATTTTAAGTGAAATAAAAGAGAAAAGTAGGGTGATAACAGTTCGTCTGGAACCAGCTCTCAATTTGCATAATACTATAATAGTAGAAGATATCAACAATACTATCCCTCTTGAAGTTTACTTTTGAATGTTGGTATTCTTTACCGAGAAGCTCCACAATGCCTTGCAGGGGTAAAATTTTACTGCAGCAACTGTGGGCAAGAAGGGCACAGAAGACATTATTGCCCAACCCTTAGGCAAACTGCAGGTGTGATGCAGTTCAAATGTCATTTATGTGGTGAAAGAGGGCACAATCGTCGGACCTGTGGTAAGTTGACAGTGGAGGGAAAAACAAAGAAGAATCAAATGAAGATCCGCCATTGTAGTCTATGCGGACAAAGTGGGCATAACCGTCGCACATGTTCGAATTCAACCCAGCTAGGAGGAGGCAGTGCAGACTCTCACCAAATCCAGCTGATACCTGGTAGCATAGGAACTTATGTATGTAGTTTGTGCTCTGCAAAGGGGCATAATAGACGAACATGTCCTACAAAAAATGCTAACTGAGACAGATGAGTACTGGGAATTTATCCAGTTTCAAAAGGTTTTTCCCAAGAGGGACATGTCCTAGCTTCAGAACAGGAAATCATTTTTCCAAAGAATATTGAATGTCTTAAGGTTTGGTTTGGTTCTCTCTCTCTCTCTCTCCCTCTCTCACTGTGCCTTGCATGTTTATTTCTTCTGACATTCATCATGTGTTCCACCTGGAAATATTGTTTACACATTTATTTAAACACTATAACATCTTCATTCAGTCAAATGCAAACATATTTGATAGCTCCTGGAATCTCTTCTTCATTCGCTTGATAGTAAAAGATTGACTTGGGATGCACTTTGCTCAACCATATTCTAACTAGAGAGTGTCCCTTGTGAAATTGTTCTTAGACAGAAATATGATAATGCATTATGAAGTATGCAAGATCTCATTTACTACGTTTTAAAGTTTAATTAGATCATGCATTTATATCAATAGAAAGATTTATGTAGAACTGCCATGCCTTCACAAAATTTACCTCCTTGATATTAGAAAGAAACCTTTTGTGCTGCAATGTATTCCTTAATGAAAATATCTTGCTGTTATCCATTTAACAAAGGACCAATTATCACCATTGTTTAACAAATAATATTTTGATTACATATGTATACATGCATATAGAGTAGACAATCTGTTACATCTGAGTGCTTTTCTTGTCCACATTCAACATATTCAAGGGCCACTGATTTGTGATTTGCCTGATCAATGAACTCATAAACTATTGATAAGGTTGTAAAGGATCCACAAATGAGGAAAACTGGAAAGAATGGAACTTATCTATAAATGAATATAAAAGCTTTAAGATGATCAAATTGCATTTGCCGCATAAGGCTGATTACGTAGACTACATGATAAGAGAGGGAACTTTGTAACAGCAAAGATGTACCTTCTTCTGGAATATCCTCAGATGTTAGTATGCAAGGAATGACACCCATGAACTGACATGTGTGAGGTTCCATAAGATACTGATGCTACATACAAGCGTATGGACAATTCCTTCAGAAGGTATCTCCTTGGATTCAAATCTCCAGAAACTTCTCTCTGAGCTAACAAAATGGATTCTTGAACACGAAACAAGAATAAGATATCTTGGGCAAGTAAATAGGCGATTGCAGTGGATACATATGATACAGAACAGAGAATGAACTTATTACTACTGCAGAGTGGACATGCTCACAATACCATTCCATAGCAACTGTTCTCTGCTGTCATAGTAGGAATCACTCTCCTGCAGTTTAATGTTCTGAGCACTATGTCCAGTTGATGAACAAACATATGGCACACAAGGAATTCCTTCATAAGAGATGCAGCCTTCTTCAACAACAGATCCTAGATGCGCTCTCTGATCATTTATGTTCTCGTGCTCTTCACTATCAGCTGCAGCAGAGTTCCTCTCCACAAGTTGCCTGAACATTGTTGACTTCAGTAGGAGGCTGAGTGCAGTAGGGGAGGACTTGATGCTGAAGCCACTGCCAGAGAGCTGATGAGGTACGAATTCCTGTTTACACGGTGAGATAATTCCATCCAGGAGCAATGGGTTGCGGTTCAAGAGTGTTTCGTGTTCAGTGGTTGGAAAGTTGTCAGTAAGGGCTTGCACGACTTGATATTCAGCATTGGCATGATGATCTTGGATGCTATTTGTGACAGTGGAAGCACCTGGTTTTAGCCATCTTATGTATGTGCTTAAATCAAAATTTGTCACAGCATTTATCCCTCTGTATTCAATTGCTGCAATGTCATAAGCATGGGCAGCCTCCTCTTGGGTGCCTGCAATAATTGTGTTAGCTCATTTTATCTCATTTGAGATCATTAAGTAGGGAAATTTGGGGCTTTTGTTTGTTTAACTACTTACTGTAAGTCCCAAGATATAGGTACTTATTCCCAAAAACTCTGCCAATCCTTGCTTCCCACCTTCCATTATGATGATGCCTGCAACTTATGCAAATTCAGTATTATGCCTTTTATTGGGTTATTTGGTGGACGTTTATTGAAGAACTTGTACCTTGCAACTCCCCGGTACTTTGACACGCCTCTTGAGAAGCCACTGCTTTTCCTGTCATAGAAAAGAAATAATTTACAAGCACTAAGGTGGTGATTTCTTATATGAAGGATCTCAAGCATTCTTAAATAAAATGAAGGTCTCAATACCTCCTCAATGATGCAAGGTACTCTTCTTTTGTAAGACTCTGCATTATTTGTAGTTCCTTTTCGTATTCAGATACCTGATATGATTTCCAGTCATTTATAAGTTAAGTTAATATGCCAATTTTCATTATACACAAGCTTAATGCTCTCCTATACTCTGCAATGCAGGGACTTATTTTCTTCACGTATCTCTGTGCATATTCAAGTGGATGAGTATCACGCTTTGCGATAAGCTGGCATGTAGGTGACAGGTGGTTTTTCAACTTTTCGAGTAATTGAACATATTCTGATCTTCATTCGGATTTCAAATGATTTTTTTTTCAAGTAACAAGAGTAATCATGCATGAAATTTTTGTGCTGGTTTGTCCTACTTTCACAGGATGAACAGCTTTTATATATATTATAGTTGACAAAAACAAAGCTAAAGTAAGCAATTATTTTATCATCCTCCTGGAGAGTGCAAAGGTGAATTTCTTTTTGCATTTTAAGTGAACAAATGACTCATAATTTGCTTGATACTTGATGGATTAATATACAGAAGTTGATCTCCTAAGGGTGAAATAATTCTCTAGTTGATTTATGCTGCCCATTGGTACAACAGAAAATAACTCAGTCAAAATTGAACTGCTTCACGTGCCTGGTTAGTGTGGACAAAGAATAAATCCTTATCTCTAGTGGTGTAGGTTTTATCTCATAAAGTATTGTAATCTAAATTGGATCTTTCAGATAATGATAAGATGAAATCGATAGAAGAACTGTTAGAGTGGATTTTCTCTGATACATACCGGGAAGTTTGTGTTTGTGGTGGGTCCCCAGTACTTGAGTGCAGCAAGGTCATATGCTCTTGCTGCTGCTTCTTCCTCATCATATGCTCCCAGATAAACTGCTCAATTGACGGGCAAATTTGACATTGGTTAATTCAATCCTATGTACCCTATAGGCCCAAGTAGACAAACAAGATATAAGACATTAAGGTGATGCCTTGTTTTCCCTTCTTCCTCTGTGTTTCATTCCAGGAGCTTTTGTCCCAGAGATGCGCTTCAAAGCGTCCTGTCCATCGATGCCTGTTAAATAACTGCTGTTGTCAACTCTTGCAGCATAATGATGAAACAATAAATACAAAGATATAATAAAACATTTCACCCATGAAATTTGGTATGTTGCTTGAACAGTATAGCTCATTATGGATGATTTCATGGATAACCTTCCCTATCTTGTCTAGCATCTTCGGTGAGAGCAATTAAGTGGTTACAAGTTCCCGACGACTAGTGTATGAATTATGTGTGATTGTCTAGTACTCTAGTGCCTGGTTTTCCACAGTTCATTAGTTTGATTTCCCATGCAGGTAACTCTGATGTTGGAAGAATAAATCAAAAAGTTTCATCTGCTGATTTTTTTACCGGTGTGTTTTCTCTACATATCTGAGTAATTTTATTTCTTGAGATGAGGATTACTTGATGAGGAAAACCTTTTATACCGTACAATTACTTATGTGAGATGAAAGATGCATAATTTTTCTTACTTGCTAACTCCACGGAATCTTGAACTCCGTTTAGTGGTGCTGCCAGCAGAAGATTGATCAATGACCTCCGCATTGATATTCTTAACTGTGGCTGGCAAAGGTGGCTCCCTCCGCCTCCTCTTGATGCATTTGATGGCCCTGATGCCATCTGATGGGTTCTTTGGGACACTGCGAGGTCGCCTTCCATTGCTATTAAACTCATTCTTCACTAACATCATGTCCATTTTCTTTTCTCCTAAACTTGCTTCTGTGTTGCTGGAAGAAAGATGCTGCATAGGCTAAGAGACAGTATAAGGTATACACACAATCATGTGTTTATATAGTTGTAAGTATCTCGTTGTAATATTATTTCTGAAAGGATTAGACGATGATACCAGGGCCATTTCAAGCCAAAAATCATTTGTCCTAACTGTGCTCTCCAATTATCTACATTTTTGTTTCCTCTAATACTGCCATGGACATCCAGTAGCCAGCTGGGGAAGCAGGATGGATTTTTCACTTTGAACAAAAGATGATTAATAATGTATGTAAGGAATACTTATCCATACTTCTAACCTAAGATTTGCCTATAAAACGAGTCAACAGAATGCTACTATGAACAAACAGTGAACTGATTTCCCCTGTACACGAGTAAGCTGCAGAATTATTTATTTCAGATTGTAGCATGCAGACAGGATGTTTGATGTTTGGATTGTTGCAGATAATGCAGTATCTTTTTAAATTAGTAATGGGTATGGATCCTGGTTGAACTCAAAGGCTGTAAATAATACAAGAAAATTGTTTCTGATATGCTTCTGTATATTTCTAAACTGCTTTCATCTGATTGAGTCATAAATAACGTTCTTTTTTGTCCATCTAATTCTGTAGTGCTTAGGCCCTTCCTACCAACAGGGAAGCGAGGAAAAGGGAAGGCCGACTCTTAGCTAGACAAAGAAATGCCACGCCGACTCCTGGCATCTCCATTGATTCCTCTCATTGCCACCACGAAGATATGGCAAAGTCACCCAAATATGAGTCCAAGCAAATTCGGCTCTCATGGCAATACAAGACAAAGCTGGAAGGAGCTGCGAAACCCTCATTTAGTTGTCTCGTTGATGTGGATTTGTCCTCTGCAATGCGGACTAATGCCGAGTGTTTGATGTACTTGAGGAATATTTTAGCTCAAAGACAAGAATAAGCAAAGTTGCTGATCCTTTGTAAACTTCACCCTTTTAACTCTTTATTACTGGGTGCCTCCTCTGTGGCGACTTAGTTTAAATTCTTTTGTCTTGACTTATGAATTAATTGGTCGTTGTTTCCTAAGACAATGTGTTAGATTGAAGGCATCAATTTAGTGTGATGTGAAAAAGAGAAGTATCGAGGCTGTGAAATGAGTTGCCTTTCTATAATGCAGCATTCATTATTATGTGATCAGAATTATATGCATCCAATCCAATCAGAATCATTTTATTTCTCATAATAATGCTTTGAAAGCTAGAAATGTGAGCGCTTAATTATAACCAAAGAAGTCAGTTGATGTTCTTCTTTCCTCTAATTTATATCTCTTTTTCCAGCCGCACTTTTATTCTACTACTCTCCATCCTTTCCATTTGATATAATCTACTTTTATCCTATTATCTCTCTTAAATCTATCATATCCTTATAAACCAATAGATCCACTTCCTTGAGCCAAAGAGAAAAAGAAAAAAGAATGAAGAACAAGTCATCCTGATGTCTATGCTGATTAAGAAACTAAAATTTGATCAATAACGCGTTCCACTTGTAATAGATACTTCCTTTCCCCATCCCAATTAATTCTGCGTACTATGTTTCTTGCTATGTGGACTACTTGTTGATCATTAATTGACATTATTTAGCTAATTAATTCAAAATCACGCTTCAATCTATTAGACTTATCAATAATTTATTATAGATTATGATGAAGAACAACATAGGGATGATATTAGAGACAACTCGATCACTAATATGTCAAGCCACGCAAAAAATGTTGATCTGGGCCTTAGTAATAATTAGTTATCTATCTCACCAAAATAATAATATTATTATAATAATTTCAAAACTCCCATAAGTTGTGATATATTTCTATATTGCCCTAGCAATATTTTTAGATTGTTTATTTCATAAGTTAAGTTTTAAATGTATAAAATTATATAAAAATAAATATAATTTTTTTGAAAAGTGTGTACGCTTTTGCGCGCTCCAGCTACAACTTCTAGTATCCTCTAGAACTAAATTCCATACAAACATTGAGATAGATGATGATAGATGCCTCCACCCACTAGCCCACAGTTTACCTCCCTAAATTATCTCTATTCTAATTTATATTTATTGAAATAGATTGTTCCTTAAATTTATTACTAGATAAAATTTATTTTATTTTAGTCTTAATAAAAATATTAAATTAAAAAATACTTCAGCGTTTTTATTAGGGCTACGCTTAATAAATTTGAGTGACAGCGAATTGCAATAAAAAAAATAAAAAAAGGGGCTAATTTGTTTTCATTCGAAGATATTAACGTGGATTCCTTTTTTTTAAAAAAAAAAGAAAAAAAAATCTGAGAATGATAATAAATATTCATAGTCAACTGTACGTTGCAAAACAAGTATCCAGTCATAGATTGTAGGCGGGAATAAGACAAAAGACAAGCAAAAAATATTGTATGTTTAGTCCTATAAATTTAAGGGTTTATCTTAATAAAATATAGAAAAATCTGAGGTTTAAAATAGAATTTCATGGAGTTAAAAGTATAGTGGAGTTTTCATAGTCCAATCCCCATGCATATAAAGATTAGTAGGTTCCTTCAATGAGAGAGAGAGAGAGAGAGAGAGAGAGAGAGAAGAAAAATCTAAAGGCAGTTTAGAGTAGCCCACGGGAAGGAGAAAGAGTCTCGTCTCCCATGGCCCCTGGTTTTTGGTCCGAAGAAATGGTATCCCACCCAAATCCTTTCCCCTCTTATACCCCCAAATCTAAACCTCGTATCCACTTCAACAGGGAATCTTCCCCATCCCAATCTCAATCCCAATCCCAATCCCAATCCCAATTGCTATCCACCCTCCTCTCCGCTAGGAATATCTACCAAAAGCATCGATTTTTGTGGCCTAAATCACATGGACAGAACAATCATTGCATCTATAAAGACTTGTTAGTCTTATCTCCTCCTCTCTTCAAGTCCTTTCCCTTCGCGGGGAAAGGAGTAGGTTCTGACCCTGGAGGCTTGCTCAGAATTCAATAAGTGATTCCAATCTAGTATTTATCGGATTGCGCGTCAGAGTTTTTGTTGGGTGGGTTCAACTACCGAGGCAATCGCTTTATGAGGCTTGACGGCAAATTGGCGGACCGGAGAGGAGGAATCGAGTCGGCGACGGAGAAGGGGAAGTCGTCATCGAAGAAGAGCAAGCGGCGGCAGAAGAAGCCACTGAAAGCCGTACAGACGTTGTTTAATACATGCAAGGAGGTGTTTGCGGATGGAGGGGCTGGAACGATTCCGTCCCAAGAGGATGTGCGGCGCCTCTCATCCATTCTAGGTATACCTGAATAGCTCTCTCTTCTCTGATATCAAAGTTTTGATTTTTATTTTTTTTCTAAATTTTAAAATCATTGACAGCATTGTGATTTGGGTAATTGTGTTGGTTATTGATTGGTTTTTATATCATTGGGTTGAAATGTGATAACGACAACTTCAAGTTCCTATCAGTTTAACTTAAAAGAGTGGCTGTTAGGTAGAGAACAAAGCACAAAATATTTTTGATTTTGATATTGTTATCAGGGATATGTTTGCATGGAAATAGTTTTGCCATCTAAGTAGCCTCTTCATGTGAGCTATGAGCTATGACTAAGTGAGCACATCACTTGTGACTTGCTTTGATAGTTCTAATCATGCCTCTTTGATACAGATACTTTGGGACCAGAAAATGTTGGCCTAAATCCAAACCTGCCATTTTTCCGATGTATCGAGTCTGAAAGACCTCCTTCAATAACATATTTACACCTTTACGAGGATTCCAAGTTTTCGGTACCTGCAATTTTTCAAACTACCATCTATTTTGCATTTGATTGTGATTGTTGGTAGCTTGTAAACTTTCTTAAGATACTTACTTCATCTTGCAGATTGGTATCTTCTGTTTGCCAAAATCAGCTGTCATTCCACTTCATAATCACCCAGGCATGACTGTCTTTGGCAAGCTTCTCTTTGGTTCCATGCACATAAAGTCGTATGATTGGGTTGACAGTGAGAGTTCAGAGATAGTGCCACCAACAGAGGGTGCGTTTTTGTTTGAACTTCTCTAATTTTCACAATATGCTGACAAGATATCTAGTCTTCTATTATACCTGATGAAGTCCTGCATTTTGCAAACCTCAGGTTTGTGTTTGGCAAAGGTGAAGATGGATGCCGTCCTTAAGGCTCCATGTCAGACATCCATACTTTATCCTGCATCTGGGGGTAACATGCATCGTTTTACTGCAGTGACCCCTTGTGCAGTGCTTGATGTGCTTGGCCCGCCTTACTCTACTCCTGAAGGCAGGGTCTGCACCTATTATGACGATTTTCCATACACTAATTCTCCTGGTACGCAGTTCATCTCCTACTTATTAATTAACTTCCAGTAGATTCTTTTTATCAGTTATACCTAGATTTGGACATCAACGATAAGATGGCCTCTTGAAACAAATCGTAAGAACCCTTAGTGTGTATCTTTTGTTATCAATGAACGAGAGCAACTTAATTTTTCTTGAATCGATGATGAAAAATGAGAGAACAAGTAGTAAAGACAAATAATTCAGATTATCGTTGCAAAATCTCTTTAAGTATTATCTTTCTGTGTCATTGGTTTGTCTTGTTTAACTCCTGCTCTTAGTTGGTATCTGTACTGCTATATGAGATCATGGAACGTAAGTGTAATTCTATGTTTATGAATGCCAAGTATATACTCATGCAAGTTATACAGACCTTTGGTTGGAGGTGTTGGACCCTACTACCTTTGGGAGTTATACGGATCTGATCTTAAAAAGGATGAATTTTTTTTTACCTACTTTTCATGGCAGAATCCAAGGACGTCATGTTTTAGTGAGTGAGTGAGATAGTTCCATACCGGCTAAGTCTTACTAATTTTAGGCAAAGAAGATGAACTTTGGGATAGTCAGAACTCAGAACTGAGAGTAACTGTATATTTCGGTAGCATAATCTTGAATTTGTGACAAAATTGTACTTGTCCTTTATCTATTTCAGGTGACACTGTGTTGCATGGGGAGGTTGATGGATATGCTTGGTTGAAAGCAAGGGCAGAAAAGCCTGAAGATTTCACGGTAGGGTCTGCTGAATACAGAGGCCCAAAAATTGTCAACAAGTGATTTTGGTGGGCGATGATGCTGAAACCTCGTGCTAAGCGCACACAATACTCTGCTGTTCAGATGCATGTACATAAAAAGGAAGGATAAAATGAAGGAAGAATCTAATCTTTTATGCCACTTGTAGAGCGAAAAATCTATGGTGGTTTTGAACATTTCTTTTTGTTGTAATGTGGTCTAATAGATTGTTCAGTTCTAAATTACAGTGTGTGTCAGAAGTGATCATAAAAGGTGCAGCCTTAGAATTGTTTACATAATAAAGTCTTACTCCATATAGTAAACAAATAATTGCTTCCCTTCTGGTTATTTTCTGATCGCTTTACCTGGGCTCCTTTAATTATATCTTATCAGCAACAATGAGCTGGTTATTGCAAATCCTCCTTGCTGCAACGAGTGAAGTACATGCATTTACATTTAATCTTTCTCATTAAAAAGCTATCTGGAGAGAGAAGCATGTTACCTAAAAGAAAAGTTCCTTACGGTAATATGAGATCTGATGCAGAACTACTCAAAGATGAGAGATCTATCACCGGTTGGAAAAGATAGAGAAGATAACCATTGAAGTTATAAGATTAGTTTGGTTAGTTTCTGCACAAAATTTACCCTCCAGTAGAAACATAGAACTCATAAAATCAGGTTACGATTTTGAGACTATTTTATTTACCAAAATATGAGTCTCAATACAAGGTTTTTATAATTTAGTTACATTCGATTTAACATAATATAAAATTAAATGCATATATTTTCTATACTTGATACGTATTTTATTATTATAAATCAAAAAATCAAATACAATTAAACTGCAAAAATTCCATCTTAGTACGCATCAGGCTTCTTGATTTCAATTTGGTGTCCAACTCTAACGGCATATCTCGGAAGACAGCTTACTGTACATTTATTAGTACATCAGGCTTCTTTTATTTTCTTCAAAGAAAAAAAAAGAGTTAAACTGTACTTTATATAACATGCAATGCATCCTCTTGGACGTCTGCATTATGGCTCTCTTTTTTTCTCCTGCACCACCAAAAGTACTAGCAAAATGAAATGACTAACTAGGCAGTGACTTGTCTTCAGGCACCACTGTAAGCCATTTATTATTTAGGTGCCCAGAATTGTCTTTCCTTCGGGTTCACTTCCTTCTATGTAGGAGGAGGGACTTCCCAATGCTTGGGCAAGGGTCCAATGTCATATATAAGCTCTCTGTGGCAAGACCAGACAAGTTTAATGGCTTCCGGTGTTCCAATGCCTGCACCCCTTGGGTCACCAGCTGGACCAAACCTGCGATTATTAAACAGTATGGTGTTTATGTTCATCAAGATGTAACTGATCATACTGCTTAACAGTGTCTCTTTACTAACCAGTGGTTCTGTGGAGCGCCTGTCGTCCTTGCTCTTATTCCAGCATATGTTGTTCCATTGACCGATCTCCCGAGAACATCCTGCGAAGAGAAATATGACCACCTTTTATTTCACAGAAGTGAGCAGTAACTAATCACATACCTTAGAAGTAAAGCTTTCTATTACGTGATTGACCTAAAGTGAAGGCTGAAAATGTTTCCTATGGACAAATTTACAGATACCTGACTTGCACTGGCATATAGGACAATTTTCTGAAGAATAGGGTCTTTGATGAATGAATATGATAACCACCATCCACTAACGATCTTAGGATTAGATCTCACAACACACTAACCCTCGTAGTTAAGCTCTCCTTCCTTTTCCTTGGTTGTTTATCAGAAGCAGGAAATGTGTTGAACAAAAGATAAAGTGTATCGCAGAAGAAAAAGAACTCTCTAGGTCTCGCATGAGAAGTGCAGCAGCAGTATTGGCTTCAATAGCGTACAGAGAAGACAGAAGTGAACATTTTCATTTACCACCAGTCAATTTATACAGGGAGTCTTCAGCACAGGTTTTGATGGATTAAATTAGTACAAAATCCATAACTGATATAGACATGAGTATCAATGCAGCATGGAGTTTATTAATTGGCATCTGATGAACAACTATTACATCGACAAAGTAATATGTAACTTACTACCCCAAGAAAAATTCTATTCATAATACTCCATATAAAATCTAAAGCATTTAGGTTATAACTAGCGGAAGAATCTACCTTAGTATCCCACTGGAGATCAAGAATTTCGATATCCCTCACTAACCAGAGAATGCTGGTCAATGATCTAATTCACTTGTGAAATAATTAATCCTAGAATATGTTCCAAAAGGATTTACGAGAAAGGGACGATGTAACTAATAATTAATTAAAGATAGTGAGAAGAATGACCAGTTAAAAGGAAAAGACATGTTTAAATTTGATGTCAGTCTTGCCTGCAGGAATAATGGGTCATTTGAAACCACTGCAGCCGTCAAATGTGCATGCATCCTCTCACAAGCATCCAGAACTAAGTCAAGCTGATCATGCTTGTACTCAGTAACAATCTGGGAACAGAGGTTAGTGTCAGTCAATAAACTCAGTTAGAATTCCACCAAAGATGGTTGCAAAGAATAAGAGAGTATTATTCAGTATATTCAGTAACAATATACATCCAAATAGAATTATAAAACTACCTACAGTATATTTACTAATTATTAACAACTTCAACATGATTATGCTCCCTCTTGTTAGGTTAGAGAAGCAATTTGATAGATTGCCAAGGCTACAATAGATTTTTTTTTTTTCCTTATGATTCATAAGTTGTTATCTAAGCTATGGCCAAACAACATTCTGAAACTCCTTTGGCTTATTATTCACTTTTAATTATGAAGCCCCTCTCCCAACAGAATAAACCATCCATGAAATTCACTGGCACGCTTGGATGCTTCTCTGAAGACAGAATTAATGTTTGACTGAAATATTAATTATATGTTTCTGATAAAGAAATCATGAATTTGAATTTCCAACACTGAAGATGCCATCAAGAACTTGATATCAATCTTTTGAGTAATTTGAATACATGAGTAGAATATATGTGAAACTTAAAACACATGGGACATCTTTAATCCAAATATATAATGACTAACTAATGCAACTTATTTTTGTCTTTTGGATAATATAAAGATGTGACAAATATGCAGAGTATTTTCCAAAGAATTATAACTTAAACCTTACCTGGAAAGGACCAAAAATCTCTCTTGTGACAAGCTCAAAGTTGTTACTGTCAAGTATTTCCACTAAAGGAACAAAAAGAGCAGTAGGTTTCAATGCACCATAGATCTCTGGTATAGAATGATTCTCCAAAGCTTCACCACCAAAAAGTATCTTTGACCCCGGAATTTTAAGCAACTTGTGAATGTGTTCTAGCATGGTTGCTGTTGTAACCTGGGGCAACAGAGTAGCAAATCATCACATGGAGGTGTGTACAGATTTAAAACAGCTTATTAAATTTTTTTAATATTTGATGCATTTTTAACAGATGTGTAATGCAGAATATAACTTCTATCTCAAAAATTTAGCTTTGCCAGTTTTTCCGATAAGAATAGGAAAAGTTATAAGTTGGGAGTAACTCACTTACAGTAAGAACTGGACCAATAGTTAAATCTTCAAGCTTCCTTCTCTCAGCAAGATGTTGCATTTTACTAAGCAGCTCAGTTGAAGCCCAGTTCTGCAAGTTATGCAAAGTTACTCCACATATTCACTTATTTAAAGAAAATTGAGTGGATATTTAATGAAAGCATTAAATTGTGACAACCTAGCACCTAAGACACATAAGGATCATCCCTACATTGTGAGAGCTAAAGAATGATTTCTAGCATGAGTAAAACATTTCAGTTTCACTAAGACATCCCAAGTAGGAAATTTTTAGAGTAGTAAATCTAACTTTCATGAGTCCCTCCGCCAGGTCAAATCTTTGAACTTCAACCCTTCCAAATGTATGGTCAATTTCCTAACCACAATTTATTGTTCCTCAATAAAGTAACTTTTGCTTGCCATAGATAAACTTTGTCTTTCACCATCCATGCACATGCAGGGGCCCAGGCACACACACACAGACTTGACCACGCATACAGAGAGGGTAAAGGAGATTCTCAGGCTCTTGCCCCATTCTGGGACACAGCACACATACTTGTCCCTAGTACATTTACTATTATGTGGGATACCATGTTTCATATATCCAAAAAACACAATGGCAGAGGAGGGCACCTCATGCATGAAGAGAATTGACTGAGCAGAGCACTTTTGACCACTACAAGCATAGGCATCCTGATCGCACATCCATGCGACGTAATCAACCTGCACTATCAACAAAAGGTGAAAAGGAGGAAAATCAATTTGGTAATGGTAAGTGTGAAGACAATGTGAAATGGCATAATTTAATGCTTGGATAAGGCTGGTGAAACCTCTTGAACATCTGGACCGAGGATTTTCCAGTCAAAACCAGCATCTTCCAATTTAATACGACCCTTTAAGTCAGTGGCCAATTTCTCAGCTACACGTGAGCTCCCAGTAAAAAGAGTCATTTGTGGATTTGCCTATGTAAGCAAGATACAGAAAATACATTGATTGTCATCTTATATATGAAGAATAACATCCAACAAGGAATTAATGCCATCAACCTGAAAGAACTTTTGGTTTCCTGCAGTCTATGACTAATAATACCACATCGCTAAGTCCATAGATGTCATAATCCTTAGTAGATGAGAATAGACTATAAGCAATGGCATTCTCCTAGAAAGATGCATTGCAATAGTTTAACAAATAACTTATGCCTATTTTGAATGATGAAATGATACCCTCTACACATTACAATTTAGGTGAAAAGTTACAAGCACACTTGTATATATAATAGCTCTTTCCTAAGCAATACAATGAACAAATTCAAACAAGCACCAAGGCATTCGGAAAGCAAATGAAACTTTAAATTATTTAGAAAACGTTGGACCCTATAGAGATCAACCACTTAGGATAAATAGACAATCATGTTAGCTAGAATTTGTCTTCCTTCAAAATGTCCTTGAATGGCGACCAAAAAAAGCATCAGCAGATGACAGTGTTATAGGAAGGCCACAGGTGCAAATGTCCCTAGTAGCTTAGGGGTGTTTGCAACACATGGACACTGTCCACTTTAAGTCTAAACTTGTGGAAAGGAATCAAAATGTAATAATGCCCAAGACCAAGTTAGCTAACAAATAACCAAAATCAAAGTTTATCTTCTTGTTCCAAACATACCTCTAACAAGAACTTGTTCATTGCTATACCATCAGAATTGATGAAATCAACATCCTCCTTAGGCAGCCCACAGTTATGAAGCAACCGAAGCATCTGCTCCATCACAATGCTTACCTATTGCAAACATGGTGACTATAAATGTGCACAACATATAGTAAAAATAAAATAAAATAAAAATCAAGACAGAAAGTTAAACAGCATAGTAAGAGATGAAGAAATTGAATGCTTGGAATTCCTATGTCATCTGCATGATTAGAGATTATCATGGAAAAATATGTCTTGTCCCGGGTCCATAGATTTGGAAAATTATATTTTAAACCAACAGATCCCTTGGAATTCCTCTGTCATCTGCATAATTAGAGATTATCATGATTATCATGGAGAAATGTCTTGTCCTGGTCCACAGAATTTGGGGAGTAATGTTTTAAACCTCAGATCCCTTGGAAATTCTATGTCATCTGCTGAAACAATTGATCATCTAGACAACCTATCATACTTTCAGGGAGAAATATGTCTTGCACTTGGTCCACAGAATTCGAACATAATATTTTGGAGGCAATATCTTCCTTTCTTTCGCAATACATATATATCAAATAGACATACCGCAGGTATCAAGTTGCCCTGTGATGAAGAGATTCCTCAGCAATGTTTAATAATGGAAACAACGCACAAGGAAGTAGCACAGGTGCAAGGGTTCTGCTGAGGTTCAAGCAGTTCGTGAATTTGTTTGGATCTCAACAAATATCTAAATATGAAGGAAATGCAAAGAAACACACAGATACTGAAAGAATTTAAGACTCAATACATGTGCCTTATGACTGGCATGACAACCCATGATTGCAAATTTGTGAAATACTTTGTTTTCTTAACTGTCAAATCATAGACCATATTTTTTAGTCTTTGCCAGCAATAACTCCCAATGGTCATTGATTTGCATCATGGTCGGAAATAGACATAATTTAAACCTTAAGAACCTGGTTGTTATTTAACCAACAATATAAACAAGTAGTAAAATTTAATGTATTCAAATGCAGTAAACTCTATTATCAAACCTTGCTATCAACTTTGAGCACTGGTTTATTTCCCATATATAGTGCACCCATCAGTTGCAGTAAGGGTATCTCCAAAGGGAAATTGAATGGTGTGATTATAGCAACCTGTTGAAGCCACACACAAAAAAAATGAAAGTAACAATTTATTTTATTTTTGAGCGCTTGCTGAAAGTAATTGAATTGAAAAATAAAAATAAAAATAAAAACATAGTCTTGTGTAGCTCAAAATGATTAGGAGTAGAAATGTATCTGCTAATGCTAAAATCATTCCTGGGTTATAGTGGAGCTACAATATCATCATTACATCGAAACTTTTCAGTTTTCTCAACAATATGGATTGGCTAAAGCACAATAAAAAGTTGAGAAATCTCTAACTCTAGTCAACTGGCTTGTAGGTGGTACTCAATCATCTTTCTCACCTTGCCTTGCTCTGTCAAGGAACTTGGCTCCAACTTTTAGAGGGTTTGAAGAGTAACAACAAAAATAACAACATAACAAAGATATAGCAGTAACATCGATGAAAGCAAGGATCAGTAACTTTATTTGCCAAACACATGTGAAATATGACCCGCTTCCTTCACATTCTTCAAATGAATACTTCAATTATTAAACCATGGAATATTCCCTTCACATTCACATATACAAAAGAAACACATATTGCCATATAAAAATTGAAGGCCAAAATTAAGTAGCATGTGCTTCCTGTTATTTTGCTTAATTTATAATATGGTAAGTGCAAGTCTTACAGGACCATATGGCCAACGATAACCATGACTCTGTTGTCCGAGATGGTTGCCAGGTACCGAAAATGATCGTGCTAGAAAGCGAACCTATCAGAATAAAGGGGTTAAGTGATTATTATCATAAAATTTAATTTATATCACAAATATGGAGACAGAATTAAGTCAATCTTCTAAATGGAGAATTTGCAAGATTCAAAACAACAGTAGTATCTTAAACAGAAGAAAGACTCTCGAACTCAGAGGTAAAACTTGTTCTTTTCATTAGTGCTTGTACCCATCATTTACAATAGTAACTGAATACCTTATGCTCCCATGCGTACCTGATCTCCAGAGAAATTTTCCAAGAACTTCTGGGAAACTTGAACTTCAGCAAGAGCTTGGTTATAACTCTTTGGTGAGACTCTTTGTATAAGTCTGGTAAAGAAATCTGAGACCTATCGTCAAGCATGAAAACATTAAATTTATATAATGTTGTTTCAGTCTAAAGCACAGAACTTTCATAAACAAAAAGAGCAAACCTTTTCCTTCAAAAGAATGTTACCTCAGGTTGAGCAAGAAGCTTTGCAGCTTTGGCAGATACGTCTCCAAGCATCACATACCTATGACATATGATTTCCAAATTCAGATCTGCATTTAACAAAGGTTGTACAGATGCAGAAAAAAAATGACCTAGGCTGGCTAACTCCCTAGAGATCAGCTGCCTCTGGTCACAGGGATATGTGATCATCACAGGTAATTGGATATGAAATTGCAAAGCAGCAGAAGTGCAATGGAAATTTAAAAAAAATATCAGTTAATTACAATAATGAATAAACAAATTAAGAAACCTTCCCAAAAGAACATGAAATTATCCCTGAATAAAAGAAAAATGCATAGGGCATACGATATCTACTGATAGCTTAAATTAAGAGTATAATAGCAAAATATTAATCAAGTCATGATCAACATGAATATATTCTCGGAGGACAACATGTTGAATAATTTTTTTTATAGATTATTGTAAAGAGCTAAAGCCGACCTCTCTTGGCCACGAAGTGGGTTGTGAAGTCCATATTTTGGACAATTGGATAAACTCTCCACAAATGGCTGCAAGTTAGAAAAAGAAAAGGAAAGGAAAACAATTAGATTACCAATGAGTTAACTTAATACAGCTTTTAATCACAGTGAACGATAGCTACATCTCTACATAGAGGTATGTAAAGTGGGACAGTAAGGAGAAATTTTGACCAATTCTGATGTTTTGCAGCCCACCAAGTGAAGAGATAAAGGTATAACAAGATAATACTTATCGGAAAATTAATGCCAAATCCTGAAAGAGGCATGCCTTAATTTCTTTCTCTTGAACCTCAGCAACTTTGATAAACTGCTCACCATTTAGTGGATCAAGTAACCAACTCCAGTGAATAGATGCCTTCCAGTTGCCCTGAACTAAACGAATCATCACAATATTATCTCATGCTCATTGTATCTTGTCTGTCTTCCTGCCCTTAAGATGAATTATTTTAAAAAAAAAGAAACATTTCCAAAATACAACTGTTCTTTTATCCACATAAAGAGCTTCTTTGACTAGTAAAGGTTATAATTGATAGGAAAATAAGTTAAGAAAGCTGAAACATGTGATATTCTATCTTTCCAATTCTGAGATATCCCATGGAAATAGCATAGGCTTTCAAAATCATAGTTCCAATAGTTAAAGTGCTTGAGAGATAGTTCTGTGCTACAACATAAGCATAGCACAGAACCAACAGTCCTTTCTTAATTGACAATATCAAACTTTTCGTCAGTAATTGTATTATGTAGTCGAAGCCTTTCTGCAAGTTTAGTGACTAGTAAGATTATGATTGCAATATAGATTCTTGTTACTATGTGGTTCAAATTCAAACCTTTTTGCAACTTTATATTCACTACTAGTAGTATTAGTAACTTACCCAAGTTCTGTACTTCTCCAGGATGTGAACCAGAAATATCTTCAATATCTATCGTCGCAAAAGATGGCGAGTGCAGAGACCTACTAAAATTTCAAATCGTAAATAACGTAACAAAATAAATAATCCAATACGCGATACAACAATTGATAGCAGTTGTTCTACGGAACGCAACTTATTGAATCAAAACGGAACCCTATATATTGAGAAACCGAGATATAAACATATTGAGGACAAACGGAATCCAAAATGGAGGCATAAATCTGTATCAAAGTCTTTGCAGAGCGAAAGAAATCAAAGAATAGTTCGAAAGGCGAATCAAAGCAAACAATACCTAGAAGCGTCGGCGAGGGCAGGAGAGAACCAAGCGGAAGCCGCTCGTCGAGCTCCGGCGCGGAGTTCTCCGGAGGAGATAACGCGATGCATAGTGACGTCTGGCAGAGATGAACGACGCTATCCCTTCTGCAATTCGAAGGATCGGACGGAGAAACGAACCGCTTCGAACTCTGTGCCCGAAGTGATGATGGCACTACGATCCCATTTCACTGTTCAGCCCGTCGATTCTTATATTTGTCTTGGGCCAACTTTCGGCCCAAATCCTGAATAATTTTTTTAAAATCTTTTGTCCTTTTCAATCTAAACTATTCTGTGCTATTGTCGGTTAGTTCCACCCACCACATCAGGCCTCAGGCCTCAGGACTCAGGCCTCAGGTCAGCTTATAAAAGTACCATTAACCTCATTTCCAACTATAATCTTCAGACTACCCTCACTGATGACCTTTGGGTCTGGACTTTAGAAGAGTCCAGTGAGTCACGTCTTCTACGTCTTCTGGGAACGCTTTCCTTTCCGAGTCTAGGTCGATTAGGACACTTTTGGGGGGTCGACTGCCCGTTGATGTCAGGTTGCATATGCTATCCCTCACTCTTAATTCAATCTGCACTATGTGCTAAGCTGAGGAAGTCAAAAGGACTAAGAGATTCTTGGACATCCAAAGGAAGTTGCTACTATGAGCGCCAGATGTTTTGTTATGTATTTTGAGGTAATAGAATTATTATTTTTAAATAAATAATTGATGAAACTCGACAATTAATCCACAATATGAAATTAACTCCAATTGTAAACCGAAATAAAGAATCAATTCATCTTAGTGCATCTTGGAGATTTGAACTGAGAAGAGCAAGAGTTTCAAACTTGGATTTTGAAACACCCGAGTACTGCTATTTAGTAATAATGTACAGTACTCTGCACATTTATTCGTAGCATGTACTAAAGTACTAGAAAGTAGTAATAGATATTGTTTCGTAGTAAGAATCCGTTTCCATCCGTTTCCAACTCGGCAATGCTTAATCCGTTGGCCGCCGTCTTCTCTCAAGTCGCCAGGCTTTCGTCATCGCTTCCGTAATTCCGTTTCTCGCCCTAGCACATAGACTTTTTTTTTTATATAAACCGGAAACCCCGAAAATAGCCCTAGCGACCGAGCCCTTTCTGGTAATTTTACGTCGTGACCAGTTCATCACTATAAGAAGACACACTGACTCACGCGACCGTCCCCCCTCACTCCCCCGAAACGAACGCAAAGGGTATGGAAACCGGTGGTAACTCTTTGCCGTCACCTTCTTGCGGCGATGCCGCCAAGCGTCGCGTGTGCTACTTTTACGAGCCGGAGGTGGGAAACTACTACTACGGGCAGGGTCACCCGATGAAGCCCCACCGGATCCGGATGACCCACGCGCTCCTCTCCAACTACGGGTTATTGGATTCTCTCGAGGTGATCCGACCCGTGCCCGCGCGCGAGCGCGACCTGTGCCGCTTCCACTCCGACGACTACGTCGCCTTCCTCCGCGGCGTGACGCCGGAGACGCAGCACGACCACCCGAAAGCCCTCCGCCGGTATAACGTCTGCGACGACTGCCCGGTCTTCGAGGGCCTTTATGCGTTCTGCCAGACCTACGCCGGCGCCTCCGTCGGCGCCGCCGTCAAGCTCAACCATGGGGCCCACGACATTGCTATCAATTGGGCGGGTGGGCTCCATCATGCGAAGAGATCAGGGGCCTCGGGGTTCTGCTATGTTAACGACATCGTGCTCGCCATCTTAGAGCTGCTCAAGTGGCACGAGGTATGGCGTTAGCTTTTCCTCTTGCTTCTGTTCTGGATCTCGTCTATGTCGCGTAAAAATTGAGATTTTCAAGCGAATAATCTTGATCGTCTTCTGCTGGAATCTACCGCTCGTATTCTTGTATGATTTTGATAGATCGTCCGTTACTTCGCCCTTGTTGAGTGTTTTCCTATATCTGGATTCTTATTGACAAAGTAAAGTCTTTGGGTGAATAATGTTGATCCTTGGAGAGGGTGGCATTAGGATTTATGGAATTTCTTGTTAATCGGTTTAGTTTCAGTAGATTTTGGTTTGAGCAAGATTGGCTTTGCTTATCTTTTCTTCAGATGAAGAACAGTTCGGTAAATTTTACTCTTTCAATGATGTTTTGTTTTCTCTCCTGATTTGTAGATCTAGATACTTAAAAATTCATCTTCTATTTAGAGAGAGTTTTTATGAAACTAATTTTGGTGGGGTTTGACGGAGCTAAATGATTGAAAGAATTATAATAGTTGGCCTAATTAATATTCTTTTTTCGAGAAAAGAAAAAGCATTGGCATACGAATTTTTAACAGCTTTGAAGCTTTGTGAGTTTTCTTTCCTTGGAGTAATATATATGTATGTATATATTATAATTTTGGTTTGGCTAACATGTTAGAAATAAATCACTTTGTAGGTTAATATTGTATTGATTTAGTCTGCTGATAATTAAGTTCCATTACTATCTTTGGCAGCGTGTTCTGTATGTGGACATTGATATACACCATGGAGATGGTGTCGAGGAGGCTTTCTACACAACTGATCGAGTAATGACTGCATCATTCCATAAATTTGGAGATTACTTTCCTGGGACAGGGCACAGGCACGATATTGGGTATGGAAAGGGAAAATATTATGCTGTAAATGTTCCTTTACAGGAGGGTATTGACGATGAGAGCTATCACTCTTTGTTCAAACCTATCGTTGGGAAAGTTATGGAAGTTTTCAGGCCTGGTGCTGTCGTGCTTCAGTGTGGTGCTGACTCCTTATCTGGAGATCGATTGGGTTGTTTCAATCTCTCCATCAAAGGCCATGCAGAGTGTGTGAGATACATGAGATCGTTTAATGTGCCACTCATGGTACTCGGTGGTGGCGGTTATACGCTTCGTAATGTGGCTCGCTGCTGGTGCTACGAGGTAAAATGACCATATGTTACAATTGATGCCTCTCTATACCATCATTAATGCATGCTTCCTCGATTAGGTATACAGCATATAGGCTTCTGTCTTCTTTATTTCATGGTACCTAAGTTTCTTATCCTTTTGTTTAGGTAATTCAATATGTGCAGAAAACATAGGCAATTTATTTGTGTTACATCTTAGATAATATATTTGAGAGCTAGATGTTAAAGTTCACATTTTTTTTATAAAGAAAGTGCTATATCTATTCACTGGTAGGCAGTGAGTCACATTTGATTGCTAACTAATTCTGGATAGAAGTGTGTCTGGTATTATTTTTTTGTTACATTTGCAGATAAGCTTCTTTTGGTTCATTATATTTACCATTTTGAACCTTCCTTGACCTTGTTTGACTAGAAATCTAATATATACATGATTAAGCATTTGCTACGTTTTCAGTTAACACAACGGGGAGCTTTTGTGTCTCTTATCTATTGGCTTGGTTACATTTCTCCTTACGTTGCTTCTTCCTTTAATGATTCTAATTCCTTCTGATGCCTTTAACCATATTTTGTCGTTTTAAGTAGACAGGAGTTGCTCTCGGTGTAGAAGTTGATGACAAGGTCCCAGAACATGACTATTCTGGATACTTTGCTCCTGATTATACTCTTCACGTGGCACCTAGTAATATGGAGAACAAGAATTCCCGCCAGTCCTTGGATGATATTAGAACAGAAATTCTAGAAAATCTTTCGAGGCTCCAGCATGCTCCAAGTGTCCAATTTCAAGAACGCCCACCTGATTTAATGCTTGATGAGGTACTTTTTTGTGTCAAATGTCGTTATCAACTTTAAGAGTCCTCTATTTTAGCATTTTTCATTATCAATTGTCGGTTCCTGCATTTTGCTCATCTCACGGAATCAGTGTCATTATTGTAGCTTCCATCAAGTTAACTCTCAACAGGGCACTGCTGTTTTGCTCGTAGTGTCATCAAGAAGACAGGCTAATACATGCATAACGTTTAACAGAGCTATTACTATGGTCAGCAAAAGCATGCACCCAGTTAATTTTAAAGCATGAGGAAAATAAATTACACACGCCAGGGAAAAGCTTGAAATATTTTGATGGATAAAATAGTAATATCGCAAAACAAGTTTGGGGCAGATAAATTAATGCCGCAAAGGGACAGACAGGAAGTGTACAGACATAAATAAAACAAGTTCCTGTATGAGGATTCATTATTTGCATGGATAGAAAGAGTAGCTATACCCATATATTTGGCATTTCTTCTCTCCAGCGGCGACGAGCTGTGATGAGTGGTTAATGGAACATTTTGAGATCATAACAGCATTGGCATACTTAATTGATTTAATTGATTTGTGATCTTCAACTGATGTCCAGGTAGATGAGAATCAAGAGGATGGAGATGAAAGGTACAGTCCTAATTCAGATGAAGAAATGGACGGTCCCTCACCATCCAGCTAAGAAATCATGGTATCCTTATTCTTTCTGTTACATTTATCTCCTTTCCTCAAGTACACATCTTTGTTTAAGTGACATATTTGCTCAAGTGGGTCATTGAACAATATAGAAAGCATAAGAACTGACAGATAAAGGAGTTTTGTGACTACCAGGGATTATCTTCCTCCACCATTCTTTCACAATTATACACTTAATTACTTGAATTTCTATAGTAAGTTTAGTTTGATTCAGATATTGTTTGATCATATGATTAATACTTTTTGAATTATAGGATCTTCTTTTCATTTCCTTTAATAATGCACCATTCCTTTCAGCATTTGTGGTGTTGGTTATTAATAATTCTTTTAAAACTGTCTTCTTGTTAAAATGCATGTCAAAGAGAACGCTTGATACTTAAATATTCAGCAAATTGCTTAAAATTTGTAACCGATCTTGACTATATCAATATACAATCACTGTTGCACATATTTTTGGGTTCTTGAACATCTGAATCTGATGTTCCAACAAACCTCTTTCTAATACATAAAATTCTGGACATGTGTTAAACAATTAGTTCACTTAAATTAGGAATTATATATTTTAGAGGGAATGAGAAGGCATTCGAGAGTAGTAGGGAAATAGGTGCAGATTCTAGATTGGATGCAAATATTTAAGGTAGTAAGTGTAAATTTGCAACTGAGGTCTAAACAATGACGTTTACCTTTCAGTTTATCATGATAGTAGTAAAATGCAGATTAGGAGAATGTCTGTTGAACATGTTTCACTTATCCTACTATAGAATTTCTTGCTTGTCAAACAACTCCTACCACCATTGATTGTTCATGAAGGCTCATGATCGTCTAGCATGCATTTCCATACTTCCTTTGCATGTTGAATTCCACATTTAGTTTGTTTCATAGTATACTTGCCGGTTTACTGAGACTCTTCTATTTCCTAATCTTTCAGGGATGCCCCAAAGTAGCTGCACAAAAGTAGAAGGTGTGCCATTCACAGCAAAGTCATACAAGGCGTAATTTACAAACAAGAACAAACATGTGCATGCTTACTTGCAACATTGAATAGGTTGAACATGACACCTTGAGCAAAATGCTCGGTGCCTTTATATTTACATTTATGTTCCATACCTTGTACATGTGCAACAAGTCCAACTGTTTGACAAACTTTCATATAATTAGCCAACTGTTCTGAACTAAATCGTATACCTGATCCGAAGTGATCATATTTATATATGCTCGTTTCGTTTGCTAATTCTGTGTGTTAACGTAAGAGTCTATGCTATGAGCACATCATTGAATGATTCCTTATCATTTTGTTCAACTTAAGAATTGGTATCGAGTATACCATAGAGTTATTGATCTTCTTTTTGATCATATCTACAGTCATAACTATTTTGACAGGCAACTCTATGTTTCTTATTTTTTTGGGAAAGGACAGTATTGGTATTTTCAGAAAAGAAAAGAAAAACTAAAGTTGAAAGGTGGGTTTGTTCTTTATCTTTAACGTACGTATGACTAGTCAAAGAAGATGCTAGGAATAAATCACCAGTGGACAGGCAGGCGATAAACTCGTGCTGCTTGTAACCTGCACTATTTCGCAAGGGTTATCGTGGTTTGTTACTTGGTCAAAAGATAAGCTAGGGATAACTCACCAGTTGACAGGCAATAAACTCTTGCTGCTAGTAATTCCCCTTATTTGTTATAGTACGATCTGACTACGTCTTCATACTCGGATACTATTGATGGATTTTGCTTCGGAGTTCTCGTCAAATCTAGTAGTCGAATTCTATCAATTGTATAGGATCATATATAATTTGATCACTCGTTTTTATTTTTTGTCTATATAAGGTGTCTGCAATAAATATAAGATGAGGTGGTCGATCTATTTGGGGGCCACATTTCTATCACTGTTCACATTCTATGCCCTGCTACATCTGGATAGATATGCCCTTACATCAGGATAGATATCATGAACATCTTGCATCACGGGCATTAATTAATAAGACAGTTTTAAAGAGATTGGATAATAATGATAAACAAACCAAAAGGTGAGAAACACGTGATTTCTCCCTCCAGTTTCAATCAGTATTACTACCTGAAAAGCATCCCCTGTTCTAGCAATCCTCCGCCGTCCAAATTTCCAAATCAATAACTACCCACTCCAACGACCGGTATCTGATATAGCCACGGCAGCAAGATCCCACATCGTCCATCGAGCAAAAGCCCGTCGCCAACGGCTCTGATCTCCCGCAATGGTTTCAACGCCCCCACCCCCTGCCTTAGTGCTTTCCCGTAATTTATATTTATATTTTTATTTTTCAAAAAAAAAAAAAGGCCTCGCTGGCGGGTATGCGCTTCTTTTATTTAGTCAGTATATCTCACGTCGTGTGATGTGCCGGGCGGATCCATTCGAAGAGTCGAGACGACAGCGGCTCCCAGATCGATCCCTCCCTCTCTCTCTCTTTAAAAGAAAGGGTGTAATAGTTTCAATCTCTTTCTCTTTCTTGTGATCTTTGGTTCACCATGGCGTCGAGGAGACGAACCTTGCTTAAGGTGATCGTCCTCGGGGATAGCGGGTGAGATTTTTTTAGCTCTGTTTGTTGTTTCCGTTCCAATTCGTACTTTATTCTCCGGATCTCGCTTTAGATCTTGCTGATTCCTGCCGACCGGATGTGCTTATTGGATTATTAGTTCGATATATCTTTCTGATTTGCCCCTATTTGACAAATTTTTCGTTTTGATTTGATCTGCAGAGTGGGGAAGACGTCGTTGATGAATCAGTATCCTCTGCGATTTATATTTCTATTATTTGTTTGTTATTTTTAGCTTCGATTCTTTTATAGAGGTCGATGCGGGATGTTTGGGGGCCTAATGTAGGTTATCTTAGGGTTTTTGTTTTCTTCTTTGTTGATTCACTCGTGAATCGTGGAATGGGAGGTTTGAATAGTCCCGTTGTTCTTTGTAGCCTTTATGGTTTAGTAGTTCATGAGGCCAGACTATGGAGCTTCCATATCGTTGTATATAGTTTGGTTAATTTATAAAAATATGCACGTGCGGTCGTAACACCTTTTAGAGTATAGAGATGAGGCGTTTCGGGTTTGTGCTTGTGATATAGACTATTAGGCTGAGGATATATGAGATTTAACTTCCTTTGATGGCACCTGTCATTTATTTATTGGTCATAGTCTTTGAGGAGGCTCCATATTCTCGAATTTCATAGCGCTACCTTGACCATTCAAATAGATATGTACATAAGAAATTTAGTCAACAGTACAAAGCTACGATAGGTGCTGATTTTCTTACGAAGGAAATTCTGGTTGATGATAGACTCGTAACGTTGCAAGTGAGCTTTCTAGATTTATATTTAAGTTTGAAGTTGTTGAATTCCTTCTCTTTTTGAAAGATGGAATCTTTGCTTTCATTTCTTGTAAATAATATTTGTTTTAACACTTCTTTTGCTGTAGATCTGGGATACAGCAGGACAGGAAAGGTTTCAAAGTCTTGGTGTTGCATTCTACAGAGGGGCTGATTGCTGTGTGCTTGTCTATGATGTTAATGTTCTCAGATCATTTGAAACTCTTGAAAACTGGCATGATGAGTTTCTTAAACAGGTCTTGTCTAAAATACTTTTGATTTTCTTCTTTTTAATATCAGTTTCCATACTATGGTCTGGTTAGATTTTAAATTCACAGCATGAAATTGCTGCACCTAATATATATATATATATATATATATATATATATATATATATATATATATATATTTTCTTTCTTTCTTTCTTTCTTTCTTTCTTTCTTTCTTTCTTTCTTTCTTTCTTTCTTTCAACTAATAGGGCATCCCAGTTCATACAGTTGATCCTATCTATTCAGTTCAGCATTTTGTACTAGTCAAAACTTAGTCTGATCTTTAGGTTTTTGCTCGTCTACCTATGAAAGAGAAGAAAGATGGTGTTAATTTAGTTTGGAAATCTTTCATTAGACAAATGTGCAGCATGTTCATATAATAGTGCGGAATGCCATAACACAGTTTCTTTTCCATGACATATAGCTGCCTGCTGTTTTCTGTTACTGGATACTGTAAGAGTTGCGTACCATAATAGTGTCTTCATTGCTTATTTGCTGAATTTTTTTTTCTGATAGTGTCTCAAGTTTTTTCTCCACCAAGATATGGTTTCTATTCTAATCATGATGGCATTATGCTGGATTACAGATAAAACTCGACTCTTTTATTAGGTTTTTAATATTTAATTTTGCATTGACTCAGTTGTTGAGTGAACAAATTCATGCTCCAGGATTTGTTCATTGACTGTTTATTGTTGTAGTAGCTGCTTTCTAGTTTTTTTATTTTTTATTTATTTGCATAGCTGTCTAGCACTGTGCTTCTTTCTTGTTGTGGCTCCTCGCCGCACATCTCTTTAATTAATTGCATTTGGAAACTCCAACGTTGCAGGCTAGTGTGTCGGATCCTAAAACTTTTCCATTTATCTTACTTGGAAACAAGGTTGATGTAGATGGTGGGAACAGCAGAGTAGTGAGTATTGAGTATTGACAATATTAGACTGTTCATTCTTATCTACTGTTTAATTGTTTATTTCTTTTTCTTTTCCACTCATGTAGGTTTCTGAAAAGAAGGCAAAAGAGTGGTGTGCTTCTAAGGGAAATATTCCTTATCTTGAGACTTCTGCTAAAGAGGATTACAACATTGATGCTGCCTTTCTTCGTGTTGCCAAACTCGCACTAGAGCATGATCGTGACCTGGACATGTAAGCACAGCATGGATCCTTGTCTTTTCTGTTGCTCTCTCTTATTCTATTGTTGCATATGTTTAATTTACTGTAAAATATGACTACTGAACTCTGGACTTTGATTATGTTCACATAAGTCATCCTTTTGGTATAGAATGAGGTATCCAATAATTGGTAGTGATCTTCATTTTTTGTTCCTAAATCACACCATGAGCTAGTACTGGTACATCTGATATATGAAAGAGGCACATATGGTGTTTGGTTGGTGGATTGCTTACACCCTTACTTTAGTGCTATAGTAGCTCATATTGGTTATGCAGAAATCACATGTTCATCATACACTTATACTAGCTACAATGATGCGCTTCTTAAATCATTTGCCCTCTGCTTGATGTGAGACGGTCTTTTAGTACTCTTTCCTCCTGAATACTGTGACTCTTCTTGTTGGAGTTACTCTCTCTTATGGCACTTGAAATTGTTTATACATGAATAATATCTTGTCAGATCGTCCAGTATTAACAGCTGCTCTTTTCCCTTCCATTTGCCTACTTTTATTGATAAAATAGATCAGTTTACCTGTACTGCAAGACTAAACTGCAGAATCTTAATTTTTCAATGCCAAGTAGTGTTGAAGTTGTTCCGCACACATCTTTTGTGTTTTTCAACAGCATGTTTCTGTTCCACCTTTTAAATGCACTCTTATGGTGCCTCAGACATAATTTGACTTTTTTCTTCGTACCCTCCCAGATACTTCCAGACTGTGCCAGAACCTGTCACAGAGACGGAGCAGAGAAGTGGATGTGCTTGCTAGCGGTCAACCTCCTTTATTCTTGTTGATTGCTGGAATTATTATATTTAGTGATGCTGAACAATTCTTTTTTCTGTTGTCACCATATATTACACTAGTTGCCTTTATCTTATTCCTTTCTGTAACCATTGTACTATAATAGCTACTTTGCTGAAGTGGGACTTGTAGAGATTGAGAGGTGACGAATCCCTAGAACGACTAAACCAGCATGCTTGGAATAGAGCAGCATTAGGATCCTTGGTTTGTCTGATAATAAGGCAACAGCTGTTGGTGTTGTGGATTATTCATGGCAGGCCAATTTCTGGTCGAGCAATTGAAAAGAGTATGTTCATGTTCACTATTACTTGTTCAATTCAGTATCATTTGTTCTGTATGCAGTTACTATTCACAGGTGCTCATGGTTGTACAGCTTATTGCAACTTTCCTGCTGTTCTCATTCTTTCTACTTATCATCACATTGATGCTTGCATGAATTTTTTGCTGAATATGCTTGAAGATATGTTATAGTAAATTAAAATTTTTGATGAAAGTTTGATACTTCTAGTGGAATACTGCGACCATGATATCCAGAAAATTCATTGCCTCATCTTTCAAGGGAAGTGAGGAGGAAAAAGCACTGCCAAGGATGAAGCATCTCAAATGTGATTACAATAAGAATTATTCTTGAATTGAAGTCAGGAAATTTCTCCACATTTTACTTATTGATATAAATGCAAGTAAATTATTCTATGCTGCTTATCTTCTTTGTCATGCTGATTATACTTGCAATAATTTGGAAAACAACATTTCAGGATTGTTTGCCATCTGAACTAAACTTGTATTCCAAAGTTAATGAGTGAGCATATCTTCTTCTTCTCCTCCTTTCCTCTAGGAAACTTGACAGCATGAGATTGAGGAAGGTTCTCACCTTTCATTTATGCGATTCCTGAATCTTTCTGAATCTTCCAAGATCTCCACAATTCGCCCCACTCTAGATGCATTTTTCTGATGGAATTATTGGCATACTGCTTGTTCTTGTGACCTCAGAGCCATGGATATGGTAAGAAGAGGAACAGAGCAGGAGCACGAACAGGATTCGAGAGGCCTTATATTGTCCCGGTTGTTAACAACCGAGTGACCTTCGTGCCTAGGTGAGGAGAAGCTGCGATGATGGTGCTAACGTCCATTGAGATAGCAACTTATCTATCTATCTATCTATCTATCTAGATAGATAGATAGATAGATAAATAGATAGCTTATTCTCAATGACTAGACACTGGGCGTAAAAGAAACGCCCACCCAAAACTAGAAACAAGAAAAGAAAAATTTAACACCAAGTGCTTATAGTCATCCAGAAGCCTAACAACTGGGACAACAGAAGTCAATTCTTTACGGGCTTCCTCGAAGAGGGGAATATATTTTCGAACGTAGATAACCATTGTCTTGTACTTTAGCATCCATACTACATAAGTCCATGAGGGCCCACCCCCATCATTGTGTCATATCTTTTCAAACTAGGAAGTTGCTGAGTTAGAGCGTAGAAAAGTGGCTCATCTATGGTAAAAGAATTAATCTAACAAGGATAGTTTCTTTAATACTGAGATGAAGAGATGTGACATGGATACATATAAATTTGATACCTATTAATGAATAGATTTTGATGTGGGTAGCTTCCGGGATCCACCGGGTAATATACTGCCACTAGAAGGTGGCATGATGGCCAACTTAAATGGATAGATAGATTCTCTAAGAAAGAAAATAATTTTGACATTCAAATTAAATAGACGTCACTTTTTAACGTAAGCTCCATGGAATCCACTGGGAGTTTTTCTCATCTCTCTCGGAATGGCAGTTGGATGACAGAGGAACTCTTTTGGCCATTATATAACATATCAAAGTTTCATGGTTCGATTTATCAGCCACAATTTATACTATATATAATTTTATAATTTGTGAGGTTACTATTCCACTATGTTTGTATGTAGGTTAGATTACCCACTTTTTGTAATAAATATCAAAACTAAACTATTCTTGGTGGAAAAAGATATTGAGGAAAGGGACCTATCAAGAAATAAGGGGATCTTTTGGTCCCTTCTGAGCCACTTCACCTTAGGCCACTTCTTAGCCACTTGCACTTTATCTCCTCCACATACAACCTACTTATGTCATAAATCCTCCACTTTCACTCAAATCAGTTAGCACAAATAGTTTCTACAGTCAATACATTTAATTATAATAAATTAAATAGAATTTACATATACAAATACACATTAATATTTATTTAATTAAAAAAGTTGGAATAACAGCCTTCACACAAGTGGGAAAAATGGGCTTTTATAATTTAATTGCATTTAGTTTTTTGATTTAGTATCTTAATTTCTATAGTTAATATTATCTTAAAAGGCATAAAATTTCTTATAATAATAATAATAAGTGTTTAGGCCACTTGGACGACTTTAAACAGACCCAGCATAGCATCCCAAAACACACGCGTCAAGCGTTCAGACATGTTGTGTACTAGTTTGATACTGCTTGGGATCGGGTCCCACGTGGGACGAATCTTAAATGCCCGAAATGCAGCAAGTTGCGGCGATGCACGGCGGCGGCGGCAGCAGCATCAGAGAAGCTTCCAATTTAGTGTAAGGAACCTCAGTGGGAAGCCAACACCGTTACACAACAACTCAATCCCCATCTCCAACCTCTAGTTCACAATCTAAGTATATTAAACATTCCATTACTCTAATTAAACCTCCCACTATAAATACCACAGCCAAAGTAGTACCACGTCTCATGGCGTTGGTCGGATTTCCACTGCGTTACACCACCACCATGGCCTACTCCTCCTCCTCCTCCATCAATCCCCAACCGGACGATTCCAACCCCGACCAACCTGCGCCGTTCGATCTCTCCGAATACATCGTGTTCGATGAAACCTCAGCTCCGCCGCTCACTCCGCCGGTAGAAAGTAATCAGATTGGGCATAACAGTGGAAGCAATCCACCAAGTAGCAGTAGTAGTAGTAGAAGGTAGACTCATTACACTACTTAACGCACTAGTTATTGTCCTATTTATGTTTCTAAAAGTTTGGTATATCATATGTTTGTAGGAATGAGGTAGAGAGGCCGAGGACAGAGAGGATTGCATTTAGGATGAAGTCGGAGGTTGAGATAGTAGATGATGGATTCAAGTGGAGGAAGTATGGGAAGAAGTCAGTCAAGGATAGCCCAAATCCGAGGTAACTCAAACATGCATGCAGCTACTTAAATTACAACCATGCATATATGAACTCAGATTGAATAGAAGAACTCAGATGTAAACATTTGGTCGATCCTTCTTAAGTTTCTTGTGCTCTTATTTATGCTTATACGAATGGATGGCCAAGTGCAGGAATTACTACCGCTGCTCGACGGAGGGATGCTATGTGAAGAAGAGGGTGGAGAGAGACAAGGAGGATCCAAGCTATGTGATAACAACTTACGAAGGAGTTCATAATCATATGAGTCCTGGGGTTGTCTACTACGCTAGCCAAGATGCCACCTCGGGTCGATACTTCGTTGCTGGATGCCAAATCCATCCAGGTTCTTGATGATCAGTAGTACGTACGTCGTCTGTGCTTCAGTAGTAAGCCACCGAGATGAAGGGCGATGCGATCGATATTTTGGGATCGAATAAATTTCATCATCTTTAGTTTAAAATCTAGAATGACTAGATCTATTTTTGCGTGGAATTGAGAGACAGATTCACCCCTTGGTTTTGTGCATAGATGGGTGAGATCGTCTCTTTTGTTTGCGACTTTGTAATGCGCCAGTTTTAACTATGCCAATTGCTAAGCGATGCTTTTTGGTTGCCTCTATTTGTCCAGTAGTCTACAATTGCAACAAAAACAACCACTAGAGCTTACTAACTGTCGTCTATGTACTGCACTATGTTATCACGTATGAGTTCTTTGAGAGAGAGAGAGAGAGAGAGGATTGGGCTTCCGTACCGGCCAAGTTCTCAAGGATCGGTCCGGAGGCTTATAATAGGTTTTTTTTTTAACATAATTAGAATCGTTGTTAGATAGGATGGTGCGATTAATAAATTAGTGCACAATCTAACAATAAGCTCCGATCGATCTGCTGGACTGCTGCAGATCGGTATAAACGGAAATGGTGGGGAGAGAGAAGTAGAAAAGCTCAAAGCAGAAGTCAACGTCTTGCCAAAATTAAGTGCGAGTGTTCTTCGCAAACGTGCAGAATTCACTTCATTTGATGGGTGTGTGATTGTGACAATCGAAACCATGCGGAAGGTGATAGCATTTCTGACGTCTCGAGTTGATGATGGATAGACTTGTCACACTTGAAGAAGAGAGAAGAAGGTCAAGGCGAAATTCTAATAGGTTGAAAAGTTTCGTAAAAGGGAGACTCAATGAAGTCAACGAACATCATGGTGCATTTAGTAGAATAGATTCGACATCGGTGGGAGCCATCATCTCCGCAATAGTAGATTTCGTCTTTTTGTTCGTATCTCCTCTTCCATACCCAAATAGATTTCTTCAAGATCCTCTATGGCCATGGCTCCTCGACCGAAGGTACTTTTTTTAATTTCCTTGCTCTCTAATTTCCCAACTCTTGATACCGCTGACCTTTTTGCAAACTCGATCTGTTATTCCAACTTATTTCAAAACTTTCTGGAGAAATAGGGCATCTGTGGAAGATTCATTTGCGTTCGCCGTCTGATCCTACTCAGCGCAAGACAGCAAATGATGCACCTAGGCTGAAAACCCACCAGATCTATTCCTTCCGGCACCGGCGAGCTCTCTAATCTGAGAAAACTCTTCTTCTTGCTGACCAACGGATTCGATAGGAAGACACCCGAGGGGCTTATCAATTGCGAAGAGCTAGTTTTTCTTGTGGCGATCTCAGCAAAACGATTAATTTGGCGGGGAGATTCAGGGCTTAATTCTTTGGAAGAGAAGTACTACAGTAAACTTGCTCTGGCTCAACCTCGTCCCGCCGGAGATCACGTGGATAGGAAGAGATCCGGCGAGTGCCTGCCGTTGAAGCGCTGGATCCCGGCGAATCCCCACGCCGTTGACACCGAAAAGCTGTATCTCGAAGGGATATGCTATCATCCCCATCTGCGCGAGTGCCGCCTCGCAGATCGCAACCCTAACTTTCTCCGGCTACCTCAAGCTTATTAAGGTGTATAATGCTATGCTTCAGCTGTCTTGGGTGACTCTTGTTCCTATCCTGGTTGATAACCTTCTCCTTTTGTAGCGTATTCTTCTCCTTAACTCTAGGATTAATTTCTTCTCTTTTACTAATATATATCATAAATGATGAATAAGGAGAGATCATAGAAGATCTCAAAGCTTTATCTTTTTCCTCTCTCTCTCTCTCTCTCTCTCCTCTACAAATTCTAAATCTATTTTCTGAAGTTTAACTAGGTATCATCAGAGCATCCAAGTGCCTCGTTTTTTTTTCTTTCAAAAGATTGATAATCTAGCTTGAATCAAGTACGGTGATGTTACTATGATTTGATATATTCTTTTCCCCATGTCCGGTGCCAAGATCTAGTTGTTGTTTGTTTGCTCTGGTGAGTGAAGAATCGTCTACTGGAAAAACTATTGTTACACCTACACGACATGGGCAAGATCTTGGAAGCTCTATATTTCTGGATGAGGAATATAGGATATATTACAGGTGCAGTTAAGACACCGAATTCATCAGACATGAGGGATGGGAATCGAATAATTCAATTGTTATGTCTACGAAGCCAGAGATTGGGAGTACTTATATATGTTTGTACAGACGTCAAAACAGATCTGGGATCTTGTGCAGCTACGAGAGAAAGGAAGGTTTGTCACCCAGGATTTAAACAAGTATCATCACCCAAGACAAGACAGAGAGAGACTGAGAGCATAGCTGCACACCTTAATAACTTCAATACTCACATTTGAGGAAGCATCTCAAAAGTGAGTACCAGAGTTATTCACCTGAACCAGCGGGATTTCCAGCAATATAATTAATCAGAACAGGGGAACATTAAGGATCCTTAACATAGTTTCTTTATATTATATAGACATGCCAAGTATACTGTGAAAACCATCAGAATCGTTACAAGGTAATATGCTATTTAGGTAAATGCAATCTCTTGGTATGGAAGCATAGCACGCAAAAACACCAGAATCATGAACATACACAGAGGAAAGCAAAGGCCTCTAATTTAATTAACCACGGCGGCTAGCCACGCCGCCAACCTCGCCTCGTTCCGGGGCATCATCGGCGGCAGCACCGGTAACAGGGCGAGTACAAGGCCGAGGATGAACGTCAGGAACATCACGAAGGCACCCTCAAAGGAGACGAGGGGCCCGGCGCGGGCAAGGACGCTTACGGCGGCTGTTAGGATAAGGAAACCGATGCCGGAAATGACTCGGTCGACGTGGACGTCGTCGCGGCGCAACACCGGCACACCTTCAACTCTCTGGACCTCCTCCTGCCCAACTCCCCTGTCTTCCATCGTCTTTGGTTTCCCCCTCGAAACTTAATTACAGACGAAGGAGATCGTAAGGCCTTTTATAAGCAACGGCGATCGAATAACTTTGATGATTTTGCTTTACGAGAGAAGTGAAGGCTATAGGGATGGGAAAACTTTGGACTTTGGACTTTGGATCATTTGAGGCAGCATTCTGATTCTCTTGGTATGGGGTCCATTGTTCCTACAGAGGTATGACACTCTCCCCGACGGATGCCGTGGCAGGTAACACAAAAGTACAGTTATAAATTAAAATATTTATAAAGAATAATGACTTGGAAAATTCTTCTCAACTATTTGAGTATACGATTTATAAAATTATTTAATGGAATAATAACACAAGGGTTCAAAGTCAAGCCTTGTGTTAGGATAGAATCATAGAAGAACGGGATAAATGGAGTTTTTTGGGGGTTAATTTTATTTTAGATTTTAGTTGAGATAAAAAAAAAAAAACAACTATCTTATTCTTTTATCCCAAAGGTAAAATAACTAATTTTTCCTTAATGATATATTATGATGATTAATCTTTATTCTTATTTAGATTCAGATAATCACATTGTAATATGACTAATTGACTATATTACTAAACATATATATAGATATATATATAATAAAAACTATCTTTATTTTGAGATAAGTTATCTTATTATCTCTATTCCAATTTTTTCTTTATCTAGTTGTAAGTTGAAAACCCGGTGGCACCTCACGGTTTAACCTGGTGCGGTGATATTTGGACAATAACAGAGCACGGCAAAAAGTCTTTCTTTTTAGCTATAAGGTCATCATTTTCATATAATATATGCGTGACTCGGAAGATAAGGTAGAGAGTGGACTTATTGGTGATCTCCTTTTCCTCTACTGGCTCTTGCCTCAGATCCCCTTCCTTTCCCAAATTGAATTCTTCCAGATCTTCGATCGACATGGCTCCTCCTAGGAAGGTACTTGTTATTTCCTCTCCCCTTCTCCCTGTCTCTTTCTAACTTCAATACGATTTGGGTCCTCCTTCAATTTCCCAACTCTTCTCTTCACAGGGCTCATCGATTCGTTACAATTAGTACTGCCATAGCTCTAGATTAATTATCCGATCTATAGGATTAAGCTCGGATCAAAGGGACATGCCAAGATCTTGGTTATCCAATAGAGCTCGATATATTTTCGACATAAGGTAAGGATGTGCAATATTCATGCGAATTATTTAGATCACTAGATTAAACCTTTTAATTACTCTTATCTAACAAATATCGATATGATATGGTCCATGGTATGCTTGCTATAGAAGCAATACAATCAGTGACAACGGGGAAGATAAGGATAAAAAAACTAGATCTCTCTCCTCTTTTTTTTTTCCTTCGTCTTGAATACACCAGAGTTTCCTAGAAATTAGTGTGTATGATTGACTAGAATCAGTATATTACAATATAATTCCAAATTAATATAATACTATGTTATAGATTAGAGACTTGGAGATCACGAATACCTTATCGGAATGCAAGGGAACTACGTTTGCATAGGCGTCATTTGAGTCGGTCTGGGAGAGTTGTATATATAGATAGCAAGGCGTGTTGGGACGTAGACGAACTATTGCATGTAAACTAAGAAAAGCTAATTAACTAGTTAAATGGATAACGTACCTGGCCTCTCTTCCTTCATCGCCATGTTTATCGTCGCCAGCTCCGTCGCCGCCGTCCATTTCGCGCGTGACGACCCCTCCGCCGTCGCCTTTGCGTTGTTCAGCTTTGGCCTCCTCTTCGCCCTCTTCGCCTGCCTTCGAGCCTACGAGGGGCTGCGGGACGACGACCGCCACCTCGAAGCAAAGAGGGAGAAGTTAAAAGCTGCCATTTGGGTCGTGGCCACAACTCTTAGCTTCACATTCTCATTTCGTATCGCTGCCTTGATGCCCTTCGCCATGGCCGCCGTCGTCTGGGTTATGACCGTCTCCGCGGCTTCTGTTGGATTCTATGCGTTGTTCTTGTGATAAGACGCTCCTGCAATATATATTCGTATGTAAATCAATTGTAAGAGCTTGAATTTGTATGTATAGTTGTTTCTATATAAGATGGTACATTTGTACGCCAGTATAAAACATTTGTGAAGTTTACAAGTTTAAATTACTCTCCCTTTCCTATAATTGCAAGCTTTGCAATTTTTTTTTAGCTGGTCCTAGCAAAGTGCTAGCTCTTCTAGGATTCGAATTTTATCTCCCTCGTCAAGAGGGTTTCCATGCTGTCTCATAGGGCTCATCTTCTCTCCCCTCCCACTAAAAGGTGTTTTCTTATTTCATGTTCCCTCTCTATGTCCTCATTCTTTGTTATTATCGTCCGCCTCATGTCTCCTCTCTTGTTACCGTTGTTGTCATCCAACTCGCCTTGGTCCTATTCTCGACCTTTCATGTCACCGTTGTCTGCCCTAAGTGTTGTAAATTTTGCCTGCTTTAGCTTCGTCCTTGTCCTCGCCTAACCCATCTCCGCCTCACCTATCTTCCAACTCTGCCTAGGTCGCGGGACTCTTCCTCTGCCATGGCCTTGCCTCTTTTTTTTTTTTTAATTCTTTTCATCTATGTCCGAGCATATATTTTTCTCTATTCGTGGATGTAAATAACAAACTTGTAAATTTTTTCCATTCCTATTGTATCTTTCATATTTCTTTTATCGATTCTTGATTCTAGCATTTTAGAATTCACATGTCTATATAAAAATGAGTCTTCATGTGGTTTTGTTATAATCACTGGACTTTGTCACTAGCGTGCATGTATTTCTGTTTGGGCTTGCTACATTTTTTAAGCGAGAAGCTTGTTTTTAGAACGACTGCTCTATCTCTTTTTGTTTTATTGTGCTTGAATGTAATCATTTGATTAAAATTAATAATATGATATGTCTATGAGGGCTCTCTCTCAAGATAAAAGAAAAAAAGGTTTAAGTTTAAATAAACATGAAAATACATTGTATCAATCCCTCACTAAGTTGGACCAAATTTCATACTACATATTCTTTAAATTTTTATGTGTCAATTAACCTCTTAGCATGGTCGCCTGGGTTATCATGAAACATGTAGTTGTATGTAATTGTGGGAGTTTGATTTTTTTATGCACCTATGCTTTCATAATTGTAACATTTTAAAAGTTTCAAGTTAATTTTGAATAGCAACGATAGCAAAAGTTGGTTAATTGGTATTTAATTAAAATTGTAATTGGCTGTGACTGACTTAAATCATATTAATTATTAGCTCCATCTCATTGGGCTAAAAATTAATTATAGGGTCCAACATCATCTAGCTTGAACCAGCCCAGTAAAAGAGAAGCCCAACTAAATCCCGGGGCTTGCTTAGCGAGACGGCAGTGGCCTTAATATAATATAATATATACGTGCGTTCTTTTAACGCAGTCTATTATTATAACGTAGTAATTAGAACAATGAATTATCGAGGGCAAAGCGCAAGGAGGTGGCGGCCATAGAGGCGATCTGTGTCTCAGACTGTATTGGATTTGGTAATCCTTACGATCACTTCGATCCTTTGGTTCTTCGATTCAATCGGCAAAAGAGGTAGTTAGTTTTAGGTTATCTCATCATTTCGGTCTAGAATCTTCTCTGGTTTATGCAAGTTTAGGTTTCGATTCATATGGATTAGCTTTGGAAAGAGTAGATATTTGGGTTATGATCTGGAGAAACATATAATATTAACTCTTGTTGCACTGGTATGATTGAATCTTGCTTATCTAAGTTGTTGCTTGTTGTTTATCGTTAGAAGGAAATATGATGTCGTGTGAATAGATGTATATGCAGCTCAATTCAACCAGAGATTATGAGCCTATAATTTTTTAACTTCCTTATGTCAAGTGGAATAGTTGTATGCGGAATAGATCTATACTTTTTGACTTTAATGAGCCTTTGTTCACCTTTGCTCCTCATGCTCAGCTTCAAGCACAACCAATTTATGTAACATGTTTCCTCTGGCAAATTTTCTTGCTATTGTTTTATTTAGAGATGGGACCAAAAACCCAACACTAATGATTAATCTGTGTGGAGAGAAGATGAAAGTAGTTTCTGACTTGGACTTTTTTTTTGGATTGCTAAACTAAATGACAGGAAGATCCTCCGTCATCTGGTAAATAGATCAAGCCACTTTACTTGCCAATTGATGGTGGATTCAAGTACTCAATGTATCATTGTCCATCAATTATCAAGATCCAATTATTAGATATGAGATGAGGAGCCAAACTTAGTTGTATTGGCACTGATCAAATGAGTTTGCAGTACTCTGAAGCCTTCAGATTGTTAGATTTAGGCATGTAGCTCAGGATCGTCCAGTGAAATATCCCCTTTCATGGTTGGAATTGGAATAACATTTAGTTTGGGAAGGCATCTTGTTGTTTTTGATCTTTTGATAGCTCAAATATTTGTGAGCGAAGAGCTTAATGATAAAACATTGCATGCTACAATATTTGTAGGGTTACTCTCTTCAAAGGTGTGATTTCTGTTGCCTAAAGCAGGCAGATTTATTGCATAACAGCAGGTGACTTCTTAGTACAACAGTATATTCTGACTCTAGACATTGCTTCATGTACAGAAGCAAGGATCTCCCAACATTCAGATGATGAGAGAATTGGAATAATTCTTTTATGCTCAAGGGTGATGTGAGCTATGGAATATATGATTTGATATTCCCTCTCCATTTCTCCTTCCAGTAGAACAAACAATGATAGTAGAGTATTTTGCTGTGCTGAGATGTGAAAAGAACTCTCTGCTTTTGTGCAAATTATATCTCTGTTGAGTATGTTCCAGCCAAACTGAATTGTTGGAATTGTTCTCGTACATTATCTTTTCTGATGCAAATTGAATCCTATTTTTCTTCCACTTCAATTGTTGGAAGGGAAATGCAGATTGGCAGGTCTTGTGGATTGTCTAAATGATCTGGTAAACCTTGATAGCTTTTAATGCTTTATATTGCAGGGAAGAGTTACTCTCCAAAGCCTTTCCATTTGTGTATAGAGAATGATATGGTTCATTTTGATTTAAAAGGATTCCTTGCATGAAATAGTATGCATGTCATTAGGGCTTTATAAATGGATTGTCACTTGTGCACATTTCAGTCCGAGGAGACTCAGAAGACAAGTGACAAGCTCTCAAAATGGTAAATATATCTCTTCACATTCCAGAATAAAATAATTCTTTCTTCTTTCTATTGTAGGTGGAGATAAAATTATAAATTCTTTACTGTTAGTAAACAATGGTAGCACATGATATTGCTAGTTTTATTTAGTAGTGGACCTGGAAAGTCTATTGGGCTTTTGTTGTTATTTCATCTATGTTAGCTGGATTGTTGGGTTTGGTATCTTACAATTTCGATTTGTTTTTCATCTCTGTTGAAATTTTCTGATATTCAGGTTACTGGTTGATCAGTAACTGAAAGTGTGAAACAAAGAAAAGCTTAAAAATACTCAAGTTTTTAAGTGTTAGAATACAAAACTCATGAATTCCTTTTAGAACGATTCTGTTTATGTTGGTTAAGCATCTCAATGCATTCATTTTAGAAACTTCTAAACCCTTTACTTTGATGTAGATAATTTGATATTTATTGATGCATCCCTATTGGTTTTTTCTAATTAGAAGATTTCCTGTATAAAAATTTGTCTCTTTCATTGTTTTACTTCTCTATTATAACTTGAGGCTGCACAAAAAAGTTATTTATCTTCAACTCATCCCTTAATAAATGCTCACCGTCAATGTATCTTTCTTGCCAAGGGTGACACATTTTGACCCGACATGAAGATTTTAACATCCTACCCTGTGGATGGACAGTAGGTGAGAAGAGGAGAAAATTAATAGAGACATATTTTCCAGATATTTTAACGCAGGATCTTGATAAAAATACACGTGCATCTTGCATCTGATAAGCATGCTTACTAATTAATCTAAACAAATATATTAGTTTTGATTAATGATTTTTTTTCTAGATTAAGATAAGAATACAGGTGACATTGACGAGCATGAAAATTATTTCCTAACTCATCAACTTTGAGTAACTCTGATTAATTGCCTGGTTTAGCTGTAGAATAAAAATAAGTTTATTATGTTATAAACTTCCTTATACTAGTATAGTAAGTAAATAACTATTTAAGCCTATATTATATATAGTAATAATTACTTCTATCTCCTTCCTTTTTTTATTTAATATTTTTATATTTACTCATTATTATTTACTCTTACAAATATATTGTTTTAGTTAATTATCATTTTAATCACTCTCTCTTTCCTCTTCTCATTTTTCTTCTCATCCATTCATTATAGAGTGTATTTCAGTTATTTGCTAAACTGTCATTTCAATTTTCTGGTATGTCAATTGTTGTATATAATTCAATAGTAGAATAGATTATACAGGTATACATTCTCTTGTGCTAGTATAAGAAATTAGAATAAGTAGTATTGGCCTTCTTTTACGAATGAATGGGACTTGAAGAATAAGAAAATCCACGAGGCCTAAAAAATGTAATATTATATACATGCCTTGTGTTCGTTCAATGAAGATAATCTTCTCTGATCATTAAAACAGAGTAATTATATTCGCAAATAGTTTTGTGTCATTATAAAGCAGCAAATTTTAGACCATTTCTTTATTTCAATCTTGAATTGGTCACTGGTTTATGCAATTTTATTACGTTTCTCTTAGATAGCGTCTTTAATACTTGAGGATGGTCTATTCAGATGAGTTAGCTTGGGAAGAATTTTGAATTATGATCTGGAGTAACATATATACTATGTTGTTATTTTTGAATCTTGCTTGACTAAGTTATTGTGTCACAATAATACAATATATTAATCCGATTTATAGCGGTTGAAATTTAGATTTGCATGGGATTTTGAGATCCGTGGGTGGAGGTATGGATTTCTAGGTATAAGATAGAGATGATGATGGAGTGGAGGCCAAGTAGTTAATGTGGTGATGGTTTGCGGATGCGATAGATGGTTGAAAGCTATGATTGGTCTACAACTGTGGTAAAAATTATATGAGAGATAGAGATGGTTAAGATAGGGAGCGAAAGAGAGAAGTAGGCCTATCTTACGGGACTAGAGGAGTCGACGAAAGAGGGAGATTAGAAGCTAGGGAAGAACGTGGCAACGGCTGGTTAGTAAAGGAGGAGGAGAGAGATGTAGAGACCGATGACTTAGTTGAGAGAGATGACTTAGTTGAGAGAGATGTAGAGGCCAATGACTTAGTTGAGAGAGATGCCAGGGTAAAAACCAATTAATCTCTTATTCCAAGCATATCTAAGATACAAGCTATAAGATCCTATTTACATATATTAAGTTAAAAAGTCTAAAACAAATTTAATTAAACTAGTCTTCCTTATCTTCTCGGATTAATTCTTTGTTTTGCTGTAAATAAATTCGAAGTTGGAGGAGTCGTAAATATCAAAATTGTAGATATAGAGGTCGGTGATCTTATCTAACTGATTTAATATTATTCAGATATCTGTATAATATTCTGTGAATATTTTTTCAAAATTACAGGGTTGAATTTAGCTAATTAAATAAAATTCTAATCTACTAAAATTTTAACTAAATTAAATAATTAAGTAAGATAATTAAATTCAATTAAATCTAAGTTGACTTGATCCGATCTGGGTCGCTTCGCAATACCCATAGAATAATGTCCTTTTCTTTTTCTATTTGTTACGTGATTATTTTGCTGTCAAGGTTCAACCATGTATCGAATTGGCTAGTTCGCCGAACTGTTTTGAAATATTATTACAGCCAGATGCACTATTTTAATTCATCTGATAAAAAACACGCTAATACCAACCATGGGATTATATATATATATATATTAAGAAATATTATATAATATAAGTAAAAGTTGTTTAATATTTATATTGTATGGTTATAAAGCTGTAAGCCAATTACAAGAAAATCAAATTATTGACGCGGTCAACAGCCGCGTGTCATCGACTTTGACTTCATCAAACACGAATTAATAGATTAGCAACCGGTTTTCACAATTCTCATATTCGGTTAAATACAGATGGGACAACAATAAAACAAGGGATTAAGCAAAAGCAGCAGTGATTCAATACTAACCAATTACCAAGGTATTTTCATTTGTTGATAAATTAAGGGTGGTATATAAGGCATTTTATATGTGTGACTAGATTAATTGGTAATTAAACTAGAATTTAAATAGTCTTTTATTACTTACTGTTGTAACTGTTTTCTTAATAATAGTATAATACTATAGAAATTTATACGTCACTTTTGAATATTTAAAATTCATCTCAAACTTGTACCATTATTTTTAATCTTTTTATAAAAAGATGGATGGACACTGAAAAGCTAATCACTGAATTTATTTGTCATTAAGCAAAATTCTTGTAAGTAAAGGTACAAGTTGTTGATCTGGATAGGATACAGACGTAGGGACACAAATTCGTCACGGCAAGACAAGAAGTAGGATGTATTAGATTTCTCTACGGTTGTATGCATGTAGCTACTGATGGGAATTTCTTCAATATGATGGAGGAGCTATTTCACAGGAAAAGTAGTTGCCTGCGTGCCGATCTGCTAGTCTTCGTGCTTCTTGCTTGTCTGACCTTTGATTTCGAGATGGTGGTCGCAGTCTTCGTGGAAGAAGAACAAGTAAGTGATGGCACAGATGGTGGCGGTAGACATGCACCAGATGATAACTTTCGCCGGGAGCGGCATGATGGTGGCGATGCGATCGGAAAAGACGAAGATCAAGTGGATGGAGACGGAGAGCACCGCGTTCTTGAGGCCTTTGATCTTGGAGGTATCCCGCGGGTTCCGGTCGAAGTGGCGGAGAGCGTAGAATAGGATCAGCAAGTCCATCCCGGAGGCGGCGGCGAAGGCAACCGAATCTCCCCGCCAATTTATGATTATGGCCGTGGTCAACGCTAGGATGGCAAGGACGCGGAATAGATCTGGTGGATTCTCTGTCTTTCGCTGCTCGCCGGTATTTCGCCTTGCTGCTGCCTCATTTGCTGTTGTCTTTGCCATGCTTGTTTTGGCTGGTGTTGTGTGGGAAACAATCCCTCCGCCAATTTGCTGAAATATTGTTCTAAGTCAACCTCTCGTCTATTTTAAAAAAAAAAAAGACGATTTTTGATAATATTTAATTCAAAATAATCATTCAACGAACGATACATATTACATATTGCATATCAAAAATGAAATCTCTCTCATTCTGTCAACTTGTCAGCGAGGAGGGGGTTCTTTCAATCGTCCTTTCGTAGAAATGAACTGATTTGTTTTCCGAAGAGAAACTTAACCTTATAACGCGTCGAGAGACTTTTGAACCTTAAATTGTATTTTGTAAACAACTACAATTATATCGTAAAATCTCTCCTCGTTAAACCGCAGGAACAGACTCCGGACTAGAGCCGTTGGAATTTATACTCATTTAATTAATTATAATATGAGATTTTAATCATATTCATTTTAACCATCTGAGAATTATCTTATTAGCCCTTACTCCTCAAGTTTGCTTTCAAAAGCAATGGGCAAATAGTCTTAATATCATGGGCGAATTTTCTTTTTAAAAGAGAAGTAAAAGAAAAAGAAAATAAAATTTAATGAGGTAATTTTTTTTTAAAGTAATGGAAATTCTCTATTTAGTTAGCTATTGTTAGATAAAAATTAATTCAAAGTATTAACAAGCCTCTTTGTACTATCTACTTTTCTTGCTATCAAATTTTGTACCTAATAATTTATACATATTAATTACTATTTATTATTTTAATTATTCTCTCATTGCTTGTTGAATTTTCTCTTAAAATATCTCTACTTTTATTTCACATCTATTGTAAATCTATAATATTACACCCTATAATAGTTTAGAATGAAACGAGTAATTTAGTACTTTTTTTTATTTGTCTAGTTTACGTCTAGTTTTTAAGCTCTCGAGTAATAATAATAATAATAATAATAATAATAATAATAATAATAATAATAAACTTTGAATGAGTAGCTAATTACACAAATTATTCCATAAGTAAGCAATTAATAAATTTAAGTTTGTAGCGTAGCCATCGGGAAGATGTTAGGTCGAAGGTTTGATTATGAAATGTAATGTCTTTCTTGGCAACTTGTCAATTGGAGTAGTTCAAACGTCCATTCTTTAAAATAGATGGCCTACCTTTTGAAACTTATATAAATTATTTAGAATTGTCTGTCATATTTTTAAAATATTGAAGCTTATCATATATATATATATCTCTCTCTCTGTGTGTAGTTTATTTCAACAGCTCAAGAATAATATAATGTTTATAATTTTAATCTAAGGCTATTTTTATAAAAGTAACACGAAAACTAAGGATATTTCAGGTTTTTATTTTTTAAATAATAAAATACTTTCTATTCTATTTACGTTAGTTGCTATGTATAAATTAACTCGAGTGTTAGTAAAGTAATAAAACTAAAATAATAAATATTTATTCGGTGGACTGTGACTGATTAAAATGATATATTCTATCTTCCACTCTTAAAATAAGTATGACTAATAGAAAATAATTTAATAATATAATATTTAATTGGATATATCAAATTATAATCTTTAATTTTTTTTAAAAAAAATTGAAAAGTTGATTTATCTTAAATTATATAATTATAATCCAGTTGTACTTTCTCTTCCTTATAACAAATAATTATAGTTGAACGCATTCCCTAGAAAGCCCTTCACTGGACTTTCCCGCACGGCCCATTTAAATTAGATGAGGAATTTAATCAAACAGTAGATACGCAGAGTGCCTGTGTCTCCAAACCACATGCATCGCGCGCGCGTCTCGCCGCCGTCTTTCTCTTCCCATATTCCACGATCTATGCCGCAAAGTGTCGAACACCTTATAAGCGGCATGATCGTTTCACGTCAAACGAGTCTCGCCTCCATTTTAAAGAAGGGAAGCACAGGGAGTGAGAGTTGGAGCAAGGAGTCGAAAGACCGCCTTGGACTTTGTCGTACCGGGGGCTGTTCATGCCTCCACAGTGGGAGGAGACGGCGGAAGTCATCGCCTACGACTCCGCCACTTGGCTTCCGCCGATCGTCTTAGTCTGTGGCCCTGGCAATAGCGGCAACTCCACCTTCTCGCGCCTCCTCCTTAATACCCTCTTGAAGAGGTCTGATGTCAGTAATTCTTATTCTACTCGTTTATTCAGTTAGGTTTCGATTTAGATTACAAGGCCTTGGCCTTTGTCAAAAAAAAAAAAAAAAAGGTTTTGATTTAGATTGGTATTTGGATGGATATGGATAGGTATAAGAAGGTGGGTTATTTGGATACTGATGTGGGGCAACCGGAGTTCACTCCTCCTGTTTGTGTTTCTCTTCACATTGTTGATGGTCAAACTGCAGGCATGATTCTTTCGCTATTTCATTCTCTCTCTCTCTCTCTCTCTCTCTCTCTCTTTTCCTTATGATCATTTCCTCTTTGCTAGTCTATATTGGGTTTTCATCTTTTTTTCAAAAATTTTAAGAGAAAAGAGAAGAGAGCATGATTGTTATGAGATTGCTTGCCTTCGGTTTGCAGATTTGACGATTCTCTGCTGGAAAGACACCGGAGAGGTACGCAACTTATACCAGATATTATTTTCTTACCAGTTTCTGGTGTAATATATCCAATTACTCTGCTTCAACAATGTAAATTTATGATCCATTGAATGATAGACTTGATCTACGGTTTTAAATAGAAGATTGCTGCATTTTGGCGCTTTTTGCTAACATGATCCATTTCTTATTGCGTTTATCTCGACTGACTTGCTTGTTGGAATTACTATAGTATGAGCTCGGGTTCCTTATGGAAGCCTCATTGTATTTTTCTTTAGATTCTTCTTTTTTGGTGATGTCTGAGAGGAATCCAGAAGCTCACTTGAACTATATATTCCGCATCTATGATTACTTTCTTAGTGAGTACAGTCAATTTTGCAAACCTGATAGTCCTGGCAAACCAATGCTGCCTCTTATTATTAATACTTCAGGATGGGTGAAAGGTATGTGTTAGTAGTGATCATGCCAATGGCAGTTTCTTAGCTTATTTCTAATAGAATAGTTGCCCTGAGAGTTGTTTGCAGTATCTACTTAGTGGCAGTTTTCTGTGCTTATTTTCTTGGTGAAGCTCTAATTTTTGTAGTTTCGTTATAAATTCAAGTGGCTTAGTTTCACCTTGCTATCATAGGTATTGGATATGATATGTTGGTTGAGGTGCTGCAGAATATGTATCCCACTAATGTGGTATCAGTAAGGACATCTCTAGAGAGTAAGAATTTACCATGTGGAATGTTCTGGTTAGATGGAAAGGAAAAAGCACCAGTTAATTTGATTGAAATTTGTGGCAACTCTTCTATATAAGTCGCCTGTTTTAACTAGAGATGCCATATACATAAGAAATCCCGGTTTGAAAAAACCTTATCGTATGATACTTGAGAAGAAGTATCAAACTATGTGGCTGTGGAAAAGTTCGATAACTTTAGTTTTAACAATGCTTTACTTGCTTGCTTTGCTGCCTCTGCATGATCTTAGTATGTTCCCTGATTTTTTTTTATTTCTGTCCTATATTTCAAACCACTGGGAAGCTTAATAATGTGAAAGGTAAGCAACACCTTAATATTCTTGGTAGTCTAAACTTTCTAATCAAAGGCACCAATTGTCTTATAAGTGAAAAATGAAACTGTTTTATAACATAAATTTTCTTGTGGAGTTGGTCTAGTTTTCATGCATCTGAGTATCAAGAAAAACATACTTATGGTTGGATTTATCAGGAACTGTATCTTACACATGACATGATCATTAAGTACCATATATTCACTCTTTATCTCTTCCTATACCCATGTCAAGAATCATCAGAGCTGTAGACTTTTCAAGACGTCGGCTCTATGTGATCACTCCTGTTCCTCATCATCGCCAACTAGGAGAAATCAATATTCTTCTACCAGGTTCTGTTGTGCTTCCTGGTCTCTTGCAGGTAACTGTGCGTCACAAGGCCCTCATATTGCTAAAATAAGATGTCCTGAGAACTATTATACTGGGTTCTACATTTATGATTGCTGTTCTGGTATGTTCATTCTGTGATATCCATTTTGGGTAATTCAGTTAATTTTATCTGTTCACATTAGGAATGTATAGAAACTAATTTGTTTCGGGTTTGTGCGTTTGTAATATACTAGTTGGTTGTTATAGTTGTTTCTCTGTATCTTTCGTGGATGCCCTAAAAATGTGGAATACTAACTTCAATCATTCTACAGGTACTAGAACCGAAAGATAGACCACATTGAAGAAACCTTTAGTTAGAATCTCAAATGGCAAATGCATGCGGTTCATATGGATAAGCAGGTTTCCAGTAGGCAGTAGCATACCTTTTCCAAATTATTTGCGTTTTTGTCCTTAGAGAAATGTGCTGTATATCTAGATACTGTTACACATGACTGAGACTGAGATCTTGAGAAAAGTAATATTCTAGTAGATTATGCGTTTGCAACAAGATGTTGGATGATTTGGGATGATATGTTGATAAAGTGGGATAAAGATGGGCCATATCTAAACCCGAGGTGTTGCCTGGCTGAAGTTGGAAATAATGGCATATCATTTGTCAGCCAAATGCAAATAATTTACGACGCCTGGAAAAGTTCAACTGGATAAACACATTATGGTACCAACGATTCTCCCCCTTAGAATAACAAGAATGGGAATGAGCGTACACACTTAAAACAGGGATATGCTATGTACTTGATATCATAGCAGGAAGCACGAGAAGCTTGTCAAGCAAATTATATACAATCCTTCAACTGCCGGTCTTCAATGCAACTAATAAACAAGCAAAATTGAACTAGCGAGATATCATACTAGAACGAAATAGAGCAGCAATCCGTAGTCTTTGTTCTGAAGCCAACAAAGCAGTAATGGAGAGAAAAAAAAAACAAAAATAGGGTTAGGAAACCCTCAAATATCAGAAATAATTGACTTGCAGCTGTTTAAAATCTTCTAGTGCTGTAATTAAGCATAACAGGATAAATTACACCAAAATCAATTGACATCCTAAGCCTGGAGAATGGTAACAGGCAGTAGTGCTTTTGCTTATCTTCAACCGGGAGAGTTGTATAAGACAATAGACATCATGCTTGTTATTGCTGCTTCCCTCTTCCTTTGGGCAAAGGATAATGCAGGAGATACTCTTTGAGATAGAATGACAGTATAGAAGCAGCACACATAAACTTCAAATAAAAGAATGATGATGATGTCTCCCTCCACAGACAAAACACCTTGTTCTCTTTTTTTTTCAGTACACATCTACAGAACAAACAGTGGAATAGACTGACATCATTACCAGCCAATTTGAAGGTTGTCGAGATTACAGAAAATAGTCAGGAGTCTTGCGAGTGGTATCCGGCTCAATCTGCCGTGGTGCTGGATCAAATTGAAGGAAATTCTGAACCATGTTTTCCCCAATCTCCATTATTGCTGCCATGTTACCACAACGGTAACAGTAGTTTGGGGCACTAAATACTGTGACGACATTTTTATCCTGCATGCATACCAGATAATAAGATCATGCTGAAATCAACTAAGCAAATGCGTGAGTTCCCATGACTACAGAAAGTGATGTGGTTTGGTACATAAATCACATTATTTTATAAAATCTCCTGGAAAAATACAAATAAAGGATTAATGATTTTTTTTGCAAATGAAGTTCTGATTGATTACTTTTCTCTATCAACCATAATACCTAACAATTATCAGATTTTCGCTTGCTCAATTCCTGAGAACTGAAAAAAGAGGACTGACGTTTGGACTAACCACAGCAGTCTATCCAAAGAAAAATCATTATAAAGGCAATCAAAATGATACCCTACAGCCTCTAGTGAAGCCAAGCATCTTTTTTTCTTTCTTTCATTTCTTTGAGGCTAGGACAAGGGCAAAGTCAATCCATCAAAGACTTTTACTTTCAGTTTGACAGGTAGAAGTCATCCTCCATTCTTGTGTCTTCTATCTATCTAGTGAAGATAATTCTCAGAGACAAAAAAAAAGAAGAAGAGTTTAATATTTTTTATGAACTGTACATAGTTAAATATCTCAATCATCCATCAGAATCATATAACATAGCTAATCTGAAGAAATAGGATTTAACTGAGGGGCATTTAACATACACAGCTATTTAGCAGTAAACAATAGGTTGCCATAATTTGAGTACACAATCTTGATATTATATTACTCATACTTATAGAAGCTGAAATGGAGTATAAAAATACAGACAGCAATTATAATAAACTCACCTGACACCAATTGAAACCTTCCATGACAAGTTGGTGGGCTCTAGCAACAAGACTAAGCCCATTGGTGTGATTGAATTGTTGAGCAATGTCCTGACCAAATGTGTATCCTGCTCCCCTCGGTGATATTCCCCAGCCACATCTATCATCAGGATCAGACCATAGAAGATCACACATAGGACCTTCATGAGGGACCTACAAACCATATAGCAGGATTAAATGTATGAACAAGTTTATAGATGGCTGGAGGAGAAAGCATTTTATAGGGCGATAGAAATGTTTTTCTCATCTAAAGCCCTGGATATTCATTCAAACTAGTGAAATAGTTCAATGAGAGTCTCGCTTTGGAAAGACGAAGACATCTTATAAAAAAGCAACTAAGATGAGACTGATGGCAACAGTATTAGCCAAACTATGACAAAAAGCAAAGTCTCTATCATTGCAGTGCATAAAAAGGTTCGTGATTTCAACGAGTATATATAAGAGGAAATCTATTATATAATCATTTAATATTATAGCAGTAAAAGAATGTAAAAAGAAGGTTGCATAACTAATCAGCAATCCAAAACATTCACCTTAATCTACATTGATCAGACAACTTGAAAATTTAATCAGCACTCCATCATTAAATAATACTGGGAACGAGAAAGAGACTTAAGATAGAAAAATAACAATACCAGAACATTCATAGAAATCCAATCACTAGTCAAACTTTAAAAAGTAGGACATCAAGATACACTGAATTGTATGAAATATTTGTGATTCACCAAGTTTAGAGTACCTTAAATGCACACAACATGAAGAAACACAAGGTAAAAAGTAACAATGTGACAAGAACATAAGTTAAACTCTTAAAGCAAAAAGGTAATTTCATGAACCTCTGTCCCAAAACATTCTCAGGACAGTTCCTTGTGCAGCAGTTTGAGTACATGGTCTAATAAGTCTTGGTACTACTTTTATTTTGCAAGTGAAAGCAAGTAAAGATAAGTCTACTTTTTTTTTTAAAAAAAAAGCTGCCTTGATTAAAAGAAATAGGACAAACAATTTTGCATACCTCTTGTATACGGTCAAGAGCACGGATGTTATCCAATGTATCTAAGGATGGGGAAAGACCTCCATGCAAGCAGAATACCTATAAAATACAGTACGTACATAAGAGATCGATAATGCTACACAACTGATATGCAGACAAAAAGAACAAAGAAGACCTGATTCTCAATAAGAGCTGTAAGAGGTAGGTAGTCAAAGAGATCAGTGAAGTACTTCCAGACATTTGCATTCCCATATTTTCTCAAGCACTCATCATAAAACCCATATCTGAAAGCAAAACTCAAAAGTTCATCAGGAATTGTGCAAATCTATAACAATAAATACTATAAAAAGTGATAGTTCAACGAACAATCAAAAGGGAATCCTAATATCCAAGTGCATGCAGTCTAGAGAGCAACATTTTCTGCAGCCTTAGCCCATAGATGGAGAGGCTTTCTGTGGTTGAATGCGCTACTACATGATACATGGCTAAAAGACTTACCTCATCCAAAATCAAAGGCTTAACAACATTATCATACATTCTCTAGTCACCAAGATCAAGGAATAAAACAGGATAGATGGCCTAGAGGACATCTTGTAGCCTTTCAAAAAGACTTAATGCAAAATACCATTCCAAAAAATGGCCTAGAGGACAACCTTCACAAAATGGTTGGCAGTTGTTTGACCAAAAGTGTTAAAATCATAAATGGAAGATGATATTGACATTTGACAAACTATTATAAGTTATAGACTTAAATTACTATCAGGTAAAATAACAGGAACTGGGGGGAGAAAACAAGATAGCACGAACAAATTCCAATAGCTTCAAACAACCTACTAAAATGTTGTTTCATATTCTTCAATTTTATAATCTCACAACTGGAAGGTTGAAGAAAGAATTAAGTTATGACCTCAACATACCAAAGACTGTACAACCAGAGGGGAACAGTCATTATAATACTCTACAAATTTATTCCACAGAACTTGACAGGAAAACCGCAATATTCATAATATTGAAATTTTAACACTCAGTTATCATATATACTTCATAGCATGCAGCATATAACTGTTCAATGACATGCATGGATAGGAGTTAAAGAATAAAGGAAACATACACTTGTGTTATTTGCCTGCTCTCATGGTTCCCTCTAAGAATTGTAATTCTATCTCTGTAACGAACTTTCAGGGCAACTAATAGTGTGACCGTCTCCACAGAGTAATAACCACGATCTGTACAAGAGGGATAAAAATATGAAAACATAATCATATCAAATGTAAAGTAAATCACAATCCGATTCATTCACACATAAATACAAAGACGACAGAGCTCCATCTTATTCATCTAATTGACATAGCATACAAAGAAAGGTTTCTATATAAGAGTGAACATCACCCAACATCATAACAAATTTCAAGAAACCTTCGACTGTTTTCACTTTGTTAAAAGTCTTGACTTCAGTAAACATTGGAATAAAACACAACCATTTTTTTTTGGTGAATTTAACAAAAAAAGAAAAGGTACACGTGCACGAGAAATTAGCAATAGAAAGGAGAAGCTTAATCCTGATGGACATGATAATTTTAGATCCTAATCATGCCAAAAGCATCGGCCATCTCAAATTAAAGAAATAGCCCCACACACCTAAAAGATCGGAACCGATTAAGACCGACAGGAACACCATCAAAACCCTCCGATCAAATCAGCTTGTTAGGATCGTTACCGATTGGGACAATCGAAGTCTTAAATCTAAGACGCTCCAAAATTATCGCAGATCCCTACTTTCCAAAAGGAATCCTCAAAAGACACTGACCTACGTAGTCGCCCATGAAGAGGTAATTAGTATCCGGCACGTCGCCACCGATCTTGAACAGCTCGATGAGATCGTGGAACTGACCATGGATATCTCCACACACGGTCACGGGGCACTTCACGGGCTGCACGTTCCACTCCTCCATTAGAATCGCCTTCGCCTGCTCGCAGAGAGCCTTTACCTCCATCTCCGGCAAGAACTTGCATTCCCTCAGGTGCTCGATCTGGCGATCCAGATCCGCGTGCGACGGCATCGCTCCGGCTCACCAGATCTCCGACGAGAACCGATCGGACGGCGTGAATCGTCCGGAGATGCAATCGGATGGCGCCGGGTATGGGGATTCAGACTAATCAAAGCATCCAGGAGGGAGATCGGAAGGGAATTAGGTTTAGGGTTAGGGTCGAAGAGCAGGAGCGGAAACGAGGAGAAAGAGGTGGCCTCATCGCTCGCTCGCAGGAGTTTGTTTTCTTTTTTCTTTTGTCATTTCTTTAATTCTTTTTTTTTTTTTAATTTGCACCATTATGCCGCGGTAGGCGGTAAGTTAAAAAAAGAAGAAGGAGAGTAACCGATCTGGACCGTTGGAAGGTAGATCAATGAATTGGACGGTGATGGGACGGAAAGATTCAGCAAGTGTGATGCTCCGCGCGTGACCGTTGTTTGAGGTCGAACGGAAATCGACAAACAAGAGGCCAAGTCAAATGCTTCAGCTCGGCGACCATGTATCCCAAATCCCAACTGGAATTCTCTACCGCCTTTTAACGACAATTGGGCTCGGCCCATGAATAATACTAATAAATACTATTGGGCTTAGTCCTTGACTAACTTGAAATTATATATATATATATATATATATATATATATATTATCTTCCAATTTTTTCTTTTTTAATAAATAGATTAGTTTTTTTTGTTACGGTGAGTCCGAAAGTTAGATATAGGATAGATTAGTTTTTTTATTTTTATCGTGAGCTCGAAAATTAGATATGGACCTGATAAAAAACTAACCCTCCTTAGATATAAGTATAGAGGCACTTAAGCCTCACCAAACTTTTAGTTGCTTAATTTAGGCTTTAAACCATATCCGTTGTCAAATAATTACTATAAATCAAACGCTACCGAAACTTGCTATAAACGGTAACTACTCCTCTAAATTAACTATTAATTGAATTAAACTAAACTATTAAACTATTAAATAATTTTGTCGTTTAACTATTAATTGAATTAAACTAAACTATTAAACTATTAAATAATTTTGTCGTAATATTATTTGAACTTAGATTATGAAGAACGTACGTACAACTCTAGTCGGTATCTTCCAATTTTTTCTTGGGCGATGTATTATGGAGAATAATTTTATACGCATCGCGGTGAAATTGTCGTCGAAGTTTCTCATTGGTTTATGTTGTTGGGCCATCATGGTGCACCAATCATTCTGCCAGCCCACTCGGAACACGTGAAACGCCACATAGCATGGGATCAGAAGAAGACAATACGATTGGCCATGGGTCATGGGCCCCTCATTAGAGTTTAAATTCAAATTCCAGATGTGTCTACATTTCTCTGAGAGAGGGAAACCGGAATCACATCACAATCCCTTCCAAACTTCAACAGTGACAGTTAAAACATAATGAACATTATGATGCCGTGTTATATAATATGCCCCAAAAGATTATTTTGATTAAATGATCCCAGATTACTGAAGAGGCAAATGTTTCTTCCATGAGTTGGACTTGGATAGCCGGACAAGTTGAGGATAATTATGACTATTTTTTATCCTATGATTAAGATAATAATGGGCTATAATTTGATATGATATGATTTGATTTGGTTACAGAAGACCTATATAGATGATAAATTGTACTAGATTTAAAATTTAATATTTAATAATAATAATAATAATAATAAGCTTACGGAAAAAAAAGAAGAAGAAAAGAAATGTGCTACGAAATAAAATTATCTCTTTACCAGATCAGAAGGCAAAGCATTCGGCGCTGTCCATTCCACGCTGGTCCCGTTTGGTTTGCCTTCGAATCGAAGGCCCCCCTCGATTCCGCTCCTCCGCCTCCCGCCTCCGCTTCTCCTCCATCTCCCACGAGAACAATATCGCAGCGCAAAACGAGACGGTGACCGTAGGCTTATTCTCCTCCGCTTCACCTCGGGTGCTCCGCCTTCCATGTTGGGGAAACCGCTCTCCGGCAAGGGCAACGCCCCCGGTGGTGGCGGCGGCGGCAGCGACCATGGAGATGCCCGTTTCCTCCATGACATCGAAACCCTGAGTAAAGCCCTTTCCCTCGACCCCAAGAACCGCCGCCGCCGGGCCCTTCCCTCCTCTTCCTCCGGCGATCGCGTACTCTCCGCTGGCCGATCTCGCCTCGTCCCTGATCCGAAGCTCAAATCGAAGAAAAGCTCGTCTTCATCGTCTTCCTCGTCATCCTTTTGGAAGTCTCTCAAGTCCCTCTCCCACATCGGTCAACGCCGCCACGACTGCCTCTTCTCCCTCCACGTCCACTCCATCGAGGGCCTCCCCCCCGCACTCGCCAGCGCCGCCTTGACCGTCCACTGGCGGCGCTCCGCCGACCCCGCCGCCGCCGCATCGGCCACCTGTGCCGTCCACGCCTTCCACGGCGTTGTTAAGTTCGATGAGACCCTCACCTACCGCTCCTCCGTCTACACCCGCGGCGGCGGGTCCCACCAGACCGGTGGCGCTGTCAAGTACGAGCCCAGGCAGTTCACGATCTACGCCACGGTAGCCAGCTCCCCTACCCTCGACCTCGGGAAGCATCACGTGGACCTCTCCCGGCTTCTGCCGCTCTCCATCGCTGATCTCGAGGCAGACGGGGATGAGCAGGAAATCGGGAAGTGGAGCACCAGCTTCCGGCTCTCCGGGAAGGCAAGGGGCGCGAAGCTCAGTGTAAGCTTCGGGTTCTCCTTGGTGAAGGAGAAGAAGATTTCCGAGATTTTGAACGTTAAGCCGGCCGGACGGGTGGATAGACAGGGATCTTTGTCGCGAATTCTCGATCGCACTCGCTCCGTGGAGGATGTGAAGGTGCTTCATGAAGTCTTGCCAAGCTCGAAATCAGATGCTTCCGTTTTGGCGAACATAGACAGGAAATCAGAGTGTGATGATAAGGAAGATGACTCGAAGGCTGAATTGAAAGCTTGCAAATCGCAGGAACAGGTTGAAGCAAATGTGGAGTCCCCTGAATCAAAGCACTGCACATCGTCGGTGCCTGTCAAAGGTGGAAATTTAGAGAATGATTGTGCCGAAGCAGAATTTAGCGTCATTGAGCAGGGAATTGAGATTGCATCGAAGGATCAAGAAGAGGTCAACCCTGGAACGGTGGATAATGTGGTTGTTAACAAGGAGGAAGTTGGCGTCAAGATTGATGAGCCAGTGAAAGAGGATTCTTGTGCTGACCCTGAGTTGGAAAAGAGAAGCTTGTTAGCTGCAGAACCAGTGATTGAGGATTTAGATTCTGTGTTTCATAGCCTATCTGTTCTTGAACCAGAGGAGTTTGAGTCTCCAAAGATTGAAGATAATCTGTCTAAGTTTGTGAGTTATGCTGATACCAAATCTAGTTATAAGTCTGCAAGTTCGAAGAGCAAGTCTTGTAGCTTGGATGCCGAGAATGTTGCCAGTGAATTCTTGAACATGCTTGGTATAGAGCATAGCCCATTTGGCGTAAGCTCTGAAAGTGATCCAGAGTCACCTAGGGAGCGGTTATGGAAACAATTCGAGAAGGAATCTTTAGCCTCTGGTAGTGGTATCTTTGGTCTGGACTATGGAGGCGAAATGGAAGAACCTAATTTTGGGGACTTTGCAGAGGATTTTGATCTCTCATCGATTGTTCATGAAGTTGAGGCGGAGCTTCAGAAAGAAAGTCAGGAATTGAACAGCATGACAAGGGCTAAATTGCTGGAAGATGCAGAGACGGAAGCTCTGATGCGTGAATGGGGTCTAAATGAGAAGGCCTTCCAATGCTCCCCACCTGGGAGCAGGAGTGGATTTGGTAGTCCAATTAATCTTCCACCTGAGGAACCACTGGAGTTGCCCCCTCTTGGTGAGGGCTTGGGTCCATTTGTTCAGACAAAGGATGGGGGATTCCTGCGGTCGATGAATCCATCTCTCTTTAGGAACACAAAGAACGACGGAAGTTTGGTCATGCAGGTTTCTAGTCCCATTGTAGTTCCTGCAGAAATGGGTTCTGGGATCATGGATATATTGCAGCGTTTGGCTTCAGTTGGAATTGAAAAGCTATCAATGCAAGCAAGCAAACTTATGCCCTTGGAAGAGATCACTGGGAAAACAGTGCAGCAGATAGCCTGGGATGCTGCACCAGCTCTGGAGTCATGTGAGAGGTCTGAGAATTTTCTTCTCTAGTTCCCTTTATTAAATTTTACTATATTCCTCTCTGAAATTCACTTCCTATTTTCTTTTGTTAAAATTTCTCTTCTTTCATTTATGCAGGCTGGACTTATTGCAACATCATATTTCGGACACACTAGCGGAGTTTAATCACAATGGTTCTGGTAAGAGGAGGAAAGGTAAAGGTTTGGATTTAGCTTCTTCAAGTGGTAGGGAGCCTGCATCAGAGTATGTCTCACTAGATGATCTTGCTCCATTAGCTATGGACAAGATTGAAGCCCTTTCCATTGAGGGGCTGAGAATACAATCTGGTATGTCCAATGAAGAGGCACCTTCGAACATCACTGCTCAATCCATTGGGGAAATCTCAGCTCTGGAAGGCAAAGGGGCCAAGAATAACTGGTCTCTAGGTTTAGAGGGAACTGCAGGGTTGCAGCTCTTGGATGTTAAAGACAATGGAGATGATGTTGATGGGTTGATGGGCTTGTCTATAACTCTGGATGAGTGGATGAGGCTTGATTCTGGAATAGTCGATGAAGAAGATCAGTTCAGTGATCGAACTTCAAAGATTCTTGCAGCCCATCATGCTAATTCTATGGACTTAAACAGTGAGAGTTGGAAGGGAGAGAAAAGGGGAGGTAAGAAGTCTGGTAGAAGGTGGGGTATGTTGGGTAATAACTTTACAGTTGCTCTAATGGTCCAGCTACGAGATCCTCTACGCAACTATGAGCCAGTTGGAACACCAATGCTTTCTCTAATTCAAGTAGAGCGTGTTTTCATTCCCCCTAAACCCAAGATATATGGTACTGTTTCAGAAAAAGGAAACAGTGAACAAAATGAAGAGTCTGAGACTGAAACTAAGCCATTGGTAAAGGAAGAGAAGAATGAGGAAGAAGATGCAATTCCTCAGTTTAAAATTACAGAAGTGCATGTTGCTGGTTTAAAGAGTGAACCTGGCAAGAAAAAGCTCTGGGGTAATCCTGTGCAGCAACAATCTGGTTCTAGGTGGTTGCTTGCTAGTGGAATGGGTAAAAGTAATAAACATCCTTTTATGAAATCAAAAGCAGTCACGAAATCTTCTCAAGCAACGACAACAACAACAGTGCAGCCAGGAGAGACTCTGTGGAGCATCTCATCGCGTGTTCATGGCACAGGCTCCAAATGGAAAGACCTAGCAGCTCTCAACCCTCATATACGGAATCCAAATGTCATTTTCCCAAATGAAACTATTAGGTTGCGTTGAGGCGGTTTGAGTATATAATCTAGCATTGTGATATATACTTCACTCTGGTGAAAAGTTTGGATTCAGAAACATAGAATATATCAAAATGAGTTGTGGAGCTCATCATAGTTACTATGGTGGGGGAAATTTCTTTCATTGTAAGGAGAAGGTGAATGGAACTCATAGTGTGGTTTTTTTTCCTTTATTACTTCGACTGCTTCTCTAAGATCTCAAATTAAAAGTAGTTGGTGGATGTTTTTGTCTTTATAGAAAAGAAGTGTGTATTTTTCTCTGCATTTTGGGCTGTCTCAAGTATAATAGTCCATTTCTGTACTTCCAGTATTTTTTTTTTTGGAACCCTGTATACTTATTTTTACTCAGATGTGGAAGTTCTGCTGTGGAAAAATAGTTTTCTCCAGCTGCCCTATAAGTGGATTCTTTCATCTCACCATTTTCTATGGTAGGGACTACCCTCTGTGTTTATCAAGAACATCAGAAACTGATTGTTGTAACTGTTGCTGTTCACTTGTTCTAGTTATTTCTTGTTGATGACACTTGAGGATTTTGCTAGAACAGGAATGATCTAGTTTGGTGCTCTTGATCAGTTTGGTTTTCTGATTAATGTTGGGGGGAGCCCATTTGCCACATTGGGCGTGAATCCTGATGCTCCATAACTTGTATCATGTTTGTGCATTCCTTAGTTCCAAGGCAGCTCCATCTGTAGTGATAAACAAGGCAGCTCCATCTGTAGTGATAATTGCTCTCTCTTGCTAATTTCTGTTTGTTTTTTTCTGCACATTTAAAGCGGTTCTAGTTTGTAACAACTAATAAAGACAGAAGTCTTCATCTTCGGCCATGGATCTATTCAAACATTAGGAAAGGAATCATTTGGGAAAAAATTTAATAATAATGCTGATTGTCAGATGTGATAGCAGAAAAATTTTAGGAAAAGAGAAACCAGAATAGCAATAGGATCAATACTATAACAGCTGCAGATTCAACACGATAGCGATATTTACAACTCGTTTTTAACAGGTACATATATGGTAGAAGCTAGTGACACACAAATGTTTGACTTGATAATCTCTCCTGGTAGATCTATTTACACCGGTCTATTACAGCAAACATACTCGAAATCAATGCTTTGATCAAACATTGATGATATTGAAGGAGAACTTTGATAGCAGATGCGGAATTCCAGATATAATTGGACCATATACCTACAAAGTGTAATAGCTAAATGAATTAGCATGATCAGCCATGAATCTGGTAGCAAAAGAGTTAGTAGCTTTTATCAACATTTTACACCTCTGCATTGTCATGAATCTGGCACAAGGGCACAGCAAGCATCTTCAAGTTTTTTGGCACAACAAATTGCCTGGACATTGGCAGCCTAACCAAGAAAAGTTTTACGCATTCCTGAAAAGAAAAGAAAAAAAGAAGAAAAATTAAAAACTTGAATTACAAATATTAATTACTAAGAAAGATATTTGCTGATATGCCGATGTACCTTTGGTCTGCGCGTATTAGGTGGCAGATATGGAAATGGTAATGTTTCAAACTCCGACTTCCACCACATTCCGATGCACTGCCCTATCTAAATATCATGAAAGAAATATCCCCAAGTGATTTTAACATACTGGCAGTGAGAAAAAGCTAAAATTCTGTTGAACTTACACACAAATGCTACACATGTTCATAGCAGTTGGAATTTCCATTGGATTGAAGATAGATATGGACACTCTTCCTAAAGTATATCTCAAGCCTACCTGCCAGTCATCATGGACTCCATTGTCATCAAGGGATAGCTTTCTTGAAAGCTTGCGTCTCAATCCATCAATATCTAAAAAGAATTCCACATTGATCTTTCCTTAGTTTGAAATGCCCATAATTCAAATATGGCTTCTTCATTTTTCACTTTTATCAGCGCAGGAAATCCTTAATAGCTTTTCAATCTCACAGGCTTGGTTATTAATCTTAAATACATTCAATGTACTAGATGCAAATATAAGTAAGACAAATATCAATTTTAATAGATAAACAAAATATGAAGAAGTACAGAAGATCAGACTGGGTTTGATGGAGAAATAAGCTGAACAAGTTACGATAATTGCTTGACCTATTGAAAGCCTTCAGGGTGCTTTAGACCTAATGAAGATATCGACACAATGTTCTGATTATGGACAAGATATACAATTGGAAACACAGATTAAAGGATCAAGGCCACTTGCTAGTGTGTTATTCGATCAAATCATCGCATAGGTTATTGCAAAACATTGTTATATGACATGAAATATCCTGAAATTCTAGCATTCCTGAATCTAAAGTCTAACTTTAAACAATAGTCTACTCAGGATTCTTAGATAAAGCAGTCGCAAACACCTCATTAGAAGTTGAGATAACATGTTACTTCCTTCTAATCATATTATGTTATATAACAAAAAAAAAAAAAATCATCACAAACCTCGTTCACCAGGTCTTAAACGGCCTCCTGGGAGCTTAAAGTACGAGTTCTTTACTTGCAACAATAGCACATGTGGTTGCTGAAACAATTCAACCTGTTTCAAGAAACTATTATATTTATATCTGGCATCCCATAATTCAGCCATATCGAGACTTCAATAGAACATGTTTCATAAAATTTGAATAGCATTAGTCTGGTAACCACAGAAAGGAATTACAAACATTAAGAAAGAGATGCTTTAAAGGTATATTCTAAAAGGCTGCAATGAATATCAAATCATGAAGAAAACATAAAATTGAGAACCAACAAGATGCACATGTAGGTGGTAAAACGATGATATCTAAAGATTAATAATGTGGAGGTAGTTTTGACCGTATCCCGCTACTAATAGTATCACATTTCTATTTCATCAGAAAATACAAACTCATGACTATAGTAATCAGAATTTTCTTCTAAAAGAATCATATGTTATAGCACTCTTGAGATCCCTATCAGATTCATCACTGGTGTTTGATCTTAACAACAATCATTTCAGGATTAATCAAACTAAATCCTTAAACTTCAAAACTTCTAAAAGCTTCAGTTACATAGATCATGCCATTTGCACCTATTACTTCCCCAATACAAAACTGTGCAACCTCTAGCATGATGTACTCTTGATATTTGAAAAAAGACACAGATGAACACTTAAAAACGCTACCCACCACCATCAAACCGAGTAAAATAATCAATGGTAAAACCTAATTAAGCAAAGTCACGGAGACCTCTATTTAAGGGACCAATTTCGAAAAGTATATCATTTCCTTACGAATTACCCAAATTATGATCTTACATGAGAAAGAAATATGAAAAAAAAACGTAACCTTTACTATAAAGAGAAGAGCACATGAGTGCAGAATAAAAGAACAACGAAGAGAAGAACGAACCAGGAGAACGCCCTCGACGCAAGTCCTCAACCCATGTGCCGCAAAGCTGGTCAACCCAGCCGACGAGCCAGAAAATCAAAATACGCAATGTAAATGTTTGAAGAAATGCCCCAAAGAAAAGATCAAAGATCAAAAGAGAGAGCAAGAGAGCGGCACACAACAGAGAAGATGGTATACTTGGATTTGAAGCGCTGAATTCTTTCCGCCAACGTCTCATCCTTGTCCGGGACCGCATCTTTGGAGCCGAAGTAGTAGCAACTAAGTGGGTATATGTCGACCACGCTGGATTCATCGTTCTCGATCTCCATCTCACTCAGAATTATTACTACCAACAGCAGCAGCAAGCAGCAGAGTTTGGGATTAGGAAGAGGGATTGTTTTTGATAATTTCTTCTTCCCTGTGAGTCGGCGGATATGTGATGGCGTGGCGAATTCTAAAAAAAAGAAAAGAAAAGCTAAATTATATATTTATCCAATTTCTGCAGAAAGAATAACCGAATCTTATTAGCTTTGTGATAGGATATGGTATACGAACAAAAAAGGGGTAAGCAAATAACAACCGTCTACAATCATCGATGATGGAAGATATGGACTATAGTGAAGCATGCACACCATTAATAATATTGATCAGGAGCTGAGAGTCTATCTCGATCAATCCGTAAGTGAGCGAATACAAACCAAAGCCTCATGAAGTCCCACAACTTGAGCGACAATCGAGGAAGAATAATCTCCGCAATACTATCTGCTATAATCAAGGAGCCTAGTGGAGAGCGTAAGATGAAGCCCGCCCTACTAGACTCATTGGGACCTGAATATGAACAGTTAGTGTTAAGTTTGAGGAAGCTTGATGGGTGGGCTCCTAATAAAATTTTAAAAAAAAAAAACGGAGGCTAGAGGGGGTTTGTTAGCTTCAGTGGTGCTAATTGCTCAAAATACTCATAGGCTAATAACATGCTTCTCTCCCGTATGATCTTCAGCTTTTTTTTCTTTCTTTCCTTCTTTTGCAGAGTTAAAAGGGAAGGTTATTTAGATAGTTCCATATTTTCCACAGTAAATCAAAAATTACCGTAAGAACAAGATTTTGATTTTGGGCTGACAGCAAAGCTTTCTCAGTGAGCTAAGACTCCTCAACCCAATTAGGATTTAGTTGCCTAATAGGCTAGAGGTCATCGAGAGCACTCCGTAAGGTCTGAGCGAATGAGCACGTGAAAAACAAATATAGCTGAACTCGATCTCTCTCCCACATATGGGGCAATCCTTATTGGAACTCAATCCCATTCGACTCAACATGAGTCTAGTTGGGAGTATGTTCCAACAGAATTTCTAGAGAAATTTTTTAATTTTCATGAGAACACTCTGGCTTTCAAAGAGCCTTCCAACCCTTCCATGGTGGCAGAGGGGGTTACTCTATGCACATGATAATAAGCCGATTTGGCTGTAGCTTGGCCCAGGGGCTTTTTTTTTTTTTTTTTCAAATATGCTATTTAGAATATTTAATTAGTAGAAAAGGATAAAAAAAAAGAAGAAGAAGAATATTGTAGTCAAGTATACCGCCTATAGTAAATTCCTGCATCCGGGATGCAGGCGATCCCCTTCGCCCCCAAATCAACGAATTAGAAGGTTAGGAAAACGTCGTTCTCTTCTCCAAAGAAAGAACGCATCCGCACCCAGAAAGCTCTCTTCCTCCTCTGCTGCCATCCTTGAACGCACGTTTCCTCTCTACTGCATAAAATATCTCCCGAGATTTCTAAATCCATCTATAATATCTCGTGGGTAAGTTTTTCCGACCAATCTTTGGGTTTAGGCTGCGAATTTTGCGGATTTTGGAAGCTTAATTTGATTTATTCGGTAAGAAAAGTAGCCCAATTTTAAATCCATATTTATAAGGTGTTATTGCATATTGTGTAGTCAAATTATTGTTGGTTTTTTTTTTCCTGAATTGATATGATGTAGTCTTTCGCAGTGTAATTGTTGTTTTTCCTGGCCTAGTTGTATTGAATCATGGTAATTTGATGATCAATGACCAAATTGAGTTTGATTTTATTTTGGTACCTGGTTTTTAACTTTTTTTTTTTATTCGTCATTCAGAAAAAGAATAGGTGTACCTGGATGTAATGGTTATTCCTGCAATGTTGTCTCCAATGTCAAGTGACCTTCATATTTTGTATCTGAGAGTATATGATGTGAGAAGATATCTTCATCTAGTTAAACCCTGATTTATTGCAAATTAGAGTGTGTTGCTTTTGAAGAATAAATTTGGCAGGAAAATGATGCATTAGAAGATAAATCAAGTGACCTTGGTAAGCTGTGATGGATAATATCTTGCTTCATACTATCTGTTATGTGAAGATTTTTATGGCTTCCTTTATAAGGGTATTACATGCATTAAGTCTGGAGAATAGCTTATGGTTGATCCTCTACTGAAGCCACTGACAATGGCCATGTTGTATAGTCAGATTTCTGGAGGCTGCTGGTGGATCAAGGACTTCAATATAATCAGCTATACTATACATGGAGCAAGGTAGCTTCTTTTTTCTCATCTTTATTTTCCTTTCTTTCTCTTAACTGTTGTAACTATAATTGCAAACTTTTTAACTTTATTTGCCTATTATTTTTCATTTTTAACATGCGTAAGTTGGCTGTTGCACCTTACTTGATGATCTGACTTTGGATATTACTTTTGAATGTAACTTCAAGCATCAGATATTGGTTCTCAACCTTCAAATCTTGGTTTATGTAGGACATAGTAACCTTCTCATTTTGACTCAAATCAGAGACAGACAGCTATAATTGTTCTTATAAGTAAACTCAAAGATTGTTTAAGAATTTGAGAAAGAGTGGTTCTTCTTTTAGTCATTACCTGTCTTATCATAAACTATCATTTAAAAGAGCTAAGTTAAAGAAACATGTGGAATGAGTAGAGGAGATTTTGGCTTTGTGGATGGTGGAAAATCTTTGATGAGTGCAATGCCCATGATCATTTTATGAATTCAGTTCGCCAGATTTTTCATGAATGGCTCACTGATTTTCATACTAGAACCTGTCAAGCAACTGAGGAGTTGACTCCTAATATATATCCTCCCATTAAACCTATCTACCAAAACAAACCAAGTTTAGACAAGAAGGATATTCCTGTAATGCAGTCACAGCTCGAATGTATTCTGCTTTTTTCAAAAGAGTGAGGGACCTCTTCTTCCACTCCTCGTGGAATAAAATTTCATCCGTTTCTTTAATGGATCTTTTCTCTGATAGATGCTCATGATTAGATGCGACAGCATTTTCTTTTCCCTTTCTTTGTTTCTTCAAAGAGACCAAAACCGCTTTGATTTCATCTGGGAAATCCTATGGTGTCTCTCAATAAATGTTTGCATGTAAATTGTCTGTCTTACATGCCTCGACACATTCAGGGAACTCTCTTGGGGTTAAGGGTGGTAACGGAAGGTATACGCTGTTAAGAGATGATGCCGCGGTGAGTCACGGGATGTATGACAAGCGCCTCCCTTGTTTTGGTTGTGGAGTAGGATGGTTTTGGTGAGTATGCCACTGCTCCTTTTTCTTCCCTCTCCCCTTTTGCACTGTAATATGCTAATGTCATTTTTTTTTCCAGTTTCCTTGTAGGATTTTTGTGCCCTTTGTTTTGGTTTTATGCTACAGTTTTGTACTTCTGCAATTACTATCGCAAGGATCCTAGAGAACGGGCTGGTCTTGCAGCATCTGCAATAGCAGTAAATCATAACAACTTCTGATGCACTTCTTAATTGGTATACCTTTCCATGAAGTTAAAGTAATCTTAATTTTCCTTTTCTTTTTTTTGCAGGCGTTGACATGTGCAGTTGCTGCCTTCATTATAATGATTGCCCTCTTGGTTTAGTTCGAGATAAAGTCTCATCAAAGGCAAAGTCTGATGCCGGATTCAAATACTTACAGAACCCATAGTCAATTATCAGTAGAAGTATATGCTGTGTTCCTTTGATATATTGCAAGTTTTCTTTTTAAAACTATCACCAATCAGTTCATAATGGTTGGTACTTTCTTGTGTAACAATCTGTTCATAATGGTTACGAGTATAAGCATCTGTTCATGCTTTACGGAGTTTACTTATATTGCAGTCGTTGGTATGTCTCATCTTCCTGGCTTGGCTGCATCCGTGGTTACAATAGAAATGCAGGAAGCGTCACAGAAAGGACAGTTTGAGATCTACACATCCAATTCGATGTGAAAAGGATAAAATTATATTTTCATTCAAAACTGCAAATAGGATTGTATCCAAACAAATGCAAGCGCCACTATTGAGACGATGGCAAGGGAAAATGACATTAATAGCCGCTTGCTGTTCTTTACCACATTCCATACACAAAAACAAAGAAGAGGAAAAAAAATGCTCTCCTCTTCTACCAATCCTCGAGATTTTCTCAGGCACGACGCCTCCTGCTGGATTATATCGCCTCCTGCAAGCCAAAAAAGAAAAAAAAAAAAACGCCCCCTCAATAAAATAATTCGCTTAAGCTCGAGTGCATGGAGCAGCATATAGTCCTTTTATAATATTATAATAATCTCAGTTAGCTTTCTAAGCTGATTCGGATTAAGTAGAGAACCGTAAGAAAACAAGAAAACTTTCCAATGTGAAGCTAGCAAGTTTAATTGAGATATTACTATGATTCAAAACAATAAATTTGATGAATGACTGCATGGAGTAAAAATCCAACATTTGTCGAGCGTCTCAGGTGCTACAGATATCAGGATTCTTCACCCTTGGCCACCAACGTAATGCGCTTGTTATCAATAGCAAACTGAGAACTCGAATTTATCTGCAACAAGTAGTTAATCAACTTCTAACAATTAACAAGGAAAGAAAATACTACATGAATGTCCTTTGATTACCAATACCTTGTCCATCAACTTGGCAAGAAGCTGATCTTCATTTTCAATTACACCAGAATCCTTTAGTGCCTTGATAACAAGTTTCTGCAACTTTTTTAACTTCATAACTCTATCTGGATTCTGCCAATAACAATAATTGAACAAATAACCATCTAGAAATAATTAAAATGCAGTAGATGTAACTACTCTATAGCATAGAGCCTATGATTCTTAAAATGTAGTTCTTCTACAAAGCATGCTTACCGATTTCAAGGGTCGAACTGATAACTTTCTTCCATCTAGATTAAATTAAAATGCAGTAGATGTAACTACTCTATAGTATAGAGCCTAGATTCTTAAAATGAAGTTCTTCTACAGAGCATGCTTACCGACTTCAAGGTCGAACTGATAACTTTCTTCCACTTGATTTTCTGCTTCGAAGCTTCCTTACCATCAGGATCTACATTTCCTAAATCTTCACAACCTACAAGCTTCTTTTTCTTCGGTTTACACTGTGGTCCTTCTGGTTTTCCTGCTTGTATCACTTCCCCATTCACTATTTCAGACGTATAAGTTTCCTGCATATTTCTCTGGAGCTCCTTAACAGGTGCATTATCTTCTCTCTTTCTTTTTGTCAAACTGTCTTTTTTAGCAGTGTCATTTGTTGTATCTCTCTCATCAGATTCAGCACCTTTCTTAAAACCATTTGCTTCAACTGATTCAGGCATTGGGACATCACCAGATATTCCTTTCTCACTTGTAGTTACTTCTCCCACATTAGATTGTTTCTGAGCAGCATGGAAAGCCCGTGCTTTTGCTCTGTGCTTCTTACCATCAGCATGAAGCAGCAAAGTTTGCTTGCTAGTAGTGTTTGTATTACAAAGACTGTAAGGACAAATTAAACAGCAGAAAAAATTGGTTAGGGAGGAACCTTTGGCATAAAGGATCTAAATAAGAACAGATATAGAAATATACAGTAAATTGACAGGTAGGAAGACTATATGACCACAAGAGATTTACAAAGTCAAGGATGTTATAATATGTCGAAGAACACTTCTTTTCCCTGATTCAAGGCTAACAAAGTTACAATTGACAGCGACAATCCAAACTATGACGATGAAGGCACTTGAACATATTAACTCTTTATCAAAATCAGCATAATTGATCATCTAATCTCTTTATCTTCATCATAAATAATTGTAAGAGATAATATCCATCTTACCTACAGAACCAGGGAGGATGTGAAGATAAACCGACATATACATCGACATCTGCATTATGTTTAGGCTTATCAGGCTTAGCTTGTGCAGTACTTGGAGCTCTACCTTGACCCTTGGGACCATATTTTTCCTGAATATACACAATGTAATAGAACAACTGAGATAGAAAAGGCAACAAACACTGCAGAAGAAGATAATGTACAAAAGGGAAAAATGAAAAGAAAGAAGAAAGCATCCTGAATTCCAGATTCATTCCAAAACACTTCAAAAGTACATCAGATAAGAGGAATACTGCAGACTCAAAAGATACACAAGATAGTGAAGAATACACCATAAGTTCCCGACTCTCTCTAGTCCAATCACTGGAAACACGACAAATAATTTGCAAGCAGCTTCATTAACAGCCATACTACAGAACATTGAAATGTATGGAAGCTGACGCAAGACCTAACAAGAGAGGATGTGGTGACTCTAGAAGACTGATGCTGCTGTCATTGTGCCGTCTCTATGTTCAGTATAGAAAACCTATTTTGGCTGTTGCTATATGAATTGTTTGGGCGTGTGCTCTGTTGTTAGTAGTTGATATTATGTTACTGTTTGATAGATCCTTTGGTTATCTTGTTATGGTGGTGAACTGATGTTGGACATTAGGGTGTTTGTTTTTGTTAGAAGTCGGTAGCAGGGCCTGATGGATAGTCCATTTTTTGTAACAGGTTTTCTTGTTTCAGATTTTGTGGTGTATCTAGGCGGCTGATCACCACTAATTAAGTTTCAATAAAACAGGGGCTGTTGCCTGATTTGTCAAAAAAAAAAAATATATGTACAATTTTGATTAACTTTGACAGTGTCTGTATATAGATATAAAAGTACATTTCAAAATCAAAGAAAGATGAGACAAGATTGTAAATGTAATTTGCCCTCCAATCACAACTCATTGTGCAGAAACACACTCCAAAATACGAACCTACAACCTCACCTAGAGGATTAGGTTCCATAAATCCATTTCCAATCATCGGGTAAGACCCGCCAAATTCTCTAATACCTGCGCCAACTGGCCAATGATCTCCAAGGAGACAGCTTTCTTAGCTTTCTCTCTACAACTACTAGATATGAACCAAAACAAAGTCAATCACTAGTTAACGCAACTCAGAACAAAGAAGCCAAAATGAACGAGTTACTCGTACGTATTCACATCCCGCAAAATTGAGGTGGAATAGATTAAAGATATAGAAATAGAGAAGAGGATATGATCACTAACCGCTTCCGAGATGCACTGCGTGTGGCTCTGGACGCTCTCTTGATTGAACATCTCCCCGCAGTCGATGCATGAGAGCTGTAGAAGAAGAATAGAATGAGGATTAGTTTCCAAACAGAGGAATCGAGATCAGGATTGGCCAACAGTATTTGAACTCAAAAGGAGAGACCTTGTAAGCGGAGCAGACTCGGAAATGGTTGGGGAGCTTAGGCTTCCTTAAGTTCTCGCCACAGTCTTCGCACTGGAACCACACCATTCTCTCTCTCTCTCTCTCTCTCTCTCTCTCTCTCTCTCTCCAGGAGACGAGTGAAGCGGCGGTGATTGGGAGAAAGTTTAGGGTTTTGAAACGAAAGAGACGACTTGGGACTCAGGCTTAAGTCGGAGTTCAGGTGTTCTCGCGTAAGAAGCTTCTGGATTTGTAACTCCAAATTGGTCTCCAATTTTTTTTATAAATAAATTAAAAAGATTAACAATGAATTATTATTATTTTTTTAATCAAGATACACCATTCTCATAAAATCCAGACAGGTACCCGAGATTGGATTATTAACACTTGTTTTTGTGCATTTTTAAGATAAAATTAACTCAGTAGCTTGTTGGGGCTTTTACAATTTAATTATATACACTCCATTAAAATAGAAAAATATATATTTATTTAACTTTATATGTTAAATTGAAAAACTAAATATAATTAAATTGCAAACCCTCAGTTACATGCTCATACTTCTCTTTTGAATTCATTTTAACACCTAGAGAAAACATAAAGGCTGCAGAAATGAAATGCCATAATATTTTCTTGATTCTAAACTTTAAGAAGAAGCTACCACAGAAATAAAAGGAGTATTGAAGATGGCATTACATTAATTCTTCCCTCCAGTTCTGCAAAGTACAAGCTGAAATATACAATTTCAGTACATGACCCCAATGAAATTATAAGATTATGGCCTACTGCAATAGAAACATAAGCCCTAGTATGAACTAGAATGTATAGTATAAACTTAGTAGAACCCTTCTAAGACTCTTAAGACTCAAATGACGAGAAGGGAAAAAACAAAGAAAAAAAAGATGAAGGTATAAAACTACTATTAAATTTGAGTCCATACATTATATGGCTTTCCTAAACCAGATAATAATCAAATGAAGTCCAAACCGCCCAGTTAGGATTTGGTCTTGAACTTTCTTTGCGCTTTCAGGTCAACCACAATGACGGTGATATTGTCCTTGCTACCCTTCTGGATAGCAAGCTTTGACAGGTATTCTGCAGCTGCTTGAGCAGCAGGATCAGTGAATTCACCTCTTTGGGTGGAGGAAGATGTAATGCCATTCTTTTTGTGCCATAGTAGGATCCGTTTGCGGGCCGCATCACAGACCTCTTCATTCGACATGACATCCCACAGGCCGTCGCTTGCTAGAATTAGGCATTCATCTTCTTTCGCACGAGAAACTATTGTTACTTCTGGTACTGGGATAATCCATGGTTTTAAGTACTTGTCCCCTGCAAGTAAATCACTTAGAATAAAGCTGCATATCTATAGGGTAAGAATCAATATATATATATATATATATTGGGAAAAAAAAAGAAGAAACAACAAAATATATGCTTCTTACCCATAGAAGTTTCAGATATAACTATATAAGCCAGTAGCATCTTTCATACATATACATGGCATGTTAGAACTTAAAAGTACAAGTGTTCTAAGTAGAATTTTGATAATTAGAAGTTCAGCAGATAATTATGATAATGTTGTATCACATATAACATAACAACCTGATGCAAATATTAACAAATAAATTATCTACATGAATGCTAACAATAAAATCAGACAATATAATCATTACAATAGGAGTTTGGCAGCCAGACACCACCTCTTTTCTGTAACATTTTATTGTGCATGCGTCCTAGCACAATATGAAATTTGTTGATTCAATTTCAAATCTAGTTAATATAGCTAATCGAAGCATAAATATCCAGGTAACTGACCAAGAAAATAATCTTGAATTACTGAAGACGATACCCTTAGTAGTCCCCCTAATGTGATGCAACTGACAGAGTAAACAGATGCAAGCAAATTTGAAAGCGGCGCAGTCTCAGCGATTCGGGAATGAGTTTTACTGATAGAACTATCTCTATAGATATATCAAATATCAGTCTATGTATAGATCAGTACCCGATCATTCTTTTGTTCCAGGAATAACTTTCCAATCCTCTTGCAATCTGGCACTAAATGTATAGCGAAGAGCTGAGCAGATGTGGAAGAATATCGAAGTAGAAATCACGGCTTGCACAAAAACACCATCCTAGAATTTCATGACATGGAGGGCAGAGAACAAACAGAGTGAGGTTGGGAATCATTAGGAACACATAAGCTAGTTCCAAAGAAATGATTACCACTGCATCAAGGCAAATTTGGATCCAATCTTGTTGAGTGTTGACATGTTGCTGAAAGACGAGGAAGACAATACCTATATTGTAGGCTAAATTGAGATACTAGCCTACATATACTTCTTCATTTAACTGTTATTAACAAGTTGAAGATGGACCAGCTTCAACTAATAAAAGACCAAAGGGACAAGCTTCCTATGCAACGCGATTCCCTTCATTTCCCAGATACAAGAACACATTAGAGCTTAAGAAGTGCAATAGGTCACTCATATATGAAATTACATCTTTAATGTCTCAGCTCATGAACCAACAGCTTCTCTGCATGACAACGTCATCAACTAAACCATTTGTCAAAATGTTAGCGAGGACTTCTTTTGCAAAACCTGAACCTAAACCTGAGAAAGGAGGTTAAGTAGCTTGAAAGCTTAGCATAAATCGTTTGTCTACCATTCACATTATCTTTAAAAAAATAACTGATTACTTCAATTTATGATGGTTGATTCAAATCTGATGCAGACTCGAAGGAAAAGAATGGGTGAAACAGAGATGTGGAAGAGCCTGCAAAGTAGATAGTTGTAAACAAAGGAAGAAATTCCTGATGGCCTAAAGGATCTCCCTGTGCCATTAAGGTGCTGATGTTGACCCACACTATAAGTTTGGCTCAAATTCACTAATGATAATAAATCCTACTCCTAATAGGATTTGTGTTATTGAATCCCAATACCAGGTTTGCTATCCAATTGAAAAGTGGACATATGAAGTACAGTAGACCTCAGAAAAATGAAAGGCTCACAACATTTAATTGCAGAAATACTAAATACTCAAAAGGGATATCTGCTGTTTTATTGACAAAAAGATTGTATCATGAATCGTTATAATTACTTAATTAGTAGATCAAGTTTATGAGTTCTGGTAATAGTGCAGTGTTTATACAAGCACCTTAAGCGCACCGCTGCACTAGTAAAGATTATGGTCCAAATTTCAGGAAACTAGAAGGGTAAATGTACTATGTTGTTGAGTTGGAAAAAGTACTTCTCAGGAAAGATTTCAGACTTGTAGATCAAAATAACAGCCTAACAACCATGAGACACCAGTAGCAAGACAAGACTGTCTAGGTACACTTGTCGGTGAAACTATGGTAGAGCACATCAGGAAGCATAAGAGGCCTGATTCTTCGCAGGTAAAGAACAGACTGGGAGAACATCCATATGCAAGAGATTGGTCAGTAGGAAATGTACATGGCTTAGAACACATACAACTTCCCTCAGATCTATAGTATCTAATTCGAAAAAATTAAAGTTCCTTCAGAGTTCAAACAAAACTAGCAGGCAGATATTGCCGATGGAATCTTAAATCACACAAGCTCTTCCCTTTTCATTGAGGATGTTTTCTATATCATGTTACTGTATCAATTCAGTTCAAACTATAAACTAATGATTCTGAAAGGGGTATTTTAGTATCATATTGCATTGTTAACTGGTTGGATTTGGAAGACATTCTTAAGACAGAAATTAGGTGGAAATTACCACATAATACGGCACCAACGAATTTCCTTGAAATTTTGCTGGATTCATATATGGAAAACTCCAGTGAATGAACATAGTCTGCTTTTCAAGAATTCAACATACCCAATGCAAATCCTGAACATAAATGCAAATGATGATATACTCTGCTTTCCTTACAAGGGACCTATCACAACCAGCATCTACTATCGCTAGTACTTTGTTTGAATTTCTTCAGAGTTTTATATGTAGATCTACACTTCAGGAAATAGCAGAAGACCTGAAATGTTAAATGGAGCTATTCAAGAAGGTGACTTCATACACATTAGCTGCCTGTGGGTAGTATCTATTTCTTTTCTTTTTTTTAAAAAAAAATATGTAGAACGTGGAAGCAATATGAGACAAGACCAAATGCAAATAAAAGAAATATGCATACCAATTGCACGTGACATAGCAAGAACACCAAATACACGGTATCCATTCCATTGTATGACCTTGCCACCTTCAGCTTCAATCCTTGAATATTCATCCTCCCTATTTGGCTGAAGCAAAACAAGAGAAATTGATTAACAATTTCCTATTTCTTCACCTATAAGATGCTACTATTATTAGAAATGCAGGCAGCCTTACTTTATGATCTACAGATAGAGGAACTGGTTGTTTGCCACGACAAAGTACTGCCCGTGAATCTCCACAGTTTGCAATTATGATGTGTGAAGAACAAATGACAGCAACAACAGCTGTTGATCCCACAGTCTCTGGGGCAACTGGTTCTACTGGTGCCTCTTTAATAACTTCAGAGGTTTCACCAGTGCTTTCAGCATTCACTCTGCTTGCTTTCCCTCCAATCTCATTGTCGACCTTCTGAAAGCAATCAATAAAAGCTCTTTCCCACTGCTTATCTAGATCAACAACTTTTGTCCCTCCAAAACCTTCAGTTATGTTAGTTAACTCTTCAATCAGTGCCAGATGAACTCTATCACGGCAGTAGTTAGCCACCTGAAATTATGAAAGAAGAAATATGTATCAGACAATCATCATAAGAGAAGAACAAATATATCTGAGCATCCAGGCTTAGGCAAAAGAAGGTACCTGTGCACCACCATGGCCATCATAGACCCCAAAGAAATGGGCAGGCACCTGAAATGAACTCGGTTCCACCCCATCAATGCATTCATTAGTAAGCATTCGAAGTGGGATACCAGAAAACCAAGGCACCGCGACAACTGCATCTTCCATCTCTGGCCTTCGACCACAAATGGAATTGTAACCCCAAAGGGGCACGTAATCCGTCAAGAATACACTCCGCCCTCCACCACCCTGACTCTCTTTAATTGTCCGCCCAGCCACAGAAGGTACCATGATACCAGAATCAAGCACGTCATCAGTCAGCGGATGAACATCCAACCCGACAAAAGTAGGCGCAGCCACAATCTTAACACTAATACTACCAGAAGAATCTACAGCGCTGAACTCGTACGCCATATCGGAATTTAAGAACTCCTCAACAGCGCTGCTGATGCTGCTGCAATCACTGACGACTGAGCAAAGACTCCCTGCAGACAATTCAGGTCTAATGGAGATTGTGTCCTCATTATCACTTTCAGGTATCACCCGGACTTCGATTTCACCTCCATCCCGCACCCCATTTCCTCCCTCCATGGCTACCACCACCACTTCAACTTCCTCGAGTGCAGAGGACAAATTCGCACTAGAAGCAGCAGTCATCGCCATCGGATCAGGCAAAAAGGTCATGGTATCCGTTAGGAGCTTAAGGCAAGTGATCTCCATCGATTCGTCGCAGAGCAAATTGCCAACCCTAAACGGCAAAGCAACTGAAGGTGCCATGGCCATATCCTCCATCAGTTTCCCCTCAGGAGGGGTCATCACAGCCAAAACAATTGCTTACCCTAAATGGCAAACCAGCTGTCACAGTAGCCGTCGACCCAACTAAGTCACATATCCTAATCGCCGCCGCCAATTCCAGCCTCCTTCACGGCCCTTAGTCGCTCCCAAAGGGTTGATGAGCTCTGCAGATGACTTTGGCAGAAGTACACCACTGATCCAGATCTGAAAGCTTTCCCTTTATAGAAGAAGAAAATTTTGAAAATCTTTGGTGGGTTAGTCCGCAAGTAGCAATCCTACACTAACTCTAATTACTTGCCCTCCCTCAACATGGCAGCAAACAGGGAGGAAGGAGAGATTGAGAGAAATACCGATTGATCTAATTACGTCATGCAAACAATATTACCAAACTTATTGTCTAAAGATTGAGCCAAAAAAAAAAAAAAATTATTTAGGCATAGTGGCATAGTATCAGGGTCAAAAGACAAAAAAGAGGAAACCTTTATCTTATAAACTCCTAAGGAGAAGAAGAAGAAGAAAAGAGACGGTTTCAGGGAATCATAGTTAAAAACCACCAAAGAAATGGGAGAGGCCTTTTCCCCATCAAGGTTCCCTGGAACGAAAGGAAACCATGAGAGCCTCTATATTAATCTATTAACAGGAAAATGAAAATAATAATAAAGATAGAAGGGGAATTTGGTTAAGGTTTTCTGAAGCTTTCCTTTACATGCTTATCAGCTGTCACAGCGAATAGTAGGAGAAGGGAGAGACTGGAGAAGAAGAGAGAAGAAAGGAAGAGAAAGGCGACTCCTGTTTAGTCCTCTCCCTTTCACATAGTTGTGTGTTGTTGTTTGTATTTTTCTAGTATCCTAGAGAAAAAGGAGAGGGGGGAAGGGAAGGAGAAGGAAAAAAGTAACTCCCACTCGAAGGTATTGGTACTGGGAATAGGAGATGGTAGTACAAAGCGCAGAGAGAGAGGGAGGGAGAGAGGAGCACTCTTCTATTTCACTTTTGGTGGGGACTGGCGAACTGATGGGAAGATCGGAGGAGAGGGAGGAGAGAGAAGAGCAGGGGACAGGTGTCGTCCGTGGATAGCACCAGAGCGGCTAAGGATTAGCTGTCTCCTTCCAAATACGTCCTTGGCTGCTTGTTGAACACGTTTCGCTCGTAGTGGGACCGACAAAGACACTAGGAATGATCCGTCGACACGTAGCGAGAAGGCGATGTACGATGCGGAGAGGCGCCATTACGTCGATTGAGGACCGTCTCGCCAATAGATAAGAGAGAAGGCGTTGGCGTAGACGTAGGCGTGTCGAATTGACGAGGAAGAGAGAATATTGAATATTGAGACGGTTACGTGGACTCTCCACTGGGTTGGACAATGGACCGCCCTCCACCCGTGGGCCCTCGGCCCACGAACTATGCCTCGGAAGGCGCGATCGACTCTCCTGATGTCATGTTAGCCGTCCACGACTACCATTGTGGGCCCAGCTAGATGCGAGATTTCGCACATCACGATATGCCAAACACGAGGTCAGCCTATGGAGCACGTGGCCCATTCCATCTACACTTCTTTTTCTTTTGTCAGATGGATCCACTTTTGAACCTAATTGTGAGCCCCTAGTTTTTCGATCATGTCCATATGGAATTCCCTAATCTGGAACTAAACGATGGCCAAGAAAACCAGGGTCAATCTGGAACTAAACGATGGTAAGTTGAAAGTTGTGATGAAGGAGGGAGTGAAACAAAAACTAAGTTTGTGAAAGTGTGTACCCACCAATAGCAATAGCAATAGCAATAGCAATAGCAATAGCAAGAGGTCACATAGTCAAGCATTTATGAATGCAAACTCCTTTCACATAAGAAATTACATTGAATTACATGTGTGTGCACTTTCTTTGGCTATTTGTGACCCCATAATCTGGCCTATTTGTAATCAGTTTATTAAGAGAAAAATTGGCTTGTTGGCTTATATGCCCAATGATTAGGCTACATCAATAAAAAAATATATATATCAAAAGAGGGATACATGTCGGATGACCCGTGGTACAATTTTTATAAGATATAAAATAATACTGATTAAATTTTAAATAATAAATATGTTAAAAGTTTATCTTCAGGTCATACTATATAGGAGTAAAGTATTTAAAATTGAAATCACAAGAAGGTTTCATACAATTGAGCTAAAAATTCAGGTCCAATGGAAACCATCAGTGGACAGCCTTAAAGAAAATCTAAGATAACATTTTATGTAGATGAATCTAAGAGCTGCGACAGAAGAGAGCGAACTCAACAACTCAAAAAATACAGATAAGGACATTATCCACAGAACTAAAGAAAGATGATAAAATTGGTGAAGATTTCATTCATACATAAATCAGAAGGAAAGAAAATATGCGTAGAAGTAGATATTCACAAAATGAAGATGTATGTATATAAATGAAAAATGTAGCTAAAGATAAGAGCATAAGAGGAAGTACATAGTTGGTTGGATGTAAAAAATAGCGATTTGATGCTAGTTTCTTTTCAGATAGCAATCTCAACTATCTAAACTTTTTGGTGAACATACAATGTCATCTTGATTTCTTACTCCATCCTGTTCAAATGGAAAGAAGAAAAAAGAGTATATAAGAATGGGTGAAGGAAAAAAAAAAATGAGCAGCTAGCAAACTGAAATTCTTAAGTAAGAGTGTAAACAAGCGGATCCCTTTACACTAGCTTCGCACATTCTCAACAGTGATAACACGGAATACATGTAAATGATAACAATGACCCTAAATTGCAATTACAAGCCTAAGGGCCTCAATCAATTGGAAAGCAATGAGTTTGTGAAATCTGTACCTTGCAGCAAAATCGTTGGTGTTGGTCAGCTAGTCCATTGAATGAATGGCTTTCGCATCGCCTTATCAATGTTTCCTATATCATAAAGACATATCAACAACACAAATGCACCCAAAATTAGAGCTGCCTGACATCAATAGTACAGCAAGAGAGTGACTGAAAGCACTACAATTAGTCTTTGCTTGGCACGTCTAAATAGCCACTGCTACTTTGAAAGCAATTGGCCAGCAAAACAGCAATAATTGGTGTATGCTGAAAGATTCATAAATAATTTCATGTGTTATGGAACCTGCTATGCGGATGTATCACCTTTGTAATTGTCATTGTCCACACTGTGAGGACATTTCAACAGAGGTATGCATCTAATTGAAGAGATGAAACAGCAGGAGAGGGAAAAACCAAGAGAAAATGTGAAAGCACTACGACTCCAGTTGCTGCCCTGTGCATTCAAGTGACCACTGGTACTTGCACATAACTTAAATTTCAGATAAAAGCAGATGCATTGAATAGAGCACAGTCAATTACCTGGATCTTGACACATTTTATTCGTTTCAAATTCAAAAGCAAAATTGGAAATATTCTCAACCACAATCTCAGTAAAAGCACAATAAGGAGACGCAAAAAAATATGTCAAACCCTAGCTTTTAGTTGGTTGGAAACAAAAGAATACATAGATATGCTATCACAAAAATTATGAACTTTATAAGAACTTTTCCATAGCTTTCCAAGTTTGATCTGTATTAATTGGTGAGAAAGCTTTGGAGTCTTCAAGATTTCTTATAATTGTTTTAGAACAGTGTTGAGGAGAAAACTACTATCAAATTTGACGAATTTTTGGCCAAGACCTATTTCTTTCTTTCTGTTTTTATTGAAATGAACCGTCCATCAAACTTATTACTAAATAGGATCTAATTCACTGTAGCCCTAACAAAAATATTAAACTAATTAGTATTTTTAAAAACACTAATTAGTTCAGCGTTTTTATCGCCATGTAATTTTTTCCTTAACTGTTAAAAGATTAAGTTAAAGTAATTTATATATATAAAATGCTGAACTGATCAGCGTTTTCACTTAAGGATAAAATGCTGATTAGTTTAGCATTTTTGTTAGGGTTGTAGTAAATTTGACCCTATTTAGTAATAAGTTCGATAAGCAATCTATTTTAATCTTAAAAAAATTAGAATAGAGCTAGTTTGGTCAAAGACTTCGAATTTGACTTCCAAACAAGTTTTTACGACATCTGCCACACATATCCTCATAAAATCAAAGCACTTGAGAGTACGCAGAAGAATGAAAAAGGAAAAGTGGCAAGCACATTTGAAAAGATTTTTTAAGAAAAATTCATTCGTTCGATGCTATGAATATACAACTGCTAAAGAATTGGCGCTAGGGCATAGAAAAGAATCTGCAATCAAGCAACTGAGATAAAGAAGTACTACAAATGGTACCACCAAGGAAAAAAAAAAGCACAACCAAACAGGAAGAAGTATAGTCAACAAAATATGCAAAGAGAAGTATTCAAGAGGAGTCAAAGGACAGAAATATATAAACCATCAAATGTTCTTCCTCGGTAAGAATAGGACTAACTTAGCCCGGTGATAATTATGTTTTACTTATTTTAAATCAAATGAAAGCTTGGAAAGAGAGGATAAATAAGATAATTATAGCTATAATCCAGCACATGTTTTAAATTATCTGATTCCAAAAGGTTGTTATTTTTCATGTTGCCCGCAGCCGTCATGAGCACCAGTCTCCCTCTTACGCCCTTTGACCGGAATGTCAAACCAATCCCAATCCTCCCTTCCAATGCCCAACTGGCGAACTACTAACCACCACCCAAACGCGTGACAAGTTCACCATGGACTCCCGTTCCCCCATTCCTTATCCTATCCCAGCACCAAAAGATCACGATTGACGTCATCCTTACATCCCAAATCGCTTGTCCCATTATCCGACCACTCCTCCGTCTTATCCTATTCCGCGCTATCCCTCCCCTTTCGTAACCGCGTCCGCCGCGGTACGCTCGACTTCTAAGTTCTTCCTATGGCGGTCCTCCCCCTTTCTTCGAAATCTCCCTTCTTCGAAACCGCGTTCACATGCGCTATTCGCCCCACGTATAAAACCCCCATCCCTTATCCCCATTTCACATTAGTCGTCACCTTCCTCCCCCCCCCCCCCATAATCCCTCCTCTCCTCTACGCTCTCACTATCCATACCAACCCCCCAACTCTATTTTCTATTTCTCAACGCACTGTCGAATAAGTGTTGAATAATAACTTGCCATTTTATTCCGTATTATATGAATGAAATCCCCTTCCGATATCTCCGTCAACAACCCCCTCGAAGACGATTTCTCCTACTATTACACCTTCTTCCAAGACGCCCCGGCCGACTCCCTCCATTCCTCCTCTCCCCCGTTAGATTCCTCCTCGGATATCATGCCCAAGAGGAGGATAAAGGTCCAGGGCGGCGAGGATAAGATTAGTGACGAGAATAAGAAGCGGAATAAGAAGCGATCGATTGCGAGGTTACTCACCTCGCTCGCCGCCATCGACGCCCAGGCAGAGTCGGATCGGCGTGACTCGGACGATTCCGCGCGCCACGAGCTCTCCCTTCTGGAAGCCAACCACCAGCATAAGACGGAGGAGATGCTCGGTTACTATTCCCGCCTCGAGGACCACTTCGACGAGCTCGACGAGTCCGACACGCTCCGATCCAAGCGCGCGCGAGTCGCCGCAACAGCCGCCATGTCCTCGGCCGCGGCCGCAGCTGCTGAGACATCCCCGACCGGCGGCGCCGTTGCGGCGCCGCAGCACCAACGGCGGCTCTGGGTGAAGGACCGTTCGCGTGACTGGTGGGACCAGTACAACCACCCGGATTTCCCGGATCACGAGTTCCGGCGAGCTTTCCGGATGGGCCGCGCGACCTTCGATATGATCTGCGACGAGCTCGGGTCCGCCGTGGCGAAGGAGGACACGATGCTCCGCGCCGCTGTGCCGGTGCGGCAGCGAGTCGCCGTCTGCCTGTGGCGGCTGGCCACCGGCGAGCCCCTCCGGGTCGTCTCGAAGCGTTTCGGCCTCGGGATCTCCACCTGCCACAAGCTCGTCCTCGAGGTCTGCCTCGCCATCAAAACCCGTCTCATGCCCAAATTCCTCCAATGGCCGCCAAACCCTAACGCCGTCAAATCCCAATTCGAGGCCATATCCGGTATCCCCAACGTGATCGGATCGATGTACACTACCCACATCCCCATCATCGCCCCTAAGATTAGCGTCGCGGCCTACTTCAACCGCCGCCACACCGAGCGCAACCAGAAGACCTCCTACTCCATCACCGTCCAGGGCGTCGTGGATCCTGAGGGCGTCTTCACCGACGTCTGCATCGGGTGGCCCGGATCGATGAACGACCACCAGGTGCTCGAGAAGTCGGCGCTGCACCAGCGGGCCGAAGCCGGGATGCTCAAGAACTCGTGGGTCGTCGGCGGATGGAGCTACCCGTTGCTGGACTGGGTTCTGGTGCCGTACAGCCGGCAGAATCTGACTTGGACGCAGCACGCGTTCAACGAGAAGGTCGGCGAGGTGAGGGGGATCGCGAAGGAGGCGTTCGCGCGGTTGAAGGGGAGGTGGAGCTGCTTGCAGAGGAGGACGGAGGTGAAGCTGCAAGACTTACCGGTGGTGCTCGGAGCCTGCTGCGTGCTGCACAACATCTGCGAGATGAGGAAGGAGGAGTTCGATCCTGAGTGGCGGAATGAGTTGGTGGACGACGAGGTGATGCTTGAAAACAGCGTGCTCTCTGCGACTGCCAAGCAAGCAAGGGATAACATTGCGCACAATTTGTTACACCATGGATTAGCCGGAACAACCTTCTTCTAAACTCTCATCGATCGGTAATGGGATTGAAATAGTCTTTCATCTGTATAGAAACAAAAAAAGAAAAAAGAGGGAAGAAAATATAGATATATTTGATAGTTAATTAGAGGATCCAAGAGATTTTTGTTAGGTTATTAGTTACACTCAACTTCATATTGGTTACATCTCCTTGTAGTTTTGTATTTGTTGTTGATTTGTGAGAACAATTTACTCAAGAATTTTTTATATTCTTTTGTTGATATCGGTGTTAAATTGATAATGGATGTTGGATGATGGATGCTTAAATGAACCTTGTTCTGTCTTCCTTTAATTCAAGCACAGGTATAAAAATTAGACAGGATTTATGCCCAATTATCCGATTCAGTATTCTTGGACAACAAAACCTAAAAGAAAGTATCCGAAAATTAAGAGCTAAAAAAAGAAAAAAAAATCTTCTAACAAAATTAGTCAACGGAGCAAGTTAATTCAGAAATGCACACAATTTTGGACAAGTCAAACAGCGATTACAATTCCGTTTTTATTTCCTTTTGAAGTTAAGAATGGTCGTATTCATCGTCCATGATTCTACTCCACTGCGTCAGATTAGTTCTTCTTATTAAGAGTTTGTGATTAGTTTAATATCAATTCATGCCAACATTTTTCATTTGCACCCCTGTCGAAGTGATTTATTATATATGTCGCACGCCTTATTGTATCCGAATTCCGAACCCCATCTTCTCTTCTCTCTTCAATTCCGAACCCCCCCCTTCCTCATGATTTCCTCTTCCCTCCTCCTCCACCGCCGTTGCTTCCATCTTATGCGACCTCCTCTCCATATCAGTGGCATCACGTCCCGACCTCAGTCTCTCTTCCTCTCTTCTTCGAGCCATTCCTCTCTTCCCCGAAGACCAGAGCTCCGTAAGTACGAGAGAAACCCTAGCAAGTATTGGAACGACTTCTACAAGCGCCACCACAACAAGGTTCGCCTCTTCGTCTCCCGCTTTTTTCTTCTCATCTCTTTATTTGATAAAGAAATCTCTGGTTCCAGTTCTTCAAGGATCGGCACTACCTGGAGAAGGACTGGGGTCGCTACTTCTCTGTGAGTGTAGCTCTTCTCCCAAAATGATCAAATTTTTTTGTTAGTTTTTAGATTGTTGTGTTTTGAGGTGAGGTTTTACCAAAATTTTCTTTTCTATTTCACTGTTAATTCCAGTCGCCCAGTGAGAATAGAGAAGCTCCTCTTGGTCCGAAGATTGTATTGGAGGTCAGTGATGGAAAATGATATAAATTTTTTTGCTTATATATATAGGGAAATTGATCTTTGTTTCTTATATCTATATTTCTAATAGTTTCAACCTATTTTGAGTAGATCCAGAAATACCAACAGTCTTTGAAACATGCGGTTATAAAAGTGTCTTTTTTGGTCCATTTTAATGTGATATTGGTGATAGCGTTAATTAGCCTGGTATTTCTAAATGCAGCATAACAAATTGCCAAAGAGCTTTGGCAACAAATATGTTTCTAGATCAGGAGAGAATTATTGATTGAAAAACAGTAAAGTGCAAGTGTTTGCAGAATTTTCATCACTATTGAGTTAGGCTCGTCCTCGATTTTATTAGTTAATTTGTTCCCAGGTTGGCTGTGGAGCAGGCAACACTCTTTTCCCACTTCTGGTTGCATTTCCCGAAATCCTTGTTCATGCTTGTGATTTCTCGCCACATGCAATTGAGCTTCTTAAGGTATCTCCTAATGTACTTCTACTATTTCCTCATAACTTTGGTTACTTGGGATCAGAAATCAATTGGTTCTTTTTTTGGATTTGGATGTAACTTTTGTATTGTGTATCAACATATTAGGTAACCTAAAGCATGTGGATGCTACAATCCAGCTGAGCCCTAGAAAAGACAAGTCCTAGCTACTTCGAATTGATTCTCCACCTTTGTGTCAATAACTAATTTAAGCTATATAATCCACAATTCATTGCCTGCCCAATCTCTTGAGATGTTAAGATCTCCAAATTTCTGACCTGATTATTTAATTGAGACAATAGAAGTAACTAGGAGTTGATGTGATCATCTATGTTGTATTTATTTGTTAGAAAATCTGTCATTCTCTCTTCTACAGAAGAACATCATTCTATTGACTAAGGAATTAACAAGAAAATATGAGTTATCTAGTTTATATATCTGATATAGCCTGGTAGATAATATATTGATGCAATCCTGCACTTTCTTAAAATCCCATAGGAGAATGGAAATTTAAGATCTGATCAGGTGAACGCTTTCGTTTGTGATGTTACAATGGACAACCTTTGTGAGCATATAAAGCCGGCGTCAGTGGATGTTGTCACAATGGTAATTTAACGGTCCACAAGTTCCATACATTTCTTCTGCTTGTCTGAATATATGTCTGTCCATATGTTGCTCCTATTCTAAATAGTTCTCCTTTTCCTTAAGACTTTATTTGGCTTGATGTCTGTTGTGTATGGGATGACCATTTGACATTTCACCAGATTTTTATGTTATCTGCAGTTCCCCCAGTAAAGATGCCTTTGGTATTACAAAACATTAAAAAAGTTCTTAAGGTGAATCTCCTGTGTTATTGCGACAGAAAAGTTCATTTCACATATTTATTCATTACAAAAATACAATCTCATGGATTTTGTCAGTTTACAGCCTAATGGTTATCTGCTTTTTCGGGATTATGCAATGGGAGACTTTGCTCAGGTAAGTACTTTGACAACTGCTTGGCAAATGCCCATGAATTAGCATAATTGGTTGATGTGCTTTATTGTATTTCTAAAGCAATTCCTTTCTGCATATTAATTTATATTTTGCTCATGTAAGAATGTAAGGATAGGCTATTCTCTCTGTGCTCTTAGCATGAAACAAAGTGCTAATCAAATTTACAGGAGAAACTTGCTGAAAAAAATCAGATTATTAGCGAAAACTTCTATGCAAGGGGTGATGGCACTGTGGGTGATCTTACTTGATCTGGCTTTTTTTCCTAAATATATTGCAGCTGCATTCCTTTTTTAATGCTTCAATATGGTGGTTCCAGTGTGCTTTCTACTTCTCCAATGATTTGCTATCAACATTGTTTGAAAGAAATGGCTTCAAGACTGTTGAAATCAATGTATACTGCAAGCAGATTGTGAATCACTTGAGGAACGTAGTCATGAATCGGTATGGGAAATTTTATGTAACATTACATGAGAATCTTGCCCACTCTCTTTTAATCAGTTAATAGACCTACACTTCAGCATATTATGCAATTTCATGATGCCATGTCAGGCGCTGGATTCGTGGTACATTCTGTAACTTTGAGCATCCTGATATCCACCAACAGACTCTGGCTGATAGTTGATGACAAGGTTTCCTTTGGTGTGGTAATGAATGATCTTGCAGTACTGTAATTAAAGGCATGTTGCTGGTGTGTGGATGCTTAACATCATGAAAGAACAGGACATGTACTAATATGAGGTAAGAAACTCTGGTCTTAGTTTTTTAATTTGAGGGTATATTGAGCTGATTTCGTTCTCATTGCTGAATCCAACGAGTAGCTTACCTAGTTAAGCAAATGTCTTTGTCGGTTGTCTTTGTTCCAAAATGTTCTCATCTTAGTCGGATTAAACTTACGACAGGTATGATGATAAAGAATCTTGGCCTCGCTGGATCATTCGCATATGCTACATAACCAGAATGCTGGAGATATATGTACTCAGTGAATCTCAAAGTGAATCTCAATTCGCAAGTCATCGACAACTACAACATCCCTCGAGACCTCCACTTCGAACGCTGGATAATACATTGCTTTGATTTGCCGAAGAGATGTTTCAGTGCTATTCTTTTGTCGCTAGACAAATGTAGAAAAAATGCGATCATATCCCTTGTGATGTAGAATCTTTTTGTAATTTCGCATCCATAATTTGTAACTAAACCATATAAAAGTTAATGGCAAACTTCATAGGTGCACCTTGCAAAAGATGAACATGAGTGGCAACCAAATTTATGTTATGGCTAATCGTTCTTTTGACTCATTTTCACCTCCATTTCTAATACCCCGGAATCAGATCTCCGTCTCCTCATTGTCCACTCCCAAAAGGGCTAATTCTCCACCTTTCCCAAATAATCTCTGACAATAAGTGGAAACTTTTCATCCCTAAATTTAAAACTCAACCAGAGATGCCCATAAAAGGAAAGTCAACCATATCTCCTCACACTGCGCAGATCGCAAGCATGGCACCAAACCACAAGCCGACATATTTCAACTCTTCTTCCTTATTTGATTAATTAACCACTATGAACAAGATGCCCACGTAAGAGGTGATGTTATTCTCCCTCCTTTAGCGTTGGTTTGTTCTCTTGTTAGCATTTTTAACTTCTTTTTGGAAGCATATGTGTTGAGAATTATCTTTCGTTTAGCTTTATGGTTTTATATTTTAATGTAAAGGTGATATCCTTTAATCCACTTTGAGGCCTTGCTAATCTAAGCGGGGCACCGATTGTTCTCGTCAACAATTCCTTTCTCTTTCCTCTCATTATATTCTACTATGATTTATCTCGCAATTTAATATAGCAAAATAATGAACACTTACGACATTATTATTTGATGAAGTGGAAGCCGTTGTCGACCATATCTCTTTTATATATGAAGAGAATATAGAATGGTTATTGGCCAAATATAAGGCATAAATTACCAGTTCTAGAGGACATTTTTAACAGAGAAGAAATTTTAGTGGTATAATATATACAATCACACATATATATATATATATAGAAAATAGAAACTAATTATAATGACAATTTTGAAACAGTAAAAAAATTCTAGTGGGGATTATTATTATTATATATATATATATATAATGATATTTTGAAAGTTTTCAGTGGCAACTATGTGAAAAACCAGAACTCCCCCTCACGTTAATTCATTTCCCCCTGCTGCTATATAAGCCATCCATCCCTCTCCATTTCTCACAAGACAAGCACTTTGAACATCACTTGGGCTTTAATTTCTATATGGCTTCAGAGATCTAAGCATAAGTTTCCTTAGTTTGGAGAAAAGATTTGCGGAGTTGAAGAAGTTGAAGTAAGAATGGATGTTGACAGAAGAGAGTGAGCACCCATGGTGGTTTTCTTGCATGAGGAGGACAGTCCATGCTTGAAGCTATGTGTGCTCACTTCTCTCTCTGTCAGCCACCACAAGCTCTCTCTCTCTCTCTCTCTCTCTTTCTCTATTAAATCCATGTATTAATTGCTCCCTTTTATATAGTGTAGGATTGATTATATACCTACTCTCTATCAAGTGTGTATGTAAGTCTTGTGTATTCAGCAGTTGAATTAGTAGTTGTTTTCTGAAATTAAATTGTTTATATTTCTTGTAAGATTGATGTATAGAATGTTTAATCTCAAATAAAGAATATTGTAACTATTTTTGAGATGCTATGTGATCTTTTTAACAGATTACAAGATAAGGTTTGACAATTTTGCCTACTGGGATAGTACTGCAGGTTCGTCGAGATCATGCATGGTGCCATTGGAGATCTTCGAATCGCCTGTAGTTCATTTCCTTTTGCCAGATGTATGAATGAGAAAAAGTGAGGTCTCAGATACAATATCTCTAATATCTTAAATTTGGAATGAAATGTTTGCTGAATTTCTTCTTCTTTTTCACTCACAGATTCAGGAAAGCACATAGAATTCAACAAGAAGCACATATCTCTTTACCTTGCATAAACTTGAGATTGTGTTGGCATTTGTTGTAACTTGTTTGGCCGGTGTTCTTGCACCTAATGTATCTATATTCTATTGCTTCAAAAGAATATACCTTCTCATGCACTGTATATATATTTGGACTCCTTTTCTGTAATGGATTCTATATGCTTTGTACCGTGTCCTGCTTCTTATGTTGGTGGTTTTGATCATAACCAATTATATTTGCCTCTGAATTCTGTACTGTTTTAGTCCAGCAATTACATGTATCAGCACCTAGTTATATATCCATTATGTATCAGCACAGTAAGTTGCCAGTGATTCAGGCCTCAATTTGCAATGCAGTCAGCATAATATTTCCGATAGGCACATCAACCACCTTCTTCCTAAGTTGTTAGATTGATTTATTTCTTGCAAAAAAGTGAAATATCTGCTTAGAAATGTCATATCGATCTCCAAAGTTGTCGCATATAAATTACTTTATTAGGAAGGGTTATACTCTTACTTCAACTATGTCAAGATTAAAAATAAACAGGGTGAGAAAAAAAAAATTCCATTCTTCGCATTGCGGAATATTATACGTCTGTTAGAGTCAGCAGAATATATTATCTGTGGTAAATGACATACTAACAAAGCATTGCATTCTCATATCATGTACTTTTCATGGAAAAAGAGGCACTCCTTTTTTCTGAATCAATTTCATAGCGTAATTATTTACTGAAAAAAGAGAGTTGCTTCTCGAATCAGGGCCCTTTCAGAATGAGAACATTACAATTGATAATTATGAACAAAGAGAATTAGCCACCACCTTTCTCTTTTTCCTAAAATTAAGTTGACCTCCATCTCCCTTCAATGTTTCTTTCCTAAGATTAGAAAACCAAATGGTATCTGCCCTTTGACAATAGAGGCCCACATTCCATTCAGTTCAGTTATAAAAAAGTCTACCATCTCAGTTGTAAACCAGAACAATTGTTTCATATCAATTCAAATAGAGCTTATTAATAGTCCTCAAATATGTCTCTGAGACTAGTAGCATCACTGTCACTAATGCTTCTTGCTCTATTTGATACTGTTCTATTGACTGCAGCAAATTTTAGCTCTGATTTCACAGTCACCTGGGGCGGGGGGCATGCGACGATACTTGGGGGTGGAGAAGAACTCCAGTTTATGATGGATAAATTCTCTGGCTCAGGAGTCGAATCGAAGAGCGACTTTCTTTTCGGTAGATTTGATGTGCAGATCAAACTTATACCTGGAAACTCCGCAGGCACAATCACATCCTTTTACGTACGTCAAGTTTTTTTTTTTTTTTTTTTTAAGAAATAGAAACAACCTCTCCAGTAACGGACTAATTCATGTTTGTTCTCATACTATAGAGAGGACTAATAGAAATGTTCTATGTATTCTCTCCCTGCAGCTCTCGTCTCAATTGCAGAATAGGGATGAGATAGACTTTGAGTTCTTGGGTAGCACGAGTGCAGAATTATACAAACTGCACACCAACATTTACATTAATGGAGAAGGTGGCAGAGAGAAACAATTTCACTTCTGGTTCGATCCTACTGCAGACTTCCATACATACTCTTTCTTGTGGAATCCACAACAAGTAATGTGAGCTTCTTTACACACACTACTTCCTTAATTTCAATCTGATCACTTATAAATCAAGAAAAGAGAAGCTAAAGAAAAAAATTTTGTTCATTTTTCTTTGAAGATGGTACGTCGATGGCTCACCGATTAGGGTTTTCAAGAAACCGAATAGTTCTTCTTTTGATTATCCACAGAATCAGCTCATGAAGATCCAAGCAAGCCTGTGGGATGGATCAAACTGGATTGGCAAAGTTGATTGGAACAAAGCACCATTTATTACGCATTACCGCGATTATAAGGCTGAGGCTTGTGTTTGGCTTGGAAATATCTCAGCTACATCTTGTGGCAGTGATAGTTCTTCTTGGATGAACCATGTACTCAGCAATGAGGAGAAGAATGAGATAGCATTGGTGCAGAATAATTACATAACTTACAACTACTGCAATGACCCCAAGAGAGCCAGTGAGATCACCAGCCTGGAATGCTCCATTAACACATAACATGAAGATAATTTTGGTTTTATGTTACTGGACATATCTCTCTAAATAAATGAAGTGTGGCTTTCTCTAGTTCATACTGTGGTATATCTGGAAATCTACATGGTTTAAGACTACATTGTGTTGACAAGGTTGCTCATTTTCGCTTGTTATTTCTGTTGATGTTAATGCCTAATCTTTCGAAGAATGGAATTTAGAAGTCACTCTCATATAGTTCTCAACATCTCATCCTCCCATTAAAGATAAATAAACAGATCCAAAATTTATTTATCTATTCAAAAACCTCCAATATTTGCCTGTAGTTCAGGAAAAAAAGCAAGGCTACGGTTCCCAGAATTTTTCAATGAAAATAATAATTTCACAATTCCTCTACAACAACGATGTTTCTCTTGAATTCATTTTAGAAGAATAAAGTTAAAAAGATTGCCTCTTTAATGAAGAAAGTCTGAACCCCAGGAACTCAAGAGGGGTAAAATGCACGACCCTATAGAGGGACTAAATTGTCAGAAGAAAATTCTCAAATTACCAAACTTACTTCAAGCAATCCACAAGAAAGCATAATAAGTTCGGAGGTATCACGAGAAAGAGGTCCAATTGTTTCCTCAAAGGATAGAGTATGACATCCAATTTCAAAAGAGTACATTATTGATCATGAGATAGGGAAACAAAATTCTGAATTTATAACATACATAAAAAAGAATTGGACATGTGATCTAATATACACCAGGAATCTCTGGATGGTATTGCAGGCTATGAATTACCCAAAAGCCTTTGTTGAGCACAAGTAAATCGATCATAACGATATCAAACGATATTTATTGTGAACGACACATAGGGATAATTCTCAGTTTCTCCACCTAGACCAGCGATGCCTACCTCATCTTCAGATTTCCAGAAAGTGCTGAAAGTACAGGATATTCAATGAGTATATCACAGTCATAATAGAAAGCAAAACAAGTAAAACCACTAAAATAGTACATCAGTAATCTCCAATGTCACAATGATATTCTAAAGATAACGTTAAATGCCAGGGGAACAAGGCACATGATAGGAGAGGGTGAATTTAACATTGAGGATAATCCCAGTTTGCAGAGCTAACGAAAGTTATTACTGAACCAGATCATTACCTATTAGCATTGCCACAAAACTCTTCAAGAATAGCCCGTACTTTCTTCTCACTCTTAACTGCAGGTGCTAAGACGGCAGCCTGAAAGTAATTTAAATAGAATAATGCATTCTGTCACTGTGCACAACAAGGTGATCATCAGAAAGGCATGGAGAAGTCTTAATACCAAGAATGATGGCGGCAAACCATATCTGAGAATGCTTTCTGTAAAGACACGTATAGCACAGAAGTGCATCCAGGAACTGAAAACCTGCATTGTAGATGAAAACAAAATGAGCTAATCTTCAGCTACAGAACATTTATATAAGCTATGCCCTGGAGTGAAAGGCAATTTTGCATCAGCTTTTTCCACAACTATAAGCCTGCAAATTATAGACCTAGTGCTACTGAAAGTTGTCTTTTGGCGAACTCTCTCCAAGTGTACAACTTGTGAATCATCCAAAAATCAGAGGAGATTGTACTGAAGTCCGTTCCAACTTCTGACTATCCAACTCCTAGTCAATTCTCCTTACATTCTTTAAGAATTTAATTTCTAAGTAGTTGTCAAATCTATAATAAACCCTTTTTATCTGATCCATTGGTTCCATGGCTCAGTGGTTTGCAAGTATGAACTGCTTCCACAAAATGATCGATATCCCTTATGCTCAATTAATTTTTACACCATGTTCCAACTTCCGACACATTTCCTCCACCCAACAAATTGTAATTTGCAAAAGCGAGGTAAAATAAAAAAGTAATATTAAGCATCTGACATATTATGTTTCACTAAGAATATCATAAGTAATATACCTCCCCATAACTAGCATAACACCACTGTAGAAGGGAGGTCCTCATATTTTCCTGGTCTTGCATTAGCTTCTCCATCTCTTGTTTTCGACTTTCTTGCCCTTCTGGGCTATATTCAAACTCACGAATCTGAAGAACAGAAACATTGTGTAAGATCCATCAATAAAAAGTTATCTGTTACAGAGTAGGCAAGAACAAAAGCTTGTGAGACACAACCTTGGTATACATAAGGAAAATGCCAACAAGGAATTCATATTATGACATACAACACAAAAGAATTTTACCTGAAATCCCTTTTCATGTGCACTCATCTTGAAGTTGTCAGCAACTCTAGCAAAGAGTGTTACAGTGTAAAGAGCATACTCATTGTCCTCGTATAGCTTTTTTGTTGACCTAGGTACCTACACAAGTGCATCTTAAGATTCAGCGCTAAGAAACATTAAAAGCAACAATGAGCTATCAGTATTCCAGACACAATTTAATGAGTATATCTTGATAACCATGCATACAAATTTAGGACATAACTGATGAAAGAATCATCTTAATGTTAACCATAAGCACACCTTTCCACATTTCAGCATACATGCAGTAAGAAAAATGATCTTGGGAAAGCTCCACTTGACAGATACAGGCAATTCTATTCTGAACTTGCAATTTCAAAGTATGTTGAATACTTGAATCCATTGCATATCTACCATTACTGTGGCCTCCAATGCTTAAAGAGCGAACAGTGGTAGTATAAAAGGGAGGAAACTTTTAGTGCTAGAAGACGCTCAGGGAAGATCAGATAAGAGGTAACTTACTGGTCATGACTGCTCATAAAAGCACCTGGATGTGTTCAGTATCTCATAAATAAGATTAAAATAATCTATCATTTGATTAATATATGTACTTGATGGCACTTCTGGAAGAAGAAATGAAGTTACCAACAGAAGAGCAGAGTCTAGTAAAAGAAGACAGTGAAAAACATTCACGATTCCATAGCTAGAAATTTGCACATACTACAAAGCCATAAGCAGCAGAATACTTTACCACATAGGTTGTCAGTGTTTCATAGCTTGATAACCAGTCTTTCTGAGAGTATTTGGGAACAATGGCAAGAAGGGTCACTAGATGTTCTGACGTCACGATATCCTCTGGATTGACCAAGTTGGAAAGGTCGCGTACAGCTAAGCTGTTACAGTTAAAAAGGAACTTATAACTCAGTTACAAAAGGAAGTGTTCTCAAAGGAAAGAGAATGGGGAACAACCAAAAAAAGAAAAACAATAAGGAAAAAAAATGGTAATTTGTACCAAATACTTTGGCAGATCTGATCCATTTACCCATAAACGCAAATATGTAAGAGACATTTAAAAAGACCAATCTGCAAATCATACCTTCCAGTTTGCTTTCTATTTATTATATTAAGCTGACTTCGAACGTTGTTATACTCTGCAACACGAACCTGCATAAGAATTATTTAAATGGCAATCAAAATTTTGCAAAGTTTCATGTCCTGACATGGTTAACATATAAAACTCCCATAAATATGAACTTTTCCCATATATGTTTTTATGATTGTGAAATATCTTGATTACTTAATGTCGAGAATGGCAACTAACGAACCATGCTCAACATTACAAATTCTAAAAGACGATTCTGTTGATTCCACTGCTTTATTACATGTACATCACCACTGTCTACAACATTCTCAGTCACTTTGCCTCTTTTAGTTGCATCCATCTAAGAATGGAACATGGTTAGCTTTGACATCTGTTATGCATGGTGCTATAAAGTTGATTATTGGTAGGATTAAAACAATGCTTAATCCAAATCTTCCACAGAGAATTGCTTATGTATTGCATTGAATCTCTTACATTTAACTAGAGGACTAACGTAAAGTTCAAATTAGAAGTCAAACAGCTCCCTATGGGTACCAAGTCTAAGCGAGCCACTCAGTACCAATCGAGCCAGCAAATGTGCAAGCAATCCATGTTACCACAATGAATCTCACTACTGTATTTGTTTTGATTTTCGTGAAGTATTTGCATGCTATCTATTCAGTGATTGATGCAACAGCAGCAATCAGATCACACAAATTTCACACACCTCTATAGATTCACAAAGATGGAGAATTACAGGAGAACTAGTACACTGACCTTCATGTCATCCTCGATTTTTGCTACTTGGACATGAATGTTGTCAGCGATCTCCCTCAGAGACGACATGGTCGGGTACTTGGCTTCATCCCACACAAACCTGCAACCCCATCAAACAACCCATCCACTCGTGTAAGCAAAATATTTATCTACTAACCACTAGAAGCATCACAAGGAATCAAAAGTCGCTATCTAGTAATTATTACCTCGTGATGTAGGTTTCCACAGGAACTCCATCCACCGTCAACGCGCCTCCTTCAACACCCGAAGCCCTCTCGAGCTCCTCAATCTGCCGCCGAATCTTATGCGACACTCCTTCGATAAACGCATTGGACTGCGATTTCCCCACCGAAAAATCAACACCAAATCGAAATAATTCAAACGATCGAAGCGCAAAATTAGATCAAAATCGCACCTTGACGAGATCATCACTGAGCGCGAGCAGAGAATCGAGGGTTCCGACTCGCAGATCGGGAATATTGAACTGCAGAAACCAAAGCCCTAGATCGGATCAGAGCTCGAGAGACTAGAAATCAAAGAAGGGAAAAGAGGATTCGATTGCGGTGAATTACTCGGTAGAGGGCGGTATCGAAGGCGCTCTTGGACATGGATTCGCGGAGACGGTTCCAGAGAGCGGAGGCGGAGCTCTGGGCGGGGAGGCATACGATCAAGTATCTGGTCGCCATGGGGGAGATGCGAGAGATCTCCGATCGGGGAAAAGGTGGGGATTTTTATTATTCCTTAATTGCCACCACGATTTCGAGATGGCGATGGAGATTATGAAGGTAAAAGACTCGCTTTGCTATGGGATTCCTCTTCGTAATAGAGAGGACGTTGGGAAAGAAGGCGCTTTGGGTACACCTTTGGTTACACGAGGTATTTGCTGTTTGCTGTTAGAGAAAGGAAATGGCACCGCTAATTGCACCAAAATTTATACCCCAAATTACATAGTTTTGACTTCCGAATTGGGCTCCAGAATTTTGCATAAATATTATTATTCTTATAATAATTAATTAGAGTAGATCCTATGATTAACCGACATGAAAATTTATTAGCCTTATCAAAACTAAATTCATCCTGAAATTTATAAGCTTTCACATAATCCCTAGCAAAGGGGAAGTAGTCATTGTTTTCAGCCAGCCCAGTGACTTTCACGTGCTATATTAGCATCCAATGCTTCTTCTTCATCCATTTTGTTCAATGTGCGAACCTAATTGATGGGGAGTAGTAGAAGGAGGTGCACACAATATTAACATCCAAGAACTAAAATTCCATTAAATTAGAACATAGTTGCCTTGCATTTCACATATACAAAGTTCACTTATAAATATACATAGTTCTATGTATATTATCTCTCAGCTGGAATTATTCGACGGCACAACAACAACAACAACAACAACAACAATAACAACAACAACAGCTTGTATATGATAGAGAGCCTATTCCATGGCTGTCACTAGAGATTGTCAATTGACACGCTCCAGCAAAGGGGGGGTTCCTCCAGGTTGTCATCCGGGGAATTCATGCAGAGGTCTGCAGCGAAGGCGAAGCTGAGACCGTATGCGGTGTTCATACAATCTGCCAATGGCAGAAAGAGTTCAGAGTACCTCGCGCTGCCTACTACAATATCGGGCACAATGGAGTCGAAGATCCCATCGTCATCCGCTGAGGCAGCGGTCGCTTCCTCATTAGTTGTCTTCTTTGCGCGAATTAACTATTTATCAGATTGTCGACAAGAATTAAACCGAGAGTTAATTGAACAATATGACCGAGTATAAAGTATAAATAGACTAAAGGAGAAGGCATACAAATTGGTCCTTATTGTCATCCTTGTATATCATGATAAAATCGCCAAGTTGAAGACCATGAGCCTTGACATAGTCCCCTGAGACAGTTAGACATAAAGCAAGATTAAGAAGAGCATCGATCTAGCATTGACAATTTTTTCACAGGCAAGTGCTCTCACCAGTATTCTCAAGTATGTACATCCTGCTCTTGTTGTTAGGCCAGTATCTGTTATTGGCAAAAGAAAGAAGTTGGAGATTGCATTACAGATGGTGCCAGGAATAAGTCTTTTCTCACATGATAGCAAAAATAAAAATAATAGAAAGATATCATAATTTCCAAAATTTAAGAGAAAGACACTAACTTGGAAGTTACAATTAACTTATCCTATATCAGAGTTACAGGATTATTTCATGTGAACACTCTTTAATAATCGGAAAATGATCCATGTATCAGTTTGCTAGCTTCGGGTGCTTTCAGTTTTCTAATATTTTTACAAAAACTAGAGTATAAAGTTAGAAACTCATAGGCAAAGAAATGTGTGAAGTCAGATAAATAATTCTGCAAGTTATATGTAACAAGACATTATGCAGAGGTTATAGGCAGCAAAACCTGTACTTAAAAGTCCAGACTTGGCAGTTCACCAAATCATGCATGGTTATGTTTATACCATCCCTAGTTGTAAGGCCTGGAAGTTGGGCCTCAGCCTCCTTCTGAAAATATAAATGCTCAAAAAGCAAATAATCAGAAATTGCACAACTAATGCTGGAAGTTATGAAGATGGAAAAAATTGCAGGCTTGCAGAGCTTTTGATTTAAGAGTTAAAAGTTTACAGAGCTGACCTTTGGAAGAACGATCCGACCGAGTGCACTGACATCACTGTTCCTGAGCTCCTTCTGAAGGATAAACCTCAAGCCATCCACAGCTTGCTGCAATAAATATCGCAAGAATATATCAAGTAACATTGGTGCATGAAATTAATTTAATGTGGACCTTTGGCAAATAAACCTTACATCAGGATCAGGGGCAGGCCTACTTAAATCCAGAGCAGTTTCCTGCTAACAGAAGATTCAGAATCAGTCAGCAATAAAATAAGTGGTTGATTAATCTCACTATACTGCTTTCTGATGTGAAATTCTTGGATGCAATTATTTGATATTAGATAAATGTGTCCAATAACGATAACGACAAACCCAGTTCTAAACCGTTAAACCGTTATCCGATAGATAGCAAGCTGCCACCATGATGGCAGCATGAAAATCCAACCAACCTGTTAATTTGAGACAACAAAGCCATAAAAAAGAGCTACCTTAAAATGTCAGAACATTGAATTCAACTACCAAAGTAGAGTTCTGACTGTTTACCAAAACTCTACACCCTCATGATTACTAAAAATAGCTAAGCTGTAATCTGAACCATTCGACGTAAAAAAAGAATGTATTTCGCCGATAACGACAGCGATAAGGTCAAGCTGCCACCATGATGACAATATGATCAAAAATCCAACTGCTCGATTCTCCTTTTTACTGCAAATCTTGCAATCCACAAATCCAACTTATCAGCACATGAACAACAAATCTATTAATTCTAGACAGGATTAAGCAATCATAACAAGCTAGATTACTCAAGTCATAGCAATAATTCGACCTCTAAAGCAGATATAGTCACAGAATCAGAAGAAATCTAAGCGAACATACTATATAGTTCCTGTGGAAGCCCATCAACTACAATTGGTGAAGGAACGGGCTTAAAATGTTAAAGAAACAAGTGGAGAGCTTAAATATGCAATCAAACAACGCAACAATCGAATATTCAGCTAGCTACCAATTCTGCCCAAGGATTAGGCAAAATTCACGGTATGGCCCGATCGATCGGATGGTCCAGATCGACGAGCCAAACACGATCCAACGGCCATCAGATCGACAAGCCCGTCGCTCTTACGGCCCATCAACCTGAACGAATAATCTTTCCACCCTCTCGATCACCAGAGCACCATCTAGAAATCGCTCGGGTGCATCCAATTTAGGTCACGAATCGAATGAAGTAAACCAAAGAGGAAAGAAACGAAAAAGGAATCGGCGGCGAGTGCTCACGCGCGGCTTGTGGCGGCGGGACCTCACGGAGGACCTGCGCTTGCGGCTGGCGGGAAAGCCAGCTGCGACGCGAAGGTCTCCGGCGGCTGCGGAGGAGGAGGAGGAGGAAGAAGAAGAAGCAGCGCTTTTGCTCATTCCGGCCATGGTAGGGGGAGTTGAGGGGGGTAAGGGTTAGGAATTGGAGCGAGTTCTACGAGGAGGGAGGAGGAGTATATATAGAGCATTGGGGGGGTGAGCGATAAAGAGAGTGAGGTAGAGGCCGTTGTGGGAGTGGTGGAGTTATGCGAGGAGGGAGCCGCCAGGTGTTGAAAGGGCTCTGACTTCGCTGCCCCGGGAATCAATGGCCTCTTTTTTTCTATCTCAACTACGAGAGTCAGTGAGCGAGTGAGTGAAGTGAGTGAGTGAGTGATTCTATCTCTCTCTCTCTCTCTCTCTACTTTCTCTCTCTATCCTCATCGCCAGTGAGTGAGAGGGGGGGGGGGGGTTTGGTTTATAGGAATAAAAGCCGGGAAGAAGAGGAGGGGTAGAAGGTTTGGTATTATGCCGGGAGAGTCCCTTCTGAGAGTTAACTGGAACAAAATATGGGTGTGGGTGTGGTCACCGTATCCACAGTATATATATATTAAGAATAAGATTCATGTAAGGGAGTATTGGAAGTCATGAACAATTGTCAATTGTGGTCTAGTTTTATAACAAATTAGTAAGGTAGGAGGATTGAAGTTTAATGTTGAATGCAACAGGGTAGAATTTATGTTTAATTATTGATAAATTATATCTTAGGAAAGAAAATGAAGAGTGACATTATAGATTGTGTGTATTTGTATAGATAGAGTAAGAGAGATATTTGTATGAAAAGAAATTTAAGTGTTGATGAATAATGAGAGCTGATTTGTTATGAGAGGGAATAAAAATTAAATAATGATATATAGTAAGGAAAGAAAAAATAATTGCATGACTATGATAATGAAGGCTAATTCTATTAAATATTGACAATTTAAAACGAGGTTTAAGTATAAAATTGTGATACCGTGTATGCTGAGTAACACGTCTTAACTTGATCAATTAGTGGTTGGCAAGAGCTTCATTTGTAGTTGCTAAAGAAGAAAATAGAGATTGACGGTGAGGAGAATAGAAAAAGAATCGAGAGAGAGGTGGGAAGTAGCGTCGAGCACTGAACTCTCTTATTACGAGGGAAGAAGAAGTAGAGAAATATAATAGTATTTTCAAGTAATGGCATATTCAAACATTCTCTCTCTATTCTCTCTCTCTCTCTCTCTTTCTACCTCTTCTTATAAAGTTCGTCATTTTTTATATCAGGTGTAATGATCGTTCCACGTAGCAAAACGTTTCTCTACGTGGCAATTAAATTCTTGATCAAAGACACGTAACTGTAGAATTTTTATTCAAAAATAATTGTGCTATGCATTTTATCAAGTACTCACGATAAAACATATGATAAATAGAACCGACATATTAGAAAAGAATGACAAACAATAAATAGTAATATTGTATAAAGACCTTTATTAATTTTACTTGTATACTAAAAAAAAGGGAGAGTTGATTATCAATGTTAAGAGTATTCTATGTTAGTCTGAACTACTGAGTTAATATATTCATACTTACAGATATTTCTTATATATGAGCTCTTATATAACTAAAAGGATATGGGATGTTGCGCCATCACTCTATCGGTGTGGTGAGCTTACCGCGAGTAACTTCAGCTTTTGGCCGGACGAGGACTGGTAAGTGAAGGAGTGAGAGATGAAAGGTCAAAAGAGTCTTTTCCAAGCTCGCCACGGCGTCGTTTGCTGGTTGCTGCGTTTCTTTCTTTTTTCTTTTTTTTCCTTTGGCCTCGTTCGGGTCACCGCCGGTTCCATGCAAATCAAAAAAGGGTCGGTGTAACGCCCACACGTGGAAGCATCTAGGCCGTTGAAAGCTCTACGCCTCCTCTTTGGATGGCTTCCTTTCCCGAGCCACTCGACCAGGGAGCTACGCCAATCGCAGCCACGAAGCATCTTGTTTCGCGCGACGCCGATCCGGTGTTGGCCTCTCGTAAACGCGCGACGGGAGCTACACGCACGAACGGGCGACGTGGCGGACGAGCAAACGCCGAGCACGGTGGTTCGTGCGCGGAACAGTCCAACTGCTCAACCAGTAACCGACCAGTCCGTTACGTAAGAGAGGATAACGGCGTAAATGCACCGTCCGGATGGGTATCGGAGTGCAGATATGGATATCGTAACGCACGGTATCTCCTTTAATTGAGAGCCCGATGGCACGTAGAAAGTTTGCATGCATTAGCATTTAGCATGTTCACATTTGTCACACGAGCACACTCACCTACTTCACGCCACCTGCAGTTAAAAAGGTGGATAAATTGGTTCCCCAAATTGTCGTTACGGGATTTAGTCAGTTTCATTTCTAGAAACGCCTTTTCTATTTACTTTTGTTTTTTTAACTTTTTTTTTGTTTTTTTTGCTTTTGTATATATATCTACATAAGAAAAAATGAAAAAAAAAAAAGAATTATGATTGCTCTGGTCCATGAAAAGAGTTACTGGGCTCAGAATTTTAGCCCAAGAAAGTGACTTCCAGAATCTAGGTAGAAAGCGCGCGCCAAGTGCCTCGACTCGAGTTGCCGCTTCTTTCCATTTAAAAAACCCCCACTGTTCTTAGAGAGCTCCAAGAAGAAGAATAAGAAGAAGCTATGGATGGGGTTTTGAGATGGGGGGCGACGCTTCTCGCTGTCTCCTTGCTCGTTTCATTCGTCGATCTTGGCGGAGAAGGGACCACCAAGAAGACTTCCGCTTCCTCTTCGGATTTTCGAATCGAGACGCCACGGCGACTCCAAGAAGAAGACGGGAAAATGTCCTCCAACTTCTCTTACTCATCGACTTCGGGGCCGGGCCCGGGCCCGGGGCCGGGGTTGGTGTACGATTTCTACCGGGATACGTGCCCTCGGGTGGAATTGGTCGTTAAGTACGCCATGAGAGATCTACACCTCCGCAACTCAACCGTCGCCCCTGCCGTCATCCGCCTCCTCTTCCACGACTGCTTCGTTCACGTACTAAATTCTCGACCTTTTGAGCTTTCTCCTCCGTTTTCTTGATCTGAGATGCAATGGGTTTGGTGTTATCTTTGGAAGGGATGCGATGCGTCGGTGCTCTTGGATCGGATCAATGGCTCCATGTCCGAGAAAGACGCGATTCCGAACCAAACCCTGAGGGGGTTCGATGCCATCGAAGAGATCAAGTCCAGGGTCGAGGCCGCTTGCCACGCCACCGTTTCTTGTGCCGATATCTTGGTCATCGCAGCAAGAGAAGCCCTCCTCCTGGTACCAATCCAAAACCCTATTCTATATCTATCTCATCCCTCCCTTCTTCATTAGGTATTTTATTACCTTTGGATTAAGGCGGGAGGCCCGTACTACCCAGTTCTCACGGGAAGAAGAGATAGCACCCAAAGCTTCTACCACGACGCCCAGATCCAAATCCCCGCACCGAACGACTCCTACGCCAAGACTCTCTCCAACTTCGCCACGCGCGGCTTCAACGATAAACTAACCGTCGCCCTCTTAGGTACATCCACCGAGACCCAACGCAGAAACCCCTCCACGATCCCACCTTTACACTCCATTCTCACTCCTCCAGTCTCCAAGATCTCACCTTCATCCATCATCCACAGGGGCTCACAGCATAGGAAAAGTCCACTGCCGCTTCTTCCGCGACCGGCTCTACGACTACGACGGCACGGGTCAACCGGACGGGTCGATCGATCTGGATATGGTGGCGGAGATGAGAGCGGTGTGCGGCGGAGGGGAAGAAGCTGGGATAGAAACGGGGTACTATAGAGGTTGGAAGCAGGAAATGGGATTCGGGAGCCATTACTACTGGAGTCTACTAGGAGGGAGAGGAATAATGCGAGCGGATCAGCAGCTTACGGCCGGCCGCACGGTGAAATGGGTGCGGGAGTACTCGGCGCCGAAAGACGGAGAGCGGAATTTTCGTGACGACTTCGGGCGCGCCATGGTTAAACTTTCCGGGCTCTCGCCACTTACCGGGTCGGCCGGGGAGATCCGGACCCGTTGCTCCATGGTCTTGGCATCATAAATTTTCTATACACTCGAATGTTTTTTTTTTTCCCCTTGATATTTTTCAAAATTTTCCAGATTGTTTGCAAAGATAACACTTGCCATACAAAATAATAAATACATAAATAAAGAATTATGGATTTTAGTGAGCTTTTTCTTTATTTTTGTTTATCTTTCTGTTGGGTTACTGTGTTTATAAATCCCATTCAAACTGCAGGCCTGCTATTGAACATGTTATGGCAAATTGGCAAGACAAGGTGACTACTACCACACTGGGCTTTACAATATGTGGTCTCATCTTTCCACTATGAATACAAGGCCTCCTATAAAGAGAAAGGGGGGTATCAAGGGATACTATCGCCTTGAATGCAGTACAAGAATTGCCTTTTCCTTGTATATAAACGTGAGCACTGATACACATATTACTGCTATGGCAGAAGTCAGATACGACTTAGAAAAAGTAACATTCACAAAGTTAAGAGAGTATAATCTATGAATACCAAATCAATGAAGGTAAACTTTTAGTACCATCTGATTAATGAACTTGCTTGTGGGGAAAACTGGATCTCACTTTACTTTCTGGGAAATTAATCGCAATGTGATAAAGGTAAACTAGCTACACTTTAGCCAAGCATATCCTGTGATCAACAGGCCTAAAAACAACTCTTTATTGCCCTCTGTGAGTTCTCATCCTTCTGCCAGCAGTCTAATGGATATCTTTGATATGGTCCCCAAGGCTTCCAGCAGATCAAGAGTAAGCACCTGGAACTAGAATATCGATAATGAACGACCGACGAACAGTGCACGAAAGGAAATCAGCACGTTTGATATGCAGAATAATAACTGTAAGCTGGGTATAATTTCTCAGAAAATGGGCAATTTGCAGCAGATGCAGGTAATTGGTTGTTTCAGGAGAACTGAAACTAATGATAGATTTCCTTCCACCAAAAACCGGCACCAAGTGCCAATTTAAGCTCGCTGGAATCAGTCCTAAAAATCAATTTGAATTGCCAGTTTGCTGATCATATTATCAGCAATCTAATAATGGGAAACATACTTTCTTCAATTCCACACTCTAGCTGGAGAAGGATTACTGTATCCCATCCATCACTTTTACGACACTAATAGTGCGAGAACTGTTGGAAACACTGGAACTTGCCGACTTGACCTTGTTATTGACCTAAGAACAGTCATGAACTCATGATCAATATGACAAATTATTGAATGCAACCTACCTTGCCATTTTCTCAAACTATTTTCATCAGAAAAGTAATTCAGCAACACTAATAATGGGAGAACTGTCATCAGAAAAGTCCTTCACATTAACCTCTTTATTATTCACAGATCTATTAAAAATGTATGCTCGTTTCACGATCATATCTGACTCACCTTAATTTCTTCATACTTCTTTACAATCATCAAGAACCAATCCATCCACTTCCTGTCAAACGTAGCTTTACTTTATAAAAGACTATACATTCTTTAATGTGGCCCCTTCCTACAAAACCACCCTTTTGATTCAGCACTTGCAAGTGGAAAATCAGTGGGTTTACCTAAATCAAAGTGGCTCCAGTACATATCTGATGGAAGTACAATCTAGAAGCACAAACAGAAAATGACTCAAATGTATATATTGTGTAAGTCCCTACAGGGCTGTAGAATCAAAATTTTAGCTGAATATTAGGCATAAATGTGCCAGTAACTGCATGGTTAGAGTAAACAATATTTCACCTCACATATTCTCATTGCTAATTGTATAGAACTGGACACATAGTATTCAAGGTAAACATTCAAACAGAGAAATCCTTCTATCAAATAAAATATATGATAATATCTCTTCAATCAAAGAAACACCCTACCCTGTCAAGCTATTATCTGTGTACGTTTGCTCTCAATTGTGATATTAATATAATGCTTATTTCAGATGACTTACTCAAAAGGTTCATGAGACATTTAGCTAGAAGCACACAAATGACAACGTCGTTGTCACCTCTACTATAAATCTATAATGAGGAAACTGGTTTATAGCTGGACACAGGCCATATTTTCTATAACAATCCATCTCCCTACTTCAATAATTCCTTGCTGGCCCCCCTAATCATAATGGCTCTGGAGACAATAGAGATGAGTGCAACTCATGTACAGAGAAACCTCGTATCAAGCATACTGCAAGTTGATCTGATGTTAATCAGCATCGCTATATCTTCACTGTTACAGGGTATTACTTTTCATGGATGACATTTTAAGAGCACATAAACAGAATTAGATACTTCAAGTCCTAAGAGTCACCAAATCAAATAGAGATCACAAACTTTCATGGCTTACTGTTCCCCACCAAAGTTTAGATGCAAAGGTTGAAAGCAATATATATATTAACTAGATTCTTAGCTACCTTATGCAAATTAACAGAAAGAGAATTTTCTACACAGCAATGCATCCCTGTTACATAATAGAATCAAAGAGATAAGTCAAACTTGTTCACATGCAGAGATCATACGAGAAGAACACATAGATTCAAGATGTACTTCATCCAAACAATATTAGATTTATAGCTGGTAGTACATAATACGGTAGGTATTGCTCCCCAATTGAAGTTTAGATGAGGGAAAGATGAGTTGTTCTGATCCCTCCATTCACCACACAAAGTAGCTCAACAACCTCAAGAATCCCCCAATAATGGTACCAGAGAATCTAGTTCCTTTTCCTACTTGGACAAGCAACCATACAATGTGCTTGCTTGCATGGCATGGACTTCTTTTTTCCAAGCTTAGTGCAAATCCCATGTAAACCACAATTTGAATGATGAGGAGTCCTTTTTCAGCCATCTTAGTTGGAAAGCACACACAATCCTAATGTACAAAACTTTCTATCATCATTATCTAATCAAACATATCAACCATATCCTAGAAAGAACTTTCAACTCTAATCCACTTTTCGACAGCTTTCGTGCAGTCAACTAGGTTGCACAATAGTTTGTACAAACTTTATTGGTTCTGATCAATCATCTTTGGCAAACAAAGGACTGGAGTACCAAAGTAACCCATGGCGCATCCATAACCTGGCGCGCGAATGTGCGAAGCTAGCCAATGGCTTTGGTGAGGTCAGGTTATCCCATGTGGGGAGAGAAGCCAACTCGGTCGCTGACTGGGCAGCAGCGAGGGCCAGCGTGGCCTCGGGTTACTGCCAGGTGGAGCGACTAAGCCAACGCTCCTCCGGAAATATGTAAGCTTTTAACTGTCGACGCAGAAACGTGGCGGCAGAATATCAATAAATAGCTGACCTCAGCTCTTTGCAGTCAAAAAAAAAAAAACAAAGATATTATGAGCACTGAATCCACATCCAAAAGCTTGAGTTCGTGCTCATGAGCGCTTGCGAAGGAGTCTAGTTGCAGCCTCCTTCCCCAGCGCGGGGGGGGGGGGGGGGAGGAGGACGTTCTACTGCGAAGAGCCACGGCGTCGAAACCAGCAAAAAATCGAGGGGAACCTCTAATGCGATCCCGGGCATCGGTAGCTGCTGGACTAGGCAGCACCCGGGACGGCAAAGGGCGAATACCTGAGGAGGTTCTGGCCAAGCTCAAAAAGCAGGCCAACGACTGTGTCATCATCGGCCCGGAGGTGTTGGAGCGGTGCCGGGGAAAGTGGCGGAGGACCTTATTCGGGAGGTTTTTAGGCAGAGGCATATCTCTGGATAGGCTTAAGGGAACCCTTGCCATGCTATGGAGGGGGATTAACGGGTTCTCCGTTTCAGACATGGAGGAGGGCTACTACGTCTTCAGGTTTGATAACGAGGAGGACATAATGTATGCCCTGAGCAATGGGCCTTGGACGATCACGGGAAGGGTGCTCAACTTAATCCCGTGGCGAAACAACTTCCGGCCGACCGCTGAGGCGTTTATGACTGCGCCAATCTGGCTCCAACTGCCCAACCTCCCAAAGGAGGAGTACTGGGAGCTGGAAGCCCTCATCCCGGTGGCTGCGTATTTCGGGAAGCCTTTAAGGGTCGATGAAACCACCTTAGACCACACTCGTAGCCGCTTCGCCCGAGTCTGCGTCGAGATAGATCTGGCCAATCCGCTCAAAACGGTGGTATGGCTTGGCCCGAAGGAGGATGAACTGGAGCAAGTAGCGATCTATGAGGATATCCCGACATTATGCTACCGGTGCGGTAGGATTGGGCACATGGAGGAAGCATGCCTTACCCCTAGACAAGAGGGCTCGAGATGTCCCAAGAGCCCAGAAGAGGAAGATAAGCAGGAGAAGGCAGCCGGTGAGGCTCGGGCTATGGAAGCAGACCCCGAGGAAGGGCCCATCTATGGGCCGTGGGTCAAGGTCCAACGTAAACCAAGGAGGCAGGTACACCACACTCCGGCGACACCAAACCGTGCTATAGGGCAGGCCAAAGTCCCGGACTGGAAAGCTCAGAGGCCACCTTCGCAAACCGACGGACCTAAGCAGACGCCCGGAGTGGGCGGAGCACACGGTGGCCAACGACAAAACCACCACCAGAAGGCGGCGAAGTACACCACCACTAACGTAGGAAAAACCCATGCATGGACTGGAGGGAATGAGAACCAACGACGTACCCCGACTGATCCGCGGGACCCACAGCACCAGGGTGCCAGGCTACCTATCAATACTAAAGGGAAAGCTAAAGCAGGGGGTACGGAAGACAAGAGGGATCAAGTCACGGGGAGTGGTAGCGGGCCGGCCCAACACCAAGTGGACACGCTAGCAGCTGACAAGTCAGGCGGCCATGCAAACGTAGTAACGAGGGGAGAGGCGAGCCAACCACAACCCGACACGTCAATGGAGGTTTTAATGCAACAAGAGGGAGAGGCACAAGGCGCAGCAAGTGTCAGCTCTGGGGAAGGAACCGCGACCTCGACAGCCACGGCAAACATCAACGGGCTCACCATCAAACTCGGGTCCGAAAGGGATGGGACGCCCCGCTCGGCGTATGTGCGAACGCTAAAAAGCAATGGTGCAAAAGGCAAGCCCAGCAACCTGTACCCAGCTGAAATCTTCCAGGGAGGGCTGGCAGCATCGGGTACTAGGATAACTAGCGCCTGCGACACTCAACAGGCGAAGAGCCATGCAGGTGTAGTCCGGGCTGTCAGGCACACTTTAATGGCTGCCCAGGGAGGAGAGCTGATACAGCACATGGAGACAAAAGAGACCAACTTACAGATGGTTGCCGTCTACCCACGCAACTCTCAGCGTTGGGGCACCAAGGACATGGAGGTGGAAGGAACCAGTGAAGCCAACGCGGAAGGTGTCGACCAGCTACCCTCCTCCAAACGGGGGAGGGCGAACTGAGCACGTATCGCTCCCAACCCACAAGTTACCCAATGAACAAGGCCCTTATCTGGAATTGTAGAGGAGCAATGAGGAAGGAAGTCCTTGACAGATGTAGAGATCTAAACAGAGAACACCAACCAGAGGTTATGGTGCTACTCGAGTCTCATGTTGATTGGGATAAGGTGACGATAGTGGCAAAAGCTCTAGTACGCTGCTGGTCCTGGTTCGCAGTTCCGGTGGTGGGAGTATCTGGAGGACTTATTCTTCTTTGGAAGGCCAAACTAGGTTGCGTGGATGTTGTGGCATTGTCTCGCTACGCAGCTCACTTCATAATCACCCCGGTGACCGGAGAAACTTGGAGGCTGACAGCGGTCTATGCCAGTAATCACCTAGCGGAGCAGTAGAGCCTGTGGGAGGAGCTATTACAGCTCTCTAGCATCGGCAGCCCTTGGGTGGTGGCTGGCGATTTCAATGCATACCTCCATGCGAACGAGAAAAAGAGTTTCGGAATGGTGGAGCTGGGTCCTAAGACGCAGGCATTCGCGACCTTCGTCGACTCGGCAGGGCTATGTGATCTTGGGTTCTCAGGACTACCATACACCTGGTGCAATAACCAAGTAGACAGCCGACGTATATGGGTCCGGTTAGACCGGGTGCTGGCCAACTCCAGGTGGCTCAAACTGCACCCTTCAAGCCAGGTCAAGCACCTCGATCGCTCTGCTTCGAACCACGCGCCTCTCTTACTATCCCTCCTCTCAGAGCGACCTCATCAGGCTCAACCCTTCCGGTACGAGCTCTACTGGCTTGAGTACGAAGCCAACGCGACCATCGCCGCCGAGGTCTGGAGGAACCGGAGGAGAGAGGACCCCATGCAGCTCTTCTCCCATAATCTGGATTTGCTGCAGAATGCAATGAGGAGGTGGAAGAAGAAAAAGGTGGGAGATATCGAAGCCAGACTAAAGGAAGCCAAAGAAGAGCTGGAGGATCTCGAGAAGATTGATGCGGAGGTGGGACTGGACGAGCCCGGGCTGTGCCGCCTGCGATGCCTCTATAACCTCAAGTCTGCGCTTAGAAGACAAATAAACATCAAATGGCTGCAAAGGGCGTGACTTAAGTGGGTGCAAAACGACGACAGGAACACTAAATTTTTCCACCTCACAGCTACCATCCGCCAGCATCGCAACCGTATCACTGGCATTTTCAGTGAGGACAGGAGGTGGGTCAGTAGCGAGGCGGAGGTGGCAGAAGCCTTCAGAACCTCATACAACCAGTTATGGGGGGGGGGGGGGGGGGGGAATACACTGAGCAGATGGACATCAATCGGCCTTGACCACAGGTTAAGAGGATCTCGGAAGAGGAGGCCGAACATCTAGTCAGGCCCATCTCTAGGGAGGAAATCAAAAGCGCGCTGTGGAGTCTGCCTAGGGGGAAGGCGCCGGGACCTGACGGCATTCCAGCAGAGGTGTACGTCAAGCGGTGGGAGGAGATCGGGGAAGGCCTTTGTGACGCCGTCAATCATTTCTTCTCCCAAGCCAGCATGCCGCCACAATGGGGCAGAACCTACATCACGCTGGTTTCGAAGACAGCAAACCCTACCAGAGTGAAGGACTTCTGGCCAATATCGTTGTGTAACGTCAGCTACAAGATCATCGCGAAGCTACTGGTTGACCGGATGAAGAGCCTCCTCCCCAAGCTGGTGGGATCGGAGCAGGCGGCTTTCGTGGCGGGAAGGAACATAGTTGACAACACCCTGGCAACGCAAGAAGTGGTGCATTCGATGACCACCAACAGAACCTCGGCGCCGATCATGATGCTCAAGTTAGATATGGAGAAGGCGTATAACAGGGTTTCCTGGGAGGCGGTAATGGAGACGCTCTAGAGAATGGGGTTTCCGTCTCGGTGGTGCGCGTGGATAGAGGCCTGTATCTCCTCCCCGGCTTTTGCTTTCCTTATTAATGGAACCCCGACTCAGTGGCTTCAACCTTTTAAAAGGCTCCGACAAGGAGACCCCCTCTCCCCGTACCTGTTCATCTTGATATCTCAGAACCTATCCAGCCTGATTAACGATAGAGTGGAGCGTGGTTAGCTAACGGGATACCGGGAAGGAAAGGCCCAGCTCACTCACCTGTTGTATGCCGACGACCTCCTCATCACGGTACAAGCGACTGAGTCGAATGCGCTAAGTATCCAAGAGTGTCTTGCGGACTACACCAAGTTAACCAACCAAAAGGTGAACCTAGAGAAGTCACAGCTTCTCCTCCCCCGGTGGATTGATAAGGAGAGGGAGAGGCTGCTCTACAACTGCCTGGGAATCCAACCGGCGACCATGCCGTTTACCTACCTGGGTGTGCTCATCTCGGACCGCCGGGTAAGAGTCCGGGAACATCAGGCGCTGGTGGACCGAGTGGGCAAGAAACTTGCCGGGTGGAAACGAGGGGTTCTCTCCACTGCAGGAAAGCTAACCCTGATAAACGCCACGATCATGGCTATCCCGACGTACTGGTTGGGATGCACGTGGCTGTCGGATACTATCCTCCAGGCGATAGAAAAGAAAGCCTGGTCCTTCCTATGGGAGAGCGGGGCAAGCAGAGGTATCCACCTCCAGAACTGGAACACGGTGACGAGCTCGAAGGCGGAAGGGGGCTTGGCGATAAGGAAGTTGAAGGAGGCAAGGGCAGCGCTCCTCGCGAAACTCGTATTCAAAGTCTTGAATCGGCAGGAAAGCCCGTGGGTGAAGCTACTGAGAGCCAAGTACGGGGAGCTTAACCCCTGGAGCCCTAGCGTTCCAGCTAGGGCATCATGGGTGTGGTGAGCGTTGGTTAGCACAGCGGTCACTATTCGAGGCGGGTGTCGCAAGCTGATAGGCAACGGAAGAACGACCAAGGCGGCTAGTGAACCTTGGCTAACTGAGGTACCATGGAACCGTCAGCCACGGCAAATACACCCGAGGTTGATGAACAAAGAATTGCTTGTCAGCGATCTCTAGGGGACAGGCGGACCGGCTGGTGGGGGAAGCTGGAATGGACCTGGCTTTCCAGATTGGCACCACGGAGCTGACGGAGAAGACTGGGTCGGATAGGTGGATCTGGTGGCCGGAGCGAGCTGGAGAACCCAAGGCCAAATCCATCTACGCCTTCATCAACCCGAGGAGTCAAGACAGTTGGGCAGGATGGACTGAACTCTGGCGACTGCGAGTGGCTCCGAGAGTTCGCCTATTTGCATGGAAGCTGCTATGGGGGAGGCTGACGACGCGTGAGCGTCTCTATGCGATGCGTGTTGGCCCGGACGAGAACTGCGCCATGTGTGGGATACATCGAGAGAGTATAGAGCACTTTTTCTTCAGGTGTAGGGTTGCAAAAGAAATCTCGCAAGCGCTGGCAACAAACCAAGGATGGGGTGACGAGTGGCCATCCAAGCTGACAGTAGACTGGATCACCACGTCATGGAACGCTGACCAGGAGGGAAACCAGGACTGTAAGGCAAAAATAGCGTCCACACTGTGGTTGCTTTGGAAGCTGCGTAACGCTAGGGTCTTTGGAGGCGCGGGGATGCATGCTGACATGCTGGTCCGGCGAGCTGTCCAACTTGCTAAGGACTATGCAACGCAAGGTCTGCCAAGGCCCACTCTGGAGAGGCAACAGGTGGCAAGGTGGACACACCCAGCGGAGGGGTGGATAAAGGTCAATGTGGACGGTGCGTTCTCCGGGAGGGATCGTCTTGGAGGAGCAGGAGCTGTAATAAGGGCTGCGGACGGTACCCTGGTTGCAGTAGCGTGGGAACCGTCTGCGGGTGAGTCGTCGCTACGAACCGAGGGGCACGCCCTCCGGTTGGGACTGCGACTTGCGGCAGGCTAGGCCAAGGTGGAAGTTGAATCCGACTCTTTGGAGTTAGTTCGGATCATGCAGAAAAGAGTCAGCTGCCCGTGGGAAATTAGGGGTCTAGTTGTTGAGTGCATCGCTTTACTCAGCTCTTTTGTAAGTTGTCGCCTGAGTCATGTAAGGCGAGAGGCGAATAAAGTGGCCGACTGGGCGGCCAAATGTGGTAAGCGGGGTCTGGGGGCTGTCCGGCTGGGGCCGACGAACCCTCTCCCCGTGGATTTATGTAACCTCGTTTTGGAGGAGGCCGTTATCCCCGCAGGAGGATAGGCCAGCCTAATATAGACAACCATTAAAAAAAAGATATTATGAGCACTGTGGGGGAAGCCGGACTTGTCCTGGCTTTCTAGATTGGCACCACGGAGCTGACGGAGGCGGCCGGGCCGAATAGGTGGATCTGGTGGCTGGAGCGAGCGGGAGAGCCCAAGGCCAAATCCATCTACGCCTTCATCAACTCGAGGGGTCAAGACAGTTGGGCAGGATGGATTGACTTTTGGCGACTGCGGGTGGCCCCGAGAGTTCGCCTGTTTGCATGGAAGCTGTTATGGGGGAGGCTGACAATGCGGGCGCGCCTACGCGATGCAAGTCGGCCCAGACGAGAATTGCGCCATGTGTGAGATACATCGAGAAAGTATAGCGCACCTTTTCTTCACATGCAGGGTTGCGAAAGAGATCTGGTGAGCGCTGGCAACAAGCCAAGGATGGGGTGACGAGTGGCCAGCCATGATGACAGAAGACTGGATCACCACGTCCTGGAACGCTGACCCAGAGGAGACCCTGGACTGCAAGGCAATAATAGCGTCCACGTTGTGGATGCTTTGGAAGCTGCGTAACGCTAGGGTTTTTGGCGACACTGAGATGCATGTTGACATGCTAGTCCGGCGAGCTGTCCAACTTGCTAAGGACTATGCAAAGCAAGGTCGGCCACGGTCCACTCTGGAGAGGCCGTAGGTGACAAGGTGGACACACCCAGCGGAGGGGTGGATCAAGGTCAACGTGGACGGTGTGTTCTCCGGGGTGGATCGTCTTGGTGGGGTAGGAGCTATAATAAGGGCTGCGGACGGTACCCTGGTAGCGGCAGCGTGGGAATCGTCCGCCGACGAGTCGTCGCTACGAACCGAGGGGCACGCCCTCCGGTTGGGACTGCGGTTTGCGGCGAGCTACACCAAGGTGGAAGTTGAATCCGACTCATTGGAGTTAGTTCGGATCATGCAGAAAAGAGTCAGCTGTCCGTGGGAAATTAGGGGATTAGTTGCTGAGTGTATCGCTTTACTTAGCTCTTTTGTAAATTATCGCCTGAGTCATGTAAGGCGAGAGCGGAATAAAGTGGCCGACTGGGCGACCAAATGTGGTAAGCGGGGTTTGGGGGCTGTTCGGCTTGGGCCGACGGACCCTCTCCCCATTGAATTATGTAACCTTGTTTTGAAGGAGGTCGTTATCCCGGCAGGCGGATAGGTCAACCTAATATAGCTAGCTATTCAAAAAAAAAAAAAAAGATATTATGAGCACTCTCTTGTATGCATGTCCAATTTGGGATTATTTATAGACATCAACGTGACAAACAATTCAATTATTTGCCATCCTCTCCCACAGTTGGAGAGGATGAGGAAGGATCAAAGAAAAAGAAGCTCCTTTTTTTATTATTTATTTAAAAATAATAATAATTTATTTATTCATATTTAAATGAAATAAAAGGTCTCACCTTTCGAAACCTTTAAATAGCTCCTTTTTTTATTATTTAAAAAATAATAATAATTTATTTATTCATATTTAAATAAAAGGTCTCACCTTTCGAAACCTTTAAATATCCCCTCACGCCTCCAAATCAACCCCCCCACACCCCTGCTTCCACGCTTTGAGGAATAATTACGGATACAAAACGAGAGATAGGATACGATATGGGAGAAGAGAAGGTTACCAAATCGACGGCCGAGATATCGCTTTCCGGCTTCGTGATCGAAGCGGAGGATGCGGAGAAGATGGCGAGGGAATCCGGAGCGGCGACGGTGGAGGATCTGTTGCCCTCCCTCGTCCCGGCGGCGATGAGATTGGTGAGGGCGCCGATCTCGAGGTTCCCCGTGGGAGCCGTCGGATTGGGACTCAGCGGCCGGATCTACGTCGGCGTGAATCTCGAATTCGAGGGGCTCCCTTTGAACCACTCGGTCCACGCGGAGCAGTTCCTTATAAGCAACGCCGCTGCCGCCGGCGAGGCCGGGATGCGGTGCATCGCGGTGTCCTCCGTCCCCTGCGGTCACTGCCGCCAGTTCCTCCAGGAAGTCCGTGGTGCCCCGGAGATCCGGATTCTGGTCACAGCCGACGGCCCCAACGCCGCGTTCCGCACCATCTCATCCCTCCTCCCCCGCCCCTTCGGCCCCCCAGACCTCCTCCACAAGGGCGTCCCCCTCCTCCTCGAGATCCACGACAACGACCTCGGCGCGATCCCTGAGGCGAACGGCGGAGATGCCAAGTGCAACGGGGGCGAGGCGGTGGGGATGGACCGGCGCCTGAGGACGGCGGCGGAGGCTGCTGCGAGGGCCGCGCACGCGCCGTACAGCGCGTGCGCGGCGGGGTTCGCCGTCGGGGACAGGAAAGGGAGGGTATACGCAGGGTCGTACGCCGAGTCGGCTGCGTACAACCCTAGCTTATCGCCGGTGCAGGCAGCGATGGTGGCGATGGTTGCGGCCGGGGGAGAGGAGGAGGTGGTGGCGGCGGCGCTGGTGGAGAAGGACAAGGCGATCGTGTCACACGAATCGACGGCCAGGATCTTCTTGGCCGCCGTGGCCCCCGGGGCCCATCTGAGTGTGTATCGCTACCGTCCGTCGGACGTGGTATAAATTATGAATCGAGAATGGACGGCTGGGATAAGATCTCCACGGAGCCATGGATAATGTTATCGATGCTGTTAAATAAAATTCTGCGATTTATGTGGTAGTTGGACTTCTGCCTGCTGCTGGTGATCCAAATAATACTTTAATCTCAACTTGCATTTTATCTTCTTTTTTTTTTTTTTTTTTAAAGGAAAAAATAGCGAGAAATTAAGCTTAAAAAAGCTTCAAATTATTAAGGATAAACCTTGCTTCCTTCTAAGAAAAGCTTACTACTCAGTATGTTTGTTAACTTCTCTAAAATAATAAGAACTACAGTCTAATGGCACAAAGACACTGATGAGAATCCGCCACCATTATTGTGACTCGACCTAGTTAAGTTAAGAAGAGTTTTAGCTTGTGGGCTTCAACTTCTCATGGCTGAAAATTTTGGATGAAGATACGATACCTCACCTCATGTCTTTCTCATGGCTGAGTAGTTTCTATCAGAAATCGCTCTCTTAAATTATTCTCTGAATAATATTTTCAACTTTCAAGTTGTGCACCTGTGAAAAATATAAGCTTTGCCCATAGAAAGTATTGAATTATTAGCTGCTGGATAAGTAGTTTATTTGATGTGTTTTTATTCCGCATGACTTTTCCAAATACATCTCTCTAATTTATATATGACTTGATTCTATGTTAACATACTCACGCATCTTATCATCGTTACCAAGTCAATCAAATCTACATCACTGTCATAACGACGGTGCAGCTTAGTTATGGCTACCAACAAATATATATTTTAGTAGTGGTGTTTTGGATCCATTATAATTTAGAAAGCAGTAGCCCACATGCTTTGTCTCCTTATTTTAATTCAACACTTTCAATTCCATGGGAAGCACTCGGTGGGGATCCTTCTCAAGTTTCCAGTCATTACCTTGATTGATATTAAGAAGCAATAATTTGGAAGCCCTGAAAGCAATATATACATATTATTTTACGGCCAGAAGTGATTGCAAGCATCGCTACCAAATTAGGTCGGTTAGGAACTCTGAAAGCAATTTATTAACATGCCCACTCCAATCCTAATCTATATAATTAACACAGTGGTAGATGAGAGTACATACGGAACGCACGAGATTCATGTGGAATTTGGTGCTCCAAAAAGAAACGATTCAAACTGACAGAAACACTACAACTACTACACCAAAAAAGAACTATATTCTCTTGCAACTAAAAGATCCACTTATTCTTTGTTCATCTATATATATATATCATACAAATTTATATTATTAAGATTGTATAAAATTAGTAAAGCCCATGAAGCCCAATAAACCGACGTTGGCTTATTGGGTTTTGGATCCAGAATGGATCAGTTTTGGGCCTCATCTTAAATCCATTAACGCGGATCTCCTTTTCTTGTGACGCGCGAATCGCCACGACTCTCTTGATCCCGCCAAAAAAAAAGAAATAGAGAAACCTAGAAAGGATGATCCTTTCTCTATCCCCTCCGATTCCGATCGGTTCCCACCACCGCCATCGCCATGACCGCCCTCGCTCCACCGCCACTTCTTATTAGCCTGCAGAGGACGCGCCGTAGAATACTCTCTCTATCCTCCGCCGGTGGATCTCGGGCGGCGCCTCGGCGAATATTCCTCGGCCTCGGCGCCTCTCTCCTCGAGAACTTCGCTCGGATGGCTTCCGGAAGCGGCGGGGGTCGTTCTTTCGTTGCTTCCGCTCGGCCGCAGCAGGGGGTTTCTCCCGTCGAACAGGTTGCGTGCGAGAACTCTTCTTCTTGCTTCTCAAAATTTGTTAAGGATTTCTGGCGAAGTTGGTGGTTGTTGGTTTAGGTATTGAAGAATGTGCAGTGGCCGGAGAAGTTTCCGTTCAAGGACGAGGATTTCAGCCGCTTCGATGAGTATTCACGCTTTCCCTTCTCGGACGCTGTCTCGATTTCTTAGTTTCTTTCTCGCATGTGATCATCACAATATGTTGGCTCGAGTTCCATTTTGTGATGCGTTATTTCTCACTTTTTAAATTGCAAGTATTCATCAAAGTTATATTTCAGTGTTTTATTGGAGAAAGATAGAACTAAACCGTCATGATTTTGCTTGTTTGACAGATCGCCAGATACATACTTCTACTCAGAACCTCGTTTTGTTACACATATAGATGATCCTGCAATTAGAGCACTTACCCAATATTATTCGAACGTTTTTCCTCCCAGCAATTCTCCAGGGGTGTCTCTACTGGATCTATGTAGCAGTTGGGTATGCTGCTTTATGTTGTTGTTGTCTTGTAGTTGTTTTCTCTCACAAGCAGTCCTTATTTTCCAACGTTGATTGGTGAAGTGTTCTGTTCTGTCTACTATGTGCAGGTGAGCCATTTTCCAGCAGGATACAAACAGGAGAGAATTGTAGGGATGGGTATGAACGAAGAAGAACTCAAGCGAAACCCGGTATTGTGGATGCATCCTTCTTTTTAGAAATAGATTAGGGAGCATCCCTGATTGTAGTTTTTTTTTCATAATCAATTTCTTGCCTGCTAGGCTAATATTAGGTGCAAATCTAGTAGCCCTTCATTCTGAGAGCAGTTTACTTGTCTTGAAGTGCATTGTCACTGAATTTGCAAATATATATTTTTATTTCAGAGCTTAGGTGTTATTGCAACTTTACAAGATGTGTCAGCATTACTAATAATGATCTACTATCTGATATTTTCTTGTACCATACCATATGTTATGAGATGACGATGTTTGTACTTTTCTTTTCTTAGTAATTATGAAAATGGTTATGATGTTATTACAATGTATATTTTCAGGTTTTGACAGAGTATGTCGTGCAAGATCTAAATGTGAACCCCAAACTTCCATTTGATGATAATAGTTTTGATGTAATTACTAATGTGGTATGTACTGTGACTCCTATTTGTACTTAGTATATACAAAGTCCCTTTTCAGCTCTACAGTATTTGGATTGTCAAATGGTTTTTGTAGGTCAGTGTAGATTACTTGACCAAGCCAATTGACGTTTTCAAGGAGATGCAACGAATACTTAAACCAGCAGGTGTAGCTATAATGAGGTATGGTGTTCATTTCTTTCTTTTCTCTTCCTTGTGAGCATCTTTTCTCTTCTCATATCTTTCCTCGTAAGTGCGCATTATTTCTTTATCTTGAATAATGTTATCCTGACGTAAGAGGTGATTAATACATTTCTTGCTCTACCTGAACTTGAGAAAATTCAGCAGACAGTTATACTCTTATTGACTGAACTTGATATTTTATTATCAATGGAAAGCACTTTAAGTGGAGAGGACAATATGAGTTGCATGTCCTATTAAATTTAGTCATCATTTGTCTTCAGAACCATATTTTTCCTATGCAACACTGTAACTGTTGTTACCTTCTAAGATTTTATACAAGGGTTTTTGTCAACTGCATAGATATCTTGTAGGCCCATTAAACTGGAGAAGTTACTCTTATGGTTCTCAAGCCATGTTTACTATTGCAATTGTTTGAGTTCAAGTGGAGTAGCTTGTAGTCTTGTTAGTTTTGAATTTATTTTGCCCTATTTTATGAGCTCCCTTGCAAGAGAAAGTAGATGAAATTCTGAACCAGCGGATGGATTTGTTAATTCGCTAGGTAAGTTTATGCACCAAAAACAGTTCAATGTGAAAATGCATAATAGTAAACTCGACCAGCTTGCAGCAGGATGAGTACTTGGTTGGTTTCTTTGATGCCAATGTCTAAGATTATTATTATTGTGAGAAGCAAGAAGAAATCCAGTTCCTCTTGTTTTTCTGTGCTCATTTTTTTTGTTATTTTTGGGTTGACATAGTGCTGTCACAAGGCCTCCTTAAAAAAGCATTAGATATTCTAACTTTCTGTGTCTTTTGTTCTTAATAGTTTCTCAAATCGCTGCTTTTTCACAAAGGCCATATCTATCTGGACATCAACTGGTGACACTGATCATGCTTTGATCGTGGGTTCATACTTCCATTATGCTGGAGGTTTTGAACCACCTGTGGTATGCTTTATCAGTTTCTTGTTTGAGCATGAAACCAAAGTAATTAATCAACAGGACGTAATGTTTTTGTAACTGGCTGGTTGTTAAATTTTCTTGCAGTCTGTCGACATATCTCCAAATCCTGGCCGCTCTGACCCGATGTATGTTGTATACGCCAGAAAGCAGATGACTGCATAAGTATGAAATTTTGTGTAAAAAAAAGATTGCGGTGAGGGTGAGAAGTCGCAGAGGAGCATACTAAACCTTTCTTTTTATTTTGATATTTTACGTGAAGCATGTCATTTTTCTGCATATTGCTAATTTAAGAATGTGTTATATCCATTTCTGGCCACGGGGAAAACTTTTATATAGGAAGGTCCGTCCTATAATAACAGTCCTTGTATTTTGTATAGTTCATCAATATATCTTTATCTCTCGTCAAGTTTTGAGCCACCTCTCGTGATGTAGTCTCCGAGCAGGTCAATATATCCTTGCGAGCTAAAGCCGGCACACCCTCCATCTCAAAATTGTAGGGCTAGAAGTTACGGTTACTGGGTATCATGTTTCTTTTTTTTTTCTTTTATCGTCGCATTCGTATTAGTTTCTGGCGTATCGAAGCCATCCACTACGATGGATCTCCTTAAACTAGAATGGATCTCCTTAAACTAGAATGGAGCCATGCAGGTGCATTTGGATTCCGCGTGGTGACTATGCTGGCCCTTCTTACACATGAAAACCTTAGGCTTTATCCACTTTTATATAGAACCAAAGATACTTCATCCACTGATGACATTTTGATATTATTAGTCTTAAAACTCAAGAAAGAATTTTTGCAAGCTGCAACACTCGTAAGGTAAATTTCGTTCAGAGTAAGTAGCTAGCGAGTGGCAAAGCTCTGGCAGAAATGGATAAATGTTGTCGTAAGGCCGAAGAAGTAAAAAAAAACATGTCAGCTTCTAGGGAAATTCGCATGGTCACTACTGAAATATAGACTCGTAGAAGATATATGATCACTAAACCAAACTAACAAATGTATTTTCCTTACAATGCCCTTTTCAAGATGTCCTCTTAATGTTACACATTCTGACAGTTTAACTATCTTTGCGTGCAAAATATTATCCCTGTTTTCAAATAGGTGCCTAGAAATTTACATCGCTTGACTTCATTGAGAAGCACGCCTTGCATACTTGAAGAACATATTTGAATGTTTTAAGCTTGCCAAGCATACCTTGCAGCACAGTTGTCTCTGAATGAAGTGCAATGAGATCGTTTTCAATGTTGTTTTTTGCCGCAAGTGAAGTCTGGATCCTCTACCAAGCTGATTGTGAGCTCAGGATTGGGGGAATGCAACTCCAGTATGACCTGGGGGCATGGTAAGGTTGTTTCTGAATTAGGTAAAAGAAGATAATAAAGTACAAGATGACTACAACTCTAACGAACCCAGCTGAAAAGATGCTAGTAAAATTATGTACAGAGAAAAAAATTTCTTTATAAGTACGCAGAGATGCTGTACATACAATAACATTTTCCCCATTCCGAAGGATTGGTGCGGGAACATAGAGAGTGCATTGTGGTCCGATGAGCTGCAAATTCATCCGGTTCTTATTGAAATTAATGCAGAAAAGGAAAAAGGTATTGCTTCTCCAGAAAGAAAGAAGAAACATAAATTATAAGTAAATGTTTTCATCAATCAAGTTAGCATTGTACCGGCCAGAATCTTCCAATATTGAAGTTGTTCACAAAAGCGACCCCTTTAGTCCAACCACGGAAGGACATGAATGTGTCCTTAATGTCATTCGCTGAGTCAATATGGAAATGGCCTTCATAAATTACTGGTTGATCTGAGATGCTCTCTGCAATAATATAGTTATTATCGTAAGCGTCTTGTTGAAAGATGAATCTAGAATCAAAACTGAGCGTCATATGCTTTTATGGCAATCAAGCAGAACCACAAGATTTCTAACTGTTTATTGTGTGAAAAAAACATCATTTTCTAAAATGATACATGTAAGCTATTATCTAAGTCAGATGATAACTATGAGGGTCAAAACAAATCTTATGAAATTTTATGCGGGCACATAAACAAGCACATGGACACTACTCAGAACAGTGTTTAAGAAGGTTTCGTCTACAGGAACTGATATGTTATCATTCATGTAGGCTCTTAGCATGTTGTGATGTGATATTGTCACGGCTGAGGGAAATGCACTCTCTATAGCGAGATATGAAATTGGAAGTGAAGTTGCCAACTATCATAAGTGTATCCAAAGTCACTATCCTAATATTTGGAAGATCACAGCAATATCCCTTGAGAAATTACTATTCCATTATTGAGTATTTCAAAACGTTTACTCTCCTTTTGAAGATGTCAACTTTGCCCTTACCTGCTAATAGTCCGACAAAATGATGAGCTATAGGAGAGGATTTACCACTAAACATATTTATATGGATAAAAAATCGACCACTTTGCCTTTCTGGATTAACTTTTCCATAACATTAAGGAAGCTTTGCTGAAAGTTCTTTTGGTGGCTAGATGTCATATTTTTGCCAAAAATTAAAAAAAGTTGTTACATACCTGTTCAGTTATTGCACAAAACACCGACAGGTCTGATATCTGTATGACTATAAAGTCTCTAGAAAGTCATGCAGTACCACACATGAAATTCAACATCTCTTTATGCATATATAGATCAGATTTATCTAGCTCAATTGCATGAGAAACAAAACAGAGGAAAGAAGTATTATCTAGCTCAACTGCATGAGGGCCTTTTCTTTTTCCAACTACTTATCAACATATTCAAATAAAAGGTGATTGCTCTGTGACTTACCTTTCGAAGAATATCTGAACCTTCCAAGTTGATTTTGCAGACCAATAGGAATGGACATCTTATTGGCTCTAGCATTAGGAAGTTGCCTAATTAGACTGAATTTCAAAAGATTGTCCAATCCATGAAATGAAATTGGATACAATTTCCAGCGGTAGAGGATAATATTGTCCACTGTAACAGAAGATAGTATTCCCTGAATATTGAAGACTAGTGCATGAATTACAAAATTCATATATATCATTAATTATAGAACGAAACTGGAAATAAAGAATCAAATCTGCGATATCAGCATTATGCAAAATTTCCAGGCTTAGAAAATCAGACAAGTTGTAATTTGGGGATGCATAATGCTTTAGAAGAATCAATGACTCTTAGAATGTCAGCAAAGTTCGTGTTACTTGTGGGATTACCTTCCTATCATATGTATATGGCCCATAATTAACACGGCCCAAATTTTCCACCTGTACAGGAAGAGAAAAGTTTATAAGCATATATTGGACTATTTATGTTAAATTTAGAAGAAATAGAGGTCAACTAAGTAAGTCATCAGCAGTAGAGGAAAGACGTTATTACCAGAATAAATAAGCTGACATTAGATGAACAAGCTAAATTAGGGATTTCTAGTGATTTAGGTGACCATCTCTCTATGATGCCAACATATCTGGGACTTCTGTTACCATCAAGCGAACAAGATACAAACACTTGAGCTCTATCATGTACCTTCAATAGAGTTCACATTTAAATCAGTTATTAAACTACAGATTAGGAAGTAACAACTAACAACATGAAACTGCAAACCAGACCTTTGGAATGGAAATAATACTTTTGTCTTTCTTTTCTGGGTATTCTGAGGCATACAATAAAAATCCAAACATCTGAACTACAAGAAAAGCAGCAGTTACTGGAAAATATTAAACACACCAACTGGTCAAGAACTAGAAGAGAAGAAACAACTAATGGCAGTTAAAATGTGACTAAACTACATGGAGAGTTGGTTCTACCTGGCCCACTAACTCCATTGCAATAGGCTGTTCAGTTTCAACCACCTTTATCGGATCACATAGGAAATTAAGGACCTCAAACAATGAGGCAATCCTGTTTACCTTCACAGGTCCATATCTTGCTCTTTTGATTTTGGAAGGAACTGGATGAAGAGAAACCCCAGAATGTTCATGAATTACTCTTCTTAGAGCTGCATAACAATGTATTTTATCAATTACAAATGACCTGATTTTTATCTTCAAGATGAAAATTTCCAAGAATAGTTAATCTCAGATACTGATCGCATATTTATATGTTGCTCATACAATGTCATGAAGATCAGACTAGACCATACTACCTCATGTGATCAAGAGAAATGATTAGAGTGGACAGGTTAACCAACTTCCCATGTCATTTAACAGCTAACAAAGAATTCCCAAAGAAAGGAAAAGAAAACTAACAAAGAAGAAACCCCCTGACGTGATGGACATGTCCGGATGTTCCTATCCCCATCTAGCTTCAAATTGTTCTTTTCATAGAGATGGAGTAATTAATCACATGCATATGAAGGATGAGAGTTAAAAAATTGGTACGAACATGCCTTTAAATTTTGTATTATCCACATCACCAAACTCCTTAATTGGTGCATCCTGGTTGCAAAAGAATAACTCAATATAACACAGTTACTTAAGTTAGAATTTGGAAAAGCAAAGAAAAATATGATAGGCATTACTCACGTAATCGTAAGAAGTAAGATCAGCTTTGTAATCAGATTCAAATTGACCAGTGTTTGCTCCATTGAAAAAGCCAAAGTTGGTCCCTCCATGAGCCATCTGAAGATATAACCCCTAATTGAGATAGAAAATATATATAACTAATGAAATGCAGTTTCAGAACTTCGATGAAAACAGACATAGAGTACAGCAGAACCATTTCGAGACAAAATCTTTCTAAGAGCTTCAGCTGTATAATTGCCATCAGTATGTGCGATCTGTTCTCCCCAGTGTGTAAGCCATCCAGTGTAAAATTCTCTGCAAAGGAATTACAGTTAGCACAAGTATAGACTCTAGAGTATCATGTCAAAGGAAAAGGAATAGTCTACTGACGCTGATAGAGGAGGTGATTTTCCTGGCAAGTTATAACTCTTCTGTAACTCAAATATAGGCCATGGATCATCACCAGTTGAAAAATCAACAGCTGCATATGAGCCATAACGGTTGTCTAAGGAGAAAGGCAAATTGGTGAATACATGTTCATAATGGCACATGTGATTCTTAATGCATATTATTATTATTATTATTTTGTTATATGTATCATCAAATTTTCATATATATCATAGTGGCATATCTTAAAACTGTTAACCCCAGTCAACAATTAATGCTTGATGATCAGCACATGTCCAGAAAGGCAATAATTGCCCCACTTCTGCCAAACTATTGCATCACTGATGTGGTTCAGATCAGAATAAAATTTTGTACAATAACCAGACTACGCTAATGACACCAAGGGAAAAAGAAGCCAAGAGAAGCTTAAAAGTTTGTAAGCTTCAATTCGGACTTTCCAGATTATCTAGAAGTGTTCGGATGGGAACTCCGTCAGTGCTTTAAGTTTCAATCTCGCATGTGTTCAGATTTCATTTATTACGTATCTGTACCTAAATTCTTCAGACGTGAACAAATTAGATGGCAAATTGGAGCACGAATTCTTCCAAGTAGGGTCCATACTATAATCCTCACCTGATGCCTTGAAAGGGTAGCTTGAACCAACAAAGGCAATCTTTCTTGAAACAACACCAATTCAGATATTGATTATTTACTTGAACACAATTAAAAGTGTTGAAATCCAACTTGGCCTACATATTGTTTAAGCTGATGAAATTGTTCTCAGCAGTGAAGCATGTAACTCTTTCGAACTTCTTATAAGTCACAAGTTTGTAAGTTGTAACAATGCCTTACAGATAGCTAGTAAAGTTTCCTAGGGATTGGGGTACTCTAGAATATTGAAAAAAAGAAGTATTATACTCCCTCGTCCCACTTTGCAGTACTTGAATTTATTCCTTTACCATGTATCGTGGTTGAGGAAAATGCTTCAACATATCTCAATTATCATATAAATCAAGAACTTGAGAGGGTTAGAAACCAAAATTTGCATCTGACTACATAAGTAACATTGTTTATTTTTGACTTTTTTTATAATATGTTTTATGAAATTCTGTATGTCTTCCCACCAGAATCATCACCTGAGAAAACACCCTCTTCAGGAATAGTTCCTTTTTCTAAAGTATCTTGAGAGCCGCCATCAGTAGTATACCTGCAACATGAGATCGAAGCAGATGGCCAACTGGTGAACAGAGTCGCAAGGTAACATAAAGAAGAGCAATCAAACCGGGAACCAATTTAATTCACTACGACATCAGAAAGGATGATATATGGTGGAGGTAGCTCAAGAGAAACTAAACCAGCATAATTAACATTTCATGCAAATGCAAGATGAATTTTTGCAGGTAAAACTATATAAGAAACAACATACAGGATTGTGTTATTTCCAAGGTGCCTTCTAGCCAATTGCACTAGGAAATGAAGATAATTCTTGTCATCTCCATAAGATCCAAACTCATTTTCAACCTACAAAAGTTTATCCAAGATTATATCTCTTCACATAGATGGTCTAGAAATGAGAAACAGTGAACCATTATATGGGTAGATGTACAGAATTAAGTATTAAAAGCAAAGAATGGAGGCAGCAGCCAATAGAAAAAAAAAACAGTAAATCAACTTGCCTGAACCATAATGATAGGACCGCCATTCTCATATAACAGGGGTGCTACTTTAGGAAGTAATACATCCCACCATCTTTCTACCTGTAGAGCTCAATAAAGTTGAATCACAGAGTGCTCCTATAGTTACCAAAGAGAAGAAGTCCACACTTTCATTCTCCCATAATTTTACTAGTATGCACCGATCAAAATAAGTAATGATTAAATGGCATGACTAGTAGGTGAACCATCTGCCCTTTTTGTTCTTTTTCCTAGCAAGTGATATATTGAAAGAATTAAGGACCAAATCTATCCCTACTGAAAAACATATAGAGAAAATGAGGAATGAAACATCCTTGCACTACATGAGCTAAAGAGGAGAACAGGGACCAGGGGTCAACCTATTGCAGGCTGACCTTATCCTAACAAGAACCATATCCAGAATTAATTTAGAACCCGGAGAGCATAAGTTATTGCATGTTTGGTTTGGAATAAAGGCCATATGTCAGAGCCAACGTAGTTTGAATACTCATGCAGGAAAGCATAAATTTGTTATCTAATAAAGAAGAACCTACCAGGGAAAGGAAGGTAGAATCTGATGATCGTAGTCTAAGAGCTGGCTGTACAGCAAGTAACCAAGCAGGAAACCCTCCCAAGTCCCATTCTTCATCCAAGTGACATGATAATTTGGAATATAACAAAATAAGAGATAGATGAGGTAGGTTAAAATTAACAAAAATCAGTAACTAAAAGAGAATCAACTACCAAACATGCAAGAATCAGTAGATAGATACCTTGCATGATAGTTCTCACTTCTTAATAGACTTTTTATATAAGAAAAAATTACAGAAATTGACGGGAATAACAATCAAAAGCTCATTAGTAAACATTATCATGGAACTAAGATTCAGTTGACATTCTGCTTTCCTACCCCTTGGGTAGAAAGACAACTTCCCTCTTTGTCTAGATACTTTCATGTGTATGGAAGCTCACTGCCTAGTGCGGATTGCAACATATAAGGTAGATCTTCCTATCATATCATTAGTTTGAAGGTTTCAATTGCAAGCCTAACTAGATTTGATTGGCAAGAAAATATGTAAAGAGTGTCAGATGAAGAACTAGTGAAAAAGATTTATGTGATTCTTCCTTACGACCTTCTCGACTTTAATTTCTGCTACAAAGAGACCATAAAATGTAGGAAATACGTAACTGCCGATGCTAATCACAAATGATACTTGAGAGAGGTATGAATCACCTGCACATATGTAAGGGCCTGCGCGGAGCATAACAAGGAAACCTAATTCCTGCGCAAGCTTCAGATATGATTCAATATCAGCAATACCCTCAAAATCCCAACTCTGTGGCTGTGGCTCGTGTAAATTCCAAGGTACATACGTTTGGATAGTGTTCAATCCCAGTGCCTTGGCTCTTAAAAGCCGATCTCTCCAATACTGGCGAGTGTTTTTTTTAAAACAAAAAAGTCAAACATAACAAATGGATTGAATAAATTGGCTACTAATGCAGAAGCGACAAGAACTCTTTTAAATATACGATCAAACGCAATACCTCAGGAACAATTCGGAAATAGTGCATATCACCCCCAATGATCTGAAATGGGTGTCCATCCTTCCAAAACTTGTCATCCGCGATCCAGAACCTCCGATCGCTGCTGACCTGATCCTTCGCATAACAAGATAAGTAGCATTCACCAACCAGCTCAAGCTAAAGTGAACAACGAGCTAAGATCTAGAGGTGCTTAAGCTGCCGCATGTGAAGATCTATGGAAAAGACAAGAGTAGTTGCGAGGAGCGTACCGAGGAGCCATGGCCGCGATGGAAGGAGAAGGAGGCGGAGTAGGAGATGAGAGCGACTAGTGTAAGGAGGAAGAGAAGGGCCTCGCAGCTTCTTTCCGGCGCCATCCGGCTTCTTCGGACCCGTCGCCTCCGTAGTCCGTACGCTTCGCTTCTCCTGGAATCTAAAATGGCATTTCTGGATGTCAGAGCGTACAAAATTGTGCTCGGGAATCGCGGCCGACGGCTAAGAGCAGTGCCAGAGCTAAGCGTGCAGAATTCATCCAAAACTTACGGATGGAAAATTTAATTATTTATTTGGTTTTGATTCATGGACAGCAAGCTCACAAAAGTTTTATCTGCAAATAAAATTGTCCTTTGATAATAAAAATAAATCCTTTGATATTAGAGAAAGGTTTCTATCTCTCTTTTATTTTTTTTTCTTTAATCTATTTCTAGTGCCACTTTAATGACCAATTTAAGAACAAAAGTCATTGAGAAGTAATTACATGAGCACGTATCTTTTCTCCATTAGATTCCAATCTATATATGTTTCAAATTTGATAAGATAACTACTTCAAACATTTCTCTCAAATTATAATGAATATATAAATATATTTTGTCTATAATATATTAAAAATCCAAATTTATTCTTTTTTTTTGTTTTGTTGAAAAATAGAATTCCAAATAAATTGAGATTTTAATTTAAATATATTCATATCTCTTTAATCGATTTAATAGATAATTAATACAAAATATTTTTTATACACTTAGATCCATCAACAACCAACTGTCTATGTCATGCTAAACAATCGCATTAAAAGAAAAGATATATAAAAAATTTACTTAAGTGGGTTATTATATATTTTGATTTCGTATAGTTTAGTTTTAAATTACGATTCTATCATAAAATAATAGATAATTTTATCATTTTATATATTTTTTATTTTATTTTATGTTTGATTTAAGTTTAAATTAAGTATGATATAATTCAAAGTTTGATCTAGACTTGAATTAGTGAGATTACTTAGACCTATGCACGTCCAAGATTGGCTCGATTAGACCCCCCCCCCCTTCCTCCTCCTACTGATCAGACTATGCTTATCGGACTCCAAACAAAAATAACCCATTCCAAATGAAGCCAACTCCGTTACGGTTGGACCGTGGATATAAAAGAGGGATAGCAGAGCGGAGTCGAGTCGAGTCGAGAGAGAAGACGGAAGTGAAGTGCAGAGCAGCGATCGAGAACTTCCTTTCGGCTGGCAATGGCGCAACCCCTTACGTCCGAGAAATCCGCAGGAGTTCCGGGTAAGTTTTCTATCTTTGCTATCCTTCTTTTGATTACATTTGATCTGCTCTTCTTCTTTTTTTTTGGCTAGTAATCATGGAATTAATATATTTTTGTCGCAATTTCTAGGTTTTTGCATGTAAAATTATTCGATGATATCACTATTCGACGGATTCGGTATATGAGTAGTAAGAATGATCCGGGGTGGGATTTATCAGGGTTAGTCTAAATGGAATTTAGGAAGGATTTACTCTTCATGTCGATAGGTTTAAACCACGAGGATGCTTGCTTCCCTCTAACTTTTGTTGATCGACATAGTCCGCGGTAGGTACTTCAAATAATGAACTGTTGGTGGGAGATGTAGTAGGTTTATAGATATATGTAAGTGTTACCAGATATGTGGATTAAGAAAATTCTGGAAGATGTCTTAAATTTTGCCCTTATTTGAGTAAGTTGCAAATTGGAATGCCTTGATCGTTAATGTCTTCCATCATCCAAGAGGCATATTGCTGTGCTTTTGTTATGGCATAAAATTCGGGCTATACTGGAATATGTTATTTTCTTATTCTCAATATCTTCATTCCTTGTGTGTGCGTAGTGGAATTACTTATTGTTTCATGGCATCACTTATTTCATTCTCTCAAATGCTGTTATGGTTGTCTGCTTTATGTGGCCAAAATTTTCTATTGTATTTTTGATATTCACCATAGTGACTGCTAAATGCTAAGTGAATTATCCTTTTAATGGAGCTTAGTCTGCTTAGAGATTTAATTTGCACAACACTGATTTCAAATATATTTGAGCATTATAGAATTGGACGTATCCTCAACAATGGGAGAAGGTTGGGAATTGCTTATTTTGTTCATATTTACTGCTAGTTGTTTGATGCATCAAAATATTTGTCCATATTTTTTTTATGTTATGTAATCATGCCGAATATCCAATAATACAGTTATTTTATGGATCTACAAATATGCAAAGTCTTTCAGAGTAGTTCTGCATCCAATCATTATTTCTCAATGTCCTCTTCACAGATTCTATCTTTCATCTATCTTTTTCCATGTAACATCATGAATGCGTCTTTCAGTTGTTTCTGAGGAAAGAATTCAAATAGTTAATAAGTATGGAGAAAAACTTGCTGGTATGTTACATCAAGTTGGTTCAAAGAAGCTTGTGATCATATGCCATGGATTCCGAGCTTCCAAGGTAACCTTATTTAACTATTTTCCAGTAATAGCTTCAGATGTTAACTATTTTCCAGTAATAACTTAGATGTTAGTTTAACGTATTATGTTATGCCTTATCTAAATCAAAATAGCTTTTCTTTCCATGGACTATTGTCAGTCAAAATCGCATGAACTTCCATATTTTTCTAATTGAGACTCTTGTTAGGCAGGTGTTTAGGAACTTCCATGTTTTTCTAATTGAGACTCTTGTTAGGCAGGTGTTTAGGCTGAATCTATCACTTTTATCCTCACAAATAACTCTGACCTTTCATTTGTATTAACTATTAAGAAGCTGAATATGTTCCATTTAATGTGAAGTTGGATACTTCTCAATAACCATCTTGCATTTGTGAATACTGCTATATCCAGGATGATAACATCATGCTTAATCTTACTGCTGCATTAACAAGAGAAGGGATCAGCGTCTTTCGATTTGATTTTGCCGGAAATGGGTGAGCGAACTCTCGAAAGTCTTGTTCATTGAAGTTTACCATTAATATTCGTCAGTAATTATGCTTTATATTGAATCGTCATATTACTCAGACTTTTGTTACACTTTATCTAGGACCATTGCTACACGTGACCTAAAATTTTGTCCGTTCTAACCTCAAAGTGTTTCTCTTGATTGTCATGTACAAGTTTCTGTGCTTGCCAATTTTTTTTTTCTTATTTTGTCAATTTCTGAGTCTGAGATGTAGTATCTATGATTCAACATGTAATTATGGAAATATATATATATATATATATATATATATATATATATATATATATATTCACGTTGTTTATGCTGGCTTTTCTTGTACAACTTAATATGCTTTCCACATTGAATGTACTCAGATGCTATGTTCCAGAGAGGTACTGCACATGCTACTGTGGTGATATCTGAGTGTACTAGTGATAATTTGATTTTCCAGGGAAAGTGAGGGTGAATTCCAATATGGCAACTACCGTAGAGAGGCTGATGACTTGCGTTCTGTGATCTCACATTTCTCTGAGCAGAAATATGAAATAACTGCTATTGTTGGACACAGCAAAGGTAGACGATTTAGTTTCTGTTATAATTGTCTTCTGCTTAGTTCTTGGTGAAATTTTTTAGACATTTGACCTGTTATCTGTTATATATCTGTATTGGATATTTGAAAGTTCTGAGGGATCTTACTAAGCAAGTCTTTTTCTAGGAGGGAATGTGGTGCTCCTATATGCATCCATGTACCATGATGTACCTATTGTCATCAATCTTTCTGGTCGCTTTGCCTTAGATGGAGGTATTGAAGGTCGCTTAGGGAAGGAGTTTATGCAGAGAATAAAAAGAGATGGTTTTATTGATGTCAAAGACAAAACAGGTATAAGCTATAAATGGTAAATTAACCTTTTAGTGGATTTGGAAGTACAGATGTTATCTATATACTATTTTAAAGCCTTCTACTTCTCAATAATTTGATGATATTTAGTTTCTTAATTTGAGTCTTCTGGGCGGATATGGTTTAATAAATGGGAAGTGTAAGCTATAGGTATATTAAGATGCCTTATATTATATAGTTTTGTTGGTTAAAGTACTTGTCTTTTGTTAATATCAGACAGGGATTGAATAGTCATTTGAAGGTAAACAATTAGTTCATAATCTTGATGATTGAGATTTCATTTCACTAATCATGCCTGATGCAGCCGTAAGGTTAGGTTTATTGCACATATTGAATAATATTTAACTACAAGTCTATATCCCAGGAAAAACTGAATACCGGGTGACAGAAGATAGTTTAATGGATCGATTGAACACGGATATGCATGCGGCAAGCCTTTCTATTAACAAAGAATGCAGGTTAAGTACATTTAAATACTGCTGTGAACCAAGTTTCATCCTTTCATGCTGGTGCGATTATTCCTGTATTTCCATAGTCAATGTAAAGAGCTATTATCTAGTAATCTCCATAAATTGTTATACCTTGGTGTTAAGCCGTACTTCTTTGCCTGACATATTTGAACAACATTGCCTACATGGCATGACAGCTTACATTGTGATCTCTCCCTTTCAGTTAAATAGAAGATCTCATGATCATTTTGGTACAGATAGCATGCATAGTAAATTTATAGTATATGTTTAAGCTGACAACTCACTAGATTCTGGTTTTTTTTTTCTCATTTTCTGCATCCAGGCATTTTATGAGTTTCAAGCCTGAAAATCACTCTTCTATTTGTTGCTTTAAGTGTCGATCTCTTATGGACAGATTACTGTACCTTGTCCAATTATATCACCTGTAGTACAGGCTCGACGGCTTTGGTCTTTGGTCAAGCAAACATCGTAGGTTGGTATGGTTTTTGAAACAATAAAGTTGAACCAACCTTCATTGATTTTCTTATTAATTAATAAACTGGTAGAACCTCAATATATGATGATTACGATCATGCAAGTGCAAAGTCAATCTGGCAACTATTTATTATTCTACTCCTGATAAGTGAGCTAAGTTTGCACCTCCCGCTTCAGTTTCTCATCTGATTTCTTTTTTTTCTGTTTCCTTCATTTGTAATCATAGTTTGATGTATTTTCTATATCTTTAAGACTGTTTTACTTATTACATCAGTCACTCCATACCTCATAGGGTCTTAACAGTTCATGGCTCAGAAGATGAAATTATACCAGTACAAGATGCCTTGGAGTTTGCCAAGCTCATACCTAACCACAAATTGCATATTGTTGAGGGTGCCAACCATTGCTATACTGCACATCAGCAAGAAATGGCTTCACTAGTGCTGGACTTCTTAAAATCTAATCAGGTATTATCACCTAGACGCAAAGTTGAAAAGTTGTTTTCGAGATTATGAGTTTCTTGGTGACATGTAGATCGTGTTCTTTGTCATCTATAAGTTAACATTCTCAGTTGTCGCTGGTCAGTTTTCTGTGAATAACATATTATTGCCATCATTAGTTCCATAACGTTAAACCTCGTCACTAGTCCTCCTTTTTCCCCCCCTTTTCACTATACAGAAAATCAAGTAGAGAAAGCTTGTTGTTGAAACACTTCATATCCTCAATCCTTATTCAAATGGCAAAAAATGTATCTGAACCAATTTATTATTCTTCTCGAGCATTCCTTGTTATGACAAGTAGTGTAATTACCACAGGTGGGAGATGCCTCTTCAATGGGAGAAGAATAAATTTCTATTGAAGTTTACGCTAAGAAATGATGTCTTCCGTAATTGGGATACGTACGTATTGTACTAGCTTGGATTACTATTATTACTTCAATCATAATGTATAACTCTTTGTTTTCACCTGCAATCGAGGCAATATCAATCCTATTGATGCTGGCAAGTAGTTTCTAGGGAAGTACCATATCTTTGTTAACTTTTCTTTCAAACTCTTGTCTCATCGGAGCAAGAAAAATCATCTGGTAGATTGCTTCCTAGTAGTTTCCACCATTGTTTATACTTGAACTATTAAGTTTCAAGGCAGCCATTGCAGTTTGCACTTACAACGAGCCTGTCCTTGTGATGTTCAATGCTCGCCGTTGATTTCATGAGAACCATACCCATTTGAAGGCAAAGAGTTATTATATGAGACAAGCAGCGTCTCCACGTAAGGGAAGTCTTGCCTTACTATTAAAACAAGATTGCTGCAATATTTTTCTTGACGTGGGTCAACTCGTAGTATGGTTATCGCTGAATTAGTCTAATAAACGACTATGAGACTATTTAACCAGCATGTTACTCGACCTTTCCTGCTACGTGATAACATATTAAATCTAAGTATGCCCAAAATCAAAGTTTTTCTTGCAAAAAGATCCACTCGATATTTTGATATTAAATAAGGGTTATTTATATCTTGACGCCCTTCAAATAAATATTTATTTAGAAATTTTTATATAAATAATTTTAAAATTTTGACTTACTTAATCGATAGATAAAAATGCATCCCTTTTTCTTCTTCTCTAGTGGTCTAGGATAATAAAACTCTAAACTAATTATCTCTAATTCTTCAAAAATCCACTCTAATAGGAGAGAAAAATAAATAGTAAAAGCATTTTATCCATCTAATTGGTTAGTTAACTTTTTTTAATTTTTTTAACAAAATTCTTAATAGAGGTTTATTTTTTTAAGGATGGAAGTTATAAGGAATGATAGTTATATAATTACTTTTAAATAGGGTGAAAATGAGTCGGATTAAGTTTAACCCAACTTACTATTCGATCTAGATCGGATACGAATAAAAAAAGTCCTATCCAATTTGAATACAGATATGTTCTTAGAAAAGTTCGGATCCAAATTTGAATCCGAGGATAGTATTTTAATAAAAATTCATTGTACTATTAATTCTGTCGGATCCGGATCCGGATAAACGGACATCCGTTTTACTGCATAACATTGCACAGCCCAACCCAACTCAACCCAACCCACTAACACTAACCCTACCCATATCTACCCCTTCTCTTTCCCCAATTCGCATTTCATCCGCTGCCTCCACTAAAAAGTGAAAAACCATTCCATCCGCCATCACCTCTCCGGCCCTCCGCCGCCATCGCCTCTCCGCCATCATCACCAAGCCCCGCCTCCTTCCTCCTCGACCTCTTCGTCACCAACCTCACCGGTAACGATAGGAAGGTATTACACCACAACACCTCTTATTTTCGGAGGATTCATCGTATAGACTTCGAATCATCTACTATTCAAGTTCTCGATGATCTAGTTGTTAAAGTTATAGGATACTTCTCGTTTGCTTGCAACTACAAAGCAGGAACATGCATTTTGTATGCTTAATTATAATGGTAGCCAAATGGCATTGTTTCTTTCACCCGTGGATTTTAAGAAACCTGGTGTATAGCCAAAGTAACTGGAAATGTATGTGATTCTTCAGAAGGTGAAGGCTGCTAATATTTCTGATTCACCTTAAGTAGAGTAAAGAAGTTGTTGAAGGGCTTTGGGTCAGTTACTGTAGGAAATTAGATGATCGTACCCAAAATGTTTGGACATGGGTTTTTACTGATGGGACATGGTTGTTATCGGTTACCCAGTTTAGAATTCCTTGCTTCAATGGATTAAAGATGAGTTGCTTTTTATAACTATAAATTACTATCTTGATTTAAGTTAAATTATCTTGATTTTGGTCTTAATGTCAGCAATGTCTAGTTTATAACTAAGGTCATCAGTTATAAATTAGCTAATTGACTTCAGGCTTTGATCAATCTTGAGGTTAAAATAATTATCTGAACTTTATTCAGTACTTACTGAGACAAAACTATTGATCCATCTTAATTTTGTTCAACATGTACTAAGATGGAACTATTGATCCACTTTAAAATAGTTTCAGTGCTTTTGAAAACATCCTAGTTTATATTTCAGTTATATATTGAACTTCTGATAACTTATAAGCAGAGGGTGACACTTTTTTTGAAACTCTTAGTATTTTATGTGATGGATATGTTGTTATTTTGATTTGTCTGAAAGCACATAACTGTGATTAATTAAAAATTTCTCTTTCTACCAGTATTGTGCGTGTAATCCTATTCATTGACATTCCCTTGCTATGGAAGTATCATTCTGTAAGAATATTATGCTAATTTTACATCATTATTTAATTTAGCAAGTTAACATTGTTTTTTGATGGAAGTGAACCAATTATTTTATCCTGCCAAATTGCAGATTTGGTTGCAGAATTTATTCTTTCTTCTAGCTAGTGTGCTTTGCTTGCATCTCACATTGACATTTTTCTCTGTTTGTCTTCTTTTCTTCTCTGATTCATTGATTGGGAACATAAGTAGTTTTGCAATTAAACCAGCAGTTACATGTCGGACTTCAGTTTGGTATCTAATATCAGGAAATTCTTCATGACTTTTGCATCATCCTCTTGATGTCATTTTGAGTTGAGATACTTTCTCTTGCTTGTCTCTTTTTTTTATTAATACTATTGTTTCCCATTCCACGTTGAAACTCCGTTGCCATACCATGGCTTGGCTTGAATTGAGATTCTTACTTTTCAACTCCTTTTGGCCTTTCTGTTTTTTCCCCCTTTCTTTATTTCATGGTTCCTCTCGAATTGCTTCTGGCTGCTGTGCTTTGAACACAGTTGCCTTGCAAGCTTCTTTTAGATTCATAAAATGCCGAGGACGAGAGCAACTGCAGCAGCTGCAAAGCCAGCTGAACCTGTAAAGCCTTTTGTGCCTGAGGACCAAGTCCCTAATGATGAACATGAGGAGATGATGGAAGAAGAGGTTGAGTATGAAGAAGTTGAGGAAGAAGTCGAGGAAATAGAAGAGGAAGAAGAGGAAGTCATTGAAGAGGAGGAAGAAGAGGAGCATGAGGAGGAAGAAGAGACTGCCGCTGATGTTGATGGAATTGCTAATGTCAAAGATGATCTGATGAAAGATGATGAAATGGATGAGGATGAAAGGAAAAAGCATGCTGAACTCCTTGCTCTTCCTCCTCATGGTTCAGAAGTTTATATCGGCGGCCTTCCTCGTGATGCATTGGCAGAAGACTTAAAATGTTTCTGCGAGTCTGTTGGTGAGGTAACTGAGGTGAGTTGGCCCTCTTCTCATGCCATAGATTGTTTCTGCGGTTTGGATAAACTATTTAATAGCTATTGAAAATGACAGGTTAGGATGATGAAAAGTAAGGATTCATCGGACAACAAATGTTATGCCTTTGTTACTTTCAGAACTAAAGATCTGGCTGCCAAGGCTATTGAAGATTTGAATAATACTGAATTTATGGTAATAACTGTAATAGTTGCTTCTTTTCTGAAAAATTATATATTTACTTTGATGTTCTTAAGTTCACTTTTTATCTTGGGATTTCTTATGCTGAATTTCATTATGCGTGGGCAATGTTTGGCAGAGGAAGAAGATTAAGTGCTCATCATCTCAAGCAAAACATCGACTATTCATTGGTAATATTCCTAAAAATTGGATGGAGGATGATTTGAAGAAGGCTGTGATGAAGGTTGGTCCAGGAGTTACCAATGTGCACTTGATGAAGGTATTTTAGAATCTGCTTTATTTCTGTTTCTTATGTACTATTTTTGTTACTAAAACCTGATTCACAAACATGTAAGTTGTTGATGATAGTTGTTATGTTGGTATCACATTAAATTGTTAACGCATGCATATACTTTCTGTTAACGCATGCGTATACTTTCCTGTAAGTGTTCTGCTATATGATTCTTGCTTATAACTACAGGATCCAAAAAATTCTAGCCGGAATCGTGGCTATGCATTTATTGAATATTACAACCAATCATGTGCTGAATACTCAAGAAAGAAGATGTCTATGCCAAAATTCAAGCTTGATTCTAATTCCCCCACAGTGAGCTGGGCTGACCCCAGGAATGACGATTCTTCTTCGAGTTCTCAGGTTTTAGTTAATACCTTTGTTTGTATGACATTGTACCTCACTTAAGCACCTTGTGACATGCCCTTCTGCTGATCAACATATTCTAGGTAAAGGCAATTTATGTGAAGAATCTGCCTCAGAATGTGACTGAAGATCAGCTGGAAAAGCTGTTCGAACACCATGGAGAAATCACTAAGGTGGTGTTGCCACCTGCGAAGTCTGGACATCAGAAGAGGTATGGTTTTGTGCATTTTAAGGAGCGCTCAATGGCTATGAAAGCAATTAAGGACACTGAGAGATATGAAATTGATGGTGAGTTTTAGTGCTTGCTATTCTACATCCTTTGTTTTGTTTGGCTCTAGATTTTTTATAGCACATCCTAATCTTGGCTCCATATTTCTGGATAGGCGATGTTCTTGATTGTTCTCTGGCAAAGCCTCCATCAGATAAGAAGGTTGAATCAGGGTCTAATGCTCAAAAAGGCCCTTTGCTGCCAAATTATCCAACTAGTATTGGATATGGTGTAATGGGAGGTGGTTATGGTGCCCTAGCTCCAGGACTTGGACAAGTATAGTAGTTTCTTCTTCTTGCTTATAAACTCAGATTATTGCTTTGTTTTAGTCCAATGCTAATACTTGTTCTTGGCAAATTGCTTATCACTTTTTTGTTCTATTATTATATTGATTCTTGCAGCCCATGATCTATGGAAGGGGCCAGAGTCCTGCTGCCATGGCAATGGTGCCGATGATATTACCTGATGGAAGACTTGGTTATGTACTGTAAGTATGATAGAACATATTTATTTTTGTTATATTGATTAAACCCTATTAAGATAAACTAAGAAAGATGTGCGACGAGATTATATTAGTTCAACATACAGAAAATGGGCAAAAAGCCCAAAAAACATGTTCAGGGAATGTTTAAGGCCTCTAAGCTATTAGCTATCCTGAAAATTTTGAATGTGGATTTTGCATTAAATAAAACTGAACAATTTGATATGTGGAATTTGTATTAAACAAGAACGATACCTCAAAGTCACCTACGCAACGGTGCAAATACTAGTCAATGGTTACAGAGCGGTACTTATAGTCGGTTCTGGTGACTTTTGAAATGCTATTGGTTTTTTATTCCTTTATTTGCTGGATCTATCAAACACATTTCTTCTCAGCTTCTGTTAAATGCAAACTTTGTTTTGATCCAGTTGTTTATGGAGTACTGCTGTTGTTTGCACTTGACAGTGTACAGTAGCTCCAGTCTTATAATTTGTATTATTGGTGGAAAACAGAAAGTTACCACTTCCATAACATTTACATAAACTTATAAAATTTGCAGGCAGCAACCTGGGGCAACCATAGGCGCATCGCAGCAAGGTGGTAATCGGGGCGGCAGCTCCAGTGGGGGACGGAGAGGCAATGACACTAGCCGTGGGCGCAGGTTTCACCCATATTGATTGCATGTGCTTTTCTGAGCAGAAAAGGTTGCTCAGCACTGTTATAGGCCTCATATCGAATTCAAACATTAAGCACCTTTTATAATGTACAACTTAATGGGAGGAAGATTATTAGTACATGCCAGATTACATCCTAACAGGCGCTTGTTTTTCTTAGCGTTTATTTTACTTAACCAGCTACTTTTATGTACAATGATATTAGGTCATGTTCTGGTTGAGATTCCTGGATAAAAGCAGCTTCCCCTGTGAAGGGCCAAATATATGTAGGGTTTGCTCATTGTTCTTGTTATGGCAGAATTAGAGTTGATGATGCATTTTCAAAGTGTGAGCAAGACTTTTACCAGATAAAGATTGAACTTAGTTTCCCAACATATGTGAAAACAACTTGGTGTAAATCTGAACGAATTGTGAATGACAAGATTAACTTGCTTATGGATAATGTTTTGATATGACAAGCCATCCTTTATATTTAGTAGTCTTAATTAGTATTTTCGTCATTTCAGTGTTAAAATAAATGGTTCAGATTAGTTGAAGCATCCACGTCGAATTTCAATTTCGAGGGAGATATTGAATGCACAGATAGGATAGGAAGAGAGGACTTTACAAGCCATGGGCATACGTATAGACAGGACCACGGCCACTGCTGTGTTACAATACCAAGTTTTTTCTCTCATTTATATCTTGGACGCAACGAATAAGAGACGTACCTCATCCAAACTAGTAGCTGGCACAAGATTGAAACTAAAAAGCTTCTCTCCACTTTTCTTCTGTTTTGGGTTGCTGTACTTTATCCCTTCCTTGCTAACTTTTTGTACTTGCCTAAGCATGGGATAAATCCTTTCCTCACTTGAAACCCATCCAGAGCCATTCGTACCAATAGACGTAAGATACTGACAACTTATGTCTACTCACATGTCTGCTCATTTACTAGTATCTATATATATATATATATATATATATATATATTGGTGATGATGAGTCCGAAGTCCGAAGTCCAAAGAGCCCAATCCCCGAATCTTAAAGTTGTAAGTTCGTCTTCGCGAGTGGCAAGTGTGATTCGTATATGGGTAAGCAGTAACTGAGCACTGGCTGGCGGACCGCCATCCCCGAGTCGCGTGCCGCTCGATTCGTTACACCCAAATTGCAATAAACCCCCGCCCATACTTGGAAATCTCACTTTATTTCTTCCCTGCTTCCCTTTCCTTAGCGAGAGAAGAGCGGAAAGAAGAAATCCAAGAAGAGCGGAAAGAATGGAGGAAATGAGTAGTAGGACAGGCGGCGCAGGAGGGAAGAAGTGGTTGTTGGGGGAGTTCGAGAGGGATCTAGTGGCGGGAGCGGTGATGGGAGGGATTGTACACACGGTGGTGGCGCCGATCGAGAGGGCGAAGCTCCTCCTCCAGACGCAGGAAGGAAACGCCGCGCTCCTCGGCCGCCGCCGCCGCTTCCGGGGGTTCATCGACTGCGTTGCCCGCACCGTTCGGGACGAGGGCGTGCTCTCTCTGTGGCGCGGGAATGGAACCAGCGTCCTCCGTTACTACCCCTCAGTCGCGCTCAACTTCTCCCTTAAGGTGATGCTTGCTTGCGATTAATGCCCTAACGGCCACTTTCTTGTTTCGGTTCTTGCTAATGATGCGCTATGTTTGACGAAATTTTCGTTTGGATGTGGTTTCCTTAATAAGTTGGATTGGATCGGTATGTAAATTGTAGACGATAAGCGGAAGGGAAAGTAGAATGTCGTATTTTCAGATTAGTTTTCTATTGTTTCGGTTAAGATGTATGCGATGCTGTTAGATCTTGCACAAACTTAAACAGCTCAAGAATCCAACTTGACTGACAATATTTTGGCATTTAATGGAGGGTTTTCCATGCGAGTTTGATATGTGTGAAAGTTCATGGCCTAAGTTATCCACAATTTGTCTACGGTCACTGCTCTAAAAATGAGTTCTCATCATGAACTTAATGTTGGTAATCACATATTTATATTTCTTTAAGCAAAACAGTATGATGCTTTAGCACCAATAAGAAACATGCCAGACATCCATTCACTTTGTAAGTGGTGTTCTGGTTGACCTACTATAATTAGAAGAGATTCTCTATTTGTTTATTGCCTTCTTAGATCGCTGATTTGGATCGGGGAAATATTTTTTTGTTTTAGCTACATTATGAAAATCTGTTATGTCTTTGAAAGAATAAAATAAAGATTCTTGTTCATTATAATAGTGAGTATAAAATTGAAGTACTACAAAGCAAGTTGGGAACAAGGTCGATAGGTTGTTCAGGTCATTTAGGATGACTACTGGTATTTTGATTAGGGTTGTGTTCTACAGTTGATGTTTTGTTTTTGGTGTTAGAGATACACCAATGCTTTTGCCAGGTTTAATTATTGAAAGTTTGAAACTATACTGTGTTCATATTTAGGAAGTTTGAACTTAGCAGCATAGTGCATTTATATGGAGACCTTGTATTGGCAGTTCCTTTTTGTCTGGGATTTTGATATTCATTTAATTGTTCCTATGTTTATTTGTTATCCCGCTCTCTTTGTCCCGCATATTCATTTATTTTGGAGTACGAGGTTGTCTTTACTAAAAGAACTTGCATGATTCAAGGTGGAAAATCGGGTATTTTTTCCTGTAGAGGCTGCTGCAGATGACATATCTTCTATTCTACAGAGGTTTTTTATGTGTATCTGATTCTTTTGAGGCCCTATTCGGAACTGCAATATATTACAGCCCCTTGGTCTTTTTTAAATTTAGGAACTTTATAAAATCCTTCTCTTAATTTGATACCTTTCATTTTCCTGTCCTTTGTACCAAAAGTATGTATATGCTGGTAAGGAGAAAAGATACTTGCATGCCTAATCCTCTGAATGTTTTGATTGCTATTAGAGTTCTTAATAAGGTGGCTGCTTCAGTGATGTATCAGTGGGTTGAAAAAGATTCACCAAGTCATTCAACTGGAGACTTCCCTGTTTTACTTCAGAAACTTAAAGTGGAAGGAATTGTTAGTTGAAGTTGCCTACTGAGGAAATGTGTGAAATCAGAAGATTAACAACTTTGGTCATGTAAAAATTCCTTAGCTCAAAAACAATTTTATTGAACTCTTTGGTCAAGTATATGCATTAGATGTAATTGGAAATGTCTGGAAAGTTTTGGAATGAGATATGGTATTATTTTCAGGAGGTACCCAGATCTCTAAAAAATTCGTTTAGTTTATATATTGGAAGCCCATCATTTGATTTTTTAACAATGAAATAAATAGGATCACAGATTATATAGGTATATATGTCATGCTTTAGAAAACGATCTTCACATTTTATTTTTTTATGATTGATGTTATTCTAAGGTTTCTTCCCAAATGTATGGTACAAATTTTAGCAAGTTATCAACATTTTACTCATCCCACATCCTATTAGAAGGCTCGGTGACAGGAAATGTATGATGCATGATGAAGCCCAACTATGAACTAAGCATGTTTGTTGCTGTGGCTTCACATTTTGTTTTGGCTTAGACTCTTGTCATGTCTCAAGGTTCATCTTATATGTGTGAACTTCTGATGTTAACTAATGGGACTATCTAGTGGATCCAACTTATCACAAAGAAAATTAATTAGATATCTTGGTGTATACTGCAAGCTGTCATTGCCTATAAGCTGTAAGTACATTGCATTGTTCTTGCAGGATCTGTACAGGACCATGTTAAAAGGTGGAGAGACATCGGCAGGCAATGGATTCACGTCAGTTGCAGCCACCAACTTCATGGCAGGGGCTGCAGCAGGTTGTACGACTCTAGTCATCATTTACCCACTTGACATCGCTCATACTCGCCTAGCAGCTGACATCGGCAGGACTGACTCCCGCCAATTCAGGGGCATTAACCACTTCCTCCGAACAATCTACAGGACAGATGGCATTCAGGGTATCTATAGAGGTTTACCTGCGTCGCTCCATGGGATGGTTGTCCATCGTGGCTTGTATTTTGGAGGTTTTGACACTGTTAAAGATGTTCTGATATCAGAGGACTCAGCGTTGTGGAAGCGGTGGATGGCAGCACAGGCAGTCACCACTATGGCAGGATTTGTTTCTTATCCACTGGATACAGTGCGGAGGAGGATGATGATGCAATCTGGAATGGAGAAGCCGGTTTACGGTAGCACCTTAGATTGCTGGAAGAAGATATATAGGATGGAGGGGATGACTTCATTCTACCGTGGGGCGGTATCTAATATGCTTAGAGGTACTGGAGCAGCGGCTATATTGGTTTTGTATGATGAGGTGAAAAAGCTCATGGACTGGGGTGGATTCTAACAGAAAGTTCTTTTTTACCACATTTTGAACTCATAAGGAGCTAGGCTTCATGGTACAGGATACAGCAGGATCATTCTGTAAGATTAGGTGGAAATGCTCATTAACTGGGATGGATTCTGCGGTTATAACAATTTGACCCTACAGAGAGCTAGTCCCAAGGTACAGGATACGGCTGAATCATTTTGTAACAGAAGATTCGATTTTTTCCCCCTTCCATTTACTAACAGATAGATGATGTACATGATACTCTTTCTTGAAAACGTCTCTTGGTTTTGCAACTCATTGGAAGCCGCGTGAAGGAGAGGATATCAAGGTAAACTCCTATCGGTCCTCCTATCGTGATCTAAAGGCAGGGGTTGGGTTTATCGGCAAGGATAGGGCAGGTTGCCTGCTGTTCCTGCTGCTACTAGCATCCGTGTCTCAGATCCTTAGCTCTCCTCAAAGCCAACTAGCTTGGCTTTCAAAAAATCTCATTTGAGGTTGACTCCAAGTACCTTACCAATGTCCTATGTCTAATTTCCAGCATCTAACCATTCTCTACTGCTTTAGAGAGACTAATCAGGCTACAAATTGGTTCAAAGATCTGGGCAGAGTTCAAAGTTTTTCATCCTTTTAGGTTGACTATTTTCTCAGTTCTTTACATAGCATTTTGTATAGGGACACTGAGAGCATCCTTTCGAATACCTACCATACTTTGGTGCTCTCTTTTGAGGTAATACTTTTGCTTTTTCTACCAAAGAAAAAAGCTCTTGTTCTATAAAAGTGGCAGGAAAATGTTTTATGTTCGATATTGCGGATGCTGGTCTGGAATGGCCCAATGGGGCACCACTGCAGCAGTGTCAATAATATAACTTGTTTAACACTACTGAGTAAAGTTCAGAAATCGGATACTAGTATGCTACAAGAAGACTCACATTGTTCCTAAAGATGAAAGTCTTATACAAACATCAAGCTCAGAACATAATAAGAATTTGCCAGATTGAAATCAAACAATATACAGAATACCAAAGTACTGAGCACCACGATTTCATCCATAATTCTTGCATATAAAAGCAAACTTCGGACTGACCTTGGAGTCAAACGATCAGACCTTTAACACAATATATCCCACAAAGAAACCAACCGAGCAAAAGAAAGGAGAATACTGCCATTCCAATTAGGAAAGGCCAACCAGCCATCAGAATTCCAATACATAGCACTGTGACGAAAGGAGAGAATGCTCGAAAAACCGACATCCAATCCACCCATTTCCCCCTCCACAGGATGAGAGGGGCCAAATTCACCATATTCCATCCTAGAGATCTGTCGTACGCAAGCTGGTTCAGGCAGTTGGCGACGAACGAGTGGCAGTTACAGGTGAAGAGGTTGTAGTACTTGTGCTGGAAATGCTGCATGCTCGATCGCAGAGCATCATCCCATGAAATCGCTGTCCCTTGTTCTGCATGCTTGTAGGATTGTTCACAGACATGCGCACCTAGATTTGGAGGAAAGCAGCACTGTGCAGACATCCAACAAAAGGTTTTTAAGAATAAATAGAGATATCCCCTTATTGCTAACAAAAATCAAAGAAGCTCCAGACTTCAAAGATTAACATAAAGAGAAAAGCAAATTTCTAAAAGAAAACATTCCAATCATTTTAATAAGGGAAAGAAAACTTTTATTTGACAAGGAAGAAAAAAAAAAAGAATTGTTATACAGCCTTCTGCATCCAGAAGAGAATATATCAAGCCAAACATATAAACATGTATAAGCACCCATAAACAGACGACTTAAATGCATACATCCATTTATATATATATATATATATATATATATAGAGAGAGAGAGAGAGAGAGAGAGAGAGAGAGAGAGAGAGAGAGAGAGAGAGAGAGAGAATCTGTTACTTGACTTCTGCAATGGAGTAAAGTTGATTTGCTAAATGATTTCTTGCAGACTACAGATTTTTTTTTTCTTTTTGACTATTTTGCAAACATGCACAGTATAGGAGAAGGTATAATAAAGAAACTCTAAATTTGAATAAAGCACGAATTATTTTGATTTCCTATAAAATTGTAAACTTTGAAATGACTTATACCTTCTTCCTGTCAAGTTGAAGATATCTGGCAACTGCACCATATGCAAAACTATCTATGTTCACAAAATTTGAACCTGCAAAATCCAGAACTGTTCCATCCTCCCGGCAAATTCCAACATGGCCTATATAAGGAGCCAACCATGAAACTACCGGAAGAGGAGTCCACACTATGCAGCAAGGGTATTTTGCCCTCTTTGGATCTACTTCATCAAGTGGCCAGAGATTCCCGTGCATCCCTTGATCAGAATTGGCATCTCTGCTATCAACAGCAGCTTCAAGCTCCATCAGAGTAAGTACTCTTAGGGACATCTACCTTTCTTCAGATTGTTCCATTTAATACCATTGAGCTATACGACATCAAACAGACTTCTTCTGACAGAAGAAACATTTCTGTCAAATTTTCCTAAACTCCAAAAGTTGTGCTTCTATATCCACAAGAGAAAAGAATCCACACAAATGAAACAAAATCCAGAAATCAGCAGATAGGAAGCAGTTATCAATTTGAAGGATGGAGCCTTTTGTAGATAATTTGCAGGTTTTAGTATTTCATCAAACAGTTCTCATAATAGGAAGCCGTTCAAATAAGACTAGAGATTTTGGGTCAGTTGACGAACTTCGATGGAGAAAACAAATGAATTTGAACGTTGCCCATGATTCAACTCATGTAAGGGACAAAAGTCTTTTTAAAAAAAGCATCTTTAATAGAAAATAAAAATAGATTCTAACATAAACAAGATTACAGTGCAGCATGTCTATCAGGAATCTCAACTCAATTTTAGTACTATTACCAATTTGTAGGGATTTGACAACACTATTTAGACTCCAATGCCGCCACAAGCACAAGGAAAGGTATCCTAGTAAATGAGAACTAAAGCAACCAAGAACATCGAATACCAACATTACCAAACCAATTTGTTCACAATGAATCCACAGTCATATGGTCCAGAAACATGGAAAAGCCTCTTTAAGAGATAAAATCAAACACCTCACGACAGATAAAAACTTCCGATTCACTACTTACCAAAGAACCGCAACTATGCCCCCTTCCTCCGATCCAACCACGCTTCCTAAACAAATAAAAACACGTACCATCTAATCCACCCAAAAGCTACATATACCAACAAGCACCATATCAAACGACCAATTTGAGAAGTAACCTAGTAACCTTCGTATAAGCTGATAGAGTCACATCAATTCCATTAGGGCTTTGCCATCGAAGACAGCAACAGAGGCAATGGTGACGGTGGAGGAGACGAGAGGGAAGAGAAAAAGAGGGGAAGATGCATGAACCTGGTACAGTGGACACACCAATCCACGCTTCGGCAGTTTTAAATTCAATCAACTACTGCTCCGTGGGTCCCACCTCTAGAAGTAGAGTGATCAGCCGTCGATTCTGTTAGACAATATATCTCAGCCGTACGAGTGAGATAATAGTACTAAGCTTGATCTTCTAATCATTTGGGCCGTTTTGGGCCGTAGAGTTGGAACTCTTTAGAGTGGTATTTGCCTCGGTAGATTCATCGGAGAGTAAAAAGAGTGAACAAAATGGAACCTTATATATAGGTTGTCCGTTGGATCGGATTCTCTGCTCCTCCTTCCTTCCATGGCTTCTTCCTTCTCCTCTCTCTTCCTCTCCCCTCTCCCGACCACTAAACTCCTCTCTCTTAACCCTAATCCTAGATCGTCGACGACAAAGAAGAAGTCCCTCTCTCCCTTCTCTGCTTCCTCATCCTCCTTCCGCAACGGTAGCCCGCCGGAGACGGAGTGCCCGGTTCCGTCGGAGCAGCAGCCCATAAACGAATACCAATCTCTTTCCACCTCCGTCCCATTCTCCTGGGCCGCCGCCGACATCCGGCTTTATAGTTCTCGCCTCGTCGCCACCGGCGCAGCCTTCGCCCTCTTCGTCGGATTCCCCGTCGCTGCCTTCGGCACCAGAGTCATCGCCGATCCACAGGCAGATGGCCTCCGGTTAAGCCTGGGCTCCGTGTCCACCGGGCTCGTTGCCGTCACGCTCGTTGTGCTGCGGATGTACCTCGGGTGGGCCTACGTTGGCAATCGTTTGCTCAGTGCCACGGTGGAGTGTATGATATCAACATGTGTAATCTTTTTCTTTTAAATTATTTGGTTAATTTATAGTTGTTTTTGCTTGTTGCAGATGAGGAGACGGGATGGTACGATGGCCAAGTAAGATTCTCCTGCACTTTCTTTTCATGTTATGATCTGCTCCAGTATAATTTGATAAATTCCCGCTATTAATTTCGATTTCTAAAGTAGCAGGAAGTCAAATGTATCAGCTTAAATTTTATTCGTGAAATGACTAAACGATTGGGATATGATTGGTTGCGAACTTGCCATGGAGATGGAGATGTTGTAACACAAATGAGCAATTAAACCATTTGGTCATTCTTGTTAACAATATTCCATACCAACTAAAGATCCTTTTAGCCTTTATGCACCAAGGTACTATGTATTAGTCCACATGAGCTGAGCTTCTGGATGAGTAAATGGGTGATTAAGCATGATTTGCCAGACACATGTGCTGCTTGCTCACTAAGATGGTGAGGCATTCTTCTATTCCATCATCTAAAATAGTGCCAATAAGACCCTATAGCCGGCATAAGTAAAGTACGACTACTATCAACTCATCTCCAATCAGATGGATGCTGAGCTTAGAATTTGGCAGATAATATAGATAAAATAGGAAGATGAGTAATAAAGTAGAATTTCAATATAGGCTTGTTAAATTCACAAGGTCATTTTCTCTCCAATTGTATTATATCCTGTACTGAGTTAACCTGTACCAGGGTTGTTCTCTTCAGCACACTCATTTAAGCTAGTTGCCTGAGCATAATACAGTGGGAATAATTTGAGGGTCAGTTGAATTAAAGTATTCATTGAATGACTAATACTTATGAAATTTGATATAAATTGGTCATCCTTTTTTTCTATGCAATTAATTTGTTTAATTCTCATCAGAACCTAAAGATTGTCAAGAATCTTCCATTAATCACCTTCCATTTGCTAACTCTAGAAAAAATGGATCAACATATCAAATGTTTTAATTTGCAAATAGGTGCTAAGAGAAAAGATTGTCATGCTAGTGACATAGGGTGTGCCACCCTTATCTCAGCATGGTACATATCACTAGTGAGAGTCATGTCGAGCTAGTATGCTTTATTACAAATGCAGAGTTATAAATACGTGGTAGTGCAAACATATAGTTATATAATGTATGGTAATATAGACATATAGTCATGTAGTGCGTGGTAGTGTGGATGTAATCATGTAGTGTGTAACAGTGTAGATATATAATTATGTAGTACGTGGCAATGAAGACATATAGTCATATAATGTATGACAGTGCAAGCATATAACTATATAGTGCATAGCAATGTGAACTTATGTTCTTTGTACTGCTTTATAGTACGAATATAATCGTATATTTATGTGACCTAACTGTTTTTCAAGACAAGAGAAAGAGGAAAGAGTGAAAGAATTTCAACTATAACTGATGTGATATGTAATTAAGTGATGTCTAATCTAAGGATAAAATAGTAATTATGGTTATTATTAAATTATTTTTTAAAAGTTGTATGGAATAAGATGAGAAAGAACGATGAATTAATATACCATAAGAAGTTTAGTTAAGTTGTTTAATTACTACACTAGAATAATGAGTTTTATTTTTGAATAAGGTTATTCCTATTCCACAAGTTAACAAGGGCTAACAGTGAATGAAAGAAACTCCAAATTTGGTTTTCTTAAAATAATATATACTCAATTTGTAGTGGCACACATCAACTTGAGTAGCCATGGAGTATCAAGGTACTCCATCTATATCGGTGCCGATAATTCACTAGCACAATATGTATCGATTCGTGCTAGTCGGCATAGTATCCATGATTGAGAGTGTAAACTTTTATTCACTCAAAAAAATAAAAAAAATCAACCATACCCAACATATTTTTGATATTGCATTCTCATCCTGGTTTCTACCTTTTGACTTTGTTATCCTTTTATTCAACTTGAACCTTCCTCATCCCACAGCTTAAGAATCAGCTGAATTCCTTAGAGTTCCAGTCGGTCATGAGTGCAAGTTTCACATGTATTGTTGTTCGGTCTGTTGATTTGTATAATTTAATTTGTTAATTAGCTCCTCGACTCAGCAGCAGTGTGGAATTGAGTTTCTCGTCCGATTGATCTGATCTATAATTAGGAGGCAATATATACCAAAAGGTTCGCAGTATATAACCAACCCACCCATAGCTGGTCTAACTACTGAGAGAAAAATGCTTTTCTTTCCCTAATGGTCCTCGAGTCCTATAAGTTGACATATTCTCATTAGAGCCAAAGATATTCTCAGAGAAGAGATATATTGTGTTTTTGCAGTACAAACTGGGATATAATGTATAAATCTTGGGAAAAAACATAATCATTGGACATTGACATGGTGCTTTATTCGTGACAGATATGGGTGAAAACCCCTGAAGTTCTAGCCCGCGATCGGCTTCTGGGTTCGTTTTCTGTAAGTTTTTCCATTACAATGTAGGATAAATGATTCTTTTATATTACCAAACACTTTTTCTTATATATGTAGATGGGTAAAGTAGAATCCTGCACTATACGGTAGCTAATTTTTATTTTCAGTATTCTGAAACCTAGCATTAATAAAAGATGTTACATCATGTATTATGTAGATCTAAATGAATGTCTTAATAATATGTATCTGTTTATTCAATTTTCCAGCATCCTGTTGTGCCTTATTTGTTTCTTATACCTCAGGTAAAGCCTGTGCTAAACAGAGTCAAGCTCACATTAGTAGGTCTGGCTGTATCCTTGGTGGTTTGTGTTCTCCTTTTTGTCAACACTGAGAGCCCAAGGGATTCGCCAGAGGATGTCAGGGAACGAGCTGTAGCTGGAGTGTACAGTGATGCCTCAGCAAGGTCATTTGAGCCTGATGCTTTCTGTGGTGAACCTGATTTGTCATAAACCATTGAGGAGAAATTTAAACTTTCCATTCCTTAATTAACTACTTAAAGAAACAGGAAGCAGGTATTTCTTTTCAAACATGCATTTAGCAATCATCAGTTACTCTTTTGTTCTTCAGGTCACCTTATCTTTGTAAATTCATGCTCCCAGATTATGAAGTCCTATAAGGTACTTCCAGTGGGCAATAGTTTATTACAATGTTGTACATACATACCATTGTACAGGGAAATGTCTTACTTGTTTGACATATATCTACAATATCTATATAAATTCTTTAAAAGTCGAAGAATTTTGGCAATTCTAGTTGATTGTTCCTTGTATGTTCTGCCATTCTCATGCAATGATATTTGTTTACTGTATATTTGTATGTATATATATATATATATATATATATATATATATATCTTGTCACAGGCTCACTCTCCTGAGTCTTGCTTGCAAATGTGATAATGGCAATGTAGTCCTGGTGGATTGTCACGCTCTATGTTGAATTGGCTTGCACCATTTGTTAGATATGCAGAATCATTTACTGTAATTGTTCTTCTATAACCACTAGTAATAATAATTCATGCTTCGGACCATTTTATTTGCCACTGGATATCCGGGAGTCAGATGCTATTTCCAAATGGCAGCTTGCTGCCTTTATGTATTAAATAGGGATTGCAAATTTAGGTTGGGAGCCCTTCCAGGCTTGGGAGTCACTGCTATGCCCACTTTTGTGGTTTTGTCTACATGCAGCAATATTTTATTGAGTGGTGAGAGATTCATCACGTTTGTGATTTGGCTACATGCAACAATATTTTATTAGCTAATGAGAGATTCATTTTTAAGGGTTTCTCTGCAGCTTAGTGACATTTGATTCCTAGCTAACTCCTCTTTCCAGTAAGTGTGGCTTCACATATCCACAGGTATAATGGTGAATAGATATTGCAAGTTCCCAGCAGGAGTTAAATTATTACCAAGTACAAGTTGCATTCATGGATATAAAGGCATGCACCTGTGGTCCCAGGTAGCATTGTATGAGGTCCATGACCCTTCTTACCCAAGTGAGAGGGTGAAGCATGTGACATGCCATTTGGAGTAAGCTATACAGACAAATTCTTAATTTCTTATGCTCGTCTTTACTTCTGCTGCTCTGCCTTCATTATTTCCACATCACAGCTGTGATTACAGAGAGGCCCACTTATATTAGCTCATAATTTTCATTATCCTTCTCTCTCTAGTTGTTAGTATAAAATCCATATGAAGCAGAAGTAGACATTCAACGGCACATTTTTTTCAAGGATTTTCCACCTGGATGACACTCTTAAAAACTTCCTCAGGCCGGAAATTCACTCATGATCTCTAAACAAATACTCGACCTAATCCTGTGCATAATCTTCCTCTACAATTTTACATCTGCACTACAATAATGTGGAATTTTATTGTTTTCTTGAATCAGAACTTTTAGACGCATCCTTTTATTTTAGGGACCACAAGATAAAAGACCCATGCATTAAAAATGCTATGTTGGACCACAATTTTAGAAAGGGTTAACGTTGTTGAGAGGTTGATCATGATATTGTACCTATGTTCCAGTACATACTTCTAAGTTTTAAATGACCTTTGCCCTGAATTTTTGCAGTAGAAATCTGATATCCTGGCAATTCCAGAAATAACTTAATTTATTGGTTCTAAGACACCAACGTGATTCCCTATCAGTTATATAGTAGTGGTAGTATAATTATTACTACTGCTATTATTTCTAATCAGTTCATGATCAATACAAGATAAAAGGATGGCTAGAAGCCATGAACATATGAAGGAAGGTATCCGCTTTTTATGTTTTTCTTTTCTTTTCTTATCTTATAGATGTTTACCTTAACAAGCCCGACCATTTTCTTTACCAGCATGAATAATTTGTAAGAAATGAAAGGAAATGCTTCGAACAGCTTTGGCTATACACTTAAATAGCTTTACATGTCAGGACATGAGACCAGCAATAACATTTAGACCTCTTACTTCGAGAGTTGGATTTCTTTTCCTGAGTACAGTCTATATGTATGTATATGAAGGGTAGAAAAATGATGTATTTTATCTTGAATAACCTTACAGGTGCACTACAATAACATTTACATGGTAGAGCAATGCGCACTCCATCTAGTTCTATGATTGACTCTTCCAGTGCAAGACATCATTTGAAGAATTGAAAGGCCCTTCATGTTGCTCCTACTAGCTGCAGTATTATTTTAGAGTCTCAATTTTTCACATAGAACTGGGCTGTTGGTTGCATGCAATACAAACTCGCATGCTTGTATACAAAGAGAGTCAATTTCTTGCTCTTTTACATTTGTAGCCTCTTTTTGTCAACAATTTTGCAGCTTGGGATGAGTCTACTTTATGATGCTCGTGACTCGCCAGCAGCCTCTTTCATGTGTGCTCTCTGGAGCAATATATTTTCAATCTGAAGCTCTTCTTCCACTGACAAACAAGCAGACGAGGGACATCTTTTTTGCAATTTCAGCAAAGGAGTCTTCGTCAGAGGGTTAATTGGCACTCTCATACTTAAATTTTGGTTTCGTTCCTTTTAGCTTGTTTTTTGAGAACTCATAGACCTTCTTGATTGCATGTGTTCAATGCTGAGGTGCTTCACTTGTTGCAAATCCGTACAAGCTACAGCATGAAGATAATAAGAGTAAACTAAGAGGTCAGCTAGAAGTCCTTTCTACATCAGAGGGATTTTTTTTTTTTCATATAAATTCATCTCACCAAATTCAGATAACAATAATAGGATAATTGAGTACTGCCCTGGTGCCTACCTTTGTGACAGCCGGAAGACGAACGTTTTTGCACCCATTTGTTGTGTCACTCTTGGTAGCCAACCAGTGGTGATAAATGAGGTACTCTATGGACACCATACATTTATGATGATTGTGACTGGTGATGGCCATCTTAAGGTGGAAAATGAGCCTATTATCATTTGGCATAGGAATCCTATTCTTGTTCATGATTTTGAGTTTTGCAACATCCACTTGTTCATCTAACTGTCTGTATTTTGTGATTGAAGGAGATGATTAGGAGATTAAGATCCAGTGGTCTATGATAGCTATGTGGATCCTCATTAACATTTATTAGCAACTCTAAATGTGTTTGACATTTGGAGTAGCAGATTACCTAGTCCATTCATCTCTTGCAGCTTCTCGACAACGCTATCTGCAACTACAGCCACAGGGGCAGATAATGGGCTTCCTATTTACCAAATGTTACTTCTTATTTAAAAAATTACAAGTACAACTATATATATATATATATATATATATATATATATATATATATATATATATATATCCTTTGTTACTTTCTTCACTTGGAATTCGATTAATCTTGTATATGTAAACAAGAATACCCCAGATTTTTTATTAGGTCTTCTTTGGACATGTCTTGTTGGTTGGTGAGATATGCTGATCACAATTAGGAGAGCTTAGCTCACGCTTTGTTGCGATATGCCTCAGCTTCTTCTGCAATTAGCAACTCACGATCAAGAGCAGTAAATAGAGGAAAACTATCAGTTTGAAGTATGATAAACCTTTGTGAGATCAAGAATGCTTTGGTGGTTATGCGTCAGAAAATATGTATATCATCGAAGAAATCCAAGAGTTAATTAAGGAATGTGACATTTATTGGAACAACAAAGTAAAAGTTACTTGCATGCAAGGATATTTTATTACTCAGAGAGATTGCCTCTCTTGATTATTCATTACTCGTTTCTTCGCTTCGAAGACTAATTGCTAGCACTCATAACAGTACAATTGGCTAAGCTTGTTCATACCAAAGTGCTTAACCATGATCCACAAGATAGAGCCATTAGCAAGATTGCTGCATTCTTCTCATCCTGTGGGAATACTTGATGACAGGCAGAGTGGTTACTCATACTTATAACAGTATCTTTGGATGGAACCTTCTTTTGAGCACTCTTAGCCATGGTTATTTTGCACCTCTTCTTAAACGGAAGGACATCATTAGTCTCTTCTCTTCTCTCCATTTTTGCATCTCTAGGTGCTTCTGATGAGATCAGCGAACCGCTTACCGCCGCCGCCGCCGCCGCCGCCGCCGCTGCTGCCATTGCTCGTCTCGCTTTTCTTTGCCTTATCCCACATGCATTACATAGTGACTGCACCATAAGCACAACGAAGAAGGTGAGATGTAGAGTGTAAGTAGAGTTTAGTTATGATCTATTTATTATATGTAGCAACTCATATATAGTAGATGAGTGAGTACCTTGGGTCCTCGAGGACCGCTCCTCCATAACGGAGTCCTTGTTGTATTGCAATCTGAGCAGACTCGAATGATACCATTGAGGGAGTTTCCACTGCTGTCTTTGCTTTGCTGTTGTTGATCTTGAAGAGCTTGCCCACTTCGTCTTGTTCTACTCGTGACGAGTTCATCAGAAATCATCCTCTTCCTCATCCACCGCATCTTCGAAGACACCCATTTACGCGATACGTTCACATCTTTTCTGATGCAGTGATCATCTAAGATAACACTCGACGGCGAGGTGTCGTCAGGCTTCATAAAAAGAAGAGGATAGAATTAAGAATCAGCGACACATGACTAGTTGAACATGAATCAAATATGGTCTGCCATATTCCTCACCTTATTCTTCTGCTGCTGCTGATGTTGTTGATCATGAACATGATCATGTTGAGGTGTAGCATTCCCATCTCGATCATGTCGAATGTTAAAAGGGAGTGAGAAAGAATAAGCTTCAGTCTGTGGAGTGGAGATTGCTATATGATTTTGATCTTGAAGGAAGAATTGGTATTCAGTAGTTGGAGTCATGGGGGAAAAGAGAGTGGTTGTGTTTGTGTAGGAAAGAGAGAGAGAGAGAGAGAGACCAGCCCTATCAAACAAAGTAAGGACCAATAGATATAGGGATAGGGAGGGGAAAGGGGAGAGAAAATGCTAAAGACTCCAACTATCATGGACCATGCTGTGCAAAGTGGTATGTGGAAACAAGAAAACTAGAAAGGCTTTGCAAGGCATTCACATGCTTCTATAACACATGGAGAGAGAGGGAGAGAGAGGGAGAGAGAGAGAGAGATCACATAACAACAATTGGATGGCTAACAAGCAAAGCAAAGGGACTTTGATGCCAAACGGCTCAATGTACAAATCTTTAATTATTGCAAAAAGTAAACAATATCTATTGAGATGTGGACACTGCCTATATATTTATATGCATATCTTCCATGCAGCCCTCTCTCTATCTCTCTATCTCTCTCTCTCTCTCTCTCTCTCTCTCTCTGTTTGAGGGAAATCACTGTTTAGCTTTTAAGCAGGCAAGTGAACAGTAACAGTCCCCTTGACTCTGAGCTTCCCGAGCTGACCAGTAGTAACCTCTACAGTCAAAATTACAGGAGAGAGTGGTCCTTCCATGCATGTAATCTTTTATTTAATTCACCTGCTTAGTTACACTTAATTCATGAACAGCCTCCCACTTGATCTGTGCATAGAAATTAACCAAACCATGATAACATCTTCCATTGACACCAAAAATTCATTGGAAGAATAAGATCCTCAGTTATCCATTTACCAATCCAAAACTAGTTTGGTTTGTCTTCCTTGGCATCCCCTCCTAGCTTTTGCTTTTGCTATGCAGGAAATAGAAGCTCTCACTGTTTGAAAGGGAAGTGACGTTAAAGAGAGGTCCATGTAGCTCCAAGTGCATATAGCCAAATTAGTTAAATGACTCTACTCGTGAGCTCTGTAAACTATAGCCCAATCAAACAACTTTGCAGTAAGAAATTTTAACAGTGTCCATATCTCTCTTCTTTTATCTTCTCCGTGTCGTTCGTTTTGTAGCATCTTTTTAGCAATTTATAATTCTCTATAACTGATCACTTGTCATGATATGGTCGATAAGAAATGTTAGAAGAGAGACAACTTTTTCAGCAAATGGTGGTGCATAGTATGTATTATTCAACCAGGACTAACGTGAGCAAGTTGCATAACATAAACAGTTTCAGATCTGGAAGGGGCAAAAGACTTTAATTACAAAAACCGAATTTTTTGTTTATTTTTGTGGGGTTTTAGATATAACCCACTTGAATATTAGTATACTTGTGGAAAATCTTTTCATGCTGACATAGTTACACATTTTGACTCTTCGTGAATGTGTATGCGTATTTATTGAGACAAGATGAGGAATATATGAAAGCAAAAGGTGTTGTCTTTACTAGATAAAAACAACGTTACGTTTTAAACATTACGATAATGCGTCGAATCTTTCGCTGTCCTTAGCTTGAAGAACAAAACGAAGAAATGCGCGTTAAATGATTGAATTAGGATTAATTCTCATTCAGCTGTTTATCAGAAGATGAAATTTTATTATGGAAGAAAACTAAATTTGTAATTAGAAGCACAGATTCTGTGTATAATCCTCTCCATGCTCTGAGAAGAGAGAGAGAGAGAGAGAGAGAGAGAGAGAGAGAGAGAGAGAGAGAGAGAGAGGAAGAAGAAGAAGAAGAAGAAGACGAAGATGATGATGATAATGATTAGCATGATGATTTAAAAAATAAAGATTTTGTATCTTACAATCTGCAAGGTGCAATGATCAATGATTGAGCCAGTCCAGAAAAGATGAAGCTTTTGTGAGTGTCTCCTGGCTCTGGCTACAAGACACCGTTCTCCATGTAACAGGGGCCCATTATTTCTCCAAAAGAGGCTTGTGCTATGTAAAACCAACTAGATCCATCTTATATCTGCCCAAATTCAGATCATGCCCATCCTCTGTACATCTGTTCCACATTCACAAGACTTACTAACAGCATCTGTCTCTCTCTTTCTCTCTCACTCTCTCTCTCTCTCTCTGTGAGAGAGTTAAAGGTTTCAGGATAAATTTATCTTTTTCCCATGATTCCTGCTTAACTAACAGAGTTTTGTGATGCCCATTGTAAGATATGGATATATATCAGCCCATTGTAAGATATGGAGATACATTAAAGGGCATATACCTGCATTATCATACTCTAGTTTCCATTATGCTGTCTTCACCGTGGATTATAATTGTGTGGAGATGTTAAGATATCATCCTTCATGTGTTAAAAGATTGACTGTGTTACCTGATCGACTTAAAAGTTTCCAAAAAATAGTTTTTGATGTAGCCAACTTTAATGATGTTGGTGTATCTGGCTATTAGAGCTGTTCTAATAAATGCTGAAAGGTAAATTGGGAAGAGCAATGGTGGAGAAGATATGAGTTAGCTTCGATTTGGTCTTGGTGTTGTTGGACTTCATCAAGTAGCTTTTAAAGGGAATTTGTAGTAGCTACCGTACCAATTTATATTGAGGTGGGGTATATTTCTGAACACTTGAATACAACTTCTTATTGAGCTCTCTTCAACCAATGCAGATTCATACAAATACATTGTTCAATGAAATAAGCAGTTCATTCTTATGCATAAAAAAAGTAGTTTTTTTAAATAATAATTTAGCACCTCAACTCTGAGGTTCTTTTTTTTTTTTTCTCCTTTTCCTCTTTGGCTAATAGATAACCCTGCAGAAGTGCTGCAAACCTGAGATATAATCCCTGAAATGATAAATTAGAGGTTTTAAAATCAATATCTGGCTTGCTTGTATACTAGTAATGTTGTATGACACAGGGATAAAAGATGATGATCCTAAGATCGCATCTTTTCGTGGTTAAAGGTTACAGTGCATGAGCCATCTTTTGCAGCTTCAAATTTACTGACAACAATGAAATTACTTAACTACAGCTACTAATAATATATAATGAACTAATAAGAAGTTTCACAAAGAGTTGAAGAAATAAAGGAGCTGTCTTTGCTTCTTTATTCTACGCCCTTTGCAGACGAATAAGTTTAAATACACGGTACATTGTTTCTCCTTTTTCACCACAGCTCTCAACATAGCCTTAAAAAGGTAAACCAATATCACCAGTGACACCTTTAGAATTCTCAAGGTTCAAGATTCTGAGAAATCTTAGAGCAGTATGGTCATATGAAAGTGGAGTCTAAATACAATTTTTTCAGTTCCTTACTGATATAAGTGGCAAACTCAAAAGAATATTTCAGTTGAAGATTACAACGGATGTGATGGCAAAGCTAATACGTAGTCAAGGAACCAATTCAGTGCCAAACTGTTCTCACTTGTAGTTCACAGAGGAAGTAGATTTTGAGGAGAGATATGGGCATGGCAGCAGTCTGAATTCAATAAATAGCTTTCCATTGTGGAGGAAACATCATAGTTTTGCTTCTCTAGTTGTTTCCTGCATGGTTGACAATTCCACTGTCATCCAAGAATGTGACACCTTCTTTTTTTAGTCTTCGACCTCCGTGTTGAAAACAAAACTAGGGAATGCTGTCGTGACATCCCTGTGAGGTGAAATCGGGCAACAGGGAAGTTAGTGACATTGTTTCTACATAAGTGACAAGGACCTTCTAGAACAAGGAGTATTCTGTTAGCAGACCCATTAGTATCTCTTATAATGGATGACTAATATACACTTTTCCGCTAACTAGTGAAGTCTGAAGGAATATTATAGAGCATAGAGCATCATAAGCTATACCAGTTGATCATCATTCAGTAAAAGTGTTGTGTGTGTTAGTTCTGGAGGTTTAACAGCAAGCATAAATAGATTCAAGAAGGATAAAACAGCTTCTTACTTCAGATAAGGTATTGTCATATTCTTTAGAAGAGAAGGGTTCCTCAATACAAAATGTTTCCATTCTTTTTTGTTTATTTTTCCATCATTGTCGACATCAGCTTCTCTAAATGTCTGCAATAGAATGAATAAAACCATACAGACTTTCAGAAAATATGGGAAAAAATGAGATGAAGAGCAGTGAGAACAGAAAAAGAGCAAGCCTTGTCTATTATGGCTTCAAGAATGTCATCTGACAGTTTCACGTCTGAAACAGTCACCATTTGCTTAACCTAAGAAAGAAAACGAATACAGAATGAGAAAGCTTGAAATTTGACTGCAAAAATCAGATGAGTTACCTGCAGAGAAAAAGTAAATTATAGAAGAAACATCAGGGTAAGAAGCTGTGCTAGCTAGCACTCTAAGAACCATGAATAACAATAAGATACAAATTAACCAGGCATGACTCTTAATATTCCTATTTATATAAAGAAAGAACTCACATCAGTATCAAAAATAAAATCATACATCAGAATTATTTGTATGATCAACAAATATATGTAAAAAATAATATCTGCAGAAAATAATTAACAACTTACTTCTTCACGCTCAATGTACCCAGTTTGCCTCAAATCATACAACCTGAATGCAACTGAAAGAAATCCAAAAGGGAATAAAATATTGTATATCAAAGGTGAATTCATACCAAATCGGTTTCAAATGCCATAAGTACTTACAATTGATTTTATCCTCCAAGGGAGCATATGGATGGAAGACGCTCAATGCAAGTATAAACTCTTCAAATTCAATAACACCATTCTTCTTGTGATCAAAAAGAAGAAAAAACTACAAAAGGCAACATCATATGCATCATATAGAGGGAAACTAGCAAGATTCTGGGGCAATAATGTAAAGAACAATAGCATTAGGAAAAATAAGAGTTTAGGCGTGTGTGTCTGCAATATTTGCATACACTTACTGTAGGAGCAACATATGATGCCATGTTTGTCAGGAAATAATATTGCTGCTTTATTAAAAGGTATATGGCATGTTTCAAGCACAAAAGTTACAGAATAGTAAAGCATCTACCAAGTACAAACACAACAAAACAAAAATTGATGATCAAACCAAAAACTGTTTCCTTCTTTTTCTTAGAGAATAACTGTGACAAACATTTAATTTAGAAACCATAGTTTTGGACTTACTCTATCAAGAAAAAGATTCTTTCCATTTGGGGCCTTGAACAGTGCCAATTGAAGCTCTTCCTAAAAAGATAGAAAAAAATTTGAACCATGGTCACTACAATAAACAAATATACTAGTAGCACACAAGCGAAGCTCTAGTTCCCTTCTGAATATTTCTGTCATATACTTGTAAAGTATATTATCAGCAAACACCTTGGATAGGAAACAGCTATCAAGATGCTGCATTTCATATTGCAGGTACCAAGCAGTCCCTAAACAGTGACGCATGGGTCAAACCAAAAAAATAAACAAGAAAAGCCAGCCAACATCGTGACAAATAGCAAGAGATCATAAGTTCAGAAAACTGAGAGCCAAATCTTTGCATGAATTGCTACTTCAATTGCTTAATCTTGCCCAGAATACGATGAATCCGACATTGGCTATGTGAGCTACTGTAATTTTGAAAATGAACACGCAGTGACCAAAGAGTGTGGCAGAAAATAAGAAGAAGGGAAAAATGGATCCGGCCTCGCTCCATGCAACTCAAGAATGTTCAAAGGTACAAAATTCTTCACTTGCTATTATAATTGCTATCGAAGATTTCAAATTGAGTACACAACAAAATAATATTAAGAATCTTTTATGCCCAACAAAACCACCAAAGTAGAAAAGAAAAGAAAATGTGACGTCTTTTTAGGCTTCATTCAATTCTAATAATAGCACGGGGACCACAGATGTAAGAGATAGATGCACAGCCGCCAATACCTTGTGGATGAGACCATCATCAACGACGGAGCAACTCAGCTTCTTGTAGAGCTCGTAGAGCGCCTCCACCTCGTTCACAGTGACTTCCCCCAAATCGAAAAAAATAACACCATCATAAATCTAACCAAATTTTGTAGAAGAGGGATACCAGATCACGAGGAGGATAAAGGCCGAAAGGGGAAGCAATTACAGCATTTGGAGTCGTCGGCGAGCCTGGCGAGCTCGAGGAACGTCTTCTTGCGTGGGCGAAGTACACGTGGCGGGCGGCGCTCGCAGCAATTCGCCACGGCGAACACGAGCGCCTCGACGACCGCAACCAGCGGTAAGCACACCGCGCACAGCCTCTCCCCCGCCGTCAGAGAGCTCGTACTCGAACTCTTCACCGGAGAAGAGGACAAACATTTGCGAATAAATTAGAATCCGAACCAGTAATAATACCGCGAATAGGAAGGAGTGGGAATAAACTTACGATGGAATACGAAGAAGACGGCGAAATTCCCATCGCCCACCTTCCCACAGAAACAAAAATATCGCTACCTTTTTCCTTATTCCCCCCCACCCCCACCCGCACCCGCACCCTTCCACGGTCTTAAAAAGTTCTCCACGTCTTTTAGAAAGCTACTCTGTAATCATAACTCATACCAATCCAAAATCTAAGCATACTTATATATGCTACTCTATACTACACACATGTTATTTTAACGATTTAATAATCCATGATCTAATCCTTGTTTAATACGCTATGCTATACATACATGTTATGAGGTAAGCTTGCAAATTTTTTAAACGATTTAATATTTGAGACGTTATTGATCGGTTAATCATTCATAAAATAAAGTCGAGATAATCGACATTTCAGGTCATAGTTGCAAAAAGGAAGGGATCGATTCATAAAATCGTGAAATTGTAGGATGTTAATCATAAATATGCCTAATGAATGAGTTGAGATTTTAGAAACGAGAATTCTATATATCTCTATTTCATGTTTTAATTGAGAATATTTCTTTTTAAATAACTCAACCACTTATTTTAAAATATAGATAACCAATTTGCTCTCATTTATTTATGCACTGTGACGGGTAACATATTGTAATTTAGATTCAAATTGAGTAATTTAATATAACTATGATATGCTTAGCAATATATTCAAAGATGTTTACGTGAAAAATATTTTAATACGAGATATCTTATCTCTATTTGTGGTGCTACTTGTAAAAGTATTTATATTGTATAAATTATGATAAATTAAGTTAAACTATTTTTTTGGCCAAGAATTATAAAATGTATAATAGTTATTATCATGTACATTAAATATAAACCTATTTCTTATCTTTCTCTATGAAAAACTAATAGAAATCTATTTTCATTAAACAAGAGAAGTAGCAATAAAATTAAATTAATAGTTTTTATCATTTATTTTTGTTATTATAAAACATCATCTTATCCCATATTTTTATTATCACACTTATCCGTCTTTTTGGTATCAAACACTACATTAGAATTTAAAAGAATTATTTTCTTTAACCTCGAATAAATCTCCTATTCCAATTTTAAACAACCAAAACGGGCCCTTATTCGAAATATCCCAAGTTCAATATGGTTGATTCGTGAGGAATAAATGGGAATCATACAAACATATAAGATTGCTGTATAATAAAAGTTAAGCAGGAAATATGTTGGATAATTACGGATTTCACATAGTTGCAATAAGCAACAGTGTAACAATACAGCAGAGTGCCGGCAGCTACTTGAATAATTAGGGGGAGAGAGAGAGAGAGAGCTGCCAAAGGTTGTGTTATATACAGTTTTAAAGAAAGATGAGAGAATGCTTTGCCAAGTAACAAGCTGTAAATATCGCTGATGTTTGCATTAGGACAGTCTATGCTGTAGCAGCTGCAGCTTCTTCAGCCATTTGTGACACAGGGAGAAGAGTGCAGATGAGATTGCGATCCCCGTACACATTGTCCACACGGCCTGATAACATAAATCCCAAAGGAGTTTAGATTCCTAAGAAATCTGCTTGCAAAGATTTCCTAGAGAGATTATGACATTATAAAGTAAGTGGCATGTAATACCTGTGGTTGGCCAGAACTTGGAGCCTCGGAGCCACGCTGCAGGGAATGCAGCATACTCCCTGGAATATGGTTTTGTCCATGAATCACTCATCACCAAAGATGGTGGATGAGGAGCGCCCTGCATAAAAGTTTCCATATGTTTAACCTCTCTAGTTCATGAAAAAGTAAACACATATCTTATAGTTTGAGAATTAGCTATGCTATCAATGAAGAGATATTTGTTGGGGAAAGTAATGGACTATGGTGAGGCAAACCATCATGGTCTTATTTACCTTGAGGACATTATTATGAATATCTGCTTTACCGTTCTCAATCTGTGCGATTTCTTCCCTGATAGAGATGAGGGCATCACAAAACCTATCTAGTTCAGCCTGTAGAGGGGAAATGATGTTAACTTTTTAAATTTGTGGAATGGCTGAATGGGAGATGACAGAATATGCTTAGTGACAATACTTTGCTTTCACTTTCTGTGGGTTCAATCATGAGTGTGCCTGGCACTGGCCATGACATTGTTGGTGCATGGAATCCATAATCCATGAGACGCTTCGCAACATCTTCAGGTTCTATACCAGCTGTAGTCTGCAGTAAAATAGAAGATAAGCCAATATGATGACTGCTAAGTGAAGGAAGAAATGAGGGAATAAATGAGCACAATTAGTCTAACAGCTAGCAAATGAAGGAAAAAGAAAGAAAAAAGGGCAGCAAAATTTTGCATATGAAGCACCTTAAACCCTCTTAAGTCGATGATGAACTCATGGGCGACAGTTCCATTGACTCCACGGAAAAGAACAGGATAATGATTCTGCAAAACCACAGGAAAGTTAAAAGGAAATACTAGTATATCCACTAACCAGAGTCCAGATATGAACTTTCAATTATAATGAACTGATCAATTCTCATTGAAGTGCATGGATTTAATGGAGTGGCCCTATTTTTTTGGGTAATGATAATCCTCCATTTAAATATAAGGTAGTATCTCTTCCCTCTAGTTTGTACAAAAAGACCTTGGTTACCTCTCTAGTTATCTAAGATGCAGACAGATAAATATTTCATTTTAAAGCCTTGTTTATCCTAGTGTCTTAATCCCAGGCTGAAAAATGGTTCTGTCGAGGTACAGGGATTGCTATTTTGATGATGGCAGACAGATATGGTTTGCAATCAATCGATATTAATATTTCTCAGTCCTCAACAAAAATCTAGTTGGCAGAGTCCATGCAACTTTAGTACAATAGCACATCATCAACAAGGCAGAGCAGGGCAAATGAGCACGAAAAAAAGAAGAGAAGGACAACTGCACAAGTACCTCTAGACGCTTTGCCATATAATTCGCATTCAAGATAGCTATCTTTGAAGCTTCTGTTAGCCCTTTAGAACCCATCATAGCAATGTATGTGTATGAAATTGGCAAAATCAGTGCAGAACCCCAAGGTGCCGCAGATATAGTACCAAGCGGCTGGCTTTTCTCAGGGGCAGGTATCCCACCAGTAGACACCTAAGAGAATGGGAATTAGTTTGCTTAAAACTGGAAACTGCAAATGTTAATGCCTTTTCCTTATGTTAGTCATTAGTGGGTTTCTTACCACTGGATGAGATGGTAAAAATGGTGCCAAATGCTTCTTAACACCAATAGGACCCATGCCTGGACCACCTCCACCATGTGGAATGCAAAATGTCTTATGGAGATTAAGATGGCAAACATCTGCTCCAATAAAGCCAGGGCTGGTTAACCCAACCTGTATATAAGATGAGATGAAATTCTTGTTAGCATAAAAAAAGGAGGGAAAAATAAAGAAAGTTGCAAGATCTAATTCACAGGTTCAGTCTCATGAATAATGGTACTACACTACAATGTGCCATGACATGGATACAGCATAATACATTCTTCATTGGGAAAAAAAAAAACCTCATATAATCTATGTCATCTCAATATCATTACCACACATCGGTACATCAAAAGAGGAGGCTTTGTAGATTAAATGAAAAAAATTACAAGATATATTGTCAATAGATAACATGAGTACTTCATCAATAAAATAACAAGAATTTTCTTGATGTATGAAAAAATAACCAGTGGCAAAGAGGGATTCTGAAGGACCAATCAGAAAACTCAAGTCAGCATATTTTCATTGGACAACATAGCAGATCAACTACTTGAACAATTTCATGATAATAACATCTGGGGTATCTTCCACAATATGAACTATTAGAAGCATGGGTTACGAAGCAATTTACTTTCCTACATCTTGCAAATGGCTGATGAGTTATTTCCTATACATGCATGAGATAAAAATTACCAAAACCACTTGATATTTTCATGGCACTGACCTGAGCATTCATGTTAGCTCCATCCATGTAGACTTGCCCACCATTGTCATGAATAATTTTGCATATTTCATCAATCCCTTCTTCATATACTCCATGGGTTGAAGGGTAAGTGACCTGGGCAATAAGTAATTAATCAATATTCAATAATTTCATGTGGTAAAAATAGCCTGGGACTTTCCCATGGGACATGGTGCTTATGGAAAATTGTAATGTATGATGATGGATAGGAATAGCATAAACTCTCAAAGTGCAGACATATATACCATGAGAGCAGATAAGCTGTCCTTATTTGCTTCAGCAGCTTTTCTTAACTCTTCAATGTTAATGTTCCCCTTTGAATCAGTTCCTACAGCAACAATTTTCATTCCGCACATAGCTGCACTTGCAGGGTTTGTCCCATGAGCCGAGACAGGTATGATGCAGACATTCCGGTGGTTGTCTCCTCTTGCCTACAATTCCTCTCAAAATAGATTTGTAAGTATCCCCGACAAGATATAGAAACACTTGAATCTTGAAAGGAACTGAACTTTCACAAGACCTACCATATGGTAAGCACGGATAACCATGAGCCCTGCATACTCTCCAGCAGCACCAGCATTTGGTTGCAATGAGAAAGAATCAAATCCTGTGATTTCGCACAGGAGGTCGCCCAAGTTGTTGAACATTTCCTTAAAGAAGAACACAAAAGGTGGCCTGTTTGAGTGCCCAAATCTTCGAACTAAAGAGACTAAATGTGTTCATGCTTAAGAAAAGAGGACTCCTCTAACCTGATAACCCTGAGTCTGTTCAGTAGGGGCAAATGGGTGTAAACCAGCAAAGTTGGGCCAAGTTACAGGCATCATTTCGACAGTAGCATTCAATTTCATTGTACAAGATCCCAGAGGAATCATACTGTGACATAGTGAAAGATCTTTGGCTTGTAATTTGTGAAGATAGCGGAGCAGTTCATGCTCAGTGTGGTACCTGGAAAGTAGAAAACGCAGTTGTAAGTGCTCCTACGATTGAGACTGACCTTCATCAGGTTAAGCAGAATGGTCTTACGAGTTGAAGATTGAATGAGTCAAATATGGGCTCTCTCTGACAAGTCCACTGGGGATTGTGCTCTGAACCTCCGGTGCTAGAGATTCAGCTGTGAAGGCAACCTGAAAGTTTCAAAATCGATTCAGGCAGAATGTAAGCTTTGCTCAAAACAGCAGGTAAGTGGCGAGTACAATTGTGTTCCAAAGCAGAGAATTTTCAACATCAGACACTTACAGGCTTACCACCAGCGAACACTTTGAACAGCTTATCAACATCTTCCAAGGTCGTAGTCTCATCAAAAGCAACAGTTATCTGAAAGATATAACTTGAAAGAATCATACTTTAATACGACTCAAAAGAGTTCCAATAAGAATGTTACAAGGCAAAAATTACTTACGGTGTTTGAGTCAACAACTCGCAGATTCATTTCATTTTTGTAAGCCTCTTCCGCAATTGCCTTTGAGTCAGCACACTTCACCTTCACGGTATCAAAGAAAGGAAGTTCTTGTACGGTCACCGTTCCTAGCTTCTTCAACCCGTGAGCAAAAGTACCAGCGAGACCGTGAACACGATCGGCAATGGCCTTGAGGCCTTCAGGGCCATGGTACACTGCAAACATCCCCGCCATATTCGCAAGCAACGCCTAAGAAGGTAAAAAAGTACAATCCTTGGGCTCATTCAATCGAATTGCATCTGGTGAGAAATCAATCGGGCAATTCAGCAAACAAATTCCATACCTGAGCTGTGCAGATGTTGCTGGTGGCCTTGTCCCTCCTGATGTGCTGCTCCCTCGTCTGCATCGCCATCCGAAGCGCAGGCTTCCCGGTGGAATCGACACTTAACCCGATAATTCTCCCCGGCATCATCCTCTTGTACTCTTGCGAAGTGGCGAGGAACGCGGCGTGGGGTCCTCCGTACCCCATCGGCACCCCGAACCGCTGCGCCGATCCGACGACTATGTCGGCCCCGATCTCTCCTGGCGGCTTGAGCACCGTCAAAGCCAACAGATCCGTCGCCATGACGACCTTGACCCCGTGGGCATGCGCGTTCTTAACGAATTCCTCGTAATCCAAGACCTCGCCTTCGGTCCCGGGATACTGGACCAGGACACCGCACACATCGCCGGATTTGTAATTGAAGTCCTTCAAGTCGGCGACGACGACCTGGAGGTCGAACCCATCGGCGCGGGTCTTGCAGATGTCAATGGTTTGGGGATGGCAGTTGGAGGCGATCAAGAAGGTCTTTTTCTTGGATTTGTGGATGTTGTTGCACATGGCCATGGCCTCGGCGGCGGCGGTGCCTTCGTCGAGGAGGGAGGCGTTGGACATGGGGAGAGCGGTGAGGTCGGTGATCATGGTCTGGAAGTTAAGGAGGGATTCGAGGCGGCCCTGGGCGATCTCGGCTTGGTAAGGGGTGTACTGGGTGTACCACCCGGGATTCTCCATGATGTTGCGGAGGATGACGGCGGGGACGTGGGTGTCGTAGTAGCCCATGCCGATGAAGGACTTGAATAGCTTGTTCATGGAGGCGAGTCGTTGCATGTGGGCGATCATCTGGGATTCGGTGAAGCCGGAGTCGAAGGCGTCGGAGAAGGTCATGGAAGGGATGCGGATAGATTTGGGGACGGTGGCGTCGATGAGGGAGTCGAGGGAGGGGAACCCGCAGGCGGTGGCCATGTCGGATTGGTCGGAGGGGGTGGCAGAGTTGTGGCGGCGGGGGAAGGTGTCGGAGGGGAGGAGGGAGGAGACTGAGATAGAGCGGGTCTGGGTGGAGGAAGAGGGAGGAGAAGGGGGGCGGTGGTGGAAGAGGGAGGAGGAGGCGAGGGTGGTGATTTGGCGGGAGACGGCGGGGAGGGGTTGGGATTGCTTGGACTCGGATATCAGGCGGCGGAGGATAGCGCGGCTGGCGAGGCGTCGAGCTCGCTCCATTGCTCCGGTCTCACGAGGGAGAAGGATTCGAAAGAAAGGAAGAAGAGGGAGATACTAACTCCTACCCCTCTCTCTCTCTCTCTCTCTCTCTCTCCTCCTCCTCCTCCTTTGTTTGCGGCAAATGCTATATTTGGGTTATGAGCGAGAGTAGAGAGATTACTCCTGCTAGTATATATATATTACAATATATTCGTAGAACGTACTTAAACAATGGGTTGGTGGGTGGGTGGGTGGGTGGGTGAGATGGGATGCACGAACTTTAAAGCAAGCACAAACCACTGGGGGAGAAGTTAGACACTTGGAGGTGATGCAGTCATCAGTGAGAGAGTGGATTTTAGGAGAGCTCTCCGTGATACAAATCCAGAATGTCGTCTACTGAGGCAGAGGATGGAGTTTGGACGGAGGAGAAGAGCTTCTTGAAAGAAAGAAAAATAGAAAGAAAAATTCTAAATTTTAAGTGGAGGGAGTGAGACAGCGAGAGCGTTGGGAGGAAGGGAAGGCCGGGATTGGACTCGTCGGCTTATCGGTATCTCAGGCCTCAGGAATTTTTGGAGGACGAGAAAAAATCCTCAGACAAGTTAATCTCGAGCAGATCCGAGTGGTGGGCCATCGAAAACAACTGCCCACTGCGGTAGGTTCACTTCATCTACCCAACCAGAATCTCTGGGAATCTGTGGATGTCCGAATCGCTGTTCCACCCACCTCAAAATGTAATCCATACGTTCATTTTTAGATTAACAATCAAGTGGCAACTTCGAACGAGTCGTTTAGATTTATCCTCATTAAGGGTAGTCACGTGGGTATTCCCCGTGGCCGGATTCCATCTAACCGTGCTTAGATATTCCACATACAATTAATTCCGTCGTTTGACTACGTGATTAGTCTAATGGACTTCTTTTACTACGTAACAAGGCCGTCAAGTTGGAGATTTCCTAGCAGGAGGTGGTATTCTTGCATTATTAATTTCGATCACTACGTGAATGAAGGCTACTCTGTTATTTAGTCACAATTTACTTGATATTAATTTATTCTTCCACTGTCACCGTGACATTAACTTTTAGATTCAAATACCAAGAGAAATATCGTGGAAGTTGAAAAGATCTAGTAGAATAACAATAGAGAAAAGATGATCCCACTCACAAATCACTGCCCAATTGTGTAACAGTCGGGAGTAGGATTCACAACCTAACCTTCAAGTTTGCATCAGTTCAACTCCAACAATCTTCTACTTGAAGAGTTGGAAGGAGTTCTTCAATCTCTTATCAAAACAGAGTAGGAAAGAGATCTTAGTCCAACCTCACCAACCATCTGAGAATGACAAGCCTGAGGAGTTCTCTTTGGTTGGGAGATTTCTTCTCAATAACTTTCTTAGGTACACGTCCAAGAACACCACCTGCGACAGAGAATTAAGTAACCCATGATGTAATAAGTCTGATCCACGTTTAACAGGAAAAGTACATTCACATGATGAGCAGATGGGGAAATATGGACTGGACAAGAGCTATATAAATTTTTTTCATAGTTATCAGTAATTGGATGATAAATTGCATAGCTAAGTAATCTATGCAACACAATCTATAAGCAGGAGTTACGAAAAACAGGCAGATGCAGCCAGTGAAAGCTCGAAAAGAGTTGCATACTTTTATTGTATCACAATCAAAATGGACGGTTGTATATCCAATAGCTACCATGTTATCCATCATAATAAAGAAGCCCAATATTTTCTGTGCAATAGAAAGTGCGTGTCAAGAATAGTATTAGCCAGGGAGCTTTAAAAACTGCATTAACAGTTTCAAGAACTAAATAAGTAATGCGAGTTTTGAGATACTAGATGCACAACAGGAAAGTGCATGGCAGACTTGAATGCTGTATGATGTAACTTACTAAAAATATTATTATGTCATGCACCAGAAAGATCATAACAGCATAAATGATTCGGGAGATTAATATTAGTAGTTTTATAGTTCATGAACACTACTTTAAAAAGCAACCAAAATTAACTAATTCATAGAAATAATAAGACATCCAAAAAAATAATACTAATTATCCATTGTGTGTCTCAAACTTCATAACCATAGACTTTCTCCTACTCTACAATAACATCCATGTATAACAAGTGAACCGAAGAAATCATCATAATTATATAAGAAAAGGATTGGTAGATCAAAATTTGACTCAGAAAGGTTGCAATATTTAATGCAAACTTAAACTGTAGTTGCCAAAGGGAAGGTTCTCAAAACAGCCAGAGATATGGCTTGAAGAAAAGTTGCCGAGGTATGAGTTAAACAAAGATGGAGTCAAACTACTTTGCGATAGTTTTTGGATGCAATTTGCCAGGTGGATGCACATGAGAAATGTAAGGATACACATAATTTTAATGATATTAATGGAGAAAAAATGTTATTTCATTAACTGACACATACATCAAGTAATAACTTGACTTCAACAGCTTTTTATTCTGTTGGAAATCAATAATAACTCAAGATATTGGTTTAGATAATCCTATTTAATATCAGGATCAAGAATCTAGAAGTGCTACACTTTATATGTATATTATATCAGTTAAGACTAGAAGTCTAGAACATATCTTCTGATCTAACATTCTGGAAAATATTAGAATAATTATCATGTGTATGTGTATATGTATGGAAGAAGAAGAGATAAGAATGGAGCTCTTTAATCTTTTCTAGGCAAAACTAGCTTATTGGGCTGTGTTAGGGAAATCTAAGACATCCTAATAAATGCTGATATACAAGAAGGCTTAATGACAGTGCAGACACTCACCATCTGATCACCAAATAAAAAATACTCTACTATTAAATGACATAATTGATTACGATCTTTGAGGATGTACTTCAATTTTGGCATGCAAATGTTATTGGGGCAGAACAATCAACAAGGAATGAAGAATTACTAGACCAGTGAAGAGACCAAGAGGCAATGTCTACAAAAGAAGTCTATGCTATCATTACTCAGCATGATAGATAGTCAACAAAAATACATGATAAAGTTGGCCTATCTCTATTGATTAGAAATCATTTGGCATACTTGCATTGTTACGAACCAGGCCTGGACCAATCTGGATAAAAAAAAATTATGAAAATTTATATGGTGGCAGCCTTAGAAATTAGGATTATAATGGATCTAGTTTCACATGAATCGGAGATCGAGATGATAAGATATAAATGAAATAGTAGAGGAAGATCTAAATAGGACATATTGGTAAATATCTAACGTTGCGACAGTTGTTGGAGGGTGGCGGACAACCAATGGTGTTGATTGACGGTCATAAGGTGGAATGACTATTGGAGAAAACTAGTAGCTAGAGTTTGAAAATTTAGAGGGGTTCTACAGTTATAATCCACTCCTATAAATATAAAAATGATCTAATGACTACGGTAAAATAAAAAATACAATAATAATAAAATAACTAAATTCAATTATTTCAATGCTTGGATACTTGTCTAATGAGGCTACTATGACATATTTACTCATGGATGGGGCAAGCTCTTCGATTCTAGTTCATGGTTTCTCTTGGCTATATGGTTCATCTGGGGGGAGATCAGAATGCCTAAAAAACGCTCAGTCCTTATATATGTAAAGGTTGGGCATAATGAATCATACTCAGACTAGTCCTAGAAACTTAGATAACTCACACTATGACTTAAACTACAACTCATAGAAAAATAAAAACAATCTAACGGCTACGATAAAACAGAAAATACGATAATAATAAAATAATTAAACTCAATTATTTCTCAATACTTAAATACTTGGATGCCTAACAAAGAAGGCCAATATTTTTATATAGAGAGGTCGGATATAATGAGTCATACTCAAACTAGCTCTAAAAGCTTATATGGCTCGAACTAGGATTTACCTTAAACTAGCTCTAAAAGCTTATACAACTCGAATTAGAATTTGTCTTAAACTAGCTCTAAAGGTTTATACAACTCGAATTGCCTTATAACTTACATAACTTAACTGAACTTGTTTTAGTAACTTACAGGACTTAACTAGATTTGTACTAGGGGCTTACATAAGCATGAATTAATTAAAAAATAAATAGGATCGATCCATCGAGCTCAATGTCTCATTATGCAATCTGATCTAACCCAATTCGTATCACCTATGTTGCTTCATCCCTTAAATCTTCAAAACCATATCAAAATAGAAAGGAGAAAAAAAAAGAAAAAGAAAGGTGAACTTGTTCATCACATTCATTACTATTAGTACATGTACATAGCACTAGGTGGGGATCAAATAGTTTATAACTGATTAAAAATATTGGCAAACTGACAGTTTGGAAATATTTTCAACTATAATCAGGTAAAATGAAGAATTACTTATTTATACAATAAAAGATAACTGAAGGATCATAAGCTTCTAATATATAGAAATTCACCTGCCAAGGTCTCATACTTTCCTTCAGAAGACTGACCACGTATTAAGCACTTGGTAGAAGAATAGAATTTGGAAATGATGCTGACCCATTATTTGGAGCTCCCTTTAACTTCAAAACGGAAGTGATCAGGTTGTAAATCTCAACATTCTCAAAAGATGGGATTTTCCGGCCCCTGTCAAATTGAGGCCCATGAGCCACAAATATGGTCCTCATTGAAAAGAATGCATTATCATAACCATGGGCTCCTCCACACTCCTTCCTCTCTGTTCTTCTCTGCTCCACGGTGTACCCTTCACCAACCAAACCGATAATTGATGGAATTCGGTAGCTATCAGAATAATGTAGCCGGTCTGGCAAATCCTCCTTAAGGAATATTTTCAGATATTCTCCATTATTGACTTTGCCTGAAGTCAGCCCTTCGTTCATTTTAGCCACAACCTCTGACAAAGACATATCAGGAGGTGGCTGAATGGAAAGCAAAGGACTGTAAGATCGGACCCAACTCGATGGAATTTGTATCCACGGAGATAAATCATCAAGAAAGATCAACTTTTTATCACACGTCCCAACCATTCCATGATCACCCAATAGAATAATGCTAACATCCTCAAAAATCCCTCTTTCTTCCAGCCCATCAATTAATCTCCCAATCATTTTATCAATTCTCACTACTGCATCAGTAATTTTGGGATCATCAGGACCAACTACATGTCCCTGGCTATCTGGGTCCTCAAAGTAGAGGGCAATAAAAACAGGGATCTCATCCTTAGGGAGATCAAAGTACCCCAAAACTGTATCGACTCGCTCCTCGAACGGAACCGAGAAATTGTATTTTGGACAAACATTAGGTGGGCAAGTCCAGGGACCTTTAATTACCTCAGAGCCCGGCCAGAAGTAAGCGGCGGCATTGAATCCTTGGGCGACGACCGTCTCCCAGAGGGGCTCGCCGAGCCACCACTTGGGCTCGTGGCTCCGCGTCGTGAATTGCTCTCCCGAAACCGGATCAACGAAGTAATTGTAAATAATGCCGTGGTAAGAAGGGTACAGACCTGTGACAATGGAGTAATGGTTAGGGAAAGTGGAGGTGGGGAAGACCGGAATGAGACCCTCCTCGGCTTCGGTGCCATTAGAGATCAGACGGCGGATATTGGGGGTTGGTGCTTTAAATTGGTACCCAAATCGGAATCCATCGGATGAGATCAAGAGCACGACGGGGCGAGAGAGATTGGAGAGAGGTCGAGAGGAAGGGAGAAGTGGGTTCGCAGTAGAAATGGAGGACAGGTTGGAGAAGAAGAGGAAGGCGAAGGTGAACGCGAAGGCGAGGGAGAGGCAGGTGAAGAGGACGAGGGAGCAGAAGAAGAGGATGGTAATCCTGGGGAAGCGGAGGGGAAGCGGAGCGGCATTAGATGCTTGTAATGATGTACGGGAGATATAAGGAGGAGTTAGGAAAGGAGCAGAAGGAGAAGCCATGAGAAGTAGCTGTTGCCTTCCCCCCCCCCCCCCCCCCCCCCCCCCCCCTCCGAGAGAGAGAGAGAGAGAGAGAGAGAGAGAGAGAGCGCAATAAATAACACGATGCGGGTTGTTGAGAACAGTGCTCTATTATTATAAAAGGAAACTTATACTCATTCCGGATAAGCTATATTTTTTTTCATGTCAGGGTCAATGTAACAATAGAAATTGCTTAACTAAATTCTAATATTCGTTATATATGTTCTTATAAATTTCGCTGAATTAAAAACCAATTTCTAACCCTCTTCGCGATCTCGATTAAAGAATAGGTCTCTACTTAGCATCACAAGTTATCACTAATGGAAAAGAATCTATTTTATTAGTTATTAGTTACCCTTTTTAACTCTAACCTCTTTTTGCGTACTACTACCACCACTGCGAGAATCGAAGGGATATATTAAAAAAATCGGCGGCCATCTCCATCGGAATCCGCTCTCATTTCTTAAAGCGTAGATTAAATCCCACATCGACCGGCCGCATCTAAGGAAGGCGTGATCTTCTCCGTCGTCGCATCTTCCATCGCTTATATATATTTTTATCCAGCATATGATTTCTTTGGGATATTCTATTCGAGGAACTCCCCATTGACGCCTCTCCTAGATCCGGACAAGGGGCAAACCGGAGGCGGATGCGAAGCTACCTCCTCCGAGATGGGGGAGAAGGGTGTGAAGCCCTTCGGGTCTAGGGTTTTGGGATGCACCGCTATGGCTCACTGGTGCCGATCGCGGTGGAGGTGGGGTCCCTTGAGAATGTTGGCTCGATCCCCTTCCTTCCTATCGTTTCTTCTCGGATCCTTGGTCGTCTCGTCCCTCGTCGGATTAGCGTACTTCTGGGTCGTTGTCTCGGCCTTTCGCCACTCCGATTCGCCCATCTTCGGGTGCCGGCCGGATAGCGAGGGGTCTTGGTCGATCGGGATATACTACGGGAAGAGTCCCTTCTCGCTTTCTCCCATTGAATTGGTAAGATTAGTCGTCAAAATCGAATTTTGAATTTGAGTTTTAGCTATCTGGAACCAATTTATATGTTTGCGTGCGTGCGTGATTCGTTGAGGCGGCAGGAGAATAGGAGTAACGGGAACAGTTCGGCGTGGCCGGTGGCTAATCCTGTGCTAACTTGTGCGTCTCCATCGAAGGCTGGTTATCCGAGCAATTTCGTGGCGGATCCATTTCTTTATATTCAGGTTGGTTCTGCTGCTTTTTAGCCCTCTCAGTCTCTTTCTTTATCGAGTGAAAGTGATGCCTTGTTTTGTTTTCCAATTAAGTGCTAGATTGGGTGTGTTAGAGAAAACTTTCTTGTTTCTATCGTTTGGTTTGGATGCTTGACTGGTAGCTTACTTGGAGAGATTATTTAGTTTCTGAACTGTGTCTGGAAGACTGAAACATCTATGTGAGTACTTATCTATATTCAGTCAAGGAGAACTAATGGGGACCGTCAAGAAACTGTTTGTTCTTGTGCAGTGGAGTTTGGTTACACATAATGCCATACATTGATAGCAGTCATAGTATAGGTAATTTATTGTTAGCCAGCTCTAAAAGGTTGCTTGGCCTTGAAGAGGTTTTTAGTTAGTTGGTTTTGATTTCAACACTGTGATACATGAAAGTAAACTCAAATGAAAGAATATGGTTCAAATTTGTACTAAGACACTGTAAATTTTTATTTTCAGTGTACAGTAAAAAATGTTACAAAATAGGTCATCTTAACATCAAGCTTGCTTAGGCACACAGCAACTAATGGTTTGAGGCAACAAAAGAATGAAAATCTCTATATGCCTGTCTGATTCATCCATATTGCTCTTTAAGAGCAAGCACAAAACTACAAATTCAAGTTATTTTTCAGCTCAGTACTTCTGAAGCATACTGCAGACACAGTGGTGTTACTGAAGTTTAGAATCGTTAAAATTTATCTCGGTCTAGTTCTAGTTCATAAGGTGATCACTAAGAAAGTCAGAATTATGCCTAGAATTGGTTAGCCAATGCAAAAATTTACTAGATAAGATGGAAAACAATTGTATTTATGTTTCAATGGTTTCTTCCTTGTAAATTCCTTACTCATATGTTCTTTCAGAGTCGGTATCACACTAGTTGGCTTGCTCATCTCTGAGTTGTGGCCATCTTTTGGTGTGTTCTTATCTTTGCGTATGGTTATCTCTTGGCACCTTCTCATATTTGAGTTGTGCTCTAGCCGAACTCATATTGTTAGGAGAAGAAGATTTATGGAACTTAGATAGCCGCCTACTTATCTTCTTTCTTGCATATCCTCCATTAGCTACACCAACTACCTTTTTCTGTTTATTGGAGAATAAATGCATTCTTAATGTGAAATAATGCAAAGTTGTCGGCTGTATTTACACCATCAAATGCAAGTCGAATTTGGTCAAGCTTACAGTAGCAAATTAATTCGTTAAAGTATTTGGAAATTGAAAAACCAATATAAGAAAGAACTTGAGAATAGTAATATATGTTCAACAAACAAGGATTCGTACATCAACATGCTTTATTTATGCATAAACTATAAGTTGCAGATATCGCAGAGTAATTTGTTTCCTCTTGTATGCTATTTTTATATTCCTTGACCTTTTCTAATAGCCACATGCTTGAATTTAAAATTTTCCATGTCACGTGAACACCAGATAAATCCAATATTGTGAATTTTTTTTAGGACTACAATATGTACCTATTCTTTGAGACAAAAAGTACTACTTCAATGCAAGGTGATATTGGTGTTGCAAGAAGCGTTGATCAAGGTGCCACATGGGAATTTCTTGGTATTGCTTTAGACGAGCAATGGCACTTGTCTTATCCATTTGTCTTTAATTACCAGAATCAGGTAAGAAAGAGGAACTGGTCTATTTAGCTTAAATTTCACTATTAAAATGGCCATAATATATTCAGAAAATTGGAATCATCATACTTTTACTCTTTTTTTTTCTCTTAGATTTATATGATGCCAGAGGGCAGTAAAAAGGGAGAGCTTCGACTGTATCGAGCAACTAAATTTCCTCTTGAGTGGACTTTGGAGAATGTTCTTATAAAGAAACCACTTGTTGATGCATCCCTAATCCAATACGAAGGCTACTACTGGCTGTTCGCATCAGATTTTAGCCAGTTTGGTTCCGAGAAGAATGCGGAGCTTGAAATATGGTATAGTCGTTCACCTCTTGGCCCCTGGAATCAGCATAAAGGAAACCCAATATATAGATCTGATAAAAGCTTAGGAGCTCGAAGTGGTGGAAGACTTTTTATATATGGAGGGTCGCTCTATCGTCCAGGCCAGGACTGTAGTGGTACTTATGGCAGAAGGATCAAAATGTACAAAGTTGAAAAGCTAAACAAGGAAGAGTACATAGAGGTTCCGGTTGATCTTGGGATTGTAAAGTCCAAGAAAGGCCGAAATGCTTGGAATGGCATCAGATATCATCACTTGGATACACAGCAACTCTCATCTGGTGATTGGATTGCAGTAATGGATGGGGATCGTGTTTTTTCTGGTGACTCGTCAAGGCGTCTCCTCTTTGCTTGCACAAACTTCCTGCTGGTCATTTTGCTGATCATGTTCCTGGGATTTGTCATTGGTGCCTTGAACTGTTTTCTTACTCCAAGATTTTGTGTTACTCCGACTAGGAGAAATGAATCACCATGGTTTCGGTCTCATCCCCACTTTAACTGGAAAGTCCGAAGATATTTGTCTGGCATGAATAGATATGGTTCTTCCATCAGAAGCAGGATAAATCCTAAAAATTGCTCGGGAGTGCTGGTCTTGTGCTTTCTTGCTTTTATAAGCGTTGTTAGTATCTGCATGGCTGTACATTTCCTATTTGGAGGGAATGGTGCTGAAGAGGCATATGCATATAGGGGGCAATATTCTCAATTTACAATGGTTACAATGACATATGAAGCCAGACTTTGGAATCTGAAACTATATATCAAGCACTACTCTCGATGTGAGTCTGTAAGAGAGATTGTTGTTGTTTGGAACAAAGGTAACCCTCCAAATCTGGATGAGTTTGATTCTGCTGTGCCGGTAAGGATACGTGTGGAGGAGGTTAACTCTCTAAATAATCGATTCAAGGTGGATCCTTTGATTAAGACCAGAGCTGTTCTTGAACTGGATGACGATATTATGATGACTTGCAATGACATTGAGAAAGGTTTTAGGGTCTGGCGTGAGCATCCTGAGCGCATTGTAGGCTTCTATCCACGTTTGATAGACGGAAGTCCTTTGAAGTACAGGAATGAGAAATATGCCAGGGGGAAGAACGGGTATAACGTCATACTCACAGGTGCTGCTTTCATGGACAGTGAATTTGCATTCAACAAATACTGGAGTGAAGAGGCAAGAGAAGGGAGAGACTTTGTGCACCAGTCCTTCAATTGTGAGGACTTGCTGATGAACTTTCTATATGCAAATTCAAGTTCAGATAGGACTGTCGAGTATGTCCATCCTGCCTGGGCTATCGACACATCTAAGCTGTCAACCGCTGCTATTAGCAGAAATACTCAACACCATTACGCCATCAGGACAAAGTGTTTGTCGAAGTTTGCTTCAATTTACGGTCCCCTCCCCCAGCAGTCTCAGTTTAGCAGTAGGGAAGATGATTGGGATAAATAGAGTAAAGCATTGAAAGGTGGAAGACAGCGAGCAGAAGGATACAAATCCTAGAACATTCAAATCGCATTCCTCTGGATGATAATTGTTCCATCTGAGGTTCTCAGACATGGAAAGTTTGCCTTCTGCTAGGAAAGATGGCAGTGTATGTGGTTCCCTCATTCTGTAATATTATTTATGCTCAGTTCGTTGATAGCTAACCAAGTTGTATTCTGTTAACTTCGAGTGGGCTTGAGCTCTTTATGTTATCTCTCCAAGTTAATCTTCCGTTTTCTGTAATAGTTTGTAACTTTAATCCCCGTCTTCTTTTCCAGCCATTGGTAAATTCCTGGCTTTTTTTCTGACCATTTTGGACACTGTTTTTATTGCAAATGTATAGGTTTGATTAACATCGTGTTAATTTTATGTCAGAAGAGACGACGCCTTACGTTACGCGTCAATCATCAAATTCTCGAATCTTAAAGCAGCAGGATGTTCTTTGCTACGGTAAATCGGGGATCTTCTCTCTCACTTCTAATTCTTCCGCTTTGCTTCCCCCTCCTCCTTCCACCATCAAACCTCTCGACGACCATGGCGACGTTCTGGAACGCGATCTTTGGCTCGACCGCCCTGGATTGCTTCTTTCAAGCCGAGCGACGCGCGAGATCTACCCTCGCCGCTACACGCCCATGGCTCGAAATGCTCCGCCTTCGCGCCTTCGCCCTACCAGCCAACCTCGCCGACACGCTCCTCCGGGTCAGGATCAACGTCGGCTACTTCGCCGTCAATTACGCCGTTGTCTTCCTCCTCACCGTCCTCTTCCACCTCGTGTGGTGGAAGCCCTCTTACCTTGCCTTGTTCTTATGCATGGCGGTGTCGTGGATTCTTCTTTATCTCTACCGCGACGAGGACGGCGACGGCGACGGCTGGATCCCGGTCTTCGCGCTAAGCGTCTCCACGCTTATCGGGCTACTCTTCGCAGGTGCCGTAGTGGAGTTCGTCGTGGCCAGCGCCATTAGTGCGGCGGCAGTCCTGGCACACGCGGCGATGAGGAGGGCAGATGAGGTGGTCCCGGGGGCAGAGGAAGGAGACGGAAGCAGAGAGTGGTATGTCGAGTTTGGTGAGGACGGCGTCTCTTGAGCCGCAGTGGGAAGCACCATTGTTGCCTTGTTGATGGAGAATGGATGATGGATTGCCGTCGTCTTTTCACTTTTGTCTTTTCTGTTGCAAATTTGCAATTCGACGTAGAGAATGAATGCCTGCCTGCCAAATGACTGTAGAAATGCGTAACAGCTTTCAAAAGCTGAAACCAGAGCTTCAAATTTAGCTAAACATATACTAAGTAAGCATCTCTTTTTTCTTTCTTTCTTTTTCCTTTTTTCTGAAAAAAGAATAAGCATCTCTTAAAAATTGTAGGTTCTCATCCACGGGAGATTGGATAAGAGAAAGAAAACAAAATTTAGTATTAATCTCCCATCCTTATATGCCTTAATCTGAGAACTACAAACGCACAATTGTCACTTTTTTTTTTAATTTTGGGTAATTTATAAAATATTTTTATCTTTAGCCCATGGCCTGCTTTCTTTTTCCCATATTGGATGGACCACGGCCCAATTATTATGGTGAATTGAGGCTAATTAATAAACAATCACAGTGTCTATGCAACACCCAGGGCCACCAAAACCCTCTCGCCCGCTCTCTCGCTGACGCGTCTTTGAACTATATCGCAAGACCGCCTATTTGCTGTGTATCCATCGGTAAATCTCTCAAATCCTCTTGGGGAGGAGGTTGTGTAGGAAAATTGAGTCTGTGTTCGATTTGGAAGGGATGACGAGTAGATTCTGGAGATGGTACGCGGATCGACAGTTCTACAAGTGGGAGAAGACCGTTCTCTGGGATATGGTTGAGCCCTATCGCCGCCCCAAATCTTTCACGCCTCTCATATCCATATACGTCGCCGCCTTCTACACTGGGGTCGTGGGATCTGCAGTAACCGAGCAACTCTATAAAGTAATCACTCGTTGGCCTCACTTCTCTTGCTCTAATCCTATTCTTCCTCAATTAGGATTTCTATTCAATCTTAACGATGCTTGTCTTTGATCCGCTTTAACTGGAACGTTGGCTTCTTTTTCACTTTTAAGTCTTTCCGCCTCTCGGATGTTTGACATAATGCCTAAGATTCTTCATTTCGATATTTTGAAGTACTGAGAGTACAAGATTTTCACACAAAAAAAGTATAAATTTTGACAGTAGGGACGATTTTAACTATTTTATTTTTAAATCTATTTGAAGTGAGAGATAAAACATTTGTGTGTTTGTAAGAGCACACTCTTTTTGTACAGTAATGAATGTTGTAGCAATCAATTGTGTGGATTGAGGGTGGCTAAGTGGAAGTTTGAAGGAACAGCTGGCTTATACTTGTGAACCTAAAGCTAAAGAAATGCTTGTGATATTTTTTGAAATGATTATGGTGGTTTAGTGTATATAAAGAGCAGATATAAGTTCTGGATGGAGATGATTGAGTTGTTATTGGAGAGATTGGCATGGATTGTGATTCGCTTGCTTATACCCTTCATGGAGAATTTTGGTAACTAACTCTTAGTAGGACATGGCTTTGAAGTTAGGAGGTCAAGAATTCAAGGTGATGACATGCTTGTGGCTCATAAGTTCCGAGTATAGAAAACAGATGTCATGGTTTGATCTAATGCTAAGGGCTCTGATATTCTCTAGGTATAACTTTTATGCCTGTCAACCAACTTATGCCCCCACACCGTGTCCAAGTTTTGAGTAACTACTCATGATAGGCTTATATTTATGACTCAGCCTATTCTCTTATTGTAAGGGATGAGTTTTCTTATTGGTCAGTTTCTAAAGCAGATGCAAAATCATTGAAAGAATTATGGCAAGCTAGAATAACCTTAAGAAGGGATAAGCAACTAATGGAATGCCTTTGCTATGAAATTTATATTCCTCCATTTTTCTCCTTGTAAGTAGCTTAGAATGTGCATTTTGTGTTCATTTGGTCGAGACTAAGGCTCCAATACTTCATCCTAATTAAATTGACTGCTATTTGATGGAAGCCTACTGATCTTGTTTTACTCGTCTTTTGTTTCATTTTTCAGCTTTTTATGGAGCAATAAGTACAATATTTAACAAATGTTTCATCTCTTAGTGGATTCTTACCAACTATTCTCAAGAATTTGGGGACAAAACAAATGTTTCAGGTACAATGAGGCCCTAACCTTGATGATCATTGTTGAACAGGAAAAATACTGGGAAGATCATCCAGGTGAAGCAGTGCCTCTCATGAGGCCCAAATTCTATTGGGGCCCTTGGAGGGTGATGAATGGAGACGCGCTTCCTCCTGAAAAGTGATAGGTCTCATAGGGTTGTTGAAGTTCATGGAAGGCTTCTGACTTCTGCTCTTGTTAATATGGAAAAGAATGGTGGACATCATGTAGTTATGAAGTTCTAAAAGTCTTCGGCTTTATGTATGTCTATTTTTCTCATAGAAGCCACTCTTTGATAGTTGGCTGGTGTTGTATTGGTATTGTCAACAAGCATTTGACATTTTGATAAACATGCGTCCTGCTTCTTTTTTCTGTCACTTTTGAAGAATTTGTTGGCGATGCGTACCTTGTTATTATGCTTCCAATTATCTTGCTTTATAGAGTTTGAGATTTTATAGGAATTTCAGCATCAACCATGATGGCTGTATCAAATTTTGACAAGGAGAAGAGCATTATACCTACTATATCTACTGCAATTCTGTAAAGTATAATACATTACTGCATCTAAATACATCTCTTATCTTTACACTGATATGGGAATGTCTGTGGGCTTAAACAACTACCAGCCACCATTAATACCCATCCAATATAGTTGAAGCAAATGGTTCAGAACAACTGAACAACCCCCAACTCATTCCAGATGTGTCTGTTTAAGATTCTCAGGATATTGTCTTCTTCTCAAGCTTTCACTATCTTTGAAGGCAATGGATCAAATGCGGCTATGTAGTTGTACACCTACTCTCTTCAAGCATTTGAAGTAGTCAGAATGGATGGCTTATCCCTGAGCTTAAGGGAGAGTTAAGATTCATGCCATCAATTGCGCTGTTCATTGCTTCTTCGAATAGAGCCTCATTCCAATCGCAGTCCTGGTCATCAACAGCAATACAATAGATTAATTTTACACTTCAAATCCAAGAAAAGAACACCTTCTCTTCTTTTATTTTGAAAAGTTCATCTACCACAATAGATTATTTACTTTTGTTAGTCAAGGGACTTCATAGCATGGAATATATTGTGGAACAAGTCATCTTTGGTGGCTGAATAGGTTTTCTAGTTTGCAGGCATTGCATCAGAATAGAGCTAATTTCTTGAGCATGCTCTAGACTTTGCTTTAATTTGCTGTTCTTGTTAAATAATTCAAAATAATTCTACAAGGGCAAGGTCAATAGTGACCGCATGGCTGATCAGCTGAACCAGTCGTCAGCTATCATTTTAATTACATTATATCCTTCTCGGAGGAGATAACTGCCATGAATTAGTCTCTACTATAAAAAAAAAATATCTTGTCAAGAGGTTGAGATGTTTGGATTGAGCAAGGGATAAGGAGAGGAGAAAATATAACTAGTTTCTATATTGAAAATATAGTTGGTCACAAATCAAGTACAAACAGGAAAGAGTATATTTGCTTAGTATGAATATGTGTAGTATACATACCTTAATTTGTATCTTTATGCTTGCTCTTGCAAATAAGCTCATCTGAGGAGAATATGTTTGAGCTTCTACTGATAATAAGCTAAGAGCTGTGATCCTCTGAAGGCATTCAAGTATGTGGAGAATCAATTCAATGATATCACATTCTACTCTGACTGTTATTCTCACATTAATGTGTTGCAATTCTGGCGACGGTGCAGAGGCTTTGAGTATTTGAAGTTGTATGCCTCCGCTTGTGCCATTGGCATCCTTAATTTGGTTTGAAGGATGCAGAAGTTTCTCTAGCTTGCTGTTCTTCTCTTGGAGCTCATAGATTTGTGCTTCCAGAGTACTTAAGTAGTTCTTTGCATTGATGAGCACTGAAGTCTTGTCTTTCTGAAGTAAGTTAAGAAGAAAAGAGAGAACAACAAAAGATCAGCAAAGTAAATGTAGATTGATCAACTAATTTTCATGGAGCTAACTAGTTGAATTGCTTAACAACATAACAGAAGGACTGCCTTGATCCTTACTGTTTACTGTTTCAGATAAGAAAGGTGAGTTTTTCTACCAATTTCATACCTTAGATCCATGGGGGAGTAGCATCCTCAGTTCCTGAAAACTTGCATTAAGCTTCTGTCGCCGTCTGCGTTCAGATATAACATGGTGCAACTGGTTGTTAGCTGGTTGTCTTTCCTGCATTCTTGTCTCAGAAGATAATGAATCGATTCTTCTCAACATGGCGATCGACATTTTCATCATCTTCTGGCTACACAAGTCCTTCTTAGGTTCAAATTTCGCGACGAAGGATGAGGTATAAGGTCCGAATGCTACTGCTCGACGAAATGCCTGAGCTCCATGGACTTGAGCCTCATTGTTTGGATTTGAGACCACAGAAGGGGAAGAAGAGGAAGAAGATGAAGTCGATGAGATGACGGCCATCATCGCTCTTGTGATTGCCACATCGCTATCGCTCTCCAGAGAAGGTAATTGAAAGACATTGTGGTTTACTTTGTGGACAGCGTCCAGGTGTTGAGTCACTGCTTTTGAAGTAGTCTTCTTCAAATTGTTGAGCTCCATATAAGAATTTGCTTTGATATTACCAAGCTTAGATGAATAGTCTGAACTACCATCCGAAAGCGATTGGATCGAAGACAACGAAGACGAAGGTTGAGAAATCTTTTGTGCAACCATCTGCTGTAATAATTCAGCAATATATTCAGAAAGAGATCAAAAGCATAATTGAGCTAATAAGGAAGTGAAACTATCGACAGCCATAGTGAATTACATTAGTTGTCATTGGCGTCCTAAATCCGATTGATCCAGTACTATTGCATCCTTTGGTCTGTACTTCTTTCTGAAACACAGAAAGCTCACCATTGATCAGTTACACTAAAAGATATAACTGAATATTACTATTCATCAATCTGAATTCCAGCTTCCTGCAATAACAAAATCAAATCCAACATAAATTTATTGAAAATCACTTCTACTCATCATCACCTGATAGAACTGCTGCTCCATTGGATTTGCAGCTGGATTCATGAGATTAGCATCTCCAAGCTCAAAGCGTGTGTAGCCTTGGCCATATGCAGATCCAGAGCTACAAGTTGGAAATGAAACCAAAGCCAGTCAATAAAAACACACACACACTCTCTCTCTCTCTCCCAATTAATTCAAAATTCATACATCACATACTCATTATCCATGCTATACAAGTTTCCCCAGTCGCATTCGAACGGTCTCTGAGCGCAATCTTTCTCACTTTCATTGAAGTAATACCATCCATCCATGAGGATTAAAACGAACAACTGGTTGTGCCAAGTGATCAAACATAAAGGAGCAAGACACAGATTATAGAATATGCGACCGTAAGCACTGGGGATAAGAGACAAGAGAAAGAGACGCCACTATAGTTGGAGGGGGAGAGGTTTTTAAGTGATAAGTAATAAGATGCGGTGGAGTTTGGTTAATATAATGGCGTGCTTACTTGTTCTTCTGCTTAATTGTACTGCAAGTGGGGAGTACAATGAATGGAACAGTGGTGGGTTAGTAGCCATAGAAATAGATGGTTGGTCAAAGTTGGACGCACATGAGCAGTTTGAACAGTCAAACGCGGAGGCATAAAGTAACCAACAAATTTGAGGTCCCTAATGCTAATGGATGGATAATGATGTTTCTTAAGGAATACTAATTTCGGTTCAAGATAAATAGATCTAGCTAATCATTTTGTTTACTAGAGCGTTATATATGCATATGATTTGAGCTCAAATATCACGTATATATATATATAATTTTTTTATTTTTTTTTCTGCTCTAATGTACTTTGATTTTGGACCGGTCGGACCGACAAAAGAGCAAAAGCGAGTTTGAAAGATCGAAGAGCTCCAAAAAAACCTTTGGATTCTGTCGGGTTATCTTCTCTTTTTCTCTTTTTGTGATGTAGATATGGACATGGGACGAGTAATTTCTCGTATGTTTTGGAAGTTTCAGATTTGGTTGGATCAATTGGAATCTTATAAAAGTAGGGAGAGGGAGAAAGTATTGAAGTATAATAAAAGATTAGGTTTACTCTTTTCTATTGGCATATGGGTGAATTCACAAATTATTACTCGTTAGTTTTCCTTATTAAACCAGAAATAGATGAAGTAAACAACAACGAACAAAATGGACAGTTTATGGTCTAATTTATTGTTCCTTAGTTTCTGAATCTATGGGTAAAATAAAATTAGCACTCGTGGATTATCTACTACGACCAAGTAAAAAGAGTAGTGCCAGGTCATGTTGACCCCCCTTGGCTTTCTTTGTAAGAAATCTATTATTAAAAAACGCTTTATAGTTAATTAAAATTAGAGTTAGCTAATCCATCACATACAGGCCGCCGTCATACTCTACAAAATGCCTATTTTATTATTAGTGAAGAAGGATCCCCAATAGAAATGGGTTTGGATTTATAATTTTATATGCGTGCCCCCAATTAGATAACAGTTGAAGCCTTCCTCTTTTGAATTTAATTCTTCTTTTCTCTTTCAATAAAAAGTTCCAGAGGGTAAAATCCATACAGACTTGTCCTTAGTCCTGGTCAAAAATAATTATATGAGTAATCTAAAACTTATCATTCATTAGCTTCTCTTACAAAGAAAATCTCTTAGAAATAAGAAACTAAATTTATTGTTATGTCCAAACAGTCTCCGATGAATCAAAATTCTTCTATAAACAAAGAGAAGGCATGCTTAAAGATGCCTACCATATATACTCTAGGGTTTTAGTACCCGGGAGTTTGTCAACTGCTCAAGTCTCTTCCATTGAGAAGTATCTAAATAACCAACACCGAGATTTATCTAGTGTCTGTGGCCCTCCAATCTCACAATTTGATTCAGGATAGTAATCAATCACTTCTGAGAAGTAGCAGAATAGCTGCTCCACGCAACATCAATTTTTAGACTCCAAACTGGATAATTAAGCACCCATAACTACATCATCTTTAATTGAAGGTGGGGAAGCTGATCATGAATTGCTAACAACCTTTTTCTTCTCGTTTTTACCGCATTTCAGCTTACTTGATGATCTATCGGCTTGTGAGACTATCTTTGACACGGTGAATCCTGCTTCTTCAAATATCGATGCTCTTTTAGGGATGAGAGAGTTCCGTAGTACAACATCGACACAGTCATATGTCCAAATACCTAAAACAGCATCTCCCTTTAGCCCAATGGCAAACCACCCAAGACCTGCAGCTGCTATATCAACAGAACTTGCATCCCAACTGTTCCCAGTAACAGTAAATTCCCTTCTTACCCATTTGCCAAGCTCATTGACCCGGTTTTCACCAATAGGTGGCTGCAGTATATGTCATAGTAAATGCATAAGCTCCACCCAGCATAATAAAGAAATATATAATCTGGCAAAATGAATATGGAAAAGTTTGTGAAGTCGAGCAAGAAAAGAAAGGATACCTGCAGCTGCAAGCCAAAATGTTTTTCTATCATTGAGGAGGCATTTTCTGCCTTCCCCATGTGAAGCGGAAGAAGCGGTGATGCCCATACTGTAACGTAGATTGTATCTGCCGATGATTCCTCGACATCTAGCCTCATCAGACCACCAATATGAACAGAATGTCCCACCTGTGAACAAGTGAGTTGATACATGTGAGCACATCTAGAAAAAAAAACAACAAGCAAATTCTTTGTTCTACATGATTTTAAGTTGCTTTCTGATAATAGATTGTGTTGCAGTCATGCAAAATATTTGAGATGGTTATCTCGAAGGAACTCTACAATAACAGAAGGTCCATATGCAACAAGCTGCTCTCTTGCTCAAGATTTTGGTAAGGAAGCCAAAGGAGGAATATGGGAAGGAAATTCTGCAGAGGAGTCTAGAGGTGCACTGGACATGTCCCCATATTTTCCCTTCAGGAAATTAACCTGTCGTAAGTGGGGTACTAAGAAATCACCTCGTGATGGAAAAAGAAAATTTTGTTTCATAGCTGCAGAAATTTATGGACTCAATTCAATGAGTTGCATAGAACCTAGTCTCTCATTGTTCATGCCTTGATTGTGTCATAGAAGGCATGTTCCAACTTCCAACCTATTCTCAACTTATCTACAGGTATTATTCCCTGACAAAATCAGCAAAACAGAGCATACAACATGAAAGCAGATATTTAACACTTTTCTCTGCTTATTCCGCATCATACAAGGATGTTCTTTAAGATGATGGGACACTTGGGAATGTTCATTAATATAATGGAATGGAATTTTTTTTACCAATTACTATACGGAAGCCGAATTCCCTAATCAGCATTTTTGCTGCATGACACCAAGTTCACCCCAATCAAGTAATCCAGAATCACATAAGCAAGAACTTCGCTTGAACTAGATGGCTACTCCGGCGTTCCCCACATAATCAATTTTAAGCTCATATCATGATATCCCCATCGAGTGGCCCATGTCTACATATTTTTGGACCCTCTTCCCATCTAGTAGTCCATAAAAAGTACTTTAAACTCTCCTCAGAAACACCAAAGATGCATGACATAACATATTTTTCCTTCTGTGTATTTAAATTGCTCTTCTAGATCATGCATGATAACACCAAATCCTCCAAGAACATAACCTCTATGATAAACCCCTCTATTTATCTAAGCACATCTGACTGCAACTCAAAGATATATGCTTATGAAAGAAAAGGCAGAGTTGACGAATTAAAATATGTAAGCAGTAAACAACTATGAGAGGAGTAATACATGTTACAGGCAGACAGAGATGAACCTTCAATGTGTAACCTTAGGCTGCAAACTACTTGGTGTTTTACAAATAAACATAGAAAAATATGAACTGAAAGCATAACAAAAGCAATTAGTAAAACCAACCTTGATCCTGTAAGTTCTCGGCCTCAATTCCTTGCTCATATTCACCAGCTTCTGCTCCTCCCTCGTCAACCTCGTCGTGATCTGGTAAGGATGCAGAATCCCCGGCGTATCGAACAGCTTCACCTGCCCACCAAGGACGCCCTCCACCCTTACAATCCCTAATGTCGTTCCCGGCACCGGCGCCTCAGTCAAGTGGCTCACATTCCCCACTGAGCACCTCCCCATTGCGTTAATCAACGTCGACTTCCCCGCATTCTGCGCTCCAACCGCCCACACGTTTCCCCTCGCTCCTGCGAGCTCCCTCACGTGCTCCACCAGCTCCCTCACGCCCCAATTCTTCGCCGCGCTCACCAGGTGCACCCCGGCGATTTTAATCACCCCACCGACCCGCGCCCGCTTCCTCGCCCACTCCTCGAGCCAATCCGGCGAGATGGAGGACGGCGGGAGGAGGTCGACTTTGGAAACGACGAGGACGACTCGGGGGACGTTCGCCGGCTCGTTTCGTTTCCAATTGGCGGAGTGGGCGTCGATGGATGCGGAGACGAGGCGAGCGACCTTGCGGGGGAAGGAGCCGTCGAAGTCGGCGGCGTCGACGACCATAAGGACGACGTTGCGGGGTCCGGATGGGGAGGCCATTTTGGGTGCGACGGCGCGGTCGAAGTCGAAATCTGGGAGGAGGTTCTCGGCGGAGGGGTTCTTTACTTGGCCGTAGTGGCGAAGAGAGTGGCAGCGAGCGCAAACTAAAGGAGGACGAGAAGGTTTGGAGTCGTCCTGTTCTGGCTTTTGGAGGGGAAAGAGACCAGATTTGAGGGAGAGGGAGAGGTGAGCATCGTCGTCGTCGTCGATGAGGTCGAGACGGGCACGGTAGTCGGGTGATTTGGGAGAAGGAGGGGAGAAGAAACCGGGAAGTGTGGGGTCAGAGTCTTGCATGTGGACGCCGCAGCCGGGGCAGAGGGGAAGAGAAGGGAGGTTGGAATCAGAGGAGTCATAGCATCCGCCGCGGAGAAGAGAGAGAGGAGGAGGAGGAGGAGGAGGAGAGGAAGGTGAATGAGAAGAGAAGGGACGGAGGAGAGGAAGTGGGGATGGAGAAGTAGGAGGTGGAAGATATGGGGGTGGTGATGGTGGTGGAGAAGTAGATAAGTAAAGAGGGAGGCGGTAGAGCTTATTAGTTGATCTCGGAAGTGATAGCTTCCGAGCGACGTGAAGCATCGCGGATTCGTTCTTCGTTCTCTCGCTTCGTCTTCTACTTCTTCTTCTTATGCTGGTGTTAAGCAAGGAGGCTATGGTGGTCTGGTCTAACATTAAATGGCAGAACCCTAATTGGAAATATCAATACCATATCATATTAAACTATACTAAAGTGCTGTTAAACATTTAACATGATCAAATCATGGGATTTTAATGTGACGCGATGAGACTCTCTGGCTTCTTTTTTTCTTGCCCGTCGCCTGTCGGACAAAAATTAAAGTGTATTCCTGAGAACAAAGAAGAGTAATTTTTTGTCCATGGGGGAGAAACAGACCAAAATTTTATCAAGGATGAACAAATAAAAGAGTCTTCCCTTGACTTATTTGTCCACAAGAATGAATCCATAAGAATGTCTACTACGTAATGACCAACCAACTTTTGTAGACAATGATGTCTAAAATTACAGATATAACAAGAGCCAAAGAGATCATGTAACCAAATTCGCCCAGCAAGAGGGATAGATAACCTCAATTGAAAAAGAAAAGAAAAGAAAAACTCAACTCAACTCGACTCTGGGTTTGATAAATAACCATCACTTTATTCGCTTTGGCTCCCTCCCATGGACTTTGCAACAGGGTGCTTCATTGGCATCTTAATGGGATGCATCTCGACTGTAGTACTGATCTAGAGTCTTTGCAGGAATACGATGAAGAAGCTCGCGTGGAAAGATGCGAAGCAATGTCCATGCAAGATCGAGCGATTGGAAGATGTTGCGTGTATCGTATGCTCCTTGAGTGACAAACTTCCTTTCGAACTTGTCCAAGAACTCCAGGTAGAGCTGTCATTTAAACAACTTCAGTTAAAGAGAAGGAAAAAACAAAAAAAGCTAAAAAAAATGCTTGGGAGGCATTGAGAGAGGTTAGTGCATGTCTATTCATAATAAACCATTTGCATGTGCACGTTCATGTATATCAGTATATGCATACTGTATGAATGAGAGAGAGAGAGAGAGAGAGAGAGAGTAAAGAGACCAAATCTTCGGATGAAAGTGCTTCCTCGCCAACAACTGCTTTCATTGCCTGAACATCCTTCCCGATAGCATAATTGGCATAAAGCTGAAGCACAAACAGAACAAGTTCATCGTCTCAAGAACAGATCTCTGTTACTTGTAGCAGAGACTATATACAGCAACTGACCTGGTTAGACACATCAGCATGATCACGGCGAGTCATGCCCTCTCCTATAGCGCTCTGCAAGGAATTAACCAGTGAAGAGAATGATCTATATGCTTATACCTTTAAACAGCCATCCACTTTGTCTGGGAAAGGAACTTCTTAAATTGAGGGGAAAAAAAAAATAAGCCCTTGAAATTGAGAAACTCACCTTCATAAGTCGTGAGAGTGATGGAAGGACATTGATGGGTGGGTAGATCTGTTTAGATATATTTAAGGTTCAGAATTCACAAGAAAAAAGTACAAACAAACATAATAGCTACAAAGCATAAAGTAAAATGTATTGTCAATTCTGAAGCTACTCTTTATATATGCACTGCTAAGAGAACAAAATGGTAAAAAGTTTGGAAAACTAGCATATTTATTTGCAATTTGCAACTTCTTTGAGCATTAATGATAATACTAAAAAACAAATTATGCATTACCTGTCGATTGTGGAGTTGCCTGTCAATGTATATTTGACCCTCAGTGATATAACCGGTAAGATCTGGAGTGGGATGTGTAATATCTGTTCGGCAGCGTAAGACAATTGAGTAAAAAAGAAATGAAATTAAGGACCTTACGCTTACTCAAATACAATAGAAAGATATGTAGAAGGACAAAAATGGCATTGAGAGGTTCGGAATCTCAGATAACTACCCCATCATAAAAACATGCCCCGGCAAAAACTTATCAGCAATAAGAAATGTCTCAAACATCCACTAATTGATATTTCACTGAATATCGACAAAATAACAATTTCATAAACAAAAAAAGCATCAGTCAGTATTTTGATGAACATACTATCTGTTGGAAACAGGCTACAGTACATTAATATTTTGCAAAGAGAACATTAAAACTTACCGTCGTTTGGCATAGTTAAAATAGGTATCTGAGTGATTGATCCTTTTCTTCCTTCTATACGACCAGCTCGTTCATATATTGTTGCCAGATCAGTATACATGTAGCCAGGATAACCACGCCTACCTGGCACTTCTTCTCGAGCAGCCGAAACCTGAAAGGAGAATAGATGTGATAAACTCAAGAAGACCTAACTGTAATCAAGCTCAGCTAGACAACACTGAAAATGCATATTTTTAATCTCCATAAAGTTATATTATTCAAATTTTAAATTTAATATGTAGTACTTGATATATGATGTATGACACTATGACCAACTTGAAAATTTATGTGTATATATGTTAATTATGGTAATATTTCAATTTCAAGTCCTATACTAATATCAAGTATTTAGGCAAATGTAGTTATATCTGCTTGATTCAAGCTTCAATTAAACATGAGTCAGAGTTAATATAGCTAAAAAAAAGGCCAAATTTGATTTTTCTTTTTCTGAAATGCAATTGAGATAAGATCAAGATAGAGCTTGGGCTGGCTTGAGAACAAGCTTTGTTCCAGCCAATTATTGCTCCTGCATGACCGAGCTTGATTGTAGAAGTGAGGCCCAAATCCATTTCAAGCAGCACTTGGCTACACATACCACAGGTCTCCTATAAAGATGATGTACTCCTTAGATTAGCAAGTGCAGCCACAGAAAGCATTGTCACATTATCTGAAATCCTTCAGGTTTAGCTGAATTTTATTTTAAGTTCAAGCATCCGCATAGGCAGTGAGCATAATAATGTGAGAATCAATTAAGTGGCAGAGGAAGTTATAACTGATAGCTTGTCAAGACAGACCTACCACTACTGTACTCACATATATTACAACATCTCATAAAGTACGTCCAACTAAGAAAAAGAAAAAGTCCTTACTTCACGAAGTGCATCAGCATATGAGCTCATATCAGTTAGGATGACAAGAACATGCTTCCCACATTCATAAGCTAAGTACTCTGCGGTAGTGAGAGCAATTCGAGGGGTGATGATACGCTCAATAGTAGGGTCATTTGCCTGCAAGAAAGAGGAATAGAAAAATCAATGGAACATACATAACTTTAAATGCTCATTTATTTTCAACCATGAATCCAGATTCCTAATAAACAGACAAATAAATGGCATGACTTTAGAAAATAATCAAATGACAAAGGGCAGGTCTAGTAAAATACCAGATTCAGAAATAGTGTCACTCTCTCCATAGAACCATTTTCTTCAAAATCACGTTTAAAAAACTGAGCTGTTTCCATGTTTACTCCCATAGCTGCAAAAACAATAGCAAAATTGTCCTCTTCCCTGTCCTGCTGATTCAAATAGGATAGTCAGCTTGAACTGAGGATTTAGGAGTCAATAGTAGGGCCCTTGCTTTCCCTCGGTCCCTTTCCTAGACTAAGAAACAAGCAATGCACATGGTCCAAACCATAACTTGTCAAATATGACACTTCTAAGAAAATTAAAAATTACATGAAGTCACCTGCAAAGTGCAAATGCAGTAGACTAAAATGTGGTCTTGAATTATGAAATGTATGCATGAAGTGGATATAATGAAACACACTGAAGAATTAGCCCTAAGATATCGGTCAAGATTTGCAAGTGGAGCATAGCATTACGAACAATATCCAGATCAAGGCAGATGCTCATCTGGTTCTCCCAGACAGCTTACCTAGATGATATATAAGGCATTGACATGGACTATCAATTAGGAGAAATCTAGCATTCTCATTGACCCTAAAATCAAATTGTAATTCCATTTAAGTGCAAATAAGACCAAATAAATTATCAAGGGATGTAAGGAAAATACTACTGGTTCTACTCCTGATATGAATAATTTGCTTGAACTAAATTTCCAGAAGGGGACATAGTACATAGTATTGCAGGCAGGCAGAGTGTGGCTTAACATGTATTTGGTAAGCAACTACATGTGAGGGTGTGTCATGGACCAGGTTAAGCACAACTAAAAATAGTAACATTTCATAAAGAAAAAGGAAAAGTGAAAAGCATATTAGACTACCTATTCAAGTTTACGGTAAGAAATTTTACTAAACAACTGCCATACAAAAATTTTGAGAAACTACAAAGTAGATTTGATGCAAATTAATGCAAAGAAACAAAAAAGGAAAACGGAAGAACAACATGACCAAAAAAGTCCTGGGTGCATAGTAATTTGATGCTAAGTAGATAATGCAGCATAGAGTACCAAGAAATTCCTCATGTTCAACATACCCAGAAGCAACAAAATGATAAGAAGCTAGAATCAGCCATAACAAAATATTAAAAACAAAAAAGGTAGGTTCATATACCCCCAAGAGATTGTCAGACTTCTCTAATCGCTTCACAAGACCAGCCTGACGGCAAATCTGAGCGGCAATTTCATTATGTGGAAGCCCAGCAGCTGAAAAAAGAGGAATCTTCTGCCCTCGAGCAATAGAGTTCATAACATCAATGGTAGATATCCCCGTCTGAATCATCTCTTCAGGATAAGTCCTCTCACTGGGATTGATAGAACTTCCTGCAACAGAATCATAAGAACCAGTCACATACATCACAATTATGTACTCTGGGTCAAAAAATAACAACACTATTGGCACATAAGCATCTTCAGTTCCTAACACACCAGAAATATCCAAGTATGCCTCGGGCAGTATAGGTGGCCCATTGTCTATAGGTTTCCCAGAACCATTAAAAATGCGTCCAAGCATATCCAATGAAACAGGGGTTTTCAGAACCTGCATATAAGCATTACAAAATCATTAATAGCAAGAAAAAGACACTATATTTGAAAGACACCAATTTTCAACTTCAGGTCACAAAAATTACTGAAACTTTCCACTAAAGCAAGAACTCAAATTGTCTTTTTTTATCCTAAATCTATAGAATAAACTGTTGCTTCTAGTCTAGATTCCCATCTTCGGTTCCCTAGCAATAAAGAGGCAGCTTTCATTATCTTTCCTTCTAAACTAAACCATTTTTTTTTTCTATTCAAACTTCGCCAATGGCTTGAAGGACATAATCTTTCTGTGACAAAAATAAATTGCTTGAGTTGAAAAGAAAATTATCCAAAGAAAGTGAAACACAACTACCTAGAAGAGAGTGAGCACATGCTTAAATATGAGAGCAGACACGACTGTAAATTAGCAACAATATTGTCAAAGAGTAGACCGATTACCTCCCCAGTGAATTGCACTGTTGTATATTTGTTATCAATACCTGATGTTCCTTCAAAAACCTGCCAACAAACAATAGACCATACCCAAATTATACATAATAAGATGACAGCAATGAAACATGGAAGTCAAGGACATAAATCCTATGGGGAGAAATGCAAAAATTTGACAGGCATGTCAGACTAAACGTGAACTTTACAAAATTACAAGAAACTGAATGAATTAAAGATAGAAATGACTCAATCGAGATAGAAATGACTCAATCGAGAACGGATATAAAAAGAATTATTATTGATGAAAGATGACAGAAGTGAAATGTGTAAGTCAAGAACATAAATTTATGGGAGAAAATTGCAGACATCCGGGAGGCATGTCAGACCAAGCATGAAAGAGAGCAAAATTTTTAAAAAATTACGAGGAACTAAATGAATTAAAGATATAGAGACACTTATCATTGATGCACTATTACCAATATGAAAATTAAGTGCTTGATACAGCTATAGACATCATGGACTAAAATGAATCCTGTGATTCATAATCTCAAGTCCAAACATCAAATTATCTGATTACAGAATCTAAGTCTTCATTCCAGGTGATGCAAAAAGAAAGACAAAAAGAGGACGCACTAGATCTATCGCATGCATCGAATTAAGAAGAGAAGATAATACCCAGACAATTCAGAGATTTGTCGTTCGACAAAAAGGAGCAAGTGTTATGCCCCAAGACAACATTGTCTATGTAGAAACCAAATTGCAGAATTGAAATGGAGGTAGAAAAAATAATAGAAACATTTGCTTCATTAATAAAAGCTAGCATAACGGAGAAACGACTAATTACTTGAACAACAGCTTTCTCCCCATCAACTTCCAGCACTTGACCACGCCTAGTTGTGCCATCTCCTAGTCTTATATTGACAATTTCTTGATATTTAGGACCCTGAAAATGCATTTTTTTAAGTCAAATCATTAGTAAGATGTAAAAGTATAACCAACATTGTTGCAAAGATGGTTGATTATAAGGTCACATACCTTCACTTTTTCCAAGATGACCAGAGGGCCAGCAACACCAGAAACGGTCCTATATTCTGCAAGATATGAAAGAAAAGGACCAAAATTTCAAACCAACATACTTTTACGACTCTACACTACTATCACAAAAGATTGGTCCTAAATAGATCAAATTATACAGTACAACGTGCAACGAAAAATGGAAGTATGGAATGTAGCACATATTGTACATATTGCACACAATTAAAGGGAAAAGCTACAAAGCTTGATAGATAATATTGGCATTGAAAACGAAGAAAGATGCTGAGAAATTTGGAGCCAGATATAACTTAATCGTGAGAAATACAGCAGAGCACACAGAAGTCTCAATGCCTTCCAAAGAAGAGCTAACTGCTAAAGAAGAAAAGGAAAAATGATATTTCTCAATGTACCCTAAATAAGCTATTTCTGAACTACAGAGCAATATCACTGTTCACCAAGCAGAACCACTAGCAACAAAACACATAGTATCCAATAGAATGAGACAAAGGAAAAATAGATAAAATCTAGAAGATCAATGAAATTTCAAGCGATCATCTTTGAGCTGAAATTTATAAATGCTCATGGAAGCTAGCAACACTGAATTCTCCTTCCCAAGTATTAAGCATTGCAAAGATGAATCTGAAAATATTATCACAAGATGAGAGACAAGAACAACATAGATAACTATGTCATGTTGGTAATGGAACTACGTACCCATGCCAATCTCCAGCGATCCTTCCTCCATGTCAGAACTACTCTTTTCCACAACCATACTCAATAAAAGCCTAAGATAAGGGCAACAAAACAACAGCTAATAGCAAATCATTACATCATATATAAACTAATACACAAATATCAAATCTAATTAATAAGATAAGCGAATAAGAACCGGAGAGAAAGCCCAACTTAAAATTTTAGTGCTTACAGTGATCAAAGTCTTTCACAAGATGGAAGAGAAGTTATGATACAAAGTACAATCAATAGAAGGGACCTAAAAATCCATCATTTCCAAAATGCACACAGATCTACGAAATGAATCTAATATAGAAACACCAGGACGAACCAATAACAATAAGGATCATAAATGTCGTCTAAAGATCGAATAGATGAGCTATCTTCTTAACGATCTGGACCTGAGAAGGAAATAATAATCTAATACCGGAAATAAATGCTAGATCAATAGCAGCTTCCCTTCCCTAGTATACATTTCTCTCCTACCTTTTGATCAAATGATCTAGCAAAGAATCAAGCGATCTTCTCTGATCACTCTCATATATAAATCAAACAAATCGAGACAAAAGCAATCTCGCAAGCAAATGATAGATTACGTCGCTTAAGATGCACAGCGTACCAAATCGAAGCAGGAGAGAGCTCCACGGAGAGGAAGGCGCCGGGAAAAAGCTTGCCTTGGATTCTATCTGAGTGAAAGGGATCAGAGATCGACGAGGGAGGCGACAGATGGAAAAATCGAAACTAATCGCGCCCTTTTATAAATTACCTTACATGTTCATTTATTTACAAACTCCGATCACCGCTCAACAGAGAGAGAGTAATCTCATCCGCTCATTTGGTGAATCGTAGTTGGTCTACACAACGGACGGCCTTGATTGATGGTTAACCATTTTTTTTTTTTTTTGATAAAATAGAGGTTTTGAAAAAACTAGCTCTCGTCCAATTTATTTTTACCTAAATAGATTAATTCTCAAATTTATTACTAAATAAGATTTAATTTACTATAGCCCTAATAAAATTATTAAACTAATTAATAATTTTATTTTAAAGTAAAAATATTAATCAGTTTAATATTTTTATCCGGTCATAAAATGATTATAAATTTTTGTAACTTAATTTTTCAGTAGTAAAGAAAAAAAAAATATCTGAAGATAAAAATACTTAGCTAATTAATATTTTTAAAAATACTAATTAATTTAATATTTTTATTAGCGCGACTGTAAATTAAAATATATTTGAAAAATAATCTATTCTGATAAAAACAAAAAATGGAGGTCTAGTTTGTCAAAAACTCGATAAAATCATAAAATATCCAAAACGGAGCGGCTCGGGTTAAAACTTACAACACGTCGACAACTGTCACGAATGGACCATTTTGCTGGATTTAAGTACGAGAGATTTGATACTGGACTCGGGAGATCGTAGGAACTTGCTGCGATCAAATGCCTCTGATTGGCTGCAATAGAAGCAGTTAAAGTAGAAGTTTGAAGCTATTTAACCAACTTCGTAGCTTATCATAGTCTGCCAAGTGTCCAAAAAGGCCCCTTTTGTTTACTTTGTTGACCTTTTTTAATGGTTGTATACATGTCAACGACGTCTCCAGACACAGGAGGAGGTCAACGGATTCGGATTTTGGGAGCTGTATAGCAAATTTTAGTCCACAATCTTCTTAGTTTTGCAGGAATCTGGAGTGGATCAGATATTAATAAAAGAATAAATGGAGTCGAAGCTAAGTTCAAATAAATGGAAGTAAACGATATATATGCTGCTTGAAATTTTCAAATCAGTCTGCTATACATCCATTACCAAAGAGGTAAACAAGTGAAACAGCCAAAGAGAAGAATGGAAAGAGTGAAAAAAATAATAATAATACAAATTGTGAAACAAAAGTCATTATTCCCAAACCTCTGGCAAACTCTATAAATAAGAAAAGGTCAAGCTAGCTCGAAATCCGAAATCTCTCATACAAGCAGGTGAACCGTATGCTGAATCACATTATACAGTTACATCCTTAGGTTCAGTCCTGCGAAGGCTAATGGGCATCTCACTAAACAAAGGCATTTGATATTGGATTTGATCAGAGCTGACCAAAACCCATGTATAACAAATTGGATATCTATAAGAGAACTACTCTTCATGCTCCTCATTGTGTTGACGGGCTTGAATACTCAACCCCACTCTCTGAGGAGGACATATTCGATGAAGCATTTGACGTTGCACTGCTATATACACCATTTCTGAAGCTTTTAGAATCCAATTCTGGGTTCCTCTGGGGCTCTGGAGCTGCAGGCCGTTGTCCTTCGTCTGCTAACTTCTTGAGGATATTCATTACTGTTGGGAGAAACTTCGTGGACAAGGAGAGGAGCCCAGGAAGCTGAATTGATGGTAATTAAGGAATTAAGATATCAGGCCTAAAAGAATTTTCTGCTATAATTCGAGAAAGAACAGAATTAAAATTCTGTAGCTTTGCACTCACAGCGCCGTTCTGGAATTCTCCGGAGATGTCCAATTGTACCCAAAGGGCTTTGCCCACAAGAAAAGTAACAAATATGACAGCAAGGTAAAACGGGTTCCTGTTACATGAGGGCAAACACAGGTTTAAGTCAGACAGTAAATTCGCATTTGCATAAATGCAGCTATGTATTGAGTAAATTACCTTAGCAGCGTCATGAATTCATTGAAACCCAGGACAAGAATAGCAGCAATTGCCCATGGAGGGGGCAACCAGTTGTTGTTCCGCTTGTGGGCCTCCTGAGAAAGACAAAAGTACATGGTATGGTCATGTTTTGCTGATACTTCATCCAACAATCTAGGTAAGGCCAGGTTCTCATAAAAAATGCTAAGAGATGTAATCTCAAACTACTCTAGCATGCAAAGTATTCTATTCAATCTCTATAAATGGTGTTAAAGAGTGAAAGTTAACATGCCTGAGCAGCAATTGCCTGACTGACAGTGTACTCAGTTTCTGACTTAAATTGCCTCCACAATGATTTGCACTGGACTGGTGTAATTAAAGTTTTTGTTGCAGAAACCTGTATACAATATTTATACAAAAAAAACTATCTGAGAAAATAATTAATGATGTGTTCCAAAAGAAGAGAGCATCCATTGCTTCCATATGAATAACTATGATTGAAATTAAACCAGCTAGTTATTATTATAAAACTCAACCAGCCCACTGTCCAACAGTTATGAGCAACAAAAGCATAAGAAGTAGGTGAGTTGCAAAAATCAATACATTACATTGTCTATGCAAGAACACAACCTGAATGATATCAGCACCCAAAATAGATGGGACTAAGGACTTGATTGTTCTTGTCATATAAATTTAATATCTAAGCTTTGTTACTAGTTATAGAACTTTCATCGGTTGCTTGCTTTCAAGATTAAATTACTGATAAAGATTTTTGAGAATAAATGCCTGAATTCTATCAAAGCAGATTTTCAGAACAATCACCTCCTCCCACGAGCTTGAAGCCAGAGGGTCAAATGATTGGATGCTCTTATTTGAAGCGCCAACATTTGCATTATCCACCAAAGCAAGTGAGAGAGTGTTCTCAATATTGTCACTATCATCATCCAAACGAATTGCAGCCATTACAGATAACAGCTTCAATGACTGGAACAAAAGAAGATTTGTACTTGAATATCTCGAGTATTAACAGAATCAACATCATATTATCAAAAGAAAAAGGTCAATTATCATGGCATACAGAAGAACGAGCAGTTTTTGTAATTGATCTTATATCTTCCTTTCCTGTCCAGACTCTTGGCATGGAGTCAGAGTCACGGCTAAACAATGTCGCAAACCTGTATTAATTCATACATTTAGTCTAGTTCTAAGTAGAGGAACATAATTATCCAAAAACTATCTCCAGCATGCAGTACCTGTCCTTCATACGGATTAAAACCCTACCAGCTTCTTCTTTTGCCTTTGATTCAACAACACTTTTAGCATACTCCTCTAATTTTGCGAGCATTTTATCAACAGTTGTCTGATCAAGTTCAAAAGCTACAAGGGCTGAAGCAAGTCCAGAGACAGATACTCTAGTCTCCCGCTGAAGAAGTTTCCTTATTGCAGGCCAGGTATCATCTCCTGCTGAATCTAAAAGAGCTTCCACGGGCTCAGCAAGAGCTTTATTCAGTTGTCCCTGGAAGTGCATACCATTAATTCCCAACTATTGATAGCATTAAAAGAGATGCAGCAGGATGATAAACAATCTACACATACTAAGATAGCTTCCTGCTTGAATTAATTTGTACCATCATCAATTTAAAAACATTAATGATGAGAGAATACTAGCAGACCTCATATTGGGCGGTAAGTTCAGAAAGTTTTGTGGCACGAACTGCTGTTATATGTCCATCTATATCACGCCGAAGCTTATCCCTAAATTTGGAGGGGTCCCAATTTGCTTGTTGAATAGCTGCATCTGTTAACAGAAGCATCAGCAAATTCAGCAACAATTCTTGTGGCAAATGGCCTTAAAAGAGCAGCAATAGAGGGATCGAAGATATGTCAAAACAATAAGACAAAAACACACCAAAAAAAAAGTCCTTCAAACAAGAACAGTAAAAAGGAGTAGATTTCCTCCAGAATTGATCACATGTTATTTTCATCAATCCATAAAGGTTTCATACCCTAGCTTAGTCAAATGATTGTTCACGTATACCATAAGATCAAGAATTAAGTACTCACATTATAAGAACCTGAGCAGGATAGTCCTTTCAGAGAGAAAAAGTTGATTAGATTGTTTTAGCGAAGGCTGCCAATACAGCAGCAACTGGAATATGAAATAGAAACAAAAATGCAAACTGTCCTGGAAAAGGGATTGCTGAGAGAAGTTTTTAGCTACAAGGAGCATGAACACATGTCAGCCATTTTATGGCTATGCATGCTTCATTACCTGATTGAAAGATGATGGTATAAGATTATGTCAAAAGTAACACCATAAACATAAAGATAAACACCATAGATCTTAATCAACTAATCACAAAGATAATGGTGATAATCAAATTGTTTTACTTCATTCTGTGGAAGGAGGGATATAGTACTAACGATATACCTTTACAGCTGTTGTCAAATTTTGACATGAAAAACTGAGTGCAATCAAGAGCAGAAACTGCAAACCCTTCTCCTCTGCTGAGAGCTTTATCAAAAGCTTCCTTAAAATCATCCAGAGTTTTGGTCCGCAAATGTCCCAACAAGGATTGATAAGCAGGATTCACCATCTAGGAACAGAGTAAATGCAGTCAACAAGAGAACTAACAAAATTTAGGTCTTATAATGCATGAGCCCTTATATTTCTGAACCACATGATGCAATGATGTGAGATGCAACAGGAGAATTTAAACTATAAACTTTTTAAGTAGCTCCTATATGGCACTTGCAATGTGACAATTCCACTGGATCTCAAGGGAGAGGCTAGAACTTGATGGAGAATAAAAAGAAGTATTAAAATTAGTTGTACAAGAAATTTCTGTAAACCTATATAGCTTACAGACTATAGTCATTATACGAGATCACAAGCATCACACTTTCAATAAAGCTATAAAAAAATTTATTCTTTCTACAATTCAATGGGATGATATGCTTACATGGTGCACAAAGAAGCAATGCTTCATACTCTAGATAGCACATCTAGTTTCAATCTCAAAGAACTTCATGCTTTAAGTAACATTAATGCTATCCATCCAGTGTAAAGGCAAAAAAATCTCAAATGGAATATGGTAAACCTGCAGAAGTTTGGACTCAAGTTGTTGCCTCTTTGAAGTTCTAACACCTTCATCAAAATAAATAGCTTCCATATCATACCTGCAAAAGGAGTAAAATTTAAGATCTTATTGGCAAGCCAAACAATATATAGAGAAACTTCTATTTCATGATATTATAGAGTACAAAAAAATTCTTTAAATGTATTCTCTAGTAAATTCAAATTAGCATAGACACATGACTACAAGCTAAAAACCGAACTATAAGGGTCAAGAAAAGCACTCTTATCACTGCATCCTACATATTTTTTATCCTTGATAATTTACCCAGATAAGCATTTGTCCAAAATGATGCTAAGCTTCTTTCCAAATCCTGGTACTATATCATGTTGAACATCCTCTTCAAGTTGTCGCCAATCCTATCAATGTAGAAAGACTTACAGAGAATTAATAAGGTCACAAGTACAATGGTAAACTATACAAGAGATTAAAGGATGGACTTTAATTACCTCATCAACACTTAAATTAGCAAATTTTTCATTAGCAATTTCTTCACAACGTACAGTTGCAACCATAACCTGTGATTAGTATTTAGTAAGAATAAAAAAGATTCCCAGCATCAATTGCAGATTACAATAATGAAGTAAAATCTAAAAGTTAACTCACCTTGTGTGCAGGTAGATCAAGATCCTTATTCTCCTTGATAATCTTCCAAATTTGTTGTCCACTAAATGAAAACCCTGAAGCAGGAACAACCCCCCGCCGATCTCCGGCAAGGCCGCCAGGAGCGATGGAATGAAAAAATCTTTGTCTTAAGCTTGCAACCTTCAGTAAAAGTAGAACAGATCAAGTAATTTAGTTATAATAATAACAAGCTCAAGCCCTAAGAGCTAGAAGAAAAGGTCGTATGACAAAGATTGATTAAGATCTTGAGACCTGAGATTTGTTGAAATATATATTGAGATATGAGGTGAACTTGTTGGAAAATTTCAACGGCTCCAAAATGCACACGATGTGATGCACATGATACCAAATAACATGGATTAATTTGCATGATCATATTTCTAACTGGAGAATTTCTGAGGTTGTTTAGTTTGGACTTATTTTCTAGTAACTACAGTCAGTTGTAAGTCGCCTTTTCTTCTGTTCAGATCACAGTATCTTTATTTCCACATTTACCATACAGAGTTACAGACCTGTTCTTTAAATAGCTCTTCTTTCTCTTCGTAACTTGAGAGAGCAACGACATCTACCTGTCATTAATATCATCCGAAAAATAAATAATACTTTTCAAGCACAATGAAATAAAACTAAATATAATATTGAATTTCTGGTGTATGATAGCATTACATTGAAAAATTCACTAAGTGGAGTTTCTTTGTGAGCTTCTGGCTTAGGCACCCCATTCCATATCTGCCAAACACAAACAAATCCAGCTTGAAAAGGAAAAAGAACAATGCAAGACATAATGAGCAAGAAATCATTAGAGAACATTTACCTTTTGAATATCTTCCCTGAGAACAGGTTCCAGATTTTCCAAAGGTGTCTACATAGGAAAGAAAAGTAATAAATAATTGTTAATAAGTAGCATTCAAGGTAGACCATTAGATCAAGGAACTTCTCAGGTGGTGATGATGGTGGTTCAGTTACTTCAGTAGTAGGAGATCAAGCTTCTTAAATTAGATTGAGCTGTAAGGATGGAAGAGATATTACCTTGGTTTTATCACGTATGACAAATAACAATGTTGTTTTGCGAGGACTAAACAAGCGCATCATGACCTGTTTATGATAAACAAAGTAACAGATTAGAGTAAAAGGTGGGGACCACTTTCTTATGCAGTTGCAGGCACACCTACTCTGACTAACCTGAAATACCGTCTTCAGAAGAGGCTTGTTTGCAGCCTGTTCTCTGCCAATATCATGACACCACCTATATCAAGGAACAAATTGCCCAATTACACAAGTAAAATATCCACAAACCAGATATATCTATAATATGGAAAGAAAAAAAAAATCCTACGTCAACAGAAAACATACTTACATATTTATCAGAACAATGTCCGAAACTGCTAAAGCAAAAAGAGCGCTCTGTTTCTCAAAGGCTGTATCATCCTGACGACAAATAAAGAATGTGCAGGAAGGTTCAAGAGCATCAATGAAGATAGTTCTAGAGATTCAACAGGAGAAGAAAAGGGAGATAGCATGCTGTGATAAACATAAGAAATGATGCTCAAATAAAAAGCCTAACTGCAACTTTCTAGAGGTAATTTAAAACAAGACAGCATGCTGTGAGAAAGGATTACCTCTCCTCGTTCTCTTCCATCAGTACCCTCCAAATCCATCACAAGTGTAGATGGGTCAATACCATTGCACTTTGCCAACCAGATTCCTTTGGTAGTTTGCGATCTAAAGAAAAAGACTCAATATCATAGAAGTAATCAACATGAATGGAGTAATTTGACAATGTTCATCGAATATAATCTAAATCCAAAGTCATAACTTGCCTTCCCCTGAAAGCATCCATCTCCCTAAAGTTTGTACCAAAAAGATGATTCAAAAGAGTGCTCTTTCCTGTTAAGGAAATGAAATATTACTAAAGCAAAATGTCGATTTTCACATGTTCTCGGTGTAAAAGCAAATGTGGAATGAAGAGCAGAAGCAATTTGGCCAATATAATTCTAGGTAAAGACAATAGTTGGTTGGAATCTTCCCTTCTGTAACGGAACGAGCATCTAAGCCACTAGTAGTTTAGTTACAAGCCTACAACGTTATACAACATACCAAACCTTCTTTAGAGTTACATAAATAAACAAAAAAACTACTACAATGATACTAACAAAAGAATATGAACTTTCCCTTGGTTTTGTCAAGTCTGAATTGTTTATTTGTTTTCATCATACCTCACAATTCTAAGCAAGAGTGCAGTTACAGATGGATTGATCACGTTAATCCAAGTAACCAAATTGTAGGATCAAAAGGAGAAAAGACAACAGGGTGGAAAAAGGAAATAGCAAATGATTGAACACAAATATGACTCAAGAGTTAAAATGCATACCGCTACTTTGTGGCCCCATTATAGAGACAACTGCATAGGAGAGCCCACATTCTGCCAATTTCACAGCCTTCATGAAGTCCTCAATGCCCGCAACATTGAATACACCATCTCCATCAATGAGTTGGGTAGAGCAAACACCATCACCCATTTCTGTAAGAATCAAACCCTCTGAACTATAAGTCGCATGCTTATGAACTTGAATCCATATGAATTAGGTCAAACACCTTTGCGGAGGCCAGGACATCCTTCTCTACAGAGGTATAACAACACTGAGACTCTAAAGATCAACAAGATCTCTGTCAATACATGCATGCGCTATTCCTCTGATTTTTTAAGTGCCTTTTCTATCCAAGGAGAAAATTAAATAAAACTACTCAACTAAAAATGCAACTTAAGCATGCATTTCTAGGGTTATTCTGATCCCCATAACCAGAAACTTCTCCCGCGGATCCTCTGGTCGTATCTAATTAACCAGCCAGTTCAAGATCAACATAACAAACAAATCATATACGATTAACCTATAAACCTAATGCAAACCATAAGGAATCTCATCAACCTGGAGAAAAACCGAGTTCCTGACCATCCGATCGATGCAAAAACTAAAGAATCGTGCCTCAATCCAACTTCAAAGCTATCCAAAAAAAAACAGCAATCTAGGTACCAGAAAGGATCGAAAATCGAAGACGTACCGAGGACAGGGGCAGAGAACTGAATCGATTGGTAGAGTGGAGAGATCGTCGACGGGAGCCCTCTCGCTTGGAATTCTTCTAATGGCAGCGGAAGGAGGAGAGAGCGATAGGGGAAAGCGAGAAGGACCGATCCAGGATCGCCATCGTTCCCCAACTTTAAACTAATACAAATCAAATACCAAGCCGTAAAAAATAAAAATAAAAATAAACAAGTAAACAGAAAAGGTAATAATAATAATAAATATTAAAGAAAGTTAGGGGGTGGGGAGGAGGGGGGTGAAAATACGTATTGCTCTACGTAGGTAGGCCCTCCTATTTAACTCTTTCATTTTCTCTTTTCGAAAAAAGGAGAGAGGAGTAGGACCTACAGCCGCACCGACCGAGCCACCGGAGGCGGGACCCACGAACCGCCCACCTGTCCTGACTCCTGACTTATTCCATATTTGTCTCGCTTATTCTCATTATTCGCCTCACCTCTTTTATTCTCCTATAATTTGGGACTCGGGAGGGCGCAATTCGACGATAGTCGATATAACGGGGATAAGATCCGTTCGATTATCCGCACGGTTATCCGGTATAGTTTATATGGTCAAAGGGAGTCACTAATCTTATGTGTCAATTCTTTTCAATTTCGTTAATATTTTTTTCCAAAGTAGACCAAAGATATTAAATTTCACAGCATTAATATTTAATATTTTTTCCAATTAGGTGACGCGACGGTGGCCAACAACTTTGGTCTTATTCAGCAGTCCAAAAAGGAAGTGCTTTATACATAATGCAATTGTAGCCGAAAGTTAGCCAGAGGGACAACTCGATTGTCTACGGATCCACCGCCCAAACATCCACTGCTGCTGCCATCCTACCTTTTATTATCTCACATGGATAACGTTCAGTAGAGAGAGGGCTTAACTAATTCGGCAATCATGGGATAACTGGTGGAATAACTTTTATACTATTCTGATAGTTTACCGGCACAGTGGTCTCACTATACTGATAGGAAAACCTTAAGACACGATCGATGCAGCCACACAAAGTTTGTACTTTAGTTATAAAGTACAGCAGCAGCACCTCTTGCCCTTATTCGTTATGTTAAAAGTATTGTTAATTTTGGTTATATCATTAATCTACATCATCGACTTAAATTGAAATAATGATATGCAAATCTTTGCAATTAAGTCAGTGCACACAAGTTCCAAGTGTCATCCTTTTATCATGACAAAACTCCTCGGAATTAATTACACCCAAAACTCGGCCTACAATGTTCGAGCCCATTAACAGAATAAAATGGGGCCCCATCCAACTCCCAATGCTCCAGCAATAGGAGTATTTTCTTTTCTTTTTCCACACTTATGGTAGTCTACAGCATCATAATATTGGGGTAATTCGTAATCGTTAGAAAATAGAGCAAGTTTGCAGGAGGACCAGTCCTTGCTCTGATGGAAGGAAGTCCTTGTGTCATATAAATTATTGCTGCACCACACCATTGGACTGCTCTAATCACATATAAATGCTTCCATATGAAAAGCCCAACACAAGGTGGGAAAGAGACTACTCAAACCATGGGTGGTTAAACAACAGGCAATTTGTCTTTATTTTTTATTGCATACAGATCAAAGAGCCTCGATTAAGGAAGCCTAAAGTCATCAAGCAAGGGCAGGCCAGGCCAAAGGTTTAACAGTACGTGCCACTTAACTATTAAGTAGATTAAACCTCCTCCTTGCCTCACGTGTGTTCGTGTGAGACAGTGAGTACACGGGGGGTGACAGCTGCTAATAAAATCCTTATGGGCCCCAGCATTTAAATAGGAATCCGCCAACTGTGCTCCCTGGCCCACCATACGATCCTTTTGGTACTGTGGACGTACTATTTTACTTTTCTTACTTTGCTGCATGTGTAAAGACTCATACCGGATCCACGTACGTTATTTCTTTCTTTGTTTCTTCTTTTTTTTACTTACTTGCTGACGTGGGTATGTGAGGAGGGCTTTTGAGCATAAATGCATGCCTAGCTGGCACTCTTGATTCTTCGATGAACCAAAGCTATATTCCAGTCCAGGTTTGCAAAGAGCAGCCCACTGTTGCTAAATATTTCTTATATAACCCAAAGGGAGTTTATGAAAGAGAGAGAGAGAGAGAGTGATCACCATATATTATTAACTTGCTTCATTGTTGGCATCTGATAGGCTCGGCGCCTGCTCCAAGGGCCAGCTCTGGTCTCGAAGAAGACGAAGAGTTCTTTCCAAAGATAATATTTCCTGAAAAGATGGAGCCATGCAAGAGAAAATAGAATGGTTTTAAAAAATGTTTATTGGCTCAAAATATTCTGCACTTGAATCATCCACAGTCCACTGATCATTCATTCAAATAGTTGCAGATGATGCGATTAACATTTTACAGATAAAAATCCATTCAACACAAAAATTGTGAAAGATGGATGAGATAATTAGAGTTATCTACAGCAGACAAGGCACCGTTCGACTATGGAAGAAGACTCTTTACTCTTTTTTCTCTTACGAGTCTCTGGATCGGAATCAGTGTTACATGCATGTGAATCCAGTTCCAGATCCACAAGTGGGCATAGCAGGAGTAAGTGGCCTAAGGTTCTCAAATCTCAATAGATTGGTCCTAAATTAAATTAATTCACAAGAACAAAAATTAGTAGATTGGTCCTAATGCCTTCGCAGTAGCCGGGCCCATTGTGATCATATAGTTTGGCTACGACAATGCAAATTCTTTTGGAATATGAGAGGACAAGTGTAGTTGACGATACCTCTAATAACTTGGAAATCCAAGTCATGAAGTGATTGGAGAAGTATCAATGTGCAAATTGGTGGTGGTGGTTGCCAGTCGCAGCTGTGACTGACGTGGCATCAAAGGAGCTCAGGATTATGGTTGGACCCATGGATTCAAAATATCCAGTATGAGTCAGGATCTGGACCTCTGCAATCATATGTCAGGATGATCTGGGCCCTTGTTTCCCTCTTCTTCCTTGTTTTCTACTACTGCTCTCCCTGTAAAATATTGCACTTTTAGCATTTAGTTCCTGCTGAAGATAATCTGGTTTTCAAGTCTAAGTAAGGAGAAAATGAAACATGAATTAAGTAAGTGTGTTCAAACACAAATGTGAGTAGTGCAACAATTGCAGAATCTAGGGGCAGAGTAGAGTTTAATTTAGTAAGTTAATATTGCCTGGCTGGATGTAAGGATCCAGGAGTTAAACCTGCTCAATTTGTTAAACCAATGCCTAGTATATCAAAAGCACGTATGTTAAGGAGAAACTCTATACAAGAAGAATGAAGTTATTTCGATACTTCTACCCACAGAATTGCAAAACAGGTAAACCGTATATTGAAGATCTAGAGGAAACAGACTGATAGACCCAAAATAGATGACTGGCATTGTTTAGGTACAAGCTCATCAATGATAATGACATGATACTTTGACTGATTCATATAGCAACAATTAGGTAACAATTTAAAACTTCTTAGTGAGACTAACAAGTTGCAAAAAATAGTGTACAAGATAAGTTAATTTAAGGGGTAAAGTACTGTGAGATTCCTTTAGACACCTAGACAAGATTGTTGAGTGTACGATCGCGCAATAAAAGGAAAGAATACCACATTTCATTTCCGGATAAAAGAAATTAGACTCCTAAGTCGACTCATTAATGCCATACTTTCTTAGTAATGCACTTGCTGATCTATCAAAGCGAAGAGTAATTCAGAAAGACAGCTACTGCTCTCAATGTACCATCTTCTTTCGCATGCCCAATAAGGCCATCTTATCTGTGTTTTATTATTATTTCTTTTTTTTAAAAAAGAAAAAGGGAAAAAGTTGAAAGTATCCTTTATCTAATGCAAAGTATAAAACAAACTGAACTATAATCTCAAAAACAGAGAGAGACAAACGTGTGATATCGCTTTAGCTGGTTAAGATGGCGCTTGTGTTAGCATTATTAGAGCAGAGGAAGCCAAAAAAACAAATAAGAGTAAAAAAGAGAAGCAAACCAATAGTAGGATTGTAACCTTGGATGACATATACTCTTCATGACATATCAAGGCACAGCTTCTCTCAATCTATCTATCTATCTATCTCTCTCTCTTGTACAGATTTGAGAAGGGCAGATACGCATGTGAGCATTATTGAGTAGTGATATGGAAGTGAGAAGGAAATCAGACAGATGGGTCCACTTCGCGTCATGAATCGACAGCGAAGCAACTAAGCACGAGAAAGAGCAGATATAATTCATATACACAAATATATCTGTCTGCATCGCCATTTATTAATACAAATGCTAATGCTACTAAGAATCTAAAAGATAAGCCAAGATAAGTAGTCAGCTAATAGACGTAGTAATACGTACGCTATCACATAGTTTGTGGAGCTCGAAAAAAAGGAGAGCCTAGGAAAAGGAGAGCCTCGTCCTTATTCGATTTCCAGTATTATTTCCTAGCTACCCACTATTGCTATTCTTCTCCATTGCTACTCTCTCTGCTAACCCCCTTCCCTTCCCTTCCCTTCCCTTCCCTTCCTTCCCTTCCCTCCTCTTTATAATCCCCCCTCCCCCCCCCCCAACCCCCACCCCCAATACTAATCTAGTAATCTCTCTCTTCTTCTTCTTCTTCTCTAAGAGTTTAGATATGGTGGTAAAGAAGCCTAGAATCGTAATAGTGGGGGCGGGAATGGCGGGACTTACCGCGGCGCACCGCCTCTTCACCTCGTCGGCAGGAGGGCTCTTCGACCTAAGCGTCGTGGATGCTGGTGAGCGGATCGGGGGACGGATCCTGACAGCTGATTTTGCTGGAGACCGCGTAGAGATGGGCGCCACGTGGATCCATGGCATCGAAGGCAGCCCGGTCTACGCCCTCGCGGGGGAGATCGGTGCTCTGGTCGAGGACTCGCGTCCGTGGGAGCGGATGGACGGATTCCCGTCGGATCCGGTCACTGTCGCCGAGGGCGGTGGGGTCGTCGATCCGGCTGCCGTCGTGGATCCCGTCACCTCCCTCTACCGCCGCCTCATGGACGCCGCGAGATCCGGCGAGGCCGAGACCGCCACTGACGGTAGACTCGGCGTCGGCCCTTTCCTCCGCCGAGGCCTACAAGAGTATCGCGCCTCCCGAGCCAGCGGAGGGGACATAAACGGCGCCGGCGATCCATGGAATCTCGAGGCGTTAGAGGAGGCGGTGTTCGCGATGCACGAGTGCCAGGAGCGCACGTGCACATCGGCGGATGACCTCGCGGACCTCGACCTCGCTGCCGAGAGCGAGTACCGAGACTTCCCTGGCGACCAGATCACGATCGCAAAGGGCTACTCGCGCATCGTCGAGCACCTCGCCGCCGCCCTCCCGGCCGGGATTATCCGTCTCGGGCAGCGTCTCCGCCGCATCGAGTGGCTCCCCGATGGGGGCGGCCCCGTCCGGCTCCACTTCGTTGGCGGAGAGGACGTGGCGGCGGATCACGTGATCCTGACGGTGTCGCTCGGGGTGCTCAAGGCCGGGGGGATCGAGTTCTATCCCGCTCTCCCGGCCTTCAAGCTCGACGCCATCGGGAGGCTCGGGTTCGGTCTCGTCAATAAACTCTTCATGGAGATGGAGGCAGAGGCAGAGGCGGAGGAGTTCCCCTTCCTGCAGATGGCGTTCGGGAAGGAGGGACACGTGGCGAAGATACCGCGGTGGATCAGGAGGACGCAGTCGATCTGCCCCATCTACGGCGGCTCGCGCGTGCTGCTCGCCTGGTTTGTGGGAAAGGAGGCGATGCAGCTCGAGGCGTTGGACGACGACGAGGAGGTCATCCGGGGGGTCCACGCCACGATCGACGCCTTCCTACCGCCGTCGGTTCCAGCGCGAATCGCAAAGCCGGATCAACGGTGCAACGGAGGCGGGACCGGTGCGAAGTGGGGCGGGAAAATCGCGAGGGTGAAGAGGAGCCAGTGGGGGACGGACCCGCTCTTCTTAGGTTCCTACAGCTACGTGGCCGTCGGATCAAGCGGGGACGATCTCGATCTGATGGCCGAGCCCCTCCCACGTGGCGGCAAAGAAGATGGCGTGGCTCCTTTGCAGATACTATTTGCTGGGGAGGCGACACACCGGACGCATTACTCGACGACACACGGGGCGTATTTTAGCGGGATCAGGGAGGCCAATAGGCTGCTCCAATACTATGGCTGCACTATTAGCAACGGCAACAGCAACAGTAACAGTAACAGCAACAGCAACGGCAGCAACTCCTAGTCTCCACGTGTTGCGAATTTTTACCAGTGATGTTGTGAGTGAGGTTGTGGGGGAAGTGAAGGGGAGGGTAGGGGAGAGAATACAAGGGGATAATTTGCTTTCACGAATTACTCTATTCTATCTTTTAAAATATTGGGGTCATTTTGTTTAAGTTTAAATCTTCTTCCTGCCATCATATCTTGTTTGCTGTAGGCACGACAGCCCCTTGCTTCTGTGATTTCTTCCGACTTCCTCGTCCTGTGTGCCAACGCCCAACAGTGATAATATTGTTTTTCTCGGTAGTAAGCTTAAGATAATAGCCTACTCTACTGCTCAAATGATTTTGTATTACCTCCGTTGATTACTAGACATGCACGTTTGCCATTACTTTAAAACCGCATCTTGTACACATGCCCACTCCTATCTAATCTAACTATATAGAATATTAGATTATAGTACACCGCAGATCCCGCATTAACCGGCTTCTTACAGCCTTGGTATCTCTGCTCAGATTCCCAAATATTTGCTTACATAAATGATCTATATTTGTTGTCCATGCTTTGAACTCATTTGACGTTATATATCTGGCCAATCCTATCACACAGGGTATAAAGTAATACCACACATATAACATTGTCAGTTTCACCATCCATTGTATGACTGAAGGGATGGACTCTGAGTCGCATGGCTTCTTTTTCATCAGAACTATTAAGTTAAAAGATAAAGGGTAAATGGTCATCAAACTTCTTTCTTTTTCTTTTTCTGCATACCAATCTTTTGGTTGATATGAGATGATATTCTTTCTTCTTCCTAAATCCTACTACTACGCCTACTACTCCTACTACTCCTACCGGTTGGTTAATATAGATAGCGCCGCTTGTTTTGGTTGTTTATAGGCATGATCGATCAATCTGACATAAGCAATGGATCCATGAAGCCCAGCCCTCCATTATTGTAGTTTAGCTTTACTTGCCATCAGCCACGTGATGTGGGGGCAGCCACAACCTACAACACGCTGAGATCAGGCAAGATTTAAACGGGCCAATCATAAAGAGAATTTTATAAATAAATCCATCGATTTACATATGTATATATATATATATATATATATATATATATATACACCAATTCTTTTAATTTGTCTACTTGCCACCATTGACTATATATGATATGTTCCATATAAGCATCCAAGTGTCAAACGTACTTACGTGCCCATGTAGGAAAATCTAAGGTACTTAACGAGAGAAAACATTATAAAGGCCGGCAGTGGGTACAGTAGGGTTTAGAAAAAGTGGAGGAACCCTATTGGTTGCTCCAATTCTTAAAAAAAAATGAAGAGGACCTTTCGTTTATCAACGTGTCTAACCACGTCACCAGAGTGCAGCAAATTCCTGCAACCTATAAGCTCTAGAAAGGATCCTACTATTTATTAAGCTGGCTCACAGTTTAGCAAACCAATCAACACTAAACACTTCACAGCTGTAAAAAGTGTGCCAAAAGCAATACAAGTGATGGCCCAAATCTGAACAGGTCTGCCATCTCCCTTCGCCCAAACCCTTTCCAATCCAATCCTGTCTACTGGCATAGATTCCAGAGCCTATAATATATATATGGCATCTCAAGCTACTACCCTAGTGACACATATACAAAGGTGGCATGCATCACCGGATCAAACTTGACATCCAAGAGAATACTTTGTCAATTAGGATTACAACTTTTGGGCCCTCAGTTATGGGAGAGGTATGCACTTTGGTATCAAATGTGACACTTGGTGTGACATTGTATGCATTATTATGATTGCATTGTATTATATGTTTGTTCTAGTGAGAAAGCTAAAGATTCCAGTCATTAAAGGAGGAAAAAGAAAAAAAGAGAGAGAGAGGAAGATTTGGAGCGCCGAAATATATCGCATGTCGGATGTATGCGTAGAAAAGCTAAAGATTCCTATCATTATGGGAAGTGAGAAGATTCGGGACGCCGAAATTTATATAGAGCAAAGCATTCTAAAGCTCAATCAAAGCATCATATTGTCGGAGATTGGAATGCCCCCACCAAATGACCACCAGTTTGATTAGGCCTCCGTCGAGTATGTGTTGCAGAATAGTATGAAACTGTTTAGAAAAATTATGCTGCCTGTTTCCAAGATGGAGTTCTTGCCACTTCTTTGGAGAACGAATCAAGAAGCAATGACTCAGACAACTGTACAGCAGAGAAAAAGGAATGGTTTTACTTTTACAGAGGATCGATAGGAAGGGAAATGATGACTCTAAAAGTTGAACCGAAGTACTCTGCTGTATCACTCCTTTTAACTGCTCAAGAGAAGAGATATGTCGGTTAACTTTTTAAAAAGAAATTACAAGAGAGGTGATGCATCAACATCTCACCGGTTCATCTTGACGTCTAAGCATGCCGAGAAAATTAGAAGATACATGTGATAAATGATGTGTGCCACCCTACCCTTATTTCTAAATATTTTGTCATAATATTCTATATATATAGATAGATTTACTGTCATGTCAATAATATCGGGACAAGGAAAGCAAGGAAAGATGTCTCACAGCAAAGGAGAGACATGATCTTTATTACTTTGTTATGATGTCCTTCTTTCTGTCACTTTGGTTAGCGTCGTTATCAGACACACACACACACACACACACACACACACACAGAAGTGGGAGAGAGAAAATAGAAAGCCTTAATCAAATTAATGAGGATGTTGAGGTATAGAGGAGAAAATTATTGATTCGACAAAGGAAGATGTTAAAAAAAAAAAAAAAAAAGATTAGCGTACGTTATTTGGTCCAAATTAAAATTGACGAATGAAAACTACGTCCACCTCTTGGACATTAGCTACATATATAAGCAGATTGCGTTGGACACTGTTCTACGAGAATCATATCTTTGCCTATCTTTGCTTATGTGTCCGTCTCTACACAAAGGATAAAATATCTTGGCCACTAAATGACAATGTCATATAGGATAATAGGGCACCAGATGAATTGTCGTGTACTTACTTGAAATTAGCCCAAACAAAATCAGAATCGAGTGTGCAGTCTTGTACGTTTTGACGTGTACACCACTGCCAAAAGAATCCAGTGCTGCATTGGATATATTGAACTATTCTCTGAAGGTGGATACCAAGAAGCTGCAGTCATAAAAAGCATAATGTAAAAATGGCAACCTAGCTAATAAGTATAGAAAACATTTCTGATTCTGTACTAGAGAGCATTAATGAATCCCAGAAGATATTCTCCTACATGTTGCTACCCGCAGGACATTTATGTCTAAATTATCTAGGACTTGGATCACTTATTCTAAACAGTATTTCACTATTTTGGGCATTGCCAATGAAGTGTGTAATAAAACTATCAATAAAGAAGAAAACGTTTGCCTCTCGTATTAACAGCATTCTTTGTAACAGTGTTTTATGGACACTAGGCACTAGCTCAATAAAAATATATCTTTCCCACTGTTGTCTGACTATGAGCTTGCCTCTAAGAAAGAATAAATATCTTTGACCACTATATTACCATGTTATAAAGGACATTGAGTCAATGTATGTTAATCAGATACGGACCTAAAGAAGATCCTTACTGAGTCTAGAATTCTCCTGCCAATTGACAAAACCACCTCCAAATAACTACATCTATTGTGGTGCCCATCTGCAATATTGTCAAGATGACTGATCATCTGTCACCTCTAATCAGACCTACTGCGAATTAATACACAGATTACTAAGAGCCTAAGACTACAATACCAGTACGGCGACATCAACATGCTATGTCTGCAAGTGTTCATAGATATGCAACAGAATAATAACAAACCAACATAGAACATTTCCGTGAAACATATCCTGGATGCAAAGGATCATAATTTCTAAAATATGCAAATGCATGTAATTTGGCATAAATCGCCAACATTTAACAGAAACATTTCGCTTACCAACACATCATTTCAATTGTATCATCTTTTTCAGGTTTATCTAACAAGTTCCAAATATCCTCTCAGCACCTTCAGCCGCAACTTATCCTCCAACCAACAGATATACATAGTGTGAAATTAACATTTCCTGACCAATACAACTAAATAAGTTCCTAAGCAATGCAACTAAAGATATTAAGTATCTACTATTTTCAAAGAGGAATACGCCTTAAATCACCATTACCTTTATCCAAAACTTAACGATGTGTCAATGACACATGATACAAATGTCTAAAAGTACACTTTGATTCTTCCGGATATCAAATGCAATAGTAATCCTGAAGAGCAAGATCACTTTCTTCCTTTTCATTCTTGTCATATGCAAAAAATAAGTACTTGCTAAAATATATGCAGTAAAGGTATGATTCAGAAAAGATTTTAGAAGATGAAAGTACTTGTAATGTCATATAGTAGTTCTTATGAAAGGAACACCTCCTTATACTGGGTTCGTATAATATGGCATTGCACATTGCTTGCACAATCTTGGTCATAGCACTCAACTCATGCCCATCACAAGACATGCCTCATAATCTGGAAATATCTAATAGAAATAAACTGCCTGAAAAATAAGCAGAGAATCATGTTAATACCACAATAAAGATCAATTTCTCTGTACCAGCTAGGGTAATATTTATAAAGGGTGTAAAGCATCTTAGCGGGTATTGATAGCAGTGTGCTATATTTGTTTCATTCTCAGGCTAATCTCACAGGTTAAGCAAAGTCTCTTTTAAAAAACTTTAACCATCCGAATCCTCAAACTGATCCCAGTTCTTACTAATTAAAAGCATGACCCATAATGGCCAATTGAACCTGGCGAAGCACTTTTCTAATCACATAGAAGTCTAGACAAACTAAATTATAATTTGTGTAAGTATAAAACAATAAACAGGACCGGTTAAGTTTTATTACTTGTTAGTAGTAGTGCCTTGATGCAATAGATTATCTTCTTGCAAGCATACATCGAGGAAAAATAGAACATTTCTGTATTAAAGTAAGAAACAGAAAGTTAGAAGAAGCAAAAGCTAAACCAAAGGTGTTACCCGTCAGTGCATCACTTGTGATCACTTTAACATTACATATGACCTACCCCTAACCTAGGAACAAGGTCAGCACTTTTGATCAAAATATTTTCATTTCAGCTACAGCAGATCAATTTCGAGTTTTTAACCAACCAATCTGAAATTTCTCATCAGCCATTAGCATTTCATTAGTCCAACAATTTTTTATTTCAGAGCAAATATGTACAATTACGCTATGGTTTCAGTCAGTTTTGGTGGTTAAAATGAAACTTATAAACAAGGAAGGGTTTAAACTCATCTTTCATTTCTTTACGCTATGCTTGGATGATGAATCAAACTCGAAGTGAGCGCTTTCATACATACAACTTGATAATTCAACTCGATATGCCCCTATAGCAGAAGAGATTATCCACCATGGTCTTCGAAATTTATCCTCATTTAAATAGATCAGTAAAAGATTACAATCAGGAGGTCACGTGTAGTTCATAGCAAGATACCAGTAAATTATAGCGCATAAAATTTCAATAATAGCTTAACAAGTATCCGAACTTGAAATTATAACAAATCAAGCAACATGGTTAAGATGGCAACTCCAACGGCATAATATTATAAATACTTGCATTCCTCCAGCAATTGCATGGTTAGACTATCACTGATTCAGACCACACACGATGCATCGATATCTCACACAAAACAAACGACTAGAAATTAGCATTTACTTCCCCTAATTCTGCTACCAAAATGAAAAGGCTAAAAAAGACCTCCATTCTAGGGTAGCATGAGAAGAGTTCCTCTCAGAAATTGAATCAAACGACTTCCAGGCAATACTCACCAACTCGCTCGGAGAAGACCTGCAGCCGATGAGCGATCCATCGCTCTCGGGGCCGTAACGTTTACGTCTCTCCCGGTGTCTCTCTTACTCTCTATATATAGACGGTTCGAGATTCGAGTGTTCTATTGGATTGGCTATTGGGCCGAGACAAGCCCAAAAGCTTCTCACTAGAGCGAACTCGATCTGGCCCGACGTTCCATAGTATATTAGCAAGCAGGACATTTTCATTTAGACTCATAAATTAATATTGTTTTTAATACGCACTCTTTAAATATTTTTACTACCACATACGAGTCTCTCTGAATTTTTCTTTAAAAAAAATCCGAATAGAAACTATATGGTCCTCTAAATCCAAAATCCTTTTATTTCAGAGGTACGTGTATAGGATTAAAAAAAGATTGAAGAAATAGGAGTATTAATGAAATTATGTATATATTAGTTATAGTACTACCTATGAGCAACTTAAACTGCGCCACGTGGCTTTCTCACATGTAAAAGCACTAAAGCAGCACCACCTTTGATCGCTTCAAGAAAGCAAAACTTTCCGAGCAAAGTTCCGGTCATAAATTGAAGTTAGCATCTCAATCATATCTCTCCTATCATTACTACCGACCTCGGCATAAACAAAGTGTACTTCCAGCCACATAAGTTTCGGTGAGTCGCTAAATGATCTTCTTCTTCTTCTTTTATTTTTATTCTTAATTTTCTTTTGAAGGGAATTATTGAGAAAACTACACCAACATAATTTAGCATTCAAAGAAGAAGAACAGAAAGAAAAATTAATAATAATAATAATAATAATAATAAAGAGAGTAATTAAAGGAGAGTTACAATAAAATAGCTCATTTCCCACGGTTAAGCATCTCCGTATAATTCAAGAGGGAGTTAAGCCTTTGCAGCTTAAGCTGCTGCTTAAACCTATTTATGAAGTCATCCGCCCTTGCGTCCACCTCCTCGTCCTCCCCCACGAACGCCGAGCTACTGCTCGCCGTCTTCTTAATCCTCCCGTCCGCCACGGGCGGCGTCGGCTGGGACTCTGATTTGCTCCGCCCATAGTGGTGCTCCTTGACCCCACCGGCTGCGGGGTCGGTCTCCGGTGTCGGATCATCCGAGAGGTAGTCGCCGGATCGGAATCTGTAGAGGTTGAAAGAGCGGAGCCGCTCGAAGACGGAGGAGGAGGTGCGAGGCAACGGACGGTGCTCCTTGGCCTGGACGGAGTCGGCGGGCTCCGGTATCTGATCGTCGACTGCGGCGGCATCAGAGAGGTAGTCGCCGGATCGGAAGCGGTAGAGGGTTGCAGAGCGGAGGCGCTCGAGGACGGATGAGGAGGTGCGAGGCATCGGGTGGTGCTCCTCCGCCTCACCGGCACCGTCGGGCTCGTGCGTGTCGGCGACGGTCTCCGGGATCGGATCTGCAGCTTCGAAGGGATAATCGCCGGACCGGAAGCGGTAGAGGCTTGCAGAGCGGAGGCGCTCGAGGATGGATGAGGAGGTGCGAGGCATCGGGCGGTGCTCCTCCGCCTCACCGGCACCGTTGGGCTCGTGCTTGTCGGCGACGGTCTCCGGGATCGGATCTGCAGCTACGAAGGGGTAGTCACCGGATCGGAAGCGGTAGAGGCTTACAGACCGGAGGCGCTCGAGGACGGAGGAGGAGGCGGGAGCTATCGGACGGTGCTCCTCCGCTCCACGGTCGTCTCGAAGATCGTGCTGGCCGTGATGCGCGCGATCCCCCCGAGAACTAAGCGCGATGGTCCCGATCACGATGTTGAGGACCACGAAAAGGACGGTCGGGGTAAGCCAGCCCCGCGCAAACTCCCAGATCGTCTGCCACGTGTCCTCCAGCATCTCGCCTTCCGTGGAGTCGCAGAAGCGAAAAGAGAAGAGCAGAGAAGAGATGAAATAAGGGAAGGGCCTGGATTGGGGAAGGAGGAACGAAAGGATATTGGCATGCGGTGATTATATAACTGAACAGGTGCTCCAGTGGGGTTCATACCATGACGTGGCAGCACCATGTGACATGCGACAAAATGGGCAGGGGGATGGCGCAGCTGATGTAAGACTATATTTTAATACATCTTCTATTCGTGGACCACCTGTCAATGCAGCATCACATGCTAAGCTTACATTTTTCCCATAAAATTAAATTAAAAACAAAAAAAAAACTTTAAACATTTTACGTTTTCTCTGGACGGCGTCTAATTTAAAAAATTAAAAATAAAAAATTTAATTAGTTGGCAGGATTAGAGTCGTTAACCTTATCTCTAATTTAACGTATATCATCAATGATGCAAGGTTAGCGTTCAAGTAACATACGTCTATGGGTTTGTTGACTTGGATGACTAGTGCAGCGTCTTGGAAGTCGAGCGTTCACATTTATATAGCTTTAGTCTTTACTGTTTATGTAAGAGGAGTAGATATAATTAATATGTGTTTACAACGCTAGGAAAGTAATTAGCCACCATTTATGATGATTGCTGTACGAACTTCTACTTCTCTCTGTTGCCTGCCTAATCTCTTCTTTTCTTCTTCTTCTTTTTAGTTTTTTTCTTTTATATAGTCAACAACTGCTGTGAAAGCTGGAAGTGTGGATGCCCATGCCTTGGGAGTCTCTCGTAGGTGCAGGCATGGAAAACGTGTCATTTAGCTAGCTCCAGGAACAGCTTTCTTGGATTGTCTAACACTTAGATATGACATCACCACAGTCACCTGAACATGTAGTAGTAAGATTCTGTACCTCGACGTATATAGTATCATTTTATTTTTTAAATAATACTTAATTCAGCAGGTACTAAAGATGAGTGAATTTTCCCTCCATGTTACTATGTTAGGTGACTTTATATATATATATAAATTTGATTTGTTTAGTTGATGTGATGTGCAGTGAAGCTTCCTACAAAGCCGTGTAGCATTTCTCTTATCTTTTGTATCTTGTGTGGCCAATGCATGGGTCCAATGGATCTCGTGTCGCGCAAGTGAAAAGAACGAAACTGTTCTCTTCACACGTAGACCTTTGTATGAAAGTTGTCGTCAATTCTACCTGTTTTATTATAATTCGAGAGAGTGGAATCCGATCGTCGTTTTGAATAAGCTTAAGTAATGCTGTAATGGCATTTGGTGGTTTTAGTCAACTTGCCGAATTATTATGTCAAAGAAACTTCAACTTACGCCAGAGGAGGCCAAGTGTATCCTAGTCTAGTAGGACATTTGAAGCCAGCAAACAAGACAGGCGAGCGATTGGATGAGACCCCACTTGAAAGTAGTTAAACTCCACAATTTCCTGCAAGTGACAAACATGGTGATGTACATTTTGGTGGACGGGAAATACTAATTCTACATGATTTGGAGTTGTGAACCGACAGGAACGGAGCAAATCCGAACAGAGTCCTCTTCTCACATATGTACAAATTTAGAGGAGTTTCAAAATTTTAATTATTAATGTATATTATTTTCCAAATTTAAACTCACAAGCGTTTTACTTTTTAGAATAGAAACACTAATGAATTAATTATTTTTATATAAAAGTAAAATTTTAATTTAAGCAGTTAAAAAAATAACCTAAACGTATTCCTACAAATAATTTAGTAAAAACGCTAAATTAGTAAATTCAAAATATAAACTTTTGTGAGTTTAGTGTTTTAGTTATTATTATAGTAAAATAGACTGCTTTTGGTGATAAGTTTAAGAGACAGATCAATCTTGGTAAATTAAATTTAGAATATAGATTAATTTGGTCAATCACCCAATTTAGAGAGAGAGAGAGAGAGAGAGAGAGAGCTGAAGAGGGACTAAAAAAAACCTTTCTTTGCTACAGCGATTATTTATCCCATATGCTGAGATAAAGCTCCAAGGAGAATAAGATAGTGCCAGAAATAACTGAGATGGTTTAGATCGCATCGGTCCATTAAGAGAAAAGAAAAAGAAAAAGTAGTTATACGTATCGATTCAATAATTGATTCCAAATTACTCTCGTGAATGTCACATCACGTAATCAATTATTGACGGCTTTAACTCGGGACCGCTAAAGTTCTCCTCGACAGATCGATCTCAACTGTACGCTGGAATCTCAAAATCTAATCTATTCCTCCCGTCCGCTGGATGTGACTCTGACGATGGATCGCCCGCCATCCGCACCATCAGTCTCTAGTCTCTACACTCACACCAGTAACTCGATTTCGAAAGGAATATTTCTTTCGCGCTATTAGTGGCTCTTCCTCAATAATTAACGCGAGATAAATGCCTACTAGATTCTTCTTACCGTCTCCTTCGTGAAGTCAGAGAGAAAGTAAAGTGAGAGAAATGGGAGATCGAGCTTACCCCTCTTCTTCTAAGCCAATCCCTAACCCTAATAATCCTCCTCCGCCAGCCGTAAACGGCGGCGGCGGACGCCGGTATCCTCTACCTCCCCCCCGCAGGCGCCGCCGCCGCAGCTGCTGCTGCATATGCTGCCTCTGGGTCACCTTTTTCTTCGTCCTCCTCGTCTTCCTCGCCGCTATCGCCGCCGGGGTCATCTACATGATCTTCCACCCCAAGCTTCCCACCTTCACCGTCACCTCCCTCCGCCTCTCCGCTCTCAATCTCACCGCCACCGATCTCCTCACCTCGCGCCTCGACTTCAACATCACGTCCCGAAACCCTAACCGCAAGATCGCGTTCGTCTACGGCGACATCGCGGTCTCGGCCTTCGCCGACGGGGTCGGGATCGGGGAGGGATCTATTCCCGGATTCGTCCACGAAGCTGAGGACACTACGGTGATCGAGGGGGCGATTTCGAGCTCGGGGAAGAGCTTGGATTCCGGGGAGGCGTCGACTCTCAGGAAGAGGAAGAGATTCCCCTTGGAGATCGTGATCGACACAAAGGCCGGGGTAAAGATGGGAGGGTTCAAGTCGATCCGGCTCGGGATCAGGGTTTCTTGCAGCGGATTCGATGCGGCTGTCGGTAATGGGACGGCCGTAGATTCCTCTAAAGATGCCAAGTGCAACGGGAAGCTTAGGGTTAAGATTTGGAAGTTGACGATTTAAATTTTGTTGTCTTCGTTTGGCCAGTTAACATTGGGATTAGAATAGAAAATTGAGTTCTTCCGCATGTAACAACTAACAATATTGTTTGATATTTAGATAGCTTTTCATCTACTATACCTTCTCTGTGTGCTTAAATCAAGGTGAAGGTCGTGATTGTATAACGTAAAGGCAGCTTTCCTCCTAGCAGCTCGATTAAGCTTTTTACTCGTCGGCTGCCACATCAATCAATCTCTGTCAGGAAGAGTCAGTCAGCAGGTAAATTGCGTGATTGTAAATGCCACTAAAGAATCAAGAACCATAATGCACTCATATAGCTCTCATATAATCTTAATGTCAAAAATATGCTATGCTAAGACTAAGAGAGATGGCAGTCGTAGAATAAGCGTGAATAAGCATTGGAAGATCGATATCGTGGACGAGATCATTAAAGCAGGGAAACAACCTAATGATCAAATACCTGAAGTAGGTTTTCTTCGCCATAATTCCAACATCAACCCAGGCTAATAAGCAGCAATCGTGGGTGGTTAGAAGGTCAAAATACTAACAATGATTTAGCTAATAAGCAAGGGGCAAACACCCCGTCTATCACAAACACGGTTCTCTGAAGGTATCTGCAAGCTCTAAAGGAGGTGGAACACCACACAGTTTTGACAGCTGCTTAGGCTGATAGAGGTTTACAAAGACCATGAACTAGCAAAGATTTTAAGTCTTGGGGGCGCATGTAGTCAAGTGGGATTTGAACTTCTCCAGCTCCGCTATGACCTCTTCTTCTGGTCTATAGATTAAATCGCTCATTCGCCATATCTGCATTAATTAACAGAAAATGAATTAACTGAACGATTATTTCACAATAACGAAAATACTTTCCAACTCTATAAAGCAGTTTTGGATCTATTGGTTCTCTGTCTGGACTCCTTTTAATCTAGTAGCTAACATGAGTCCACACAGACAGAGACATAATAAACATAGTAAAAGCATGCATTTTGAGGGAGAATGTGCTTCTCTAGATTATGGCAGAAGATTGGGCCTTCTAACACTCTCCACCTTTCTTTGGCCCCTTTAATTGGAAGCCTGCCCTCGAGTGTGGGTTCTTCCAGTGAATTCCAAAAGTTTAAAGCAACATTCACTTATTCAAAAAGTCAAAACTAATAGAAAAGTACATGCCAGAGAATTTGGGGTGGGGATGGGAGGTGTAGAGTAATCAATCTAAGAACATTTACCTGCAATGTGCCGCCGCCGCCAGTACTCTCACCATCATCAGATACACTAACAATAGTCCATGGATCAGATGAATTCCAGTGGAAGTCTACAACTTTATCTCTGCATGAGCATGTAAAGACCAAGATTAACATGGTTATAAGCAATAGCTTATGAATTAAGTCAAATATGTCGTCACATAAAGAGGATCATCCCTTCATCTAAAATTGTGACCTGTTGATCTGGTCTACAAAAGATACCAACAATTCCATGAAAAGATGTTGAAGTTATTTACTCATACCAACTGGCCCACTGCCTCAACATATATGAAAATTATCCTATCAGCCACTAAATTTTGAACTAAAAGACTGGTTGGATCAACAAATCTGATTGGATTCTCCTCTAGTGGAGTATAGCTAGATGGATGTATCAAAAGTTCAAAACTATACCAGATGTTTCTAACTAAGGTGAATGCAATCTTAAAACAGTTCAGATATGATATCGAGGAAGATTGAAATAGAGGAAGTACTAAAGAAAGAAAATAAAACTGCTTGAATTGGCTGATTTAATTTATGCAGATCTAAGAAGCGAAATGAATTGGAACAATTTGATAGCTGATCTCACTTTGCTTCCAAAATTGACCTAACAAGTATCCCATACTTTATAGCCTGCTCTTGAAGAGCAGTCAGCAACGTAGAATAACAAGAAATAAAGATAGCAGCTAAACAGTTTACATAATGCAAATCTCAGCTTCCACATGTAAACATAACACAAACCTGTGGCCTGCATGCTGAAAGAATAAACCTGGCGGTGAATTGGGCATCCTTGTTCCAACGTGTTCCTTCTTCTTCCCCACCTAATTTAGATGAGCTTAACTTAGAACAATGAATATTGCATATTTGATGTAGCAATTCAAAAAAAAAAACACTAAGCTGGAAACGAGAGACCGCACGTGAATATGTTCCAACTTCACACAAAAGTAATTTATAGAAAGTCTTTGTGACCCACTGTTCGATGTAACACATGCTCCTACCAAAAGAAGTTTCGGAGTGAATAACATAGAAAAAATCAGAGTTAGCCATCTAGGCTTGGGCAGCACAGAGAATCACAACTGGAATCTCATTCAGAAAATTATTCTATTATGAATTCATATATCATATTAGTCAAGATATATCTAGAATAGTTCATTAAAATCTCATCCAGGACGCACACAAATAAGCATGATTTCTTAATCAGCAGGTGCACAGAGGTTCATAAGTTTACTCCTTAACAAGACTGCTGTAATGTACCAGTGAGACAAGCTCATACCTTTTCATGATCCCAAACGTTTAGAAAACCATCTTCAGCAGCACTTCCAAAAACAGAAGTTTTGTCAGGAGACCACTGGAAGAAATATTGAAATTGTTACAGAGGGAAAAATGTTGATTATTCAGCTGATATGGAATTTGTTAAAAAAAAAGCTAAAAGAGTATGGTAAAATTATAAGATTTAGTATCTAACATGCCTGCACACACAGAACAGCAGCTTTGTGGCCTTCAAATTTAAAAATGGGGGATCCAACACCATCAGTAGTTAGATTTCGGCGGTCAAACATACGGACAGAATTATCTGCAGATCTGAATGAAGATGCAATGACAAGATAAGAAAACAGGATAAGTATAATTTAGGTCCCTTTTTCCAAGAAAGCAGGCCATATGAAAATCACTTTGGATAAAAGTACAAAATGCCTGAAGATAATAGAATCTCATGAGCAGCCAGACCAACTAATCATAGAACAAATAAATGTCAAATCAAATACCCAGTCAAAATAAGGTTATCATCATGGGGATTCCAGTCAACACAGTGAAGATCAGCACTGTGAGCCTTCTCAACCTGAAGATACAAAGAAAGCAGTACTTTAAAAGCTTAAAAAGTGCAGAAATAGAATGAATTAAAGAAAGAAAGAAGCCAATAAATGCATAATAATTCTAATAGAAACAGAGACAATGATTGTTGCCATAAAATCACATTAACCAAAAATTCACGATATCGCTCTTTATACAATTAGATAAATTATAATTTTCATGAATCAGTATGTATGTGAAGAACAAAACCTTGACAACAGGACTAGTACCAACTCGGGCATCCCAAAGAATGAGGCAGGAATCATCACCCACGCTACAGAATTCCTGTGGACTACACAACAACACAATGAACAGAATATCAGAAACAGAATTTGAAACGCAAAGGTGCATCACAAATTATGATAACGACTGACCAAAGTCAAGAACTTTTCATGACAAACTAACTAATAATAATCTTGCAGATGCCACAAGGAAAATATCCAATGAGGTACAATATAACAATGATAGAAAAGGACACATTGCAAGGAATCAAGTAAATACTAGCACTGTATCCATAGTTATTTGAAGAACATGATCAGTCAAAACTGTAACAACTTAGTCACCTAGAAGGACAGAATTGCACATCTTCAACGGTATCCTCATGCCCATGATACACACCTCGAGGTCCAATTGTAGGACTGTCTGAACTTTTTTCATTACCAGATTTTGCAGCAGCCTTACTGCCTGAGCTCCCAGGTGACCCGGGAGATTTGGAGGCTGAGTCCATTATCGAAGAAATATGATCCTGTATGCTCCACAAGACGACTGATTTGTCCTTACCTACAAAGACGAAAGAAAATTACAATCTAAATAGTGAAGTTCAAGTTTTCAGCAAATAAACCATCCATAACAAATGGTGGCGAGCTTTTGCAGAGAAATCAAGCATGCGGAAAATGTAATAGCAACTCTTGACATGGATGCATAAAATGTTGCTCTATCTAAAATTAGTTTTGCATATTATTAGAGCACCTTATCACAAAATCAGCCAGTCCCTAGATAAAGTGTTCTGATCTAAGATTTCAATTAAATTATTGCAGTAAAACAATATAGTTCACTAAACTGACACATCAACACCTTGACACTGGAGCAGCACAATTCATGTTATGGCACTAAATACTCCATCCAAAAGGCAAACATAACAAAAGAGACAAGTCTCAGACAGGAAAAGACTGGAGAGAGCATAAATACACAGATGTGTATTTTGTTGTCATGCAATTTTCGAACCTCCAGAAAGTACAAATGGTTCTGTCGGACACATGGCAAGAGCAAACTCTGCATTTTCTTGATGGCCTGTCAATATCTGCAATAAATTAAACATTCTTAAGCTTTGTAACAGGGCTCATATTGAAAATTTTAACCAAAACTTTTGATATATACTATCAGGCACTAAGATCTTATTTCATGCACGGATTCTCCACAAAGAAATTGTGTGCAACAAGCATTAACTATCGTATTCTTATCAAATAACATCCAGAAATGCATAGTCGAAGTAATTTAGGAGCAAAGAACCAGATCTGGACGAGACTCTGCAGCTCCAAGCACAGCATGCCGATTGGGTTGCGCCTCAACATCCCAAATAAGTACCTGCATACCAGCCATATGAACCAGGTATCACTACCTTATTCAAATCCTCAACATAAACAAGCAGCTAAAACTAATAGCAAAATGCCAGAGATATACATCAGGACTGTCAGTATGTGTTGCCACTATTTTACTATTTTGAGGAAGCTCCCTGATTCTGTTGACCTGCATAGTATAAGAAATAAATAGTGCATAAGATATCAGAAACTTGCAAACTTTACCACAAGAAATCTACCTCAAACTTCACTACGAGTTCTTTTATTAGCAAATAAAAGAGTACCGAGCAAGTGACCGAGTCAACTTGTGAAAGTAGACAAAACTTACAAACCAAAAGAGGAACTAAGGAGTACACAACTAAAGAAGAAAGAAACATTTAATCAGCCAACAGCCATGTATAATACCATCAGGGCCCCAGAATAAACTTAGCCAAATAAATTATAGATTTACCTCCAACCAGATAAAATGTCTGCATAAGCTACATCTGCCCATAGATCAGGTTTCATAATGAAAAAATATCCTAGAGCATAAACAGCTGGGCAGGCACTTTATTTTCTTAATTAGTGACAGCCCGCCATCAGTCATTAAGGGATTAGAACAGTCTTGCAATTGAACAGATAGCTTTTAGTGGGGGGAGGGAACAACACCTACAACAAGAAGGAAAATGAAGAAATTATAATGCCATACCTCTCCAGGATGTATAATAGTTTTGTACTTCTTCACAAAAGGAGATCGTGCTTCTTCATTGAACTGCAATATATTAAACCAAGTTTTATGTTACCACCATGATATTTAGATGTCACCATACACAGCAAATTCACTAAGAAAAACTCAACACTGAACTAGTTTCAGGAAGCTCAAAAAGAAAAAGTAACATCTGACTAGTTCCACCAAGTTTGCTAAATACAATTAACATCTAATCAGTCCACCACAATAGTGTAGATATCCTAATAGACAGCAATTTCCAGAAAGATGTAATAAAATGCATCACAGATTTTGAGTAACATGATGTTTGAAGCAAAAGATAACTCAGGAGATAGGACAAAAAGGTAGTTAATTTTTATAACCTGAGATATATGCTCTGCAGCTGCAACTCTTGGTTTGACAACTTCACAATTTGCTATAACAAGAGTATTGGGAACACTACCATCAGTCTGGAGAGAGTACCCCAAAAAAAAAAAATGGAGTTATTCCGAGGTTAGTTGCCTTTCAAATTTAACAATAAGAAACTTTAAAAGGTTGTAGCAGCATGATGAATATCAAATATGTGCATAAGACACATCTGTTAGTGGATCAAGTGTTTCTTAAGTAGGTATAATGCAACCAAAAATTATCTCATTTTGAAGGTCACATCTACCATCAAAAGTGAAGAAATTTATAGAAGAGATGATCAAGACACATATGAGAGCAGAACATGTAAATAATTCTTAAAACCATTCACAATGGCAATAATTTAGTCCGGTTCCAAACCCAATAGGAGTGGAGGGATTCAAATTATTGGAGATAGCATGGTTATGTAAAAAGAAAAATATCAGTGAAGCCCTGTATAAAATAAATGTATCTTGTCCAAAATCATGAGCAAGTTATGTATAAAATGTATTTCCACAAATGCATCTCTATTTAATTTTCCTTAACAAATATCCATCAAATTTTGGTGCACGGAACAAGTCACGTGGTCTGTGAATTATGGAAGGGTCTTCCCCCTTCACGGACAAATTAAACCGCCGTGTCATCACGGACGACTTTACCTTTTCCTTTTTTCCAACAACAACAACAAAAAACTTAGATTTCCGTACATTTCTACAAGCAAACCGAATCATTTCATACTAAGCAGTCTTCTAAGCCAAAGTTTTCTCAACAAACAACAGTGGAGGATCCTGAAGAGTAAGGTGGGTTACCTGCTCTGAGAGGTACAGACGCTGGCGATTCTTGTACGTCGCCTGCTCAAGCTGCGGACCCCACCTTTTCCAAAAGCAACAACAAGTAAACCAAATGCATATCAAGCACTAAAACCCTAAAAACTTATCGACCGACAAAAACAAAAATCCTGGCTAAAACCCTAGAAATCGAGTAAGCGAACACCAGGGTGAGCTCCCTTTTGGACAAAGGCGAAGCTAGCATCGCCAAAAACCGTAGAAATGCTTGCTTACTTCCGATGGAACCGTGGCTAAAACCCTAGAAAGGACGAGGAGGAGGCAGAAGAGTTACCGGCAAGAGAGAGAAGGCCAGACGAGGTTGTGATTCGCGAGCCAGTCGTAGAGGACGGGAACGAGGGATTTCCACTGCGTGTACCTCTCGTCCACCGTCGTTCTCCCACCTCTCTCCCTCATCTCTCCTCTCTCTCGCTCTCTCTACTCGGCTAGCTTAAGCTTGCCTTGCGGAGGAACTACCGAGTCGGGACTTCCCAACTTTTTGAACTTGGACTAGACAGACTGCAGTATAATGGACGTACACTACAGGCAGGTGTCGGTTTACTGGGCCAGGACTAGGAAGCTTTTTGTGCGTTAAATTACCTACGTAATGGGTTTATTAATGGGCCATTCAATGGCCCAACTAAATAACTCACTTCTAGGGCCCTTGTAATCATCATTCATCAGTCTCTCCTTTTTCTCTTTTCTTTTTCTTTTTCTTTTTCTTTTCTACTGATTTTAATCGATCACATTTGAAGACTTTTACATAATTGCCACCTAAATTCTTTAAATTTCATAATTGCCACTTCATTCTTCTAAATATCATAATTATCATCAAATCATTTAGTTAAATTTAATTAATCACGACTGCAATACAACGAAAGAAATTAAAAAGAATATTTTACTCTTGCCTAAATTATTTTAAATAGTTTACGAGTTATCCAATATCATACCCAATACAATGAAACATATTTTATTTTATGTGATATAAACATTATTAAAAAAAATTACTTTATAATGGAGGCTATGCTAGTCATTTAGATATGTTTGCTAAATTTAATAAGAATCTATTAGAAATATTTTATAAAAAATAACTAAATGACAATTTTAAACGAGTCAAAAAAATATCTAATAGCAGTTCTAATATTTTTAAAAAATGTAATGATAATTATGATAGTTTAAAAATTATCAATGCTAATTCTATAAAAATATATTTTTTTAATTAAACTTGGTGAGAGGTAAAATAGTTATAATTTGCCTTGTGTTATTATAGGGGTGTAAATCACTTACTGTGCTACATAAATTTTTAAGAAATTTCTAAAAATATGACCACTCAATGCTTGACGGAGATAGCACTGATTAGATTTAATCGATGGTCAGCCTTAGGGGTGTAAACTAGTTGAGCTTAGCTTGAAATTAATTTTAATATTAAACTAGTTGAGTTTAATATTTGGATTTGACTCAATTCAACTCAAGTTTAGTTAGAGCTTAATCGGAGGAAAAGAAAGCGCATTAGGAGATAGCAACTTACCAAAAAAAAAAGTAGGAGGCGACAACTTATCGAAGAAAGAGGAGGAAATGGAGGCGACTTGCTGATGAAAGAGGAGGAGACGAAGAAGGACGAGGACGAGGAGTTGAATGAGGAAAAGGATCACGAGACTGATGTTAGTGGAGAAGGAGGAGGGGCCATCAGAGGTCAAAGGATAAAGAGCAAGAGGAGGATGCTCAGTTTGTTGGAGAGAATTTTATTAAACTTAGGATACTTATACTATCAAATAAGAGGAATAAGTCATCCCTAGGCTTATTTCAAGAGAGAATTTATCTTATATTATAATTTTAATATATTATTTGATTTATACAAAATTATATATGTGATGACTAAATAAATTACATTATTATCCTTAGTAAAGAAAAATAGTAAGGTCAATTACTGTTTTAAATTATTATTAATCATTGCAAACTTAAATTATATCATGTTCAATTTAAAATAATCAAAATTTAAAAAAAAACAAAATAATAGAATAAGTTATATAAAAGTGTTTAATAAGAAAAATAAAAAATATAATTTTTTAAATACACCAATCATTTAACAAATATAAAATATAGAAAATAAAAAATAAATTTTTTTGAGTAATTAAGATTATTATAATTAATATATCTAAATTTATTATTTCTTACTTTGAAATTTATGTGGGCCAACGAGATAACTAATTCAATCATATCATAGATATATTTATATATAATGTATATTAATACATATATAAATATTATCAAATGTTATATTTATGCTTTGAGCTGATGCTGAGCAAGCCTTAATTCTGGTGCTAATTTGGTCTTCCCAATCTTGGATTATGCAACAGGATTTAAACTTGCTTAGTAGGAAAAGCATAATTAGTTCTGCTATGTATGTCTTCCCAATCTGTGATTTGTTTAAATAAATAAGCGAAAAAGGAAATAAAATAATGGGAAAGATATCCAACTTTTATTAGGCAGACTCGATATCCTCAAAATGTGATAGGAATAACAAAATTAACATTAGCATATCAAGAAGACAGTGATCCTACTAAAATTATTCTCACTCTATAAGTTACTTATAGCTTAACAATTAAAAAATTATAATTCTATTTTTCACTTCTTAAACTATTATTTTTTTAATGACCCTTTAAATTTTATTTTGGTACATAATTGTGACTCTTTAAATTCCTTCTGTAGAGTTCTGTTACATATTCCGACAATAAGTTGTCATGTAATATAATAAAAATGCCTCTTAGCTAAGTCAAGATAATAAAAATACTCTTTATCAAACACCAAATTCTCTTCTAACACCGTCACTGACCCCTCCACCCAGACCACCATCGTCCACACTTCCTCCTACACCGCCTTCGCCATTAAACCCTCAACCCTGCCCACTTCCACCACCATTGCCGTAGCTGCTAGATCATTTTCCTCTTCCTCCATCCCCTCTTGCACCACCACCACCAACTCCACTGACACCACATCCTCCTCCATGACCCCTTCCACCATTGACTTCTCCGTCGCCACAACCGAAACCTCCACAACCCCCAACATCACCTCCAGTTCCAAACCCTCCTCCATGACCACTTCCACCGTCGACTCCTCTACCATCGCCACCACCAGATCATCCTCCTCATACTACTCCTCCTTCTGTAGCACCACCATCGCATACTCCTCCACCAGCTCCAAATCTTCCACCACTTCCACCTCCACCTCTGAGTCCACCTCCACCTCTGAGTCCACCACCACCACCACCACCACCACTTCCAACTCCACCCCCTACCTACACCACTTCCACCACCGACTACTCCTCCATCGCCACCATCAAATCCTCCTTCCTACACCATCTCTGAGTCTACCAACACCACCCCCAACTCCACCCCCTACCTATACCACCTCTTGCTTTGAACCCTCTTCCATAACCACCTTCGACCACCAACTGGCACCGCCATCACCAAATCCTCCTCCTCCTACTCTTCCTCCTATAACACCACCACCGCCACCAGCTCCAAATCCTCCACTACTTCCACCTCCACCTCGAGCCCACCACCATACCCTCCTTCATGACCACCTTACACCATCTACTCCTCTACCATCGCCACCAATCCTCCTCTTACTCCCCTCCTACAGCACCAACACCACCTATTCCTTCACTAGCGCTAAATCCTCCACCACTTCCATCTCCACCTCCGAGTCCACCACCATGGAAACATCCACCACCCCTAACTCTAAACTCTACCTACACCACCTCCACCTCCAAATTCTCATCCATGACCACTTCCACCACTGACTCCTTCTCCGCCGCCGCCACCAAATCCTGCTTGTAAATTAACTCCAAATCCCGCACTACTTGTACCACTACCTCTCAAAAGAAACAAAAGAAGCATAGAGAGGAGAGAAAGAGAGGCGAAGGGGTGCAGAAGAAGCAAGGGTGGGGGCGGCGAAGGTGGACGATAGTTTGATGGCGAGGTACACGGGATAGAGGGAAGAGAGGAGTGCAATGAAGTAATTTGAAAAAATGTATATTATATTATCTAAGCCACTTAATTATCCCATCTTTTCAAATTAAGGGGTAATTTAGTCATTTTCTCGATTTCATCTATGGCATGAGGTTTTTTTAGTAATTCTTGTGCCATTACATAGTCCGAGGATAAAAATGAAATCATACTTAAAAGAATTCAAAAAATCCGAAACTGAAATCAGGTTTGCAAATAACACTAATAAATGAATAACAAATAAAAGGATTGTTGAATAATTTGCAGGCAATCTTATGATTTAAGATACCAGTTATAGTACAATAACTCCATTTATGATCGATCAACAGAATGATCATCTCCAACCTCGTTGTACAAAAACAATAAGAAGTCCCATGGCAGTCCTAAATTCTATATTAATGGATGATTAAATAATAACCACATCAGAAGGAAGAGAACCCTAAACCTAACCTGCAATGCAAAGATTCTACCGGAGCTCCGGCATTCTTCGACTGTTCGTCGTCGTCGTCGTCTCCCATCTCAAGAGCCTGCCTCACTTCGAATACATCGACGAGAGGCTTCATGTCATCCTCCTCTTCCACCTTGCAGTGTTGTTGCAGTTGGAGACCTAACATGGACGAGTCGGACGCCTCAATATCCATCCCAATATTATTGCAATTGTCATTGTTGTTGTTGTTAATGCTGTTGTTATCGCTGTTGCAATTGTTGTTGTTGTTGTTATTGTTCGCGTCATCGCCGTCTGTGCCTTGATAATAGAAATAGTCATAGTATTGCTGGTGTTGCTGCGGGTTGTCATGCAATGGAAGAACGGAATTGGTTTGCTGGTCGCTGTACATGGCATCGACGACGACATCATCACTGCTCGCAAGGAGGAGAGCGGAGCTGGTGCTGTCAAGATCCGATGCACCACCGGGATTCAATGCTGCATGCGCCTGTGCACGACAGATGGAGAGCTGGTGCTGCACGTATGCCAGTTCGGCGTAGCCGAGTTCTAGCTGTCGCTCGAGCTCGAGGATGATACGATAGCATCCACCAACGGGGTCATACGCGCGGGCGTTAGACTGGAAGATGATGGACCGCATGGCTTCGGCGCGCTGCACGGGCTCAAGGGGCTTGATGATGTTGAGGATGTTTCGGACGCCGAAGAGACGGTGCGCATTGAGGAACTGGCGCTGCTGGTCGGCGGGGAAGTAAGGGGCGAGTGGGCAATCCGGGTTGCACTTGCGGCGTTGGTACTTGCACACGGCACAAGCCTGGGTCGTAGTCTGGGATGTCGAGGAGGAAGACGAGGAGGAGGAATTGGAAGAGGAAGACCTTCGAGGAACTGGATTGGAGGGGGAAATGGTGGTGGTGGTGGTGGTGGAAATGATATGAGGGGAGGAGGAGGAGGAGGTGGTGGTAGTTGTAGTGGCCATGCTTGAGTTCATGTTTGATTGGGCGATGGGGCGAGGTTGGTGGGCCTGCGGTTCCGGCGGGCCTTCGTTGGGGGGAGTTATCGATCGCTGCGCGCTCGGCTGGCTCGTAGGAAGGGGGACGAGCTAAAAGAGGAAGGGGGAGAGAGATAGACGATTAAAGAAGATCCGGATCCGATAAAGGAAACAGTCATACGTGAGATCGTGGCATTACGGATTCGTCGGAGGAGAGAGGGAGAGGGGTATGTTTCTTTTTCTCTTCCATTTCTTTTTTCTCTTCCTATTTCTATTTCCTTTCTTGGGTTGTTGGGACTGTTATCACACGTGTGTGGATTGCATGTTGTGGTCTGTTACTGTCGTGCGATGGCGGAAAGAGTCAAAATTTCAAATTCCAGAGCACCCGTGGAATTATCCCATGCATGCCTAGTTTTTGTTTGTCTCCCCTACCCTATCCCTATATAACCAACGTACGCCAGACATGCAGTAATATTCAACACGTTTATAGGTTTATTGTTGTTAGATGACGAGCTGCATCAGTTTGCTAGTGAATAATTGATCGTTTGATTAAATTTGTCATTTTGGATTCAGATTTAGCATACAAACCATCACACCGTCCAAAAGATAAATTTTTACTAATGGAAAGAATTTATTAACTCCATCTGTTGGTCAATAACATTCTAATTAACTCCATCTTTCAATATTGGACTACAAAAATATACAACTATCCCTTTAATCCGGTCATACCAGGGATTGGAGCTTGCTGCAGCATCTGCATCAGCAGTCAATACACAGTACAGATCATGAAAATAATTACTCATCAATCAAAACAACCAGCTATAATAATTACCGGCCCATGCTACAGCAGCATGTCTGACCCCAGATGCAGAGTTTCTCGTGTGTAAGAACATTGATACTGATGCATCATTATGCTTAATTAGTGTCCCCGAGAGTATCATCACATAAACCATCAGTAAGAAAGCAATGCTTGTCTGTGATTATCGAGCTGGATCAAATTCCCCAAATCCTTGCTTGAAAGCTTCCACCATTTGAACTTCTTCTTCCTTGCTAACCTTGCAATTTCTCCAATCAGCTCGATCTGGCATATTTGACAAGCCCGCCAAGACCTGCAAGTTTTCAAACCAGGCAGCAAGAGTTAAGCACAAAAGCAAGAACACACATTGCACCTAAAAATTACAAACAAGTTGATGGTTTCTATGACAATTAAATACAATGAGAAACAAGAGCGGATCTATAACATACCTCGCGCCCAAATTGGACTGGAAACTTCTCGTTGTCATCAACAGTATGCAGGAGTATTTTACCTTCAGGAACTTCGACATAAAACAAATTTGATTTGCCATTGTACTGAGATCTCAACAGTTTTCTACCTTGAGTAGAATCTTCATCTGTGAATAAAAGGATCATTAGTTATTGCAAATTAAAAAACAACATTTTGTCAAGTATTATTGATATTGTGAAAAGCTAACCTGCGTTCAGCACGGAAAATTCAAATCCTAATCTCTTGGCAGCTAAATTGAAAATCTTTTGGACACTGGATGCTTTAGATGATGGAATAGGAATAACCTGAACAACAGTAAATAAGAATACTGTTCAAAGAGAGGGAAATTTTGCAACATACACCAGCAATACCAACCGAATTATAAACTCAGCAATCGACTTAGATCATGCTCAGTATTCACATGTAAGAATGAAGAGAATCTTAGCACTATAGACATACATAAATACAAAGTGCGTTCACACATATCAGCCTTGAACTTTTGAAACTGTTGAAAGCACATGTATAACACACGCAGACACAGACACAGACACAGACACAGACACAGACACAGACACACAGACACACAGACACACACAATGGTCAGGAACCTGTGTTAAATGATATAAGAGTAAACAGGAAAATATATAAATAGATTACATATGATATGTCAATATAAAGTCCTAATTTCAACAAGGCAAAATCATTCCTACCTGAAGGTTAGCATGAGGACTGTGTTGAAAAACCCACTCAAAGTATACAACTGCTTTACTTTGGTTCTTGAAATATGTACTAAGAGCCTGTTTGTACATTCCAAGTTCTGCTTCTGATTCAGAGGACATCATAAGGGTATTTGGACAGTGCTCAATTGGCAGCAACAATACATGGTTTTGGACAAGTGGACCCTTAGCAAGTGCACAATAGTAACTTTCTCCTATACTGAGTATGAGATGTGACTCAACATTTGGGCTTGATAAGCAGAACCAACAATTTCTTCCAGAACGCCTTTGATCACTGAACAATATGAAAATATGATTAAATCAATCTCTGAAAGAGCATCACCAATAAAGGTATAATCTAAATTCATGAGAAGAACCATGTTACCAATATACATGCTTAAAATTGTGCAAAATAAAGTACCAAAGCGTCAGGTGCAAAACAAGTGAAGAGAAAAATAGAGATCACAGAGTACTCTACTAGCCTTTGAGATCTTGAATCCCTTGATAAACTAGCTCCATCCTCAGAAAGGCTGTGAACAAATTTGCAATCAGGACCCCTTTCACATTTTCCTTTGTTGAGAAAATCGAAACAAACATTTTTTAGATAATGCTCCCTAGCATCAGCCTCATGTCTAAAGTGGCACTTATCCCCTCGAGAACAAGATCCTGAGGAGGTAAAACTGAAGCACAATTTTTGCCCATCTGCTCCACCTTGCCTTTGTCGTTTTTGTGAAACATCGTAACGCCAATACTGTGCGTCATCACCAGTGGCCGATCTTTTGGTGGCTTCCCCGACATGAGCCATTTTTGCTAAATCCTTATATGGTGACAAGGTGGTGTTTGGTGGCCTTGTGCAAATCTCTGATGTTGACATTGTAGATGCTGGAGTAGGAGAAAGGGCATGAATAAATCTCTGGGAAGCATGTAAGATACAGCAATAGTCATATTAATGCCTAAGCAATATCAAGCAAAAGAGAATCTCGGAACATGATTACCAAAACAAAGTTACATTTAAAACTTATTTTATACTTATGCCACATGATAAGTTGTTCAAGTAATTGTAACACATAGGTACTCTTTTGCATCAACAGCTATGGCCATCAAAGGATAATACACAAAGCAGAAGAATTGACATGCATGCATGAGTACAGATACAAACAGTTTTTCGTGCGGATCTATGTGTATATACACAAAATAACAAACCTATACGAATATTTACTTGTGTAAATAAATAAATAAGATGCACCTGCTTATCTTTGTTTCCTACTGTAGCCAGTCCAATAAAACGGGTTACATGTGCAGCCTCGCTGTTAGAATAAGGTTCACGTGCATAAAATATGCCTTTGGTACCTGCTATGTGATACCTGTGCAGAAGAACAACCGCATATCATTTCAACATTGTCATCCACTGTCCTCCTATCAGATATAGGTGATTATATATGGCATATGAGGAGAGCAAGTAGCAGTACATGGATATCTAGTAAAGATGTCTCTGTAAATATAATCAAAAGAACAAACCCAGATGGGCATGAAATGCTGTGCCAACTGGCACAGTCTGAATGACACAGAATTGGATCATATCGACATCCTTCTCCTTCTCACAATTCTATGCCTGCCTCCTCATTGCAGTGAAACCCTTTATCTAATATTCATCGCTCCATACGTCCTCCATTGTTGGCCAAAGGGGTCATAGCAATGACCCAAGAATTCAGATAAGAATAAATCTCTCCAAATTTATGAGCTTCAATTTTATTTCATTAAGAAATTTAGTCAGTTAAGACCATTGTTGGATATAGAAAATACTAATCATAACCAAAACTATTGCTCAGGGGAATAACATGGGAAAAAGATACATTGACATGAAAGTTTGAACAGCTCACCGGGGCTTAATCTCTGCAGCTAACTCTGCTATGATAGGATTACACCCTGAAGGATCCATAACTTCAGCCGGAGCTTCAGAAGTATTAGCTCCATTTGCCAACCCAAGTGGCCATTCATTAGTAGCAATTAGTCAAGGAAACAAAAAACAACAGTAATAACAATGATCAAAATTATTTCTTTCTTTTTCCCCCCCCTTCGAGGGTTGATGCAAAAGGATATCTCAAGAACAAATCTACTATCCCCGGCTCTTCTGCGAGAGCTCGCAGAGCGTCTACATCATCCACATTGTACCCACCACTCCCATCCAATCCACTCGAACTCTTCCCGGATAAATACACCACCGACAACCCTGCAATGATCGAATCCTAAGACTAAATATGACAAAAGAACGGACTATTTAGTAAATTAGGCTACCCAAGACGCATAATGAGGTAGAGAGGAAGACCTTTCAGTGCGAACTTGCCGCTGCCCTTCAACCAATAGAGATTAGGGCAGACCTCGATCCCATCGGTCTTGAATCCGCGGGAGGCGGCGAGCTTGGCGGCCGGGGAGAGGAAGCGCGGTGCGCCGATGCCGTAGTCGCCGGTGAAGTAAGTCGGAATCGGAACGGCCGCGCGTCCCTCGAGGAACTCGGAGAGCTCGTCGAGGCGGTCCGAAGTGTCAGGGAAGAACTGCCCGACGCAGAGTAGCGCATCGAATGGTCCGGTAGATTGGTTCACCTGAAGAAGAACAGATTTAGGAAGAACGATTAGGGTTCCGACTCCATTAGACTAAAAATCCCAATAGATATATAAAGAGAGAGAGAAGAGAGACCGCGTTGACTCGTTTGAATAGGTGGCGGAGACGGCCAACGACATCGCCGCAGAGGAGGATTCGAGGAGGAGGAGGAGGAGAAGCCATGGGCGGGAGACGAAGTAGAGCGACGCGTCTGCCACTCTTCACTCCGAAGTCTAGGGCTGGTAACGGGTCGGGTTCAATGAGGGTTAAAATAATGTTACCTCCGCACCCGCTATTAATATTATCGGACTCCTGGGCCTAACCCAATATTAAACTCAAAGCCTGGCCCGAATCGAACTCTCTCTGCATCCGAGCCCATGAGATCTTAATCACTGTATTAACCTTAGATTAGCTTAGCGCTATTTTGAGAGTAAAACATAAGCTTTTATAATGCGAGCTATGTCATGGGAACTGGAACCTAAATTTGTTAGCTAATCATAGGATTAGGTGCAGGTACACATGGATACCTCAAGTTTCCACTTGCTCATTAGTGGGCGTGATCTCCAATGCAATTTGATAAGGAACACTCGTCCTCTTTGTTCCCTCCCTTGCAAGTCAAAACAAAGAAATGGTCCACACGAAAAGAGCATCAGAATCTCTACTTTATATAATTCGTCTAGTACATAAATTATTCCTACTTCCTCAGATGAAGAGGACGCCAAAATATTTTTGGAAACCAATCCCAGTGTCCGTCAAAATCAAGAACAATACATAACAATGGTCGGATGAGTTTAACTGGATTCGGAGACAGTGAAAGATTTCTCAATAAAAATAAATAAAATAAATAAATAATTGGGGAGCTTAGGATTAAGGAGTTCGAGTCAGAATGCCGGTACCAATAGTGCAATTTGTTAGTGGTTTGATCGCACTACTAATTAGGAAAGCAGGAGGTAGGCCTTTTCGGGTACTTTCGATAGTGACACAAAGCATGGTATGAGTGAGTGCTCGAAAGCTCACCGACGGTGGCCCACATTATTTCGCACACTCATAATGAGGGGGGGGAGAGACCAACCCCATTCTGACCGAAGAATTTATATATATTTTTCATCCTCATCGTGTTAAAGATAAGATCAGAGGTGGTGGAATTGGATTTTTTTACGAGCGTCGGATTAAAATATTTATATCAACGCACGCGTCGGTTACAGGTGTGTAATAAAAAGTGAAATATATTTTTATTTTTACTAGAGCTCATCCGCCACGTGATTTACACGCTGACTCACGATTAGAACGCACTAGAAAGTTGAGGAGAGAAAAAAAGAGTTAAAAAAAGAACTCAAATCCACCAACCACACGATGAAGGATCGGATCTTTAAAAGGTTAGTAGATAGATAAGAGGGATTATTGAGAGGGTAATCTTGTGAGCTTTGTGTACTGTTAACCGTCCACCTCAAACTTTTATGTAACTCCACCGAACACATAACTGATGAACCATCCTGTCCTTGGATCTTGGGAGTTGGGCCTGTTTAAGTAGGTAGAATTATTTAAGTATGTTTTCTATTACCACCTGGAAGGAGTGATTTATTATTATTATTAGGATATACTACATGGGTGCGATTTGAAATTAAATATTTCAGAAAATAAGGATCGAGTTTTAATTTATTTATTTATTTTTTTTAAAAAAAAAACTAGTTAGAACTAGGAGGGATTTTAAAAATATATATATATATTCGTCGTAATACTTATACTACGCTGTATTGGCCTCTAACCAAACATCACTTTCCGTTTTCAAACTCAGCCCAAGTTGCACGCAAACGAAAGAAACCAATGTCAGAATAGTTGCAAATTAAACCTCGCAAATCCCAACAACTAGTCTCTATTTAATTTCTTTTGCACTTCACACCTCCATTTATTTATTCCTCTACGAATCTTTTCTTCCTAATCAAAATACTGCAGTGAAACGCTACCTATACTACTGTCCCCGTCTCTCTGCCAACCTCTCTCTCTCTCTCTCTCTCTCTCTCTCCCCCTTGAGAGCTTCATCACCATGGTAGCTCTTATGGGTACTCTTATTTTCACCAGTTTTGATGATCTGTTGGTTGTTCGCTTCTGTTTCTGGACATCAATCGATCTTTGCGGACATGGATTTGCTTAAATTTGTCTCCTTTAGCGCTTGCCCATGTCTTATTCTTTGTGGGTGCGTCGTTTGCCATCTTTTCCGGGTTCTTTGGCTCATCTGATACGGTTAAGTTGGGGTGGAGGAAAGGATAGAGGGTGGATTTCATGAATAGGTAGTAAAATACTCGCCTCTTGGTTTCTCTTAGCGAGAGGAAGTCAGTAAGATGGGGCGGCGGGGGTGGAAGATTCCTTGCCTATGTGTTCTTGGCATCTTGCTGCTCCTTTTGACGATCCGTCATCCTAAAGGTAGGCAAAAGTTGATAGCTTGATTTTGTTCAACTCGCTTCGTGTTTGCTATGCAATTACATGCTAAGATTGTTGACTATTGATGACTGTTTGGGTAGATGTTAGAATTGAGAATCATATTGTATGCCTCGTCTCATTTGTTTTTGAAAGAAATTAGTTCAGATTGCGATCTCAATGATAAGCACGAACCTTCTGATAATTTCATTTCTAAGTGATATAGATGAATGCTTTTGTTGTTTGTTCGCATAAGGCTCAAGCCTACGTGGTGTCCAAGGAAGCAATTGAACCCATGATCTCTTGGATCAGAGGAGCAAGCCTCACCTACCATATTTAAGCTTGCGAAACCAATGTGGATAATTTCGTTATATGTGATTGATCCGTTGACATTGTTATTTGATTAGAAAATGAAATTCATGGTAGTTAAGGTTATATTAAATGCCTCAACTTCACCTTCTAATTTCTATCACTAAGAGTGCACAATTACCTACAAATTTTCTCCATGTATAGTAGAAATTTTTTGTATTTATCTTTTGATTTCATGAGCTACAACTACGGACAGGGATAAGATATTATTCACTGTAACTAGGCTGTGATACATCCGAGCTAGGCTATATTATGTACTCTCAACTCCATTAAGTAGTGAGAAATGGTTGATTCAGTATCCCTGTTTTGGCACTGGTTAAAAATCATGCCCAGGCTCAGTTTTTTTTTTTTTTGTGTGGTATAATATGAACTGAGATTATAATAGTACTAATAACTTTTCATGTTCTCCAGCAGCGTCTCAGAAAACAACACATTTACCTTCGTTTCCTCGAAGAACTCTGCTATCTGTAACATCTGGGACTCCAACAAATGACATGAATATGATATTCCATCAATCAAAAATTCTGGCTCCATCATTTCTTCCACCAGCAAGGATCTTTGGTTTGTCCTTAAAATCAGTTCTCCACTTATTTCGGGCTCCTTGTAGAGGGACGATATAATATTTTGGGATCCCATGCAGGGTTTGATATATTGCCTTCTCCGGACATATCCCCTGTACTTCCTCATATCAAAGGGAGAGCATCCAGTCCAACATATCTTACAAAACCACAAGATGGATATGCACCTAGTCCAATAATGAACTCTAAAGGTAATCTTAGTTAATTTTGTGATGCAGAAAAAAATTTCCTTGAAATCTAGGAGAACTGGATTAAGTTTAATGCTATATATTAGGACCTGTTCATTATCCTCCTACTGGATTGGCTCCCAGTGCTGAACTATCGCCAAGTGTCCAAGCTGTAATACCATCAATGCTGCCTGCTGCTCCACCTGATCGTATTAAAAAGAAACCAGCAAGAATAGTATCTCCATCTGTGCAAAGTCCAGTGCCAAGCGTTCCTAGTTGGATAGGTAAATTCTTTTCCTCTATTACTTGGTAATCTTAAATGTCAATTCAATAAGTTCAGAATGAATTTGATCAATGTTGCAGGCCGTGATGTTTCTCCTTCCTATATGATTTCTCCATCTGCACGGACTGGAAACAGAGTGCCTGGCTCTTCTCATGGGGAAGCACCTCATAGTAATCCTTCAGTCATAACACCGCATACAAAAGGCATGACTAGTAATAATATAATCATTTGATCATCTGTCAACAATTGCCTTATCTCATTTTGATTTCTTCACCAGTTTCACCATCTCTTCCACTTCAGCCTCCTGCAACTCTTCCAGCTGTTTCTGTTACCGCTCCACCTATGACACCATTTGCTCAGGATAGTAGCAATTTCCAGAGTAAGCATTTCAGCAGCAATATGCTTGTGCCCTATAATATTGACAGTCATGCTAAGTTCCACTGCTTTCAAAGTTTAATTGCTCAAGGCTGTCGCAGGTAGAGCATTTCCTCCGATACCCATTAGTTCTCCAATTAATAGTGATGGTGCACCAGCTGCTACATCTCCAAATGAATCCCCTAGCCATTTATTCCCAGTAAATAATTCAAAGCCAAGAGGTACTCTTCTCCTTAGTACATCATAGTAGAAGAAGTTGAATAGCCTACTTGATGGTTTGATAGGACCATTGCAGGCGATGCTCTTTCTCCAACATCAGACATTTCTCCAGCTATTGATAGGCATAAGTATGGGATGCCAATTGCTGCATCTCCAAAGAAGTTGCACCAAGCATTATCTCCAAAGGAAAATGCACATCCAAAAGGTATTAAACTTCAGCAGACCAAGTCTATGGCTTCCTCTTCTTTTCTGACTGTGCAGATCTCGTAACATAAAATGGCAGCGCCTGCTATCTCTCCAACATCAAATACTTCTCCTGCAATCAATGGGGATAGGTTTGGGATACCAGATGCTGCGCCTCCAGACAAACATTCTTCCCATTTATCTCCAGCTTACGAATCATCTTTTGAAGGTATGCTTCTTTCTGAGAAATCTTGACTTACTTCCTTTGTGTTGATAATGCTGTCATGATAATAATATATGATATGCAGGGCCTTCTAAACCACCAACTATTTCTCCTGTCATCCATGTGAAGACATCTAACGCTCCAGTTGCTGCACCGTCATCTCCAAAGGAAATGCCCAGCCATTTATCTCCTGCAAATTCTTCACATGTGACAGGTATGTTATTGTCAGTCAAAACATTATGATGAGAAATCAGCAGTAGTGATAGGCAAACTGTGTTTCCATGCAGGTTCTTTCCCTGTGGTAAGCCCTGCTCCACATAAAGCTCAGAATCCGGCAGAAGCTACACGAGTGCCTTTCAGTTCACCCCGCTTATCTCCTGCAAGAACACTTCGTACACCTTCACCTGCTCCAGCAGTTTCATTTCACCGGACGAAAGGGGGAAAAGGAAAAAGAAGCCCTGCTTATGCTCCATCCGATCCATCTCCTTTACCGTCATTTTCTCCTGGTTAGATACTTAGATATCTCATTGACAGTTTGTGATAAGTTCTAGCTCCCTTTTATGAGTTAATCAAAGGTTGTATTACTGTCTCTAGCTTCATCACAAGCTCCAGGAGTGTCTCCTAAGAACAGGCAAAAGCGTGATGCTCTGCCACCCTATGTTCAAGGTAGTAACTTGTAAAACAATTTACAAATATATTCTTTCTAAATTCTGAACGTCTCCTCTTAATAGGCCCTTCAGTTTCCCAGGCTCCATCTCATTCAGGAAATACTAAAGGAGTCCATTCTCCTTCTCCATCAATGTCATTGCCATCAACACAAAATAAGCGTATAAACTCTAAAGCTTTCCTTATTTTATAATGTTTTGTGGAGGTATTCATCTTAATTCCTGATACATCATTCTCATGTTGACAGGGCCCATTCTATCACCTGTGCTCCCTCCCTATGGGTCTGCCTCAAATAAGGCCAGAGCACCATCACCAAAAGCAATTCTTGGATTACCACCACCACCTCCTAATCTCGGTATGAAGGGAGTAGCATGTCTTTTTTTCTTTTCCCCTTAAATTTTGAATATTCTGATTATAAATAGCAAAAATATGGGAATACCGAAAAATTGATTTCATTCTTCAAGTCTATTTCTCATTATATAAGTGCTCTCTCTATATAGTTTTGGTTTATGTGCAGATTGTATGCAATTACCGTGCACAGATCCTCTGACAAATAGCCTTCCAGGATCAACGTGTACTTGTGTGCGGCCAATAAAAGTTGGGCTTCGTCTAAGTGTTGCACTGTACACGTTCTTTCCTTTAGTCTCTGAGCTTGCCCGAGAAATTGCATCTGGAGTACTCATGAAACAGAGTCAGGTCCGCATAATGGGAGCAAATTCTGCCAATGAGGAGCCTGAGAAGACAATTGTCCTCATTGATCTCGTGCCACTAGAAAAAGAGTTTGCCCCTACCATGGCAATTTTGGTTTATCAGAAGTTTTGGCACAAACAGGTTTTCATAAACCCCTTATATTTTGGGGATTGTGATGTACTATATGTTCTCTACCCAGGTCAGAGAGGAAGTTCTGTACTAATCTTTTGAGAAAACATTTACAAAAGTACAAAATTCCTATTTTTCTTGTCAATTCCTGAATATTGTCAACTATGCAGGCCTTCCGCCTTCACCACCTACACCACCCGGATACCTAACTGGCGATGATGGGGCATTTGGTAACAACTCATCCTTGCATCCTTTTGCTGCTGACGTGAGAAAAGGAAAAGAAAAACAGAGTGGCATAGTAGTAATTATTCTTCTGTCAGCAATTTTTGCATTGGTTCTGTCAGTTGGAGCTGCATGGTTTATACTGGTGAATTTTAGAAATCATTCCAAACTGCCTTCACCAGCTCTACCATTGGCGAAGGCATCAGGTAGAGATATTCTAATCATGCGTTGGCTATATTTAATCTTGCATAAATGTGGAGATTCCACAGACACATGGAGTCCATTTGGTCTTCCTTTTCTTTTCCATGCAAAAAGGAAATATTATCTGCTTATCGATGCTAGATCTTAAAGTGCCATTAGAGATATTGTAAAAAGTGGTGTTTGAACTCTTTGCAGTAAATTTCTTTTCCAGCTACGGTTTCAGGGTCTCAATGTCTTGTTTGATAACATAATAGAAAGCACAGCATGAGCTGCATTACCAACCCTTAAATTGCTGAACTCTTTGATGACAATTTTTTTTCTAATTCTGTCACAAAATTTACAGGCGCTGCAGCCGTGGTTTCTGGAAGCAGGCCTAGTTCAGCATCAGCATCCTTCAATTCAAGCATTGCAACATATACAGGAACAGCAAAAACATTTAGCCTGACTGAAATGGAAAGAGCTACAAACAAATTTGATGATTCCAAAGTAATTGGTGAAGGTGGTTTTGGACGTGTGTATGAAGGTATTCTTGAGCACGGAAAACAGGTGGCAATAAAGGTTCTTAAAAGGGATGATCGGCAGGGTGGCCGAGAATTCTTGGCAGAGGTTGAGATGCTGAGCCGTTTGCATCACAGAAACTTGGTTAAGTTGATAGGTATATGCACAGAGGAACATATCCGCTGTCTGGTCTATGAACTTGTTCCAAACGGCAGCGTGGAATCTCATCTGTATGGTAGGAACTAGACCCTGGTACTTTATTGCCATTAAAACTTTTGTTTATAATACAATAATTCCTTTTTGACTGCTGCTAAAAAATGCTTCCATTTAAGAGAGCACTCAACTGCAAGCTGGATTCTCCTTGGTCCTGAAGTAAAAACGATAGATCAACTTCTTTTCAATGGGCTTGGTTTTCGTCATAAAAATTTGTCATTCTATCCATGTTTTCAGTAAGTCAAAATCTTTTAGTTTTGGGAACTTTTGGTGTTTGGACTGTAGGTCATCAGTGGTTTAATTCACCAATTTCTGGCTGTGGACTTCACATCTTTTTTGTTATAAATATTTTGCTAATTGCCAGCTTCTTCTCCAAGCTAATTTGATAGTGATTTCTTATCAGGACCTGACAAGGAAACTGCTCCACTTGATTGGGATGCCAGGCTTAAGATTGCACTTGGTGCAGCTCGGGCTCTAGCTTATCTGCACGAAGACTCGAGTCCTCGTGTTATACATCGTGATTTCAAGTCCAGCAACATCTTGTTGGAGCATGACTTCACTCCTAAAGTTTCTGATTTTGGCCTTGCCAGAGCAGCTCTTGGAGAGGGAAATGAGCACATTTCAACCCGTGTTATGGGGACTTTTGGGTATGTATTCAAAACATGATTCTTCTCTTGCTCCTTATTGATTATTTTGATGTTTTGACTGACCTAGTCACACTTTTCTTTTCTTAGCTATGTTGCTCCTGAATATGCAATGACAGGGCATCTTCTTGTCAAGAGCGATGTTTACAGTTATGGTGTTGTCCTTCTCGAGCTCCTCACCGGGCGGAAACCAGTAGATATGTTGCGGCCTCCAGGGCAAGAAATTCTAGTCACTTGGGCTCGTTCATTTCTCACAAATAAGGATGATTTGGAGATGATTATAGATCCATCTTTCGGCACTGCTGTTCCATTTGACAGCGTGGCTAAAGTGGCAGCCATTGCTTCTATGTGTGTTCAGCCTGAAGTTGATCAACGCCCATTTATGGGTGAGGTTGTTCAAGCCTTAAAACTGGTGTGCAATGAGGGCAACGAGAATAAAGGATCAGAAAGTGGCAGCCGAGAAGAGTCACATCGAGAGGACATGGAGATAAGGATCAGTACAGGTTTGGATGGAGAGCTAGGTAGGGTGCTATCTGTGTCCGATATGCTCAGTGCATCAGCAAGATTTACGAGGGATGTCTCTGGTTCTTTCCGAAGGTATTCAAGCTCGGGCCCTCTGAGAACAGGTAGAGGTGAGCAATTTTGGGATAGAGGGAGAGGCTTGTCAACAGGAAGCTCGAGTGAACGTGGAGCTGAACAAAGATTTGAAACAGGTTTTAGTGGTAGTGGATGATATTTCTTTGTAGGACTTTGATTTTCCTTCAAATTGGCTTCAGAGCAAGCAAAGGTCGAATATTGGAAGACCGAGTTCGATTGGATTCAGATAACACCATTGCTGGAGCTTGATTCTTTAGCTGCTTAGATATAGTTGGAACTGAATAGAAGCTGATACTTAATCAAGTCGTTTTTCTTTTGATCCCTACCACTACTGACTTTGTATTTAGAATGTGCTAATGGTTTGTGCAGTTATCCTTTCCTCGACTTCATAGAAGTCCTGTAACCTTATTTTTTGCTCAAATGAGAAAAGTTTTTCCTTCAGAATCTGTTGCAATTTCTCAGTTACTTACCTTGGTGATTGCAATGCAATTTTTCTTCGTTTCTTCTCTTTATCATTTTGGTGGCTATGTACTTGAGAACTGTCATTGCTGTCCAAGTTGTTTAACATAAATCATGTTAAATGCTCCGTTTGACCGTTTCCCCCCCTAGCGCTTAAATACCAACAACAGTTGTTGACATGAGAATCGAACAGATAGATTATTGGGCTACAGCGATGGTCCATTTTTTATTCCAACCTTAGTATATATCTATATGTATACTTTTCTAATATATCTTATTTGCATATATACCCTTATATAAAATTAAGATAGGCCCAGAAATAACCAATGGAGACGGGTCCAAACATTCTATCCAAGAATAAAGTGCCGATAGGAGCCCGATAGGCCCAGAGTTTGGTTCTAGTTGGGCCGCCTTTAAGTGGTAAAGTTAAAAAGCCTCGGGTCGTCATCCCCGATCTCTCCACGCTAGTCTGCGGCTTACGGCTTGTGCTGCCGTCTCCGCTCTCGTTTCCCTCGATTACTCTCACTACCCGGCGGCGATCTCTCTTTTGTCTTGCTACTTTTTAAGTAAGTGCGAAATCCTAGGATCTGTCTCTCCCTCTTTTATCGTCTTTTACTGCTTTCGATCCTGTTCCTGATTTGTTATCCTCCTGCATTCGGATGAGGAGGATGTGCTTGATTTCGTCCTTTTTATTTTCTCTCTTAACTCTTTTGATGGGGGAGAAGAACTGATCTGTCTAAAATTGCTCGTTGGTAGCAAATTCTATGAATAGTAGAAGGTATGTTAATCAGATTAGTCATCAAGTGAGCGGGGATAAGAAGATTGGATAAGTAAGGCTGCGAGAGGTCAGAATTGGGCTCTGTAAAGAGAATGGAAAAGAAAGGATTTTGATTGGTTTATTCCCTTTTCCTTCAAATTTTTAGAGTTTATTTAGTTATAGTGGTTGTAGAGAAGATTTAATAGTTGTCTCATGAAGGAAGATAGGATTCCATTTGGGATCACTGATCAGGGGATCACGAAGAAAGAAAACACATTGGTTTGGTGATCGCCGAGACTATAAATTCTAAATGGCATAAGATGCTATATTATACGCTGTAGTTGTTTTTGAGGAAGATACTCCTTAAAAAATTAGTCTGCAAAGTAAAAAAAAAAAGAAAAAGAAGAGAGATCTCTTTGAACATCAGTGACATGCTTTAGTTCTGTATGCCTATATTAAAGTTAAGTTATAAGGTAATTTTTGTAAAAGTTATGTCAAGGACAGAAGTTGACTATTTTTGAACATCTATAGAGCATCAACAAAGGAATAAAATGCAGTATTGTCCTGCAAATTTAATACTTGTTAATCTTCTAAGTATGGTTCTTGCAAGTCTTACAACTTGATGGGTTTTGATGGAATTTCTTATGTTAGGAAGTAGAGATTCTAGTTAGCATGACATGTGGGTGTCAAGTTAAGCATTTAAATACTTGATAACATAATATTGTTGCTACAGAGTCCATTGACTCCATTCATTTGGTTTTTCAAGATTTTACCTTTTCTATAACCTTTACAGGTTCCTATCTTTCTTATATGTGTTCTGCATTTATTTTTGTTCTAACAGTGACTCCCTTTAGGCTTTTCAATATGAGATAGGCCAATTTGTAAACTAACTTCTTTCATTTGTCCAGTCAGTTGTATTTAATACAAAATAAAGATGGGTATCATTGAGAAGATTAAAGAGATTGAAGCTGAGATGGCTCGAACTCAGAAGAATAAAGCCACAGGTCATTTTCATCTTTTTAATTTTTAATTTTTTTAATCTCTGTTCATTGTTCCTTCCATGAAGATTCTTATATCCTTCTTGGGTTCTCCTTGACTGTCTGTAAAAATTGTTTGTTGAAATTACTTTCCCTTCTATTTTTAATTGTCATACAGAGTACCATCTTGGACAACTGAAGGCAAAAATAGCAAAGCTGAGAACACAATTATTAGAGCCTCCAAAGGTACTTGCACAATTGCCGAGCCTTCTCATATATATATATATATATATATATATATATATGAAAATTCATGCATAAATATATTTATGGTGGGAGTATAAGTGGGCATTAACAGTTATGATGATGAATTCTTTTTTGTTGAAAATACCACAGTGATCTTAAAGCACTGATCTAATGGTGAACCTTGTTGTTGTTATTCAGGGTTCTAGTGGAGCTGGAGAGGGTTTTGAAGTTACAAAGTTTGGTCATGGCCGGGTTGCATTAATTGGATTTCCTAGGTTTGTCACAATCTCTTACCTATCTAATTAGAGAGGATAAAGTTTCCTGATAGAAATTCTAGTACTTTGTAGATCCATGAACATGAGGTTATCTCCGAGAAATTGGATTTCTTAGACATTCTGTAAAATGATGCTTGACATGTAAGCTCATTGTTAGAATTTATTAATTAACAAATGGTCAACTTGAATGGAATGCTTGTATAATATTTAGGGTAAATGTCAATCATTGCCAACTTCTTAATGGGTTTATTAGGTAACTTTCTATTTCCATGCACTGAGATCTTGTTCTCACTAAGCTGGTTATGTTTCTTTCTTTTGACAGTGTGGGGAAGTCAACACTTCTTACTTTATTAACAGGAACACACTCTGAAGCTGCATCATATGAGTTCACAACACTTACCTGCATTCCTGGCATTATTAACTACAATGACACTAAAATCCAACTTCTCGATCTTCCTGGAATTATTGAAGGAGCTTCTGAAGGCAAGGGTCGTGGTAGACAGGTATAGTACAATGTGCCATTTTGTCTTAGTCCCATGATTCATTTTGATGGGAATAATGGCTGTTACTGTTCTCTGTAATTTGTTTTGGGATCTTTATGAATTAACTCTTTAGCATGAATTGCTGTGCTGATAAAGTATCATGACATTGACAGATTAACCGATGTAGGTTTTTTTTTTTCAACCCCTTGAGTTAGTTTAAATAATATACCAAATAACACGAGGAGAGGAGTGATAATCCAAAATTAAAGATAATTCAAAAAATTAGGCCTAGATTAGTGAAAATGGTGATAATCGATCATTGAAGTATTTGTTCATGATGTTGTAGGCTCATACCCTGTAGTTGACTAATGAAGCCCTTATTATTGAAGACAAAGTAGAGGATGATCACAAATTCACTAGTAGTGATCTAAGTGTTTTTGTCTTCTTCTATTGAGTCTAATAACTGCTCTCTTTTCAGGTTATTGCTGTTTCGAAGTCATCAGATATTGTGTTGATGGTTCTTGATGCCTCAAAAGTAAGTTTAATCTGTGTTGCCATGCTCCTTTTCCTTTAGTACTTGTGCAATTGATTGTCTTTTTTTATATTGCTTGGTCCTTATTGTATTGGTCACACCAATTAATATCTATGGAAAGTTTGACACCCTATTAGCAGAGTGCACAATTGCCCATGACACATCTTTTCGGGTGCACTGTGATTCAAAGTCTGACAGTAGTAATACGAGGGCTGTGCAATTTTCATTTGTATGGCCACAATGCTGGGATAGGATCTGAATGGTAATACGAGGGCCGTGCAATATAAATCAAATGTTCTAGTCAAGAAAAGCTACACATAGTATAGACTCAAATTCTTTGTTCTACTATTCAGTTCCTTATACATATTTTGTAATTGCTTGATGGCCTATAGCCCAAGGGTTTAGCTGCTAAATACATGTTTTTTGAGTATGCTCTTTGTGGATTCTCATTATATACTTTCTAGTTTCTCTATCTTATACACGCTTGACATTCTGAGATGTTTTCAGAGTGAGGGACATCGCCAAATACTAACAAAAGAACTGGAAGCAGTTGGATTGCGTCTGAACAAGAGGCCACCCCAGGTATGGTTATCTGTTTACTGTATTTCAAATGCCTTCACAACTTCAGTTTTGGTAGCTAGATTTGTTATAATTTTATGATTGTATTCAACATGGACTACCCAATTTCTTGCAAGTAAATATTAATTTTAATACTTTACACGTCTTTTGTTTACCTAATGCCAAAGACAATTTTAAACAGATATTTGAGCCCTTCTCCTGAGAATTGTGAAGTACTTAGAACTAACTCATGGGTTGAACCCAACTTCTCACCCTTCTGGAAATAATTGTGTTGAAACTGTTTGTGGTTCCTTGTAGCATTATGTATTGTTATCTTCATTATTTGCTATCATTGTTTTACATTGTCATTTTTTTTAATTGGATTTGTCTCTTGCTTACTTGTTTCATTTTTGGTATATTATACTCGGATTGTTTTGATAATTTTGAAAGTCCTTTTTTGTATCATATATGTTCATTTTTACCTGCAGATATATTTCAAAAAGAAAAAGACTGGAGGGATTTCCTTTAACAGCACACTTACTCTGACACATGTTGATGAGAAGCTTTGCTACCAGATATTGCATGAGTACAAGATACACAATGCAGAGGTATCCTTGTCATTGATTTTGTCATGTCATTTGTCTCAAGAGTTTGCAGCAATGTATTCTCCGTTAAGAAAGAATGAGAAATTAATTTGAGCATACTATTGGTGGATCAGGCCATCTTTATGGTAATATTTATACACAATAATTGGTGGATGATCTTTCCCTTATACAAAGTTATTGTCTATTGCACCTGCCCTGTTGCTTAAGTAAGACTGGTAATCTGGTGTCTACTCTGAATATGCGTGTTTTTGTTGGAATGGTAATAATATTCATGTACTCTGATAATGTCTCAACACTGTTATTGTTTCTGAACTTATTATTCCCATGCTTGTAGGTTCTATTTCGTGAGGATGCTACTGTGGATGATCTCATTGATGTCATTGAGGGGAACCGCAAGTACATGAAGTGCATTTATGTTTATAACAAGATTGATGTCATTGGTATTGATGATGTGGACAAACTTGCCCGTCAGCCCAATTCAGTTGTCATCAGCTGCAATTTGAAGGCAAGTTTTGAGAATTTTCTATTTCTTTTATCCTGTACCTCTTCTAGTAGTTATATCTTATCACTGGGATTTGCCTACCTTTATTAATTACACAGGCAAAAGCCCATAATTTGTAAACAGACAAAAGCAAAAAATATCTTAGTAACTGGATCTGATTACCAATCCACTGGTTTCTACTTTCTACACAGATTTTTTTTTTCCTTTTGTCTAATTGGAGCTGGAAGTATTTATTTTTATTGCTATGTTACAGTTGAATTTAGACAGATTACTAGCGAAAATGTGGGAGGAGATGGGGCTTGTTAGAGTTTATACAAAGCCTCAGGGCCAACAACCTGATTTTACAGATCCAGTAGTTCTTTCTACTGTAAGTTGTGTTCTTTTATTTTTAATACTTGTTCTCTGTGGAATATGAATGGAACTCTTTCTTGCTTTATTATTGCTGATTGGCATTTTGTTTTTGTGATCTTATCAGGATAGGGGTGGCTGCTCAGTGGAAGACTTCTGTAATCATATACACAGGAGCTTAGTTAAAGATGTGAAATATGTACTTGTATGGGGAACTAGTGCAAGGCACTACCCACAACATTGTGGTCTTCAACATGTTCTTCACGATGAGGATGTCGTTCAGATAGTAAAGAAAAAGGTGATTTTCTTCGCCTCATGTGCTTAACCTTTTCTGATAACCCTTTGAATCATTTGTAATTTACCATATATTCATGTGAGAACTATACAGCTTAATAATTTCTGTTAGATGCTGAAGACCTTTTACAGCCCTCTTTAGTCCACATCTCTCAGTCACTGAGGCTCTGGAACTTTTGTGTTGACTGAATGCTTAGTTGCGTTAGAGAAACTAACTGTGTTCTACATCCTCTCAGGAAAAGGAGGATGGGGGAAGAGGTCGGTTCAAGTCGCATTCGAATGCGCCGGCCCGTATATCTGACAGAGAGAAGAAGGCTCCTCTGAAAACATGATATCTTGCATCTCCAAGTGTGATTGCAGTGTTGAAATCTAGTGCTGATCTCTGTCCCTCCACTCTGTTGGACAAAATCTTGAACAAGCAGCGGATAGACATCCTGGGGAGCTGAAGTCAAATACCTCATGGTTTAGCTCAAGCAAATTTTGATCAAGAGAGAAGGAACTACATATAAAAGCTTATACTATTGTTTTGTATTGTCTATGAATTATCCTGAAAGACCAATAATTTAGACAGCTTATGGTAGTCTAAAATGATAATATCTGCTGCTTATGATGATGAGTATGTATTTGTAATGTGTCTGATTAATTCAACATGCCATAATTATAATGACACTGCTATTAGTCTGTTATCTATATATTTGATGCATTATTTTAATCTAGGATGAGTGACAAATACCATGCATATACATGCGTGAAGTGCTTAGATTACCTATTTTGTTAAATATGCATGATTAAAACGTGGCAGTACCATCTTCCGTCCACGTGGAGAGAGTCAATATGTATGGGGAGGGACTGGGGAGGACAATATTTTTAACCTGCAATGCTAGGAAACAGGCTGTCTGGAACAAAACTCAAAATAGATATCAATTGATTTTATTGGATACATATTTGATTAATTTTATTTAGAAATGAATTTCACTATTTCACAAATTAATAGAATTTAAAATGAATTTTATCTGACTTTGTTGTTGAGATATATGTAGAAGTTTATTTCCTATTTTTCTATAGTGTCCTTTACAATTGATATATATATATATATATATATATGGCAGAAATCAAGTAATATATTGATTAAATAAATTAAATTAATAGTCATTCATTCCCAAACATCTAAATAAAGGGTGGCATGTAAATCCAAATAGAATTTTAAAACAATTCAAATTCTCTAACTTGGAAACTCCAAATAAGGATATAAGGATGATGTTCCTAATTCGATTAGAACTCAATGGTTCCTCTTCTAAAGCATAACAATGTGATATGTAACGCACATAAAAATGCTCTTATAATATTAAAACTATTAATTTAATTATTAAAAGATAAATATATTTTTAGTTGTATAGATAGGTTATTTTAAATTAATATTTGACTTTATAAAATGATAAACTATCGATCAAAATTATATTTTATTGCTAGAATGAAGTTTAGAAAAATTGTCAAGCTTGCGTGTGTGGTAGAAATTATGAAAACCTAAGTTTTCAAGAGTTAATAACATCAAATTCATATCCGCTCCTGCACCAAATCCCATCAGCTAACCGGCCTAGGCCCATCTCCATTCAGATCGGTTGCACTAATTTCACGCAACATGTAAAACGTTGGATCCAATCGCCGCTTGACGTCAATGCTTGCGTCAATTTAAAGTAATATAACAATGTATGCTTATTATTTTTATTTAACTTTTTAAAATAAAAGTAATATACTTATTTAGTTAGCATTTTAATATCATGAAGGGTAATTTTTATGCACTTATTAGACTGGTATTATGGCTCCACCACTTCTTTAAATCCGAATCTCTTTTGATGTTTTTCACATCCAAACTATTATTCAAAGGAGTAGAGATACTATGAAGGAGCGCATGACAGTATCGGATAGAGTTTTTTTTTTACTCTAATTCGTTGCTCAATTGAGCTCAGTCAGTGGTGTCCTATAAGTTTAATTGTCATTAAGAGAGCTACGATGATGAAAGTTTTTTGTGAAAATTGTTATGCTCCGCCACCATAATCCACTATGTTTTGATCAGAAGAGAAGGAACTACGTGCAATCTATACACGGTTACTGTAGTGGGGTATGCATTTTGATCATACAATGATCTTTCTGTCTACTAAGACAGAAAGAAAGGTAAATATATTTTCAGTTTGTTTTATTATAAAACTAAGCTATTTAGCTGCGAGTGATAAAAATTGGTTCGATCTGATGATTTAACTTTTAAATAGATCTGAGTTTAATTTAATTGATTTCGGATTGTGAATTGAGTCACTCGTATAAACCCAATTATTAAATTAGTTATATTTAATCCATTTATATCGTAACCGGTTACATAATAATTTATTTATGATCTAACTAATTTGTTTATAATATAAAAAATATATAATGTGAATAACTCGTATAAGTTATAATAACTTGTGCTTCTCGCACTCATTCATGAGTCTGTACCCTATTTAATAAACGAAGAAGCATGTTCTTATTTAGAAATTTATAATAAACGTATTATATATTTGTATCTAAAAGAAAAGTCAAAGGGGAAGATCGAACGACGTGCGCCGAGAGGACCAATATTGCCATCCTCGTTAGAACTTAAAAGGATGACGTGGTCTCTCCCAATTGGCTATAGAGAACCCCCACACGTCACGGTAACCTCGCTCCTCTCTACCTATTCAGATCCTCCGCGGTGAGATTGTGATATTCTACTCCGCGTCCTCCGGGTTCTCTCTCTCTCTGTGTCTCTCTCCCTGCTCGAGCTCGAGCTCGAGATGGCGCAGTCCTCGTCAACCTTCACCCTTCTCGTCTGCGTAACCTTAGCTCTCCTCCTCCTCCTTCTCCTCTCCTCCTTCTCACCTAGAACTCCCCACCACCGCAACCGCAGCCCCCGCCGCCTAAAGCTCCGCTCCAACTTCTCCTCTTCTCCCTCCTCCTCGATCCCCTTCGACCCTCTCATCGCTGACCTCGAGCGCCGTTTAGAGGACAAAGCGTGGGAGACGGAGCACTTCAACCTCCCTAATTCCGGCGAGAGGAAGCCGAACTTGACCGAATGGGAGGATTTCGTGGAGGCGGAGGATTACATCAACGACGAGGAGCGATTCAACGTCACAGGCCGCGTGATCCTGCTCTTTCCTAAGATCGATGTTTCCCCGGCCGATGGATTTATCTCCTCCGAGGAGTTGACCGAGTGGAATCTCCATCAGGCGGCGAGGGAATCGATGCATCGGACCCAGCGCGAAATGGAGCTCTATGATAAGGATAGGGATGGATTCGTTTCCTTCCAGGAGTACGAGCCCCCAAGCTGGGCTCTTGGATCGCACGGTCGGTGAGATCTAGATCTTTTGGCATATTTTCTTTAGGAATTCCTTAATTAATGTATTGATAGCAGCGGGCAATTTAAGTTGAGGAATTTTCTCTAGAAATGATGCTTTCTTGCTGTAATCCGGAGTAAATTAATGGAGCTCTTTTATAACTTTTGCTTACATTTTAAATTATGCTTAGCTTAGCTCGTTATATATATAACGTTAATCTAGAGTTAAATTTCTTGTTTCTTTACAAGAACTCTTTTGTTCAGCTGGGGTTGGGGGGTGGGGGTTGGGGGGGTTGCAAAGGCACCTCTTTAGCATGAATTGATTGGAGTTACAATGTTTGGGGTCCGATAGGATATTGTAATCCTGTTGTTAAGTGTTAAGTATACTTGTATACTTTTTTTTTATGTGCCTGAAAAACATATCTTAGTCTTGAGCTTTAATGTTTCACCAGGCAATTCTGATAAATTGGGTTGGTGGATGGAGGACCATTTCAATGCTTCAGATATCGATGGGAATGGTCGCCTGAATATAACAGAATTTAACGAGTAGGTATTTACTTTATAGATATCAAAATCTCATCTTTGTCTTGTCCACTAATTATTTGGTGACGTATCTCCAGCTTCCTTCATCCAGCAGAGAGTGGTAACCTGAAGCTGATCCAATGGTTGTGTAAAGTAGAAATAAGGTGCATTCGCTTCTTTTCTATTCTTCCTTTTATTTCAATATTTTGATTTTTCTTATTTGACTGGCATATTAAATCTATATCTTTTCCAGCGCCGCAGCATGTTATCTAACTACATTGGGTTTATTATTCAAATCCTGCTTGGAACATTTGGAGATTTTTGTCATCTTTTAGGATCCTGTTACTTATTTTCTAAATTGATACATCTAAAATGTTAAAATGTTGGCCTGCCTCTTTGTCAAGTATCATTATCCATTTATCCCACATCTTGCTGGAATATAGTATAAAGATCCACCAAAATAGCGATGCTTATTTTGGAGCAGTCAGTTGCTTATTCCTGTCTCAGAACTATATAACAATGCATTACATGTAATCTCACTGAACTGTTACTTGTTTGACCTTTGCTGGATAAAGCTGAAAGGAAACATATATGCATCTTCTGGTAATTTGTCTTTGCACAGATAGGGAAAGATGCACATTTCAATTATCCACCATTGGTTTCTAGCTATCATTTTCTTTTTCTCTTTCTTTTCATGTTTGATCTTGGACAACTTTTAATTTCTGATTTTGACATGTTTTGTATAACTAATCATTGTACTTAAGAATGCTGTATCTTCAAACATTTCCTCACACAAAAGATTCTACAAGTACTTACCAACACAGAATATATTTGTGCGTTGCCAATATATTTTTGTCATTGTAAGATCGGTATTAGGAGTTCATTCAAAGATGATGCAGGGAATTTGCAAAGTTGGACCACTGATTTCTCACTTGTGGCTTGTTTATGGCCAGAACTTTTAGTACTTTCTCTAGATATTTAAAATAAGGAAATCTAAGAGGTAGAGCTCTTGGGCTCTTGGCTATGTTGTGAAAGATGAGACAGTTCAAGATGTTCTGCCATATTTTTAAAGAAAGAAAGATTGCCCTGGCTGTTACTATATATGGTAATGTTGTGTCCTCTGTGGCTTCAATATCCCTTACTTACAAGGTACTTAGTTGTGTCATACAAATGGATAGTTTACTCTTGCTATAAGGTAGACTGGAGTTTAACTTCATAGTAAAGTTTCATTGCTAGTAACACTCTTCTCACCAAATTATTACTTCTGTCATATACCTCTATCCACTAGGTAGAGAGATAGGGGACTGAGTACAATTAAAAGAATTTGTGCACAGTGTATATAACTTTTTCTATCGAACATGTTATAATGTTGAAACCCTTGTTAGGGCTCGATTCTTTCAATGACGAAATATACTATTATCATGATCTTTTTCTTTAGGGTTATGTGCCTTTTGGTAATTCTAAAAGGAACACTCAAGTGTAATTATTTACTGTGTTTTATACTTTTCATTTAGGGAAAGGGATAAGGATGGAGATGGCAAGCTAAATTTCCAAGAATACCTTAGTGGATTGTATGACTCCATGCGGGATTATAATGAAGTTTTCAATTATTCCGATGCTGCAACAGTGGTACATGGAAAGAAGTTATTTACACAACTTGACCTGGACAATGACGGGTATACATCTAGAGCTGCTTCATCAAGCTCAACTGAAGAAACTTATATTGAGCATTTATTATTGGTTCCTTTGTCTTTCAGATTTATATCAGAAGATGAACTCAAACCTGTAATTGACAAACTTCATCCAACAGAGCGCACTTATGCGAAGCAGCAAGCTGATTACGTAATCTCAGTGGTATGAGTAAATTAACTTTTCTATAACTTTGCTCATAATAATTGTAGATTCTTTGCAACATTATAAACTATGTGGCTTTAGCATTATGTATGTCATCACACATTTCCTTCTTTCTCAAAGCGTAAGTAATTACTCTTCACTCAAAAGTCAAATATCAAATGTGCTACATGGAGAATCTTTTTATATTTGTCTTATTTTATATTAATCATAGCATGTCTTTCATTATGTCTTTTCCATTTATTAGTTCCAAATGCTACAATTTTTTTTTTTTATCTTGAGTCTGAAATCAGTAGCAATTAAACGTCTCCTTTTCTTAATTTATCCTCCGCATTATGGAAGTCATGGTACTTGTAATCAGTTAGTTGTTAACAAAGAGCATGTGGTTTGAGGCTTATTAATAATATAAAGCTTTCACACTCAGATGCACGCCTTCACTTTTTTAACCTATTTTAGCTAGGAGAATAAGGTAACCATCATTTCTCGCAAAAGTTTGGATACATTTTATATACATGAAAAACTTTACCTTTTTATTCTTTTGTGTTTTATTTTCTTACCTTTAGGATAATTAGTGCTCTCAAATATAATAGAAGTACACTTGGGATGAGCATAGAAACTGAGACGTGTATTTAGGCATCCTCTAAGCTAGTTTCCCATATCCTCTACTTGTAGACTAGATAAGTATGACAGAGAATGTACCCATCTGTTATATCCTAGGTATGAAGCTTTATTATCTTTTTTGAATGATTCAAAGAGCCTTTCACATTACTGCAGGCTGATTCAGATAAAGATGGGCGCTTAAGCTTGAAGGAGATGATCGATCACCCGTATGCATTTTATAGCACAATTTTCAGCGAAGAAGAAGAAGATGATGATTATTTTCACGATGAATTCCGTTAATATGCTTAGGTGAACTTTTCAGCTGATGTCGTTTTGGGGGAAAAAGAGTTGCTTTTGCATGCATTATTACTGGAAATCCATTGCTCGCAGGTAGGAGGATAAGAACATCACAGATAGAGGCACACATTCTTTTTAATGATTTCTGCATCATAGGCAATTAAAAAGTCTGTTGGCTATTTTAACCTTCACCTAATTAAGCAAGGTGAGATTCTCTTATTTTATTTTATCCAGTCATTTACTGTTGAACTTTTGATGACTGCTGTTAATTCTATGAAGTTTGATTTTAAGATGCACAATTTCTCCTTGACAGGCCAAAAATTCTGTCGCTCCAAATTCCATCAGCCAATTACTTCCAGTTTTCAGTTGGTAGTCACATGTTAAATTACCTTCTTTTACTCATTGAGTACTGAGAGGATCACCTGCTGATTGCACATATGTACACTATTCTGGATGGGTAATTATACGACTTCATTTGTATAATTCTGTAATGGTTTTGGTTTCTTCATATTTTGTTGTAAGAGGAGTTGTTTAATTTATCTTATTAAACTAACGTATTTTGGATTTGCAATTTGTCATTTAACGTGATCAGTTATCATAGTGTTGTTTTATTTGCTCGGTATTTAGAATTTTCTCTGTTCTTAGTTGAACATTTATCCTGAGGATATCATCATCGTCTTGTCTATCAAATTATTCGTCCCGTCTCCTTTTCCTACTTGGCTGTCATCATAGACCTTTCAGTTCTCACTGATTGTACCATTGCCATCTCGCTTTCCAAAGTCGAGCACTATTTGGGGCCACTTGCTTTTTAAGCTTGCATGACTCTCAAACTGAACGTCCTCTGCTCATGAAATCTAGAGCTCACCCAAATCACTCCTAATTCTTTTAGGAGGTGTTTGATTGTGGAAGGATTTCAAACTAGTTTAGGAATGCTCAAATTTTAAATATGCTTAACAAAGTTTATATTAGTACAAATTATTATAGTGTTTGGTTATCATGCTCTAATTATTAAAGTAGAGATATTTTAATAAATGACTGAAATATCTTTTATAATGTATGGATAAAATGTCAATCTGAATGAAATTATAGTTGATTAAAGTAATATTTTCTAAAGATATGATAGTAATTAGATTTTGTAAGTAAATATAAAATATTGGATGGAAGAGGAGATGAGTATTAATTAACTAGTATGGAAGATAAATTAATGTTTGGTTGGCGTACTAGGATAAACCTCTCTATTCTGGAATAAGTTAAATACTCGTTCCACAACCAAACCGGGTTACATATCTTATAAATCAATGAAATTATTAATTATCGGATAACTGCGTATCAAAGTCATCTTCTCTCTTGTTATCATCTACTTGTTCAAGCTCTTATGCATGGCCATACTATATATCGATGCTTAGTCTTATCCACGTCGCATGTCTTTTATCCGATCAACTACTACCGGACAAGATATCCAATTAGTTTGTACTCGTCCTCATAATGATATCCATCCACGCGCGCTCGTATTACTGATGACGACCATGCAGCGTTCTACGTGCGTCTTACTTACTACTTACTCATCCTCCTCTTCAATCCAGGATTGGAGACATGGAAGGAGGAGGAGGAAGACCATGGGCACAACCATGGGAGATGTATCAAGGTAGTAAGCAGGTAATATTAAACTTGTATATCAACGCAATGATAATATTACTGCTAAGTTGATTAGGACCACTTAATAATACATAAAAGAAAATTGCATCATACACTTATTTTGCACCTCTTTTATTCCTTGTTTAGAAACATTTGAGAAAGACCCGTCTCCTCTTTGATGATGACTTTGCCCTTGCTGTTGACTTTTTTTTATACAGAGATTTGAAATTCGAGAGGTAGCAGTGATTGCAGTCCGACAAAGCTTTTGGAGAGTCAAAACATCCACAGCTCTAATTCCCCATCACCAATACGCGCAGAAGGCTTTACAGCTCGGATGAAGTAGAATCTCTCCCAAGTATAACCCCACACAAGAAGAATGGCATAAATAATTGGCTAAAAGCCTTAGCAGCTTTTCCATGTAAGCTCGTCAGGAGGAGATGGGATTAGGTAGCATGAGACAAAACAAAAAGGGGTCCCTCAGACCAGAGAGAATCCTAGGCTCCTTTTATTCCTCAAATATAAGGTCACTGCATCAAAGATAAATTTACATTGGCTAGCTGTTTTGTATTCATTGCAGCAATTCATGCTATAAATTGATGGGCTTAAACCTATTATTTTCCTTGTACGTACACATAAATATATCTTAACCTGATGAAATTAATTTTAAGGTTTTAGAAAGATCTTAAATGTGAAAATTACATTCTTAAACAAGCAGCAACATTCTTGTTAAACTTTCCTTGTCCAAAGGCCCACCCCCACCCCCACCCCCACCCCCACCAAGGGAATATTCAAGAGTTGGGGAATTGGATAGTGCTGGCTAGCTAGCTAAGGCTTTTGAAATTGGAGACATGTTAGGTCTACAAGGCCTGGACCAAATCCTCCTTTAAACACTATGCCAACAGTACTATGTGTCTATCCAAGTTGGAATTTCTAATTGTCTATTATCTCTCTTATCATAGATCAACGAATTACTATTGCATACATAGCTTGATTAATACCCACCACTTTAACTTGTATCATATTAATGCATCTAGGAAATACTATTTAAGGTACATTATTGTTTGTGTCCCTCAGCATTATTGTTTGCTTGAAAGCATTGCATCCTAACGGTAGTCAATTCCGAGCTACGATGATAGTAACTACTCATTTAAGTCTAACGAATTTTAGATCCTTCTGGTGTGAACACCATGAATTTTGTATCCAGAATTGGGTTTGACCATTTGCACCTTGTGATTCATCTCTCAGTCCACCTTCCTCATCTACAATCCCCTTGTCAATGTTGTCATGCATTGTTTGTGTCCCTATGATCCAATACATAACAAAAAGGCTTTTGAATAGGAGCCAGGATTTTGACCATTATTAGTTGCTGACATATCTTCCATCTACTTAAGTCAGGTTGAATACAAGCACAGCAACAATAGGTTAAACTTATCTAGTTTTCTCTCTCTCTCTCTCTCTTCTCTCATTAACTTCTGAATGCAAGTTCGTGGTCCTGCTCCTTTTCAGATCCCTATACAAAGACTCCTTTCACAGTCTGTTTGATCACTATTTGTAGTAAGGACCAGAGCAGGCCATACCAATGAACACCTCAAATGTTGATCATAGAGTATATAAGTTATATTAATACTAAGTAATCCGAACAAAAAGGAAGACTATCTAAAATCTCTAAAGACTTAAAAGAAACCATATTATAAACATTAAATCGACAGAGAACTGAATACAAAAAGATTTGAAGTGCTTTTAAGGGATGTGATGGAGTAAGACCTACCTAGAAAATACCTAAAAGAAGTAGTCCAGGAATGCAAGTAATCTCCTCCAGGATACACATTGGACATCTGCATGTGGGAATGACTCAAAGCTTTCTTAAAGCTTTTTGTAGATTGCAACTTGAACCTCAACCATGATTTTATTTTTCAGCTATAAATGGAGACGAGGAAAGCAAAAACTCAATTGGCATCAGTAATAATTTCTTCAACAAATCATGCTTGGGAGGAATAAAGAACATAAATATTAGATGTTGGATTTCTCTATTATAGCAGCTGGATTTTTATAGTAGATAATGAATACATTCCACTCGCAACAAAAAAGATGAAACATTTAGATTATAGTTGTTGCACCATATCCGAGATAAATGGTCCCAAGTTAAAGACAAGAATGCTTCATCTAAATAAACGAGACTAGTATATTTCTTAGAATAAATGTGAATACAAGAAGACCATATTTTATTTAACCAAGAATTAAAAACATACCGGCATTGAATAATTTCCAGTTATTAATTTAGGCAATTGGAAGATTAGTGTCAGTAGCTTATGTATTAAATAGTGGAGCAAGAAGCTAGACAAATTAGTTTACGGATTCATCTCATATGATTTGAAAATAAGAAACTGGGAATGGATAATGATCTCAACAGCACACCATTTTATAGCAAGCTAAGACAAAGTAAGAATTAATTAAGCATAATAAAACACTAATATTAACCTAAAACCCTTCTAAGTTAAGTAGCTTGAAGGACAATTTGAGCTAGCTATTATTGACTTTATGACATATAAAAAATTCCTATCTTCAACCAAAAGAAAGTTGCCAGATTATTAGAATATACAAGTGCCAATAAAATTTATTTGCAATTTATTGCTACTCTACATATAAATTATTGGAGGTGTGGAAAGATACTACCGTCCCTTCTGGAGAGAGAGAGAGAGAGAGGCACAATGAACAATGAACCTCTTTTTGGTTTTTGTATAAGAAGTCCAAAAAGGAAAGGCCATTCATACCTGTTGCCATGGAGTAAAGCACCCATGGAACAGTAGTTCCTCCTTTTGTTTAAGGCTGGTCACAGGTAGAGGGATTCATGCAAGAATCCAACCCTGCCATGTTAAGAATCTCCCTGTGTGAGAAGGCTCTTAGACCCAAGAAATCTCTTGTCAAATCATCACCCCCACCTCCTCTCTCCTCATTCCTCCCATGGCTTCTTGTCATGTTCCCTACTCCATTCACCTCCCCTTCCAGTGACCTCTCGATACAAGAAGCTGAAGAGAGAGGTGACACCATCATGTCCGGGAATCCAAGGGCACTCCCACCACCAACCTCACGATCTGAACTCAATCCTAACCCAAACCCACCAGTAGCACTTGAGCTAGTATGAGCTCCTACCATCTGGCTATGGTATGGTGCCCTACTCATAGTTGCACCCATCAGAGCTGCCTTCTGGAGCAATGCGGTGGCTGACAAGTGGGAAGAGGCATGTGGAGACTGGCCGTGCTCTAGTGGTGGGAAGTGGTCAGGGTTCAACCTTGTGGAGTAGATGGAGAGAAGAGACATGTCTGCGTGGTTGAGAGAGGTGGATATTGAAGGGACTTCTGGTTTCATGGGCAAGTACTGCTGCTGCTGCTCTTGAAGGCCATGGCTGTTGCTTGTGTTGTTGGTGGTATTATTAGTAGCCTCAGTAGTGGTCACCAAGTTAGAGTACTGTGGTTGTAAGGAGAAGTCATGTGATTGTGTGGGCTGAGAGAAGGGGAGAGGATTTGGGTTTCCAATAGCTGCTGCTTCTGACATAGTAGTAGTCTTTGCACTCTCTTCTGCCAATGCATCACAGAAAGCTCTGTGGGTGATAAAGCTGTCCCTCCTGCAATACCCAGCAAAGACAACACAATGAACAACAGAAGAAGAAGAAGAAGAAGATGAAGAAAACTTGAAACATATATAAATATTTATAAAAAAAAAAAAAAGAGAGTAAAGCAGCAGCAATAAGGAGAGGATATGAGGATATCCCTCTCAAAAAGCTCACAACAGTCCAAAAGGATAATAAAAAGGAAACTTAAATACTTTATCTGCAGTCACATGGTGTATTTGTTGTTTGTTCTCAAGCTTCTTCTTTAAATTTGAAATTTGTGGGAAGATGTTTTAAGATAAATTATTACCTTGAGAAAAGAGTTCCACAATCACACCTATACTCCCTTGTGCCACAAATCTTGGTGTGGGCTTTCCAATCAGATTGGACAGCATACTTCTTGGAGCACTTGTCACACTTCCACTTCTTCTCCCCATGCTTCCTCGAGAAGTGCTTCTTGATCCCAGTGAGGTCTCCAAGTGCTCTAGAGGGCTCATGGTGCACACAAGACACCTCTGGGCAGATGTACACCTTCTTCCTCACCTCCTTGTTTGTCCTCTGCTTCAGCTTCCATGGCAGGTTGTGGCCCCTCCTATGGAGCTGCAGGTTCTGATCCCTCTGAAACCCTTTGTTGCAGATCTCACACACAAACCTGTTGGTTGCCATGAGAGTCTTAGGGGAAAGTGCTATCACTTCTGCATCTGGGTCTGTGTTCCAAAACCAAAAATTAAACAAACCAAAATAACAACGAACTTTAGGTATAGAAAAAAAAATTATAATAAGAGAAATTTAACATTTCTTGGGACCTGGGTTCCCTGGGAGGTTCCTCTTCTTCTTAGCTGGAACTGGATTTGGAGAGGCAAAAGAGGCTTGTGGGTTTGAAGAGAGAGTGGAAATACCAGATGCTGAAGTGAGGTTAGACATGCTCTCTCTCTCTCTCTCTCTCTATCTCTTCCACAACTTGGTGGTGTTGAATTCCCAACCCCTTCCACAAGACTACTAATGAATGGAACAAAGGGGAGAAACTGATGGAAAAGAACCAAACTATATCAAAAGCTTGACTCTGGAAGCACTACCTAACAACACCATGCATCTATCATGATGGGAGCCCACAATTCTACTCAAAGGTTAATACAAGAACACACAGTTTGATCATCTCACCGCTGATAAGTGGAAAGTAAAAAAAAAAAAAGTTGTATATCAAGTTGAAACCCAATAAGACTAGCAGCAAGTGGAACTACTTCAAAACCTACAGCAACTTGTTATAAGACAAGTGCCTTTCCATTCTCCATAGGTTCAACCTGAGACCCATATGAGAAGGTAAAGAAAAGAAGAGAACAAAAGAAGAACCGAATGGCAATAGAGCTCACATCACCAGTGAGGATAAAAGAAGCCAACCAAGACAAAATAGGATAAAATAACATAGCATTTATAAGTAAAAAAAAAAAAAAAGGAAAGAAAAAGGATGAGAGAGAGAGGGGTGTCTGTGGATGAGGGAAGCTTGCAAGTGTGCAATTGTCCACTCATATTCAATACCCACACTATCTCTCATGTTGCACTTTCTGTCTTTTCCTCTGTTCTATATCATATTTGGAAATTTACATTTCTCCCCACCCCTCTCTCTCTCTCTCTCTCTCTCTCTCTCGTTTTACAAGGGGTATCTAATCCAAGCTACTGTAATGTCTACAAAGAGACAACTTTAATGCTCCGAGTTGGTAAATAGTATAATGAGTTCGTACACTGTGATGAAACTGTTGTTTAATTGAAGGTGACTCTGTCCTGCAAGGGGTAAATTGAAAAAGAAAAAGAACAGTTACAGAAAAGAAAAGGAGTGGTGAATTCTTGAGAGGGAGAAATGGCAAAAAGATATCACTTCTGCTACTCAGCTTTCCACAATCATGTCTTCATAGACATGATTGGTTCATTGATTGAACTCAACATCTGACGTGTTCATGCTCTTCTTTTTGAAGCCAATTTGAAAAGGTATCAATTTTTTTTTATTCATTTATCTTCTTTTTCCGCCAACCCAATATATATATATATATATATATACAGACGATTGCCAGAGTGTTAGATTTCACCAGTTCTTTAATGTAGTTTGCATACCAACTCTTGTATACAAATACTACTCCATTGCATTGAATAATTGAATGCTTTATTTTTTTCTTCTTCTTCTCATTGTTTACTTTTATTTAAAGTTGATTACGACGTGGATTGTGCAACTACATTGCGCAGTTGTTCTCAATCCCAATCTCAATCCATAATTCTATTTAGAATATGTCACATCTAAGGGCCCCGTTTATTTCGCTATCCCATAATAATAGTATAAGCTTGAAGAGTAGAATAAGATTTTTATCTGATCCGTAATTGGTCATTCAAATACAATGGAGTTTTTTTCAGGATAAGCATATGGTCGGTTTGATTGCTCTACTTATCCAAGGATAAAGTAGTACGACCGAATAACTTTGTTTATCCCAAAGTACTCCCGGGATATCAAATAGTACTACATGGAAATAGCAATAGAATAACAGGAGGAGGTGATAATAAGATTAAAATTTAGAGTAGATTAGAGGAAGGAAGGCAGGCAGGCAGGGCAGGCATAGAATAGAAACATAATGGGTAAAGAAGTAGTGAGGAACTGGGGGAAGGATTGCAGCTTTTTGAAGCCATCATGTTGTTGATGAGAGTTTGTGGGGGCTGGGAGAGATTAAAAAAATAAAGTATAGGTTTTTAATAGTTTTAGAATTGCATCTGTGACTGTCTGTCATCTTCTGCTGTTATTCTACCGCCGAGTAGGATATGGACAAAACAGCAGACAAGCTGATCCACACTCATCGCAACCCATTACAATTTTATATAAACGCATATTTCCCAAATCAATAATTTCTTCTTTTTAATTTTTTAATTTTTAAAATGTTAATTGTTTGCCTTGCCGGCTCGGGCTCGGCTCTTGGGATGATTCTATGCAGTGTAGTAAAGTAGTAGTACATCATCAGATGCGTGTCAAACTGCCAATGCATACATTGATTGTCATTTGAAATTCTAAGATTCTTTGTTTTCCTTTTCTCTAGCACAATTTGGACCGTACAACAACGCGCCTGAACAGACCCATGCTCTCGAGTTTAAAAACTAAATTAAAAGCAGTATGAGATAATTCTAGGCTTTTACTTTCAAATGAAAGTATTTTTTATTTTTTATTTTTTATTTTTTATTTTTTATTTTTTATTTTTTAGAGAGAGAGAGGGAAGGTCTGTGCATTGATCAATGCATTAATCTTCAACTTTCCATTATAATTTGATATACAAATTGGAGGGTAGATAGGTCGTCTATCCTGGACACAAGCTCACAACACTTAGTTAAACACAACGATAATAAAGTGAAGTATCAGATAAATGACAACCAAAATCACCAGGAGAAGAAAATTATCTTGGAGACGAGGTTCCCAGTTGATCATCATCGGCATCACTACAGAAGAAGCACGATGAGATACTCAACCAGCTAAAAGATCTTCAACAAACTCAATAAAAGCAAACACAATTATATATAAGGGTCAAAGCCTTGTGGTTTCAATAAAAACCATATGAAAGTGGGACATGCAGTGCCTATAACCCATTGCCAAAAACCCACTCTTGCTTGGACCCAACACCACCTCTATCGCATATGGCAACGAAGGAGGAGCCATGGCGAGAAGGAAGGAATAAAACTAAACACTATGGGCAGGCTTGACTGACAGCAAGGAAGTGTAAGAAACTCATAGGAACCTGTGGAAGATGAACCGGAGGAAGTAGATGGAAAGGGAGAGGACAACATTTATTTGACTCTGAGTACAGATTCAGATCAAATTTGGAGAAAAAAGTTTCTATTTGACTCAGAGTACAGATCTAGATTCGAGTAAACTTTTCGAAAAAGACCCTGATACGAATTTAGGTACTGAGTAAAAACTCTGGTACAGATCTAGATACAAATTGGATATAATATTTGGATACGAATACAAATATCATATATTTATTTGAATGATTTATCATTTTAGTTTGCTTATTTAATGTTGAATATTAATATTATTACTAATGATGTATTTTGTATTGTTGGTAGAGGTTGATTTTGTAATTTATATGTATTTAAAATGTAAAAATATTATCTTTTTAAACTCTTATATTTTATATAATTATTTTTAAAAAAATATCATAATATGTCCGGATCAAAAAATCATCCGATCTATTTTCACTCCTAGTGGTAGTGGTGAGTGAGGGAAAAGGCCACTCCTCCCATCCTACTACCGAGGAAAGAACTACTACTCTAGAGAGAGAAGGAGAGTTCAGTATGCTGTCAGTGTAACATGTAACCATAATATAAATAGTTTTGTCCCCTACTGCTGCAAGAGAAATGCATTCCTTTTTGGCCATAATCCTAACCCGGCCGTCCAATTGACACAATAAATACATCGGTGCAAATACGACGCTCAAAGATAACATACAATATTAGATAATTCTATGCATTTAATTTCGACATACAGTTTCGATATGTGACAATTTAACATGTTATTATTTACGAACATTAAATTATGAGCCTATGTGAGAGAAAAGTTAACACATATATAAGCGTATTACTGTGAAAACGGATTACCTGTGTATTTACCTTATCAGGAAATTAAATTATAAACAAAATTACATAATTATCACTGAAAATTTTCAAATTAGCATAATCTACTATAATTTTCTCTAAAATATTCAGAATTGACACTAAAATTCTCTGATTCTTTTAGAACTACCACCGGTATGATTAATTTTCAATAGTTCCTAAAAATTATCATTACAGTTTATAAATATATATAAAATGACTAAACTTTTTTTTAGAGTGTAAAACATTTATCAACAATTTTTATTTCACATAAAATAGGATATATATTTTCACCTATGATATATTGTGTATAATGTTAGGATAGCTTTTAAACACATTTTCATAATTTAAGCAAATGGAATATAGTCTTATTTGGATGAAGTGTGTTTTAATCATGATTAGTTAGATTTAACTAACTAAATATTATTTTTCAAAGTTGGCTGACAATTATATTAAAAGTCCCTAAATTATATTACATGCCTTTTGTAAGATACGGTTTCTTTTTCTGCCTTAACACATGTTTAATGCAAAGAAACATAAACAATGCCAATCATGTTTAGTTTATTTACTGTTCATGAACAATAATGGGAGCTAAACATAATATGCCAAAGTCCAATTAAAAGACAATAGCGTAATTACTCAGAAAAGGAAAAAAACTAAAAGACAATGAGAGGACTAAAGACCGCCGTTGACAACTTCACTTGGTTCATGAAACAATAAGGGAAGCTAAACCATAGCAATCAGTAGACATATTTAACAAGAAATAGTGTTAAGATATAAGATAGAGGAGACATCTGAGAAAAGTAAAACTAGGTATGGCAAAAGAGGGTTAAAAAGTGAGTGATGTACCTGAAGACAAAAAAGGCCTTTGTTTTACTCCATGGAGTTCAAAGAGTAGCTTTTGCCCGAGTTTTCTCTCAATCAAATAGAAAAATATATCCCTGAGGAATGAAGCTAACAATCATTCTAATTCATGGAAAAGCTAAACTGCAAGCCTAGAAGTAATTTATCAGATTAAGAGGAACAGGAATTTACTCATAATAATAATAATAGTATTGCAAGGACAGAAGAAAAACAAATCTTTACAATGCGAGGAAACTAAGCGGCTGCCCGTGAGGATGCAGTTTCACTCTCCAGAAATTTAAAGTCAGGACAACTTATCAGAACCAAGGATAAGTTATCATGAAACCACCATCTCAAACTATAAAACAATCAAATAAAGCACAGGTCCCTTGCAAATCGAATTTCACATTGAGGATGTTTATTCAAACAAGAAATCACAACCAAGGGGCAGGGTGGCTGCATACTTTCGCCACATGCTGCCGCCGATAAGATTAAAAAGGGGGGCCAAGCATGGGTTTCTTTTGGTACAAAGAACAGTCAACAATTAACAAACAGAATGGAGAGAACAACCCAAACTGGGGAAAAGAAAAAAAATAAATAAATGAAAAACACCCCACCTATCAAAGTATACATGTTAAAACAACAATGTTAGTCAACTTCATGGAGCTTCTTCACCTCCTGTTAACACTGAGCAAAGCCAACCCGAGGCCGAGGCTTGGATGTCAGACTCCTCATGTAATTGCAAATTTAGAGGAGTGACAGATATCTGCAAAGCATCAAAGAAAAGAATATTCAGCTGGCTAGAAGCATAAAAAACCCAGGAGGAGGCAGGGAAAGGATGGGAGAGCTTACAAAGCCGTCCTGCAAAGCTCTAAAGTCATGATCCTCATCTAAATTTTCATGCTCCTTTTCAAGAAACTACAGATCAAAATAAAAGGGGAAAAAAATGAAGTCCAGACAATCAAAATCTAATTGATGTGTAAAATGTAAACAGAAGAATTCAAAATAATTTCATAAACTTGATCCCATAAGAGGAAGCTTTAAAAGACAACATAGTGAATTGACACCATCAGTCAATGTGTATATTCTCCAAGGGAAAAACAAAGCCATATACAAGTTATAGGTGATATATGCATTATTGAATAAAAAACCTAAATATGACCTATAAATTCTTGATCAGCTTTCCCTCACAGCAAAGCCTATTAACATACTAATGTATCATTTAAATCAACAAGTTTGAAATAGTAAGTACCTCTAGACGAAAGAACTTCTTCACCACTTCTCGGGTCTCTTGTTTTCCAGCTGCTGCAACTGATTCAATTTCAACAAGTTTCTTTTGAGCATTAATACGACGTGCTGCTCCCTGAAAGGAAAATTTCAACTTCAGAACTGAACTGCTTATGAAAGCTCAATAACCTAACTTAAAATGTGCATACAAGCCATAGAGTATGGTAGGATACTAACAGCTGCAGATGCATCCCGACCAAGCTGTGCAAGCTGAACACCTAGGCTTTGATGCATAGACATGAACTGACCAGCAGAAGGATGCCTGTTTGCTGATACAGCTTGCCAGCATGGAGGAGATCTCCACAGGCTCTGTCTGGTCAACTTGAAGCCCTGCCAAAGAGGATAAAAAAATAAATCTAAATCAACAATAAAACTAAATTGGCTAATTAAGATAACACAAAAGGAGGATCAAGAGATTTGCACATTGCATGGAGAGATGTCATGCTAACTTAATAAATTCGTAGGAATACAAGCATCGCTTGTCAGATCAATACTAAGCAATCCAAGATATCTATGCGCCCAACATTAACCAACTTTCAACGTTATGACAATTTTTTAAAAAAAAAAAAACTCAGAGGAAACATAATTATGTAGCTATAGGGCCTGGTGCTATCGTTGTTTGGCAAAACATACTATTTCTATAATATCTACAGATGTGATACATATGTGAAAAGCCTATATCCATGTGCATCTGAATGAGTGGTTACACTTACTGTCCTGATAACCGAATATTCTTACACGCAAAAGGATGCATCACAAGAAGAAAAAGAAGAGTAATGTCATAAAATTTGCTGACAAAAAACACAGTCAAATCACTAATTCGCACAATGATGAAAACGCTAAGTTCCTAGAATTAGAACTCGATGAATCTATAATGAAGATGCAAACCTTATTTGATGAAGGGGAGCAAGGAATTCCAATGTTCAGCAAGCAGCTTTTAGGGAAAAGTCCTTTTTCAATATCCCTAATTGCTGCATGTATTAATGGTATACAAGCATTGACTGCATCCTCAAAATTGCTTTCTTGGCTTTCATCCTTCTTCCTAGTTTCCACCATCAATAAATATCGGCATCATTTGAACAAGGAAAGATTATGAGAATTGACCAATACAAAGGGTTGACCAGTATGATTTACCAATTCAAAGAGATTGTAAGTGAAGGTATGCCATGCATTAAAGCCTCTCTAGCACCAGCTATAGCCCCCGAATAGAAGCTATATAATATACATGAGAAGGTGCAGATTTTAATAACACAAAAGACAACACAATTATACTTCAAGATATTTAAAGCCAAATATGAATTAAGCATGCATATTAATAAGAGTGCAGACCATTTAGCACCTCTGATCAACTAAATAAAAGACGAAACATAGTTAATGGACTAAAGCCATGAACATGACGGTAAAATTACTGAGCACATACATCTGACGACCACAATTTGCTCCCTTGTTTACTCCACTAATGACCTGAAGCCAAGATTAAAAGAACTGTAGATCACAAAAACAGAATGTAGTAATTAACTCCAACCTCTATAGTAATTCGAGGCCGAGAACATACCAGAGCTGGCCTGGACCAAGAAAACAATGCCCCAGATAACGCTAATGAAACACAGTCAGCAGGAGTTCCTGTTTATACAAAAGAATTTGTAACGGCCATCAATAAGAAGAACCATTTTGGCTAGATAAAATCGTCTTATAAGTACAGACAACAGAAGATAAATATGAATGAGAGAAACAAGCATGACAAATAAAACCTACAGACACCAAAATGGATCTTACCAGACACCTCAAAAGCTCTAGCACCAGCAATCTCTGCAGAGGTCACTGCAACGGTCTGATAAGCTGTCACGGAATGACCAGAAGTAGACTTGTTCCTTTCAATTAAAACAATAAATGAGAAACAACCACTAATATCCTATAACATCGTTAAGCATAACTCAAACTACAATGAACCACAACATAAATAAGCAACAAATCCCACACGAAAAGGAGGGAAGAAGGCAAGGGGACAAACTCAAACTTCAACCCCTTCTCCGCAGAATCAAACAGAAGAAACTCAGATCACAAAGTCCATTGTCCAGCAGTAGAAAGAAACCAAGATCCCAGACTTCGATTAAAAACATAACAGAAGACGAAAAAAAAGAAAACTAATACAAGTAAATGGAAGATTTTTTCCGTTAAAGAGAAGAGCCCTCACGATTCGGGAGCGCAAACGTTGACATCGCACTGCCCACCGCGGACAAGGGCCTCGACGAGCGAGGTCAGCCCCGGCGATCCTATCCCGTCGCCATTGGTAACAAGAACTACGGGCTTCTTGGAGTCGAGCTCAGTGGAGTCAGCGGAGGAAGAGGAAACCTGGGCGTCCTCCTCCTCGAATGGCTTAGGATCGCCGGCCTCCTCCTTCTCATCTGCTTCCGCGCCGCCTCTTCTTCCGATCAAGACGGTCTGGAGATTGGCGACGAGGGAAGGGGGCAATTTCTTGCTCTCTTTCGAATCCGAACTCGTCGTCATCACAGGCAAAATCACAAAGGAATGCGAAGGAGAAGAGGAGAGGAAGCAACCGCGAGAGAGAATAATAAAGAGGAGAGGGAGAGAGTCAAGAGAGATTTAGTATAAGATTGATTTATTTTTATTTTTATTCAGCTGATGGATTTCTTTCACCCAAGTATAATAATATGGGGTAGCAAACGCAAAGCGATTAACTTTGCAACCATTATTAATAGAGAAAAGGGGGGGTAAGGATAATTAGATTTAACACCCTGTGTTTTGCTTAATTCGATCTCTCCTTCTAACAAAGAAAGTAATGATTGTGTTAAAGTCATTTCAATGATCACGTCGAACTAAGTAATGGTTTCTCAAAGCATGGCAACTTAGATTGCTATGAGACTTAGACTTTCTTTGAATGGGCCAAACCTTGATCCTATAATATAAATTATATTGGCATTGGGTCCCAACCATGTCAGCAAATACCACTCACAAGTTGAGGACGTGCTTCCCTCTCTCTCTATCTCAAAATTATTAAAGTAGATACCGATTACTCTCCAAGGAGTAGGTTAGTGCGTTAATGGGCCGTGCGGATTATATTACCTCCAAGGCCGAATAGTGATCCATTATGCTCTAATTGGGCCTTATCGGGCCCTTCTACGAGCTTACGTGGCCAAGCCCCCCCCCCCCGTATTTAAGCTTTTGTTTGCGTTAATTTAATTTAATTTAATTTAAAAAATCTCTATTTACTAGTTAGATCCCCTTTTTGGTAATTGCCACCCTCTCTCGCTACTAGAAAACGAATTGGAACAAGGTAAGCTTATCCTCATCCGGAACTATTTCTTTCTCCATCGCTGTCCAAAAGAATTAGAACCCCATACTACTCTTTCTTCGAATGATCTCTGTCTTTTTCTCAATATCTCATGGTAATAATCGTTATTGGGTTTTTCGAAGAACGATTACATGAGTGCGGTGGATTTCCGTTTCTTTTTCGTACTTTCTTCAAATCTTCATTTCCGATAGACTAGATTCCTTCAGTTGTTTGTCTGTCAGATAGCGAAGTGAATGAGGGCGAAAGAAGAAACTGAAGCAATTATGAATCAGGAGCAAACTCATGATAGGGAGACTCATGGTAGGAGTGATGACATTGATGAGAGCACACCGACCGATCAAGTAAAAGCCCCAAACGTATTTGAAAGAGCCAAGGAAGAGATCGAGGCTCTTGTCGAGACTTTCCACTCAAAGAAAGAGCACAATCATGAAAAGAAAGATGGTAATTTTCTCTGTTCTAATGAGATTTGAAAGCGTATTCCAATTTTTACAGTGATCCATTCTTCTTTACTCTCTAGTAAATGTATGAGAGTTGTGTGTGCTTAGGTAGTAGAACTTAGTAACATCAAGTTTGGCACTTACTAATGAGAATACACAATAGGTTGTTAGTCCTAGTTTTCATCTACAAGCTTGTTCCAGTTTCAATTCCCTTGCAACATATTGGAAAACTTGGATGGCCTAGGTCTCTAATTCTAATTTCAATTTTCTTTTACATGTTACTACAGATGATCTGCAATCAGGTTCTGAATATTTTGGTAGTGCCTTTTTTAATTCATGAGATGGTAGTCTGACAATCTTCCTCATTAGTTTATGGATTTTTCAATCCTTTATTTGACTGCTTATGGATTGCATTGCAGAGGAGAAGATCCATGAGAGGGAAACTCATGGCACAAGCGATGACATCGATGAGAATACACCTGTTGACAAAGTTAAAGGTCCAAACATGTTTGAAAGAGCCAAGGAAGAGATCGAAGCCCTTGTGGAAGCGATTCATCCGAAAAAAGGGCCTGATCATTAGCCATAGTCAAAGAGATAATGGGATTTCAGGGATTTTCTGCAAGAAATTTTTAACAGCTTCTGCTCCGTCATGAATGGGAAGAGATTAATTTCTGATGGAATTACTTGCTATTTGTGGAATGAGTTTGTTGTCTGATTGCAAAACATTTTGTCTTACGAGACTCATTGGGACTCAGATTGTTACTCTATTATAGACGAAAAGATTCCGATGTATAAAAATCTAATTTGTGCTCTTTAACAGTTAATATTGCTTTGCTAGAACTGTACTCTCTTTCTTGACTTGTTGATCTCTGTATGTGATTTTCTTCGCATCGAAATTTAAGCAGCTATTGCTCTTTATGTTGGAAATTGCCAGTGTTGTTTGTTAATTCATGCAATTGCCATGGCACAAGGTATATCTCCAACTTTTGCATGGCAGCTTTGCAGGATCAGCAATTCTTTGTGAAGTATATGATTTTTTTTTGTGGTAAATATGTTCATGAAAATGTAGGAGTCTGACTTGCAAATATGTCTAGTAACAGGTAAGATTCTATGGTGTTGGAATACATTTCAAAATTGTGATGTCAGAGAACTAGAATAACGAATCAAAGCAAAGATGTTCTTCTTGCTAGCTCTCTAGCTTCTTACAGAACTCTAGTCCTCCTTGGGGTTTCCCAGGAAATCCTGCTTCCGCGCAAGCTGTGTCGCACTCCGTCGTGCATTGCTCCTCGGTTGCGATGACGAGAGGAATGCAACTCTTCATGCACTCACAGAAGCAGTTTTGACGAACCTCCATGCGTTCTGCAGAGGAGAGAATCGAAACTAGGAAGACAAAGGCTATTGCTACCCTCCCGTGGACCATCTCTCTTCTTGTGGTGCCTCCTCCCTTGTCTTAGATTTAGGTGCTGTATTTACCTAAACGTTGGAGTTCGATTTATAGGGAAGTAAAGAGGATGGAAGGTTGGTTTCTGCTAAGTTTGGAAACTAATTCCTGCCTTAGAGCTATATAAGGATGTACTTTTTTACTAGCTAATCCTAAAAAAAAGGTTGGGGTTGTTGAAATAGTCAGTTGGGTTTCTTTTATCCCCTCTCTCTCTCTCTCTCTCTCTCTCTGTCCAACTATATTAGACCATAATTAGTGACATACGAATCTCAGAAAAAGTTTGGTATGCGAATGTCATAGGAATAATAAGAACTACGAAGTATTAGTTGAATGAGGTCTTTTTCAACTCAATTGGCATAATATGAAAGTTAACTATATCCTTGTTTCAGTTTTATTTTTCCTTTTGATTTTGGATTTTCGGTTACAATTTTTTTTTTTTTGGATGAAATTTTCGGTTCCATTTAATCTATATTTCCACAATAAACTAGATCTGACCCAATATTTTACCTTGAAAAGTTTATCTTCTCTCTACCATCTCCCTCTTATCATGGCTGTTCTTAAGTTCAATCATCAAAGTTCTCTCTATATATACACTAAGCTGTTCAATAAGCTGGACAAGCAAAGCAAGCAAGCACACGGCAAAACTGAGACAATACTACCAGAATCTGAGCTGAGAAGTTCTAGCACAAAGGGTGACCATAAAGTAGTATGCCGCTTTCTCCTTAAAAAGGTGTCTAATATTGAATCAATTAAGCAACAGGAGGCCACAATAACCTCCATATCACATAGTATGGATTTATGATGGAATAGTGCCTACCAAGATCATTAAGTACCAAGAAATATCCAAAGCTGGAAACAATTTTCAGATCCTCACAAAAAAAAAACCAATGTCTTAAAATGACAGCAATGAAAATAATCCATTACAAAAAAGAAAAAAGAATAATAATAGAAGAATCCTTTCCGTGGAATATTAGCTATATATATTTTGCTCAATGATCACTGCTTTATGCAGCAGCAGGGGCTGAAACAGTATTTTTTTCGAGGTGGTGCTCAGCAACAAAGACTCCATCATGCCATATGCTGTAAAACCAACGGCCACTGAAGGAACCACTTGCATATATCGAGAAATTATAAAACTCCTCCACGCCTGCTGCTTGAAATAATTACAAGCTTATTACACTTATTTTCACATTGGCTTGTTCAGTATTTCTCTAATTGCACATGTCTAATAACAGTTATGTTACAACATTACCTTGAAGTATAGGATCACTGCATTGATTTAGAGCTTGCTGAAATTGAACCTGATAAGTTCGTGGTTTGACTAGTACAACAGTACTGCCAGCGGCATTAACCAAACACAAGAGGTATAGGGAAGAGCTTATTTACCTGCATATGTCTCCTGACAACATCCAATGGATAAGTGAGTCTGTCCAAACAGATGTCTTGTAGTATTCAGGTAAACAAGTGTTGGACTGGAACGGGCAGCATTAGATGAGAAATTTAAGCAATATGAAACGTATGGGCTGCATGTGCTGCAACTACAATCACATCAAATACTATATGCTCCACATTCTGTGAAAGATCATGTTATTAGTGATGATGCCAAAAGATGAGACTGCAATGCAGGACAAGGAAGCTACTAGAGATCATCTACATCGTTCTGTTGGTATGTCTTGCAAGAAACTCAGGAACTGGAAAGATTTGAAATAATGAGCAAGTCGTGTCAACTTCTGATAACAGATGGAAGAAAATGGCTTACATCAGTTTTCAGAGGAAGATCCATCTTCCTTGGAATCCTTTTCAACAATTCATATTCTACTGCAAGCATAGCATACTCCCAAAGCCCTCCAACTCCAAACCCTACCCAAATAATATAGGCAACCTTTTGTTTGTATAGATGTGGCACTTGGCTAATTGTAATGACCAGATGCCTTCAAAGCACAAAATATGTTCATTGGTGAGCAATGTCATAGCTGAAGGATATCATTGCCTAAAAAGAATATTACATCACAACTTAGGGCAAACACTGACCTAAAACCATGATATAGAAAATGTATTCCACCTTCGAGATAAACTGACCTAAAACCATGTTTTATCCCACCATATGCTGTCTGGACTTCAAAACTCAACCCACTATCAAGTTGGCCAGGGTTTCTAACCTGTGATCAAAGAGTCAAGAAGAATTTTCATCCTCTAAGTAAATGCCTAAATTGAAAGCATTAAAACAATAAGTACAAAGATAAATATCTTGAAAAGAGGAGAAGACCAACGCATGTCACCTAATAAATGCATAAAATGCATATGTGCCCTATCTCTATCAGTATATGAAGCCCATGTCTAGCAATTATATCACCTACTTAAACATAATGATCTTAACTGAACAAGATGCAAGACAAAGGTCGAAGGCCAATGCTAAAACATAACATGATAAGACTGCTATGTAAGGTAGAAGTATATACCAGGTAAGCAAGCTTTGTCTGAGCCAAATCCAAGGGAAATGTACATAACAGCAGTTCCACCAGCAGCTGAGCCAGCTAAAAGATCTACAATAGGCCCAGTCCCCAATGAAGTATAGTTATTCAAGATCCAAAATCTCTACCTCTCATACGTCATGTAGTTTAGTGCTGCATAAGGAACAATCCAAAGCACACTAGCACCATTTCCATTAACAGAATAAAGAAAGAAACAAAGAAAAGAAGAAAATAGAAGTCAATACTAAATATTGCATGGCTTGTTATGCTAACACTGTACATTCATTAGCCATAACTTACTTGTAGAAAATCAAAATACCCTCACGTTGTTCAGCTTCTTCAAGGATTGGAGAATTCCAAGGGATTCAAACCCTTTGAGTTTTATCTAAAATAATACAAGAAAAGGATGATCTTCTTAGCCCTTACAAAACAAAGAACGTATATTGAACAGACGAAAGCATAAATACTTAATGTAAGTCAAATTCCTAAGGCCTTTGTGCTGACATCAATTCGATGCAATAATGTGCGTTGTAATGTGAAAAATTAGAATCATCACTTTTAATCAATGAGAAAAGAAATAACAGACAAAGAAATGTGGCAAAAAAACAAAACTATGAATACTAAACATAAACCTGCAATATTATCTTGACCCATTCAGATGGCGCCATGGCTGTCTTAGAGAACACTATCGCAGCTCCTCCAGCAATCAATTTCTTAACGTACACGAGCAACACATCAACCATGCAAACACTGACATCCTCTGCCGCCACTGCTGATGTCATTGTCGATATCTCCAAATTCAGTAAAAATCTGACGTTTGAACCTTTATATTTTATACTACCAATAACAATTGAACACAGAAATGAGCTAAACTAGGCCATCCAAAACGGAATGATAGTCACTCTGTGAGCAATTTGGCAAACTACTTATCCATCTATCTATGGGAAGGCAAATGGCCTAATAGCTACAAGCTCAATCAAGTAGTTGCCTTTCCCAGAGCCCATTCGAGGGCGAGGCACAAGAAAACTAAAAGGAGTATTATAAGGAACTAGCATTAACAACCTATAATAGTACTAGAAAAAGAGAACCAGTGATCAGAAGAGTTCAGATTTCCCCAGCAATAGAGAATATGTAATTAAAAGGTAGGAAACAAAGAGATAGGAGACATCATACAGAGGATTGTAAGGTATGAATGCAACGACAACAAAGTACAAAGACCAGTACATCTAAAATTATAATGTGAATGTAGCACATAAAACATTTTATTATAACAAATTGAAGTAGTTATAGTCTGAATTATAGAGGATTAGACCAGAAACAATGCCAAACTGAAACAAAGAAATAAATGATAGTGGAGAGTTATGATTTGAATTGGTGGTACTAAATTATCTGATGCTTCAACAGAGACCAAATATAAGAAATTTCCTGATACAGTAATCCAAAAAATCTCAAATTCATTGTCCATATTATTTGCATGACACTGTAACAGGCGGGTAATCACTACCATGTTGATTGATACAGTCTTAACCGCAGAGATATCAAAACATAACAGCAAATATAGCATAATACAGATTACATATCATGTGAATACTGTTCTAACATCCTGCATATGCATATTTTATGCAACTAAGAGTTGTGATGCTGCCAAGCATTCTGGAGAAGCATCTCAGAGTTGGATAAGCACAACTCAACCAGAGAATAGGACGCGCAATAAAAAGTTTGAAACCAAGTTACTTCGTCTCCCAATCCTTCAACTTCTTGCTTCCTTTTGGTTTTGCTATCGGTGCATTCATGCCTGCCATCTTCGCATTGTACTTTGCTCGAAGGGGACCATTCATCGTCCAACTGTGCAATAACAGCAAGATTAGGAGAAAGTCTAAAGCTTTTGTTGAACTACATTTGAACTTGGGAAAAAAGAAAAGAATCATCAATATGATTTTTGCAACTATTAAGAGATAAATTTACATAATTAGATCTGAAACCTTTTTCTCCTTGGTGGTTACAAGTTATTTTATTCTGGACAATTGCCTTAATATGCATCCTCAGAATAAGTTACTATAAGAATGAGTATTCAAAAATTTTCAGATGATGTTAAAGAATGCAAGTGCTGCTGAAAAAGAACCATGGAACATATGCGAATGCTTATCGCCACCAAATGAGTGCAAATGCATCATAAAAGGATCGAGGTAAACATACGGTGTGTTCCAATCGGTCGTATCCTCATTAACAAGATGAGTCCACTTGGTCCTTCCACTGCGACCAAAGTGCTTGACTTGCATGACCTTAGGCAAGATAGTCTTATCCATGTTATCTTCCCCGGTTGGTGCTGAGAAATCACGATGGTAAATGTCATCTGAACCAGCAGTTGCCGCATGGTCATCAGACTCCGACTGAAAGAATGCACCTTTATGATAATACTTCTGCATAAACCTCCACTTTTGCTTAGGAGCAGGGAGCGGCTTCGGATTCTTCCTCTCCCATTCTCTCCTCTCCTCCTCTGTCATATTCCTAACCTTCTCGATCTCCTCCTTCTCCTTCAACCTTGCCTCCCTGTCCTCTCTATCCCTCTTAATCCTCGCAATCTCTCGAACCTTCCATGCCTCATACTCCTCCGCCTCATTCAGCTCATCATCTGTGTCAACATCCGCAATATTCGCCTCCGCCTCCAGATTCTTCATGATTTCCTCGTCCTTCCGGATCTCCTCCACCACGATCTGCTTTGTCTCGACCTTGCGCTCCTCCATCCGCCTCTTCACTAGCTCTTCAAGCTGCCGTTCCTCCTCCTCTAACCGCTCGCGCTCCGCAATTGTATCCCGCTGTGATTTAGGGATAAAGACCGGCTTCACCATGGCAATTCCCATCTGCTCCTCCTCGGAATCCGTTTCGTATTCCGATTCTTCCTCTTCCTCCTCCTCGGCCTCCTCCTCCTCCTCCACCTCCGGGAATAGAGCGGCCTCTTCTTGCTCTTTCTGAAGCAGTTTCTCTCGAATCCTCCTCCTCCGCTCCTCCAACGCTTCCTCATCCTCCTCCTCCAATTCGAGGCCTTCCAGCCTGTTGTTGCTCTCATCTTCTTCGGCGGAGATGATCTCGGCCTGTCGGATACGACGGTGATCGGCGCGCAGCTCCTCCTTGTTCTCTGCCCGGGTCTCCGCTAGCCGGCGGAGGCGGCGGTCGTCCTTAGGGGGGAGGCCACCTGAGTCGTTGCCCGAAGGGAAGGCCTTCTCGAGGGCGGCAGCACGTGCGGTGCGGATGTCGCCGTCCTCGTCGGCGTCCTCGGCCCACTCGGGAGCTTTTCCAGGCCAATAACGCTTGACCTTGGTCTGCCCGATCTTGCCCCGGAGCTTGTCGCGGACGGCGATCGCCGCGTCGCTAACGCCGGCGGACACCGACATGGTTGGAATGCACTAAACCGGAGTAACCCTAAGGTATTGATTTCGAGGAAGAAAACCTTACCTAGATCACTAGCAGGGGAAAGAGATCGAGGTGAAAGTGAAAACGAGTCGGATTTATTCCTTTAGCCGACCTATAGACTCATTTCTTAGCCTCATTTTAACTAGCTCAAATTAGTCTAAAATATTTAGGTATTTAATTATAAACTAGATTAGAGTGTGATTATATAATCTTTTGATGCGATAGAAAAAGAAGAGTATAATATATAGTTTTGGAGAGAATTAATGATATATTAATAAAACTAATCTTTTAACTTTTAATTTTGAAGTATATTAATATTAAAATATTATTATTAAAATTTTGCTTTGAATAATAGTTAATTTCTTTTAGAAAAAACTTACAAGCCCACAAATATTAAGGTTATATACTGTTGTGTGTGTGTGTGTGTTTTTTTTTAGGATATATTATTATTTTAAGTCTTATAAGAAAGTAGTTTACTCTTTTCTTAGATTTACATAGTTGTAGACTTACTGAGCGGCTTGTCTTAAGTCAAGCCTTAAGCCTAAATTTTTTACTTGAAATTTATTTCGAGCCGAGTCGAGCCTAATCTGAGCCGGCTCGCTCAAACTGGGCTTGATAAGCTCAATATAAAACTAGTGTAAATCCTTAAACCTTCTCTGAAATTCTCAAATCTCAATTTCTCATGGTCGCTCTTCTTAAATCATCGGCAAGCCTCCTCCGGTCCCCTTTGGCGGCCTCCTCCGATCCTCCTCCTTTGTCGACTTTCTTTGACTATCAGCAAGCCTCCTCCTCCACCATCAACAGGCTAGGCCTCCTTCGGTTCTCCTCCTCCTTAATCCTCCATTGTCAGCAAGCTCGCCTCCTCCTCTTCCTCCAACAGTCGGCAAGCTCAGCAAGCTTGGCCTTCAGTCCTTCTCCTTCTCCATCATCAACTTAGCAAGCTCGGCAAGCTTGGCCTTCAGTCCTCCTCCTCCAACTGTCAGCAGGCCTCCTCCGTTGGGACCCTTAATTAAATTAGCTTTTGTTCTACTTACATGGATTAACATGTCAAACTTCAGCATAATATGTTGTCATTGTTGTGGCTTGGGTTGGACTCGATTCGTCTTGGCTTGCATAAAGCTCGATAATAGGTTTATTTTAGGCTCGGGCTCGGTTTGGCTCGGCTCGAGTTGAACTTAAGCTATTTATAATTATATATTTTTAGATTTAATCTTATTTTGATAAACATATTTATTTTTAATATTGAGTTTAAACTATTTATAATTATATGTTTTTCTTAAATGGCAGTCGCAACCACTAAAGACCTCCAAAGTTTCAGCATTTCTTTCTATACTTAAAAAGTTGGCAATACTCACATAGTATAGATTTACGATGGAAAAGTGCCTGCCAAGATCATGAAGTACCATGAAATATCCAAAAGCTGGAAACAATCTACCAATCCTCACAATCGACTGGGTCTCGAAACAAATTTTCTCAAAAAACTGGGTCTCGAAACAACCAATGGAATAATGCTTGTCTTAAATGACAGAGCAATGAGAATTATCCATTCCATTCCAGAAAAGAAACAAAGTGTTATAGGAGAATCCTTTCTGTAGAAAGTTAGCTAGCTATACATTGATTTCATGCAACGGTAGCAGGGGCTGAAGCAGTCTTCTCTCGAGGAGGTACCTGCAGCAAAGACTTCATCGTGTCATATGCTGTAAAACCAATGGCCACTGAAGGAATCACCTGCAAATATCAAGAAATTTTATGAAACACCGCCATGCCTTGCTGCTTGAAATAATTTCAAGCTTATTACACTTATTATCACATTGGCTTGTTCAATATTTCTCCAATTATGTCAGTTATTGTACAACATTACCTTGACATAGTTGAGGCTCAGGCCAGCAAAGAGTTGCCTCCATCCCTGTGTGTGGATGATGGTAGAGAGCCCTTGCGCTGTTCCAGTGATGTGAGGACCACTGAGTTGATTTAGAGCTTGCTGACTTTGAACCTAATAAGTCCAAAACTTAATTAAATTCAGTTGAGTGATCCAACAAGTACAACAGTATTGCCAGCGGCATCGATTAACCAAACAAAATAGATATAGAGAAGAGCTAAAATACCTGCATCTGTCTCCTGACAACATCCAATGGGTAAGTGAGAGTCTGCCCAAAAAGACCAGCTAAAGCCCCACAAGAGAGACGCAATATGACAGATTTCTTGTACTCTTCAGGTACTTGGGTCTTCAGCTCTTCATATATGTAAAACTTCAGACCAGCATAAGGAAGGATGCCAATAAGTGTTGGGCCTGAATGGGCAGCATAAGATGAGAAATCTAAACCGTATGAAATGTAACGACTGCATGTGCTTCAAATTCAGTTGCATCAGATACTATATCCTCCACCCTCTGTAGAGTAAAAGATCATGCTGTGTGATTAATGAATCACAATGACAAGATTGCAATGCAGGAGACAGAAAGCTACTAGAGATCATGTACATCGTTTTGCTGGTATGACTTACAAGAAACTAAAGAAACTGGAAAGATGTGAAATAATGAGCAAGTCATGCCAACTTCTGGTACCAGATGAAAACAAACGTCCTACATCAGTTTTCAGGAAAAGATCCGTCTTCCTCTGAATTCTTCTCAACTATTCATATTCTACCGCAAGCATACCATACTCCCAAAGCTCCCCCACTCCCACCCCTACCTAAATAATATGGACAACCTTTTGATTGTATAGATGTGATAACTTGACAAATTGTAATAACCAGATGCCTTCATTCTCAAACAACCACAAAATATATTCGTTGGTTAGCAATGTCATAGTTGAGGGCCATTGCCTTGAAACAAAGCATATTACATCACAACTTAGGGCAAACGAATCTGCTCAAAGGTTGATCCGGAATAGGCCAAACATTTCCTACACTTAGTAAGCAGATAATACAAAGTGCTAAGTGAAATTGATGCTCACGGAACAACAAAAAAAATGTGAAAATTACAGAGATTCTCTTAGTGCTAGAACAAGAGAAAGAAAATTTTATAGCAATTAGTTTTATTTTATAGAGGAAAAAATGTATGACAGGAGAAGGAACCATACCTACTCCACGATATAGAGAACGTACACCACCTTGCAGATAAACTGACCGAAAAACATCTTTTATCCCACCATATGCTGGCTGAACTTCAAAACTCAACCCACTACCAAGTTGGCCAGGGCTTCTAACCTGTGAGCAAGAGTCAAGAAGAATTTTCATCATCTAAGTAAATGACTACAATTAAATGATTGAAATGGAAAATACAAAGATAAATATCTTGAAAAGAGGAAATGATCGACGCACATCACTCTACCACTCTATTCAATGCATCAAATGTCAATGTGCCCTACCACTCACTCAGTATAGGAAGTCCATATCTGGCCATTATATCAGCTACTGAAACAGACAATAATCTTAACTGCACATGATGATGCAAGACAAAAGGTTGAGCTCCAATGCGACAACATAACCTGAGGAACAAGCTGAGACTGCCCAAATAAGAAATATATGTTAAGAGAGAAGTATATACCTGGTATGCAAGCTTTGTCCGAGCCAAATCCAAGGGATATGTACATAAAACAGCAGTCCCACCAGCAGCTGAGCCAGCTAAAAGATCTACAATAGCTCCAGTCCCCAAGGAAGTATAATTATTCAAGATCCAACATCTATACCTCTCATATGTCATGAAGTGTAATGCTGCATAAGGAACAATCCGAAGTACACTAGCGCCATTTCCTCTAAAAGAAGAAAGAAATAGAGGTCAATAATAAATATTGCATGGTTTGTTATGCTAACTTTGTGCATTCATTAGCCATAACTTACTTGTAGAAGCCCAAAATGCCATCACGTTGTTTCAGCTTCTTCAAGGATTGGAGAATTCCAAGAGACTTAAACCCTTCAGGTTTTGTCTAAAATAATACAAGAAAAGAAGTATCTTCTTAGCCTTACAAAACAGAGAACGTGAGCTGACATAAATTCGATGCAGTAATTGTGTTGTAATGCGGAAATACTTAGAATCATTACTTTCAATTAATAAGAAAAGAAATCACGGATAAAGAACTTGGCAAAAATAAAAAATAAAAAACAAAACAAAACAACGACTACTAAACACAAACCTGCAATAGTATCTTAACCCGTTCTAATGGCGCCACGGCCGTCTTAGAAAATGCTCCCGCAGCTCCTCCAGCAATCAATTCCTTAACGTATACGGGCAACACATCCACCACGCAAACATTAACATCCGCTGCTGAAGTCAGCGTCGATCCTTGCGAAGAAACCATCTCTCCAAATCCACTAAAAATCTGAATTTTGAACCTTTATATTTTACACTAGCAATAAACAATCCAACACCGGAACGGAGCACAGGTAGGCCTTCCAAAACGGAATCCTAGTCACTCCGCGAGCAATTTGGCAAACTCCTTATCCCATCTATCTATGGGAAGGCAAACGGCGAGGCCTTTTCGGTGGAAGAAAGAGAATTCCAGCGAGGGCTGGATCCCAAGAGTGTGGGGGGCCTTCTTCGTATCCGAATCGACCCCGGAGAGGAGAAGATACATCAAACAGAGGCAGAGATCCGCGTCAAGTGATCAGAACAACCCGGATAGACTAGAAATTTCGATCATTCCCATGGATCCACCACGATTCCACCGATAACCATATGGGATTAAGCCGTAAAAGAGAGCAAAGGTAAGAAGAGATCGAAGACAAATCAACAAGAGGAAAGCGCGCGTCAGCGAAGAGAAGAAGGATTAGTTGATGATTTCGTCTCGAATATTTGCTGCCTCCTCTTCTTCCGCCTCTTTTGACGGCTTCCCTTTGAGTTCGTCTCTCCACTCTTCTTCCTCGAATCCTCTCTCTCTCTCTCTCCCGCATTTAAAAGAGCAAGCGTGTAAGATGGAGCTACTTTGAAAAACATTATGCGGAAAGCTCGCATAAAATAATCTCCCAGAATTCTCAATTTCTGATGCTCCGCTTCCATCGGATTCGCCGGGACGTGTAATATCATCGTTGGCGGCCGGCAGCTATTAATTTCTGCGGACAGCCGTAGAGGAACATTTCTGCTCCTAATTTGTCTTTTACGCCACTAGGACTGGAATAAGAATATCCCTTCAAAATTGTTCGGAACAACTTATTCGGTGCGTATTTGATACGTGATATCAACTATTTTCATATTTGTTACGATAAACTAATTAGATTGCCGTAAAGATATTCGTGCTAATCCTGTAGCTTTATTCGGACTGGGAAGGAAGAAACCTTTACCTGAGTCCCAAAGCCCACCTGCTACATTTTAATTAGTACTCTATTACATTTAACCAAATGAAAGAGAAATATTTATTTATTAACAAATATTTTAATACCTCTTTAAAAATTATAATCTTAATCCAACGGCTATAATAACTCGTTTTCATATTCGGTATAAATTTTCTGGTATCAAAACTACATTACTTAAAAAAAATATATATTTAATTACGTGTATCTAACTTTGTAATTACGCATTCTTTTCTTTCATTAATCTTTCTCTCTTAAATATAATCATACCTTAATTACATAAGATATTATTTAATATTAAATAATTTAAATTTAACTGTTTGGAGATAAATTCTAATTTAAATATAATTCTCTATATCTATCTATTAAAATTTAATTTAAATCAATCTTAAACTAACTAGAGATATATTTAAAAAATAAAAATAATCAAAGAGATAAAATGTAAGGATAAATAAATTTTTTACTTGATAAAATATTAAGATAAAAAATAATATACAAGATAATATATTTAATTATTAGATAATATATTTTATTTTTATTATATCCGATTGGTACGAATGGAAGCGCTCTTATTTGTTTTACTCCTCCTGATCTTTTTCATCCACAGCGTTGATACGCTTACCCATGGAAACAGACCACGACATAAACTATCTCGGCTACTTTGAAAGCGGTTTTGTTTGCTCTAATCCGCAGCTCTCTCTTTGTATCTTTGACCGGCCCCCTCTTTGATCTCAGCAAACCTCTGAGTCTTCGATCGTCTCTTTCAATCCAATCCATTCCTTCCACCAACTCAGATTGCTTACGTACATATAGAACATGTGGCTGCACTACCACCTCATATTCGATATCTGCCCTCGTCTCATCCACCATATTATTATTCTAAGAATAGAAGAGAAAGAACCTAATACAAATTCAGAAGAAAACCGCTCGAGCTCGAGCTCGACTAGGGTTTAATTTTAAATAAAGTTCTAGAGAAGGTCTAGCTAGAGCTAGAGCTGCGCGAGATTTAGCCTGGCTCGGTTTAGCTGGATATGTAATTTAGTTTTACATATATGGTAGTTACAAAATAATAATCATCGGGGGGCTTTTATGAAAATCTTGTGGCCGTTGCCTATAATTAAATTGGTCAACTTGGAGTCTCCAGTGTAAAATAAATAAATCTAGCGCCATTACTGCTGACCAGTGACTGGTTTCCGGGAAGGTGCTGTTCCAATCTATCCTCAGTCTTGGTCGTTGGGAGAAGGACGACGGCTCGTGGTGGCTTTGGGAAACCTCCAAATCCATACCGCCTGCCAGAAGACCAAAAAGCTCATTTTTTCCCCTAAAATTGCAGCTTCCATCCGATTGATATCCGGAAAGGACAACCAAAGCGAGTCTATAAAGCCGGAGAAGTGGTTTCTGGATTTTGTGGTAGTTGTGTTGTCTGGTAGATTTCTGAAGCCAGTTTGAAGCTTTTCTATCTGCCCGATCTCTTGAGTTTCTTCCTTGGATTGATTTAGGTACTGATAAGAAAGCTCTTCTTTTGTAGTAGTTTCTGGATTTTGTGGTGGCTGTAAGATGTTTGCTGGATTTTGGAAGCCAGTTTGAAGCTTTTCTCTTACCCAGAGCTCTTGGGGTTCTTTCTTGGATTGATTATGTACTGACTAGATAGATTTCTTCTTTTGCTTCGTTCCATTGGGGTTTTACTTGTCTTTGCTTGGCTTTAATCATGAGGATATAAGTAGTTGTGGGTTTAGTTTTTTGAATGCATAGATGTACCTTGAATTGCTTTGAATTAGTCTTCTTTATCTTCATTTGTAAGTCAAGAATTAATCTATATAAACCAATCAATGAAGATCTTAATAAGATTTTTTTAAGGGGGGTCAACTTTTGAGTTAACTTGAGTAGTCGAGACTAAATTGGATTGGAGGATTCACATAGTTGACCAATAAACTCTAAGGTTGCATTCAACTCAATATAGAAGACCGAATATATTCGAAAGTTTTAGTGCACTCTGATTTATTTAATCATATCCTTTGTGCCACATTGCTTTAAATACCTACCGTCCCTTTCCTCCATTTTCTCCAGCTGGATAGAATGATCAAACAGTGAATAGCAGCTGCCATATTAGAGGTGCAAAACAGTTAATTATATCTTACTATTAGAGATCTTATCCTTGCAGCATCTGATTTCTGGTTGTAGCTTGCTATCTTTATAAAAGGAGATTCATACAATTTGTTCCTTATCCACGGCATCATGGCCTTATTTTATCTTTGGTCTTATGAATCTTTCTCGCAGACTATACTTCTTTACAATTCACAATTGGAAAATAATCTCATTTTTTTGGTTGTGGTTCCCCTTGCTCTCATAGGCCTCGTTGAATCCATGAGAAGAAGAGTTTTTGGTTTGACCCTAGTTGATGGTATGTTAAGGGAAACAGTTACCTCTGGTGAGAAAGATGTTAATATGGCGTTCCAAGCACTTAGCCTGGAGACAAATAATTCACCACCAAAGATGGTTGGGTCTGATGGCGCAGTCATCGGGAGGTCAATAAGCTTCAAAAACTGGCAACCAGGACCTATTATGCATGAAACTAATGATTTGTCGGGGAGTCAAGTAATGGATGATACTACGTCAGATCCACTTGCTCTCAAAATGACAGTGAACGAGACTATGTCTGATCTGAGTCCTTCACAGCGCCTTCTCGAGTATTCTTCACCTAGGCCTGTGCTTGATGCAGCAGCCACTAAGCTGCAGAAGGTCTACAAGAGTTATCGGACCCGAAGAAATCTGGCAGATTGTGCTGTCGTGGTTGAGGAACTTTGGTTCGTCTCAAACTTAACCACCAGTTCCATTTGTATTTAAAAGACTTAAGCTTAACTAATAGACTTTGTGGCACCAATCTTTTAGGTGGAAAGCATTGGATTTTGCATCTCTAAAGCTTAGCTCTGTATCATTTTTTGATGTTGAGAAACCAGAGACTGCAGTTTCTCGTTGGTCAAGGGCAAGGACCAAGGCAGCCAAGGTATGTACAGAGTAAATCTCCAACTGTATAGGCTATAGAATTTGTCTCTGCCTTTGGTCAATAATGCCTGTTTTCTTCTTTTTTCTAGGTTGGTAAAGGTTTGTCCAAAGATGAAAAGGCTCAAAAACTAGCACTCCAGCACTGGCTCGAAGCTGTAAGTTGTCTCTCTTCGACTTTGTTTTATTTCTTGCCTATGCTGATAGTTAGAAAGCTTACAGCTCAGGAGTTTATCATGAAAAGAGTGGCTATTGCATGCAACCAGTTTATGAGACAGAATTCTCTGATCGTTGTCCTTTTTTCCTCTCTTTGTTATGCTATACAGATTGATCCACGCCATCGCTATGGACACAATTTACATTTCTATTATGATATCTGGTCTGATAGCAAAAGCACAGAACCATTCTTCTACTGGTAAATAACTTTAAAACTGTTGTTTTCCTTCTATGTCAAACAACTACATATTTAAGTGCGTGTTGTTTATCTTCTCCTATGGTGGATATGAAGGTTGGATGTCGGAGATGGCAGAGAAATAAACCTTGAAAAGTGCCCAAGAAGCAAACTTCAGCACCAATTCATCAAATATCTTGGACCGGTAGGCACCTTTCCCGATAAAATTTCCAGTTTCCTGAGTTAATATTAGTTCCATAGTACAAAACACATTGGCATTCAAATATGAAATCTTTTGTATCATGGGTTTCATTGAAGTGATTAGTTCTGATGTATGTTTTCTTTTCCTTCGCTGCAGAAAGAAAGAGAGGCCTATGAAGTAATTGTAGAGAATGGGAAACTTGTATATAAACAAAGTGATACTCTTGTGAATACTACTCAAGAGTCTAAGTGGATATTTGTTCTCAGCACATCAAGAACATTATACGTGGGGCAGGTCCACATTTATCCACAATGTTACTGTTGCAGTGTTGTAATCTAATGTCCAAAATGCATCTTAAGTGTTTCTTTTCTTATGAGCAGAAAAATAAAGGAAGATTTCAGCACTCAAGTTTCCTGGCTGGTGGAGCAACAACAGCTGCTGGAAGATTGGTTGCTAATGAAGGTGTTCTCAAGGTATATATGAATGCATATCACCTGCAATATAGAGTAAATTTTTGTATCATCTTATTATTTTCTGTCTCCGGGGTGCGTGCTTCTTTTGTCCATAACGGTAGTTATTCACTTATTTGCTTATTTTTGTAGGCTATATGGCCATATAGTGGTCATTATCTCCCAACTGAAGAGAACTTCAGGGAATTCATTAGCTTCCTTGAGGACTACAATGTAGACCTCAGCAATGTGAAGGTAAATTTGTTCTTTCTTAGAGTCATTCAGTTGCTTGACTAAGGATCATGTTTAACATCCCAGATTTATAGTTCTTATCTCGCTGACCATGTTCCTATTAATCTCCGTTAAGTAGCTAAATACCATGCTGTGGTTTGCCACCAAGGCATGACCTTCCTGACCAACATTTAGCTATTTTTCTTCCAGAGATGTTCAGTTGATGATGATGAATACCCATCATTCAAGAAGAAACAGAGTGAGCCAGCAGTGGAGATAGAGAAGGTGACTGAGGCTCCAAAGGTTGAAACTGTGCTCGAGATTGGAGAAGCCGAAGCACCTACTGAGGTCATTGCAGAGCAAGATATTGCTATTAATAGCAGCTTGGAGAATGCAGCAAGACTTGCAATGGGTAGACGCCTATCATGCAAATGGACTAGTGGAATTGGGGCTCGCATTGGATGCGTCCGGGATTACCCGCCCGATCTCCAATTCAAAGCTCTCGAACAAGTCAACCTCTCGCCCAGGGTTGTTCCTTCACCAAGGGGAACCAAAGTTCCGATCCCATCTCCGCGCCCAAGCCCCAAAGTTAGGCTATCGCCCAGGCTCCAGTACATGGGTATTCCTACCCCAACTGTCTCTCTTACTCTTCCCAATACCAAAAAGAGGTGGTGATTTGAGGGCATATCTGAATCAGAGGGCATTTCTCATGCCCGAAAACCTTTCTTAATCGAGACATAGCAGCAGAAACGGGTGACTTCTGACCTCTGAAACCAAAGACTGCAACCAATATAGCAAATCACTCTTCGGTTGGGGAAGCTACGGGAAGAAACACAAGATTCACCATTTCATCCAACCTTTTCTTTTGTCTCATTTATTGATTTATTTTGTTAGTAATCTGTTGAAGGATCTTAAACATCGTTCATTTCTTTTGTTTAGATACCACTAAATGCATGGTAATGTATGGAATGCAGCCATTCTTTTTATGTGGATATAACAATAATGTAATGAACGGCGATCATTTAAATAAAAGAAAATGAAATTATGCTATATTCTTATCTGTAGGATAAATTTTGTGTCACATGTTCATCATGTACATAACCAATAGATGAATCATCATGCAGAAACACAGCAGATTGCCACATCATTAATTTTGTGTTAACTACTGTAGAAGTTTCTATGTAGGTAAAAGACTTCGTCTCCCTTCTTAAACAAATTAATTGCAGAATATGAGAGAGAGAGAGCTACAGAAACACACATGCCATAAAAGGTGGAGCAAGAGTGGGGAACATCTGATCTGATGGCGTATCAGAACGGTGATACTCTTTGGTGGGCAACGAGACGGCGTGCATGTAACCAACCAAACTATTTGTTAATCACTACTCCACTCCACTCCTCCTGGCACTTTCAGTGGGGTAGAATCGAGATTTTACAAAAAACCAGGGACAGATGCCGAACACGATATCCAACAAAGCGAGGAGAGGGTGAGCGGGACGTGGCCTTTTCCTTGCCCGTTGCCCCTCTCTCCCTTTCAAAATTCAAATCTCGAACGGCTACAAGCGTCGTGCAGTACTGCGCCACTTCCTCCTATTAACGCATCTCTCTTTCTCTCTCCACTGCTCAACTACCTCAAAAAACTCTTCTTTGTCTCCCTTCGAATTGCAGTCACATCAAAGCTTGTTCTTTTGCTCTGAGAAATCTCTCCTCCCATTGTGTGTTTTTTTCCGATTTTGAGAGGCCCCCCATCTCTTCCCGAGCACCAGAAAGAGAGCCCAAGGTTTGGATCTGTCATAAAACAAACAGGCGTTTTTGGCGAGATGGGCGGATCAGGGAAGTGGATTAAGTCACTCATAGGCCTCAAAAAATCCGAGAAGGACGATCAAGTAATCAACCCAATTCATTTCTCTCACTAATTTCCAGTTTCTTACCTTCTCCGTGCCTTCAATGTTCTTCTTCTTTTTTTTACTAGAAGGAGAGGGTAAGTGGTGGTAGTAGTGGAAATAGCAAGAGTCGGAAGTGGAAGCTATGGTTGAGCTCCTCGGGATCTAGAGGTGGAGGAAGCTACAAGTCGGCGTCGGAGGCTTCTGATACTTCCTCGGTGTCGGCTGATGCCTTCAACGCGGCAATGGCTACCGTCGTCCGTGCTCCCCCAAAGAATTTTAAGGTGGTGAGGCAGGAATGGGCTGCTATCCGTATACAAACAGCCTTCCGGGGCTTCTTGGTACAAATTCTTTCTCTTCTACTAGCTAGCTACATTTGTTTGTAATGTATACACACATCCTTTTTCTTTTCCTTTTCCTTTGAATTTGGTTGTCTGGATGTTTCAAAGAAATTGTGAATTTTGTAACATTTAGGCAAGGAGAGCTCTAAGGGCTCTAAGAGGAATTGTGAGGCTTCAGGCTTTAGTGCGAGGCCGGCAGGTGCGGAAGCAGGCGGCGGTCACGCTCAAATGCATGCAGGCGCTAGTCCGGGTGCAGGCGCGTGTGCGGGCGCGGCGTGTGAGATTGTCCACCGAGGGGCAAGCTGTGCAGAGAATGCTCGAAGACCGGCGCAGCAACATGGATCCTGTGAAGGAAGCAGAGGTATCCTATCTTATCCTATCCCATCCTGCTTGCTTATTAATTATAAATACAGAGCTAGTATGTTAGGAGGCTATGCATGCCTGCCTTGGAAGACTGAGATCACTTTTACATCATGAATCATAGTTTCAAAAGAGATGAACTAATTACAAAGGACAAAAGCTTAGATTTTTTTTTTTCTAGACAATTCTTTCTTAAGCTTTGAAGCAGAACTTGTTCGCCGTGATAGATTTATTTCCTGGAGTCTAATAATTCATATAGCTGATGTTGCTTTGCAGAAGACAATTTGGAATAGAACTCGTTAAAAACCATGGGAACAAAGAACTTGAAAATTTTAGATTGATATCCCTTGACAACAAACATTGATTTTGGTTTGCATCTGGCTGACTGCGTTAATAAATTGAACGAGTGGTTGGTTTTTTCCAGGAAGGTTGGTGCGATCGTCAGGGTACTCTTGGCGAAGTGAAAGCAAAGTTACAAATGAGACAAGAGGGTGCTATAAAGAGAGAAAGGGCAATTGCTTACTCTCTTTCTCAGCAGGTATGGGGGTCTAGTCGTATGCTAGAACTAAGTACATAGTTTTTTCTTCTTCTTTTCCTTAGTATTGATAAACTTTCTCCTTTTCAATGCTTGTTTAAGCAATGGAGATCAGCTCAGAACTCAAGATCCAGTTCTCCTTTTAATAAGCATCACGATATCCACGCGAGCAATTTGAACTCGAGTTGGCTGGAACGCTGGATGGCAACGAAACCTTGGGAGAACAGGCTTATGGAACAAAGCCAGACTGATGAATCTCCTGACACCCATTATGCAAAGAGCTGCGAAGACCTCCATGAGACGAGCTCCAAACACTCTTATGTCAGCTCAGTAAAAGTTCGAAGAAACCATGTTACCACTCGGGTTTCAGCAAAACCTCCTCTTGTGCTTAATCGAAACCGATGCGGAATTCAATCACCTTCCTCTTCTGAGTTTCAGTACGATGAGACCTCTCCTTCTTCGCCCTCTGTCTGCACGTCGACTCCCTTATCTGGCTCCACTCTTTTCGCATTAGAACGAACTGCTGACGGCTGTCACAATGGGCCCAATTATATGAACTTGACGAAATCGGTCAAGGCAAGGCAGAAGGCAGCAATTCAAAGACAGGCATCTGGTGATATGCAGTACTACAAGAAGAGCAGTGCTGCTGGTTCAAATCATTTAGTTTCTTCTAAAAGATCAAACGCCGTTTCTAAGAGCTTGACGAGAAGTTTGGACAAGGAGAACTGTTACTACGATGAGAGATCATCTTCTTTGTTCTAAAAGCAAGAAGGCATGTTGCAGTTTGGTGGTATGAAACTTAATTTGCAGTGTGTGAGTTCTCTCTGTTCTGTATGTCTTGCCCAACGTCTTGTTGTTGAGGTTGTAACCTAATGCGTGATTCGTGTCAACAGTACATCTTAGCTTTTAACCATTCTGCTTGTTGTATCATATACAGAGTTGTTTGTTTTAATCAAAATGTGTGAATTCTGATTGCCGCCTACTGTGGTTAATTTCACGTTTACATCCGCGATCACATTCTATGACAACAAACGAAACAAAAAAAAGAAAGAAAATATACCTATGAGTAAAATATATGAAGGACCCAAGGACAAAATAAGGGAAAGGGATAGAATCCTATTGTCTGTCAGCTTTTGGGTTTGTTGCAAAACTTCTTCTTTTTTAATCTGCATCCATTCACAAGAATTGCTTCTGCAACAATTCACATTTTGTTCTATGCCAGATGATGATGATGATGCTTCTCTATCCAGCCATAAACATTAAACAACAATGCTTGTGAAGTAGAACATTATTAACCTCAAAAATTAACGCCAATTTCTGAACAGTGTCGGCAGAAGGTCATTTTGCTTTGCTCTAGACTCTTATCCGATTGTAAGCTTTGCAACATCTATTCTTGTCCTCTGAGCTATTCATGATATGTTTGGTATATTTACAGGTAGTGATGGCTTAATGTTTGTGGAATCATTACAACAATATGTTTTAAGAAAAGTTCTTAGGAGGGAGGCTGGATGGACTTGGAGCAGATGGGTCCCCTCGCTACTACTATACTACCACCTTCTAAAGATTATTTTTAGTTTCACAAAATTTGCACTACAAGTGATTCCAGTATGGATAAACCAACCAAGAAGAATATTAGGCAACGAATCTTTTAAACAGTAATTGGCTAATAACACATCAAATTATTCTTCTTTCATAATACATGCATAAGATTTGATCGAAACGTTCATAGAAGGCCTACCTATCTATAAATAGTCTAAATGGAGACCAAGATAGGGTGGGATTGCGCATCGTACGGCGCAGATAGTGGTCACCAGGGTTGGATAAATAAATGGAATTGGCTGCCGAGTGGAAAAAGAGGCAGCGTGGGTGAGGCTTCATTCTTCTTTCGGTGGTCTTCCTTTCTGATAACTTTTTGTTTCTTTCTCCTGCTCTGAAAGAGATTGCACATTAAAGAATAGATTTTTTATGAGACTGGGAGAAAGAGAGATGTTGGCCTTCTACTAAAGTTCTGGATTCATTTGATTCTATCTTGATTCGAACAAGAGAAGTAGAAAAGGGTACGAAATTGGCTTCTTTCTTCCTCGCGTCTTAGTTCGTAAAACTAAAGGCGTGATCTTGGAGGGAGGAAACGATGGACGGCGTGACTTCGAGCAAGTTCAAGAGGATCTGCGTCTTTTGTGGAAGCAACTCGGGTTATCGAAAGGTCTTCAGTGATGCAGCTTTTGATTTGGGTCACGAACTGGTGCGTTTCTCACATCTTTCTCCATCTGGGTGTCAAATTTTTTTGAGTTTTCAGAGTTGGGTTCCCTTAAAAATCTTATCTCGGAGAGAATGCAACTATGTACTAGGACCTGGATTTCGAAAATTTTGGTTTGCCGTGCTCTGGTGGATAGATTGGATAGTGGATATAGAAGTGGTTTTCTTCTTTCTTTTAAAATAAAAAATAAAAGAAGAACAAGAACAAGAAAAAGAAGAAGAGAATATTTATTTATACGGTAGCATTGCTGCATGTTTGAATGGATTCTGCAGGTGAGGAGAAAAATAGATTTGGTTTACGGTGGCGGGAGCGTAGGATTGATGGGCTTGATCTCCCAAACAGTTCATGATGGAGGGTGTCATGTTCTTGGGTAGGCACTAGACCTAAACTCGTTCTTCTCTCTGCATGTCTTATAATTCTCTTTTCTCTGTTTGTCTTCTCTAATGAATTTTCTTACCAATCTCCTGTAGGGTGATTCCCACAGCTCTCATGCCTCTTGAGGTATGCAATTATGTCTGATCCTTTTCTTCTTTTCCTTCTAATTGATTTTGTTCGTGCTTGACATAGTCATATATCCTTGTCGATTAAAGTTTTTAGAGTTGTATCACCTTTTCCTAGTCTTATTGATATTCAAGGCTTGATTATGCCATAAATATCTTTGCCACAAAGTTGAAGGTTGTAACTTGTAATAATCTTATTACTGGAGCTTGGTAGAAGATGGATTACATCTCGTTCTGTATCCTTAAGTACCATGAAAAGGCAAAAGAATGTCTGAGCACAAACACATTACTCTTTTAAATGCTAAGATATGGTAACATCTGAACTATTGTGATCTCTTCTATAGGAGGTCACCTCTTGTGTTTACAATTTGTAGTAGGTCTAAGTTGGGACCTTATATATCTTCTTTCTGTACCTTTTTATTTTTGTATATTCTAAGTTTATGCTATATGTTGTATCCTTTGCTTCGTACTAACAAATTACAAGAGGGATTATAGACCATACTTACACACAGTTTGTGGATTGCTTGTAGTGGGAAGAGCAAATTCTTTATCGGTGATTGGACTTCTTTTCTGTCATATAGTTGTCCACATAAATAATGTTAGGGTATGTTTTTCAGATATCAGGTGAAAGTGTGGGCGAAGTAAAGGCTGTTTCTGACATGCATGAGCGAAAAGCTGAAATGGCACGGCAGGCGGATGCTTTCATTGCTCTTCCTGGTAAATTTATTGCTCTCCCATCACATGCATCTAGTTCGATGCAACGAAACTTACTTTTCCAGTTTTGAATTACTTTAGGAGGATATGGAACAATGGAAGAGTTGCTGGAGATGATAACATGGTCACAACTGGGAATTCATGACAAACCAGTCAGTAACGATTTAATTTTCATGAGAAATATGGATCTCCTAACAAAAAAAAATTGAATAATGTTGCTCATTTCTGCACAGGTTGGGTTGCTAAATATTGATGGTTACTACAATTCTTTGCTTGCGCTATTCGATAATGGTGTGGCGGAAGGTTTTATAAAGCCTGCTTGTAGAGACATAGTGGTTTCAGCCCCAAATGCAAGAGATTTGCTAATAAAGATGGAGGTTACCTATCCAATTTATTGTTAATTATATGATGTGAACCTCATCTATTATCTCTATCATGACTTTTTCCTTGCTTATCTTAGATCTCAGAATTGTAGCAGTAGATAAATTACATTCTTGTTTCATTAACTTTTCTCATTCTTTTGTTTGAGCTTCAGCAATTCACTCCAGCGCACAAAGAGGTTGCTCCACGCAAGAACTGGGAGATTGCACATCTTGGTTACACAAAATCACCAAGTTCATCCTGACATAAAGTTCCTCGCTGACATTGTTACTTTGATTCTTCTTTTCCCTTTGCAGGAATCTGTGCAATTTGCCTTAATTGTTTGCAGGGTGTCTTTTCTTCTATCAGTTCATATCTCTTAATAAAAATCACAGTGCACATTTTGTGAAGAACTAAGAATTCTTGGCGTACTTTTTGTTGATAATGCCATGAACAGGATGTGAATACAGTTTAATCCGTGTTTGTATATCATATAGTATTGTTTGAACCTTTTTGCATGAACTCAATCTCTAGCAGTTAGCTAGAAACTCTGTTATGTATTGCAGGGACACACAATTAGATGTGACAACTACCTAATGATATCAAGATAAATAGAAGATTGCTTTCTTGTCAGCCTATGAATAGTTTCATGTTCATAACATTTGAGCCTCAGAAGAGCATGTTCATGAACCTTTGTTAAGTTGCATAATTAATATTAATTCATGAAGCCTTAGTTTATGACAAACTGCGATATTAAATTGAGAGATTCAGATGACCTTAAGTATGAGAATACCTTTCTTTGAGGGAAGTATCTCTATCAGTCAGTCAAATGGTGCTTGGAAGGGATTCAATGTATACATCAGTTTGCATTGATATATAGGGTGATGAGTCATGTGATGCATCAATTATGAGCATATAAGAACATTATTTACAGTGCAAAGGCAAGTAGTTGGCGATTTGAGAGTGCTGTTAAATTATAAGAACAGAAGATGCCATTCTTGTGGTGAGGTTGCCAACCTTTGTATGCCGACAGTTCTCATGATCTTTTTTTTTTTCCTTCTTCTATGCATGATTATTTTGATGAATGTTCTAAATGGGATTAAAGTATTGTATTCCTTTAAATGAATATTTCTGTATGAAATCTGGAATTATTAGCATGCTATCTAACAGGCACTGGTTAAATGAAATAGCAAGTAGCTGAAGCCAAGTTGTCAATTCGTAGCTGTGCCCATATGCCATAAATTTGTTGTAACTAGATGAGTAATGATCATTTGCATCCAGTATTTTTCTGCTGTACCCACTAATTTTTATTTTATTTTTTCTCCAAAAATAGTAGAATAAGATGAACAAATTGGTGAGTATTATTATGTTAGTCTGAACTGCTGGTGGATGATAAAGAACGAGTCATTAGGAGATCAAATGGCCTCCAGTTTGTTGATATTGGTTAACTATGGACAGCGTAACTATGATGATAGGCAGATGTGGATATATTCTTTTGTTTAAAATTATATAAGACAAAGGCCGATAGAGATCATTGTCATCAAAGAAAGTGATGGAAACTAAATAATAGAGTTAGAAAAATTAGGTTTCATTATAAAAGTTTTGCAAAAGAAGAGCATAATATAATGTGGATGGATTGCTTTATAGAGTGGGTGAGTAGGATTTGATAGCCATCCTAAATTAACTAATGCAATTGCCTACAGAAAAATAGGTGAAGTTGGAGATATGAACTGAATAAAGTCGGTCTTTGGCATGCTACCTTACGTCAAGGAAGGGGAAAGAATAAAAAAAAAAAAGAAGGCGAGGAGTTGTTGAGCATGTCATGTTAGGTCAAGTTGATGATAGGTAAGAGTGGATATCTAACAAGCTGCTTGAATTTGGCTAAGTTATTAATTATATATATATAATTTTTTAAAAGAAGCGAGAATTTAAGAATATTTCAATTAAACTAATGCTGTTGGAATCTGAATTCAAGTATATTTATAAACCCTTTTAACCATCTTTTATATATATATATATGAGCAAAGAATTTATATCTTCATCCATCTTACTGAGTTTGGTTTGGGTCTTTCTTTGTGTGTCAGATAAGTATCAAATTGGACAATCACAATCACATGAAAATATTTGAGATTGAGTAGATTAGAGCAAGTGCACAACTGCTAGAGTTGACATCAACATCACGTCTTTCTTCCACATTTTCTTGCATGGCTGAGAAACTCATTGAGCCTGTTCACAATCCTGCTATGGACTGGAATAAGAATGGCTGGAAATTTCTTGCATTTCTTACACATTTAACCATGAAGGGAACATATTAATGTTGCCATGCTATGGACTGAAATAAGAAAGTCGTTCCCAGCCAAAACAAACCTATAAATTGCACTAAGAGCAGGAAGTTGCATTAGGATGGAGCTCGACATAAGTGCTTCCTTTGTAGATAGGCAAAAGTGAATTGCTCAGTAAACGCAGTCAAGCTCACGAGTACAAAGATCCTAATCATTTGTTAAATACAAACCAAATGGATTCAGTGAGCTGGTCTCATCATCAAGATAACATTCGATGTAAATGTGGAGCCAAAAGAACATCCAAGAAATATAATTGAATAGCAGACACCGAGGACACGAAAGAGGAGCCTCGAACATGGCTACAATCACATGTACAAACAGCCTTATAATAGCCATGAGAGTTCAAAAAAAGTAGAGGCTCCTCAGACCCACCCTTATCTTACCGTGCTGATTACCTTCAGCAAACCAGTGCTTCACCTCTCTCCAGTTCAGAATCTTCGGTGATTCAAGTCATGGGGAAAGATAGCCTAAGCAAACTCAGCCTCCAACTTACATTTCTTTTATACATAGTGCAAATAGCACATATTTCAACTGCTCACTTAAGCTAGTATTGATTTCTCTCATCCGTGTCAAAGCTAAGGCCTTCAATACCTTTAAGAGTTGACTCGTAGTTCTTGATGTTAGATGAATGCCTGCCAGAAGAGGATTGCTTCGGCTCAGGATAACCAGCTGGTGAGCTTCTCTGAGGACCTGAAACTTTGCGAAGCGTCCCAGGACTTGCATCTGTTGTACGAGTACGTGATGCGTCTAACTCACTGCCTGTGATGTCTCGGCTGCTAGAAACTACAGCTCGCCTTGAGGATCCACTTGACCGTCCCAAAAACGTTGAACTGGATAACTACATGATAAAAGCTTACAGAGTCAGGAATTTTCATGCTAACAGATACTGGCTTTTTTTATAAAGCGCCATATGCATTACATCAAATATCAAATGCTAGCTTTAGTTTCGCTGAATCATAACTTTCATCACAATTTCAGAGATGCTTTTCTATTACGTTCATGCACACTAATTGGCAAAGAAACAGAAATACAGATGATGGATCAAATGTGCAATAAATTTCACAAACTACAAGAAAACCAGCAGGCCAGCTTGAAGCCTTGAACAAAAGAAATGACTGGTACGAGACAATATGTAGGATCCTAAAATCTTAGTTTGATAAAGCAAAGGCCTTAATTGCTCTGTACTCTCTACCCTTCATACGAACAATTAAAAAAATTAACAAAATAGCCATCACTCAAGTATGAGAAATCATCACTGAAGGTAAAAAACTGAAAATTTTAGTATCAGCATAAACATAGAACCTAGACCTAAAAGCATGTGTCACACCACAAGTCAAAATTCGAAGATGGCAAGAGAAGAATCAAAAGGTCCAAAATATAGAATACTTCGAAGAAGGTACGCAAGTGCTGCGCTCAACAGTCTATATCAGGCTTGAACTAGATCTAAATTATATTATTCTCATTTGAAATGCACTTTTCACTGATAGATAACGTACAAACTTCCTTTGGAAGGAAAATGCTTCAAATAAAGAACCTCAATAATAGATCAAAATATGTGATCAATAATCCAGAAATGGGAGGCTGAGTACAGGCAGAATTGACCTAAAGACTCACCATAGCATCTTTAGCAACAGAGGAATCATTCCCTATGGGAGTCTTCTGCCTCGGCAAACTGCTTGAATTTACAGCTTGAGGTGGTAATCGTCGATAGGAAGGGTCCGTTGCTGACCAACCACTCATCCTTGCTTCCTCACCACCTAAAACAATTTATTCAGCAGCACAAATCATCACATGGGAAAAAACAGAAATCCCATAACAGAACATGACGCCAATGTCTAACAGCCAAGGGCCATATAAGTCGTCAACAGCCTTAAGGCCATGTATCCAGTAACTAATCAGAAAATTATGCATAATTATTGAAGGACATAAAGAAATCTTGCATTAGAAGTTTGATCTGTCTTCCATTAGAAAAACTAAAACGATTGCCTAGAGCATAAACCAAATAAAAATTTAAAAAGCAATATGACAATTGCCAGAAAAGTGTGAATCGGTACCCGATTGTCTCTCATTCACCATAGCAGGAGCCAAGCCAGAGCTTGTGCCAGCACCATGACCCTGCAATAAGGGGATGTTAGCAGCTTCAAGTGCAACTATATTCAGTAAAATGATAAAAAAAAAGAGTAGAAATTATTGACTAACAAGGCCACGTGGAGGAACATTAGCAATTTGTGACTGCTGATACTTCAAAATAGTCCAGTCAAACACATAATCAAACTGAAATCCTGCAATCAGAAATACAACGGTTACGACAGTCAATAATCTGAACATCCTGTACAACTTTCAAAGTGAAATATAGATAGAAAACCGACCCTCACGGATGAAAAGATCTCGAAACAATCTTTTAAGGTATTGATAATCTGGCTTATCATCAAATCGCAGAGAACGACAGTAATGGAAGTATGAAGCAAATTCAACGGGATATCCACGACATAAAGCCTGAAAATTATATGAAATGAAAGCACAAATTATATAGAACTTTCCATATCAGACATGAAATTGGAAAGATATACGAAGCCTTATCCTTGGAACACTAAAAGATTACCTCAATAGATGTTGCAACTTTTCTTTCACTAATTTTTTCATACTTCTGTTTCTTTGTTCCAGCTTTTAGACCCTGCCATGGAAGGCTGATAACAACAAACACGTAACTTGGCCTAAGGCATAGGACTCAGGAGGAAAAAAAGAGTCAAATGAGATACAAACCTTCCTCTTAAGAAGTACATGAGTACATATCCAAGAGATTCTAAATCATCCCTCCTGCTTTGTTCTTAGCACCCAAAATAAAATAAAGTCAAAACTGAATAAGAAAACCAAGGATCTAGTAAAAGCATCAGAACACACAAAGCAGATAGTGAAAAACAAACAAGAACATAGTGATTTGATGACTTTAGTTTGACAAATATTCAAGAAAATTGATTCAGAAATTGCATATTGATGTTTTTTTTTCACTTACCGATGCCAAGATGGGTGTTGACACTTGCATATCTTGCTGTGCCAGTCAAATTTTTGTTTTCTCTGCATTAGGTTGGTGAAGATGTTAGAAGATGCACAAAGATTCATCAATCCTCTGCCAAACTAGTACTTCCATTGCAAAACACATCACCGAAGGCACAAGAAACAAAAAAAAAAAAACTTGTTTATTCAATAGCATGACTGGGTCTTAGTACAATAATTTCTGTTATTTTGTCCAAGCAAGTATTATAGGACACCAACAATCAAAGTAGAAATCAACTAGCTGGTTTCAACTGAATTAGACTAATGATCCATGAATGACTGAAAAAGAGGTCCCAAAGATGTGTATGCATCAAACAGTCAGTTTATGAACTACTGAATTTATGATTGTCCTAAGTAGGATAATTTCAACTGATAAAGTATTGGCATGAATTCACTATTTACATAGTGCTTATGAAGTAGATTCCACAAGAAGGCAGGCAATACATATTGAACTATCATAATTACAAAGATACATGAATTCTAACAATGTTTTGCAAAATATTAACTCCGAAACAAAGTGTCCTGTTGGTAGCGCAAGAGAATGCAAACCCTGATACTAGAATTATAAGCATAACGAATTTACCATTCTGCATATTAGTTAAACCACTTCAGCAAGTTTGCTAGTCTACCTATAGCTCGTCTATACAATAAATGCTCTAATGAACAAGCCTTTGACTTGAGACTTGTGATAGATATTGAACCTTCATATGTCCTCCTCGGTTCAGGATATACTTCATGGAAGGTGAAAGAGGAAAAAAGACAACCAAACAATACTGCACAAAAGGTTTAAATTTGAATTCTTTTAATCCCTAAGTTGCAAAAAAGAAGATATTGCAAAAGAGGTTCATTTTTCACTTCCTGGAAGCAATACACTTTAAAAAGAAGGTAATGGCATGGCACAACTAAAGACTCCTTGAGCCTCCAAGGAAATAGAATTATAAAAGGCAAATCTTGATAGACGTTCTTTTTTCAATTATATGCTTAAAAGTCTGCACCATGCACTAGCATCCTATTGTTTAGTATTGCATCGAAAGATAACATCAAATCAATGTAAATTCATCATCCGTTTCACATGTTCAGGACACAAGCCAAAGAAGACAGTTCATAATTATGGACATAACCCGAAGTTACCTATATGGAATGTGCTGGTGTGTTGAAGTATCCCTATACTTCTTGGCAAGGCCAAAATCTATGATGTAAACCTAGAAAAAAGTTCAAAAATAACAAACAGAAGCCAAATTTAGACTTGACGAAATATGAGAGCACATAGAAGAAATATATTAAGGAAATCTTGATGGTAACCTGATTAGCTCGCCTTCCAAGACCCATAAGAAAATTATCTGGCTTGATATCTCGGTGAAGAAAGGACTTAGAATGAACAAACTCCACTCGGTTGATCTAGTAAAGGACGGAAAATCAGTGCAGAAAACTATCATAACAACCAAACTCAAGATGAAAACTCAAAGAACAAATGCTAAGGTGGATGCATGACAGCCTAAGAAATAAGGGTAAAGCTAAGACATCCTCCTTCCCTAGACCCTGCTTTGGCAGAAATCTCATGTGCTGTAAAGACCCTTTCTGTAAGTTCATAGTAAGCCACATCAAGTACATCATATGTAACATCATACCATCTGATCAGCAAGCATCAGAACAGTCTTTAAAGACAGCTTTCTGTTACAAAAGTTGAAAAGATCTTCAAGACTTGGCCCCAACAAATCCATCACTAGGACATTATAGTCCCCTTCAACACCAAACCATCTCACATTTGGAATTCCAGCTGCCAAAACAAGGAAAAGAAAAAGATAGGGTAAGCATCTAATAATAGATCTTCTTTGCCATGACATAAAGGGGAGGAAAGACTTTCTTACTTCCTCCTTGTAGAATCCTGTACAGCTTTGATTCATATAGCAGCTGAGGATGCTTTGTCTTCACATTTTCCTGAAAGAGAGAAGCAGCGCATTACTCTTCTAAACAAGCAGATAGGCATCAAACTTATTATAGTAATATCAGAAAATGCATAGCAGAGCCATTCCCAGATTAAAGCATCCACAAGGAACACAGGATCTTGAAAATGCAGGCTCATGCAGAAGCAAATGTACGCAAATTTCAAGAAATAACAGACACATGTCCAAGCATATTGCACAGACAGAGAAACAGCAAAGCTTATCATTAATCCATACCAATAACACAGCCATACACAGATCAAAACATTCACAAATAAAAGTCTATGGAAATGTAGCCTCTCACAGACTCAGAACAGAATCTTAAAAGTTAAAACTTTAAAACAAAAACCTGCTGCACCAGAATCCCTCCTACTAAAAGCATTTTCCTCGCTAACTAACGGATCATACATTTCTACACAGATGTGTAAGTATGACAGGGAGCCAAGAAAAGAAAAAGGATCAAGATCTACCACAGTATACTAAATAAAACCTAGGGGGCGATTAGACCAGTTCCTTCCTGTATAACGAAACAACATAACTTCCCTTAAGTAACAAATTTAACTTAACCATGACCTAAAGATAAGCATCTCAATCTCAAGAATAATCCAATAACAAGAAAAAGAAGTAAAGATGATAACAGCACAAAGTTAGTTGACACATTTAACACAAAGGTAAACGACCATACCTGCGGAACCATAATTAGCCAAATTACCTAAAGCAATCAATGCCTAAATGAATAGGCTATAGCACAGCCATATCATATCTCCTAAGGTAATGATACTTACAAGTTTAATCGCGACCTCTTCATTTGTCTGAATATTAGTACCTAGAGGAAACGACAGCCAACCACTGTTAAAACCCCTCAAAAAAATCGAAGCTTTCACTTACCAAATAAAATTATCACTAAAATCAGCACAAACCTAGATAGATCTCCCCAAAAGAGCCGCTCCCGATCTTGCGACCGAGCCGGAACTTGTTGCCCACGCGAGGCTCCATCACGGCAATCAGAATCGAAGACTTTTAAAAAATCCAAAACCCACTCCGATCTCACGAGGCCCCCACTATTCACCACAGACCAGAGCAAAAGGAGATCGATTAAATAACTGAGACGAATCCGAGGAGGAACAGAGATCGGAATGCAGGGTTTCGAGAAAACGAAAAAAGGGAGAATTTTCCTCCTACTCCTCTAGAGGACTCCAACGAAGAAAAGAAAAAAGAAATGGAAAAAGAACAAGAGAAGAGGAGGAAGAGGCCACGATATCTATTGACACACGCTTCAATCCAAACTTAAAACAGCGGTTTCGATAGCACACAACGCTCTTCTTTACTTGCCCCCTCTCTCTCTCTTTCTCTCTCTAGTTTTATTATCTACACATTTTATTTTTCACTTCGCACCACATAGGGTGTAGAATGAAAAGTTCCATTTCTTTAATCAATCTCTCTCTAGATTAGGTTAGATAGAGAGATGTCACGAGGTGAGAGCGGGAACTTATCCCGCCCACTCAATCCGAACTCTCTCTCTCTCTCTCTCTCTAGAATATCCAATTAGCTGAAAGCTACTTTACGGAAAAATAATAATAATAATAATTAATTAATTAATTTTGTAACTCTTTTACATATTACTACCTTTACTTTATTTTATTACGTAAACCTCCTCTGCTGAACGAAATTGCAAATTAACTCCTTTCTGCAAGTAGATTTGCAAAAGACTGCCGGAATCAATGGATAAACGCGTATTTACAACATAAACCAGCTCATATGAAACTCGTATACTATTTTATACTACCTAATAGACTTTTTTTTGGGGGGGTGGGGGAGGGATCTATCTCTAATAAGATATTCTAGTAATAAACATTTTTAATTGCCTTCACAGCAAGAAGAGAGTCATGTGCTGTTTCTTCTTTATCTGTAGAACTAGTCAATGTCTTTGGAAACTTTTCTACGTGAGCGTTGACTTTTTCTCCGTTTACTGTTTGAAGGACAGATTGCTGGATAACATAATTCTTTTACTTTGATTGACGTATAATTTTGAGCTTGAACATATGGCAGAAATATAGCCAGCATGTACCAGGATAAATATAAAGGAAAAAGTTTGATCCATGGATTTTTTTTTGAGGGGGGAGTTGACTTTTATGACCAGCTAATAGTGATGAGGATTAGGCCGATATCTTATCAAACAAATCAGCAGGAGGTGGAGATAAATTGCATCTCTCCATCTAGAAGAATATCTTTGCAAGATAGACCAAGATTCTCACAGACAAGATAACATCCGATTGGTCGTTCGATGGTTTAATCCTAGAAGACTTTGTATATAACCCACTGCATTTAAACTACAACTTGAAATAGATTTATTCAACTGTGTTTCCAAAAAGAATGCAGGATAACTCAATGTGAATTGATCCTAAAATGACAAGCACGAAGTATTCATTAACAATTCAAACATCCAATACACACCAGGTGCCAAAATAAGAGCAGAATGATCCTGTAAATGGTATAAAGAAGATGCCCAACATAACTTGATAATGAAACTTAATGCTGCCTCCCAAAGCAAAGTTTCAATCAACATTCAGACAATGCTGAATTTTGTACATAGCAATGAAATCTTGGGCCGCTGAAGGAATAGGAAATTGTCTGTCGCAAGACTTTGGTCAGCAGTGCAGAAAATCTTGCATGTCTCAAGAAACTGGTATAGAGATGTAAGAAAATGGATCTCTCCTTATCAAACCAGTCTGGACACGATCTTGTAAAGAATGAGGGACATTAAGTTACAGCACTATCTGAATAGTTGAACCGAGTAAAATTTTAATCTCTATCAATCTGGATTGCCAGCATGTCTAACGTGCTGCAATGGGTTGCATCTCAGCATATTTCTAGAGACAAAGATCTTGTTATGGTTTCTCTATGCCTTCTCTTTTGATGAAGATGTAATAAGATGATGCAATGTTGATGCATGGACTATTGTGCTTGGGCTAGAATCCTTTACGCGGACTGAGCCAGACCGCCGAATGTTGTGAGTTCTCTCAATGTTGCTGATGTTGCTTCTTACCAATCGCTGCAAAGGTCTAGGTAGAAGTGCAATCAATCGACCAGAACTAACAAGAAGAACTACACCAACAATGATGAAGAACCTGCAGATAACAGATGAAGTTATGCATTTTATTTCCACTCAACAGCATACTTCAAGGAGGGTTTCTGACGTCCATCATTGGACAAAACCTACAACCACTGTAAGCAAAAAAATTAAAAACCAAAAGAACCAATGTCTTGATCACACGTGCAACAGTCAGATAATTAAGAAAATGAGGATTTTAAAACATGGATAGGCTACATTCTATAGAAACCAAACTTGTGTGTCCTACTGTTGTATGCAGCAGAAGCCTGAGTCACATACAGAATGGGTCATGCAGTTTTGGCATCTGAGCCTGCAAACTACGTGCACAAATAGCAATTAGTCATGCTTGTGGGTACTAGCTACCATTATATCATTTAATTATGGCAACAGATGTGAACTCTGAATATCTGACAGAAGACTTGTAAAAAATGAGCAAGGTTAAAAGAGAGCTCCCTAAGAAAAAGTACTGTGAATCAGAATAAACTAACTGAATTGGCGATATTACCATCCAAGCAGGAGGGAAAACCGAGCTGTAGGAGCTGAAGGCATACGTTCACCAAGTGCAAGCATACCAGCTAGAACACCAGTGATGATAGATGCCACAGCCGCGCATGTTGATACCACAATAGCTCTTCCATGCTTCAGGCCCCGAGTCTGCCAAAAGAATCCAAATGCTTCAATATTTCAGCTAAGATCAAAATTTAAATTGAAAATCCAAGTTGATGTGCAACATTCTTATATTGATCTAATACATGAACAAGTATTTAACTTCCAATTTTTCAATTAAGAAAACTTGGAAGATTTAAAAACACTAAACTGACAAGGGAATGATAGAACGACTACTTATTTGAAGTCTCATGCTGAACTGTCCTTCACTAAAAGATCCCTTCAGGCTGGTTGTTGTGGTTTTCTGAAATCTAACTAACAATGCAACCAATGCCAACTTATGCACATAATACTACCATATGCTTTGCTCATTTAACATATGAACCACATGTGAATTACAAAATGATCAGGATGAGTTTGAGAAGAAAGATAGTTCCTAAAAGGTAAGTATTTTAGAAAAATTGTTGCTCAAGACCTTTTTGGATTGTAAATTCAGTAGAAGAATTCTTAGTATAACATTCCATGCATAAAGAAAATATAAGGATCACGAATCTTCACTTAGCCAACAATTATGTTTGTCAATCTCAAACCTGGATTGACCAACTCCCAAAGCACTGTCAGAAATGGAAATGGAGATGGGTCAGTTATGTGCATTTATACTAACTTGACCATAAACAGATTGACGCAGGTTTCCCAACCACCACATGGTCAATTGAGAGGTGAACAATGTTCTCTCTTTTTCACTCTTATTGCATTTAAATAAATTTGTCCAACTTAGTTCTTCTGATACACAATCATAAATGGATCAGGTTTTTGCTGAGAGTCTTCTTGAACCAGCTTAAAGCCAACTTCACCCAACCTATTGCACCATACCAACAACTATAACCTATCTGTGCTAACTAGCCTCATAGGCTAAAATGTGTAATCTAAATTTTTAGAATCACTCTCTTCTCCTAGATAATTACAATAGCAGTCGACCCAAAGAGATTATTTTATCAACTCTTTTTTTCCTTGAACTACTATCTCCTATTCTGCAGTGACAATTTACACTTCATGGTGCTTTGAACAACATCAACAGTAATCTTAGCATTTTGGAGCAATATCATGCGACTATTTTAGTAATGTTTTTGACTGATATCAAATGTTGAAATAAGTTAAATAGTACACAACTTTTTACAGGCATGAGAGTCTACAGAACTAAAGAGACCAATATATCGAAGTACCTGATAAACAAATCCTGTGGCACTACAGCATATGCTAATTGAGATGCATACAGGAACCACAAGCTTCGAGAAGCCCTTCTCTGAGAATAAAAAGCCCATCTTTGATATTACAGATGCCATCCTGTAATCAAAAGCAGATACACATGAAGTCATGAACATCTAACACCTCCTTATCAGTCCTACTTCTATCAGAGAGGGGAAAGCATAAGAATACCTTCTTAGCAGGTATTATAAATCAATAGATGCTTGACATCAGAGCTGGTAAATGTCTATTCTAGTTGAATTTATAACAAAAATGGCAAAGAATCTGTTCCATTATGGATAGCAATATCTCACAAGTTCAGTTAGAATATTGTCTTGTTGCCTAGCAAATTTACATAAATACTAATTTGTTCAAATTTGCTAGGTAAATGTCTATTCTAGTTGAATTTATAACAAAAATGGCAAAGAATCTGTTCCATTATGGATAGCAATATCTCACAAGTTCAGTTAGAATATTGTCTTGTTGCCTAGCAAATTTACATAAATACTAATTTGTTACTAATTCATATTTAAAGTGAGAATATATCATTGGATTCATACAAGCTTGTCCAACACAAGGAGATGCAGAAGCTTTGATGTATACAGCTCTTCCTATTAGGTAGAAAATAGGACTAAGAAAAGTGATCATTTCTTCAATTATAAAAAAAAAAAAACGCATTTGACATGAGCCGAATAGGATCAATGAAAAAGAAAATTAAGAGATAGAGAGATATATTTTTAATGCTAAGTGACCCAAATAGTGATATATGGCAAACAGTTAGGATCAGTATAAATTTACCCAAATAAAATGCCTGATTCCAAACCAAATATAAGCTCCTCAACAACTTCAGAATTCACCTATATAGGATATTTCTGTCAAGAGTTGCAACATGCAGGAAATGTTACAGAATATATTAATATATTTAATAGCATGACAACACTCACCAGCTCTTGTTCACGCCTTTGACCTTTATAAATATGTAGCCAAACATTCAAGAGAGCCTGAATTGCCACATGCATCACCAGAAATTATCATTAGATATCAGATTCAAAGTAAAACACACTGAAGCCACAATTCAAAGATATAAGTCCATGTGTTCCCAACTTGATTTATCCCTTGTTAGAACTTCTATTAGGGGATCCATCGGAAAACACAGAGCCAGTTCAAACCATTAAGAAAAAAAGAAGAAGAGATATTACAAGCCTGTTGTATTATTTGATAATGCTTCAATAGCGGCAATATATAAGTAGACCTGCATAATCTAGTCTCTAATCTATCTTAGAAATATAAACAAAGAGAGTGATGTGAAATTTCATCTAAAATAACTTAATTATCATCTATTATTTGTCTTAGACTCTCAGGGCAAGAGTTAATTAATGCAAGGACACAGTTAGTATAAATACTCAATAAAGACCATATTCTTGGAGCACCAATAAAAAGATATATCCAAGGATACCATCTGAGTCTGTCTCATTCTAAATAGGGGCAAGGAAGTAAGCTCTCGTTCACTTTAGGAATAATTTTTTCTTTATTTTAGAATATAACTATTTATTCTAGAATAACAATTAAACATCTTAATAATTACATTCTAGAATACAAATACTATTACTTAAAATTACATCTTATACCACATATTAAAATAATTACCAATATATTCGTGATATTCATCTCATCAATTTACTTATATCAAATCAAAGGGTATTTATTATAAATTTATTAAAAAAAAAAAAATAATAATATATATATATATATATATTTTTCATCTTTTTAATCAGTTTATATCACATCAAAAATAATTATTACACTCTTATTTCATAATACAAATAAACATAGGAATTATTATTCATAGAATAAATTTCTTATTTTGGTAATAACAAATATAATTTATTATTCCTATTTCAACCATATTCCACTTATGAACAAGGCTTAAGTGATCAACACAGTAATCAAGGAGGCATGATGAACATTGCTACAAGTAAGTCATAAGGTTGGAAATCCACATATGACAGCCAATGAACTCCATTAGAAATTGGAAGGACTCTAGGTAATAAAATAAGGACAAAGATACTTTGCTCTTACTAATTAGGAAACAGACCAACAATTGTCAAATGCAGCACAGAGCATGGTACCTACAAACAAGATGGCAACTGAAAAAACTAGCCAAGGTATGCAGAAAAGAGAAATTTCAGAAGCATTTTGTTCCTCGCCTCCAACACCGACTCCTGTAATAAGAATAAAGAACCTCTATTTAATACAATATAATTGCCAAAATGCAGTAATATAACCATACTAGATTAGAAATCAGCAAAAGTTAAAAGCAAAGGAATAAAATATAATTCACACACATTACCTATTGTTCCAATACCAGCTAATGTGATGGCCACCCAATCAACAGCATTCATTACCTCCCTAAGATAAAAATGTGAGAACACGGAGAGTATAGCAAGCCCACAACCAGAAACGGGTTGTATAACAGAGACCTGTCAAAATGTGTAAGAGAAACAAGATGTGATGTGGAAAGCATGCAATACAACTTACATCTAGGAGAAACTAGTTACTTGGTACACAACCACAAAAGAAGATGCCAAACTTAAGATATCTACTTAAGTAAATACCAAGCTTACTCACCGGAGCTAGAGATAATGCCCTCAACATCAATACAGCACCAGATATATCCAAAAGGAAACCTACGATCCACAATTTGTTGAAAGCATATGCTCTGACTACCTGAACATCGAATAATGAATTTGAATCAGCAGTACTTCTCATAAACATGTTGCAAAGTATGGACATTGTAGGACCTTCAAGTAGTTAATCCCATTAATAAATCATTAATTGCATTCACGCAACAGCTTGAAAAGAAGGAACTTGATAAATCTTTTAAGTAGCATTGCACCATATCATTCTAAAATCTAAGATTAGGTCTTTATTACGAAGAAAGAACCATTGTAATTCTCATGAATAATTTTTTTTTCCTACAAATTAGGCCAGTAGAAAAGAAGAGAAATTTCAGAAAGGAAAGTGTTATGGTGTCAAAAATTGCTAAGAATAAGAAGACGAATTTTTTGAGATATTTTAAACAAGTAGTGAGCTCTCATGGAATGACTAAATCATCACAAGCCTCCAGATTAACATGGAATCTACAATCAAAAAAACTTCTAACATTAGGTGTCATGCAGTAACATAAATATCGTAATTCTTTCATAGTACTAATATATTATCGGATCTATAATCAATGCTCTAAAATTGTCAAATGTCAATCCCCAACACAGAAGTAACCACACATCATCGGATCAACAAAGAATCGATCAGCATCGAATAAATCTAAAGGAATCGAAGAGAGAAAGGTGAGACCTTTAGCTTGAAGGAGAGGGGAGGGAGGATGATGGTTCCCTTCTTCTGTAAAACCTTGCCGATGTTGTTTCCCGCGGTGGCTAACAGAGTCAAACAAATCGATTCCCACATCGCGCACCTCCTCTTCCCCGATTCCTTCCTATATTCCCCTCTTCTCCTCTTCTATTCCTACTTTCTTGCGTTCGCTTTCTTCTCCAAAGCTTGCGTATTTTTAAGAGGTTAGTGGGGGGAGGGGGGTGGTGGTGGTGGTAAAGGCGAGAGCTTTTATTTTTATTTTTTAATTTTTTATTTTTAGCTTTGATGGTTATCACTTATTTATCAATGGCCTTTTGTTCTAATTTTTGGCCCTCACGCTTTAAAAAATTTGGGAATTTGATTTCCGTCCCTCTCCAATACGTATCTAATAACTACGCTGGCTGTCCACGTCTCCATCACCAACTGCTGTCGGAGCGGGTGAAATTTGGGTGGATATGGATCCCAACACCCACTACCCGTTTTGGCATACATCATGTTTCTCGGATTTGGATGAAAAATTAAGGCAAATTTATATTTCACACCCTATAAAGTAGTATCATTGGAATTTTTTTTGTTTTGTTTTGGACTATTCCCCTCCAAATTAAACTACTTCGGTTGGTGGAATTAATTGACTAATTCCAATTCCAACAAACCAACCAGGGGGAGAGGGAGAGAGAGAGAGAGAGAGAGTACATAATGGAATTAATTTATTTTGTCATTAAATGGCTAAAATTAAATGCTTGATTATACTCAGACGTTTTTTGAAATTTAAATCAGCGGCATCAGAATCTGATTTTAAGCTACTTGATTATTGATTGCAACCCATGATAGACAATCCTACGACTTTTACTTGTGTAAGGACCAAAACTTCTCTCCGTGTTTGGTCCATATGAAACCATTCTAATTAATCTGAGACCAAAGTATACATAATTTATTCTATTCAACCAACATAAAATCAACTAATACCCAAATATATTATTCATTCAACACACTTTAAAAAATAAAATAAAAAAATTATTCGAGCAAACGATTATTATATATAACCAAAGAGGCCAAAACAAAACTGTGCTATTATATATATTGGAGCCGAACAAAATAGAGGTGTAAAACGAATTTGCTGTGATATTTTAGATAGTAAATTTTGTTTAATGAAGGGGGTTATATGCAAACATTCTGTGTATTTTCCTCCGTACGTAGCAATGTCCAATGTACGCGTCCTAGTCCTCCTCCACTAATCCTATCTCGAGAAACTCCCTTGTCCTGTTCCAAGTCCACCCGTCTCTCCCTCTCTCTTTCCTTTCCCCAAAATCAAACGACCAAAAGCGAGAGGAGAGAAGAGAAGAGAAGAAGAGACGCAAAGATTTTCGCCTTTTGTTTATCTATGGACGGATTCAGATCGAGATCATATGCGGATGACCGCATGCAGATCGAGGTATACGGCCGCACGGCTACCCATCCTCCTCCTCCTCCTCTGAGGTCTTATAGCACATCCTATACCTCCTCGTCCTCCTACGAGTACTCGGACTACGTCCCAAGAGAGGTCAAGAAGGCGAAGTCTTCGAAGAAAGGTTGGGTCTTGGGCGACGCAGAGTTTCAGAGGAAGAAGAGGGTTGCGTCTTACAAAGCCTATTCCGTGGAGGGGAAGGTGAAGGGATCGTTCCGGAAGAGCTTTAGATGGCTCAAGGATAGGTACTACGATGTCGTCTATGGCTGGTGGTGATCGCTCTCGCCGATTTCTGATGGTATTGGAACTGATACTTATTTTGTTTGATCTCAATTAGATTACCTTTTTGGGAGATTTGATTGATTTGATCAGATATTTGGGTTCTTCGCACGCATCTCTCTTAACCGATCACGTTATCGAGGTTGTGGACTTTCTTCTGGTTTTTGATCGATTTGATCAAGTATCTTCCAACTCTGATATTTCCTTGGTGTAATTTGTTCCATTCTCTCAGTTTCTTGTTTGTATTCATCTGTTCCTTTTCCTTATAGTTAAGAATGTTATTGTTGGTTAATAGATATCATAGAGATTGTATTATACCAGTTTGTTCGCCTGGTTTCAGTATTTTAAATATTTATCTGTATGGTGTCAAATCTGTGTTTGGAACAATCATTTGATCAAGTTGCTACCTGATATGCATTAAGCAATCAATAGAGTTCTTTTTTCTGCTGTACTGCATATCTGTCATTCTCGTTGATCCCTTCCGTTCTTAAATAATCAGAAAAGGAGAAGTTTGTCTAATAAAGTGATGTAATAAGGCAGATTGACTACAATCAGTGCGATTATATTGGAAAGACAACCTTTTTCCGTGGGCATGCTAAGATATACCATGGTGATTAGTCCAGTAAATCCAAGCTGTCATACACTTTTACCCTCGGTAACATAATTCTCCATTTTCATTTAATCATGTAGGTCATTCTTTTTACTCATACTATTTCATCAGTATACAAAGGCTATGTTCTGCCATTTTACTTCATTATCTCATCAATCTGTGGTTTAACGTGCTATCAACTTCAAAGCTTCAAGATTACAAGATGCTCCTTTCTGTAATTTTTGAAGGCGACATGCTTCTTGCATAATTTGATGGGTAAATTTAGTCACTCTTCTGTGTTATTATGAAACTTTTTTTTTGTAAAGCTTCTCATTCCAAACGGTCAGTTGTGGTATTGTGAATTTAAAAGTTGTATTTTCGTCAAAATGGTATAGTTGGTGATGTTGAAGACCCACAAGCTCTTGAAGTATCAAATACTTTATACTGACAGAGATGGTGGCTCCACCCTGGTGTTTTACAGTCTCTCTATTTTTTAATAGAACTGTAATCTCTTATGTTGGATTACTTTGCCCACCAACTGACAATATATCCTCCATGGGATGTCCTCTTTCCTGATTTGTCTTAGTAGGGGCTTGACTTTAGAATATTAAAGCCACTGATTGCAGAAGTAAAATCGGTCAGATCTTTTGTGGTATTCCCATCTTTTAGTTGTGCTCCACTTAATCCTATATTATTAGGAAAATTCTTAGATGATAATGCTGAAATTTATACATTCTAGATGATAATGCTGAAATTTATACATTCTTAATGTAACATTCCTTTGAAGTGCTTCCTTTTCACTATTACTTTAACTTGGGGGTGGTCCTCTTTTATTTGCTCAGTGGTTTAACTGATGGAAACAATAGGCATAGCAATAATGCCTGATTAAAATTTCTGTGGATCTCATTTTGCAATATTAATTCTTTTTAGGTGCTAGTGGTAGCTTTGTGTTGTGCCTTCTATAAAGGCATCGGGGCAACAGGAAAGTCTATAATTAGAAGTCGGAATGGTTGCTTTCAGTAAACCAAAAGACAATCTTTATCTCTTATATATCCTTCGCTTTGTTATTGAAGTTTTATTTCAGAAAACATTGTACAAAAATGAGTTATCAGCTGTAGTAATCAGCCTTTGATAAAAGAGAATCTTGGTCCGTCATCGCTCCTTGTGTTTCTTTTTTCCCTCCTATGTGCTTGTTAAGTTGTTATTAATCTTTCTCAAGTCTCAAATAGCTTTGTTGACAAATATGTTGATCTTGGAAGAATGGCACATTCCCTGACCTTTGTTTGGTGACAAAGAGTAAACCTTCTATGCTAACTTATGTCTTGATGATTCAATAACAGGGAGCGAGCTTTACCATGTCTGGTGTTCAAGCTTTTGTCTGGTGGTGGTTCTCTCTTGCTCCTTAGCTTATACCTACATTTTAGAAGGCTGAATTAATTTAGAAGAGGAAAAGGCAATCATATCATTTTTTGTTCGAATTGTATTCAATCTGCAGTTGTGTAGACATCTGCTAATGCTGTTGTATATCTGTTGGCTAATTTCTGCATCTCCATTAATGGAGTATTTACATTCTTACTAGTTACTTCTCAGATATTAAATGACCCGATTTGTCAATTATAAACTATGTATTGTACGTTTTGAATTAAGTATAGCTGATTAGCTGGTTGCGGACCTAACTGTTTGAGATCAATGGTAGCTTAAGCATGGGTCAGTAGGTTCTAAAGCCCCTGTAGTTTAATGTATTAATTTAGTTATTGGTATACTGATTATAGTACTTAACCTCTCGTTGATGTTTACACAATGATGAAATAAACAACGGCAGAGATTACAATTTACAAAGCCAGGATTTATATATGTATAAATTTCATTACTCTTGTTACAAACTTAGCAGGAATATCCATAATAAGAACTGGCAATACCCACACTGAAAACCGACACGAGAACATGTCACGAATAACAATCCATTAATTGCATGCTACCAAAATGGCCAAATAAAAGCGATCCGATCCACAGTACTCCTAAGCACTCTTTTGAATTTTGGGAACCTCTTTGAATTGGTTCAGAGATCTCTAAATTAGTTTAATAACTAAATAACTTCTTATTTTTTTTCATATCGAATCAAATTTACTCTTCCAAAGCTTAAAGCTAAAAAATAAGACTAACTAATTAAATACTTAATATAAACCAGCAGTAAAAAGGAGATGAAGAAGATTGTAAGAGACAGCCATGAAATGAAAATGTGAAGGAAATTTTAACAAAACATACATCTTATAGAACAATGAGAACTGGAGCTTCGTCAACATAAAGTTGGTCATTGTGTTCTCTTGGTAGCGCATGATCCGCGTTAGAAATCAACATAAGATGTTAGATTCATTTACTCGCATGCAAGCTAAGTGACAAAACAAAAGGAACATAGATCAACGAGATAATATCAAATCAAAGCTTACATCATTCGGCTTGAAGCCATTCCAAATAAATTCAACATTATCCACAGCACTCCTAAACATTGCAGAACTTCGATGGAGATCAACATTCATCCAAACACTGATATGTTTGCTGAATTCTCTTACAGAAAAAACTGTTAATTGAAGCAAATAAAAAGAAAAGCCCAAAACAACAATTTGTATGTTGTGATCATACATCAACGGCTTATGTTCTGCATATAGGAAAGTAATCAAGAAGACAGAAAAGAAAGCAGGAACAGCCGGGAGATATTATAGTAACCAAAGATTGCATCAGACAAAGAAAGTGTTGCATCTAATTTGAAATTAGCAGCGGCAATGAAAAAGTTCACGGCTTTATCGCAGCACAAATTACACTAGTCCTCCGTCAAAATCGTAATTTTCGAGAACAGATCCTAGACCAGAACTTGCTACAAAATCAAGAGACCCCTATCATGCTGGTTCCAATGGGTGCCAACAAGAATGAGAACTTCCACAAACTGCAAGACGAACATGAAATCTGAGCTACTGCAATAAAAATTAAAAACCCAACTGACAAAACTGACCAAGCAAGAAGCTCACACAAAAAAGAGGAAACTGTAACCGGAAGAGCAACCTAAAGGAGCACCAGACCAAGCTCTGCCGGTTTCAAGGCGTTCCTGATCCGATAGTTGTACAAGTAATAATGTAGCTGCCCATCTCCAGGGCCAAACTTCAATTCTTTCAGGAAGGACTCATTCTGCATGACGTCAAGCGCATTGAAGACATCGTAATCCTTCTGTTTCGCTACTATTAGCATGTCGTTCATCAGCTGGAGAAGAGGAGTCTTCATCGACACGTTGTAGTAAGAGTAGGCGGCCTTCAGAAGTGAGTAGTTCGGGTTATTCAGAATGGAAGAAGGAAGAGTATAAAAGCTGCAGAAATCAGTGATCTCGTGGGTCTCGGGGCTCTCCACCAAGAAGCTATCGATCACATTCTCCTGCGGCAGAAGCCAATGCTCGACGTCATGCTCGTCGAAGTCCGGCGCCACCGCGAACTGGCCCAAATACTCCCTCAGCAGCCGGGTTACTGCCGCCACATCATTAGCCTCCATTTTCCTGAATCCAGGTGTGGTGGTCGAGTCCGGCAGCTTGTAGAGCCGGATCGTGCGACTCATCGTCATGCGCGGCCCGAGCCGGGAGAATCCAACGTCGATCAGCTTCTTGGGGTTCAACGACCGGTGCCAATAACGGCAGGTGGCGACTGGAGTCGGGAGGACGATCCCCGCCGTGTACGCCGCCTGCCAAATGTTCTCCAAATGTACCCTCCTGGTGACCTCCTTGATCATTACTGGGGCTAGCCGCTTCGATCGCAACTTCTTGTGGACGCAAAGGAAGTTGATCTCCGCCATCAAGACGACGTCTTCCCTCACCCGGATCCTCGCCGGCACGCCGGTGATGAAAGCTACGAGCTTTCTCGAAGCCTTCACACGCACACCGATGTGCCAAGATCTGAAGTAGCCAGGAGGGCGAAGCGCCCAGCGGAGGAACTCCTTGGAGTAGTTGAACCGGAACATGTTCTCGTCGTCCTCGACGTAGTTGTTGGTGAGGAGGGCGTAGACCTCGGCGCACGTGCCCTCGTCGTCCATGTCGCACGTGGACCACTCGTAGAGCGACGGGAGGTTGTACGGTTCGGGTTTAACCTCGGAGAGAGGGGTGGGGGCTTCGATGGGGCCTTCGGGAAGGGAGGAGTCGCCGAGATCCTTGAATTGGCCCACGGGTTGGGTCTCCCAGAAGCGGTGGCGATTGCCGACGGCGAGGCTCTCTTGGATCTGGCGAGCCAGGGCATCGATCGCAGTCGGATTCGGATCCGTGTGATTCGAATCGGGTTTAGGGTTTTCGTCGTCGGTGGGGGATCCAGGAGGGGAAGAGGCCATGGAGGAGAGGGTAAGACGCAAAGATATCGAATCTAGGAGACGAATCGAAAAGGAATACTCCAAGGATCGTAGATTAAGGTTTTGGAGAGGGAAGAAGAAGACGAAGAGTTGAGAGGCGGAGGAGGCGAGCTTTTACTTCCCTCTGGCTCTGGCCGCCCCCAATAGTTTAAAAGCTTTTAGTGCCGGAGAACGGATCTGCTGCATGGTGTAGCATACAGTTTGTTGTTGTAAGCCTACAAACGAGAAGACACGTGTCTAACTTGTATGCCGATCATAACCCAACCTGAGCCCATTGGGCTTGATCGAATGGGCCCAACATGACCCAATTGTTTAAAGATTCCAATCCACTTCGCCTGACTCGCACTTATTTGCCGATGTTTTCAGGTGCTCACCATTTCTCCTCCTCCTCCTCCTCCCTCCTCTGGTTTTTATTTCTTATTATTTTTCTTTTCCTTTTTCATTGCTTTCTAACTCCAATTTCTCAATTGCACGAAGGATTGCCGCTTTCATTCTAATCTTGCTCCCAATTGTGGATTAGTTTTGTTCTCCCATTGATCTTGAACTGACCATGAGTTGCAAAATTACATTAGATTGTCATCTGCATCAATAAAAAACAGCAATAACATCTTTATTGTTCTTGTTTGTCTTCCCAACTGTTGCATCAAAGAGAGAGATAACTATCAGAAAAGTAAATTAGGGCATCTATGTGAAGTTATAAAGGTTTGCAAATAGTCGTCGTTCTGCTTTTAATTATCTTATTGCAGCAAAACTTTATTAGTTCTTAATATGGTTGTTTCGTATTTTCTCTAGTGCAAATGTATTCCGTATCAAATGCATCCTTTGTCATCCCAAGTTCCAGCTTGTTCCTTGTGGACGGACTCTCAGTTGATATGTAGTTAGTAGTTGATTGACTGTGATGATATCGACCTCCCATGTAGTATATGGTGCTTTTCATATCGTGCAGGTAAACTGATTGTTTCATTGATTTTCTTCTAACGTGAGGATTGCGTACTGCATTTTCTAAGTATTACTCTTGTTACTGATAGTTTGCTGTCATCCCATGTTTCAATATTCCTATCTAGTTAGGATCTTATAGAACGACTCATATTGTCTTGGATCTTTTCGACTAAATAAAGTTGAATAATTATGTGTATGCTTACAAGCCGCTATGAAAACTATTTGGAGTTTCTATACTCATTAAAGAAACCTTTACAAGTTTAATAAGAAGAAATTTGGAGAATGGACCATAATCCAACAATTGCAAATGGTATCTTTCTTAATCATCTTGCTCGTGTAGTCGGCTTGTTGTCATTAGCACTTAGCAACAGATGGTTGCATGCCTGTATCCCAGCATCATTGAAAAACTCGGAATGCCCATCAAGTCCTCGTCCAGAGTATGTGACCACACAAAGTATGCATGACACCGACAAAAGAATATACATGTATATGTACATAGATACTTACATAGTACTTATAGCAGAAATAAAAATGTATGTATCAACAACTTCCTTTAGATGCCTTTATATGAATATTATTAGTTTATTACAAAGTATAATGTTTGAGCATACAAGTTTATGTATATGTACATAAATACGCTTGACTGATGTTTACTCTGTGAATCTTGAAGCAAGTTGATGCTTATTGTCTTGTACTAAGTTGAATTAAAAATATGAAATTATCGATAGGATTTCATTTAGATAAGATGTCAGTGTTTTTCATAATGATTTGAACACAGGGTTTACAGAATAATAAGGCAAAAGATTAAACTAATTTCTTGTAGCAATTTAGTGATGAAAAATGATTCAGTTTGCATCTATAACCGCAGCAAAACCCATATCAATGTTGAACAGCTGATCATTGCTATTCCTGTTCATGACCAATATGTGGCATGATTTCTGAGAAGCTACCATTGTCATCAAACATTAGTGGAAGTTGATCAAGTTGGCTAACACACTGGCTTTGGTTACTATCAATGTTGTAATGTATCACTGAGCTACTACATAAATCACGGCCTTGATTTGAGGATGTTCTACAGTGGCACTTTGCTTTCTTCTTAAAATAATATAATCCAATGACACATGTTTTGTGTGCTTTGTGGAGAATACTAAGGGAGCATTTTATGTATATCACTTTAGTCCTCATTCTGATCATACATATCAGTTGTGTTACAATGAAATATTTCTTATCAACTTTTGCAAGACGAAGAGAAGTTCACTGTTTCTAGTATCATGTTGTATTCAATCCTGCTCACAGTCTTGATAGCTGGTCAATACAATCTGTACAACACGAGCTTTTTATAGCATTGCTATTTGTCAATTGTGGATTAATTTTTCATACACAATCGCACTGATCCTTGTATTTTTGCCATTTTGTTCATCATGTTGTTCACCCTTTGTTACTGCTATATGCGTTCATTTGCATTTAGGAACTCTATGTCATATAGTTCTTGTATCGATGCCTATTGCTTTAAAGAGGATGAATACTTGGTAATAAATTATGGTCTATTCATACTTTTCTGAGACATGATAACTAGGAAACATATAGTACTATTGACGTTTGTCCTTTCTCCTTGTTCATATTACAGATGGTCCCCACTAGTTTATTCAAGATGGGAATGTAAGTATATGTTGTACGAGCTTCTATAAGCGTGTCTTTTACAATGTGTGGGATGTACATCAATCCAAAAGCTCATTCAAATTTTGGTAGCTCTAGCATAATGTTAAACCCTTTAACTATATATGTACCTTCTTGCAAATAGGAAGGTGATATATAAAAGGTACTTCTTTTGGTCTTTTATGTGAACTTGTTGCAAATGAAAATAAAAGTCTAGCAGGCCTCATTGCTCTTCATTCCTGGGTTATAGACTATTGCCATCATATGTCACTTGGTATCAAGTAAGTGAACTGGAACATAAGATGACTAAAGCTGAACTTGGAAGTGTTGTTCCCCATAGCATCTTTACAATATTTATAGTTATTATTTATAGTTATTACACTGATTGCTTGTCCATGAGTTCCATCTGTAACAGGTAGGTAGTAAGGAAGGTAGAAGGACTAGAATTGTTGAATTTATCAGAAGATGGGATCTTATTCAACAAAATAAGGAGACATATACTGTAAATTCCATATGCTTACACTCACTTCCTGTCATCATTTGCCTTCACTTGTAGGCTTCATCATTGGACCTGTAACTGACAATCTTAGATGAAAATTGCTGGGTGTTCAGACAATCCTTGCTATATAAGAATCTTAGTCACCATTATTTTGAACCAAGCACCAGATCCAATGCTCTAGTTCTCCTTGCATGCCTTCTATGGGATATCTTGAACTGATGGACAAAAAATAATAGCTTTCCAGAAAGTTTGACATGGCTCCTCAACTCTTGTAAGTGATTCTCCTATGTTGATAAAGTCGGACGTTTCTCATAGAGAAGTCTGCATGCTTGCCAATAGGTCATGGTTGATAGTTAATTTGGAACTATAAGGTACATTTGTATGCAGATATTGTAGAGAAGTCTGCATGCTTGCCAATAGGTCATGGTTGATAGTTAATTTGGAACTATAAGGTACATTTGTATGCAGATATTGTTTACACTTAGTTACTGGAAAATACCATGAGAATGGAGTAACACAGATTGATCAATCTTTTGTGGACAAGCATACAAGCTCAACTTCTATAGTAAGACTAGCTACATTTTTGTCCTCATGCAGGTGTAAAATCTAGACTGGAAAGTAACTACTATGTACTGAACTGTTCCTGTTTGTTTGAAGTAATCAGGGATTGGTTGGTAAAAAAAAACGTAGTTAGAGGAATAATAATACGTACCGACTCTAAATGTTGGGTCCTGATGGATGCGAATGATCTGTTTTGCTTGAATCTGCTCTGCTGCCACAGGGCATTAAAGAGAAGAGGACCCACCATTCACTGATTGGGTTGCATTCCAAATCTCAAGACTTGGTGCCAGTAATGTGGCCCCCCATCGTGTGATGTGATGCATTCCCCGGATGGACCACCAATCTCACTCACTGATGGATCTCTCCTCTTATTGCGTCAATCTGTTGCTGCAATTGCAATTCCAATTCCCTCTGCAAAACTATAATGAAAGGTGCAAGCTATTTATGGCGTTACTGTTTACTGTTTACTTCCTGCTTTCCTACCTTGAATACTTTTAATTGCCTGCCAGTTCTGCATATGATTCCTTTTTTTTTTATACCTGCTGAAGATTATAAGCATATATATATATATATCTCTCTTTTTTTTTCCTTCCCTTTTTTCGCTTTTACTAGGAGTGACAGTTCTATCAGTATCTATTTGGTGGTAAACCTCCGCTCTGCACTTTCTTGTTTTGGAATTGAGAAAACATCGGTGGGATGCATATGCTTTTCATTCCTAGGACCAAGCCATTGTACTTATCACATCAATAGGTTGGAGGTTGGTGGATCAATTCAGACTATGGATTAGAATGAGAGATAAAAGAGAGATGGACCCCTCTCTCCTCCCCTCCCTCTGTAGGAGCTGGTGTAGTTGAATGTGACAAAATGCTACAAAGTGGAAAAAAATGCATGAACAAGTGGCTCAGCATTGATAGACTGGGGGCTAGATGGCGAAAGCGATTGCCATGTGATGGCGATGGCGATGGTTGCTGGTGATCTGCCGAAAGCTCTGTGAGGTCTTGGGGTGTCCCCATGGTGAAACAGAAATTTGGGAAATCGATGTCATTCCAGTTGGATGTTAAGAGAAGAGTACTCCACAAATGTGATATGTACGAATAAGTCATCCTAGGAACAATTGAAAATGGACTCTACAATGTTATTCCCTCAAATTTTCCAAGGCTGAGAGGAAAACAAAGCAGAGATTTACCACCAAAACAAATGGTATACATAGCTGTCACAACCAGCCAAATATGCAGGGTAATGCCAAATTTTTAAATGTAAGCAATTACTTCTGTCTCAATCTCTCTATCTCTATCTGGACTGTTATGAACATGTCGCAACACGAAGGTGTCGTTTTTCCATCCAATGTTGATTGATTTCGCTAGACTTGTTCATGCCACTTACAGTCAGTGTTATTAAGTTTATGGTTAAAAAATATGCATACGTGTCTCCAACTTTTCAGTATTGAGTCTTACAAGTAGATCTCAAAATCAACACAATTGGCCATTCAATTATTAGAAACGGCCACGGTATATTTCATGATTACATGTCTTAAATTTTACTTACTATAATGCTGATAGAATAAACATGGATAGTAGGTGTTTTAGTGTAAAAGTAATAATGATAATTGTTGGAACATGTCAGATTTTGTATATATATATATTTTTTTTTTATTTAAAAAAAAAAAACAAGAAGTATATAAGATTTAGTTCTATCATTCTATTTCAGCTTAAATTCTTCTATAGAACATGATAATTTCACATGAATTCATAACATTAGACTTCTATATATATATATATATATATATATATATATGCAATGCAGCATATATAACAATTTCCCATTCCTTGAGCTGTTTCTGTTTCTTTTTATTGTCATACATCTGGAATACGATACTGCTAATAGGGAGCTCCTACTCCTTGGAATAATTGTTAGGTCCCCACTTAACATCTATTATTATTGACATCTTGACCTCCAAGCTTTTATTATGCGTATCACCCATTCACCAACTTTTTGGAATTTAAATTCCCTGAATGAATTGTATGCAGAGAAAGTAGTCGATCACAAAGCTCCACTCTCAGCGAAGGAAAATATCCGATTGGTCCCGGATCAGGTCCTTGCCCCACGTGGAAGGATGTCTCTGCTCACTCCCTTCTCCAATGGGATGTCGACACGTCGGCCACCGCGATACCCAAAGGACCCAAGCCCACGAGACGACGAGGCACCCGGGGCCCCCCAAATAATGGAGCCAAAGCGTCGGACCCACTACCCGTTTCGACGATCCGGTTCGGGACCACGAGCCGATCCGACCCGGTTAAGAGATAACAGCTAAAACTTCTCCAACAGAAGTGTGAGAAAGCCACCTCTAGATTTAAACCCAATTCTGGACTGCCCAATGATTGAATTTTGACTGGGGCCCACGGCCTACACGGGCGCGGCCACTTGTGGTCCCCAAATCTGGTTGGTACTTGGCGTCCTCACACGGGAATACGGCTCTTACCCTTATCCACGGTGGGGTCACCGTCTCACCGGGAGGTAAGTGACCAGTCACAATGGCCTGCTCTGCCCTGCCCTAATGAAATTGAATGGAATCTCAAATTTAATTTAATTTTTTTTTAAAAAAAAAAAAAGAATTGAATGTCAAGTAAGGCGTGAGTCATACTCGGTGCAACTTGGTGAGTTTTGGTTATGTTGGTGGTAAAGGTATTGGACTTCTTGTTTTTTTAAAGTTTGACAATGTTATACACTATATAGAGCATGCAAGATAAGATGATGAGGTAAGGGCATAACAGTGTTCACACTAAATTTCTTTTCTTTTCTTGTTTTTTTTCTGACCTGTTTGTCTTCTCTAGGCTTTCAAGCAGTTGGTTGAAGTTAAATGTCGACCTTTGGATGCTTGATATATGGAGCCATTCGACAAAGTGAGGTATGATACACCAACTTGGTTCCAAAGCTCTACAAGTAGCAAGAGATAAGATGGAGAAAAGGAAAAAAAAAAAAGTAGTATGCAACAAACTGAATATATTTTTTTTACTTTCTAGCATAGATTTATGGATGAGAAGGAACCAGTCTGCCTCCTTTCAAGCAGTTGGGTTTGCAACCATTACAGTGAGCTGTGATGGTGGTAAGCATGTGAAAGCCCCAGTTATCCATGTAGCCAGCCATAAATATTTAAATTAAAGAAACAGGGAAAATGCAAATATTCTGGAACAACTTGCTCTCTTGATCTCTCTCTAGAATTTTAAAAGCTCCGGACCATTAGTATACCAATATTTGTAGCTTATCACTGTAGACCGTTCCTTAATATCACAATCCCCAATCTTCAGAGTATTTTTTAGCAGATATATTATTCTTTGTTGGAATATATATACACCAAAGAGCACATATATTAATATGTCCATGTGCACAAAATCTCACATGCTCAGTTGTTCCATAGTATTGTTCCATCGTATTTAACCATATGACACCAACTTTTGTTACTATTTAACACAATAGTCCAAAGTCCAAACTAGCTTGTTTGGCCCACTGGCGCATCCCCATCTTTTTCAGTAATTTTTTGTTGCTTTATTGTTATATTATTCTGAAGAAAACCACTAAAGTTTCTATGCTATTCAACATAATCCAAACTCTCTCTCTCTCTCTCTCTCTCTCTACTGTTGGTGTGTATGAATGTGCATGCAAGCAGCATAAATGTGCATCAGTTCATTGTATGCAAGTATGCATAAGTGCATGCATGCAAAGAAAACTGTTTGAAGTCTCACATCATCTCATTATTACTGTATGAAGTTGTCGGTAGCAAGATTAGAACAAGCAAACTTAGATGGGGTTACAGAGATCTAGGACTGTCAAATACCAACTGTCCTCACATCTGGCAGCACCACCATGGAGACAAATTGTAGCTAGGGATTAAGCTATGATTAACAACATAATTATAGACAAGAGAGGGTGGTGCTCAAGCTCTCACCTATCTTTTCTGACTGCAGCCTAAGGAAAGTTGGCAGGGCGCATGGAATAAGCAGAAGAAACCAAAAGAGTTGCAGAGCCTTTTCCCACCTTATTTTATTGCAAATCCCCTTCAGAAGTCTCATATGCTGCCCATCTGCTCAAGTCTCCTCCCCTACCCCACCAGTTGATTTAAAAAAGCCTTATCATTTAAATTCCAACACGGCTAGCCATTTTAAAAAGAGCCCATGTACAACTATCAGTAAGGACCATCTCTTCTTCCCTCCTCTTTATAAGCTCACTTTCTAGGAAGAACCCAGTGATCAGAAAGCATCACTTCTACCTTCACAAACCAAAGGTATTCTTACACCTCTCATGAACTCTTCTTTCTTTTCCTACATATTGTGACTTATCTATCTATAGGCAAGTGATTTGTTGTCATGAAATCTCAATGGCTTGTCTCTTGTTACAGTGTTGCAAAGGAACTGTTGCTAAACACGCATTAGTGACGGCAGTTTTCCTCCTCTTTGCGGTAAATTCCGTGGTGTACTCTGAGGAATGATATCAATGCATTAGTGGCCATTGTCAATAACTCTGCTGGAGGGGGTTGAGATACTTTGAAGAGGATACCTTTGATTGGGTGCTTTAGCTTCTCCTCAGCTGGTTGCAGAAGGTATGACCCTAACTTGTATTATATGCTCAGATACTACAACTTCTCTCTCAGGAAAATAGATGATTCAATATAACTTAATTTCCTACGGGTTTTATTAATGATAAATATTTCTCTTGAGTTTTTTTCTTTTTCTTTTTTTTTTGTGTCCAATACTATGATATCGATTAAAGCAAATGTTAAAAAGTTCACATAGTGAGTTTTCTACTTGTTTTCATTGTTCGAATTTGACATGCAGCCATAAAAGAACAAGCTGCAATGGATAGTCTGGGTTGGAATTATCCAACAGTCGTCCAAACTGAAAGTTCTATGCCATTTCCACCATGTATATGGAGCGGCCAATACGACAATATGCTGGAATCCAACGAATATTACGGCGGCATAAGCGGGAAGGTTGACGAAGCTTTCTCCACCAAAAGCTTCGATGTCCAAGACATTCAGGCATGCAAGACAAGTCCAGATTTTGATACAGTTTGTCAGATGGAGGAAATGCTTGCTCCTGCTTTGGATTCAATAAGCAACATCCTGGATCTGGATTTCTTGCAGTACCAGGAAGCAATAAAGTTGGCAGCTGATTCAGTAGTTATGATGAGACCAGGAACAGGCACCACACTAGGGGATTCTCTTTCTTCTCAATTATGCTCTTCGCTTCCATGTATCAGCAGACCCATGGTCATGAACCCACATGGCGTTCTACTCGATAATTCTAGCATATCAAAGGAGGTGCCGCAGATTGTCAAGGGCATGGCTGGCAACGAAGACGGCACCTCGACTATCTTTGAGAGCAGTGAAAACTTGTGTAAATTGATTAGTTACAGCGGTAATATCTCTTCGGGGGAATCCGACAACCATAGCTCTTTTGATCAATTAAATCAGTTGAATCGTGACGAGGTAGCCTCACAAAGCTCTTCAAACCCAGAACCTCCACAGCTTGAGTACTCAAGCACAAGGCTCAGTTCTAAGAGGAAGGTGGTGGTGGAGGAGGAGGAGGAGGAGGAGGAGGAGGAGGAGCATGCATGCACAGGAGATAAGATCACCCAAGCATGCAGCAGTCTTGCTCAATCGAGTTCTTCGACAATGGATGGAGGATTCCAGATCGTTTTCGGTAGCACGTCGAAGCCGAAGAGGTTCAAAACAGCTGAAAAGGATTCGGGTTGTTGTTCGAGCATCGACTTCTGTCAAGAGAGCAACTATGAGCCCGACATGGAGGCCATCGCACAGGTGAAGGAGATGATCTACAGGGCTGCAGCTCTGAGGCCAGTGAATCTTGGGAAGGAGGAGGCAGTGGAGAAGCCAAAGAGAAAGAATGTGAAGATATCAAGTGACCCACAGACTGTGGCTGCAAGGCATAGGAGGGAAAGGATAAGCGAGAGGTTGAGGGTTCTACAAAGGCTGGTCCCTGGAGGGAAAAACATGGACACTGCGTCCATGCTAGATGAGGCTGCCAACTATCTCAGGTTCCTCAAGTCACAGGTCAGGGCCTTGGAAACCCTAGGAAGCAGGCTTCACTCCATGAGCAGTACTGCCACACCTCCATTTCCAACATCTTTTAGCCAAACTTTTCCCATGCAGACCCTTCACCGAAAACCCTAACACCAAAAGGGGAATTGGTATTACTAAGTCCCCTGAAAAACCCACAGGCCATATCATTCAAAGCATCATTAGGTTGGGTTTTTAGGGGCACCCACATGGCATACTTTTAGATAACCCAAAACCCTAATTCCAAAGACTAGAATAGAGAGAGAGAGGAAAGAAAAAGGTTTAACCTTTTGATCAAATGGTAGTGTTCCTCCTCCTTTTTTTTTTAAAAAAATCTTATCCACCTTTTCACAATGCAAAGAGTTCCTTTTCATGTTCATAAAGCAAAACCTTTCTTCCAACAGTACTATCATCATCTCCTTCATCATTAAGACTTTAAACCATAATCCGAACCCCTCCTCCTCCTCTTCTTCTTCTTCTTCTTCTTCTTTTTATTTTCTCGCTAGCTTTTATGTCCTTTGCCATGCAAGAATCGTAAGTTCGTAACCCCCAAAAAAAGGAAAAAAGAGAGAGAGAGAGAGAGATAGAGAGACCATATCATAGGCTTCATGATGAGTCCCTTTAGGGGTCATAGGGAGCATAACAAGGCCCTTTAACCAAGAATGAGCAAGGGGGAATCATGTCACATATGATTAAGAGCCCGAGGCTTTGGAGTGGCTTTTGGAAGAGATCACACTACCTCAAAGCTCCTTTTCTTGTGCAGGCTCTCTTTTCCTTGGGTGGTGCAGCATCTTGTGCAGGGACCTCAAAAACCAAGGGTGCTTTCCTTTAGTTAAAGGGCACCACTTTGGGTTGCCCAATGCCAAAGACATTCCCTTTGGGCCTGACCCATGTGTGGCAGAGAGCAATGTCCCCTTAATTCGAGCCAAAGCGTGCCCTTGAGAAGACCACCAAGAGATGAAGTAAGCCACCACCACATACCACATGGAGGAAAGCAGGAAAGAGAGGCAGGCAAGGCAACTCTCTAGTACACTTTCATCTCAACCTCACTATGTAACAAACTTTTTTTGTCATTAAGAAAGGTTAAAGAAATAGAATAGAAATTTTCGAGGATGTGGATAGATAGATGTAACTGACTTGCTTGTTTGATGATGATGATGATGATGATGATGATGATGTAGTAGTAATAGTAGTAGTAGTAGTAGTAGTAGTAGTAGTAGTAGTAGTGGATTGGCCAAGTGGCCGAGGCCCTCTTATCTTCTTACCTCTTTCTTATATGTCATGTGTGATGTGCCTACTTTTTTTTTTAATATTTCTTTTTCCTTTACTCTCTCTCTCTCTCTCTCTCTATATATATATATATAAAAAGCTTATGCTCCAATGAACTCCAAGCTGGTTCCTTGGGCACAATCTTTACTCCAAGCTTGTTCGATTGCATGAGGCTCCTTACCTATACCCAAAATATACGCCACCGTATGTGTACTGAGAAATACAAAACAAAAGATGAAGTACGATTAACAGAAAAGGAAGAAGAAAGAGGCAGTTTGTTTTGGTGGGCTTGTGTTAGGATTGGAGAGGTACAACTTGATATAGAAGCAGTTAGTAGGCTTGTGTAAGGATCGATCACTTCCAACTACCGTGACAGTGATCGTTATGTGGGCCTAAATCCACCACTACTAGCTAGTATGCACATGCTAGTTTTACTCTCTGTGTGTGAAGTCTTATTGGGCTTCTTTTCTGCACCCTTACTTTGAGCCCATCTTTTCATATCTTGATTGACACCATCACTCCTCCATGCATCATGCCAAAGTTTAGTTTCTTTTGCAGTTTGAATCTATCACATTATTGCTTTCTCCAGTCGATCGAACACGTTGTTTCAGTGTGTTTTGAGTTCAATCTTCGTTAGGCCCTAAAAGAAAATATCTTGGTGACATACCTTAACTACCACAAGATATATCAGATCTCACCTAACGTTATATCTGCCTCATTTGTTAAGTTTTTTCTCTCTAATCACACGTATTTAACAATATTAGCTTGAACCAAATTACCACTAATTTATGACTCCTATGTTGCACAGTGGTGAAGCTGTAGGATCCAAATATTGAATTATTGACAGGGATAGTAGCCCTAGCCCAGATGTGAGTTTTTGACCAAACTAGTTTCTTCCAAATATATATGTATATATATATATTTTAAAACCAAAAACTATCATTCTATAGCTATCATTAAAATAATAAATTTATCAAAAAAAATATTGATAAATTCAACATTTTTTTTTGTTAGACGTAAAACACTAATATGATCAGCATTTGATATATATAAACAACTAATAATATTAATATTTTATCTTATAACTTTGTAGATATAAGCAATAAACTTGCTGATGTTTTTATCTAAAAATAAAATAAGCTACAGTGGAATAGATTTACAAATTTAAAAAGTGATTTATTTCGGTTAAAATAATTTGAGACAAAGCTTGATGTTTAAGCTATTACATACAAAAGAAAAAACCAATTTGTGGCTTAACGTAAGCAATTTCAAGGTGAGATTAAATTGATAAGAAAGATTATCCAATAGGTCAGACAATTTTAATTAAGACAAGAAACCCTAATCCTAATGGCACTCTTTTGTGGTCTTCCATGGCCCACTCCTCCATGGCACTTTTTTGCTCTTTATTTCCTCAGCCGATGAGGATTCCCTGATGATAGGATCCTAAAGGCCAAAGGCTTGCCTTTTTCCCCCTTTCCCGAATCTCTCCCATCTTCTCAAAATCCCAGAGGGGGCTTCGTCATATGTCCACCCTTGGTCCTTTACCCTTCGATTCCCCGCACCCTCTCTCCTCTCTCTTCTCTCTCGTATCCAATTAGATCCTCGATTGCATAGAAGGATCAGACTTTTGGTTACTGGGTTTTGGTTGTTATCGGGATTTCGTGGTGCTTTCGGGCGAAAGCTTGGATTTTTCGAGGTGGGTATTGGCGCAAGAGCGTGAAACTTTGACTCTTTTGTGTGGGGGGGTTTTTTTTTTTTAATCTTCCATCACTGCTGTTATTTCTTTATAGTACTCGGAAAGGAGTAATTGGATTTGCCTGTAATTAGAATATATGAGTGGATAAGCTTTTGGTGAGATTATCGGAGTTGGGAGTTCGCTGTTGTGGTACGGGAATGAATGAGTTCTAAGTTGAGCTTATTCCACTTTTGGGATTTCCTAGTCCGGTTTTGTAGTAAGATTTGTGAAAGCTTAGCGAGATGCAAGGGGTAAAAGAGGAGGATACGATGATAGGCCCTCTGTTTCCGCGGCTCCATGTGAACGATGCTGATAAAGGAGGTCCTCGACCTCCTCCCCGGAACAAGATGGCTCTCTATGAGCAGTTCAGCATCCCTTCTCAGAGGTTGAATTCCAAGGCTTCTTCTATGTTGCCTCTTCCTCTGCCCAACGCCAGCAACTCGGTCCCTTCCACATCTTCGGGTCAGGTTGTCGTTTGAATTCTTCTTCTTTGCCCAATTCTCCATGAATTTAGAATCACAAGCAGCTTATTTCTGCTTCTATAATAAAATATTATGCTTGGTCTATTTTGTTTGAGAGATTGTGAGGGAATCTTGCTGCTTATGGGAGTTGTTCGTATATAATAGAATCTTAGCAAGGGTTGGATTATTCCAAAAGCTTGATTTTGGATGTTCCTTGTTACTTTTTAACGGTAACATGTTTCTTTCCGTTAGGTTGCGGCATATATAGTTGATATATCGCTTTTCAGTAATCAGCCTATGAATCCGAGTTTCAACTATTTTCTTATTTTAACTACACTTTCTTATCACAGACATTATGTATCCTGATATCTTGTAGTTACAGTTTCAGTAAATATGATTTTTTTTGTGGGAGTCCCTGAATACATAGGACATACAAACATTTATTAGGTTTAATATTCTCTGGTTTGACAAATTGTCTGGCTTTAGGGTTGTGGGCATGAGAGGACTGCTCTTTCTCCATTTTTTGTGACTCATCACACTTCTATTCATGCTTCTGAGAAGAATAATAGTTGTTCCTCTGATGGGGTGAATCTCAGTGCATCAAGAATGGAGTTTGAAAGAAGACCCATTAAGTATATCAGTGATAGAAGGACCATTGCAGGATCAGTTAGTGACTGCAGTTCCCGACCACCCCAGGTTTCCAACTTAAAGAACTCTTCTGTGAAAAAGTTCGGTGATGAGGATGACTTTAGGGTTCCTACATTCGCTCAACCAAGAGATTCTTCTCAATCCAATAAAGATTTACCTGTTGTGGGGCAAGAAAAATTAACTTCAGTATCTACCAAGAGTTCTCAGAAAGGTTGCTCCACCATAGTTAAATCTTCAATCCAGTGCTCAGATTCTAATGAGAACTTGTTGGTAGGAATTAATCCTTCGGTTGTAAAGTCTAGAAATTCTCATACAAAGGATGGGGAAAAAGAGCCTGCAGAAAGTTCAGGAATTAAAGAAGCTATAGAGAAGTCTGTATTGAATACAGAACCTGGGGAAAAGTTGCAAAAACAGTCAGGCCTTCATAAAGTTTCTTTAGATAGAGAGTATGCAAGTACTAGAGATGCTTCCGAAATATCAGGGGATGGAGCTTTAGGGCTGTATCAAGAATATCGTGCTAATGGTGGTCTAAGTGAACCAAACAATTCAAACGACATAATTGCTGGAACAGATTGCAGTGCTGCAAGGATGAGAAATGAGTCATGTTTGAAGGCATCTATCAAGAGAAGTGATAAAACTCTGTTTTTTGCTGATAGCTGCTGCCGAGGAGGTGATGATAAAGAAATTCGCCGGCATGATTTGGGAGATGAAGAACAAAAGGATGAATCATCTGACTCCTTGATGGTGGACTCAGTAACAGGGTCGGAGATATCTCCAGACGATATTGTTGGAGTAATTGGTCCAAAACAATTCTGGAAAGCAAGGAGAGCTATTGTCAAGTAAGTGCAATGCTAATGTTCATTTCTTGCATTTTCTGCTGTATAAACAGTAACATCAACAGCATTTGCTTCTCTTGATTTTGTTATATGTTGTTTTTGCTGATTAAGTAGTAGTTGAACTTCTAGCAGTGGAGTAGTAACTCTCAAAATGTACTGATATCTTGTATCCATATATTGAACATTTGTTTGTTGAGCTGTTTTTCATTCCTTCTGATCCTTCCTTTAGCTGCACTTTTCCTGCATTTTGCTCTGTTTATTCAACACCTCTGATGACTGATCTGTTTTCTGTTAAGGATATTTTGTCTTTCCACATTTCATGTAAAGCTTTCCCTATCTTGTCTGATATATTTTATTTTATTATAGACTGCCACCGTCTGTTGTAATGAGTCATAAATATGAGATATTTTATGATTTGGTTGAGTCATACATTGAGCAGTATTCTAGCTATCCATATTTCTGGAGAATGTATAAATTGTGATGATATTGTTGATAATGACTCATTTTGATTCAGTTTCTTTTAGTTCTTACTCTGCTTTCTTTTGTGGTGGTTCTTTGCCACATTTTCTTATTTATATCTTAGAGTTTTAAATTTCTCTCTCATGCAGCCAACAGAGGGTTTTTGCATTACAAGTGTTCGAGCTGCATAGATTAATTAAGGTGATTCAAAGATGTCAGAAGTGTGGTTGTGTTGCTGGCAAATGCTATTTCATGTGCATAGGCTATATTGCCTACTTAAGCTTCTCTGTTTTTTTCCTTTTAACAGGTTCAGAAGTTGATTGCAGCATCACCAGATCTACTCCTCGAAGGCAATCCTTATCTTAAGGAATCTTCAACCCTAGCTAAGAACCCTCCACCTGAATGTAATCTTGAATCTCAGCCACAGATTCAACAGGAAGATGATGCCCAGAAACCCAAGCAGAAAACAGAATGGCCAAAGGATCACACGGAAGGAAGCAGACCTCTCCCCTCTTGTGAGGATGGACTCAAACAAAGTCGTCATAATAATGTTAGAACAAATGGATCCTATTCCGGAAACCCACCACCACCTGTTCCTATGGCTTCCGAGAACACACAAGGTTCTTGGTGTCTCCAACCAGCTGCAAACCAGTGGTTGATGCCTGTTTTGTCACCTTCTGAAGGACTTGTCTACAAGCCGTATACTGGTTCTTGTCCTCCAAATGGTAGTTTTCTGTCTCCTTTTTATGGAGGTTGTATAAGTCTACCTCCAGCAGCTGGAGACTTCACAAATTCAGCTTACAGTGTGTCATCTCAGCCACAAAATATGGGTGTTCTTCCTAGTACGCCTGGAATGGCTCCAAACTATTTTCCCCCTTATGGTATTCCATCGAACCCAGTTATCTCAGCCTCAGCAGTTGAAGAAATGTGCTGGCTGGGTGGTTCGCGGCCTAGTGGGCAAGCCAAGCAGCACTCTTGGAGCTCATGTAACATGTCGCGTCCAAAGAAGGATGCATTCTCAGGACATCCTCAGAGGTCTCAGGCATTAAGAGAAAGTGAGATACAAGGAAGCACTGCAAGTAGTCCTTCAGAGAAGCCACAAGTTGAAGGGAGAGATTCACTGTCCCTCTTTCCTGTGGCCCCAGCTACAGATGGCTCAACTCACCCTCTGGATAGCGACAGAGACAACCAGACTCGCGTGATTAAGGTTGTTCCTCATAATGCGAGGTCTGCCACAGAGTCGGCAGCTAGGATCTTCCGGTCAATACAGAGAGAAAGGCAACAACATGACTTGTGATTCAAATTTCACTTGGCATGTGGCTGTTTAATCTTACGCGGTTAGAGCCAGCCATCAGCTTAGCTGAAGCAAGCAAATGCCAGCTCGAGTTCCTGACCCTTCTCCGGTTCCTTAGTAGTATAGATAGGTAAGTCTACTGAACTTATGCCACTTATTTGTAAATATATCATTTGAAATGTATGGATGTGATATTATGTAGCTTTTTTTTTCTCTATATGCTGAGAAGAATTATGTATGCTTTTCCCTGCCATATAGAAGCAATCTTATATACAAATTGAAGAATGTTGTTTGGGTTATGGCCATGATATACAGGAAAACTTGCATACGCAAGCTGGGAATGGCCATGATGTACAGGAAAAACTTACACAAGTAAGATTTGAGATTGTTCCAGTGACTTGTTGTTCAGGAGTTGTTGCAGTAAATATTCACATGTCTCTGTATATGGAGAAAAAACTAACCCAAATTTTTTATGTAAATGCTTTTCTCTTGCCCATATACTTTCAATTGCTCTTTACCTTTGCACTACAATTCAATCTCTTCCTTTTATTCACTCTCAGGACGACTCTAGTCATAGAAATGAGGTCCAGGCATGATAACATAGAATGTATTGTACCTTTGCATGTTTTATAGAGGGGCAGATGAACCATTGTTCTTATACTTTACTCGGAATTCGGCTGTTCTTCTCAGGTCATCTTCTGTGGGATCGGGATACGATGCGTGCTATGCTGTCTTAGCTTTTTCTGGCTTCTGTGTGAAGAAAATGACTCATACCAAATCAACGATTGGCGTTCCATTTGTCAAGAACTTTACCTTTTCCACAGACTCTGACAATACGTGGAACTGTTGGATAACGACTGTGCTGCACCAGAGACTGGAGATGACGGACTTGAACGGCATTTAGGAATTTTTATCCTAGCAAAACACCTGCAGCCATAATAGCGAATTTGATACTAAGCAACACATAAACCGACACAGAGAAAAAGAACTAGTAGATTGCTACTATATAGTTCAGCCAAAAGGGGATAATTTAGCTGTTAACAACCGGAACCAAAAAAAATTCCATCAGTTTACACCCTGCGGTTTGAAGTTTGAACTGATTTGAGTGAATATGAGAGAAAATCAAAGTAAGTCTTGCAGCTCTACCATCGGAATCTCCGACCACCTACTGAGGGCCTCGGTAGAGCTTACCAAAGACGTGCAAAACTGCGACAACGGCAATGAAGCCTATGCTCATTATGAGGACTGTGTTGGGGGACATCTTGCGCCCCGCAGTCTCGTCGGTGTAGAACTGGAGCATCGTGTTTGCACCTGCCGCCGCACCGCTGCCACCAGTCGTCCTCCGCCTCCGCAGGCCTGCAGCAGCTGCCGCACTTCCCCTCGGTGGTAAATCGCCATTCGCCACCATCTTTGCTTCAATCGTCTGTAGAGAGAAAGCATGAAACTTTTCACCATGGAAGGCATGACAGCCATTAAATTATCTCGAATGTTAACATGAGCAGATAAAGAAGGCATACGCCTAAGCCAACTCTAAAGGATGACATATCATCTAACGGTAATTCTAAACGTAACAAGCTCGCTATCAATAGAAAGAGTGGATATACGGCAATGCTTTCTTTGTTGTAATTAGCAAATTGGAGACTCTCTACATGCTCGTAGCATTAGATCAAACCTATGTTTGACACAAGGACAGAAATTCTAGATATTCAACTATAGATAATCTGCATCTTCCTCAAAAGAACACACATGCGCACTAATCATGATTTAGCTATGAAATTCGAGCATCTCATCACCAGCATGATTTGAGCGCTGCCATGCTTTGGTCGGAATATTTCATGTTTCATACAAATCACCGTAGCAAAAGCTTTTTTAGAATTTCGTCCTCAGGTAAAATTTTCCAACAAACGCGCCTCTATAACATACAGATCCATCTTTTGCGGAGGAACCAATCGAAAATAAGCAGCACGGAATCTAGTAATCTAAACAGTACAATGCACATAATCGGGAGAAACAAGAATGATACACAAACAAAGTAAACCGATCGCATAATTTTTTTTTCAAAAAAAAAAAAAAATCTGGAAGAATCACTAATAGAAGAAAATTGCGGATCTCTTTAAATAAATGATCATAAAATTCTTGGGAGAAAAAGGCAACGGAAACACAGATCAAGTGCCGATCAAAGGAGAGAAACAAAGATCTGGCGACGGAGGTGCCTGATACGCACCCTAAACCCTGACGAGCTTGCGCTGCGGAGATCGGATGAAACGAGGGGGAGAAGGGAGGAGGAGGAGAAGGAGGCGTTGTCGAAGAGCTCGCGGAAAGAAACTTACACACGCATCCAAGCGTTTTTTCTCCTAGCCTGCGTTCCGGCGCAACACAATTAATACTTGTGCAGCTGTAAATGGGCCAGCCTGATTGGTGAAGCCCAATAATTTGAAGGCCTGTAGTAGTACTACCATCACCTTTGCTAAAAGCCCAATTTTTCTTTTTCGAATCCGGAAAGAAAAGGAGCCCAACTCGTCTGGGCAGTTACTCTTCCTTTCTCTTTAATAATGATAAACGTAAGTTTTGGGTATTGTAATTATCGTGGAGTAAGCAATCCATGCTTACATGGGCATGAATTTTATTACCATCGGTTGCTTTTGCTTAATATTTGATTAAAAAGGTTATTAAGACAGAATCAAAGCAGGCAAGGGGGGACTTCTAGCTGGAGATGAGCACTTTCAAAGGTGAAGTGAAAGATCGGAAAAACACTAAATAAATATCTGGCAAATTCTGTTAGCTTACTAGGTGACAGTCGATATTATGTCGTTAAAAAAGTTAGTGCGCTTAGTGAGCCATTTTGTGAAGTTAATGAGAGAATTGGGTTCCAAATGGTTCATCTGCAAAACTATTTTAACAACAGTAGGCGCAATTTTTTTGCAATGAAACAGGGGGCTACAGAACATCCGTTCCAGCCTTCCAGGCTATGAGTCAAGCACGCAGTTGTTTCTTTCAAAATAACAAATGGTCTTACTTGCAGCAAAAGAAATGAAAAGATGATAAGAAAGAAAAATTTAAGGTCAAAACATACAGCATTCATTGACATTCAATCCACAAAATAGAGAAATAGATATACTTGTGACTTGCGTCTCTTCTGCACCAGTGCTTAATGAGCAAGCTTATAGTACAGTATCAGAAAAATGGCCAATACCAGGGCCACGATTACACTCCCAATAATCCACTTGTTCCTGTCCATTCTTCTTGACATGGCTGATAGGATTCTTTTGCTCTTGCCGATGTTATCGTCCACCCCATGTAGCTGAAAATTAAAAAGAGAAGCAATTAACGACACATGCAACCAATAAGAACATAATATCAAACAATCAGACCAATGTCAGGATATCATGTTAGACTAATGATTCTGCACTAGGAGCTGTGGACCTTTGAAACTTGTAACCTGGAAGCACCTATTATTAATATTATTAAATCACACATTTCTAGTTCAACCAACTTCAAATAGAAAATCACTATTTTCAAACTATACTTTTTGGATGAAGCTTCCATGCTCATCTCGTCAAATAAGACTGAGATGTGGGCTATGATTGATTTACTAAAACTCTTCATCCTTTTTTAACCAGATCAACTAAGATCGATTCTATCAATGCTTAACATAACCCCAAACTCTAGTTTACAAAGCTAATTCTCCAATGACACCTTTCCCACAGTGTCAAATATCCAAAATGGAATATCAGGAAACTCAAAAAGCTTGCGGCCTAGTGTAAACAACTAACTACTACTAAGGAAAAGAAATGAATATACTGTATTATGAGCATGTAAGAGCGACTGCCGTTGTTGATGCAGGTCCTGAAGAATTGATACACCAAGTTCTTCTGTCTCCAATATAGTTCTTCGAGACTCTTTAATTCTATCAGTTGATTGATTCAATCTTTCTGTTGACATTAGCAATCTTCCCCTTTGATCAGTAGTCACCTGCACCATACAATGACCAATAGCATGAAACAAATAAGGAAAAGGAATAAGTTCCCAACTCAGCAGTAAAGCATTAGCAAGCATCTATATTACGTCAGAAAGTACTATAGGAGGATGAGACAGCACCTTGAAAAATCCTTCTACAGCATTGCTGCTATTAGGAGTATGTAAAATTACCACTGTTAGCAAGGACAGAGAAGACATAGGGTAGACAATATTTGAGATGATGGCAACATATCTTAGTATATAGGACAAAAAATGTTCTTGGTTGTCATAAATTCCATTTGTATCTGAAGAAACAACTGAAACTAGAATATCCACATTACTAGACTAGGTTGCCGTGTGAGGAGGATGTAAATTATTCCACATGAATTTCTCAATGCAAAAGTAAGAGGAGAGTCATTGCACTACGTGGTCCGGCAAAGAAAAATATTTCTCGCAGTATTCAATATACGATTTTAGTAGAGACTTATGAGTACACATTATCTAAGACAGCCAAAGGATCTCGCTAACAGGTAAACCACTTCAGACAACCCATGTAATGGAAATGAAGACTATACTGTGAAGGAGTATTTAAAATGCTCAAACATTAGCAGAACAAATGTACCTAATGACTAGCTTAATTAGCTTTCAAAGGATGGACCACGAGGAGGAGAATCACTAGCTTAGTTAGCTTTCAAGAGATAAACTTATATGATATTGTCCATCAATCCTCTCTACTGCTCAATGCAACTATTACAAAGGGTAGGATACAACATGTCAGCACTAGATCTGATTATGTATTATGAGAGGTTCCCAAAACATTTCGGACAACTGCAAGCAAAGAAGAAGACAATTATAGGTATATCTGTGCCATGGGAGAAAAGAGGGCCTCAGCTTACCGCCAGTGTATCTGCCATTCCCGATTCCAACAACTCCTCTCTTGTCGCCTGGTTAGGATTAGTAGTTGTAATCCTTTTAAGCTCACTCTTCAAGTTGTTCAGATCAGACTTATACTCCCTCAACTTCGCCAGCAATCCAGCCTTCACGCTAGGTTGCAAGCTTCTAGCCTCGAGATCCATCTTGCGAATCTAGAAATGACACACAAAAATCACGTAAAGATCATCCTACCTAACCTAACCTAACCAATGCTCGCTATAAAATTGTCAAGTTAATTCTACCAGAGCTTCCGCATCCTCTAATCCGGATTTGATTGCAGAAACCTTCTGCTTCCTTTGCTCTGAGAGAAAAAAGAAAAAGAAAAAAAGATTGATAGATCTGTATTAGATTGACGGCATGAAAAATTAGATAAAAGCACGTGTAGAACAAAATCATCTCACCTCCCTCAGAAACTGCCGCTGATGAGCATTTCCGCGAGAGAGATGCGGAGATCTCACAGTACTGGCGCTCGTACCCTTCAAAAACTTCGCTCATCGTGTCTCTCCAACGATTTCGAATTAAACTCAAGAATATGGAGGAAATCAGCACCTCTGCAGGGAGAAGAGGGAAATCGGATACTTCTCCAACGAATTCCGCTTCCAAAACCTAAACCTAGAGATCAACGATCTCAGGTAAGCCCTAATTACACGCAACGGATCTCAATTACGGGGACGGCATAAACATCTCAACTAAAGCAACAATTCGTTCAAAGAAATCAAATTAAATTAGAGAAATCAAAGAAAAATTCGTGAAATAATCGAACAAGTAGAACGAAATCGACATCTAAAGGATCCGATTCTTACGATTACGGCACCAGGTAGCGAACAACGAAAGGAAAGCTTTTGAGGACGACGAAGAAACGGAGAAGCCAGAAATATAACGGAGAGATATCGGAGTGTCCTCCCCTCTCTACACGTTCGCTGACCCGACCCGACCCGACCCGTGTTCCAAATTATTATTGAAAGGTTATATTACTTTTTTCTAAAGTAAAAGAGAAATGAATGAATAGTTGCATTCTGTCACGTGCGGCACGCCGTCACTGCCTTCGTGTCGGATGTCCGGTCCTCGCCAAAATCCACACAAATATATATAAGGACACTCACTATCTTTTAAATTCATTTCACCTTTTATAATTTTATTCAATTTTACTCCCCCATAATTATATCTAAACTAAAATTATTATTTTTAATTATATAATAACAAATCTATATATTTTATAATATTTTTATTATTTAAAAATATTATAAATTAAATTATCTTAGATATGTATTTATTTAATTATTTATAATCTTATCTCTAATAAATATCTTCAAATTCTACTTATTAAATATAATAAAATAAATAAAATTTAATGTAAATATAACCACAAGAGACACAAATGAAATCGGGGGTAAAATGTAATTTTTCGGATATAAGAAGTCCTCTAAATCCACTCTCTTCTTCCCTCTTCGAAGAAAGAATGCCACAAGAGAGGAGGGATCCAATTCTGAGATCCCCCATGGGTTTTTCCAAATGGGTAGCTTCGCTTCTCGTTCTTCTTCACCTATTACTCTCCCTTCCCATATCTCGCTCATCGATGCTGAATTCCGGTGGATTGCTCCAACGGGCTAAGGAATCAGAGCTCTTCGATTGGATGGTGGGCATAAGGAGAAGGATCCACGAGAATCCCGAGCTGGGTTACGAGGAATTCCAGACGAGCGAGCTTATAAGGAAGGAGTTGGATGCGATGGGCATCGCTTATGAGTACCCGGTCGCCGTCACAGGTGTCGTGGGGATTATCGGATCCGGGAAGCCACCCTTTGTTGCTTTGAGGGCTGATATGGATGCCCTCGCGATGCAGGTCAGACTTTCCAAGGAAATTTAATAAAAAATTAAAAAAAAGTTATTTACGATGGATTTTGCTATAAGACTTATTTCTTCTTCTTCTTCTTTTTCGAAGGAGTGGGTTTTAAGTCTGTCTTAGATGGATTTTGATCACAGTTTTGGTCTGAAACCTAGTACGACGTTGTCTGAATTTTTGCCCACTCAAAGTGGTTCTGGTCATCTATCATAGATTTTTAATTTTATTGTTTGGTCAATTAACTTTCCTCTTGCTTCTCCTAAAATTTGTTTGGTTGATTTATTGTTCAAATTTATTATGGACTAAGAACTTTGCCACAATTTGAGCACTTTTTGTTCTGAATATTACATTCTTGGTCATGTTCATTATTAAGTTCCGACTTTGCTGCAATGGATAGGAGAATGTGGAGTGGGAGCACAAGAGCAAAGTCCCTGGAAAGATGCATGCATGTGGCCATGATGCTCATGTTGCAATGTTGTTAGGTGCTGCTAAGATTCTTCAGGAGCATCATGATGAGCTGCAGGTCTGGTATTCTTTAGCCGTTTCTGAATTTTGTAAATATTGGGATCTCATTCAATTTCGTTTTGATGGTTTCTGAATTTTGTAAAATGTTGCAATATTGTCAGCTTTCAAGAATGTGAGCTACCCACTTGCATAAATTAGCATAAATTTCATGATCTTTATCTGATTGATCTGTAATGATGAGTGTTTTCATGATGCAACATCCTAAAGACACGTCCTGTGAATGAACCTGTTTCCCTTTACTTTTATGCAAGTAGCTCGATATCCATCATCACCCGTATAACAGTGCTTAATGGAACTTCCTAGCCCTGGCTACTGATAATTCCTTCCTCTCACAGCCAGAAATCTTATCACGTTTCTTGTTCATGGTCGTTAGCCTGTCTGTTTTAAGATACGTTAAAAAAGAAAGGTTCTATGGTGTAAGGAGAAAAGGTAAGGATTAGGACTTGCTTTGGGTTTAATTTGTATTGAGATCAAATGCATTGTTTGTTCACTGAAGATTTCTACATGCATAATATTAGTATTGAACTCTGATGGAAACTAATGCTACATATCATTTTGAACAATTTCCACCTTTTTGCTTTTCTCCTTGCCACAATCTTATCTTCAACTTATTTGTTGAGAAGGACATGGCAATTGAAGTGTAATTTATTTCTAAGAAGCAAATTTCAATTTATTCATAGACTAAAAACTATTTTCCATGATTTATTGATAAAATGTATCGTCCTGCCTGCAGATTATTTTACTATTGTTCCACAGCAATTCCTGCAATTGCATAGGGTCTCTTTAGTAAAAATAACTAGGCAGTCAAGTGCTAACAGTTCATGAATCCTTCTCCACATGCAAATTTCTGCATAGAGTATTCATCCATTCAGTAGAATGCTCATATATTGGCTTGATCCAATTATTGGCTGATTGAAGATAAGTGATTTGTCGAGATTATTGTACCAAACAGACTACTTTATTTCTTGGAAGTCTGTATCGCTAGCATTGGAGTTCCATAGTGGGAAAAGTAAACTATTATCACCTTTCTAGAATCTCTTTTTTGTGATGATAGATTTATATAGAAGCTAAAATAAAGTGGAAATGAAATTTGCATGAAGAAACATTTAAAAATTAGATAAAATGAAATGAAGAGATGAATCAGAGAAAAATAAAATGAGCAAAAGAAAATGGTGAATTAACCAAAACAGCAATGGGATTAATAAACTAAGTAGTGTTGTGTGAAATACAAAAAATAAATGAATTATCTCCCTTGTTCCTTTTCTCTGTACACATGTTATAAACTATAAAATGACCAAGGTTGGATCTTATCTGCTATCAAAGTATCTACAGTTGACATAACTATCAACTGTGGAGTATGGAGAAAGAAATGAGAAGATTACAGTAAATTTCAATTGGGTTATAACAAGGGCAATTAAGTTGCTTGTCTGTGAAAATATTTTGGTATTGTGATGGTGCCATCTCCGCATGTCCAACTTGGGAAATGACATTAAAATCAATCAACTTACAGCAGATAAAGATTGTTGTTTCTTTTTTTGAAATTCTTTATTCATAATGGGCATGCTATTCTCTAAATATATATTATGGAGTTTGAGGCATTACCGAGTGATATATTATGTTGCATTAGGGCTTTAGATTGCAAATGACAGTAATGTAGGTACACTTCCTATATATCCATTTTAACTCTCCAAAATTATCTCATCTGTACAAACAATCAATAACTCTCTCTCTGTCTTTGTCTCTCACCCATTGCCCCATGAATATTTTAATGAATGCCCCGTGTTTCCCTATTCACCTCTGTTGCCTTTTCCACTGGCCTCTCTTGCTGAGACTCTGCCAATAACATAACCTTTAGTTTTTGTGTTTTGGATCACTATAATAGATAAAGTTTTACCTTTTCTACAGTTAAATAGTCTTCTCTTATGAAAGAATTGCACAAATATAATGATCTCCTTTTTCATGTGTTGTCTTGCAAAGATATGCTACTTTTAGAGTAGGAATTATCTATTTATCATTCGTCATTCTAGCTTCTAAGATATACTTTTTATTTGAATGTGATTTATCCTCCACTTTAATCTTCTAATAGAGTATTTCACTGTTCTTCTGATTTGCCCTAAAATTGTTTCTCTTTTAATGATCTAAATAGGGAACAGTGCTCCTTCTTTTCCAACCAGCTGAGGAAGGAGGTGGTGGGGCAAAGAAAATGGTAGAAAGTGGAGTTGTTGAGAAAGTCGATGCTATTTTTGGGTTTCATATAACTGGTGATTTACCTACTGGTATGGTGGCATCGAGACCAGGTCCTATTATGGCTGCGAGTGGGTTCTTTGAGGCAGTAATAAGTGGAAAGGGAGGTCATGCTGCTATTCCTCAGCACACTATAGATCCAATCATAGCTGCATCTAATGTGATTGTAAGCTTGCAGCATCTTGTTTCCCGTGAAGCTGACCCACTAGATTCTCAGGTATTTTATTTTATTATTTTCTTTTTGTTATTTTCATACTGTGGAACACTGTGCACTTCTCACTTTTAGAAATTCATATCTTCTGGAAATCAGCACATGCGTATCTTATCTAGGAGACATCTCTATCATTACTGCTGATAAGGTTGTCATTTCATCTGATCTGCTTGTACTAAATGATGTGAAAAAGGCCAAATGAACAAAAAACGAAAGTCAGAGCTGAGTGTGTACTGCATCACCAGAAGACTGAATGATAGGATAAGTCTGTCCACCAGCAAAGATTACCTTAATGCATCTCTGTTTCTCTTTTAGCATCCATTTAGCTTGTCTTCAGAGCAGCATGTGTATCAAGAGCTCTAGTTAGAAATTGAATTGTTCCTACTTGATCTCTGATTTAGCGAAACATAAAAGTAGTGCAAATTGTACTGTGTTTCTTGATTTAATCTTATTTTTCAATCATAGGGATCAATTTCTGGTCGCACAGCATTATTACTGTTATCTAGAGGGCTGTTATCATGCTAAAAGTCGGTTGTAAAATCTGTCTGCTTTTTGAGGAATGTTTACAAATTTTGAGTTGTCTCTTTGTTCACACTATATGGTTAGAGAAAGTGGTATCATGGTTTTATTGCAGGTAGTAACAGTAGCAAAATTTCAAGGAGGTGGAGCATTTAATGTAATTCCTGATTCTGTTACTATTGGTGGCACTTTCCGAGCCTTCTCAAAAGAAAGCTTTTCTCAACTAAAGCAACGAATTGAGGAGGTATGATGTTGTGGCATACAATTCATGCAACATGTTGAATGTGGGTTCATTTCTACAGGGCTTTGTTCTAACCATCAGATAGTTTGGCCAGTTTGAGTGTGCAGTGATTTGCATTGTCAACCAGCTGAAGAGAATTAACAAAGTGAATGACTAAATCTGTTAATTAATGAAGACTACTTATCAACTTTGACATGCAAAATCTATGAGTTTGCACCTTGATCATGTTGTACTCTATCGTATGACTGTATGACAAGTTAACGCATGAAGGTTCTCCCCAAAAATCAAATTGACTGTCGGTTATGACATTTTTTTTTCCATATCACTACCTAATATTTGAAATGTTTTCTCTCTTAATATTTGCAAATGGACTACTCCTTGTTTAGGACCTTTAGGTACATTTGCAAAAAGCTACCTCATGTTAAATCATAAAGAGTATGCTCAAAATTTTCTATCTTGTTGACGAAAATGTCCTTTTCACTCGGTATTCCCATGTTTTGAGAGAAAATGAGAAAAAAGCTAGGTTGGTGTTTGTGTTATTCCATGTGCACATACTGATACTTGTTCTCTGACTATGACAGGTTATTCTCGCACAAGCATACGTGCAGAGGTGCAATGCTATTGTGGACTTCCTCACCAAGGAGCGGCCTTTCTTCCCTGCAACGATCAATAACAAAGATCTCCATGAATACTTCCAGAAGGTTGCAGGAGAAATGCTGGGGTCTGAAAACATCAGAGATAGGAAGCCGACTATGGGAGCGGAAGACTTTGCTTTCTTCTCTGAAGTTGTCCCATCTGCATACTACTACTTCGTGGGGATGAAAAATGAGACCCGCGGACCTCTGCGTCCTTCACATTCCCCATATTTCACAGTCAACGAAGAAGCGCTCCCCTATGGTGCAGCCCTTCATGCATCTCTGGCCATGCAATATCTTCTTGAACACTATTCTCCTTCTTCCAAGGAGAATACCCATGATGAACTCTAGAATTTTCTTTTTCCTTTCAGAGAAAATTTTCTGGTGAACCAATGGATGGAGTTTCAAATGAATTTAAAGGCTACGTTGAGATTGCTTCTGCTGTGTCTTTGAGTTGGTCATCAGGAAGCCTTATTTACTGTATATTCTAGTAACATGAGAAGCAAGCTCTGGTTAGTCGATTCTGGCATTCATTCTAAGAAAGCATCTTTCTCTTTGGGTAGATCTTTCAGGTTGCCATTGAGGGCCTCTTCTGATCTGTTAAACATTTAGCCATTTTGTTTCAATGGTGTGTATATTTATGTTGATAAGCTATCGCGACGAGGCTTGTCAGTGTATAGTTGTTGATCATGAGATGAACATGGAAGCAATCTCTGTAAAAGGTCTATTCAACGTATTGCTGAGAGCTTTTTGGCCGCCTTTTACTTCCATACGTAAAAGACGTATGGTAAATAAGTTTATAAGAAGACCCATTTTGATAAATATATATATAAACCTCATAATATCACCATCATGATGCCCATGATAAAAAGTAATCTTTTGTGGACCTGAGCGAGCTTAGTTTCCCATCACATATTAAATATAACTTTCAAACATATTAGACAATTATTAACTCTGCATAATTTACATATGAGAATGTTAATTAATTTACTTTGGGTTCCGCAAACTGGAAATGATACACACGACCTACCATGATTTTTATGTATTGGTATTCACACTGTCATTCATTCCAGGGGCAATAACCCAGATAATTGCGCAGAAAAATGAGAGAGGTGGATATATATATATATATATATACTAAATATATATATTTGTGATCATGATCAGATGCCATTATCAATCCACAAAAGCATGAGAGCCAGAACCAAGTACTAACTAAAGTTGCAGAATATTATTGGGTATGTATGTATGTATAGTTGTAACCAACCAGAACATGAACATGGGATATTATTGGGATCAGATTGTAGCTTTTAGTACATGTGTGGGACCATGTCCAACCATGCACGTGACATGTCAGTGTCCCCACCACACTAACATCATCAAATTACCAAACTGCCATTAAATCTCTTACTAAGAAGATGGCCATCACAAACGGATAGAAGAACTTGGCACCAAAATTATAAGAACCAATTAATCAAAAGAAGCAGAAACAATAGAATGGCATGTAAAAAAAAAAGATCTCGTACAAACCAAATAATATTATACGATCATAAAGAAAAGATCCAAACAATGCACGCACTCGGGAATAGTATATAGGTAACGCCTAGGGGGAAGATGAACACACGCCGTCGGATCCGAGAGCGAAGGATGAGATCTGCGACCGGAGGCGTCGGATCCATCAGTGCCGGCGAAGCGACGCGAAGAGGAGCGCCACGGCGGAGCAGATTAGAGCGCTGTAGATGGGAGAGGATAGAGACATCGCCCCAGAGGTGGGGCTCGGAGCTGGAGCGTCGGCGGCGAAGGCTCCGTTGGAAAGAGAAGCGACGGAGAGGACAGCCATGAGGAGGACGGAGAAAGCCCTGGAATCGAATGCGGCCATTTTACTCTCTCTCTCTCTCTCTCTCTCACTAGGTTTCGGAAGGATTTGGGCGAAAGAGAGGAGCTTAATAGGAGAGGAGGAGAAGGTGGTTTATATATAGAGGAGAAGAGAGGAGAAAAGATGGAGAGGACTGGCTGGTTTTGTTGTTGGACCGACAGCTGGCGGTAATTAACAGTCTGGCGATTATTTGGCGACAGATATTAATTATTATTAATTCATGGAAAAACGCTTGAGGAGTAATCCCTTTTCTTTTTTTATTTTCTTTTTAATATTTTATAGGTTTGATGAACAGTAATTGGATGGTCGTCCCTCTACTCAACAAGGATAAATCTATGTATAATAAGAGGTTCTTTATTCACATCTGTCATGAGAGTAACACCTTTTTACATTCTTGTTATTAATATGTAAAGTCTTCTGCTTTTAAAGTCCTGGTTAATGTAATTGTAATGCCTATGAAATATGAATGAAGTCAATATATTTGGCAATTGGCAATTGGCTAGCTGTTGAAACATCGCATCTGACAGCTAATTAAGGCTGCCAAATATCCCCCACTACATTAAATTTATATAAATTTTATATGACACGCTGTGTGTGTGCGTGTATGTTCCGACTTCCGAAGCTTTCATAGAAAGGGAATGTTTGATTCAATTCAACTTCAACTTGCTATTGGAGAGGAAGGCTAAGATATTACTAACAAATTGCCAACCAAGAGTTGGTTTATTTTAATTAGAAACCGAAACGAGCAACAGAGACCACAACACATGCTCCTGCTTCATATCTATAATCTATCTCCCCCACAGGCCACAGCGAACTTAATGTGGTCCATGGAATCATGTGATTGGTTTTTTTACTCTCCCTCACGTCTCTGTTTCTTGCTTGCTTGCATGATCTACGAACCAGTAATAGGGATGTAAAAAACCACGTCTGATACTATGGTTTCAGTTCGATTGTTGGTTCAATATTTCATTCATGACTTGATTATGAATTATAAAGGAACATGTAGCACATTGTATAGTATAGTGATTTTAATCAAGCTGAGAGCTGTGGGCTTTGAACTTAGGCTTGAGATAAGAAGTTCCGTCTGTTGATGAACATATTTGAGAGGAGCAGAACGGCCCAACATGCAGCATTTTCGTCCAAACCTTTCTCAAATAATGAGCATAATTGACAGTCTGTTACAGATGAGATAAAGCAATGATAGGTCCCACTAGGAACGACGGGTTGCTATTGGCAACGAAGCAGGACGAGATCTCGCAATTAAACAACGACATAATTATTGTTAAGGAAGCTGCACCACCAACTATGAAAGTTGATGGAACCGGGGAGTCTGGAATTACTCCTTTATTCATGTGAAGTTGCAGGTCTCGTCAACTGAAATTTAAAGAGCTTCTCATTCTTCTTTAACAGAATCTCAATTGTGTAGCAGAATATTCTTTAAAGGTTAATTGGATTAGATCAAGGCGATCTAAATATTTCGAGGTTAGTAGTTGGTTAGAGTACCCATCTTTACGGCGCTACATCGTAGCGGTTACCAGATTAATCATCCGCTAGTCCATAGCTCTCAAAACTATCTTGCAAACATTTATCACAAGATCATTCAACGACACGATAAGGAGAACAAAATAGAGGCAAAATAGAAGAAAAAGAGAAGACAAAAGATGCAGTTAAAAAATAGTACCAAACAATGTGAATCGATGAAGTAGAAATACCATATCTACATACTCAAACGGACCAGATGTACACATCTTTATTTTTTCGAAGACACAGATCCAGATCTATCCCCAATCGAGGCACTAAGAGCCCCACCCGAGATCCGATCTCAAACAATGCTGTAAAAGAACAAATAGGGAACTAAAAAGAAGCGCATATACTAAGGTGTACAACCAAATCGGGAGCAGAAACGCTCGGGACCGTCAGATCCATCAGTGGCGGAGAGATCCGAGAAAGAGAGCAGCGGCGGAGGCGAGGAGGGCGGCGGCGAGAGGAGGAGAGGAGACTCCGGCTGCAGAGGTGGGGCTGGGGGCTGGGGCGTCCGCTGCGGAGGCTACCTCGACTAGGGAGGCGACGGCCACGGCCGCCACGGCGCAGATCGCTAGAGCCTTTCTTCCGTAGCCGGCCATTGCTGTTGTTGGTTCGTGCGAGCTTGGAAGAGAGAGAGAGAGAGAGAGAGATGTACAGAGAGAGAGAGATGGCGAGGTGGGCCGAACATAGTAGGAGTAGATGTATTTATAGGAGAAGGAATAGTCGGGCAGGGATGGGAGAACGGGCAGCTGCCCGGGATGACAGCTGGTAGGCTCCCGCGACAGCTGGATGTGGAACGAAGCGCGGCGTTCATATACTGTATTAGTTAGTATCTTCTATTCTTTTAATTGAACCTCACTTCATGAATCATTGCAAAGAAGAAAAAAAAATTAATAAGACTGAAAAATTAAAAAGACTCTTTGACTCGAAAAAAAAAAAAAAAATATATATATATATATATATATATATATATATTTTGTAAATAGTGCATTTCTAACTCGATGTGAAGAAGATATCTAGATGTTTGACATCTTCTTCTCAATATGACTGGTGGAGATGTTGATATGAGAACAAGAAAGAAAGAAAATATTATTTATGTATATATTACGGTGCACGCGTTGCCGAAATTGAATTGGTTCTTGCTGTGTGAAATTCCCGATTTACCCTCACGTGCCAGCGAAAGACGAGAGCCAGACGTTTCGCACCGTGCCTTCCTGGAAATATCGTGTACAAGTAATGGTTGGCAAGTATAGTGGCGATCCTGGCGCCGTAGTCCACTTTGCATCGGCTGGCGTATCCTTGTCTCGATTAGTTGGAACCGTCGTCAGCGACGTTTCGACACGCGGAAGAAGAGGAGGCAGCACCAAAGAGACGAACGACGAGGTCAATTGGTCATTTATTCAACACAAGGATACGCCACGTGTGAACGTTACTCTGTATTAATTAGTAAACCAAATACTTGCTTACTCCGTTGAAGTTAAGTAACATGCTATAACATTACATCTGTTCATAAGAAATACCCAACCTGTGCATTGCTATTATGTCAAAAGCTCTTTGCTAAAAAGAAACCAAGAATTTAAGAATCTCACAGCAAAGCACAGGCAGGGGCCAGACTATTAGAAGTTAGGATGTCCAAGGGAAAAAAAAAAAAAAAAAAACGTCTTATCCAATATGCTTTAATCATCACAAAGAAGAAACAAAAGAGTAGTTAGTTGCACCTGGGGTCACAAAGAGCTGTCAAACTTAGCTTAACAATACAACTACCTTTTTGCAATTAAAGAGACGGGGATTAGAGTATTCTGATGTCACTGTCTGCTCTTGTCTCAGTGGAAGCAAGACTTGCATATGTGCTTGCTCCTAAGTTGTTTGGATTACTCCCGAGATAAAAGAGAAAAGGGATTACTGTCTGTATTTCTTATATCTTTAGATCTTTTTGTGCACCTCACTCATGGAGTGTGCATCACATGTGTGAGCCAACTGCCGAAATAATTTTAGACAAAGGGGTTGAAATGAATGACCTGTATCGATGTGGGTTGTCTTGTTTTGGGCACATGAAGACTCAGCATAGCTGTCTTTCCTGGCTTGGTGCATGCGGTGGTATACTTGCTGCAATCACAAATCACAAAGCTAGCTAATAGCTACCCCCACATAATTTGCAATCCTCTAAGGAGACGACCCAAGTTAAAGTACAAACATTCCTCCAATTCCTAATTCTGAGTTGCTTTAATATCATATCAAATTGCAGTCCTCAATCAGCTGCTAATTTTATCTCAATCTTCAGACAATAAAATTTTCACCACTCAAATTTGAGGAATGCATCCACTTGAAGGAGCTATATATGTAGGGGTGTCAAAATAAACTAGCTACTCGGGCCTAAATAAATTTATAGTGTTAAATTAAATTAAGAGTCGAAACTAAGACTGAGCAAGCACTGAGAATTACTTATTAATATTATATATAAGTAAGTATATATAACTATGATCTATGCTCGATTTAAAGAATTAGTCTAATTTTAGACTTGACTCTGACTTTGCCCAGTTCGGCTTGAGTTTGATTTGAAAATAAATTCTATTTAGGCCCATGCACAGTTTGACTTGGGTCAAACTTAACTCAGCTCCACGAGCCTAAATGAAAAGGTTGACTGGTGCCGGCTTGCCCAGGCTCAGCTCATTTACACCCATATCTATATAGTTTTACATTTAGAGCACATAGGAAATCATAGTCATTAACATCTTGGAGCACATTCTAATGTTAGCTCCAGCTCAACTATGTTGACAAGGAACGATATAACATAGAATTACATTACACATCATGATAGATTCAGCAACAAATGGCCACCGATGGTGTTAATTATTTACAAGATTCATATCGTGAAATGGGCAAATCTGATAATGGATATTTTTCAAGCTCTTTGGCTATTATATCTACATTCAGCAGAGCACAGGTAGGCAGCTCCAACATATACTGGTCAGAAATGCTGAGATGATACAGTTGTTTCATGGTAGCTTCAGGCACTAAAGCCCTTATGGAGAGAACTCCAGCGGTTAGAAGGGAAACTCATGCAAGCTTGAGCAGAGACCCCAGCCATGGTCTCTTCTCGAACACCTGCATTGCAGATATTTGCAATGGATCGCATGTGTTTCATGCCATACTGTGCCAATGATCCACACCGTGTTTCAAAACTCCGTACCTGCACAGAAAGACAAGGTATATGTGGAGAGTTGAATAATAAAGGGCAGTAGCAGGAAATAGTAGCATGTCAAACATCAGGAGTATGCAAACAAAGACTGAATTAGAATATTCACAGAGACTTTCTTGGGAAGACTAGAAAGTAGGAAGTTTTATGTAGAATGAACCGGTTGTTGTGATGGGTGAAGAAAAAGTTAAATGTCTATCACAAGGTGCTGATATTTTGACCGTCACTTGTAATTTTGTGATGAATAAAAGATGCTCTAATATGTGAAAAGTAAGATTATGATTCACTTACGGCTATTACCACCATAGACACAATAATCTGACGACTCATTTACAGTTCAAACCTCTTGCAACAACTAGATGTTGATCAAATATCAACCTTGATCACACGATGCAGCAAATTCAAAAACGTAGATTTTGAAGGTAAAGGTTGCTGAATCTGTGGCACAGGCCTCTACAAGCAGGCAACCAGCACAGCATGGCTGGCAGAAATGTCTTCTAACAAGACATATTAACAGAAAATTAGGGCATCGAGATCTTGTCACTATTATAAAAAATATGTAAGAAGTAAAAAATATGATAACACAAAGTACAAAGGAGAAAAGGACTCAAAAAAGAGAAACACAACCCAGTAGAGGTCCTTAGTTGCTTACCATTGATTTAAGGCAATCCCAATCATCAACCAAAGGTTGGCCAGCTGGTCGAATAGTGCTTAGCACCTCTGAGCCTTTCTCAGAACCAAATAGAAGATTTCCGATGAGTTCAATGCTACTGTCTACATGCGACCTATGAGCCATAACTTCAAGCAATTGCTTCTGAGCATCAAGTTTCTTCGAAGAACCTTCAGGTGATCTCCGGAACTTGTATGAAAGGTAAAGATCAGTTGTGGAGGATCAAATGCAGCACAAAAACAGAAGGGATATATTCAAACAAACTAGAAGGGTATATTTGAACAGATTATTTATCAAGAAACAAACGGGGAAAAATACTAATGCACAAGACAATAGTAAAACCTCAATTGTGAACACAACTTAGCAGAGGACTTAGGATTAACCTTTTGCCACAAGTAAATTAGATCTGCATCCCGTTGGTTAACAGCTCTTGAAAATGATGGCAATGAGTTGCCATCAACGGAAGTAGCATTATCATTAGCTGGATTTGAACCAATGTACAAGAATAGATGTTGGGTGTTGAGATCTAGATCCCCATACTGCATAACATGTGAACCAACAATATCTGGATAATGAATTTCTGTCCTGCTTTTGACCTGAAAAAACCATTAGAAAAGTTAAGATCCACAAATCAATCCATGCAGATTGCAGAAGAAACAAGGAGAAATTCACAGTATGGAACACTTACTAATTGGTACTGCTGATTTAGACTCTCAGTCCGCATATTGTGTACATCACTGTCCACAAAAATATATTAATCTACAGACCAAAAATTCAAGAATTTATGGTACATCTATATAATTATTCATATGCATAACTCCAAAAGGGTAATGTGCTGAAAAGTACATCAATGGGACCATGATATAACTAAAAATATGTATCATGAACTCATGCAACAGATTGAACCATGAAGAATCCTAAAAATATGTTTAATAATAGACAAACAACTGAAAAGGTAAGTTGGTTTGAAACCTCATTAAACTGACTAATGGAACAAGATATTACTATTTGAAAATGAATTTCTTGCAGCTCAACTTGTTCTCTTACTTCCGCTGCTTCAGTCTCTACTCAATACTGTCCCAATTTGTCCAAAATAAAACTAGATAGTTTATTGACAATCTATCAAAGATACAAATATATACTTCCATACAAGCATGTGTGTCTCTATGTAAGTATGTACTCAAACATCCATCATGTGCATGTCTGTGTACCCGCCGACAACAATAAATGATCATCTCATCATGGCAAACATAATAATATATATATCAATACAACATTTCAAACAAAATCCAAGATAATAAACTTGTTCTCTCTTGAAATTAAGTGATGTACTATACTATTGCAAAATCCATTTAAAAATATTGTGAACTTCACTCTTTGTAATATGGTAGCATGAAATTATGAGTCTTTTCTTATCAAACTTGAGAAACTTGTACCTGTCTTCCATCCAAGAAACACTATACAAATCCCCCAAACAGGTATAGTACTCACGAGGAGGGCTTGGGTATTCCCCAGGACAATAAGTTCCCCAACTGCTCTCCACAGCATTTGATGCTGTGGTTGCATAAATATTTATATCTTCTGGGAGAAGACCTTCAAATATACTGCCAGATTCGCAAGCCTCAAGATAGAAAACCTGAAAAAAAAGTATATTAAATTGTTAAATTATTACCTTAAAAACCTGCAAGAGCACAATAGCAACTAATAATACAAATAGGCAGTACCATGCTTTTATAGGTTCCAGAAGCATGTTTCTTCTTTAGAACCGCGATCAGGTCATTAGCATAAAGGTAAGGAAAGGTCGGCATACCTAGCAAAGATTTAAGATGCAAAGGATCAAACACTCAGGGTCATATTTCAAAGAAAACACTTTAGTCGAGCATAAGTGCAATATAAGTCCAAAAGAAAAATGAAAGATTGAGAATTGAAACATCAGCAAGCTCATAATGTAGAAGTTATTTATATACACCAGATTTTGATTCTGCCAATGGTAGACAATCAAGTTTAATCTTATACAATGAAAAAAGGAGATGGGTAGAAAAACTTATTAGATACCATTGGATTGACTTTGGTACCAAATAAGTTCTCTTATAGGATTTGAACTAATGATTCCAAATACCAAACTGATAAGAAACTCTAGAAGGAAAGTTTTGTTCTATTATGATGATGTAAGAACTTATTCGAATTACAAATGAACAACTGCAATTGGAAAATTAACCACTAACCGAGAACCCCAGGTCCACCATGATCGGAGTAGAATATAAAGATATGGTCATCTGGACCACTATCAACAACCTTTCCACTTCCTCCAGTAAGAGCAGTCTTATTCCCAAGGAGAACAGCAAAAAAGTTGTTAACATTAACATCCTCTCCAACATAATCCTGCGAAGAGCCACCAAACCATGGGTGAAGAGACAATAATGCTAAAAGACAATTGCTCCAAATATTGGGTGAGGAGAAAACCTTGGGAACTCCTGTGTAGACATTTTCACCATGTGGATGATTGATGATGACTCCAGGTCTAGGATTGTCTTCATTATAAGCAATATCATCATACATGAAAACAATGATATTCTGGTCTTTCAAACCACCATTCTTCATGACTTGATATGCATGACAAACATCGGCCTACAGATGTTCCACATGAAAAAAGATTATCAATCTACATAAGAGAGTAATAGTAGCACTACAAACTTTATGTTAAAACTTGAAAGGAAATTGATAATTCTACAGCCACTGAGTACATCTGCAGTTACAAAAACGGTCCTCACAAGATGGAGAGAGATAAAAACTCAAACTTTAAATCAGCTCAGGACGATTTTTTTTTTTTTTGAATTAGCTATAATAGAATATGAGTTCTACTTCAGCAGTAACAATTAGAAGGCAAGGGCTTTTGTTTCTTTTCCTTTTGTGGCCTGGAGAAAACATTTGAGAAAGGAAAGCAATACAATGAGCACTTGTTAAGTTCACGTAGAAACCAACCCATCTCGACACAATGAAGTTCGACCATCAAAGACTTGATATAACATACATAACGGGATCTGGAGAAGGTGCAGTCTCATACATATATAATGCATCAAATGGCACTTTGAGCTTGCGAGGCAGAATTAATTTAAAAATAACAAAACATGGGAAAGAGTAAGCACGTACACATGAACAAAGAAGCAAGATCACATATTAACAACATAAATTTCAAACTCCTTTAATCGATGCTACAAGAACTTCGATGAACAAATAGAAAGGGGAAGGTAAAATAGCAACGCCTAAAACGAATCTAACGTAAAGCTTAAACAAATTAAAAATAGACGAGAGAGTAAATTACCTGATGCCGGTAATTTCCATATCCGGACGACCCGGCGATGAGAACAGCCCATCGTGTCCCCACGGCATCGTCATCATCGCGGTTGATCCGCGGGACCTCGCGATCGGACGGCAGCCGGATGGTGGGATCTAGGCGGGACTCGGCGATTAAGATCAGGAGGAGAAGGAGAAGAATCGCGCCGCCGTGCAAATGGGCCATGCTTCCGAATCGAATCGGATCGGCGAGCTGTAGATAACGAGCTCCGTTACGGGGACGCGAGCTCAGGTGGGGGGAGAAACGAGGCGGAGAGGAAAGAGGACGGCTTTATATATTCTTTTGCGTTTATTTATGTAAGCGGGTAGGTATGAATGGACGTTGGGTTAAAGCTACAGCGGCGGACCAAACGTAGCAATAAACGGTTCTGGATCAGCCTAAAAGGGCTCTGAAAAAGCCCAGTCCAGCCCACAAATCGGTCATCTCACCAGAGGTAACACCAACTCGACCCAATCCCGATTTTATAAGCAGGAGCGCCACCGGATAACGGTTTCCAAACGCGAAGATGGAGTCTCTCGCGGTCTCGTACTCCGCCGCCAGCTCCGCCTTTTTCTCGCTTCCTTCTACAGGTCTCACTCCCTCTTCCTCCATTGGCGCCGGCTTAGGAGACCGGAGACCTCACAAGAACAGCTTTCGTGTCTCGTCCCTCTCCGAAACCCTAGAAAAATCTCACCTATCCTCTTCCTCCTCCTCCAAATCTTTCAAACTCTCTGCGAGGAGAGCCGCCATTGTCAAAGTCAAAGAAGCTTCGACCGACTTGTATTCTGCTCTCTCCAGGCTCGTTTCACGAACTTGCCTTCCATTTTGCTGGATTGCTGCTGCGCTAAAATGAATAGATCGATGTCCATGAGTTAACGTCTTTTTTGGTATGCATGCAGAGTAGAAGGAATATTGCAATTGGAAGATTATAATATAATCTTACGCCATTTTGGGGAGTCAAGGAGATGGAGTGAAATGTCTCAGGTTTGTAAAGTGGAAATCGTAGTTTATGCAGTTTGGAATGGAGTGAGTCAATTGCTGTTACCTTTCTTTGCGATATGAGGACAGAATAATTTAAGTTAGTAATTTTAACTGTGATGATGTTTGAGGAAGATGCTATAGTGTAACCTAATTCTGAAATTCTGTGAATAATTTTAGTTTGTAAGTTTAATTGTGATGATGTTTGAGGAAGATGCTATATAGGATGATGTTTGAGGATAATTTTAGTTCTGTCATCTATTTTGTACTTTTAGTATATTAGTCTTTCAGATTTTATATTTATTTTTATTGTTTTTCTTTTACATTGAATATCAGATCTGAAAACGCAGAAAGTAGAAGTTGCCAAGAGCTCTGGAACATTTGATTTGTGTTGGGATTCCTGGGACTGAAGCGGAAACTAGATTTTTGTACTTTGAGCTAGACTTGACTGTAAATTTTGTCATACTTTCTAGTTGATCGGATGAAGATCTGCATCTCAACCAAACAATATCTTAGAGGGTGAATATTAAATCAATTAGTATGCTAAGCCGTATTATTTGAATATATTAACTGTTGCTAAGATAAAACCTTTTACAGTAAATTCACTCTTTGGATTCATTGGTAGACATATGATCAATATGTCAATAATCAAATATTCTCATGACTGAACCCACTATAATGCACATTTATCCTTTGAGATTTTTTGATGGAATTAGATACTACTTAATTAGGCATTTACTATGTGAATTCTAATATCATTTGTATCTTCTCTGTTTCAGCTATTCGAATGGATGCAACGGAATGAGAACCTTAATTTTGTATCTTATAGCTCTTTCTTCAAATATATCGGTATCAGCCGAAATCCTAAAAAGGCTTTACAAGTGTACGAGAGTATCCCTGATAGGTCGATGAAAGTTAATGTCTCTGTTTGTAATTCTTTCTTGGGTTGTATGGTGAGAAATGGAAGGCATGAAAGCAGTTACCAGTTTTTTGATCAGATGAAAGATGATGGTCTATCACCAGATTTGGTTACTTATAGTACTGTATGTTTCTTGCTTTCATGATTTGTACATTTGTTGGTCGAAGTTCCAAACTCCATGTGCATCCTAATTTGCATCTTCTTCTTTTTTTCTTTTCCTCCTCTTTGTACTTTAGCTTTTAGCAGGTTGCAATAAGCTGAAGTGTGGCTACTCTAGGGCAATGGAGTTGGTGCAGGAAATTAAGAGTAAAGGATTGCGCATGGATAGCGTAATCTATGGCAATCTGCTGGCCATCTGTGCATCTAATAACTTATCTGAAGAGGCAGAGATGTATTTCCAGCAAATGAAGAATGAAGGTTACAGTCCTAATTTGTTTCACTACAGCTCTCTGCTAAATGTATATGCAATAGAAAGGAATCATTTGAAGGCTGAGAAGTTGGTAGACGATATGCAATCTTCAGGCTTAGTACCCAATAAGGTTTGTTTTATCTTACCTGTCAGTCATCCCTTGATTTGGTTTATGATTTGTTTCTATCAACTAAATGTGAAACACTGATATTTCTTTATATCAAAACAAAAAATCCTCTTTTACCTATGCAGTCTTTACTTTTAAAAGGTCCATCCTCGCAAAATCAGCTTTGGGGAAATGTATTTGATATGTGGTTCATTTTGGTTTGTCTATGGAGCTTTCTTTCCATGTGTCTAAACTAGAATTATTACAAAAAACCTTAAAGGAGCTGGCTTAAGTGCAACCTTCACATTTTAGAGTATATCAACAATTTCAAAATGTTTTAGGGGCTAAAGTAACTTTCCTGTTTGAGGTCCTTATCTTTAGAATCTCTGATTCCGTGGTTCTATAATTTGAAGCATTTTTCAACATGAATTTTTCTACTAGTTTTTTAGAACAAAATATATCTCTGAGCTTTTTAGGTTTTTTTTTCCTAATTTCTACTATTATCTTTAGAATGAATCCTGCTGGTTGTTCCTCTTGACTTGAGTGATAATACTCCCATTCTAGTTATTCTTATGTTACATTTGTTTTTTTTTTAATCTATATATTTTTTTATGTGGTATTATGATTTACGACAATAGAAGTCGATTTTATTTTTCCAGAAAGGCAATTTGATTAATAGAATCAACACCAGAATAATGCTTGTAATAGAAGGAATAATGATCATTGACTACAAAATGTGTTTTCTGATCTTATCTACAAGCAGTATCTCATGTATATGTTATGACTTATGAGTGTGACTAAACTTTCATTCTCTTCCTCAATTCTTGCTGCCAAAACTTTGGCATTTGTATGCAAAAAGACTATGACTAATCATTGCCTTTCAAAACAGATATATTAATTGCTCTACAATTTAGCAGGATAAGGAATTACTAGAAGTTAGAACTAACTTCTCTTGCTGATATTTCATCCAAATATTTCCATGACTGTTTTTATGCAATTCTTCTGTTTAGAGGACAACATGGAATATTATCATATATCTTTATAGATTAAACTGCACATATCTGCAGGTTATCTTGACAACTTTACTGAAAGTGTATGCTAGAGGTGGCCTGTTTGAAAAGTCAAAGGAACTCTTTGCTGAATTAGAGGCTTTGGGATATGCTGAAGATGAGGTATATCAGACATCAGCAATAGTATCTCAATTCTAGTCATTGGTTCTCAGAAATAGTGTTTTTTCTTTTCTCCTGCTTTTGAGAGAGACATTGTTGACCTTCCAAGGTCCAACAATGCCTAGATATGACCTGCACACATGCAGCTGAACAAAGTCCAACCTGCAGTCGACATGGATCTGATTGCGAGTTTCCATAAATGGCATCATCGATTCTCTTATATATCTTCCTTAAATCATATCAACATATATTTCATTGGCCTGGATGCATCATCTCTTCTTTTTGATTTTTTTACCTCTGAACAGATTTTTGATGTGCTTAGGCATGTCTTTTTTTTGTTTATTTACTTCCTTTCTTCTTTTCTTCTAACAGAATGCAATTGTCTCTGTAGATGCCATATTGTTTATTGATAGACAGTCTTGCTAAGGCAGGGCATATACGGGATGCGAAGTTATTATTTACTGACATGAAGGAAAAAGGTGTAAAGTCTGGTGAGCTATCTTCTAGATATCTTAAATCCATCTAAATTCATTTAGTTATTGCAAACTCAGTTGAAGCTTATGAAGTTATACATGTCAACCTTTCTTTGGTTGCTCCCTCCCTTCCATCCTCCCAAACTTGCCTACCATTGAAAACTGCATGTGCACTCTCAATGATGCTTAATTAAACTGTAGCTGACCACTTTAATAATCAATTAAAGTTTGTAATCCTTAAAAAGGATTTATAGCATCAAATCATGCTAAAAATGATAAGAATTAGGAGATTTCTTAAGGAAAAGAATTATCTACAATATGAGAAAGATCAGCTGATGGAGGAGAACAAGAACCTTGAAAAGAATTTGTAGTATCTTGCCTAGTGAACCATCCCTCTGAAAAATATACATACTAGCAGTTATAGTTTGTCTAGTCATTGGTTTCCCTTACAGTGGCTGTTAAAATGGCAATCATTTGTTGCTTCTTAATGATTCATGTTGGACATATAAAGATATAACAAGAGTTAATTTTATATGTTCATGGTTTTTGCAGATGGATATTCCTACAGTATCATGATTTCAGCATTATGTCGAAGTGGCTCACTTCAAGAAGCAAAGCAACTTGCGCAGGAATTTGAAGCCAGCTATGGGAAATATGATTTGGTTATGCTAAATACCTTGCTTAGGGCTTACTGCAATGCAGGGGATATGGAAAATGTGATGAAAATGTTAAGAAAAATGGATGAGCTGACCATTTCTCCAGATTGGAACACATTTCATATACTAATTAAGTATTTCTGTAAAGAGAAGCTGTACCACCTTGCATATAAAACAACTGAAGATATGCATAGTAATGGCCATCAACTGAATGAGGTAAGCTTTGATTTCTCTTAGCAGTTAGCACCACATGCTGGCAATTCTGAATTAAAATATCATGGTTCAGTTGGTCATGGAATCATGATAATAAATGTTGCAGCATGCTAGTTAAGATGTAGGTACCTAAGAAGGTTTATCTATCTGTCTAATTTCTCTAACATGAAAGTGTTTACTGTTGTCAAACATGAGAAATTTTCCAAGCCTCATGTCCTTGCTCATGCAATATTTGGCAAAATGTAAAGTATAATGAGACTTCGTCTGCAGAATTCCATTAGCTCCTTGTTATACTTGTCACCTATCATCACATGGAGAAAATTTACATTAGTAGTACTTCTCTTAGGTGGGAAGATGAACTTCTTATGACAGGTCAAACTTGATAGGATCACTGTTTCTATATTTGCTAGTGAAGGGGTATGATTGTTAAGAGCTTACGATGATCATATCATTTGCTTAGTGCCAGATAAATTAAAAGATTAGAGTTAAGGGTTTTTGTTTTGAAGAATGATTTTCATACAACTTGAACTGGAAGTGTATGTTTGCCATTAACATGATATGCGTCGATCAACATGGTGGGCATAGAGCTTCATGCCCCCATGTTAAATAGCATGTGTTAGTTTGTCATATTATCATCAGGTTGGCATGGGCAATTTTGAACCTATTTTATTTGGTTATCCTCCATCAGCCAAGTATTAGTATCATCTATATTACCTGGTACCATGTAACAAAGTTTACATTACTATTTATCTGCAGGATCTATGCTCTTCGTTAATCTTACAATTAGGAGAAGCTGGTTTTACATCAGAAGCATTTTCTGTTTACAATATGTTGAGATATAGTAAGAGGACCATATGTAAATCCCTTCATGAAAGGATGCTAGAAATCCTAGTTGCAGCGGGATTTCTCAAAGATGCTTATGTAGTGATGAAGGTACGTCATCCTGCCTGCAAATACTTTTTACTTCAAATTCATTTGTGTTACAGTCAGGCACTATTAATGCTACAGGATAACATGGAGGTCATCTCGATGCACTCTTTGGAGAAGTTCTGTATCTCATTTATGAAATCTGGCAACATAAATATGATAAACGATGTTTTGAAAGCATTTCACCGTTCTGGACATAAAATTGACTCGGTATGACTATTTCACGCTCAAGTTTTCTCTTTATTCACTTACCAGTTTTAAAGTGGTAATATTGTTTTGAGTGGCCTTTCAAATTTCAGTAAACAAATTACAAGTCAAATATTGGTACTTGATCTGAATACTGTTTGCTTTAGATGTTTCTTCTAAATTCTAGTTACTCTTTTACAACATGAATACAAAAGGAAGTTACTTTGATGGTTCATCTTCTCAGACCTATAATGTGTAGCCAACTTAGTCATGTATCATGTATGCTTCTTTTAGTAGCACTTAATAAGCCCTCTAGCTTTTGAAGAACTTAGGGACATTTTATAGAGCATTTTCAGAATCATGTTTGAAATGTGGTATTTTAATTAGTCCCAGACAGTTTATTGATGGTTCAGCCATTGACCTGCAACTAGATATATATGCTTCATAAATAAGTTCTTTTATTGAACTGAGCTAAGATGCCGTATTTAGCTTCTTCGTCCTTTTTTTATTTAAATTTAAATAGCCAATTTATTAGGTTATTTCGGTTAAGTCATGTAGCTGAAGTTCAATAAGTGGGGAAGCCAATTGGATCTGCAAGGCCTTGCATTTGATGTCTTCTATATTTTATGGATGCATCTCGCCACAGATCATCTGCTTAATCTATGGCATGTTTTGCTTTTTTTTTTTAAATCCCTCTTCTCCTGTGCAGAGGATGTTTCAATATATGTAGGAGGCCAAAGTTTCCTTGTTTTTGCTCTCTTCTGACTGGTTTAATTGTCAGCTGTAGTATCTAAATATATTAGTTCTTATCTAACCAAAAAAAAAAAAAAAAAGAGCAGGACATTTTGGAAGCAAATCTGTTTGTAACTTTTAAGTGTAAGGTTCAAGTGACTTGTTGAAATATTGCTGATAATACCCAGTATCATATTTGCAAAGTGATGATGGTCCCTGATTTTCCATTTGTCTGACTCCCACTCCTGTCAATCTCTCCTCCCCCTTCAACCACAATCTTACTGTAGTGTACATCTTTTAGGATTGTGTATACCCATAATATCTCGTTGCTTGCAAGCTAAGTCCTTTTCCTTGTGCTTACAAACTCCTCCCTCTTTGCAGGATATATTCCGTACAGCAATTTCAAGGTACATAAGGAAGCCTGATAAGAAGGAGCTCCTCTTGCAATTACTAGAGTGGATGTCAGGGCAGGGCTATTGTGTGGACTCATTGTCAAGGAATTTGCTTCTGAAAAATTCGCATCTCTTTGGTCCAAAACAGCTCATAGCAGAAATCTTATCTAAGCAGAAAATGATATCGAGGAAACCTATAAGCCAAGGAATAAGGAAATAATCCTTCAAAGTGAGTACTTGGAATTTTAGCATGTTTCACCATTTTTCTTGTAACTGGATTTTTTTTTTTTTTTTTTTTTTGTAATGGATGAATTTAAGCCATTTGAACAATCAGGTCACCAGATTTCATCAATTGCGAAAGCTCAATCCGTAGGAAGGAAAGCTTTTCTAGCTTTTAGATATTTTTCTTGTTTAAAAGCCAATCAATTGCAAAAGCACAGGAGTAGAATATATTCTTGCTTTTGGAAAAGCCGGAAGGCACATGTCTTGTTGTCAATGGGGTTGAGTGTTTGATTCCCTTATCCGCTTGTATGCTCATCATGCCTATATAATTCCTAGATTTTGATTTCTTTCTCCATTCCTCGCCTATTATACCGATTTTCTTGTGGAGGCTGCTTACTGCTATTATGGTATGGAAGGTTTGATAGTAACTGTTAAAGAGAAATTGTCTTTTGGCTCAGAAAAAAGAAGTCAGTTATAATTGTAATTTCATGATCTCTCTTTTCTTTTTTTGGTACAGCAATCTCAGAAGAAGATTATTGCATCAAGCAAAACAGTGAAGGTAGGTCCATGGGGAGGCAATGGAGGAAGCACTTGGGATGATGGTAGCTATAATGGCGTTCGAAAGATAACTATGACTTATGGTAAGTGCATCGACTCAATTATGATTGAGTATGACAAGAATGGGAAGCCGGTTTTGGCCGAAAAGCATGGGGGCATTGGGGGCAACCATACTATCCAGGTAAGCATGCTTTCCATTGAAGAGGTTGCACTCTTTGGATATTTTTATGAGCAATTTAGCATCATCTCTCCCTTTGCTTAATCTTAAACACAAGTTTGAACTCAATGTAATGAAATTTGTTCCGCTGCTTTAGAAAAATGTGCACCAGAAACATCTTGTAAATAGATCAAGCGGTAAGAAATCACTTATTACTGCTGCTAAAGCTGCTTGTAGTACTGTTACATACTGTTATCATTATCAGCATTACTATTGTTAAGACTAAGTACTGTTATTAAGTGAGATATGACACAACATTTGTCAATATTGTTTAATGCTAGTTTACTATAGTATACTAATTAGTAGCTGGAGAAATATGAGATATCATATCTGCCTTGTTATGCATTACTCTAGGTTGTAGTTTGAAGCAATGATATCATTCTGTTCTTCGTAGATCGAACTGAAGTACCCAGATGAGTTCTTGACCACCATCAGTGGCCACTACGCCCCCGTAGTACGTGGTGGTTCGCCTGTTATCCGTTCGCTTACTTTCAAGAGCAACCAGGGGATTTTTGGGCCTTTTGGAACGGAAGAGGGCACACCATTCTCATTTCCCATGGATGGTGGAACAATCGTTGGCTTCTGCGGGAGAAGTGGCTGGTACCTAGATGCTATCGGCTTGCACTTGTCACCTCTACGAACGGCAAATATCTATGATACAGTGCAATATAAGCTTCACAAGTTAGGGAGTATGGCGTACAAGTCACTAGGCCGTCGATATGGGCAACATGAATCTCCTGTCGATGCTAAGACTCAGAAGGCTCTTTGATAGGACTTTGTAAGATATTTTGTGAATTTTGCTTCTAGGAAAACCAAGAGGACTGAGCAAGGGAAAGATTATGGTGGATGTCATTTACTCATTTGGTTAATATGCTTCTGGATGTAAGATAAAGTTTGTCAAGAGAGTTTTGTGCATGCCTTTGCCTCTCTGGGCTCTGGGAGAGAGTTACTTTAAGCTAGGAAATGCTTCCGAGTGATGGATTGATATGTGAATTTATTCCTTTTAGTAGTGTTTGCTGTGGGCATATCTGATTGCGTGTTTAAAGAATGTTATTCGATATTTAACTAACTTATTATCTTGTCAGAGTAAAGTAATAGAAAGCCATCTATCTTTGGTCGATCAAGAAGGATGGATGATTTGTACATTCTCCTTAAAGCTTACAGCATAATATTTTCAAAAGGAATTTACTAGTAGTAGTAGGTCACAGAGAGAATAAAAGAGATGCTCCGGGAAATCACCAAACTCAGAGCAAAGCGAATAAAGCGAATGGCTCTTCTTACCCCCTGCCGCTTCCCTACCCTTCTCCTCCTCCGGCGACGATGATTATGATGATGCTCCTGGAGAATCTACGAAGAGACCGAGACGTGACGGGAGATTAGGGTTTGGCGACAGTAGCCAACGACGGTAGCCAGATCAATCTCTAGAGATGCTTCGAGATATCTTTGGGAATTCCAACACTGCTGCTTCCGGGTCTGCTCCAGGGACTACAAAGCTGGCGTCTTCGATCCCAAGTAAGTTGCCATCGGAGGGTGTGAATGCGAGGTCGGGATCTGAGGCCAATGCTGGAGCCTTCCCGGCTAATCTTGGCGATGCCGTCGAGATGCTCTCTGACTCTGAGAAACTCGACGATACGTTGGCTGATATGGATTTATTGGAGGTACTCGCCATGAAGGAGCTTCTTTTGCAATTACTAGAATGGATGTCAGGGCAAGGCTATTCACTACTGTGTGGACTCATTCTCAAGGAATTTGCTTCTGAAAATCCGCATCTCTTTCGGTCCAAAACAGGTCATAGCAGAAATCTAATCTAAGCTGAAAATGATATCGACGAAACCTATAAGCCAAGGAATAAGGAAATAATCCTTCAAAGTGAGTACTAGGAATTTTAGCATTTTTCTTCAATTTTCTTGTAACTAGATTTTTTTTTTAAGTAATGGACGAATCTAAGTACTTTGAACGATCAGGTCACCATATTTCATCAATTGCAAAAGCTCAATCCATGGGAAGGAAAGCTTTTCTAGCATTTAGATGTTTGTCTTTTTTAAAAGCCAATAGTTACCTGTGGCCAGTTATTCCAAAGAACAGGAGTAGAATATATTCTTGCTCTTGGAAAAGCCGGAAGGCACATATGTCTTCTTGTCTATGGGGTTGAGTGTTTGATTCCCTTATCCACTTTTATGCTCATCGTGCCTATATAATTCCTGGGTTCTGATTTCTTTCTCCATTCCTCTCCTATTCTACCCATCTTCTTGTGGAGTCTGCCTACTGCTATTATGGTATGGGGGAAGGGTTTGATAGTAACTTTTAAAAGAATAATAGTGTCTTTTGGCTCAGAAAAGAGAAGTCATGATTATTGTGATTTCATGATCTCTCTTTCTTTTCTTTATTTTGGTACAGCAATCTCAGAAGTTGATTATTGCATCAAGCAAAATAGTGACGGTACGTTCACGGGGAGGCAATAGAGGAAGCGCTTGGGATGATGGTAGCCATAATGGAGTTCGAGAGATAACTACGACATATGGTAAGTGCATCGACTCAATTGTGATTAAGTATCACGAGAATGGAAAGCCGGTTACCAAAACGCTTACAGATATTAAGGGCGACGAAACTATCAAGGTAGGCATGCCTTTGCTTTCATTGAAGAGGTTGCACTCTTTGGATCTTATTATGAGCAATTTAGCATCATCTTTCCCTTTGCTTAATCTTAAACACAAGTTTGAACTCAATGTAATGAAATATGTTCCGCTGCATTAGAAAAATGTGCACCAGAAGCATCTTGTAAATAGATGGAGCGGTAAGAAACTACTTACTACTGCTGCTAATGCTGCTTGTAGTACTGTTACATACTGTTATCATTATCAGCATTACTATTGTTAATTTCCTATAGGAAAATGTGTTAGTTTCCTATAGCATACTAATTATTAGTTGGGGGGGAATGTGAGATATCAGATCTGCCTTATTATGCACTACTTTGTATTTAAATCATGCTTGTAGTTTGAAGCATTGATGTCATTCTGTTCTTCGTAGATCCAACTGAAATGCCCAAATGAGTTCTTGACCACCGTAGAAGTGTGCACTGTGCCCCCGTAGTATCGCGGTGGTTTGCATGTTATCCGTTCGCTTACTTTCAAGAGCAACCAGCAGGGGACTATTCGAAGAGGGCTCTTAAATAGGACGTAAGAAGATATTATTGTGGATTTTGCTTCTAGGAAAACCAAGAGGACTGAGTTTTGTGCTTGTTTCTAGGGAAATATATATTATGGTGTGTGTCATTTACTCATTTGGTTAATATGCCTCTGGATGTAAGAAAAAGTTTGTCAGAGAGGTTTGTGCGTGCCTTTGTCTCTGGGAGTGATGGATGGATTGGTATGTGAATTTATTCCTTTTAGTAGCGTTTGTTATGCGTATCTGCTTGCGTGTTTAAAGTATGTAATTTGATGTTTAACTTATTATCTTGGATAATTTGTACATTCTCCATAGACTTTATATCCCTTTTTCAAAAGGAATAAATTCACGATCAAGTAAGCTACAGAATAATATCGTCAAAAGGAATTTAATTGTAAGTCACAGAGAGAATCGAGACTTGGGAGGCAGGAACAAAAAAAAAAAGATGCTCCGGAAAGCACGAAAATCAAAGCAAACGGCGAATAAAGCAAATGGATGATAGCAAATGATGATACACGCATGAGCCAACGTGATTCTTTTCTCTAAAAATTTTCTCTATTAGACTTTAAACATGATAGATATAATTAGGCCTTAATTATAAGTAATATCATTTAATACTAGATAATTTTAATTTTATTCTTTATATCTCTATGTGTTATTAAACTTTAGTTTAAATTAATTTTAAACTAATGAGAGATGTATGTAAGTAATTAAAACACAATCGAGGAGATATAATTTAATTTAACTGTAAAAAGATATTAATAACTTTATTATAATATATATATTAGGTATATATGAAATCTAAAACGATACACACGTAAATAAATAAAAATTTGAGATTCTACTTGCAAAAGAATTCGTTAAATAATCACTTACTTAGAAGGGTATATATATATATATATATATATATATATATATATATATATTATATAAAATAAGATTTTTAGAAGAATATATTATATACATGTAAAAAGATGTTATATATTTTAAAATAAAATTATAGTAAGTATATCAACCATTATATCCATGGAAGAATAGCTCATATAATGGCTGAGAAGATGGGCGGGATTTAGGACCAGTAATGGGCCTAAGAGGCAATCAATCGTTTGCATAAGTCGTCATCCTGTGCGAGATGAGCGACCCCTTCGCTATGGAAGACGACGAATGCGGTGAGATTACCGCCTCCCAAGAGCAAATCCTTCTCAATGCCCCCTTCCTCGACCCTAACCCCCACCCCCCTGCCGCTCCCCTACTCTCATCCTCCTCCTCCGACGACGACGACGACGATGCTCCTCCTGGTGATTCTAGGAAGAGACCGAGAAGTGACGAGATATTAGGGTTGGGCGACATTAGCCAACGACGGAAGCCAGATCAATCTCTAGAGATGCTTCAAGATATCCTTGGGAATTCGAGGGCTGCTGCTTCCGGATCTGCTTCAGGGACTAGAAAGCTGGCGGCTTCGATCCCAAGTAAGTTGCTACCGGAGGGTGTGAATGCGAGGTCGGGATCTGAGGCCAATGCTGGAGCCTACCCGGCTACTCTTGGCGATGCCGTCGAGATGCTCTCTGACTCTGAGAAGCGCGATGATAAGTTGGTTGATATGGATATATTGGAGGTACTCGCCATGAGAGGTATCGTGATCCCTAATCCTAGTTGGTGGCCGCCGGGGGGTTATCCCGATCCATAAATAATAATAATAATAATAATAATAATAATAATAATAGGGTAGAAGAAGTCAAGGAATGTGAAATGAGCTTTTTGTTGTAACGCCATTTTGAGCACGACTGTTATTATTACTGAGCTCATTTACTTTTGGATTGCTTAGTTGTAGTTGTACCTAAAATTAATTGTGAACATGCTAAAATTACACATCGATGCAATGCAATCTTGAGTGTCGAAAATCCACTTTGGAAGTGGAAGCACGAAACTACTCTGCATGAGACACGATGGTTGTCTGCAAACAGCGAATGACAAATGGCAAATTGCGAAGCATATACTGCAAGAAGATAGGAGACGTTTTATCTAATCGTTGTTGTTGTTGTTGTTGTTGTTTTGTTTTGCCAGGATTTTAGCAATATATAATCGATTCATCAGAGAAAGCATATAAAACTACAGGTCCTGTTCAAACCCACATTGTGAAGAGCCCAGCCCCTGTATTGCAATGGTAATTTCGAATGATTTAACTCGCAACAAGTAACCAAGGATGTGTCATCACTGGTCTGAGAGAGGTCTGAAAAATAAGACATTTATAACTGTTAATCATTTCTATCCATTCATTGTAAGTAAAGTTCTACAAAGTAAGGTTACGTACACTGTAACTCTTCAAGCGACACTGGCTTGCGGTACTAACCTCTAGGCCATCAAACCGGTACTCAACTCTGTTTAGTGCTTCATATTACAAACAAGGTCAAAAAACAAATCTGACCACATTATACATGATAATTTTGTATATCCAGAATAAAATATACATATTCAAATTCTTTGAGTCGGTGAATATCAACTTGCAGCTATATTTCCTTTCGATGATAGGATCATGTTAAGTGATCAAGATGAGTACAGCTTGTCTCAGAAACAGGGCTGAATCAATCACCTTGAATCTCCATTCTCAATATACTGCTAATCAGTCAAATCTTCAAAGAGCTCTTAAAAAATGCTTCTCAAAATTCACAAGTAGAATGATGCCTTATGATGTCAGAGTACTTCGTGAATATCTCCATAAAGTGACTGCTAAAACAACTGCTCCTGCTGCTCCGGCCAAAATCTAAAACACCACATCAAAGGTTGAGAAACAACAAGCTAGAAACATAAAATAGGTACATAATTTTCAGCGATTTGTGAGTCAGGTTTCCAAGATATTAGAAGCCGCTATCTTAATAGCTGCCCAAAATCATATTTATTTTGTACTTATTGTTTACAGCTAGGAAGGATGAAGGATGACCCAAATACTGAATGATATAAGGTGTGGCTTGCTATCTTCATAATGACATACTACAAAGATACGGGGCTACCACGCTGGCCTGATAGCCAAAACAGCAGGGCTTGCAAGATACATCAATTTGTTCCATCAATCTAGCATTGGATGATCATGACGGTACTGGAAGTGACGCATGGATCGCTAGCAGCTGATGGAGGCATATATTATTAGCCTCAAGGCTGTACCACATCTTAACAGACAGAACAGAGAGCCATGATAAAACAGAGTCAGGTGCATCTACATGGTAAATGCTACTTTATTCATTTTAGTGATGAAAGGACTTACATGGTTTAAGCTACAATGCTTAAGAAGATGAAATTTTAGTTTCATATAAAGGAGCTTGGATGCTAGTCATTAGTTATCCCTACTTACTGACATGGAATTTATATTTCTGGTGGAATATTCGAATCAGAGAGTCTTATGATCTACTTTTTCTCTTGATTTCTAATATATGTTTATTATTTTTCACTTGCAGACCAGACATAACTATCCACCCATTTTTTAAAGCAATAAAAGAATAATCATGTATGTTGATGAAAATGGTAAAAACTAAAAGCTTCACATTGTAAGAAAATTTAAATAAGTCTGCAATAGCACACAGTGTACAAATAAGGGGGAAAGGATATGACGATTGAAAAAAAAAGAATATCTGACCTTTGCATCTCGGCTAATTCCACTGGACCTCGACAGAAACAAGGACTTCACGAACTTTAGGTAGGATAACTGCGGCATAAGAATGACTACAGTATATTGCTTTCTGCATGGAGCAGGCAATACTCTTTGTAAAGCCTGTTGCATCGCCTGTGGTGTCAAATCTTTCCTAACTTTAGACCGCCCTTCATCTTGAATCTGCATGAGAAAAGAGGGAAAAGTTTTAAAAAAGAACTATAATTAGATCTAGAAATAAATATTCACCACTGCTATCAAAGTGCGGAAAGTCCAGCACAACTAACTAAATCCAAGGCCATCTAGGAAGGTCATGATGTTACTACTAAATAAGACTACAAGTGGTGCAGTCATAGGCAAATTTTATGCATCACTATCACTGTATCACATAATAAAATAATATATATACCTTGAAGGAGACGCTAACATCTCCATTATAAGCTCTTGACTGATAGCTGCGCAAAATCCTATCTAACCAGTAGTAGTTTTCCTGCAAGACCTCAAGAATGTCAATGCTATGAATTTTCTCAGTTAATAAACTATGACGTACAAATATCCAGATAACTTTGTCATCACAAAGTTACAAAAATAAACCTGCAATCCATTTTCATGTGCTCGTTGTTCAATTTCCAAAATACTCAAGACATCCTGATTAGATGGACCTTGATCTTGAAGATATGATATTTCTTCCAATGCAATATCAACCTGAAGGAGTTTCTTATATCATAAGAGTACAAAGGAAACACTGTAGGATGCAATATCTAGAAAATGAGTTTGCTAATGAAGTAATGATTTAATTGGTAGATGTAAATAGAGAACTTACAAGTTTAGACGAAATGTCAGGATCGCATGAGAAATTTACACTTATGTCCCCACGGACATCTCCACTTCTTGAAGGTTTGTTCCCACCCAGGAAAACAGAAACATTAACTGAATATATCTGAAGTGTTCATTAAGTTCACAAAGTTAAAAGTATAAAAAATAGAGTCAATGTAATAACTAATAAGTATTGCAACTTCAAGTTATGCTCAGATGAATAGAGGAAGTCAAGTAGCCAACAGCAAGAGGTTCACCTGCCCATGTTTGAAGCGAAGAACTTGCATAATTTTTGTCTCCAAAAGTTTACTGAGAAATCCAACATAGTGAATCTCTTCCATCTTGCAATTTTTTAAGCATAACAAGGAACACGTCAAACTGATGAAACCATATTGACTAAAATACGCATTTTCATGCAACAAATACACACCATTGATGTATTCTTCAACATAACAGGAAAGGCTAGTTGGACAGAGCACTGAGCTTCAACCATAGGGCTGCGGACAACTTCTCTGCACATAAAAAAACTATTTCATGAGGATAATCTAAACTTGCCTATAAACATGCAGGAAAGATCAAAAGGGAAAACAATTGCATTATTGCCTATTGGAATGACCATACACTGAGCAAACATGTAAACAAGCACATTCACACTAGCATGTATAGAAGTGCAAAGGCAAATCATAGCACCATAAAAATCTGAGAATCAATTATTGGAGCATCAACCTAACAATAGTTGCTGGAAACTTGAATGGCAAGCCTTTTAGATCATCGCGATTAAACTGTAGAACTGATTCTGTGGGCCTTGGTATGCCACCCTGCACAGGGAAAATCAGGTCAGAAAGTATAAGGTACTCCATGTGAGGAAGGCTAAGTGATAGAAACCTTACCAAGTATTGTTGAATCAGAGGAAGTGATACAGTTGGATCAATATTCCCAACTATCACCACAGTGAAGGTGGAAGGATCCTTGAAGCATTTGTTAAAATATTCACATGCCTGGATTGGATCCACCTTCTTCAGGTCACTGATTCGGATTGGCTGCATCATGGAAGTTGTCAGAATGAATAATACTTTGTACTAGAAAGAAAAAGAAAAGTAAAATAACCAAGCATACCCTGAAAAAATAAGAGTTCCCATAATTGAGTTCTCGTACACGATTTGCAAATGCTGTGTATGGGTCCCTTTCTTGTGCACAAATTGCTTCCTCTGCCATTTGCATTACTATCTTCACTTCTTCATCCCTTGGTTCCACATTTGTAGTAAATAGTTGGTAAACTAGCTGCATGTTTTCATATATAATGAAGATCAGCATATATAAATCTGCATTTACACTAATTAAGTTGTTTCCAGCAATAATGTGATTTCATTGTCATGCCTTTTGCAATAATAGTGATTATCTAGTCAATTCATTCTTAATCCTGACACTGATACATGACTATGTCCATTCAAAGATATCCTTACAGATATATATATATATATGAAAAGATTTTAGTGATTATCTAGTCAGTTCATTCTTAATCCTGACACCGATATTTGACTATGTCCATTCAAAAATAACTTACAGATATGTATGAAAAGAAGAATTTTTTTGGTGATTACCTATTAATCTTTTGATTATTTATAGCAATTTTCTAAACTACAAAAGCATATCGCATCCACTTTGCTTCTACAAGATGGTACTATCTTTAAGACAAATTACTGCTACAATGCTAACTAGTGAGTTTTTTGTTTTTTGTTTTTTGTTTTTTTTTGCTTTCCCTGACGTCATTAGATTGGAAATTTTGTGCAAGACGAACCTGGAGGGCAGTTTCCAGATCAGAAGGTGAGCAATCACCAGAAAAGGTCCTCATGTAGGCCCCAACTTTTGTACTGACCTCAGCTCTCTTGCCAGCAAGCATATCCATGAGAACAGAAGGTTTATATCCAAATACACCAATTTCTGAAGATATGGTTGATCCCATGGAGCATGAAATATATTCATCTTCTGACAATTCAGATAATCCACCATAAGCATACCCAGTAAAGATCACCTGTCAAAAGTCAGGAGAACTTAAGTAGACTGGATATATAGGTCCAAAATTTCAATACAGATTCTAAAAGAATATGAACAAGTTCTTGAAATTTATGAGCAACATAGTAGATTTAAGTGATTTACACATCTAGATGACAGGACATTCTTGGAACCATCATTTGTCAACTAAAGCACAGAGCGATATGGCAATCTATTACATCATGAAAAGAGAAAGAAAAAGGATGTACCCACAATCCATATTTGCTCCAATGCAACAAAAACTGATACTACATGAAAACTACTCAAAAACTAACAGAAGAGTTTCAGACACTTTGGTCATTTCTGTAAGATACTAGGATTAAAAAAGATGTGATTATAAAAGGTTGAACTATCAAAGCATGCAACCTTGAATCTTACAGGTAGTTTTAAGGGAAGGAATCCACATAAGTGGTTATCCAAACAATTTATGAGCCAAACACCATTTTCTATTTCTCCATAAGAGGCAAATTTCTATAAAGGGGATACGATAGCCTTTTATTTTCTATTGATGGCTCCTGACAGCCACATTAGTGCCACTAATATTTCTAGATGCTCATAATTCTCTTAATTATAACATGGTATCTACAAACAAATCAACATTTTCTTTCAGTTTGCAGATTTCAATGGAATAATTACATGCATTTGAACCAAGTAAAATAGTTCTTTTTATCCATGAATTACAACAGAAAATTCATTCCAAAATTTATATCTGCAATTAATAGCAGCCACAACAAGAGACAACCAATTAAGGTTTTATTGATTCTCATAATCCAGCAATCTATTTCTTGCAGTTGTCTTTTGATTCTATCCATGATCATTGTCTTCTTGTCTGTCGTACAGTAACCAGAATTTGAGTATGGATAGATACATTAAAAAATTTGGCCAATATTGACTTCTAGAATAAATATACCTTGGCACAACCATCACTAGTTATGCAACAAATATTATGTGCAATAAAGTGACGCAATATCTAATTTATGACCCAAAGATCATTTGTAAAAACTAGAAGAGCCTAAACATACTCTATTCTCAGTTAAAATTAATCAAACTACCTGATCATCAAGGAAGTCCGTTGATTTATAGCAGATCCTCATGCCATTGGACAGAACCAACTCAGTGGCGCCAATACTTGGGTATTCATCCTGTTGTACGATGATCCTGGATAAACAATTACGTATATTATAGCTGATCTGAAGCTTCCCTTCTAAAGTAGCTCTGAATTGAATCGAGATGCCCAATCAAAGATGTGGAATGGAAATTATAGTCACAGGTTCAATGTAAAATAAATAATTATGAAAGGAAAGAGTTATATAACTCATTGCAAATAAACAAATCATATATTTACAGTTCAGATCTAAGATGAAGTAATAGTTGAACAGGGAGTCAGGAACAAAGTCAAGCTACTAAACCACTAGCTTGGCAACTCATAAAGCAAATATGCAATGGAACAGTGTGAAAACCCTATTATAAGAGAACAAATAAAGAAAGAAAACAAGATATGTTGCATGGAACAGTAAAGCAATGTGGATATCTGCGGAGGGATCCATAAACCCAAGAGCTTGAGTAAAGTGACAAAACTAATGAAGGGCCAAAAAATAGAGTCAACAGAGGAAGAGGACAAAGAGAAGGGAAAAGAATGTCATGACAAATGAAACAGCTACAGTCAACAATTACCCTAGATTTGGCTTGTCCCCAACAATTTCCTCAGGTACATGTTCATCATCCCAAGGAGGAATCCTTCTGTCCTCCTCCAGGGCATTGACTTTTGATACGACAGCTTTTAGATCCTCTAAGGTAGCACGAGCTCGAGGTTCAACTATCTTTATTACACAGCTGCATGTTGTACAGAAATTTGCAGCAAATTCTGACAACTCTGCTGGAGAAATTTCTGTATACATCAAACCCAAGAATCAGATACAGGACAAAAGAAGAAAATGTAGAATACAGCCAATTTAAGCTATAAAACAGAGAAAATCAACATAAATGAGAAGATAGTGGCAGTACCGCCATATTTATATAATATAAATATCAGCCAGGATTGTCAAAGCATCAATCTTTGATAGGAAAAGTAGAAAGAACAGAAAACAGAAGAAAGTGTATATGCATCAAGTGTTTGAAGAAATGTATCATATCATGCAAATAAAAGTACAATAAGCACATTTACAGTTCAGCAACATGTTATTTTGTTAAGCCTGTCAATTCTTTTAGACATTAAATGTAACTTCATGATGATAAGGCAGTAACCACATGAAATAGGAAATTATCTTTGTCTAAAGATACAAAAAGAAGAGCCCATCAAGGCAGAATATAAATAATGTGATTTACTAGGAAACGATATCTTCATCTATTAAGTATTAATATTGCATGAATTACATTGAAGCAAGAAGCTCATTAAAATTGCATATTAGAACTTACGAGGCAGGAGTGTTTTTTGTATCTGTGCTTCATACTCGATGCCGACAATGGGTTCCTTACGAAAAAAATGCTACAAAAAAAAAAGAACAAATATTATTCAAGATGAATGCCTGTAGTAGGAAACTCGAGGCAAAGCTAGATAAAACTGTTTTACGAACACCAGGCTTATCTAGTGTAAAATGAAAATGGAATTTACATATACATGGAATTGAGATCTATCAGACCTACATAATCTCTTTCAAGACTTGAAGTCATTTCCAATGGTTCAACAAATTATACAAGTGAATAGAAAAGCTCACTGGAAATATTGACCAATTAACTAAGATATATAAAACATTTCCTCCATTACGGAAATATTATACTACCTTCTCCCCTAGCTAAATCACTTTATGTCTCCCAGCAGTTAAGTGGCAGTCAATAGTTCAATAGAAAATCATCACGAAAAACAATTGTATAGCTAAAGGTGCAAACAAACATTGTTTACAAATAAACCAGATTGAATCTCGACAAGAAACAGTTAGTATCAAGACCAGACAATTCACAGAGACTTCACGCAGCACATGCTAAACTGAAAAAAAAAAATAACATCTGCCAGATGGAAAAATTATATTAAAAAATAACTGACATATAGCACTTGAAAGGAAGGTTATGCAGTACAAGATTCTGAAGTACCTGAAGATACTCATCTCGCAGATTTGTCGACTGCATTTGGTCACGCTCTAAATATGCAGATTCAATCTCTGACATCATCAAAGCACGTACAATGGATACTTCACGGTCTGAGAAACCATGAAGCCTAACCCTGGCAACCTGAAAAGCTACACAGTCAATTGGCAAGGAGAAAGCCGACATCTACAGATGGGAAGAAATCAAATTACTCATGAATCATAAATAGTCACCCAGAACTTAAGCTGGAATTCTGGAAAAAGGATCTTTATTTCATAAAAGATGTCAAAGTTTGAGAGTACCTCCATCAGCATTGACTCAAGGGCCTCAACTGTCCCTCTTTCTCTGCAACTTGAGGTCATGATATAAGCCTTTACAGGGCGAACAAGAGTATCTGCGGCTGACGAGCAAGAAAAGTATGGGGGGTCTTTTCTGCGAGAAATTTTGAAGAACCTTTGGTTTAAAGCGCAATGGAACATTGCCTCTGCTAGTGAATCCCTGTAATCTCTCACTGTTCTCATTTCGCTCACAGGCATCTTGCAGCTAACCATGACGGCAGACTGTTTTTAGCAACACAGAGATGTAAATATAAATAAAATCTATGTGTCATCCAGTTCTGTGTACATTTGCTTAATGTATATGGACTGATACATGCTTGTAAGTTGCCTACACGTATATTTATTGGAGCATGCTTTCAGTGCCTAAGGCCCTAAGGATGTTTGTTATTTAATGCTAACAACCATCAATAAAGATACCAATCCAGGGGAAACCTACCCCAGCAGCTTCAGATTCAACAAAGCAGGAGAAGCGAGGTTCTTCGTGTGATGGAACAGGAAAATCTGGCATTACAAGGGGAGAGGCGCTAAGTGGAACTTTCCGCCCAAAATGAGACCTTATTAACTCAACAACACTCTGCAGGCAACATTGAGTAATAGGTTAAAAAATAAAAGTAGGTGCAATAACAGCAATGATAATGAATACAACACTATATAGCTGTTTTACTGAGTTCCATCTTGAAAGGAAAATTGCCTAAAGAAAAGAAAGGAATAATGTTTGAATAGCATCACTGTCTACAAAATAACCTGCACGTCAGAAAAATCCCCCACTGCAACGACTGCCATGTTGCTCAAAGAATACCACTTCTGGTAAAATTGCTTAACAGTTTCATGAGTAACTGTTCTTATCACCTTCTCCAACCCAATTGGCAGGCGTTCTGCATACTGGAGCAGAGCAAACAGTTAAAGTTTACACAGTAATTATCTTATCACTAATTAGTTTCTGCAGAAAATAGAAATGCTATGCTAACTCCAAAACTCACAAGATCGAAAAAAGCAGTCCCCAAAGGAGCAACATGGCCACACACATATGCACTCCATTCAAACAACAAAAATTTAGCATGAAAGTAATCATTTACATGCCAAATGGAGTCACCATTGATAGTTTAAGTCTGACTAATTGGTCAGAATAAAACAACACTCGGGTTCCCGGCATCCTATGGTGCTTCTGCATAAGGAAGGTCGTGTCAACAAGCACACCCTATGTGGATGGTGACATGGCACTTGACATGGGACGTGCCAGTGGCACACCTCCATGCCTACCCATGTTGGTTTCGCATGAGGTCTAAAATAGATTTTATTAATCTGAAAATATTTTATTAATACGAAATGAATTTATTAGAGTGGTAAACCTAAAATATTCTATGAGACCCTTTTTTATCATATGACAAACATGATATATCACATTGAGCTCCCAATCTTAAGAAGTTTATTGTTCGTATCTTATGCTAGATGATCTCATCTAGTGGATGTGAGCATAATTGGTTACTTTTTGCACTGGTTCATACCAAAACCAAAAATAATCTTTCATATGCATGCTTGGAGAAATTAGTACATGTCTACTATAATATGAGGTTATGTTTACAATAGATAACTGAGAATTATGAGAGAAATGAGGGAGAATTTTGACCCACGGACAAGTTTTTTTTCAATATGAGAAAATCAATAATGAAGTGGATACATACTATTAAAAATTAGTATGACTCATTGCTTGATAAGGAGAGAGATATTACAAACTAAATCTAAAAAGATCCATCTATAAGAAAATTCTAAAATTTTTATGAGTGATAACCTCAGAAGTCACGGAACTAATAATTTCTAAATAAAATGATTCTAAAGTCGGGGTGAAAAGATATTAATGAAACAGTAGAGAAAGATCAAACTGAACAGAAAAAAAAAAAAGAATACCGACATTCCAGCAATTGTCGAAAGGTGGCAGACAACTGTGGATAGTAGAGGTCGGCCGTAGAGGTGAGTGGCTTATGGAGGTAGATAGTGGCTAGAGTTTGGAAGAAGAATTAGAATTCTAAGTTAAATCTACTCCTAGGAAAATAAACGGATAACAATTAAAAATAACTTAACTCGATATTCATTTCACGATGATAAATAACTCATGACACTCTAATTTATAAGAATAAATTCATAGCGGGTCGAATTCAATTTGCCTTATTGGACTTACATCCGCGGATTATTCGCTTTAATTTAAATTTAAAAGTAATAAACAAAATCAACTAACTAAACTCAACTCAAACTAACTGATTCGACTCTCGTGGTAGGATCGTAATAGATCCTCCTCGACAATACAAATTTATTGCTGAAATGATTGGAGCGACACATGAGGCGGGCGCCAAGACGGTCTAGCACTTTTAAAAAGACTAAATATAAAAGATAATTATATATGGTATATATTATATATTAATATAGCATATATAATATTTTTAAGAGTAATTTACAACTATAACAATAAAATATCACAAATTAACTATATGTATATGTACACACAGTCGTGTGTTTGCATGCACGCACACACACACACAACAATTTATCTCATCATTTCTCATCTATACATTGGGAACCCACAATGCTTTGGAAAATGAAGTGGTGAGTTTCCAAAGAAGAGAGAGAGAGAAAATGATAAATGGGTTTCTAAGGCAGAAATAGATTCTTCTCTACGTTGGGAATCCACAATGCTTTGAAAAAAAATGGTGAGTTCCCAAAGTAGAGAGAGAAAAATAAAGAAATGGATTCCTAAGATAGAAAGAGAGAAAAGAAGAAAAAGAGGAAAAGGAATGGCAACTTGCCCACCATTAGCAAGCCTCGCCGACCCGACCACCTTTAAAAACAGTGTCATCGACAATATTTGACATAATATTCTCATGTTTTTCTTTTGAAAACAAATAAAATCTTTGATCCTCTCCATTATTGTTCATTCCATTACGTATTAGTTTTACTTATTAAACAATTATTAATTAATTAATGTACTTAATCATATTATGTGTTGAATAATATTTCTATTTAACTATTACTATATTTTTAATAAAATATGTCAACTACAAAAATAATCTAAATATGCTTTAATACATATATTCAAACTGAAAACTAAGGATTGGCATGTCAAAGACCCAAAAGTATCTCTAAATATACTAAATTTTTTATTAAAAATGTGTCAAAAGAGTGTCGTGCCGGCCAGGGATCGACAAGTCCATTGTTGCTTCTCTATATGAAAGTGTTGCACACATGTGCATTTGCATGCAAGCATGCATGGGAACAGGGTGGTTGCACATATCTCTACTACCCACCTACATGCATATAGTAGTACGAAAGCATGTACATGTATATCTGCACGACAGCATATATGTGAGCATGAACTTGAATGTGCCTACATGTTTGCATCATGGTTTAAAGTTTCACTTGAGACACAGAACAATAATGGTTAATATTTAATGAAAACTAAAGTTAAAAAATATTAAATAAAGCCAAAACTATCAAGATTCCTGATTTGGATATTTAATTTGGATTTTGGACTATAATAGGCTAAAACCATTCTCTTTTGGCCTAAAATATTCATCTTTTCTAGGGGTCAAAATTGAAACTTAAAACCATGGTTCACATGTGTAAATCTGTGTGTACAGAGTTTGATGTGCATAGAGGAATTTGGATGCATGTATGAAAGTAACACTCATGCACACCCATCCATCCGGTCACAGAACATTCAAAACAAATAGTTCATAGTCCAGATCCACAAAGCCAAACAGGTAGATGAGAAGATAGGATTGACGGTTCCTGTAAACTAGGTGATAAGGAAATATAAGTTGGAAAGAACCCACAGAAAGCTACTAGGAACAAGAACTGGATGGGAAGTTACAAAGCAGTGGAAAAGTATGCCACAAATTCAGTCATAGCCATTCCTTATTTGCAAAAACAGAATTCTATGAACCAACCAAATTACCGGTATTAATATAATGAGCAAGATCAACACTCAACAGTACCTTTGAACCTTCAAACATTAGAACCCAGTGAGCATCCTGCATTCGCCCTGCAGCAGTACGACCACCTCTGTATTCTTCCAGAACAGCTCCACGCTCTTTTTCTATATCTTCTGCTGAGACTCGGACCTAGATCATGCAAAAAATCTATTAGACTGGAGAAGTACAAGTGAAATTGTGGAACGGATAGATTGACCCAGGGAGATACTCTACCTCAGAGCTGAACTCGGCCAGAATGGATATGGCCTGTGATAAGAGGTCAGGCTTGTCCACAGGAACAAGCAATTCATAAATGGTCTCATCAGAAGAAGTTAGTGCATTCTGGCAGGCACCAAACTCAGCCCCGATGCTTTCGAGAAACTTAACAATATCATGATTCGTATATTTCTTTGTAGCACTAAAAGCAAGGTGCTCAACAATGTGAGCAACCCCACGCTCCTCCTCCTCTTCTAAAACTGAGCTGTCAAAACGACATCCAAATGATTTCTTTAGCACATCCAGAAAGCAGACAGTGAATCCTACAGTAGGATTGATGACAGAATGCAACTCTTGCTAGGGGTTGTAAAATTGACTCAATCATAGTGTTCTGCACTACACTACTGCAGTACTGCTAGAAGATTACAACATACAGGTAAGGAAAAGATTGTGCCAATAGCAAGCCTGATTACTAATAGTCTGATAGAGAAAGATAACCTAGTTTCAGATTCTCATATTTTGCAAAATAATGAAATTGGATTAGGTTCAGTTCGACCAGGACAATTTCATTAGAATATAAGATTTTCCAATAGCACAGATGTAGCTTCCTAATGTCCCTCTCTTCCCTTATTTGTCACCTTTTAGGCTTTTAGCTTTACGAGGTGTAACCTATGTAGCTGCTTCTACTAACTACAGATGCTGTTGTGATTTCGTACAAATTTGGATAGATAATAAGTATAATCGGCACGATTCTAAATAGTTGCTCAAGCAAACTAACTTCTTTAGCAATAACATCTTATTGAGATTCCAGTTAAGAACTGCACATGACCATCCTAAAGATAGCCGTGGTCACTCAATACGTCAGTCGAGTACTTATCTAGATAATTCTTTAAGCCTAACTCTTTCAATAGAAAAAAAATCACGAAGACCTCACGAAGTCTCCAAGCCATGAGAGATCCAATTCATTGACACTACATAACAGCAGACAGTCTCATCACAGAAATCTTCGATAAAACAGTATAATAGTTTAGAAATCGACTAAATCGAGCTCAAATTTCCCTAATTTTTAGCCGAAGGGCCAAATTCCAAATTACTCGGTAATGAAAGGCACGAGATCAGGGGGGAGAGAGAGAGAGAGATGTGGGTGGACTCACCCGACCTTGACGGCAAGGGCAAGGGCAGCCCGCATCCGAGGCTTAGGGTTAGTACGGACGTAGTAGGTTAAGCCATTCTCGAGGACGCCATAGGCAACTCCTACGGGCTCCTCGGGAAGCGGCTCCTCCATTGCCACACTCACAAGCTTCAGCGATCGGAACCCCACGCGCCGACCCAGCGTTGGGCTCTCCGACGTCGGCAATAAATCCATCGCGAACTCCTCCCCTCTCTCCTCTCCTCTCCTCTCCGAGATCGCTCCCAAATTTTTACAATTTACTCCACCTTACTCTTTCCGTCCTCTTCTTTTTTTTCTTTCTTTTCTTTTCACTTTTAAGTTTTTCCTTCTCTTGCTCTTTTTGGAAGATAGTGGGGTTTTCTTTTAGTGGCCAGGCGACCGCAAAGTGTTAAACGGGAGGTCGTCTCGTCTCCTTTGAAGGCCGTCTTCATAGTGTACTTTCCTTTTTCCTCTTCGTCTTTTTTTATTTTTTTTTAATTACTTACTTAAACTCCGTAGTGGGAGTATGAGCTTAGGGCTTTGGATAGTTGGTTGCGGAGCTGCCTCCGCCCGCCCGCCCGCGGTCCACCCTGCTCTGCGGGACCCGCTCACGTGGACGGAGCCAATCACCAGCCGAGTTGCCAGGACGAGAGTCGTGACACGTCGGACTATTACTCTTGCCGAGATCCGAGGGTGAAATTTTCTTTTTTCTTTTGATTTTTAGAAAATGTATTTATATTAAAACCATGGTTTTGTTATCCTGTCACATCCCATAACAATGTCACAAAGACATCGTGATCGTGATTTGCCAACCAATTGTTAACCCGATTAATAATGCAACTGAGATGGAAGCAGTCTATTCGTTAACTCCCCTTGGCTTCTACTCGATAAAATTAATAGAATTCTATACACATCCTTAATTTTCTAGTAAATAGGATTATCCCAGTTCACATAGAAATGCAACAACGCTTTGGTTAGGAAAACCAAGATCCTCAAATCCATTCCTCCTTCCTCCCTTTAAAAGTGGGAACTAACCCAAAAACTTGAAGTGGAAGTCCTTATCATGACATAAATAATGTCATATAATATGCTTGGGGGGACTGAGTCGGAGTCACAACCCAGGTCGAGCAGTTACTCAGACTCGTCGGAGCCTTGAAGTAAAGTCAGCTTTGGAGACTGCGGAAACCTTAGCATGCGTGAAGAACATCTAAGATAGATTGAAACTTATGATGGTTATAGTAGACAAAAAAAAGTATGTCTTCTCTCATGGTACATAATAGAAGGGTTGGTTTCTTACATCTTCGATGCGACTCATGGAAACAATGAGGATAGACGAAAAACTTTTTTTATTCTATAGATTGTATTCCCTCTCGACCTGAAAAGCGATTTAAAAAGATGCACAATTGAGAAGCGAACGTGTAGACAGAAAAGAAGATCACCTTCGAGGCTTTCAATTCTTTCTTTCGGCCAGCAAAATCACAACAATATATATGAAAAGGATGGGTCTGGGTCTGCACGACGAACAGTAATAGTATTTTAAATGTGAATTAAATAAATCGTAAGGATAATGTGAAGAGGATATGGACTAGTTAAGTTGGCAATGTAATACGGTCCAAGTTTCTCTGAGGAGCAACTGACTCGGACTCTGGCTCTGGCTCTGGATAAACCCAACTGCCTTGGTCTCTAGCTAAATTGAAAATTTTGTTCCCTCGCGAGGAGATCCGAACGCCCGACAGGTGGCTCTTGCCCCCATGTGTCGAAATCCACGCCTCTTACGACCGCTCTCGTTGCTTTCTCCACTCCTCCCTTCTCCCTTCTCTCATCCCTCTCGGCGGGGCACGGTTCCATCTATTCCCATTTCTCCGTTCCGTTTCCCCTTTCCTACTTCTGTGCTTTCCAGAAAGGAGGCATCTTTCCATCCTCTCGACTCCGTAACTGGCGATATACTGTCCGATTCGCGATCGAGCGGGTACCAGTCAAAGCTGCACTTTGGTTCGCCGGCTTCTTCGTTGATCTGAGAGTTGAGATGAGTGAGCGAGGGGAGGAGACCGGCTTCGAGATGGCGATAGTCGTCCCGAAGAGGAAGGAGAAGGAGGGATATGGAGGCTGTAATGACTGCGTCGATTTCCTTGTTCGGGAGTTGGAAAAGGCTGGATTGATAGTCGAAAGGGTAGTCGGGGTACCGGCTGAGTTCATAAAGGTTTGAACTTTTTTTATTCTTTTAATTGTTTCTGTTGATTTAGAAGAAAATTGGTGTTGAGTGCTTGTGAAATTTCCCTCTGCCATCAATTTTATGTCCTCGAAGAAATATCTTATTCGTTAGTTTTGACTAAATGATGTAGTTATTAAAAATGTCATGCTGAGATCTCTGCATCGGCCGATAGGCAACCATTTGGATTTCTTCAAATTTCTGATCTTGTGGGTTTACAAAATTAGGTCGTGGATAAGACTTAAAAAAAGGTACAGCTGTACTTGCACCAAGTTCATTACCATTATTTCTTTATTCTGGGTGTAACTATTTTGATGAACGTTGCCAGGTTCGTTCATCACCAACAGTTACCGTGTTACAAAATGGAAAGCTATGTTAAAAAATATTAAACATGTAATTTGAAGTTTGTTTTGTGAGGTCTTCCACAATGAGTAATGGCCTTCCACAAGGCATTTTTTTTAGCTGTCAAAAGTGCAGCAGATTTTATTTTAATCTGTGGTTCTTATTGAGTATTTCCTAAAAGGTGTATTTATTTGCATGCATTATTCAAAAGCAGAAACACCCTATCTTTCAGTTTTAATGTTCTCCTTTCCAACCTTATGCCTCATTTCTTTTCTCTTCTCCAGCTCTCGGCTTTCCTAGAAGGGGGCTTCTTTCCCCTTTTTTCTTGAGCTGCTGTAACAACCGATTCTCTCTTCTGTCCACCATTGAATTTTTTTTTTTATCCTGTAGGATGATACTCATTTCTTGCTATTAAAGCCACCTTTTCTGATTCTTTGGTTTGTTTGACAATCTGGGTTGAAATGAATGAGCAAGTAGAGAAGACCAGTTTCGAGGTGGTCATAGTTGTTCCCAAGAGGAGGGACGAGGGGTATAGGAGCTGTGATGACTGTGTGGAGTTCCTGGTTCAGGATTTAAAGAAGGCTGGACTAATAGTTGAAAGAGTAATTGGAGTTCCAGCTGAATTTATAAAGGTTTTAAATTTTAATTGCTTTAATTCTTTGTAATGACTTCTTTTGTTTAAGCAGAAAAATTGATTGTTGATTCTTTTTTGAAGTTTAATTCCTTTCTTCAATTGGATACTCACTTTTCTGCTTCACCCTAGAGGCAAACATTTCAATTTGCTCAAATGTTTGATTTTGCTGAATTGCAAAATTAGGTTGTAGATAGTCTTGATAAAACATTGATGAAATTATACTCAGTTTATTGTTAGTCCTATGTCCTGGAAACCTTTTTTGTTTTCATTTCCTTCTCCAATTTGAAGATTATCTTTAAATATGGCAAGTTGGGTTGTCAATCTTTACCCAAAATTTTAAATTGGAAAGTCCAGTTCTCCACATGGGCTCTTTGACTAGGATATAGAGGGTCCAACATTGCTGTTGGGAGACTTATATGATCACCTTAACAAATAAAGAAAATTGGTGGAGCATAGAAAAGGATGCAGTAACCCTTACATTTGCAAGGAACTTACTAATAAGGATAGTTGGCTGTAATTTGTTGAAGCATAACCAGTTGAAACTTTTTCTTTTCTTATCTTGGTTGTTGTGGGCCCTGCCGTCAGTGTGCTGGTTTGTAGTCATTATGGTTGCTGTAGCTTGCCCATGTTGTGGGAAGAATTTGATAAGTTGCTCTTTTGATGAATGCTGAGATATTGGAAGATCTCACTTATCAGGAACAATAAGTATCTGCAGGCTGAACCATTTTAGTTTGTAGACTCCTCTTATTATCTCCATTTATTCACTTGCTATTATTATTTTTTTCAGCTGGCAGCACCTATAGAAACTCTAGGAAGAGCTGCTGCGGAGTTGCAAATGAAGAAATTGACCTACATTGGTAATTGCCTAGATCTTCCTTTTTTGGAGGAAAAAAAAAATTCAATATCACCTTTTCATTTATGTACTTCTCTTGATTATACCTTAGGTATGGAGTTACAGTTCGAGTGGGATCAGGTTGCAGCATTTGTGAGACAGCCAGATGGATCCCTGTTTAGCTGGTGTGAGCGGTTTAATTTATTCCACTACTTGATATATGGGATTGTAAGTTACTGGTCCCTGCTGCTCTTTTTGTGCTGAAGAAATACATTGGGCAGTGCACTTAATTCGTAGGTTATACATCTTAGTTTCTTTTATGGCCTGTCATGAAAATATTAAACCATCATTGACACGCACAGACTTGATGATGATTGATAGTAAGTTCTATAATTAGCTTTGGTACAGTTTAGAAGAATCAGCATATGAAATTAAGATTTCCCCCTCTAATGTGTCCTTGGTGAAAAATTCACCCCTTGTATTTCATATTCTGTAGAATATCTACATTGCAAGATTATATGCATTTACACTTGTACACTATTTTTTGCACAAAGTACCAGTTTAGTCTGACCTATAGAAATCACTAATGTGCCTTTTTAAGTAATAACATCTTGATCTTTCAAGACCATGATTTGTGAACTTCTACGCTATCAGCCTAAATTTTGGATCTCACCTGATTTGAAATAGGATTTGTTGGAGGACATTTAGATATAAAGATTTGCAATAAATGCTCTCCTATTTTTTGCCTGGATTTGATTGGACATTGTCAAAAATGCTTCAGTATCTGGTTACTTAAATATTAGTTTGAAGGGAAAAAAGTATAAGTAGAAGTAAAGTGGTGGAGCTCATTCCATGGGCAGGGCACAAATATGTTGCTTCATTTGGAGTGACATGTTTAGATTAGAGAGTGTTCCAACTGCGTGCTAGTATGAAGGCTTATACAATTTGCTAAGTTACTGAAAATAAATGAGTGCATAAATTGTTGATTTCAATGCTTTAATAACAAGAACTGTACATGGAGTTATGCAGGTGAATAAGACAGATTCTGAATTAATGTTAAAGTTCGACGGTGAAGAGTTTCAAGTGGAAAGAAATGAGTCTGTATTAAGAAGGATGGAAGCTGAAGGATTTGTGAAAGAAGTCTTTCCACTGCATGGTATATTAACTTGTAGCTCCCCACTATCTATGTAATTGTTTTCGCAGTCTGTTACAAAGACTCGGTCATGCAGATGAAGTCAAGAGGAAGCAACTTCTGAGAAATTGGGCTTTTAACTATTTGGACTTCACATGGCAGCCAATAGACGAAATTTACTCATACTTTGGGACAAAGGTTTGTCTTAATTTATGCAACCTTAGTTTCAGTAGTTTGTCTTAATTTATATTGCTATTGTTACCCTCTTATGTCCATCCAATTTTCTTCTTTGCTTGAATCCTGCAGATTGCAACGTACTTTTCTTTTCTTGGAATGTACACTCGTTGGCTGTTTTTTCCAGCTGCATTTGGACTTGCTATGCAGCTTATTGATTTTGGGTGAGACATATACTGCTCGATCATTTTTTTGAACGACTTAGTTATTTTTATGTGAATGAAATTTATTGGGACTAATGCATTCTATGGCCTGTTTTGTGGTTCAGACCCTTGCAGTTATTCGTTCTTCCTGCTTTCTTTATCTTTATTATCTCATGGGCTGTGTTCTTTTTCCAATTTTGGAAGCGAAAGAATTCAGCACTTCTAGCCAGGTAGCATTATACTCCATTTATTAGATTCTGATGTAGGAATAATGAGTTTTCTGATCTAAAATAACTTGTGTATATGTATTTTCTCCTTTCCTTTTTTTTTTTTGGGCAGATGGGGTATAAACTATACTCTCTCAGAATACAAAGCTATAGGCACTGAAATGAGTTCTTTTACTCGTATGGACACAGATGTGGAAAAGAAATTTGACATATATAAGATGATAGAGAAAAGTAAATTACAGAGAGACGAGTGGCTCGGACTACTACTCAGAATCAGAAACAATGTGATTGTTGTGCTGGCTATCATTTGCCTCCAATTGCCATTTGAATTGGCTTATGCTCATTTATATGAGATCACAGAGACAGAGGTGTTGAGGTAAGAATCTTGCTTGAATCTGTGTTATCTTGAGATGTTGAGATCACAGAACTCCCTAATGGTTCTGCAATCTAACTCTGATTATTATTTTGATTAATCATCTGGTCAATTGGTTCATAGGACCTATAGTTCCCCAGGAGTTCTCATTTTTGTCAACACAACATGCAGTTTGGTATTTTGAGCTTTTACGTTGTGTTACAGGTACGTCCTGACAGCAGGTTATCTTTTTGCAATTCAATACTACACAAGGATTGGTGGCAAATTATCTGTCACTCTTATTAAATATGAAAACAACCAAGGCGAGGAATCTAGTGCTGCTAGCTTGGTTTACAAGGTGAACTCTGTTTACTGTCATGAAACCATGTTTTTGGTTGTATATACCTGGCTAAATATCATTATCTTTTTGTAGGTCTTCGGTCTTTATTTCATGCAGTCATACATTGGGTTGTTTTATCATGCACTGTTGCACCGTAACTTTTCAACTCTTCGTCAAGTCCTGATTCAGCGTCTTATTGTTTCTCAGGCATGTAAAAAGAGTTTCTTTGATTATATATTATGGCCTTTTCCGAACTTTATTCTCTAATAGATATCTTAGTCCTTAGGTATTGGAAAATCTGATAGAAAATTCCATCCCCTATCTCAAGTACAGCTATAAGAAATACAAAGCTGTTCAGTAAGTTTTGTGTTTTGGATTTATTATGTTCTTCTCAGAATAGGGGGAGAAATCTAATCTATGTTTTGCATCTAGCAAGAAAAAGCATGAGAGAGGATCATCAGTAGGAAAGCCAGTCCGCTTGTCTACTAGAGTGGAGAAAGAGTATTTGAAACCTTCTTACGCTGCAAGTATTGGAGAGGAGCTTGACGATGGTTTATTTGACGGTAACGACTCTTGATATGTACTTTTATGAATGCTCCCTAATTATAACTAGAATCAAATTGTCTATAATCCATATACTCCCATTGATTGTACATATGAGTGGTCTAAACTATGTTAAGTATTGCGTGTGGTACAGACTTTCTGGAGTTGGCTCTTCAGTTTGGAATGATTATGATGTTCGCTTGTGCATTCCCTCTCATATTCTGCTTTGCTGCTCTGGTATCAATTTCTTTAGTTGTTGTTCTCATAAATGTGAATGTTTACTTACTACTTTGAATGAGTTATTTCCTGTATAAATATATTGCCCTTGTTATCATGCCAGAACAATGTCACTGAAATAAGAACGGATGCACTAAAGCTTCTTGTTATGTTGCGGAGGCCTGTTCCGCGTGCTGCTGCCACCATTGGAGCTTGGTTGAACATATTTCAGGTTAATTTGATTTTCTTGGAATATCTAAATTCTACATCTGAGAAGTTTCAGAACTTAATACAGAGATATTTTTGGGAGAAAAATAGGATGACTCAACACAGCATATAGAGAACTTAAACATTTACTTGTAATTTGGTGCCATATGCTCCTGCTCCTGTTCCTGCTGCCATTAGAGTTCGTCAGATGATTGGAACCAAAGTAGTTGTCGAAGTACTACATTAGTCTTTCGGACTCACATGATTTGATTGTTCCATCATGTGTTTCTTATGGAAGCGATACATGTATATTGATATAGCAGCTATACACTTTCCAATTAATCCAATATGCAGTAATGTTTGCATGCAATAGGAAACAAATAATATAAGTTGTGAAGTTCCTTTTATTTGTGTGCTAAATGCACTTCAAAATAGTCGGAAGGTGCATTGTTGCTTATGATGTAAATATAGATATTGTGCATCATCTAAGTTCCACTTTTACAAGTCAGTCTGCTATGTGTATGGCAAATACTAACTGATAACTACTCCATGTGATGCATATATCTGATGAACTTTAATATGTCTGTGCATCAGTTTCTTATCGTAATGGCAATCTGCACCAACTGCATACTGCTCGTTTGCTTGTACGATCAAGAGGGAAAGTGGAGAATTGAGCCTGGGCTTGCAGCAATCCTTATAATGGAACACGTTCTCCTCCTCATCAAATTTGGATTCTCTCATTTTGTACCTGAGGTGACTCAAGATAAAAGTTTTTATTGCATCTGTTATTGTTTCTTTTCTTGAAAGAAATTAATCTGATTCACGATTGATTCATCGGCAGGAGCCTGCATGGGTCAGAGCAAATCGAGTGAGGAACGTAGCTCAGGCGCGGGACGTGTGTTCTAAGCAACTCTTGAAAAGTATATCCAGTTTGGACAGGAAATGGGATTAGACTATAGAGAGAGAGAGATATATATGTATCATATAATGTTCCTATGATAGTTCTATCACTAGGCGTAGTTCTGATGATGGGGGTACAGTTGGGTTTGGCAGTTTTGTAGAGTAGTCGTAGAGCCAGCATAGTTTGTTCTTCCTGTGGACGTTCGTTTTCGTTTTGTTGCGCAAATAGTGTTGTATAAGGTACAGCGGTAACGCAAATGTGAAGTATACATATCAACAATGGCAACGAACTCATTATTTACATAAATTGTGGAACAAATGAATAATACGTAGTTTGTTGGAAGGAGGCGAAAAAAATGTCGTCCAGCTTATTCTTTCCGTCCGTCGGTTCCTCCTCTGCTGCTGGACTCGGCGCCCCGCGCGCCCTTCTCCCTCGAGCCGAAGCTGAGCTGGCGAGCGGTGAAGGCGACGACGGCCTTTGCCCACCTCTTGATCTCCTTCTTTAGCTTCTCCGGGTCCAGATCCTTCAACTGACGGGATTCCATGGTGAAGTTGAGGCCTGAAAAGCATCGGTTGAAGCGAGCTGTCTCGTCCACGGTGTCGTCCGGCGGCGGCCGTGCAAGCTTGTTCTCATCTGACATGATCGAGCTAATCTCCTTGGGCAGCGTGGTCGGTCGGTTGTGAGATTAGTTACGAAACTGGACGACGAGGTTAAAAACTGTTCTAACTGCGTACAATTCCATTCCAAGGAGGGGGGGGGGGGGGGGGGGGGGGGGGGGGGGGAATAGTTTGACTTGAGTACTTATTACGCTGATAAGAGGAGGTTATCCGCACGCATGGATTAGCTATGTTTCTTAGAACGTCTCCGAGGCTTCGTTTCCAAGTAATCGTCGGTCCGTCGTCTATAACTATTCAGCCTTCTCGATAACAAGGGTGAAATGGGACGGATAAGTCATACGGTTTGGGTGTTATTATTCTGAGCAATCCGGATTCTTATCTGTATTTATACTTCACACTGTGATTTGTACGACTGTATGAATCATTTATATGATATATTATTTAGTATAATTGTGCTAGAAAAAATAAAAGATAACGCGTGTGATAGTGGAACAACCAAAAGATGACTCCACCGGGACTCTCCCTCAATCGTGTCCGGTGACGAAGCATTCGAGGAGACTTGACCTATTTATTGAATATTTAATTGTTATAGTGAGACCAGACCCTCCCTCTTTTATATAAAAAAGGCCAGACATCTCTTCTCCTCTCCTCTCCTCTCCTCTGCCCTTGTTCGGATTCTCCATCCTTCTCGCTCGCTAATCGTGAGGGTTCGAACAATTCTTCTAATCCAGCTTCGCCCCCGCCATGAATCCAGAATAGTGAGCTTCCTTTCCTCTTCTTATTACATCTCCGATCGCTTTCGATCACCTAGGGTTTTCATTTGCTAGCTGTTATTTGCCCGATTCGTCTCGTCTTTGATCGATTTGTAGCTGCATGTTTGTTTGTTTGTTTTTTCCCATCCGATCGTTTCTCTAGATCTTGCTATCACTTTCCCTCGTTTTCCCCAAATTTTTCTATGTTGCCATTCTTTGTTTGCTCTTATGGGGGTTCCTGCGATTGTGAGTCGACTAGTTACTCTCTATAAGAGCTTGATGCGATTGCGATATTCTTGACTATTTTCTGATGGCTTGAAGTAATTTGATTGTAGCGTTTCGAGGAGCATAGCATTATCTTTTACTACCTAGAAGATGCATGGTTCAAAGTAGATCTGTAAACTTAAAGTCGATGCAGATGCTATTCTTAGTTTCTTACTGTACGAGTATAGCCAGCAATTTGGTCATCTGTTTACGTCTTTTACCTGAGAAAATTATGAAGTGCTGAAGTGATTGTAGGATCATTTCCCGAGCTATCTTGATGCTTTTTTTTTGGTAAATCACAGTGTAGGCCCATTGTGGCAACTTATTATCACTTGTTCATGAGCCTAACGATTAGTTCTAGGTTGTTTTTTTTAACTTTACAAAGTATATCAGTTATGCATTTCACATGTTAAAGATTCTAGGACTTGGGGAATAGTATGAGAGCTCAAATCACTATGAGAGTCCTTCTGTATTCAAGTTATAATTCTAATCACCTTCTTGTCTACAACAGTACCTTGCCATAGATGAACTTTATTTCCTTTGAGGCCAGTAATTGATTAGCACAAAACTAGTATGATTCCAGTACCTGGATGATTGAACTTGTTTATTATGTTTGATTATCAAACAAGTATATCTTTAAGGCAAACAACTTTGTCATCATGATTGCAATTCCTCGTATGAGCCTTGAAAGTTCGTATCATAAGTAGCTTTAGAGACACAAGAATGAAAATATATTATGCAATTTCAATTTTCTCTTTGTGAGTTTTAGGAAAATGCACTTTAGAGCATTTCTTAATCATGTTTTTTGGACATTCTGCAACTAAAATGTTGTCAGGATATTCGTCTTGTCTATGGATGGTTCTGTTTTCTATGCTCTATGTTGCTCTATTTTAGTCGATTCTTTTGTTTTCCTTTTGATTTGCTATGCTGATGTGAATATCTTTTCATACTTTGCCTTGATAAATCTGTGATTATTTTTCCGGTATACTCTTGCTTAATTATGTGTTTTTTCACAAAGTACTTGAAATACTCCAATATAATTCTTTATTTAATTTTCGTATCGGGGATATTCTATGGCATTTTATGTTAATATTTTTGTAATAATTTAAGTTTTTTGCTCACACCTCTGACAATTTTTTGTTTCTTGTAGTGACTACCTTTTCAAGTTGCTACTTATTGGAGATTCTGGAGTTGGAAAGTCATGTCTTCTATTAAGATTTGCGGTGCAAACCCCTCCTCCTTACTGTCACTTCAATTTCCCAAGAACTCTTTCTGTTTTCACATTTTATTGTCTTAAGAACATTTCAGCTCCCTATCCTTTTGTTTAGTATAATTGATCTACTTCTAACACATTCACAAACATTTATAAGCAATCATTTTGTGAAACATCAACCAAGAAGGTTGGGACATAATGGGAATAATTTCTTATAGTTCTTTTCTGTTGATTTACATTTGAAGCTCTTATTTGCAGATCATTCTGTGGTAAGATGGAAATTTTTTGAGTGCATATTGTGGCATTTCAGTCCAGGCACCCTTAGTCTAAGAAATATCGTTCTTCATTTTAATTCATTCATGGAGACTTTTTATACTTTAGTTTTTTCTTCCTTTTGAAATCTTATTGGCTATGGAAATATATATATATATATATATATATATATATATTGGTGGAAGAAAATCAGGGAATGTGGCATTTATTTTCGTACTTGCATATAAGTAAATAAGGGCTCAAAATGACCTGTTGGTCATCTAACCTTTAGATCTACGTAATTGGATTGGGGTATCATTTTTATTACTGATTTGTTAGACTTGCTAGTTGCTACCATCCAGCTTAGCAGGCAGAAACATTCTCCTGTGGGAATACTCTGAAGTGACAACACCTCAATTGGATAATAATATCTTATTGCTAGTTCTTTGAAATGATGGTGATGTATTGACAAGTTCCCATTTGCAGGAAATAATATTGCATTTTAAGATGCTTTGCCTCACCTTGCATTCATGCCATTTCTTACCTGGAACACCTAGATATCAGTAACTGAATTTTTTAGAAAAAATCCTTGAAAGAAAAGCTCCAATAATGGACTTATAGAACCTCAGTAACAGGAACAATCACTTGGTGATAATGGAATTTGGGTTCTGTTTTGCAGTGCTTATATCAGGATCTTGTCTAGTTATTTAATTTGTTGATCTCTATGTGTTCCTCTACATGAGATATATGTGGTGGAGGCTTATGTTCTCACTCTATGTGTAGGATGATTCATATCTAGAGAGCTATATCAGTACCATTGGTGTTGACTTTGTAAGTATATCAGCAATCCCGACATTGTCTCTCTCTCTCTCTCTCTCCCTCTCTCTCTCTCTCTCTCTCTCTCTCTCTCTCTCTCTCATTTTCTTTCATCTTATAGAAAATTCGCACAGTGGAACAGGACGGAAAAACTATAAAGCTTCAAATTGTAAGTCACATCTTTGCTTAAGATTATGATCAAGTTATATGTAATGTTAAAATGTGATGTTCACTTTTCTTTTCTTTGCAGTGGGATACTGCTGGACAAGAGCGTTTTAGGACAATCACAAGTAGCTACTATCGTGGTGCCCATGGCATAATTGTGAGCTCTCAACATGGACTTTGTTATCTAGTTCTATTTTTTGTTAATTGTATGCATTCTGACTTGATAGTCCATCTTTGTTGTAGGTTGTTTATGATGTTACGGATCAGGAAAGTTTCAACAATGTCAAGCAATGGCTGAATGAGATTGATAGGTATGCTAGTGAAAATGTGAACAAGCTTTTGGTCGGAAATAAATGTGATCTGTCTGCTAATAGAGCAGTCTCCTATGAAACTGGCAAGGTAATTTGTTCGCAACTTTCGTTGTTTTACTTATGCTTGCTGGAAATATCAATATACACTATGTTGACTTCTCTAAGATTCTCTTAGGTAACATTACTCAAATTTGACTCTTAACAGGCATTTGCTGATGAGATTGGGATACCGTTCTTGGAGACCAGTGCCAAGGATTCTACCAACGTGGAGAAGGCATTCATGACCATGGCAGCAGAGATAAAGAACAGGTAAGCTGCCATTTGCTTTTAGATTTGTCAGGGTAGAATCCAAAGGACATGCTTCCTAGTTTTTTTTAATATATCTTTGGTTGTTGTACAGTTGTACTGTCTTAGAAGCATGTCAAAGATATAACCGGATATGTAGTCATTTGTGAATTGTCATGCTCGTTTTACATTCTTGTTACCTTTTCAACTGAACACCGTGATGAACATGGTTGTAGGATGGCGAGTCAACCAGCCATGAATACCAACAGACCTGCCACCGTGCAGATGCGAGGTCAACCAGTTGCACAGAAAAGCAGCTGCTGCTCTTGATACAGCTTCTGCTGAGCCACATGTCAATCCGTGGAAATGCTCCTGTTGCTCCATGGAATTTTCGGTGCTCAAAGCAATTGCATCCGTTGTGTATAAACTAAAACCTTTTAGACTATTCAGGATTTACTGTGGATTTAAACATATAAGCCAACTGGTTTGAATGCAAGGCAAGAAGAATCGTTGTTTAACAGGTTATTGAAAACGACGTAGTTGATTACTGTGTCATGCAATTAGGTTGTCCACTCTGAAGTATTTTATTCTCTGAAGGTGATGATTAATACCAATACCATCTTTGTTAGTGGAATGATAGCTCTTTTAAATTCAATTTGCTTTAACTGAAATTATTGTTCCCTATTGAATTTCAGTACTGAAAGCAGCTGTTGCTTTATGAATATATACTGCGCCCTTTTCCTCCCTGCCCCGGTGAACATTGAAATATCCGAAATGGTAGCCATTTGTCCCATTCAGTAGCATTCTTCAAATTACCTAGCCAGGGTGTAACAATACGTTGCCAATGCAATGGTTTACTGAAAAACTTATCCGAACTGTAAAACATATGCGGCCTCACCTTCATACGTAAAATACATGCCCCAATCGTCGTGCTACATTCACTGACGAACTGAGAGGAGACTTTCACTTAATGTGAACGAACCTTTAAGACTAAAAATTGAAATAATATTTCAATCTTTCGGTTCCATGATAAGAGAATAAGACAGTTACCCATCATTACGCTTCAACAACTAATCTGTCAAAAATACTATATAAAAACTACATTATCAAAATCTTTTGAAAATAACACAGGAAGGATATTAAAAAAATAAAATAGTCTTAAACTTCCACAGGGACACAAGTAAATCGCCTTAGGATGAAATGACAGACAAAGTAAAGAAACTTCTGGAGACCACCATTGACTAATCTTATGTCCTATTATAGTTTAAGCCTGCCTGTTCCTCTTCTTCGCACCAGACTTGGAAACCTTAAGGCTACGATGTACAGCACTTAGCCTTGCAAGAGCTGCTTTGGTCAGATCTGGCCTGTAGTAGTTGTCGGTAACCTGTAGGTGAGAAAAATGACACCATTAGATAATTCCAGCATACAAATATGAACATGCAACAACTCTTTAATGCATAATACACATTCTAGAAAGAACAGTTAAAACTTCTGGTTGTGGTTCAAATGGAATCAAAGGGGGGTAGTACCTCAGGAAAGAAATGCAAAGTGAAATTTACACCGATCAGAAGATATGAAAAATCATTGAGTAGTTGTGATTAAGTGTGCCATCGATGAGGTTAGCAAAAGCAGGAATTTGAAGAAGCAGAGAGGAGATTGATCAAAAACCTTGAAAGTATAGTACTTGCAAAATACAATTGCCTATCAAAAGGTGATACAAACAAATTGAAATTCATCCAATATGCTTTTTAGAATTTCAAAAACACAGGTCATAAGACAAGTGTAACAAGTGTATTTCATTCAAGATCCTATCAGCTGAAGGCATCTCCTTACATGTTAACAACTCATCGTAGCATGATAAAATATGAAAAGCAGATGGAGCAGATGGGACATTTATGTACATTTGCACCAAATCTTCAGTTATTAAAAACAAACTTGTATTTATCTGAAAAACTTGCAGGAAGAAATAGTTTTAAATAATTAGATTTTGACGTCTGATACAGCTCAGAAGCCAAGCGTAACAAGTGTATTTCACCAAAGACCCTATCAGCTGAAGGTATCTCCTTACATGTTAACAGCTCATCATAGCATGATCATTTTTGAGGAAGCAGATGGGACATTAATGTATACTTGCAACAAATCTTCGACTATGGAAAGAATTATAAACAAACTCTCGCACTCATCCAAAAGCCGTGCAGGAAAAAGTGAGGTTTAAACAATTATATCTTAAATTCCAAAAGCACAGACTCAGAAGCCAAGCGTAACAAGTGTATTTCACTGAAGATCCTATCAGCTGAAGGGATCTTCTTACATGTTAACAGCTCATCATAGCATGATAAAACTTGAGGAAGCAGATGGGACATTAATGTATACTTGCAACAAATCTTCGACTATGGAAAGAATTATAAACTAACTCTCGCACTCATCCAAAAGCCGTGCAGGAAAAAGTGAGGTTTAAACAATTATATCTTAAATTCCAAAAGCGCAGACTCAGAAGCCAAGCGTAACAAGTGTATTTCACTGAAGATCCTATCAGCTGAAGGGATCTCCTTACATGTTAACAGCTCATCATAGCATGATAAAATTTGAGGAAGCAGATGGGACATTAATGTATACTTGCAACAAATCTTCGACTATGGAAAGAATTATAAACTAACTCTCGCACTCATCCAAAAGCCTTGCAGGAAAAAGTGAGGTTTAAACAATTATAATTTAAATTCCAAAAGCACAGACTCAGAAGCCAAGCGTAACAAGTGTATTTCACTGAAGATCCTATCAGCTGAAGGGATCTCCTTACATGTTAACAGCTCATCATAGCATGATAAAACTTGAGGAAGCAGATGGGACATTAATGTACACTTGCAACAAATCTTTGACTATGAAAAGTAACTATAAACAAACTCATATTCATCCAAAAACCTTGCAGGAAGAAAGGTTTAAACAATAATATTTTGAAACCCAAAAACACAGCTCAGAAGCCAAGCGTAACAAAATATATTTCATTGAAGAACCCATCTGTTGAAAGGATCTTCTTATATGTTAGCAGCTCATCATAGCATGAACATTTTTGAGGAAGCAGATGGGACATCAATGTATACTTGCAACAAATCTTCAACTATGAATTATAAACAAACTCACACTCATCCAAAAGCCTTGCAAGAAAAAAGAGGTTTAAACAATTATATTTTAAATTCCAAAAACACAGCTCAGAAGCCAAGCGTAACAAGTGTATTTCACTGAAGATCCTATCAGCTGAAGGGATCTCCTTACATGTTAACAGCTCATCATAGCATGATAAAACTTGAGGAAACAGATGGGACATTAATGTACACTTGCAATAAATCTTTAACTATGAAAAGTTACTATAAACAAACTCATATTCATCAAAAAACCTTGCAGGAAGGAAGGTTTAAACAATAATATTTTGAAGCCCGAAAACAAAGCTCAGAAGCCAAGCGTAACAAAACATATTTCATTGAAGACCCCATCTGTTGAAAGGATCTTCTTACATGTTAGCAGCTCATCATAGCAGGGTTTTCTGAACACATGCAAATATTTGAAAAGGAAACCCATCTAATAATACTTCAACAAGATCGATACTGAATTGAATTACATAAACAGCATCTACTGAAAGGAAAGGGAAAACAAGAAGAGAGAGCATCCCCATGTCACATAACATGGGCCAATTAGGCAGGTGGTCAATTGGGAAGTACCAAAGGTGCATTTAAAATGTTAAGTTTTTAGTCTATAAGAGTAGCGGGCATCTTTCCCCATTTAATGAGATTCCTTCACAATATATGCAGTATATACTATATTGATTGTGCCAATACTTATATGAAATGGAAAAAAACTCTGACCCAGCAGCCATCACCCTATATGCTGGCTTCATCCAATGTTCATTTATTTGTCGACAGCAGAAATGTTCAGCTCAAAACTAATTTATCAACACGGACTCATCACAAGAAAATATAGACATCCATCCAGAAAACCCCAAAGAAAAGCAACAATTAACATTTTTGAGGTTTCCAATGCTGATACCTGGTTCTTCACTGCCTTGGCCATTTTGCGGAATTCCTTCTTCATGACGGACTTGTGATACAGACTAAAAGGTTTGTTCTGCTTCTTCGTCTTAGTTGTGGCGAGAACCACAGAGAGGTCTTTTCCTCCGGCCTGAATGGTCACCGTCTTTTTGTTCGCCAAACCTATAGATTTTTCAGATTGGACGTCATGAAACGTTGATACAACAAAATTGGAACCAAACATGGCAAAGATTAAATAAAAAAAATTCAAATTCTTTTACCAGAATACTTGTACGAGTTGACATTATAGAGATTGTTCGGCTCTTTGCTGAACTGAACCATGGCGTTGCCGTTACCAAACTGCTTGACGAGGAAAGCGTTATTCTTCTTCACGATCTCCCAGATGAGTGGGCTAGGGACGGTAGCCATCTCGACTGCAGCAAGTTAGCAATCAGATTACAGGAGAACGGATACATCACAACAACGGACACGAATAAACGTAAAAGGAGAGTGTTCCAATCGATTTGATCTCAGATCAAGCAAGAACGGATCGAAACACCGAGCAGAGGAGATCAATGAAACAACTCAAAGTGCTGAAGAACTACTACAGCCGGTAGCACAACTAATATCGCCTAAAAAACGAAGAGAGAAGAGGGGGAAAAAAAGAAGACCTAGAGTTTGATCTTTTACCGAAGTGGAGGCGACGAAAGGATCACCTTTCTTCTCGTCTCCGGCAGCGTGCGAGGGCTCGAAGAACACCAGATCACCTCTTTTTATAGCCCAGCTGAAAGGAAAAAAAAACCCTAAAGATTTGCCAGACTACTTAATCGAGTAGAATGACGAGAATAACCCTGGGCAAGCTGGTATGGGCCAAAGGCCCACTGGATATTTGGGCCGGGGGCTCTCAGCTATATTTATGTGGCGATGATGATATGATATAGAAAACGCTTAAATATGGACTACTAATATCTTGCTTAGTATTTTTTTCCTCACCTTTTAAAGCATATCCATCAGTCCCGCTAGCAGATTCAAAATCAATAAACTCACGGAATTTTCTATTATATATCACTCAAAACTATGTAAATAAATGTAATGGAATTTTATATATATCACGAACATAGAGTAAGTTTACAAATCTAAGCTGAACAAAAGAGAGATTTTAGTACTTGTTAATATATCAAACTTTTATATCGCCTAGCCAGGAAAGCTTACTTCCACATCATAAAAGCTTTTGGAAGACATCAAACTAGGCTCTCCGTCCAAGCAATGAAAGGTGTAAAAAGAACAGCAATTCCCTACTTCAAATGGTGGAAACAAGCTGACACAGAAGATATAAAAATATACCATCATTAACATCGGGGAAAGATTTACAGCACAAACAACTACGAAATTCCAAGGGAGACACTACATCAGTTGAGACAATTTTGAAGAATTTTTTTGCCTAAATATCCTTTAAGTTCACTAGCATTTGACAGGACAGCTTAATGCCTCGTTGATTCTACTGAAAACAAGTCTGAGTGGGATACTTGCAATAGCAGGTCCACCCTTCTTTTGCACCACTGGTTTTCCATCTTCTTCCCTCTCTCTCCAATCAACAGTTATTGACGATAACCTTCGAATTTTTCTGGGAGAAGAACCTGATTTCTTATCTTGTGAAGATTTCTTTTTAAAAGACGCTTTGGCAATTTTCTGAACAGAGTTGCTTCCTCTAACACTGAAGTTTGATTGGGCTGCAGTTGGCTGACACTTATATATCATACCCATTCTTTTTAGCATTCGGCCACAATTACTGGTAGCAGGTTGATTATCATTTTTACACACCAGTGAATGACAAAATCCATCCGACAGAACCTCAACAGAAACAGGATGACCTACAATGGCTTTACCATTCAGTTTACTCATGAGAGAAACAAGCGGTACATGCAGACCCTGATAACTCCCTTGCACACATAAATCAATATCATAGAAAGTGGAACCTACAGACATGCTATCCAGATGCTCCAAAACCTGGTATTTACTACAAATTGTATGATGAACTTGCTGGTATGGCAGTGACCGCTTGAGCATACTGTTGATAGGCAACTCTACTGCAAATGATGCTCCCTTATCCTTTGATCGTGATAACGAGTTAGATAGCTTGTTTACAGCTTCAGATGACTCGTCATGTTCTAGTTCACTGGAAGAGCTCTGACCAACAACACTTGAACAAGCCAAATCGGTAGGCTTTGTCGCCACTTGGGAAAAGTCGCCTAGTTCTGATAGCGACTTAGATTTTACCAAAATACTATGCTTCTCACATTCCAGGGACTCATCAAAAGGACCATTACAGATTTTAGTGTCAAAGCTGCATGCATTGGTTCGCTCACCCCCAACAAGAAAGCTTTCTGAAGAAGTATTTTTAATTGATATCATAGTAGTTGATATATTATTTTCCTGCTTCAAGGCACTTCTCTTCATCCTCTGATCATCTTGATTAGCTAGAGCTGCAGAGCAAATGGAACCACTCTCACCGAGCCCTTCAATATACTGTAAATTTACTCCATCTTGGCTACCATGCTTGTATTTGTTCTCAGCTGCAAAGGACTGATGCTCTCTAGATGCATAAATTTCCACCATGTGTGTAAAATCTGGCAAAAATTAGCTGCAAATCAGCAAGATATGATATACGAAACCTAAGGACACATCAATCTGTTGTAAGAATAGGAGAACAAATTTAATGTTACAATTGAATATAAGATCATAACAAAACTATTTAAATATATTTACGCGACACTAAATTTCTTTGAGACAATTAAGCAGCTTCACTTGGAAAATGAACATCATATAGCATATAAAAGAGAAGTTTACAAGCCTACCTCCATCTATAATATCTCCCGTAACAAGAGGAACGTTAAAGAAGCTATCTGAACAATCATTGTCAACAAACTCAGACATGCTAGAAAGTTCAGAGTCCATTTCAGAGTGAGAATGGATGCCATGGTTTACAGCAGTACAGGTCTTCCCACATAAAGCCTCCTCCCAGGAAGTGCCTGAACAATCAGGACTGGTAACAGTGCCTGTTGGATACTCTGCCTTCTTGAAGGTTGTTTTGAATGCCCTATCTTGTTCAGCACTCTGTCCTGAAAATGAACCAGTCCAATGACCATATGATGGAATTATAACTCTGGTACCCTTGCATAGCTCAGCTAGAGGGCGGCAATGGTGCTTCCTTTTCAAATTCTCATAAGCTTGGGTCAGATCAGATCGTTTTCTTTTCAGAGATGAGCATAACTGTTTGCTGCTGTTTAATCGACTGGAGCTTGATAAACCACAAGCAACTTTCAGCCCACTGGGTGGAGCTGTATCAAATGGCGTCGGCTCCTGAGACTCTTGTCTGCAGACATCTATACTTTTCTTCATTTTAGATACCATCTCTGATTCTATTTCCTGAAGATCCTTCATATGCTTTATTCCCTGACTTGCATCATCCTCAAAATCATTCTGGCTATTCAATCTCCTTTTTGACATAAAATGCATGCCAGTAGTAGTTGGATTATTCAGTTGTTCAAATGATACCGCAGATTGAGACAACTCCTGAACTGAGTTCTCTTCAAGTATGCTAAGCTTCCTGGCAGCATGACCAGGTTTTCTGTTGGCCCCACGCGTGTTTCTCAATCGCATGGACAACGCGCTGCAATAAGTGCCCCTTAAATTGTTCATCTCTACACCAATCTCATTCTCCTCGAAAACATGAGCCTTTTCTAGTTCAAGGGCATGAAGAATAGCGTCTTCTTTGTGAACGTATATCCCTTCATTGGATGATTTTTTATTTGTACGAATGGCAGAAGCCTTGGCCTTTTCTATGCACTCATCAAACTCACCGCAGCGGAATGCTTTGATGCGCTTGGACTTTTCAAGGTTATACCAATCACTGATTGTAAGTAGACCAGCAGTCAGATGAAATTTTACTGGCTATGCAGCATCAAAGTACAAGATTTGAGGGCAAATGAAAGTCGGAGCAGAACTTATGAGCAGCCAATAGTGTTCAAGAACATGTGGACAGTTCAAACTCAAAAATTAATAGGAAGGGAGTAACTCTTTGAAAGATGATTTACATGTTAAGTAGACCATTGGAGAAAAAACGAATTACATGTTTCCACTACAAATATGCACAATATGAGACAGCTCATACTACATGGAATTGAAACAAAGAGCAGAGTGAGGATACCCAATAGCAAGATTGTAAATGACATCATGACATGACATGGCATCTTAAAATATTAATATTGTGTCGGAGGCAATAGGATGAAAATTAAAAAAGTGGCAACTTTCAAAAGATTCAATACAAATATTTAAGGATAATAAAAAAGATAAAGATGTGAAATGACGAACAAAGATCCATGCATCCTCACTACTTAATATGGAAATAGACATGGTGACCAATGCTTACAAACTATCATTATTTAGAGTAGAGAGAAAAAGACTAAATCAAGGTACTTGTTATTTTTCAAAAGGAAATAATACTTTAAAAGATTGCAAATTTCACTTCAAGAAAATAAGTTCTAGTTTTGTTTCCTATGCAAAAAAAATTTTGACATTCTTTTAACAAATTATCTCTAGATGGAAGCTTTTTAAATTCTAAGACCATCCTAAATATAAGATGTTGAAAGATTTCATTAGTGACACCTAAAGGGAACAATACCATGAGCCTTGTATAATTTCTCTGTGGACACTCTCCAAGTTGTCCTGTGAACTTGTCCTGGATAGAAATTGTCAAGATAATTTGGGTGACCCAGGTATTTTGATGGTTTCCTGTTATCTGGGACTACTAACCCACCACATTGTTCAAGAATTGCGGTGGTCAAATGAAAGCTCACATTGTGAGATTGGAAAGAAAGGAAAAAAATCATTTCTCCCTGCCTCTCTCCCTAACTAGAAAAACAACTCGCCTTGGGTCCTCGCATTTCATCTCAACAACACCAACCATTTGAAAGAACAAACAACATAAAAGGATTCAAAGTAAGCTACTAAGATATGTCCACCCTAGTAAAGATACCAAAGTGAATAAAAGGAACTCATAATGACAGTAGTATGATCCATCTCATCAATCAATGTATATAATTCACTGTTCTGACAGAGCAATCTTTTTTCCCAGGACAAAAATTATCAACTCATCTTTGCATTTATCTTAGAAACAACACTATGAGCAACAATAAAAACCTCAAAATTAAGCATTGACAGCATACCAAGTGAACGTATGAATAGAGGAAATGAGGACGATATTGAAGGGAAAGAGAGCACACTCACATGTTCCCATCTTCTCTTCCGAGAAGCTTAACAGGAGTCCCCACTCTCCGGCTATTCGAACGTTTCGCTGACATCTCCTCCGGTCCAAGTATCCTGCCGGGCCACCACGATCCATTCGGGCGGCGGACCCAAACCAATCTACCAACTGACGCATCGATGCTCATCAAGCCCTGTCTCCGCAACAACTACCCATCAACTACTACTGGTTCCCACTTCCCACCCCAACTGCTCGAGGATAAAGCCTTGGCCTTCCCGTGCGCAAGAAAGCAAAGATATCCAAGTAAGAAAGAGTGAAGTTTCAAGCGAGACTTCAAAGAATTCGTAGAAAAGATCGGCGCACAAATTAGTGATGACAGAAGGAAACGCACGGACAGTATGAACTTACGGAGAAACGAGCTTAAATCTTGAGCGATAAATTTTTTATTAAAAAAAAAAAAAAGATTTTAAGGGGAGGGGGAGAGACTAGAGAGAGATACGACTATACGAGCGTGTGGAAGAGAGTAGAGATATGCGCCTCCCGTGGAACAAAGCAGGTGAGAGAGAGAAGGCGGGCTTGGTTGGGGGGGTTAGGAGTGGGATGGACTCCATTGTCCATGAAAATATTTAGACAGAGAGTGTAGAAGAAAAATGGATGAAGGGGGTAGGAATAGGAAAATAAAAAGGGGGAAAAGGGACGGAGAGATGTAAAATCTTGCGATTTGTTTTTATAATCTTTTGTTTGTGTCTGTCCACCTTCACCTTCTTTTGGTTTATATCTGCCTTACCGCAGATGAAACAGTTCAACTCAACATGTGAGTAGTGATGACTTTCAAATGTCTACATTTTATCGAGATGCAAAGGACTCCTAAAAAGACGAGAGAATTGGAACAGAAAGAAATGATAAGCTACCAATTTATTTACTTTGGGATTTTATTTTTCTCACAAAGAGAAAGTATTTCGAATTTTAAAAAAATAAAAGGAAAGCACAAAAAAGGATGAAAAAGAATCGAGCAATCTGTCGACCAAGCAATTGTATACGTGGATAAAGAATGACACATTTTTATTCTCAATCGCATCTATGTTCTTCACAATAATGAACAAGAGAACTAACTAATTACACCACCAACAGCAGAATAATTAGTAGTTTGCTTCTGCAGCATATATATATATATATATATATATATATATATATTTAAGCCTTAATTTTCTATGTTACAACAAATCAAAGCTACTCCACTGTAATATTTTCCATTGCAAAATGGTTTCTTCACAAAGGATGTCTTCGGACTTGACCAATGGTGCCGAGTATTCGTAGGTGTACTTGACATGCAGCACCAGTTGCAGCTCCATATTTGAATCATCTGTATATCCCACTTTAATTTCTAAAGTAATCTTGCTGGTCTTGTCACACACATCCTTGATCAGTCATAGCCTGCGCAAGATTAAGGAAAGCACATATGTTTCCACCATGCACCAAAGCTCTGCACGAATACCACCAGGAACTAGCTTTTAATACTGAGACAAAGGAAACAAGATAATCTTACAATTTCGGAGGAAAAAAAATTCAACAAGTATCCACAAAGGTCGGTTGTTTTGCATGAATAATAGCAGTAATGAAGATCTACCTATTGGAAGAGCAGCAGCTGAAGCAATAAAAGCAGATGATTTCTATGCTAATCCAGAGGGAACAGCTTATGGGATTATAAACAATGGGGCACAGAAAAAGTATGAAGCGATCACATATTATAATCTGGCAAAAACTTACTCTGGATTATCTTTTAAAAACCCATAGTCACTCGCAGCTTTAAGTGATCTCTCATAAGTTTGTTTCATTGTATCCTGTCCCAATCATAGAAAAAAAGAAAATGATTAGTACGAGAAATTACCTTGAAACTTAAATTGATTGAACATGTGAAATTAAAGAGGCTGCTTAATAGGTTATAAATGAAGATAACAGTCTAATATAATGCTAAAGAATCACTACCAATGAAACTAACAATAAAACTTCAAACTATTGATATCAAAGGTCGTGCCGACAGACACGTGGCATGAGGGGTGCCGCACGGCATCTCTCGTAACAACTCCGCCACTCGCTATCGACCTCGTCGTTGTTGCTCGCCACTCGCACCCGCCCGTGACATGGGTGCGAGGTGTCTAGTGTCGTGGTGACGACGAGCGGTGATGACAAGATCAACAGTAAGGTTGATGGCGAGCAGTGAAGGGTAGAAGGTCAATAATCTCCCTTATTTTATTCTCTCCCTATCTTGCGGCACGGTCCATGCCTATGGCACAACCATCCTTGATTGATATGAATACGATATAAGAGAACAAGGGAAAAAAGTAATGAAGCTCATTCTGCTCAAGAATCCAAACACCAAAGTTTTAACATGGATCTAGTATTCTAAGATAAGTTTATGGTGGCTGCAATAGTAGCGGCCACACATCAGGGCCTTTCTTACCAACAATGTTGCCTTGGCCTCCACTTATGACGTTTGATCTCACTACAGGTGACACTATGAGCCAAAATCTTTTACAGCAAGCAACCATCAGCACAAATAGCTAGTAGGTGAACTGCTCGTAGAATATGACATTTAGCAGCATAAATATTAGATACTAGTATACACTAGAGGCCTGCCTTTAGGCTCAAGGCAACCGGTGCAGTGGTGCGGCCTCTGCTAAGAAACCCATGGCAGATATAGGCCCGCTGAGCTCTCTGTAACACCAAATTAGGTGCTTTGAAAAACATAGACAAATTACAATATACTATGAAGTATAGATCCAAAGGACATATCACATATGTATGTACCAGACTAGTAACAAAAATTGCTAAACTTGGGAATACTTGGTGCATGGTAAAGATCCATCGTACCTATCTTTTGTTATGTAGCAACTTTTTTACCTTATCCTAAAAAGAAGGGAAAAAAGGGCATTTTAACCTTTAAGTTGCAGTCATCTTCAATAGTATGGAACTTGCATTAGAAGGTCTCAATATAATCTAATAAACTCATTTAAGGTAAAGTCAACATAACTGTAGCAGAAATAGTATCTTAATATTTTTTATGTCAAGTGTAGCCCTAATCTAATTGATACAAACCAGTAAAGCATATTTATTATCAGGACTGTGATAAATCCATCCATTACAAATATTCTCATGTAGCCTTCTATATTAAGTTTTGAGGGAGAGCTAAAGACAAGGTAAAAGAATAAGACAGAAGCTACCTGTAATTTGGTCTCAAAATCCTCAGGTGACCACTGCATCAAATTGTACTCATGGTTGAGTTCAAGTTCCCCAACTGCAACCTGCCACCAATTAAAAGAGAAGACAATACATAGATAGAATGTAAACGTAATAAGAATCTCTAGCGAGTATATCTCGAGTCTTCATCTAGATGAAAGGTAGTTCTTAATTTAATGACAGGATGCACTGCTGGGATGAGAAGAAACACATCATGACATAAAGGTTGTGTTGTTAGTCAGATAAAGCATGAAGACATTTATATCACTCAATTGCATCAAGGTAACATAAGTTCTTTTCCACAAGTATAGTATCACATTTTGCAAAGAAACCCAATACATGCATCATATATTGCTCACAGGTAATCACATGACGAAAGCATTAGTAGTACATTACCCCTCCAGCAGTAGCTGCCTTAGCTGGAGCAACCAATACTTTGGCCTTTCTCAAAACGTCAACTGCTTGAGGGGTACATGGCATATTTGAACCTGCTCATTGAAAATAAATACTTAATGGATAGCCAAATATATTATGCTTTAGACAATAATATCTAGCACAAACACCTTCTATCAGCACACGGCAACCAGAACTGACAAGGGCAAGGGCCTCAGGTTGGTCGATCTCATTCTGCGAAGCACAAGGGAATGCGATATCACACTGTTCATTCCAAGGTTTTGCATCCTCAGCATACTTAGCCCGGGTATAAGATTTTAAATATTCTCTGTAAACAACATGAAATGGTTTTTAAATTCTGCAAGTGAACATGGTAGGAAAAATGTGATACACAAATTTTATGCACCTCAAGCTCTTTTGTTGCATCTTTATGTCCCTAAGAAGAGAAAGTTTCACATAATCAAATCCATCTTCGTCAAATAAATAGCCCTTGGAATCTGTACAAGCATGAGATTCATCTTACTAATACATTTAATAGCATCAAATGTGACACAATTTCTTCTTGCCCAGAAGGAAGTAGTCTATAAATTATTTACTTTCAGAAAGCCAAGTTAAACAAGTTATACAATAACAATTTTCTTTTTGTCATTACTCATTAAAGATAAAAGTATAAAACATGGGCACGTCACATGAATTTCTCTAAAGTTCACAGTTAATCATTCAAAATTGAGTCCCCATCACCTGGGAAACAGGCATTTGATTGGCATGTCGTGCCATTGGGTAGCACATGCTTGAATTTGTGAGAAAGATATCAATTGATTTTTCCATTAAATTGATCCACTTACTGATGCTGACCCCATAGGTTTTCCAGATGTATGAAAAGATTGCATAATGAACATGTCACAGCTTCTTTTTCTCCTTTGTGTAAGATGAAGGTCATGAGGCAGTTAGTAGAAAATTTGCTCTCCCTTCCTCCTCTCCCTCTCCCTATCTCATCATCTCTTGCTGATCTTTGCAATAATTCCAAACAGCACATCTTAATCCATTCCAAATTGCAACAAATAAACAACTTCAGACCTTAGATCATCCTTTCTAAAATCAGTGATCTTTCTAGCCGTGATGTATCCTACTAACTTGATCTGAAGAAATATGGGAACAGACATCCCCACAATATCCTTTAGTCTTTTTAATCCTCATCCACGATTCTTTATAGTACCTTTAATTGGCTGTCAACTTAAGCATCCTCATGTTCAGGATTTACAATCTCAAATGTGAACACTAAACCAGCATCTTCTGTAAATAAGCCAACAATACTCACGTTCATATTTCGTCCTGTCACTGTGAACAACTGGACACTAAAACCTGCTGACTCCATTCCTAAACAAAATGAGCAAGAGTTTCATTGTGAAGAGATAATAACTAATAAAGCACATCGACTGAGTCCATGTTCCAAGCTAGACGGGTATCACAGCCCATTCAAAATTCAACCAAAAGCCAAGTGTCTAAGATGCACCAAGGCCTAAACTTGGTTATAATTAAATTGGAGGACACCAAAATAGTTTGGAAGGACACCACATTATCTGCAGTGGACACTACAAGTTATGGGCTGAAATATTCTAGAGTGCGTCAAGACAGCGGCTGGGATTTGGAGGGTGGAGAGCAGTTTTCCCTGACTCCAAACCATCCTATTCTAACAGTAGCCTTGAGGGCCTTGCCAGCTTACAATTTGAGAATCTTACAGCCTTTGTTAACCATGGGATACTCATGTCTTCGGCTGTTTGGCTGCTGGACTATTGCAGCACTGCTGGTGGACATAGCCATTTGCAGCAGCCTTCTTTGACTTTGCTAGGTTGCTGCGGAGCTGGAAGTTGAGGAGAGAAGCCATATTTGATTTTAAGAGGGAGCCACCTTGCCACTTGCAGCAGCCATGAGTGTAGTCTGTACTCCTTTGGGCGCAGAACTGAGGGGACAGCATGCAGAATTCTAGACAGCAGGACAGCCACCATGTGTTGAGCCTCCCTTGTCAATTTCACACCTCCAACATATTCCACCTTCACCTCTATGTAAAAGCATGTGTGCCTCATTGTATAGGACTCTGATTTTTGTGTATTAGAGCTTTGTAATAAACTTGTATAAGCTGAGAGCTAAAGGATTAAAGAGAGAGTTCTATTCTAATTCCTGCTATATATTTCTCTTCTCTTGTAGTCGCACTCAAAATTAGGAGAAGGCTAACCTTACTTTGAGAAGAAGGTATAGCATTGCACGGACTCGCAGCTGCTAAGTCTGCGACAAGTTGTATCAGAGTCGCTGTGATCTGTTGTTGCGATGCTGCCGTCCTTCGAAACTGCCATTGTTGATGTTGTTCCTAAATAAATCAAAGAAATTCTTCCAAGTGTGGCAAGAGCAAGGGCCCTACAGAGATGTTGTGCTCCTAAAGACTCGTGTGTCCTCACTTGCTAATAGCCTTGGACGTGTGGACAATTGGCTAAAGCTGCTGGACGACTGCTATATCAGCTTTGAAAAGCACATGCGAGCTATGAAGGAAAGTGTCCAAGCTGCCATGGGCACATTCAACACCTCTTTTCACAACATCAAGGTAGAGCTTGCTTTACGAAGTGATGAACCAATTGCTAAGGCAATTTACTTTGAGGAGCTGTAATCCCAAAGTCGACGAGGTTGACATTCTCAAGTTAGAGTTACTCTCCTTGCAAGGGTTGTCACGCATAGAGGTGTTGTCACAAAGGATGCACCTAGGGCGCATACCCCAAACCGCAATGGTTCAAAGGAGTCTTGATCTAAAAAAGGTTGAGAACTTCTTTTGGAGCATGGAGCTATACCTCAAGGCATTGCGGTTTGAGGAGGGCAAGGAGGTCCGGACCGCATCCATATATTTCATTGGCGATTGCCATACTGTGGTGGCATTAGTGAAAATCAAAGGTATTTGCCATATCAACTTAGGGAAAAACTTGAAGCGTGAGCTCAAAATGCAATTTTTCCTTGGAAACATCGATTTCTTAGAATGAAGCATAGTTTGACTCTCACCAACTAAGTGAAAGAGTTCACTCATTTGATTTTATCAATCCCTTACATGTTGAAGGACAACCATGCGTTCTTCCTCAATGGGCTGCAGAAGTAGTTGCATAAAGAGTTGGTAGCCCAAGGCATCAACAATCTCAACATTACTATCCCCACCGCTGAAAAGCTGCCCGAGTACGAGAGAAGTAGCAACCACCTTAATAAACCAAAATTGTCAAAATTTAGCCATGGCAACAGTAGTATAGATATCCGCAAGGAAAGTGCCAATGAAACCTTTAGGGGATGCAACTGAGAGTCAACATATCGGCCCTAAAGCAAGTAGATTTCTTATTATGTTTGTGGGAAAAATTATGGGCATGTTGACTAAGACGCAACAAGCTGAGCATTGTCCAAATCTTGGATGAGGATAGCGTAGAAGAGTTGGCAGTTGAAGAAATCCGATGTGTCAACACCATCTAGGGACAAACCTACGATGGCAAGCACTTTGAGTGAAAGGGACTTATGTACATCTGCATGACAGTAAACGGTGTAGCCACTCGAGAGATGATTGACATCGCCGCAACCCACAACTTCATGTTCAACACAAAAACCAAGTGGCTTGGCCTCAAGCTAGATAAGAAGGACAACCGTGTGAATTCAGTGAACTCTGATGCTCGTTTAGTCGTGAGCATGGCCAAAGACGTCGAAGTCAGCAAAGCCTCAACAAGTTCTAGTTGATCCTTAGCTTAGAATTCCCAATTGCTGCCAAAGTTGTGCTCATGGTGCACCTTGAGCAGTAAATATCATGGATAATGCACGTCATGCATAATGCGAACCAACGAAACTCATCTCCTCAAAATGAAGGCGAAGGTGTTGTTAGCCCTACAACTAAGATGGCGAGTCAAGGTGAGGCCATGCACCTTGCTACCCACAACTTCAAAAACAGAAGCCTTGAGAAGATGATTATCCCAGTGAAAGATGTCGATGTCCTTAGAGAGTTCAAGGACACGGGCCAAAGGAGTCATGGCATCGAGGCAAAGCTCGGTGAGCAACCAACAGCAAGGACACTTTATAAAACAACACCTCCAAAGTTCAAGGAGATATGGAGGACGTATAGAGCACTATTGGATGCAAGCCTCATCAACCACTAAAGACACTATGAAATAAGGATCTGTATACGAGGATACAGCAAATTTTCAAAATAAAGGATATGATACGTCTAGGATACGATAATAAATAAATTATATATAAAAAATTATATCCTACTAATAACCTATACATATGTATGTGCAAAAAGAAATTTATATTCTAATGACAATCTACGCATAACATTGCATTCAATATTTCAATAAACCTCTTATCTACATAAGCATTTAATAACAAAAATGAGTAGTAGTAGATATCAAAGACAATTAGACAAAGTAATCATGTAATACTAAAGTAAATGAGTATCTGAAAAAACTGAGTGAGAGAGAATTAATTAAACTGTAATATTTAAGTAACCATATCAAAATTAAGTAACCATACTTAATCATGTAATACTTAAGTAACCATACTTAATTGTATAATACTCCAGTAACAATATCAAAATTAATTAAACTGTAAATAAGACAAAGAAGAAAAATCCAGAGAAGAAAATCTACACAATTTTAGAGAATAAGGGAGAAAAAACTGAGAAAAGAAGAAAAAAACTAGGAATGAAACTAAAAACAAAATTTGAGAAGGGAAAAGTGGAAGAAATCAAATGAAAAAAATTTAGAGAAGAAATTAAGAAAAAAAAAATACCGGCATGAGAGTGAGAGGAAGATTGTCGTTGCTGAGTGTCGAGTGTTGAGTGAACGGTGTCAACGTCGATTGGTTAGTCGAGAGAGATGGGAAAACAGGGATTGTCATCGTGGTCAAGAGAGGGGGAGAACGGTGTGGGCTAGGGCACAAAATATTTGAGACAAGAAGAAAAACAAAAGGGGGTAGGGGAGTAAGTTAATAGCTTAATGGCTTATAAAATTAAACCCGTGCAATTACTCAAATAAACCCAAAATGTATCTAAAACGTATCCCAAAATGTATCTAAAATGTATCCCACCGTATCCACCCCATATACGAAATAAAAATTAATTATTTTAATTTAGGATACTTTCAAAACGTATTGGATACGTATCTAGCCTGTATTCATATTCGATACGTATCAAATATGGCTAGTTACCCCATATGGGGTATCCGTGCTTCCCAGCAAAGATACAATACCAAGCGATAGTGCGGGTTCAAAACCAGCCAAGCTTTGATCATCTATGGCAATAGGCGGTGGTCATTTATTCTAGTTGGGTGGCTTGCAAAAGATCCTCACGAAGGACAGCCACAAAGCCAAGAAGGCAAGACATTTATGGCCAAAGTAAACACAGTCGCTGCTGGAAATTGCACACCAAAGGCGCAATAAAGCAACGCACTACAACTTGTTCGAGCAAGGATCGGGCCAATAATCATTTATGCATGAGATTAATATAATGCATATGACTAATATGAAGTTATGAACCTTTAGATTAAGATCTAAAGGCTCATAATGTTACTATATTGGATCTTATACCTTCGCAATTGAACCACGCCTTATTTCAACCTTGATTCAAGCCTAAATCAAGCCTCATTAGGCTCACTATAAGTTTGAATTGGTTCAAGCTTAAAATTTGCTTATTGATTGGCTCTTTAGGCTCGAGCTTAAAATTGGCTCGAAGGAAGCTTGAGTAAGTATTTCAAACAAAACTTGTTCTATAATTAGGCTTGAAATTAATTTCAATTCAACCTTGATCTGAGCTCACACCCCTAGCAGCCAAGATGTTCCTTAGATGGGAGAGAATATCACAACCCATTCAAAATTAGACCAAAATGTCTTAAGATGTACCGAGGCAAACTTGGCTGTGACAAAATTGGACATCAGGAACGCCAATATAATTTGGAACGACACCACGTTTTATGTACTGGACACTTCAGCTTATGTGCTGAAGTACTCTAGCATAGCAGAACAATAGTTGAGATTTGAGGAGTGGAGAGCAGTTTTCCTTGACCTCCATGCCATCCTACACTAGCAGCAGCCTTGAGGGTTGTTGGCTTACAACTTGAGAACTTTGCAATTTTTGTTGACCAGGGGACACTCATGCCTTGGGCTAATTAGCTGGACTGTTGGTGGACAAACCCACTTATAACAGCCTTCTTTGACTTTGCTAGGTTGTTTTGAGCTAGGAATTGAGGGGAACAAATGTATTTGACTTTAAGAAGGAGCCACTTTGCCACTTGCAGCAGCCATGAGTGCAGCCCTCTAATCTTTTGGGCCCAAAACTCGGGGATAACTTAAAGAATTCTGATCCCCCCTCCCCCGTCCTTTTCACACCTCCAACATATACCACATTCACCTCTATATAAAGAGACATGTCCCTCATTGTAAAGGACTCCGATTTCCCTGTATTAGGACCTTGTAATAAAGTTGTGTAGCTAGGGAATAGAAGAGAGAGTTCTATTCTAATTCTGGCTGCATCTTTTCTCTTCTCTTATTGCTGTTGAACTCAGATTTAGGAGAAAGGTAGCCCTACCTTACGAAGAAGATAGAGCGCCCCACAGATTCACAACTAACAGAAGGCTAAATCCAAGACAGAAGTCTGAAGACAAGATATGCAAAAGGTCTCTAACCTTTATAAGCAAGTCTCATTGTCAAAAGGCACACCGCAAATTTCAAAAATGAAAATACTAATAACTTTCTAAAACTCTTTATTCTAGAATAACAGCTAAATACCAGAATAATTCAATTATAAAATACAAACACTATTCATCAAAATTACATTTTATATTACACACTAACATAATTACTAATTCACCATTGATATCTATCACATCAATACTTTATATCAAATCAAAAAATATTTATGGTAATTTTATAAAAATAAAATAAAATATGTTTTCTCATCTTTTTCTTTACTTTATATCACATTAAAAATAATTCTTATACTCTTATTCCAAAAAAAAAAAAGTGAACACAAATAATTATTTCTAGAATAAAAAAAAATTTTGAGAATAATAAAGAGGAATATATATTCTAGAATTAACCTTATTCTTGAAATATACGAGGCCTTAAATGATCACAACCAAATTAAGAAAATATTGCTCTCATGAACCGATTAGAAGTGGCAAGTGGTAACACTTCGAATTGCTAGCAGATCCACATAAGTCCATGAAAACTTTCTTCACAAGCAAGGGAACCACTGTCAAGCAACAAGTATTACCTGATATAGTCACCGGGATGGCACCGCAGGAAAGAAGCTTCTCCAAGACATGCATTGCTATCTTCCCTGCACCACTTACTACACATCTGTACAAGAAGAATAATAACTAGTAATAGAGAAATCTGAAATTAAGATGTACCAGTACCCTAATTTTGCAAGAGATGGATAATGATAGGTTAATGCATCATTTAAATTAATAGTACTTACTGACTGTGATGATGTTTTTAGAAGATGAAATTACTATTACTAAATTGTTCGTAACAATCAAAAAAGAAAAGACACCCACATCAAACACAATGATATATAAGCTTGCAATTAGTATACACGTTGACACCTAGGTGCCTAGCCGGAGGAGTCACCAAGACACCTAAGTAGTGAAGTTGCCTAAATAGCATATGTCAGATTCTTATTACTCTATTTATGTATTAATTGTATGCCTCTTATCAATGTTTGAATAATCATTCCCTAAGGTTCATTGGACATAGTTGTTCGTTGTTATCCAACTCTTCATTATGACAGATAATTATGTACGCCTCTAATCAACGTTATAGATATGCAATTTGATATTTATCTCCTAAAAGTAAGGTGTCAGAATATATAAACCTCAATCCTTTGAGTTCCTTGTTCATCTCTGCCAGTATAAGACGTGCAAAAAATACCTGTGGAAGTAAAAGGACAAAATGAGAGGGAAGATGTTTAATTCAGTATTTGTATTGTAAACCCTTCAATGCATTTTTCTATTTTAATCCTTTTAATTGAAATAATTCAAATATCTGATTGTTGATTAGCACAACCTGATTTGAGAGGTATCCACTAAAAAAAATGATGCACCCATGGATATCAATGCAAAAAACAGTTGTTATGAGGAGATACATACAAATAACAAATTTAGAGAGACAATCATGCAAGAAAGAACGGGTTGAGGTGTATAAAAGAAAATAAAAATATTTACTGAGGTATACACAAAAATAAGAAATTTTTGAAAGGTATTATACTATTATTACAATCCAGACAATTAGCCTAACCAGAGAAGAATAACAGAAACCTTAATTTCTGGGTCAGTAAAACTAAAGGACTAAAAGAGTCAGTTAAAGTATAAAGATCCAGAACTCTACAATTGTTCAAAAAGTAACATACCAGTCCATATCCAGTAGCTTCAGTCCGAAGGCTAGAACCTGACCAGAATATCTTTGGTCCTGTAAAACTTCCCTGCATAAGCATAAAAACAAAATCTGAAGATAAGAGACAAAATTATTTACTTGTAATAAGACATAAATAGTAGCAATAGGTATACTTTGTAGTTACATGCATTTATAAGTGAATACATTGGAAGAAAATTTTAATTCTTGCCTCTTTTTCTGCCAATTTGCTACTAGAAATTGAACTACTTGGTTAGTTTCTTAATCTGTCAACGGTCTGGTAATCATAAGTGAGAATTACTAAGAAAGTACTGCACTTCTTCAGAATAATGGTCTATATGAGTTTAATAGTTTTATTGCTTCTCCCAGTGATGGCCAATATACCTGGAAATGTCCAGCAAGGCGTCTATATTGTCCAAAAAGATAACCCATTTCCCTAGGACCAACACCTATATCCTCAGCAGGAAGATCCTGCATGAACATGACATCAGAACATTAGAGCCTTATTTCCAAAATTGTTTAACAAGTAGGCCACTTCATAGAAAGGCATTAATGAATAGACTATGATTTGACAGCCCATAGATGAAAACAAAATAATTCTATACCTGATCAGGGCCCAAGTATCTGTACAGCTCATCCATGAAACTTTGACAAAAGCGCATGATCTGGCAGTATTTAATATCCTTGTTAAATTTTCCTGCCAAATAAATGGTGTGATTTTGTCCCAAGAAAAAAAGGCGTGCTAATAGCCAATACCTCATTTTCACTTTTTCCCTTTGGATCAAAATCACTTCCTCCCCCAGCACCTCCAAGTTTATAGAGTGATAGAGCATTCTTCAAAGTCTGGTAAAGCAAGAATTCAACAATAGACGGCTCTCGTAAAAAGGAAAATAACAAACAAAAGCCAACATAGAGGACAATAAGTATAAGTATCACTCATCAAAAGGTTGTCATGGAAACAGCAAATACAAGATTGCTGAAAAGCACCTTGTACATGATTATCAAGGATCAGTAGTGCCTTGGAAATAGAATAAGAGCATTTGATGATCCTTCTGCCTATGCTACCAATTTCATCTTAACTCTCTTTCCCTAGGCTCCAACTAAAACAACAGAAAAGGGCAGAGTATTGGAGATACCGATACTTTCATCAGAACAATAATTTTACAGCAAAAGGAGGATATATCACCATCCTCCCCAAAGCCTTTTCCCAAATATATAAGCCGGCCAGAGCACAACTCAAGTTTCAGAAGGCAGGGGCGAAGGGAGGGATTCAAGGAGGGGTGCAATTGCCCCCACTCAGTCCATAGTATTTTCGCTCAAGCAAATACTAATTTTACCATTTTTACTTATCAATATATCTTAATTAAATTAGTTGCATAATTAGTTACAACAGACAAAAAAAAAAAAAAAAGCAAGTCGCATAACATGACTCTTCTAAGTTCTAACTCTCCAAGTGGGTTCCTTTAAATTTTTAAATGTATTTAAAAGTGGGGTTCAATTCAAACATAATTTTAAATTTAATCAAATCCTAAAGGACCAACCTACAAATAAAAATCAAATAGATGCTTATTAATAAAAAATTTAAATCTTAGAATTACTAATTTATATAGTTAAATTAAGAAAATTACATAAAATTTATACCTTTCAGATCCTGTATTGAAAATTAGTATATCTATTTAGTGAAACTTAATAAAATATCGCAGAAAGAACTCTAAATTTAGAAAAAATTACAAAGATAAGTTATTTTACATTTTTATACTTGAAAATTATTATTGAACATTAAACTTGGTTTGCAATAATAATATTTTTTACTGTTTTTGAATAATTTAAATATAACTATTTTTTATCTGAGTGAGTTAATATGACTTTATAGTTTGCCCCTTCCCAAAAATTCTGGCCCCACAACTGTGAGAAGATTTCTCGAAAAGTGGCAATTTCATGCAATTGACTGTCAACCTGGCATTGAACAGTTGAACCTCCCTGGGGTCAAATTTTTGGATAATATCACACTAGGCAAGAGAGGGGATTATCATGAATTCTGTGAGTCTTTGATGTCTAGACTTAGAATTGCAATTTAGGCTCATGAGGTCTAGGGAGGCAAGATCCAGAAGTTCTTTTTTAGAAGTACAAAACTTGAAGAAGAAGAAGATGGAATATAAAGAATGAAACCTGATTGACTTTCAAATAGGGAACTAGTGAAATATATGCCAACCAAAATAGTAAAGTCATCACTTAAGGGATGAGGGAGATATTGCATTTCACCTATTAATCCAATTGTTAAATACTTAATATAAGCTATGGTACTAGAACAAAAGTGTCGTCTAAATGAAAGCTTAATCAGAAGAACATACAAATATACAAGCATGAACCAAGTTCCTTTACTTTAGTCCTATGAAAAGAATCATCAAGGAATCAGATATTTCTGATAATTCTGTTCTAGATTATGCATCTGTCCATTTCTTCACAAAGCTTAACACTAGTTGCAATACTAAAGAGCAGCATGCTGGGCATATACGGATGAAGCAAAAGTTAATGTACCTGCTCAAAACCAAGAAACTTGGCAATACTTAAGTTCATGGATGGATGAAAACGAAGGCCACCCCTACAGGGACCCACCACTTGGCTAAATTGTACACGGAAGCCTCGGTTTACATGTGTTTCACCCCGATCGTCAACCCATGGCACTCTAAATACAATTGACCGCTCAGGTTCTAACAACCGCTCCAAGATGTGAATATACCTGAAAAGTTAGGCAAAACACTGATTTGACTTGAGATATGACAAACATATTTTACTTCAAATGGGAAAAATCCCATCAATTTTATACTTCTACAGTGTATCAAAAAATCATTTAGGTTTTGGGGGGGGGGGGGTGGGGGTGGAAGCAAGGGAGAGAGAACTTACTGGTTGTTCTTCACCAACACAGATTCTAATGAATGAACCACTTCTTGCACAGACTGTATGAATTCAACTTCATGAGGATCCCTCCTCAGAACAGATTCAAGAATTGAAGCAGCAGTTTTTGACATTAATGCTTAAATGTTTTGTCACAACAAAAAAAAACAACAGATTAAAATTTAGTACAACAATTGGCATAATAATTGTGCAAATCAATTGATAAGAACAACTCTGAAACCAACTAAAACCCGGAAGTTCAGGATACTTATAGGATAAATTATCTTTGACGATGAAATATGAAAGAAACTAAGTCATAACATTGTTAATTCCTGATAAGCAGTGCTGAACGATTGAGTACTTCGGTTGCACTGAAGTTGGAGACTTCAAGTATCCAATATTTTCTTTAATTCCTGATAAGATGCAAGCAATGATGAATGATGAATGTGAAAGTGCAAAATAACAAAGGTTTCGAACATTTCTATGTGTCCTCCTAGGTTCCCAAAAGGTCTCCTATTAATGTCTAAATTCTAAACAAAATCCACCGATTCTTGGTTTAACCTGGGGAGATTGAAAGATAGTAAGAAATGAATTAGAGAATATCTAGTTACCTCCTTCCATCAAATATTGAGCATCTGGTGTGAGTCCAATCATAATTCCTCACCCATAGCTCAACATCCTAAATGAATGACTTATAGGTTCATTCTCAAGATCTGATCAACAGTTTGTGTATGTCAAGGTAGTCATCTATCAAACAAAATATATGTGCCATCTGTGTAGAATGTACTTATATATGCAAAAAGATGATGGACTCATAAAGAACGAGTATACCTCATGACTGTTGATACTATACAAGATGCAAACTAGGTCCAAATTAATTTGACAAATACTAAAGGAATGAAGTTTTCCATCTCTAGCATGTACATAAGATGACAAGTCATATCATTTGGGGAAAAAAAAACTCATAGTCAAAGCTCTAAAAATTATCTTCATGAACTGCAGAGCAACAACTTAATCAAATGCCTCTCTCAATGACTTGGTGTACTTAAAAGCAAAGTTGACCCTTCTTGTATATGTGCTCAGAAGTGCAATAAAATATTTTTCACCAAAATTACTGTTTAACTTGTAAAACCTTCTAAATGATATGTCAGTAGATGCAGAGGCACCATGGCGGCATCAAGCAAGAGAATGCGAAAGAAGTCATGTCCCATGCATAGGACAACACACTAACCTTTTACATAAACAGGCCTCTCAATGACGGGCTGACTTTTGTCCTTAGATGCCATCTGAAGCCTAAGGGCTTCCTTATGAAGCAAGCTATTGTTGTGTTCTTCCAACGCACTCATCTGCATATTTCTACTTCCCTCGTTCCCATATGGATTTCTCCTATGCTTCCTGCCATATTCTTTACAAACTGAGCAAAATATCCTACTTGTGTTTTCATGTACATCTACATAAGCCCATTTGTAAGTGTCCGCCCACTCCTCTCGCCACTTTTTCACCACTTTCTTCTTTTTCTTTGCCTGAGGCAGCTTCAAAAGGTCTTGTTGGTCTTCATTAGCTGTGTGTGAGGCTAAAAGAAGGTGCTTATGGTCTTCTTGTTCTTCAGGAGCACCAGAGTCTTGTGCAGGTACACCGACAAGGGTGGTGCTGGAAAATGAAGGGTCATCATCCCCAGGCCCTATCTCCAAATCAATTTCTTCCCCTATCCCCCTAACCACCAAGTGATGGCGCTGGGCCTGGCGAAGGAGATTAATCTCATCCATTGTGGAGTTCATCTCTATACCCCTCCCTGATGCCAACATCCAGACTAAGACATGCAACCACACAGCAAGATTCTCACGCTTCCTTCAAACTGAACGGCCTCCAATCTCCTTCAGCTGAAATAAATACAAGTTTGATAACCATGCTACTGAATGAAACAGAGCCCCAACGAGAACCCCCCAAGACCAAATCCAGCGAGAAGCTTGAACAAACCCCACACTACGGCTGTCATCTGCGGTGCTGAGTGCAAGTTGCACAAAATAGAACACGAAAGAACACCATTTCATGCGCCGAAAGATAGATTTATCAGCATCAAACCCACCAAAGACACAATTTACCGCTCTTATGTAATCAAAGAACGTGCCCTAGACTTTCAATCTGCGTCACGGCCAACCTAACGTCTTGTTGTTTCAGAGCTGAGCTATCTCCTAGTGGCTAAAATAAAGCTTCCTACGGTCAAGAGACCCCAGACGAAGCTATAATTAAAGATTAGCGGCAAGAAATTGGATCGAAGAAAAGGGGGCTCACGGTGGAATTAGGGAAAGGCAAAAGCGTCGAGTTAGAGGGGGAGGAGGAGGAGGAGGAGATCGTACACTTCCAGAATCCGAATGGGAGAGAAAGTGATGGGGGAAGATAGCAAAAAAGGCGCAGGTAGGCTTGGTGGGGTTTGTGGTAAGAAGCGATTAGGCAGGACGCTACCGAGCGATGCAGCCCCAATCTACCGCGGTGGATTTGGTGTTCGTCTTCTACCATTGTGGATCCACAATTCAACAGTGATGAGAGCAGGGATTCGGTGGGCCGAACAATTTGGGCCGCTCCATCCAAACGCTGTTTCCGATATTTAATATATATATATTAACTCATTAACATATCCATCGTGCTCACATTCTAGGATTACATATAAAAAATAAGCATACTTTGACTTTTCCTCGTCATCAAAACACCCTTAAATCTTAGTGGAGTCAGCTCTACCAAAACTATCTTCTCTCTCCTACTCTTTCCCATAAATGGTCGGTGGCTTGGCTTGCCCTTCTCCCTTTCCCCACCAAGTTGTTAAGCAGAGAGAAAGAGACAATGGCCTTTTTCCATTCCCTACGAGGTTTTGCCCCTTTTCTCCATTATTGTTGTCATTGTCTCATCCTTCTTTTTAAGGTCTTCGACGAATCTGAGCCTTTTATCACTGCTCATCTGATGCAATTGTCATCATTAATCTTCTCTGTCGTTGCTATGCCTCCAAGTCATGCTCATCACCATCGGATCTAGCCCCACTCTTCTCCTCCATCCACATCCATATACGACCTCCACAACCTCCTCCTCCTCCCTAATGATGCTAATATCTCGCCAAACTTATCCTCCGGCATAACTTCTACTCAATCCCTTCACATCTTATTGCCACATATCAGATATAATCCATCTCATTTATTTAAGTGTGATCATCGCAGTATCATTAGTTGTCGTGGTTGTCGTCACTTTCTTGATCCGTCACTATTATTTTTTCTTTTTATTATGCTATAGTGATTCGTATATCTATACGTGTTAGGCCTTCCCGCGGTGCCAATGAAACCATTTGGACTCTGACCCCATTGAGTCTGTGTTTTTGCCATAGTTAGCTCAATTAAAAAGCTTTTGGCCTTCCAAACTTTTTTGTTGAGTTTTTTTTATCTATAATACTGCCATTGTCGACCAAGTGAAAGCTACGAACTTACATAGGATTAGCCCACATCGAAACCATAATTATACCTCCACTGCTACTAAGTTGGATAAATTGATAGGATATACTTCAATTTGACGTGTATATATATATATATGTGTGTGCACTCAAGACTGAAACATGTATGTTAGTAACATAATAATATGACTTGCTTTTCTCGTAGTACCAAGGTTCCAATTTTAGGATGATGCAGCACTTATAAAGAAAAGGAATGTTTTTAGGATGATGCGGTGTCTATGACTAAGATAATGGATTCAAAGTTAGAGTTCATCTTTGGTGAAATTTGTAACAAAATAAAGATTGATTTTATAATTTACTCATTGTTTAGCTAGGATTTTGGAATGTTATAAATTTATTATATCTTATAGAATAATAGTAATAGAATTGATGTAGATATAATAACTATATGTATTCAAGGATTTAAGCAAAAATGGACTCGGTAATTTTGCCAATACGAATAAAGATGGATGCACGAGATGCCATATTGGTACAAGTGGGCGGGCAATCACAATCAAAGATTATACACTGCGATCCAGTGAGGACTACCGATCCAACGGCGGAATTAAGATCATAGTTATATCGATGGGATCGCGTTTGTTTGAATTATAGATTTCGCCTTTAAATAATAATCTGTAGCCCTAGCCCCAATTTCAATCCCTTCCGCCCTTTCGCTTCGTGTCCGAATTCTAGCCCAAGGTCCCCGATCTCTCCTCTATTGCTTCCATTCCCATCTCTGCTTGAAACCCTAGTTTTGGCTCCGCCTTTTACCATTAGTTTTTCTTGCAGACGCTTCGAATCACCCTTCAGACCTTAATTGTGGTATCCGGACTTAACAGGTGACCACTCGGTGATCTCCTTCTCGTCTGTCGTTTTTGAGTTTGAGTTTTTTTTTTACTTCTTTCGAAGAACATTTTTTTTGGCATGTTTACTGTGATCTAATTCTCTTCTGCGATGTAGAATGGGAGAGGCAAAGGACAACGAAACTTACGAGGAGGAGCTTCTCGACTACGAAGAGGACGAGGAGAAGGCTCCCGACGGTGTCGCGGCCAAGACTGGCGGTGAAGTCGCGAAAAAGTAAGATTCTACCTGTTTGATTCATTTGATTTGCTCCTTTACCCCTGTTTGATTCATTTGCTTTGATCCTTTTAGCACTGTTTGATTGCTCAGGTTGCAGTTTGTTATCTATAGATTCAAATAAGGTCTATATATATGAGTGTCTAGGCGTTCCATCTTTGCCCCGTTCTACTGTTTTTGGATAGTATTAGTTTGATTCGTTATAGACTGTTGGTATTGCTTCCCTGTACACATGTTATTACTTTGTAAACATAGGTGTTTTTTTTTTTGGTGCCCTCGCACAGTTCTTTTGTTATGGATATGTTTTGCCGTATTATATTTCATTAGTGTTTGTTTGGTTAGAGCAATTGCTTAATGGGTTCAATTGTCAATATACTTGCATGTCATGCATGCAGCAAGTCCTGCAAGTTTTTGTGACATATCATTTTTCCAGTTTGACGAAACCATCTGAACTACCTTCATTTATTGTGCCAGGGGCTATGTCGGAATTCACAGTTCTGGTTTCAGAGACTTCCTATTAAAGCCAGAGCTACTTCGTGCAATCGTTGATTCAGGGTTTGAGCATCCTTCTGAAGGCAAGCATTTTTTAAGGACATAATTATATTGAGTATGATCACGAGAGTAAATATTCATGGCTAATAAATATTAAATAGTTATTGTTGCTTTTGGGTGAATGAACCATATAAATTGTTTTGCAAATTGAAGTATTGTTTTAGTATATACTTGGTTGGCTACATTGCTTTCATTTGTAGGTCATCTGAGACTTGTAATGAATCATGTTACTATGGTTTAGTCTCTCTTGGCATTTTTCCCTGTTGATCTCTCATTATTGAGTGGGAGATCACATAAGATTAGGGGTGAAAACGGATTGGATACGGACCGGATAGTATTCAACTCATATCCGAATCCATATTTTTTGTTCGGATACGGATTCAGATACGGATATTAGACGGATAGCAAAATTTAAAACCGTATCCTAACTAAACGGATACGGATAATTTTCGGATACGGATCGGATAATTTTTCGGATTTTGATCGGATAATTTCCTAATATGGATCGAATTTTAAACGGATACAAATCGGATCATAAATAGATATAAATGAGATCATAAACAAATTATAACCTTTATTTTGGACACAATTAACACAAAGACTATTTCAAAAAGAAAACTTTGATAACAAGAGAAAGCTTCAATTACAAAGAGTCAAATCACACTTCCCTTGCACCTAAAATAGCAAAGAAAACTTTGACAACAAGTCAAAGCACACTTCCCTTCAGACTTGATTTCTAAGCTAAAGATACATGCCCTTTTAAACCATAGAAAAGAATGCAATGTTTACTGGACACAGTGATAAGAACAATAAGAAAATAAATGGTTGTGACAAAAACAACATATATGAATTCTTTAAAAAGACGTAATAGAGAAGAAATCATGCAATTTGTTCTTCTAACATATATATTCTTCATTTCTGCACAGCCTCCAAAGAGAATCTGGAGGCAAAGTAGAAAACACAAACATTGACGATCTTCTAAAGTCAATCTGGAGAGATTTGCCTCACTAGTTCTTTTAACCCTTGAGGTCAATCTGCCATTTGTATGGGCGCTACATAGCTGCCATTTTCTCCTAATTTGAAGCCATGTATCAAATGTCAGTTGTTGAAATCTCAGGTCTTAAAAGCAGCTGCAGTGAAATAAATGATCTGCTTAGTCTGTTTGCTTACCCAACTGATGCTATGAAACCAGCAAGTAACATCGCTATGGTGTCGATATAGGACTTATTAGGGTTGTATGGGAGCTTTTCCCTTCCAAATCGTCTTCCCACTATGTCAGCCACACCTGACAGCACACAAAAAGGTGGAATATTGCTTATATAATTTAAGAATATTTTGTTGTTTGTTTTCATGAATATCCGGTTAGAACTTAAAGGTAATACCCAATAACATCTATAATGTCTGAGCTTAAGAAAGATGCTATTTATCATGACAGAAAATTATTTCATATCTTCCAGATGCCATCTCAAGCCTGCTTCTCTAAGATCTCTCCTAGAATCTAATTTGATCGCGTCAAATTCAACAATCAACAAGTAATAGTGTAAATCATTGATCCAGTAATAAAGCAGTATATGAGTATATCAGATAACGAGAAATAATTTTCATACCATCTCTAGCACACAGATTGCAGATTGCAACTATTGTAATGGGAGATCGCTAGAAAACTGTAGTAGCCAGAGTAATAGTGCAACAGACCCTTGCTCGCAATGGAGTTCCAAGCCAATAGTGCTGCAATGGACCCTTGGTGATGACGAGCTCGAGGAGGGAGGACTGCAGGAGGCGAAGCTTGGTGACGCCAAGCTCGAGGAGGGAGGGCCATAGGAGGCAGAGCTTGGTGACGCCGCGACGGAGTGGCGATGACAACGGGAAGGCCGGAGAGGTGATGGCGACGAAGATGGTGATCGGTGATGGCGAGGAGATATTTTGGGTTGTGGAGGTGGAGGCGGCTACCGATTGGATAAGAGATGGAGAGGGAAGGGTTAGGGTATTTATATAATCGGTTAAACGGATATCCGTTATCCGGATCCGAAACCGATAACATTAGCTATATCCGTATCCGTATCCGAATCCGAATTTTTTCTAATAGACTATCCGTATTCGGATCCGGATCCGGACATTTTATTACACCCCTATCCGTATTTGTATCCGGATCCGAATCAGATAGAATTTTTTTATCCGTATCCGATCCGATCCGGATCGGATAGCGGGTCGGGTCGGACTTAATCCGACCCGTTTTCACCCCTACATAAGATTCATTAGAATTTGTTCCAATGAGGAAGATGTCTTTCTCTGACAAGATGAAATATCAATTTGATTTTATGATCTGGTATATATGGTATGTTATCTCATTGCATATCTGTCATGCAATGATTGAGCCTATGAAGATGTTAATCCCATGCTTTTCCAATGTAACTAGAAATGTTCAGTTCAAATCTTATGCTTTCCTTTCTGGTTAGGTTGATTGCTTTGTGACTCAGCATTTATTTTTAGCAGTAGCAGTCTCGTTATCATTGAAGTTCATTTGGACAAAAATGATAAACCATCTGTAAATATGCAGGTAATCATTACTTCCACATTCCTGATTTTGGAGGACAATATGGTAAACCTTTCAATTAAAAGGACGCAGAAGCTTTTTTACTTACCGGGGGTACCACTCCAATTTTGTTTGGTTCTACATCAGTACAACATGAATGCATCCCTCAAGCTATTCTTGGAATGGATGTGATCTGCCAAGCAAAGTCTGGAATGGGGAAAACAGCTGTATTTGTTCTTTCAACTCTTCAACAGATTGAGCCTCTTGCTGGCCAAGTTGCTGCACTTGTTTTATGCCACACTAGGGAATTAGCTTACCAGGTATGCCTTTTATTCGAATCTTTATCTTACTTCAAGGATATTCTGGTACTATGTAATTTTATAACGTGATGTTAGCTTACTCGAGAGTTTTCATATTTATCTATTTATTACTGTGTAGATATGCCATGAGTTCGAGAGGTTCAGTACATACTTGCCAGACACTAAAATTGCTGTCTTCTATGGGGGGGTTCACATTTCAAAGCATAAGGATATACTGAAGAATGAGTGCCCTCATATTGTAGTTGGTACTCCAGGAAGGATACTAGCATTAGCTAGAGATAAAGATCTTTCCTTGAAGAATGTGAGGCACTTCATTCTTGATGAATGTGATAAAATGCTCGAGTCACTTGGTATGCTCTTATTTTGCTGTTTTATAACTCACTGATTATGTATCACTTTTTGTTTCTATTCTACTTCTTACTCGTCTCATTCTTTTTTCCCCTTATTAATCTATTCAAGAATTTTCACATTCTTGTCATTTCTGTAGACATGCGGAGAGATGTGCAGGAGATATTTAAAATGACACCTCATGAGAAGCAAGTCATGATGTTTTCAGCAACACTCAGCAAGGAGATTCGCCCTGTTTGCAAGAGATTTATGCAAGATGTAATGTCCTGCTGTTAGCTCAAATTTAGAAGTCCATCCTATTCTAATATCTGTTGAACTGAGATGCTTATGATCTAAGCTAGCAGTGCAGGTTGATACCAGCAAACCTTGGTGTCAAGGGTTTGCTGGCCCTTCTCTCTTTATTCTTTCCCTTTTTCTTCTGGGCAAGCATTGATGGGGGTGGTGATCTGGGCTTACTGTCTTATATCCGAAGGATTATTCTTTTTCTTTTTTTGTGTGTGGGGGTGGTGGGGAATGTGCATGTGTTTCAGGCTTGCTTTTCTTCTTTTTTCTGTTTGGGGGAATGGGTGGGGGACTAAGTAGCTACTTAATTATTTTAGTACTGGGATTTGTGTACCATTGATGTTCTCATCAAATATTCTGCTGCTTTTGTGGACCGTAGTCATTCTTGGTTGAGATTCTGGCTCTACATTCCATCATCCTCATTGTTATGATGATCAAGTAGAAATCTTTAATCAGGAATCAAGTGTGGGCAGAACTGTTGCATAAAGGTTGTTATGAGTTATGACTAGGGTGTTTTATCAGTGTGAAAAGTCAATGAGGAAAATTCAAGTTCATTGACGAGGCTATAAATTTCAATCAAAAGATGTGGGGTTCATGCATCATTTTTGGATACTGGATACGGTTAGCTTGGAGGCAGGACCCTAATCTTCTTTAATCTGACATTTGTTCCCTTTCAGCCAATGGAAATTTATGTTGATGATGAGGCAAAGCTGACCCTGCATGGTCTAGTTCAGGTAAAGCTCTGGTGTGTCCTGTCTATTGCTGGCTGAATGGGTTAGCGTTCTTTCTTATGATCGCATGGTTGTAGCACTACATCAAATTGAGCGAGTTGGAGAAGAACCGGAAATTGAATGATCTTTTGGATGCTTTGGACTTCAATCAAGTTGTGATTTTTGTCAAAAGTGTCAACAGAGCAGCGGAGCTTAACAAGTTACTTTATGAGTGCAACTTTCCATCAATCTGCATTCACTCTGGAATGTCACAAGAAGAAAGGTTTGTGATGTGTTTGTATCTGACAATATTTAATTCCATGGTCATCCATTGCTTGGGTACCTTCTGGTTGAACTGGATACTATGGCTCTTTTTTTTGTGTGTGTGTGTGTGTGTGTGTGTGCGGTCTTTTTGAGTTATTGAGAGTTGCTGGATACATTAATTTATTTTGCAATTTTTATTGAAGGGTCTGATATAATTAAACCTGTTTTCAAAATTTTGTCATTTCCATTATGTACATATAATTAATGCGGTGTTTCACTAATTGGAAACAGAATTGGCTTGATCCTTGTTTTTAGCATCGGTGCTAGTTTCTATGCTCCACTGCTATTTTCTTGTTTGGCCTTGCTGCTCTCATGATAAAATTTTCTCATAATCAGGCTGTCTTTAATTTTTATTTCTGGAGTAATGTAACCTATGAATTGATTTGGCTATGTACCTTTGCCAATTATTATGCTGATATTAATGTTTAAATCTTATTTCCTGAAAATCATTTGCTTTCTATATATGTATATCATTTACCTATGCTCTTGCAATTTATAGATTTCTCACTTGTGAAGCAGTTATTATATGACGGAGCATTCATAGTTTAACTTATATATAAGTAGTATCTAATTATTGGAATCATGGTGTATATTGAAGTATCGAACTGCATTTATCATGTAAAATCAGGCAATTCTGAACCACTTGTATGTTATTTCATTCTTAGTTTTCTAAATTCCTGCTTGTTAAGTCATACTAACTTATCTTGCTGTCTTTTCTTTGTCTTGCAGGTTGACAAGGTACAAAAACTTCAAGGAAGGGCACAAAAGAATCCTTGTAGCTACTGATTTGGTTGGCCGGGGGATTGATATCGAGCGCGTCAACATTGTAATAAATTATGATATGCCAGATTCTGCTGATACCTACTTGCACAGGGTTGTGCTCCTCCTCCAATTTCATCTTATTTAGGAATTCATCAAATTCTGCCACTTTACCTGCTTCATTACCATAACTGATTTGCAGGTTGGACGGGCTGGTCGCTTTGGAACCAAGGGACTTGCTATCACTTTTGTGTCATCCGCGTCTGATTCAGACGTCCTTAATCAGGTATGTTTTATTGATTGTAGTATCTGTCTGTTTTTTTAAAAAAAAAATTATGACAATTGTCTTATGTGCATATTGTCAACGTGTAAAGGTGCAAGAAAGGTTTGAGGTTGACATAAAAGAGCTGCCAGAGCAAATTGATACTTCTACATACAGTAAGTTACTGTGATATTACGTGCTCAATGTGTTTGATAAGTGCTTGACTTAAATAATCAGTCCTAACAAAACTACGGTAAACATCTTGCATGTTACTGAACTATTTGTGTTAGTTATTTGAATCCCTGGATAAAGATAATTCTATCTGTTTGATTCATAATAATCTTCCTCGAGATTCGTGACCAGTGTAAATGAAGACTATTCTGTGTGAGGTGTGTAAAACTGTTGAAGGAACTGGTAAGCAATAGGTGCTGCAAGATTAAGATTAAGATTCTGACCATAAATCTACTGTACCTAAACTAGCCTGGATTTATGTTCAACTATCACGTGCCATGTTAGCGGATATTCTTGTGGCATAAAATCTATTGTTCCCCTCTGTCACAGCATTGACCTATTATGATGAATAGGATTATTTATTACTATCAATGCATTTATTTTATAGAGGTATTATTACTGCTACGTGTTTTTTCCTATTTTACTTCTTTCTTGCGTACTTGCAATTCAATATTCTTGGATCCTGACAGCATACTTTGATGTTTTGCCCCAGTGCCTTCTTGAAGATCCGAGCAAAGATTTTGGAGGTTCCTGAGGAATTCAGAAGGGTGCACTGCTGATTTGGCTTACTAGTCTTAGATGGTAGTGACAGACATCTTGGAAGATATTGTTTTAGCTTCTGTAGTTGATGGATGATCATATTCACTCTTATTGCTTATGTGTTGATTGGTGTTACACTAAATGTTCTATGTAGGCTGAGCATCTACAAACATGATAAATGTTTCAGGATATATGAATTAACCTATAGTTTTTAATTAATCTGTTCTCTGGTCTTATGGTTTTTCTTTTCATATTCAAGTTCCCGCTTTATTCTTCTTGTGCATTCTTCTGTACAGGGATACTTCTTCCTTACTGGTTGGCTGGTCATATCAGCTTCTCTTAAAATGATTCCTTAGAACGTTCCCCGTGGTTTGTGGGATGAACAGGACCTTTGTCGTTAGTTTAAAACTTGATCTACGGTAGATGTTGTCATAGCAGCATTGATGCGATTGTTGAAATGACAGTATGCCATTTTATAGCCACTTGTCCAATAATGCTATTGTAGCCACTTGTCCAATAATTGCTCGCCGTAGTCAAAAACTACAGTGACTCACCGCCGTCCACTGAGCGCACTCCCATTCCCATTCCTCCAATAGATTGGTCAGAGATTTTCGAGTACAGACAACTGTTACAACAATAGAAATGACGTCCGCTTTTTCTTCCTAAATCACTACCGAAGAATTGCTCTTTTTCCTCCACACATGAGGAAAGCAATTCAGAAACTTATCCAATAAAAACTCGGAAATGTGTCATCTTACCTTTGTAATTGTTCTCAGAAGCTGCTTCTTTTTTCTTTTTCTTTTTTAATTCCCACTGAAAGGTCCAGTAATCCAACAACTGGAATCCCCTTGAAATCCCACGAAGCTCTCCAACTCTGGTATCGGGTTCTCCAATCCACCGGAACGGACGCTATCGAATAAATCCCCAAAACTCCCAACCCCACCCAAGTCAAGCAGTGAGCTAAAGCCACCAGTGAGATCAAGCAGGCGGTCGTCTTGGTCGACGCAGGGGTAGAGGAAGGAGACGGTCTCAGCCTCAGAAAGTTGCAAGGATCCAGTTTTCTTACTATCAGGGTTCGTGGAAGCGGAATTAGGAGTTTGGTGTATAGGATTGGTAGAATTGGAGGAAGAAGAAGAAGAGCGGCGCGAGTTCTTGCGGACGCCTCCGCGGATGGGGATGTTGCGGAGGGTGCCGCCTTTCGTCCAGTAACGGCGGCAATTCTTGCAGTAGTGGCGGGGTTGGGAGAGGTTGTAGTTGTTGTAATAGCTGAACTTTGTGTTGGTGGACTCGCATCGCGGGCACTTCACTTGCTGCTCTGCCTCTGGAAATTGGGCTGGGATTTGCATCTTAGGAGGCAGTTGCGATTCAAACTTCCAAGACGCTTTAAATTGATTCTTCCAAATATAAATAAATGGGTAGGAGTTAAAAAAAAAAACATGTTAAACAAATAAAGTTACACCAAGAATCCTAGAGAAACCAAAGTTGAGGGAGACCATCTACCTTCACTTCATGCAGCCACTTTTTTCATATACGAGTTGCAGACCAACCACATACTGTACTTCGCTGAAGATTCATATCCTTTTCCCTACGATATATGAATAGAGAAAGAGAGAGAGAGAGAGAGAGTTCTTCTATATTCTCTCGCAGACGCAGGTCGCAGCTGCAACAACGTCGAGAAATCAAAAGAAATATGGAGAGTAAAGGGTAAAAGAAATATAGAGGAATAAAACCTCTGGTTTCTCCTAAGCTTTCACTCTGAGAGGAGAACACATCCATCCCACTGCGACCCACCGCAACCTTTAAATTAATATGTACTCACTTGGCTTTGCTACAAGTTTGCTTGTTGTGTTGGATCACAGTAACTGAGTGGGCATTGCTGACATCCACAGATTCACTGTTTCCTCCGTGCTTACCGCATCAAATCACAGAAAAGATCTCTTGTCCATTGTATAACAAGTTTTGTTCGGTTATGGCAAATTTAACAAAGATGTCTTGTCCATCGTATGACAAATTATTCGGTTTACAAAGGTCAAGAACACAGAAATATGAACGATTATTCGATTTAAACATGTCAAGAATACAGACGTATGAACTAGTGGCAGGCACATATAGGTGCTATGGAACATTTAATCGTTTAAACTATTATCTGGAACAGACAGTATACTATTGCACATATAGGCATGATAACTAGGAAGTAACATACAAATAAAAAAATGACTTACTTATATAAGTGGCAGTTATGTGCACTATTCAAACCACCGGATCTCTATACTCAGCCCCGACTTTTTCGAAGCGACTGGAAATGAGCAGCAAAGGAATCATAGTCAGGAAGTTTAGGGTGAACATGAGAGGCACTTTTGAAGGAACCTTCTCGTGATGTCGATCCTGCTATTGAGCTTGATGATGTCTTTGAGTTTCCATCATCTTCACGATTGAGAACCCGAGTAGTACCACCTTCTGGTGACTTCAAACTTGTGCTGAATGCTGACGGTTCACTTTCTGAAGGTTTTGCCAAAGGTTGTCCAGTCGATAAGTTGGATTGAATGGATATATCTTTCTTATCTAAATTTCTGGCAAGGCGGACTTCTCTACTAGAAGAGGAATCAACTGAAGGATCCTTTGATTGGCTGGGCTTACTTTCCATTTCTCCAGCAGTTTCCATTTCAGAGCTATATATATTTCTACGAAGACTGCCTTTTCTGGCGTCTGATGGCACATCCTTTGTCCTTCGTGAAAGTTTTGTATCTCTACCCCCTCTTCTTCCCAAGGTATGGCGCGGTTCCAAATCCTCTTCCTCATTGCCATCGAAATCGACATTACTCCTCGGCATTCTTGAGCTTGTTTCCTTCGCTGCTTTTCCACCTCGCTTCTCATCATGAAACTCCTGCCTCTGACTCACATAACTATTAGAACTATCCGTTAAGGAGGAAACAGTAGATTTTCCAGCAAAGGTGGAAGATTCTCGAGTTTGTTCTAATGGAATAGACTCATAATCTTTCCGATGTTGCCTCTGGATCGATGATTCATGAGCTAGACTAACTGAACTCTCTGAAGTCTTATCGTACTGAGATACAGCTGAATTCTGGATGATGGAGGGATTATCTTCTCTGGATCTACTTGAACGGAGTGAAACTTTACCTCTGGAAATACCACTCCCCACTGTACGGCGTGACAATAACCCATCAGCCTTGTCAAAATCTTTTCTTGAAGTTTCTGATTTTGGTGTGGAAAATTCCAAATGCTGTTCTTGATATAGTTTTCCTTCATTTAGGCCAACATCCACATGGGCCTCATCCATATTTGAAGAAATTGGTTTCTCGATGCCAAAAGTATCATCTGATATTCCTTTAGACAATGCATCATTAGAATGCCCCTTTACATAAGGTGGACGGACATAACCTCGACTTTTAAAACCACCGGTTAATCTATCAAAGTTCAAGCCACGCTCACTTTCATTTGTATCATTAGAATTTCTAGAAACTATACTGCCAAATGCTAGTGATTGCATTTCATACTTGTCCCTTGCTTCTGATTCCTCTGACAAATCTTTTGATTGCCATGACTCTGGATCTTCTTCTGTGAAGCTTGAGATTTTCCCTCTGCCTGAATTGTCCGGGCTTCTAAGAGCCATACTATCTCTTTGAGATTGTTGGGTATTATGAACACTGAAAGAAGATCTTTTCCAAGATTTGTCAGCAGAACTTGATTCAGCTTCCGTAAGTTCTTCATTAACATCAGAGGGAAAAGGATAATTTCCCCAAGCTTCTTTTATTTCTTTATTCTCATCAAAGAGATGATGGGGTCCAGATGAAGAAGAGCTTCTCTGAATCTGCGGGAAACTGTTAGATGTCATATCTTCTGCGTGCATAGCTTTGTCTATTTCGTCCTCATTCTCAGAGTTGAGACCATCTGAGTCATAGGTTGGTGGAGCATCATTAAGCTGTGACTGTAAGGAGACTGAGATTCGTTCTGAAACCTCAGATGGATGGGTTTCTCTAGCCAAAAATGGAGATGAAGGTCTGCCTTTACCCAGAGATTCACTTCTGAGCTGTTTCGAACTCCAATCCTTACTCATTAGGAAACTAGAATTGTCTTCGAAACCAGAAGGTTGTTCTCTTTCTGCTGGCGGAGAAGAATCAAATAAATTTATTTTGGTACTTCTTCCAAACAATGAATGTTCATCGGAATCATAATCATATCTATCAAAAGCTGCAGTAGAATAATCATCTAAAGTAGTATCCTTATGATCATCCCAAATGATGTCCTCATCAGGTTTACTGGTATCATGGGAAGTAAATGAGTTGTTATAGTTCTTTATGCCCACTGCACCACTAAAACTATCTCTATAATTATTAACTGCAAACTCTGCCTCAGAGGAACTCTTCTCAACAAAATTATGTGTCTTGCTGACAGGTTCTTCAAAATTGTCTTCTGACACATCATCACCAGTTGAAGACCCTCTTGAATGAGTTGGAGAAAGAGACCTAGCGGGTGATAAATTCCCAATGCTTGCATGACCACTAACTGTACTTTCAGCATCTTTGCTATTGCTACTTTGTATCACTTGTGGATTATGTATGTCTAACTTTGATATGTCAGAGCTTTTCCTTTCACTTTCATCCCCGTGTCCATTTCTAGAACTAGATGTAGATGGTTTCTGTGATCCAGTAGAATGCTGTTCAGAATATTTACCACGACTTGCAAGTTCAGCAGCAGCCCTGGCAGCCATGCTAGCCCTTTCTGCAGATTCTGCTGCTGCCTGTGCAGCCGAAGTTGCATCCTTGAACTCCATATCCCAAGTTGTTCTATTTGATGAAAATCTTTCCTCAGAGTGTGAGAGCTTGACCTCATCCTCTCCAGACTTGATTTCTGCTTATGAATATATAATGTCAAAAGTCAAAACTAAGCTTCAAGAATATTAAGTATTATTAATGCACTTCACAACTTCATGTTACCTGGGGATTTTGAATCAGATGAAAAATTGTGAGGTAAAGTTTCAGGAGCTTTTAATTTTTCATCAGAAAAGGAATATTGAGAAGTTGGTTTTGAGGCCACTTCATTCCGAGGGATTGTCTCAGTCCATTCAGTCTTCGCAGGAGCAGGTGAAGTCTGAAACGTAAAGGGTTCCATAGTCATCTTTCCAGTGCCAGTAAAAGTACTAGGGCCTTTCTGCTTAATCACAGATTCAATAAGCTTAGATCACATTTCATGTTGGGATTGAAGCTGCTAAACAACAGAAAAGTTTACAAATCTATAATATTACCAGCAGCTCATCATTGGGCTTCCGAATTTGCTCCTCAAATGCTTTTGAATCCCATTCAACATTATGCTCTTGAGCAATTGCAGTCAAGATTTTAAATTTTGTCTCGAGATCAGGTGCTCTTGCTGACAATTTCTCAATGATCTATCAATAAACAAATATTATGAAACAAAGGACAATGTCAGAAAACCTGAAATTACAAACTATTTTTCATTATTAATGTAACAATTTTTTTTTCCTCATACTCAAAGAAGAGGATTTTGTATGTGCAATATATTACCATATGGCTGACACCACAATCTGGCCGAACTTCGAGAGCAGCAGTCATGAATTCCTTTCCATACTTGGCTGAAAAATGCTTGCGGACATCCATAAGTTCGGGTATGTCTGAACATCTTGCAGATGCAAATATTACACTACATATTGCTTCTTTCAGGTCAATTGGGCAATTCCTACAAGCCAGATTAAAAGATATGAAAATTGTCATAAATAAACTATAGGAATCAAGAATCTTTTACAAGAATCTAGAGAAGATAAAATATACAGATATGAGGAACATGCCAAAATGAACAACTATGCTGATACAACACTCAAGTGAGAATAACTGAAAACATATTTCTACAATGAAGCGATGTACATACACATAATTTCATGAATCTCAGAACCCTCATCCCCATTAGACTATGTACCAAAAATTTGGGGAAGTATATACTAAAGATCAGTACTTCAGTCAGTACATGGAGCTTGTTATTGTGTTCTTGGTCTTTTGCAGTTCACAAAGTTGAACATAATTATTGGTAGCAAAGTAGCAAATAATAAGACAAAACTGTCATCATATATCCTTTTCCAGATCAAGATTATCTGATGTGACATCATGGACAAAGCTAGTAATCTCCTAAAATTTTTGGTCAGTTACAACTTAAGACTAAGAGATAAATCTATCCTTTGTAGAATATTAAAATTCCAAATTACAACTCAAATGAACAACACTCGTGTAATTGACTGGAGATAGATCACGTTCCAGCATTGTAGGGACTTAAGTGAAATTATCCTTACTATATTCCCATTAACGAACTCATAAAATTTTCACAGTCACTCTTTGACCTAAGCCTTACAACGAAGGAAAAGAGATATCTTTCACATCCCTCAAATAAATATCCGGTTGCCTGTTTATCATAACTCAATCATCACTAACACATAATAAAAACAAGTAAACCATAAATCCAATGTTCTTTAACTAAGAATCCAGCACATGAGAAATAAGATGAGAAAACAGAAGAGGAAGACTAAGAATTATTTGGCCTGCGCAAGCCTAGCAGGGCGGATGTTACAGCCTGTCAATATTTGATGCAGGCAGGGGGCGGAATAAAGAGGGCTGAAGCATATTTTTAAAAGAACAGAAACAATTTCCTATAGTTATTTGGTTGCTGGGCTAACCTAATCAGACCCTTTCAAGTTTCAATTGTATCTTAAGAGAATATTTTCTTGAGAAAATAAGTTATGAAATAGATGAATTATAAGAAATATGTATTTATATAAAAAAATATTAAAATATAAATAGCCTAGAACACCCAATATTGTGTCAATGTATTGTATGCCCAAAGCTAGTATAGAAATTAGAGCATAAATTTGGTCTTTGTATAAACATCCAGAGAAAACAATTGATGAAGTGCAGTACAAGTAATTAAAATATGATACTACTGGAAATTTAAGTGTTACATACTTCTGCGATGCAATTATGGGCAAGCGCGCCACAATAAGTTCACTGTATAACTCAATCAACTCGTAGGCTGATATCACCTTCTCTTCCCTGATAACATGTTCAACCTGAAAAGAAACAGTAACAATAGTAAAAAAAACAGCAAGTCTAAATATTGATAGATTCTTCCTTCTGATCTTGAAGGGTGATAGTAACAGACTCCATCTAGTAATCAAATGAGAACATCATTAATGCGATCGATCATCCAATGCTGATCCAAATTGCACCAAACTTGTTGGTCATACATGATAAATAAGAAAGAACTATGGTATAAGATTATCAGAAAATTAAACACACAACCAGCGAATATCAATGTAGAAGGTGCCCAAATTAACATGATTATGTGCACAAGGGAAAATGATTTCTTAAGTATGAGAATAACTAAGACTTACAAGACTAACAAGGTGAGGTCACCTAAGGAGAGGAATAACCTCAATAATACAAGCACATGAAAAATGCAGTCTAAAATCAAAAGGTTAGCCCATCAAATTAAGAGTTCTAATGTGGTTCTTATTTTCAATAACTTCTAGCATACTATGTGTGAATTTAGGTTTCCTTGTTCTTCTGAAAAGAGTACTTAACATCCTAGAAATGCTGAAAATGATATGTTTCAAATGAATATGAACTGAATAACTAGTTTGTATCTTAGTTCATTGATATTGGTTATAATTTTATTTATAAGAAACATATTCTATAATCTATACTGATAAATCTCTTTTTATAACATACATACTCATAAATACTTTTCCAGCTAAAATCTTCTAGAGTAAACTCTTATCCAGAATGATATTTTTAATGACACAGAACTTGATATGCGGAGAGTGCTGCTTTCCCAAGGCTTGGTAGAAACTAATCATATAATTCCTTTTTGATGTAATATCATCATGAGTACTTTCCTGTTTTCTCATTCCGACATACTAGGAAGGACTTGATCAAGTACCGAACTTTCAATGTCAATTTAGAGATATTAACAATACTAACCAACTATAAGACCAATTTAAGATGCTACAGTGATAGATCCTCTGATATCCCGAGAGCGGAAAACTTACCTAAAGCCTTAGATACTATGATAATTTAATGGTCAAGAAGTTATTATAATGCGGAGATGCAAACCTGAGAACTTTATTGGAAAAGATAATAAAACGATCATACCTGAAGGACCAAACAAAAATATGTGAAATTGTCCAAACTCAAATATCAATCACGAACTAATAAAGTAGATAAATAACTTCATTCTATTTCATCAAGAGGATCAAAATATTAATACAAACCCTGATCCGCGCGGTTTGATCTTGCCCTGTTTCCAGAAGCTGCGCCACCTCCCGCCTCATCTGCTTTACCTGGATGTCTTTCTTATTCTTCATAAGCTTCAAACGAGCCATCCCCAGCTTCAGAGAAGTCTTGCTGCCACAATCAAACAGCTAAAAAAAATGTACCAAATTCGAAAGGCAAATGGCAAAAGAAAAACGTGAAAAAAATTCCCGATCAAAGGGATCAAGACATCGATCATCGACTGAAACAAACCAACAGAGGTTAAGAGAATAAAAAGGAATCGATAATTATTACCATTTGTCGGCCTTGAAGCCCTTGGGGAGCATCCCCGAGATCTTCGACTTGGCATGCATCCTGCTATTCGATTCAACCAATAGATCGAGATCTTCTAATTCCTCGCTATGTGATTAAAATAATAGTGAACTTGTTCGATGGATGAAACGAGAAGGAAAGAGGGGAGCGGAGGTTGGAAATTTCGCTGTGGCGCGATCCGATGCGACGACCTTTTGGGTTTCTTGCCATGAGAAATTAACTAGAAGGCGACGATAGATGACAATAGATAAGGAGGACCGGCCCCTTTTTAGTATGACGAAACTGTCCTTTCCTTAAAGCAATACGGCGGCTGATTGTTCCTGGACTTCTCCTGAAGAAGCGTGACGATTTGATGGAGGGCAGTTTTGGAAAAGGATGATACCACGACGCCAGATGGAGGCCCGCATGCTTTTATCAGGGGGGGCCCATTTAGCCCAGTCAAGTCAACCTGGGCCGAGAGCACATCACATCACACATCACACATCACCGTGGGGTACAAAATACATGCCCACATGTATGCATGTATTTCTATACGGTGTACCTACGTGGCGATTGGCTAAATATTGGAAAAGAGGTGGAACCCGACCAATGGAATTGGCTCGCTCTACGTCTTTAGAGATTGATGTGTATTCATTCATTCATTCATTCCTGTTCTGTGTGTTCCAAAGTTGTTCTGTTATAATTTCATAATAAGCTCTTCTGTGTGTTCCCGTTTGATCCAGATATAAAGAAGACCTATTCTAATGTGGTTTGGACGTGTAATAAACTTAAAATACCTATATTAAATCAATTTTAAAAAAATTATTATAGTTCTAGTCAGGATACTACGAGCCATAAATGTTGGAAAGCTTGACACCCCTTAACTGTAAGACTTAGACGTGACCACTATTTAGACCCATATCTACTGTTATGAGTTATGAGCCTTATCACATAATCCGTGTAATTTTTCCTTTTTCAAAACCACAAGGAAATTTATTTATTATTATTATGAAAATAAAGTTATTTTTTTAAAAAATAATTATAATTATTATTTTTATGTTCGCTCGTACTTTAAAATAAATATTATTATAATTATATAAAGTATGTTAATATGACAGATATTAAGAATAAATTAGTAATTAATTTAGTATATATTATAAGATATAATTTTAATAAATAATATTTATATTATATGCAGAAGATATTATAGTTTAATTGTCATTACAAAGTCATATTCCGAACTAAGTAGTGCAACTTCTGTACAAAGTATAGAAAAAGGAGAACAAAATAAGTAAAAGCAGTCGCGACGCCCTCGACTTCTCTCAAATTTGGATACTGAATCTAGGGAAAGAGGAAGGCCTGGAAATGGATACGGAGATGCAGAGAAGGATCGAGGCGACGGTGGTGGAGATCCTTAAAGAGGCGGACATGGAGGCGGCGACCGAGTACAAGGTCCGCACCATGGCGGCCGAGAAGCTCGGCATCGACCTCTCCCTCCCCGAACGCAAGCGCTTCGTGCGCGGCGTCGTCGAGTCCTTCCTCCTCTCCAGGACCAATGAAGAAGTCGAACGACGAGAGGAACAGCCGCAAGGAAACGAAAGGGAGGAAGAGGAGAAAGAGGAGGAAGAAGAGGAAGAGGAAGAGGAGGAGAACACCAAAGGGGGCCGCGGGCGGAAGAAGGAGTACGATGACGATGGCGATCTTATCATCTGCCGTGTCAGTGACGGATTCCGACCTTTAAAACCCTAGTTTAGTTTGGTAATTTTAGGGTTTTAGGTTTTTCATCGTTTCTGTTGTTGCAGCTGTCGAATAAGAGGAGGGTGACCCTTCAAGAGTTCAGGGGGAAGATGCTGGTCTCGATTCGGGAGTTCTACGAGAAGGACGGCAAGCAATTGCCTTCCTCTAAGGGTAATCCCTGTTTGATCTCTAACTTTTCACGTATCGTTTGTTTTGCATTGTTGGGTTGCATCTGATTCCGAATTGCTGATCCCTTTACTGTTCAGACGACCTTAGATATTCTGGTCCTTTGGACATGTATTTCTTGTCATATGGTTTTCTGGGATATTGTTTTGGGGATATACAATAGCTAATTCCAGATACAATGCCATTTTGGCTTCCCATTCTCTTATTGGATATGCTAGTCCTTTACCCCTTTTGATTACAAAGATTCTTCAAAACTTGTGATAGTCTGAGATTGCTATAGTAGAAATCGTGCCCCCGACTGAAACTTGATAAGAAATCCACCAAAGAAATTGGCTTATTACATTGCTTAAGCAGTTGATAGGTAGGTGAGCAGAATTGTTATCAATCCAAATCCAGATGTTCAGTTCTAGCTGCTTCTTATAGTTTGGGCAATACCACAACCCAAGGACTAAGATTATCTAAATTGTAATATCTGATCTCCAGAATACTATCCAACATTGTTGTCTCTCTCCCTGTGACCTGTCTGAGCAGTGAGCACTAACAAATGGGAAATTTTATTTGGAGCTATGAGGCACATGCGTGCTAAATTCTGGACTTGGAGTTGCAATGAGAGTATGAAAAAGGTTATCAGTTGTCACTCTTCCTAGAAGTGACAAGGAAGCAGTGGACATATATTCGCATTTGATCAGTTACCAGAGGAGAACTGTGAGGTTTGGTGCTCAGAGTATGTTCAAAGGTACACAGTAGGAATGAGAACTACTGAAACCTAGCAGGAAGCTGTATGAAAGTACTGCATAAATTTCTAGTGATAGATTACATAGTAAAGGGTGTCACCAGAAGGATTGGAGATCATGTATCGTGGTAGTAATAAGTGTCAACAGAAGGATTGAGTAATGCCGAAAGAGCAAATCAATAAAGGTTTGATTGCCTTCTGAGTATATTTTCACAACAAGTAGATAATTAGCTTACTGGAAGCCAGTCCTTTTTGTGAGATTACTGTCAAATTTTACCCCTTCTTTTTTTTCTCTCAGCTTTTCTACTCTTATAATTTTTGCCTTTGATTTTTTTTTTCTATTCATCTTAAACCATAAAAATGGCGGCTGAAATATATCTATGCAGTCCTCTTCTGGTAGAAATGCTTAGATTTTAATGCCGCATCAGCAGATATTTCCCTCTTCTTCCTCCTCAACATGACAAACCCAGGTTCAGGATTCTAGTCTTGCATTTCTAGCCCTTTGATATTGGTTGCTGCATGGGTGCACTTTCCTTCACTGAGAATCTTGTTGATTTGTAACCTTCTTTCATTTAATCTTGAACTACTTTTATCCTGTCCTGCTCATCTGCTAAATCCTTGTTTGCCAGTAATCTTTACATACTGTTGAAATATACTTGACCTCCATGGAGATTAACGTATCCGTTTGTTTTTGGGTCAAGTTTTGTTTGATTCTTGCTGTGTAAAGATGCGCATTATTATAATCAATCATACTCATTGCAGTAGTTTTTTCGGTTTCTTATTGTTTTTTCATGCCTATGTTTTTATATTTCAAGATGAAACCGGATTATTTAATTTGCAGTTGCTGAATTCTTGTTTTGGTGAATCCAGTGGAATGGCAATGCTGGTTCTTGCTGTAGCTCTTTTGAAGAAGAGCTATATCTTATTCATTTGCAAGCAATGTTGGGCTTTGGACTTCTTTGGCATTCTCTTGTCCTAATTTGAGTTGCAGTTGCCTGTTCACAATGTTTTTGCACCTTTCATCATCATGATGCCATACCTTACACTTGTCTTAATTTCTCCTTTTTTCTTCTAATTTTCCTTATTTTGTGTGACTTGGCGTCCACCTGCAGGGATAAGTCTGACAGTTGATCAGTGGGAGGCCTTTCGGGATGCTGTCCCCGCAATAGAAGACGCAATTAAGAAACTAGAAGGATCAGACTAAGTAGTGTTACTTGGGCACATTTTGAAAGCTTCTTCTTGTGGAGAAGTTTTTATAGCACGTTCCAGATTGGTTGATATTTTTGTATCAAGAGCTAGCTACTTATATGATGGCCTTGCTGGAGTTTTTGTAGATATACATACATCTTGCTCTGTTCTTTTCCACCCATAGAATTGTAAACACTTACAACTAATGAACTGCCTTATCTTTATGTTGGGCAATTGAGTTATCGAAATGTTGGCAGAATTGACCTGACCTGAAAGACAAGTTGTAATCTGTTACAATCGATTGTGAAATCTTTTGGGCGTACGTGATTGTGAATTTCTGACTGATCTTCCTAGGAAGATATTCCATCTGGACGACATCGGAGTGTCAATTGCTGCTCTCCTGCGGTTGAGCAAATGTGAAAGGTAACAAAATGGTCTAGTGTATACAGTTGACTTTTTTTTGAGGATATTGTCTTTTATTGGTCCTAGTATTGAGCTTGCCGCTATGTTTGAACTTAATGTGGTCATCATAGAATCGATGATGAGATTTGCTACTTTTGTCAAAATAGGGCGCTTTTGGTCTTGGTCGTGAAAGGAATGTGGTAAAAAGATTGATTTAAACATTCTCAGTTGCTGTAGAAAGTGAACGATGTATATAGATTGTACTCTCTATGCTTAACAAAGTTCAACTTGACATTCCTAGCTGTCCATCTGCCAGATGTACTTTGTATATAGCCTCTTGATTGATATAGAAATTTAGCAGGAATCTTTCTTCTCTGAAAAACTAACGGATGGAGATGTGCCTCAATTATTTATTAATTATTTTATTATATGCTTGCGTGCTTGGAGGATCAAGAGTTGGATAAGTTGAAGGCCACGGGTGCTTTCATTTCGTTCAATAATTAATTCTCCGCATTCATGTCATGTGAATTAATTGCATGTCTGAATCTATGTGAGGTGGCAGGACTTGAAGTCAAGGCAAACTACACAAAAGTCCACAAAGACTGGAAGAAATCATGTGCAGATGCCTTAAAATGCCTCAGGATAGAGAAGCAGCTGAAACCTTCGTGACAAAGAAACAACAACAGCAAAATAATTTTTTTTAAAAAAAAAAAGAAAAAAGAAAAAATTCTAGTCGTTTTCCACACGTAATTACTATGGCAATTTCCCCCTATGCGACCAGAAATTTCCTCCCACTTGCTCATGGATCGGACTGCCATTTAACACCTCCTGCTACTCATAACTTCGGTTGCAAGGATAACATGAAATTGGTACAAGCAATCAACTTTTTCTGCTATGCATCAACACAGCTCACCATTTGTAGAAGAAAGCACGGAATAATTAATCAATCGATCGTTGAAACAAACTTTACACTAGAAACTTTTAAGGTAATAACCCAGCATTAAGGGAGCTGATAGAGGACTGCGAATATTGCTATTCGATAGAAGAGTTTCTCCCGTCAATTTGGTCATCGGATACCTTGAACGGAAGATTAAAATAAAATAAAATAAAAAAAGAAACAGGGGGGGGGGGGGGAACAAAAATCCTTAATTCCTCACGTTGAGTAAAGATCAGACTTGAGGATAAGACTTTTAGCATAGAGATTTTATGATAATTTTTAGAACTATCATCATGAAGAAAGAAAGAAAGAAAGAACGAAAAACTCACAACTAGTGCTGCTGAAAATTTTCCATCTCTAACCTCTTCAGCTACTTGACCTATACCTCCTCAGTTGATCATTGGGACGTGCTCATCTCTCGGGAGATTGCGGCGAGCAGCGTCTCTCTCGACAACTGCTCGCATCCCATCATAGACTTGACAACAAATGTTTGTAAGACTGTGCCATTGCTCGCCGAGACCTTGGAATCCACCACATTGATTTGTGAGTCCTTGAAAGCCTTTAGAACGTTGAATAGAGGGTGGGTGTCCAATGGAGTATTAACTCGAACGACCACCTCGTCGTCTCGCATGGCTTGCACATGGATTTCGGGGCACTGCGGCAGCCGCCTCTTGCGATCCACCATCGCAGATTCCGGCACCCACTGCTTCCTTTCTGATTCCATCTCCTTGATCTTGTTCTGTAGCTCTTCGATGTAAGTAATGGCGTCTCCGAGAAGGGACGCCTTGTCCATCTTCGAGATGTGCGGCACCACCGCCCTGAGGGCGTAGAACCTTTGGTTGAGCTTCTCCCTCCTCTGCCGCTCCGCTTCGACGTGGTTGAGGGGCTCCTCCCGCCCATTGGCGGGCTTCCGGCCCCTCTTCCTCGGTTTCCGCTCCTCCACCACTGCAACCGGCTTCTCTTCCTTGCGCTGTTGTGGCTCCAACTGCTCTGCGTCCATTCTACCAATGGGAGTTACAGTGAAATCTATGTGCCTAGGTGGTGCTGGTGCTGGAGCTGGTTTTTGAGGTTTCGGAGGCTCCAACTGGTTAATTCGAGGCTTCTCATTGACCAATTCGTCACCAAACTTATGTTGGAGAGTATTCGGGTTGTGGGTATGATTCCAATTCACACCCTTCCAAGTGTTCGACGGAATGCCAATGCTAAATTCCTTCCCAAAAATCTTTGCGCACGCGCCGTGGGAGAAGACGGATCTGATCATCTGCAGAGATTCCAAACCCTCGACTACCCGATCAACCGATCCCAATTCGAGAACCCCGTGCTCCAACGGCACGAGCACGACCGTGCGCAAGCCGGCGGAGCTCGCAAGGTAAGCCCGGACGCAGAACTCCGACGTCGCGGCCTCCGAGACCCAGATGTGCTTCCCGGAAACCAACGCTTTCCCAGGAGCACCCAACCCTTTGGGGAATGAGAAGTACATGGAGGCCAAGAAGTACATCTCAGCATCCGTGACGCGGTCGAGCCGCAAAGCGTAGTTCTCCTCGTCGGCGCCGCCGTAGAGCAGGTGGAGCTTCTGAAGGACCCTCTTCCTCATCCTCTGGTGGACTTCGTCGTCGCCATCATCAAACTCGTCGCCGTCGAGAGGCTCGCGGCAGTGGCCATCTCCCCACCCGAGGACGACGTCGCCCGACTTGGACCGCGAGATCTGCCAAAAGATGGCGTAGGTCCAGGAAAGGCCCGGCCTTTCCACTAGGTCCTGGAGTTTGGTCTGAAGGTCGGCGTCGTCTCCGGCGGCGACGAGGCCTTCGGACGACACGTGGCGGTTGGAGAGGTAGTCAAAGGCGCGGGGTCCGAGGACGGCCACCGCCATGGCTCGCTCCTCCTCCGACCAGAACTCGTCTAGACCAATCGAAGTCCTCATCCCTATAGAAACGGGACTCAAAGCTCTCCCATTTCCCAAAATTTTATACGCAAACGAACGGGATCAAAGTTTGGCACAATTAGTTACGAGAATTTTGGTGTAGGGTTGAGGGGAGGGAGGAGAGAGGAAACCTCGTGGTTTTGTTATCAAGTACGGATTGAGACGAGGGGGATCCAACGAACCCTAAGGGGGCCTAAGGCCTGAGGGGTTGGTGGAGGAAGTCGGCCACGATTTGGTGCCATAAACGCGTGTTCGAGTACGACTACGCGTACGGGTCCACCTGAGCTCACGAGAGGATCGAGATTCGAGATAGGGAGGGAGGGAGGGAGGGAGTGAGTCAAATAGAATGGGCTTTGGGGTTTTGGGCTTTGGGCTTTTGGAAGCAAGTAGGACTTTCGCTGTCTTCGACTCCTATTTGGTGTGTGTTAGTACGGGATTTATGTTCCGGGACCGGGGGGCTATAAGGCTATTGCTTATTGCTATTGGGCATTGGCATCAAAGTTTGAAGCCAAAACAAGGACAATGGACACAGACTACAGTCGAAATGTTGTACCACGTTTCTCTTTTTCCTAGTTCATGCACCACCACACCATTATTGATTTTCTGAAAGGTATGTATGTAACTTATGTCACTTTGCTTTTGTGGCTAACGTGTGACAACATTATTAGTATGTGAGAGAATAAATGATAAGAAAATGCAAGTTACACTACTTACTTTTTCAGTCCAATTTAGTACAATTAATTAAATGTTTGCTTTAATGTTCGTCTCCCACGATTCGGCCACAATTGTCTCTCTTAAGTTAGATATCTAATCTTGTTGATCTTTAATTAATTCTTACCTTCCTACGCACGTGAATGGGTAGTTCGCATTTATTTCTTCCCTTCCGGCTCCCGCTCCCACTAAAAGGGAGACAATCGACTTCTTATTCAACGCCACACGAGAATAGCTTCTTCCTTAATATACAAATGTCTTCCGTATACATGACTTGCTATTCTTTTTTATCCTCAAATTAATCCTAAACTGTAACGTACATGCTAGCTCTACAAATTGAAGCTTTATCCATGTCACATTAGATACCCTATCAATCGATATATTAACGTTTATGGTCTAAGGTCGTGTCATAATTATAATGTATAAAGGAAGAATCTGTTTAGATATTTCATTGGCATTCGGTTTGGTCCAGAGCAGTCTTGTAATGGGAGAGGAGGAACGTGGATGAGACCGCCTCCATTTAATGGAAGACAGTGGAATAATTAATAATCCTACTACTCTCCCAATCGATTAATAAATATTTAAGGGTCTGTAGTCTTCCCTATTCACGTTTTCGACTTATATCCTGCAGAGCAGGAATCAATGCTCACGCCTTCCACGCGCCATGCGTGAGCTGTGAGCACTACTAATTGAGACTGATGGATGGATGGATGGATGGATGAATGTCTTGGAATTGTTTTCAACTGTTCAGCTATATACACCACGAGACACGTGATCACACCTCGAAGATTTCGAGATCAAATTTTAGTTGACCTATCTAAGTAAGCATTTTAATGGCAGGATACTTGATTTTCCTCTGATTTATTTTTTTTAATGATAAAAAAAATTTCTCAACTTGTACGCATGCCATGCACTCATATTAATTAAGTAACGGACGACTTAAAATTCCAACTCTCGATCACATGTGCCCTTGAGCTGTTTGGGGGAAAAGTAACTGTAGAAAGAGATATAGATGGATCCATTAGTAGTAGTGTTGTGTTGGTGAGAGAGAGAAAGAGAGAGAGAGATGTCACAATGTCACCTCCAAAATCTCCCCCAAAAAAGGAAGCTGTTTCAATTTAGTTATGTCGCGGGCGTGCGTGATCCCTGGGCCTGGGCCTGGGGCACCAACACTAGTCGATCAGTAGTGTGCTAGTGCTACGTTACGTTAAGTTACGTACCAAAAAAGGCAAAAAGGCAAAGGCAAAGGCAAAAATGAAGGCCACATCCCACTTGGGGTTTCATTTCGTAAGGTTAATTCGACAAAATGATTTCTTCGTGTGTGTTTCTTCAACGTGCTAAACTGACACCACACCCGGCGTCCCAATGTCCAATTCGTATATATGAAGGACGTACGGCTAACACTCCAACCTTAATTTCTCATTGCTTAATTTGGTTAACGAGATTACTTTTTTACAATGAACTGTTGTTTCTTTTTTTCTTTCTTTCTTTCTGTTTAGCAACGTTAAATATATCTTTGCTTGTCTCATTACTATATATATATATATATACACACTTTTTTTGGGGGGGGGGAGGGGGGTCTTGCTTTCCACGCAGATATATATATACACACTTTTTTTTGGGGGGGGGGGGGGGGGGGGGGGGGGCGAGGGGGGTCTTGTTTTCTCTTTTCTATCACATATGGCGTGTTCAAAGATCTTAATCATAGAGTGAGAAATGGCCCCCCTAGCTATGGAATCAGGACGGAGAAAGATTGGGAAACGTGGCAGAGAAGAAAAGGAAAGGAGGACAACACGAAGGAGAAGGACAAACCACTTTGGTTGGGAAACTGTTCCAAAACGAGGGGCTGGGGTTAGGTATGGTTTGGTTAGTTAAGGTTTCAATGTTTCATAAAACATTCTCAAGATGAATCTTCCTTTACTTGTCCAGTTGTGATTTGACGGCAAATCTAATTCCGTTTAGGCGAATCCGACATCTTCTCGTGATCTTGTAATAAAGTTGGACCCAACGTTTTATGCTCACAGGGCTTGAAGCACCTTGGGCTTTAATTTAATCAACTGCTTCGACTACTGGCGGGCCTTTTTGGCCCATAAATTTAGTAATGCTATACAATCATTCTTCGTCCGGATAATATATAGCCACATCAGATGGAGAAAATTTAAAAATAAAATAAATGTTTGTAGAATATTTTGTTAAATAAGCATAATAGCTTTACTCTATTTTAATATTAGCTGCACAACAAAGGACCAAGAATCGAAATTCAACTAACTCTGTTTGGTGAATTCGTGGCACTTGATACTTTCATTCAAATACAAATACATACGACTCGGTAAGAAAACCGAGTTATCCGAGTTCCATCATAATTTAAGGCTAAGTAAACTACCCCCCGGGCCCCCCGCTTATACAAATAATATATATATATATATATAGCAAAGTAAGTAAAGTAGCACCTCAAAAACTGATGCACGCACAGGTCACCAACATTAGGGTTCTGCAACATTGTACCACCCAGTCAAACCCAACCCAACCCAACCCAACTCAACTGGTAAAGAAAAAGAAAGAACCCAACTTATTCAACACTACTGTGAAGAATATATACACGTATATTCTCTCTCCCTATGTAATCTTGATGACAATTAAGTAGTTCTGCAGCTAATTAAGTATCCAACTCCAACTATGCCCCCTTCTCAAGCATTGTTTTCTGCGAATATATCTAGAAGTGCTAGAGCCTGCAGATAGAAATTAAACATCCTCCATTAGCTATGAAGGTTTCTTAGTAAAAGATTCCAACTCCAAATGGACAGGAAGTGTTCAGCTATATACCTCAGGAACGTTGAGCTCCAGTCGGAACTTTGGGCCATCATAGTGATGAAGAATGGGGCGGAAAGCATCCTCCTCTAAAGGATCACAGATCTTTCTGGTCACCACTCTCACCTAATCAAGGATAATAATAAAAGCAGATGAAATAAGCAAGAGTGACTGATGGTAATCTGAACCAATATTTATGTAACGTGCAAGCCAATAAATTTAAGGTAATATGCATGGTTGTTGCAAGTCCCCATCAAAAAGATAAGAAAACGGAGTAATTAATCCACCATCAAGTGGTGGAAGTTGGAGGTACTGGTTGACTTGTCATAAACAAGGACAATCATCTCAACCAACCATACTTAATACAAGGCCTTTCAACTAGGTAACTCTGGCCGCTGGGCGCCTCCAAATTAATTTCAACTAATGCCAAAAGAGCATCTCAATTGACACATTTTCAGAGCCGGTGCACTGTCTATTAGTGAATAATAATTTAATATTTTGGAACACCTATCAATTATTATTTAATTTAAAATTAAAAGCAATCCGCCAAAAGCAACTAAAATATTCCTCTATGAATCAGGCGAAAACTTAAACTATGCACATACGTAAAATTAAAATAAGGTAAAGCCAAAAGAGAGAGAACAATTGATGATAATTTGCTGCGAAGAAAGATAGGTAGGAAAGACCATTCCGAATAATTTAATTTTTTTTTAAAATAAGTAAATATTAGATCTATTTTGAAAATCTTGACAAGACATTATCAATAGTAATATTTTTTTTATTAAAACTTAATTAGTAAAACTAAATATATACTAAGACTATAAAATTAGTAAATAAAAAAAATGATATAGATCAAATCTAAAAAAATGTATATATTTGAAGGGTAATTTTTTATTTTAAAAAGTACAACAGTAATTTAGAGGTGGGATAACAAAAAAAAAATAGAGGTGGGCTGTAAAAGTCCCTCTAAAACTCCAAATTTAGAGCAATATAATTTGGAGCCCCATTAAAGCAGACCGAGCTCTAAATTTAGATATTTGAATCCCCTTTGGAGCTCTAAATAAAAACCTACTACCCAAGGGAAATTAGAAGGTAGTGTATACATGCTTCACACCAGGACAAGAAATCCACAGAGAGCTACATTAAAAGTAACGACGAAAGACTTCATCCAACAACCGCACATAAAAACAAATAATAATGTCGACGATGCTGATGATAACTATAAACAAATCCTACACGGGTATGATCCAGAAGGTCTTTGAGGTTGCGTATGAACATTTTCAAAGTTAGGAACACCAGTAAATTTTGCCAACAAATTAATCAGCAAGTCATGGTCTTAAAACTCAAGTTGGCCAAAGAACTACCAAAACTTCGACCAAGTTACTCTGATAAGCTAAGCATATTCAAATAGGCCAAGAAATATTGGACAAGTTCAACAATATGACAGCCAAACCTGAAGAACAAAATAAAAATTATGTGAAGGGATTCATACCTGAGATGGGAAACGGGACTCGCCAGGGCATTTCTTGTCCTCCCAAGCTGTTGGATCGATGTTGGTTCCTCCAAAGCTAGCTGCCTGCACACCAAGATGACATCAAACATTTATTTCATTTCAAAGTAAATTATCTCAGCAAAGACCACAGATATTTTTGGAAACTAGATCTATAAGAAATGATCAGAAATAGGATGCATGTCATACCTCAAAAATTCCATGGAGCTGATGTGTAGAGTAATTGTAGAGGAAAAGGGGCAATCCAGGCGTTATTGCTCGGACAGAATCCCTGTATCTTGGCGGCAGACCTAACATCAATTAAAGATAAAAATAAATTAAAAAGATCAGTACTCACTATATACATCGACGGTGTCAACGAGTAGCAGCTGTAATTATATGGGCATAATCCTTAAATCTAGTATTGTTTTCAGTAGCAACTCTTCAAATTTCATCAGTGAAAAAAAGAAGAAGAGAAAATCATATCCTTATCCCTAAAGTTGTTTTCGGGCCAGAATTCCACAGTTAAGAACAAGAAAGAAGAAACTTTTGAGCAGAGAAAAGATAAATTTTAGCTAAATCCTTAACTCTGTTTTAGAGTAGAAATGATTGTACTGCAAATAAAATAAAAAGCAAGGCTATCTGATTTGTATTCAAATGACTTCAACACTCAATCCATATTCCTCCTATTAGATCCCACTAATTCTTATCTCTACCTTAACTATACCCTACCAAAAGAATATAGAGAAAATCTCAACAGTGTGGTACGTAAAGCCCACAAAATGAATTAAAGAAAATATCTAGTTTCAATAAAAGAGAAGCTGCAGAGAGAAATGAAGACATACCAAATAACTGCCTTTTAAGATTCTCCTCCATGGTGTCGTTGTTACATACAAAGATGTAACCCCCCACCATTTCATTCCTCGGCAGGGCCTCCGATGGCGGCAGCGTCTTAAACCTCTTATCTACTGCCGCGTTGTTATTATCATTACTGTTATTCTTGTTGCTGCTACTGGTATTCTTCTTCTTCCCGCTTCCATCGTTGTTATTTCCGTTGCTGTACTTCTTACTATTCCCATAGGCAGGCTTGTTGATCGCCTTGTTGAAGTAATTTTTGATCTCTCCATTACCATCGATAGTATTAATATTGTTGTTGTTGAAGTTGTTGTTGTTGTTGTTGTTGTTAAAATAATTCCCATTCTTTATTCCGCCACCGACACCGATATTCTTGGAATTGGTGTTATACCTGTCGGCGTTGTTGCTGGTGCCGAAGGCGAGCTTCTGAGGCCCGAATCCGGTCTTCAACCCGAAGCCGGCGCCGAGATCAGAAATCGGAGCGGAGATTGGGTTCTCATAGTTGCGGCGCTCCTCGTTCTTTTTGACTGAAGAGTCGCTCCAGATGCTATCTCCGATAGAGAGGTTGGAGAAGTTGGTGGTCTGAAGACGGAGCTGATCGCTGAACTGCCAGAAAGATGATTGCTCCTTATTGTAGATTCCCTCCATTTCTTCCTCTCGTGAAGATTTCAGACTCTCTCTCTCTCTGTTACTGTCTATGTAGATGATGTATGTCGAATAAGATGGAGAGGTGGGGGGGTATATAACTGCCGAGGTGAGGAAATGGCCGAGAAGGTGCACAAGAGAGAAAGCGCGTGCAGATGTCAAGGGAGGGTAGGAACGCGTCGTAACCGGAGACCATAATGGAGGAGAAAACGACGGCCGGATAAATGAATAATTATTAGGTATAAAAGAGAGTGAGGAATAGTGCGGATTAGAGAGAAAAAATAAAAGTGATTACTTCGTGGGGAGGGAAGTGGGCGAGGTGGACCGGGGGGGAGGGGGTTGTTTCTAGAAGGTTGGTTCTACTTGACTCGGGATGGATTCCATCACTGTGGGACCACTTGGAGGTGTGTTGGACACTTGGCTTACACGTGTCCGGTTCGGCTTGATGGACGGAGCAAAGGCGCTCGTTATATTTTGGTTTGGGTGGGGGTGGGCCCAGTGGGGGAGTGCTGTTGGTTGGTCCGTGTCACGGGAGGTGGAGTGGGTCCCATTAGACGTGTATCTAGCAACTGCAGCGTCTGGACTTGTCCGGTAGTGAAGAGATGGGCTTCATGTTCTGATGATATATATTCAAAAGCGGGACACGTTGCGTTGGGCCACCTAACCATGAGACTGGTCTCCAATCGCGTGGGCTTGGTATAGTGTTCTTCTCGATGATAGTGTACCAAAAGGACGACGCATTAGATTTAGGGGTGAGGACGGATAGGATACATATCCGATAATACTCCATCGGTATCTGAATTTATATTTTTAATTTAAATATAAATTTCGATATTAATATTAGACGAATAGATAGATCAATTTTAAATTATATCGTAACTAAATGAAACTACGAATTTTAAACGAATTATGATTATTTATTTAAACATAATTAACATAAAAATATAAAAATTTTATAAAAAATAATTTTTTATTTATCAAATAAATATAAATTTAGAGGAATTAATATCTATAAATAATATATAATATATTATTAGTAATAATATTAATATTCACTATTTAAATAAGTAAACTAAAAATAATAAACTATTAAAAAAATATGGATAAATGGATATTTAATATTCATATTCGGATTCAAAAATTATATCTCACCCGTAACTAAATTCGTATTCGAATTTTTTTTAAAAAAAATTCTATCCGTATCCGAATAGAATCAAATAGTAGATCGGATAGCGGAGCGAATCAGAATTAATCTGACTAATTTTTACCCCTCGGTAGTCATGAATCACTTCAGTAATGCAACTTATGAGTTAAAACTCTCGAATGCGAATTTTGAGATCGGTTCACGGTCTGGGGTTTGTTTAGGTTAATGACAAGCAACCTTGGGCTCGAAGCTAACTGGATATTGGAACTCATAGTTATGAGTGTATTTGGTAGGCTCGAGGATTGAAACTGACTTCTTGTAATTCTAAAAACAAAGATCAACGAAACTGACTGATTAAAAGTTATCCCTGAAGAAGCTTATGAAGTTAGAATGTTCAAATGTGGATTAAAGAATACGACGGAGCAGGAAAAGAATTACAGACTATTTCCAAGTTAAAGCTATCAATTAGCAGATGTACTTAAATAAATTAATATGCATAAAAATCTAGAGATGCATTTTTAATTAACTTAACAAGATGCACTAAGCAAAAGCATGATCAAACAAAATAAATCACTGCATCTGGCAATTCTAACTTATGATGAAAACAAAATTACTCTTTGTGGACTCTCTCGTTCAATGATTATTCAGCATGCATGTTAAACACATACATTGTGAAAATAGGTGAATGACAAATGCATGATAGTGTAAAGAAATAGAAAATCCGTTTCATATCTTGACATCAATTCGTTTATCGGGTGGTTGAAAATCCAGAAAGAATACAGAGCATATTACTATTCTGAGATTGGGCATTTTAGCGAGATAAGAAATGAGGAAATCATAAAATATAAAGAATGGACTTTAGGGAGTAAAGCTTTTAGACATGAGACAGAGTTGACGTGCAACAGGAAGAACAGAAAAAATAAATATTGAAAATCTGGTGCCACAAGCATGATGAACTTCATAATCAAAGTGGTGGATTTGTCAGTCAACTTCTTTCTGTTGTACGTGATATTAATCGTATCTCAAATCGAAGCTGCTCATCCAATGAATACATTCATCAGTCTTGTATCAAGAATAATAAAATTACTCATCATTTTTACGGGCTAAGCTTCTATATGACATTTCTAAATGCCGAGGAAGGCAACGACAATCCTATCCAGAAGAAATTGTCGGCTTTAAAAAAGTTTAACTACTTCTCAACTTTTATCTCTACATTTCCTTCATACTCCTTCTATATCTCCTAACCTATGAGTTGGATAAACATCAGTTATTGTTTGATCTGCTTAATTCCATAAGAACACCAAGTTGGATCCAATGAGGCAAAAATATATTAAACCCTGCTGGAAACCTAAGATAGCTTTCTCAGAAAAAAAAACTACAGAACCATATATCCTACAAGCATGCTTTTGATCACACCCGCTTCACAGTACTTAAAAGAGGGATGGTCATGAAACAAACACCAGGAGATCCATAAATTTATTATCATAAAAATAGTTATGCATCAAAAAACACATCCATGAAACATGCAGAAAGCCTCTGTAAGACAGTTACGGTAAAAGATACCTTTTTTATATACCATGTGAGTTGCAAATGTATCTTCCCCTCCTCGCTCAGAAATGCTTAGCCGCATCAGGTAAAAATTCCAACTCCTCCAAGGGGAAAAGCATTCCTGTGAAATTGAAAAGGCATCACCATGCTATGCAAAGTTGACATTACAAAATGCAATAAATGCTAACATCGACATTAAACAACCATTCTTAGTTCTTCAATAATGAACTTGTACCATCTACATAAATGGAATTGGCTGACTTGTCTTGACAATCGGAATCTTGTCATCCTGTGAAATTCCTTCAGTCAATCTCCAAGATACTATGATACCTGGAAGTATGGAAAAATTGTGAAGTCATTAAAAAAGGAACAGATAGGTTTGTTTCTTATAGATTAACAAAAAGTGAAATCCATAGAAATCCTGCTGCATAAGAGTCTGAATAAGGTAATAACTTCCCGACTGATGTCATTTTTATAGACTGTTCTTTTCCTGAGCAGAAAGACAATCTTCGTTTTTGTTAATTCCCTAATGTTAAAATTTACGTTATTTCACATTACAAAGTTTTTCTCTTCTTTTTCATGATCAGATTTTGTCGGTTGAATAGTTAGCGAGCAAACTATCATGTGTTGTGCAAATACCTAAACGAGTGAGGGAAGCGGAAGCAAAACTTTTCACCCTCAAATAAATCCAAATGGAATAGTAATAATTTAGGGTAAACTAAATATTAGCAAAGCTAATATCAATATCAATATGAGAACTCCAAATACAAGATGCTAGTTATAGAGAACTTCAAAAATCCAAGGTAATCATAAATATGAACACCAAATATATGCAAACCATAAATAGAAAGAAGGAGAGACACGGTTTACGTGGTTCGGCGATATGTCTACATCCACGGGCGAAACAATCTTCAATCCACTATGCAAATCACTAAATACAAAGAGTTTACAACTCTTATTTCACTCTAAACAACGGTGGCTCTCCCCTAAAAGTTTTTCTCTCTTACAAAATGCTCACACTGAGCCCTAAAACTCAAAATTTCTATTTCTAGGACTGGTTCAAGTTAGAGATTTCCGCGGAGCGTTTGAACGCCTGCGGGGCGCATTTAAATGCACCTAGTACAAATGCAGACTAGCATTCGAATACCAAAGCCCTGTTCGAATGCCTGCATCAAGCTTGCTCTCGGGTTCAGATTCGCGTTCGAACGCTTGCATCACCCAGTTTCTGTCTGGAAACTGCGTTCGAACGCCCCCAAACCCTGTTCGAACGCACTGGCACATCAAGCCTGCAAAAATACTGAAATTTGAATTTGAGCCAAAAATTAACATCACGATGATGCTCAGTGACGCCAAAACTTAATATTCATAGAAGCCCATTTTGGGGTCTCAATCTGCCTTTTGTAACTCTAAGAATTCAACTGATAACAAGCTCCAAGCAGAAAAGTGTGTCACAAATAATATGTATTGCAACGGATTTGTAGTTTATCACAAAATAGTGCGTCACAAAAAGGTACAATCTTTCATGAAACTAAAATTTTAAGAGTAATATTTCCTTTTTGAATCTTGAACATTAAGTCTCCCATAGAAGAAGAGAGCACAATCTTGACATAGAGTAATCCAAATATGTTAAGAGTGGGGAGAGTTGGAGACATACAATTGTCGGAGCATAGCCTTAACATTCTAAGTAATGCATCAAGTGTTTGCTAGTCTTGCAGAGATTGCACATGTATCTAAACTAAAATCGTTGGCATGCTTCCCAAATCCAGAGAGATTTCAATACTACGTATGTTGGAGTTAGACTGCCATCATTTGGCTTCAATAACGCCAGAATGACCACTGAATTAGATGTCTTCAACCCGCAGCCATCACAGATGATACAGACATTTCTGTCTATCTCATCCCACCTGGACTCTGAACTAGTAGGCAGAACGGAGTATATCTAGCACACTTGCTCAAATGATTAACTTGAATAATTAGAGAGTCGGTTCCCTCCTCTGAGGAAATTGTTCAAATAGAGAGACGCTAAGCAGTCTGGCTAAAATTGTTCAAATAACTAGAAAATTTCCCCAAGAAGACCAGTACCAGCATAAGGAAAAAAGAAGAAGGGGTTGACCTATTAACAAAAAAAGGAAAATAATTCTTTAGTACATGAAACAGGAGAGATTTGGGGAGTCGACTTTGAATCAAAGATTACCTGATTATGCAAGGATTCGGAAGGGCATCGCTTTCATCTTCCATTAGTCCGTCGGCGGGAGCCCAGAACGAGACCGATCAGTGGAAAACCCTAGAAAGCCGATGTAAAGAAGAGGAGAAGGAGAAGAAGCAACACTGGGAGTGGAAGGCGCGGGAGCGAGCGAGCGACCGAAAACCAATGAATTCGAATTCCGACATTTAATAAAACCACAAGCTAACTTTTTATAAAGTATGGGATTCTGTTTCGGGCTCCGGATCCGTTAAGGAGCATGTAAAAAAAGAAAGTAGTATCACGGGATCAGCCAGCCACATAACATTGATGCAAACCCCAGTAGGCAGCCCATCATGCTATGATGCGCTCTTGCCAACCATCATCACCAAAGCAAGCACATTGGTTGCAGCACTGCAAATGGCAAATTTGTGTCTTTTGGCTTATCTAATTGGGCTTGTCTCCTGCTATAACAGAAAGCTCAACTTTCATCGTAGATAGATAGATAGATAGTTCATAGTTCGTTATGATTTCAATTAATATATGAAAATGTTTGTCATATATTACCCATATCAAACCTGACCAATTAAAACGCTCCTCGAGGGCTTTCACATAGTTTGTGGGTTAGAGTAATTAGAAAGGCAATAGCATGGGCCGGCCTTTCTCGTGAGCAGTGACATTAAGAAATTAATGTCACATTGTAAGCACCAGTGATTGGTTGAAGAGAGGGAGCGCCGTTCATGCGTACATACGTCTTGCGTATAACTCCTTTCTCGGTCTTTTACTTTATATATTGGGTCCCAGTGTCAAATCTCTCTCTCTCTCTCTCTCTCTCTCTCTCTCTCTCTCTCTGGGTCTATTTAAAGAACAACCCAACAGCAACTATTTCTATTGCGTGACTTAGAACGACGACTTCCATGGAAACAAACGCTACACCCCCAAAGATCTCCTTCTACTCTCTTCCAAGGCAGAGGCCGGATCCTCCTGGTTTGGCGACGCCACCTCTAAGGCTTCCGGTTTCCATCCCCTTCGTGTGGGAGGAGGCACCAGGAAAACCCAAGGAGGAGTCTGGGATTCGTGCGCAGGACTTGGTTCGCAGGCACAGTACTCCGAGCCCGTTCCGCTCCCGGGTCTTGGACCTGCCCCCTAGGATGGCGGGGAAGACCGACGACGTGGACTCGCCCACCACCGTCCTTGATGGGCCCTACTCCTTATCTGGGTGCTACTCGTTCGCCCATGCGGAGGAGGAGCCTCATGTTGGAGTGAGCGGAAGGAAGAAGGAGAAGGCGGTGTGGTTTTGGCGGAGGAGGAAAGTGAGGAGAGATGGGAAGTGGGAGGCGAGTTTGGATGGTGCCTCGCCTTCTTTTCCTAATCCCTCCTCTGTGTCTTCTCACTCTTGTTATAATAGTGGTGATGGAGACGTGGGGAGGAGTGAGGAAGAGGAGAGGAAAGTGAGACTCAAGAGGTTTAGAAGCAGTAGAAGCCTCGCATTAAGTGTCTCTCTCGACGGCACTTCTCAATTGTGGGTAAGTCTTTAACTTCTCTGCTCCGCAATCCGCACGACATTTCTAGTGCTTTTGTTTTGTTTTGTTAATTTTATTCTAATAAATTCCCATAGAAGTACGAATACGATAGGCCTATTAACTAGTCAAGCACGTTGTTAGAAATTACTCTGGAATAAGAGGATGTTGATAATGATATGTCCTGCTTAATTAATTACCTATAAGGAAGTTAACCAGATTGGTACCAATGACTTTATCTTCCATGATGAGATCACATCTTCCTTCTCAGTAGATAGAATACAACTATGGATGTTTTCATCAGTCAACCTTATCGCACGATCGACATATAATTATGTATTCCTTTACCAATCAACTGGCCACTGTATACCTAAAATATGCGGACAATATTACATGCATGAAATCCAGACTCTGGTTTTCTTAATTAATTTGCGAGATTAATTATTTTCATATACTGCTTAGTCATATGGCTTAACAGTCAATTACATCCCACTGCAATCTCTCAAATGACAAGATATTTCGAAAGAAAAGTCGTAGAGATTTGACTTACGCTGTAGGCTGTACCAACCAAAAACCTGTGCATCATGAATGACTTGACTCTTGATCGGAGAAGACGTGAGGAATTTAAATGCTAAAACCAAACTATATATATATTATATTTCTAGCATTGACTAGCTGTCGTCCATCATCCATAAAACCGTGGTGTTCAATAATACGCCAAAGCCGTACGCTATCGGATGTTCTCTTCTTTATTGTGCCTTTGCAAACAGTGAACTACTTAGATACATTAGTATTACTTGTATAAGTTGATGCTCGTCGTGAACTATTATTAACGTAACTAGCTCATGTCCCTCTGGTCTGGTCACAGGCAAGACTCTGCGAAAGCATGAAGCAAGTGGTTCCATGGAGGAGGGAGCGCAAAACTCAAGATTCTTGAAACGACGACCACCTTGATGAAAATACCGATGGTTGGACTTGATGTATGCCACCGCTAGTAACATGAGACTTCAGTATGCTTATTATATCTTTATACGTACATGGTCAGAAACTGTAGAAGAAACACCTTTTAAGTATTCTTGTACAAAAACAAAAAAAAAAGTCGAACCATCTATCCGACTCACCAAGCCATTATGAGAAAACTGTGTCTGTCACCAATGGGCTTAATGGGCTTTCTACTAGTGTAATGTGAACTAAGATATCGACTAATGAATAAAACCAACCTGGTATAATATTTCACAAGTGCTCTAGTAGGTATGCCCATCTCTGATTGAACTTTCTGAGTGCCACAAAGAAGCATCACAAATGTAAAGGTTTGTCTTTACTACTGAAAAAGCTGTAATAAATAGTTGGTAGCATTGCTAAGTGGTCAGAGGAGAGAACCTCTACCCCCTTAATCAAATGCAGTAAAAAGAAAATGAACAGAATATATCCTCTTATTTTACAGTCAATTCTTTGCTTAAACTGAACCAGGTACACTATGGAATTATTTTTGCCAACAACTTTGTCATCATTGACGGGAAGGGAACCACATTGTCTAAACCTGATTTCAAGATAGCACGACCAAATTATGTTGGCGACAATAATGTCTCAGAAGGGAAACAGAAAAGATGCAAACAAATGACGTGCCACCAGAATGCCAACACAAATCTAGATCACTCCCTTTTCTTGCCAGTCACACCAGCAACTACCTGCAACAATGGTGAAAATTGAACATAAGCTTTGGATCGCCTTTCAAAATCTAGTCCCGTAATTGATTATCAGTACAGGGAAGGCGCAAATTGACACATATTAACAAGCACCAGACCAATATTATTTTCCCAGACCTTCATAGAACAAAGACATTTTAGAATAATGAAGTCAATCACGTCAGCAAAACCATCTCGATATAAGGTCAGGCATGCCACCATGCAAATTTATATTTGATAAACACTTCTTTATGTACACTGCTATCAACCAATATGACATTATAGAGATAATCAAGTCACTTATTTCTTGACAAAACTATAGGTATCACTCACCACGCATATTTATCTCAACTATCAAATTATAAATCTAGAGTTATTTCAACCTTTTCTTTTCAACAGGAAGCCAGTTGAATTATGTAAGATGTTGAAATGACTGCTTCATCCCTGATGAGCAGTTTTTTTTTTTTTTGGTTTTTTGTGGGAGGTTATTGCAAACAATCCAAAGGAGAAAAGAGCATGGACATGGACTATTCTTGATGTTGTAAAAGGATTACACTGAGAAATTATACATACATCACTTAGAGCAGGTTGTGGAACTTGCTTGGCTGTTTCAAATGAATCCAAGATAGGCCTGACAACAGCTGGAAGGAAGAGACCTGAGATTGCGCAAAAAATACAATATAACGGAAATCCTCTTAAGAAGTTCTGAGAAACAAATCTTTATGTACTATCATAATATACTATGAAATATAACACAAATGCAAACAATCAATACTTCAAAGCAACCATTCGTACAAAGTTCAAAACTTGAAACTCTTGAGTTACTGAAAGATTTAACAGAATAGAGTTGTTGGAGTACAAGGCAGAAACTTTGGCAGATATTGCCTTTTGATGCCTTTTGATGTGTACAAGAAGTTCCAACTTCCATGAACACAACCATAAGGGAATAGAGGAAGTTCAAAAATAGGTCGTTTGTCTAGATGGTAATTACTATCTTATGAGAAGCTTAAATTCTGAGAATGTAGTGTGCAATATGTCTGACATTAATCATAGCGCAGTAAGTTAGTAACTTTAATGTATGGTCAATGCAAAATGAAGATAGTTGAAGAAAAAGAAAGGAGATAGCTTCTTTAATTCGAGATATTTATGCCCAATATTTGCAAACAGAGGATCTTCCAGGTACGATAGAATAATTTCCTTTTGCTTCTTATTCAAAGATAATTATATAACCTGCAGCTTACGAATGGTATAAAAATGGAAATTGATGTCCTATAAATAAGTCCACATAATATAATGAGCAGATAAGAAATCTTCTATCACAGTAAGAGTTTATGAATGAAATATGAATACCACAACAATGGTCAGCATTCATATAAACCTAGTAATCTACATTAAGCTATGAGGGAGAGCTTACAGCTTATAATATCCCTTCTACTACCTCCTCAGACAAACGCTTTGAGAAGAAAGAGGGCGTAGGAAAAGCGTTTTCAGTAGAAGGACAATATGCATAGGGCCAAAGATTTAAGCTTTGAATTAATTCAATATTCATAAAGAGAAGATATGTAGGAGCGAAAGAAAGTAAGACCGTATTGCAAGTATCATAGAGATAAGAGTTACTGAGCGCATAAAGGCTGGCGAAATTCGCATTGGATCTAATCTAACTAATAATTAGGGATTTCAATCGGAAAAGGAGTACGTGTTTAAAGACTGTATAAATAAATAACGAAAGCAAATTAGGGTTTGGGCGAGGCGAGCGAGAAGAGTGAGATGGGAGGAAAGAAATAGAGTACCAAAACCAGCGATGAGGCAAGAGGCGGCCACGACCGGCTCCTGGACGACGAATATCTTTAGCTTATCCATGACGCCCATCTCGATCTCTCTATCTCAGCTCCGGCGATCCCCCTTCTCTTCTCTTCTCTCCTCTTCTCTTCTCTTCTCTTCTCTTGTCCGTGTAGAAGAACGGAAGCTAATCAGATGGCATTCGTTTAATTTACGTCGCTCGCCTTATTAAATGATCAACGGTGCAGATTAGGCTCAGCCCATTGCCAAAGGCGAAAACGCACTGGGCTTAGAGGTTTTAGAACCTCAATTTGGGCCAGCGGACCAGAAGAATATTTTGCAGAATATCCCATCAGCAGGAATATTATTTATTTGAACAAGGGATCAACTCTTACAACAACAGGCACACATCTATACGCCTTCTCTCCTTGGCTCCCTATTTCTTTCTCCCATGGGCTTCGTCTTCCCAGAATTCCAAAACTAATTAATTTTCCCCAAGGAAGAGAAACAAACAAGCAAGAAAAAGAAAAGAAGAGGCTCAGGTAACTGACTTACTCTGTTTGATTTTTGTAATCCTCCCTTGCTTTTCTTCTATTTATTTTCTTTCATATTGGTGATCTTCATGAATTACTTTCCTGTAGTTGTGGTTGATAGTATTCTACGGTTGAAAATTCTGCTCCGTAGAACCCAACGGAACTGGTTCTTTCTAAGCTTGTTCTGAGACTAGGAATCGTCGTCTCTTGTGACAAGAATATCGAAGAGAGACATCCAATCCAACTGAATAATTATACTAGCAAAGAGTTTCCGTTAGATTGCCAGGGGTATCCTGATTCCTGAGCGCACCTTGTACTACAACTTATAAATTGAAGGCGTTTGGGCGTTGTAAGATGCCCCTGCCTTGGCGTGTTAAGACGGCTATCGTTATCTTACTAGAGATTAATATGTGGTGAAATTTTTCAAGGGAACGACCGACTCCGTGCCAGATGATAACAGTTACGTGTATATTAGTTTCTTGGTTTACTCACCACTAGCCCATTAGTTGCCCTAAAATTATTCCCTTAGTGCATCATCATCTTGAAAGCAGTGAACTTATTAGGTAATATTCTAGTTAACTCCAGAGAGAAAGAGACAGAGCATTCAGATCAAAGACAAATCTTTAACTTCCATTCCACAGGAACATACAGCGACCAACCAATCAACCATACAACAGAATTAGTTGGCTTAGACCATTGATACGTCCTCCTGACAGTAACACAATGGTGGTCTCGGGCACATTTTTTGCCCGGACATGCTTTTATCAATTCAGCGGTATGTTTGTTTCTTTCCTTTGCTATTCTACGGAGAGGAGAAGAGAGGAGAGGAGATCCTTGGCAAATAGGAGGATTAGGGACGCAAATCATGACCTCAAGGCATTGTTCGCCTGCAAGATCCAACAGTCTGTAAATGCCAACTTAAAAAAAAAAAAAAAGAAAGAAAGAAAGAAAGAAACATATACAAGATTTACCTTCTATGAATCGACAGCTGCAACTCTGACCGGCTTCATGATTCTCATCATATTCCTCACTTGCTCAAATCCCAACACAAATACCCCTATGAAGTAAATAAAGCTTAGTTGTAGCTTCCCTAATAAGTTATAAGCAGTTACAAGGCCACTTGCTCCCTCACTGTTCCTATTTCTTAGGAACATTGAAATCCCCATAATGAGCCACCCTGGTTAACATGATAGGTGAGTCATTTCTAGGGCAGAACTAGCGATGCCACCGCGTATACTACCAAATAGAACAACATTCTGGATTGGATTAATGAACCAGTGCAATTTGCTTACCAGTTTCTCTCTCTGCCAAATGTGACCACTCTTCTACTTTATGCACAGATCTTGAGGCCCTTACTAACTCTAGAAGAGCTAGATTAACCTGCAGATACAGCATTCTTGTTTATAATCCCCAATATGAAATCATAACAAGTTCCTATCTTCCAATGAAAGATTTGCTGGAATAAGCATGTGGATGAACAAATAATCTTGTTTTTTTCATACAACTTGTGTATAAGATCTAATATGTCTTAAACATTCCATTTCTTGCTTTTGCACCAATGCAATGGTTCTCGTCGAGAAGGCAAAGGGCAATGAGCCATCTCTTGATCCGGCCAGATGGACCATGAACATGGATATCTGTTACGAACTGATTACACTATCCAATAAATTCATACAGATAAGTTGAATGCAGACATTTTTTTTTTTCATTTTACTCCTCTATGATTTCATTATTTGATTCATTCTTACCTCGTCTGCCCTTTCATGGCTTACTAAATGCGCACCATGAAGTTCTACCATTCTCGCCACAGGGTGCAGTTTCTCTGCAAGTCTCCTTGCATGACATAATTGAGCAATGATATCATACCTGTCAATTGTTAAATAAATCTCTAAATTATCACCATCTGATCAAGTTTCAGGTAGTGTCTATGCCTGAGAAAGAGTGCATAAATGCTAACCTTCCATGAATAACTGAAACTGGAAAGCCTGCTAAACGAATGGCCTCAAGTTCTTTACTTGTCATTCTGTGCGTCCAGCACGCACTAATTTGGCCTTCAAAACCACAGGTAGATTGCATCCCAGAGGCTGATATGCCTTTTACATACTCCTGAAGCATGGATAACATAATTAAATGAAGCAATTTACAGAGAAATTGAAATTAAACAAGATGAAGCTAGTCCTCTTGGAAAAGCATTTGACACAAGATTTATTTCATAGTTATCACAGCATTGGTTTTTGAGAGAACGCTGAAACATCTAAATTTCTGTCATGGAAGGAATAAATCTAGCATCCTACGCGAACCTATTGTTTTAGATTTTTAGTATTAGAGGACTTCTAGAAGAAAGCTGCAACAGTGTATCAGATTTAAATTTTACCCCAAACACTTACTGTAGTCTAAAATTACAGAACTTTATTGATCTTGCCCATTTGTTTTGTCTAAGGATTGTTCTTATATATAAGATTGAGAACATGGTTCGGCAGCAATTACAGTAAAATTAGGCAACATAACTTATTTTTAAAAGACAACTGGTGCAAACTAGACTAATCTCATATAAAGTAGAACTTAGTTACAACCAGATTCACAATATCAGAAGACGAAGATGGTAACAATGGGAGGGAGAAAAATTTAGCATCTGTAGGAATCAAGCAACTTGCTTAAAATGTTAAACCATAAAAAGAATGTCACTTACTAGATAAAGGATCTTCCTTCTTGTACATGATCCAACATATTCATCAAGATATTCCTGCATATGTTACATAGTAGAAAACCTTGGCATTAATTTCTTCTAAATAACTAAAATAAAAGAGTGATTTAGATATTACTAACTTCTTAATTCTCCTACAAAAGAAGTCAATAGTTATGATTTCTTTCTAACCTTTGTGTAGTGGGTTTCCAAGTCAACAATAGCTCTTTCTTCTGGAGTCTTTGCCCTTAAGAAACGAAATGCAAGAGATATCATCTGGCGATCAATCTGCAAGAAGAATAATGTGGAGATAAAATATTTTTTACAGTTAAACCAGAAAAGATATTCAAGTCGCAGAGATAAAACCTTAATAAATGATGGTTCTATGCACTTCTGAGTTCACCTTAACATTTCCAATAACTAGATGTACTTTTCTGCATATAAAAATGTCCCCTAGGGGCCCTTTTATTAAGAATATATTCGATCAGAAGAAGGAAATGTATCAGCACTCATCATGTTGTTCGAAAGATACTCATAGAATGGTGGTGGTCCAAATATATGGGAGCCACGAATATATTTCTCTCTCCCCCTCGACTATATGAATAATATCCAAGTATACTTGAGCATATCCAACATTTATGAATCGAATAAAAAACATGATTGGGTAATGTTGTATATCCACTAGAAAATGTGGCTATTCTTAAACCACACAATCACATAATCTTTGACAGCCAGACCCTACATCCAGGTTTTCATAGCTGTAACCGTCCACAGTACATGCGACAATATTTTATTGGTAACTCTGATGGAACTAGTCCTAACTGGCCACCTTAAAAATGATTTCTAAACTTGGTGGTCGATGAGATCCAATGGAACTTACACGGATAGAATGAGGCAACACCATACAGAAGTGCAATCTAATAGTTCCAGGCATTCAGTTATCAAAAAGGAATCATCAGCAAGAATCTCCAATCGAGGATTGCAAAAAGCAACTGACTACTACAAACAGGCCCAAAGCAATGTATGCTTCACCAAGATTCCTTGTCCCACTCATAGCGGAGCCCTTCCAAGTAGACTAAATTCCCTTCACATTACATTAGCTTTCAACAAAGAGCAGGGCCGGGCCAACCACCAACTGAAAGCACGAAAATAAAGCTAAAGAGCATGTTACACTGTCTAGGAAGGCAACTGCCACTAGCCGAGTATATTATTCAAAAGCCGAAAGTTCACATTTGCCACACCAATTCACATTGTTTCCGGACATGTACAGTGTGATAAAGTAAGCAGAAGTCGAGGACTAAATCCTTGCCCTCAGCGCGTAAAAAGGACGAGCAATAATTTCATTGAAGCATATGCGCTCCAGGATTTCAGCAGGTGTAATTCATACCATAGAAGCAAGTAAGAAAGAACTTTAGACAGTACCTTTGGGAAGCACTCAAAGCCACCTCCAGTTACATTAAGCAATGCCAAGGAGCATAACCTGTCAGGCGCCATTGCTGCCAACTTGCAAGCTATCATTGCGCCTGCTTCCAACAAATATGATAGCAAGTTAACATCGGATTACAGATGCCAAAGACTTTCTTAAATCCAGAGAATCGTTCCATTCTTATGTATAGATATATATAGAAGAACTCCAAGTGGTAACACATTTAGCAACAGAATATTATCACTAAGCTTACTGGCACTTCAATTATCATCCAAAATAATATCAGAAAAAAGTAGAAAGGAAGGAACCCACGAGAAATGGAGGGAGGAAGAATGCCACTTACCCATGGAGTGACCAAAGACATGAGCTTTTTTCCAGCCTAGATGATTCAACAGAGCCAAGGAATCCCTTGCCATGGTTGTTGTTCTGCAAAGCATAATTCATTACATAAAAAAGTGTACATAACCATGATAACTCCATTTCATTTATCGAAATTAGAACTTCCGGAAACTGCTTATCTGGGTCCACTTGTTTTGAATGAAATCTTTTGAGAAAAATAGGGAAATCAATTGGTGGAAGTGGATATAATCCGAATCCAACAACCACCAAAGAATTGTTACTTTCTTTTTCAAAAATCCAAAACAAAAACAGTGCATTTCTATTAAAATTGGGTTGCTTTTATATTAGGAAAAAAGATCAGAAAAAGAAAAGGAACAACGCGCGATCGATGAAACATAACTACATAAGAGAAAGGACTCACGTGTACTCCGATTTCTTGGTGGGCACAGTGCTCTGACCCATTCCACGATTATCAAAGCAACACACTTCTATCCCGTCGTCCTCCTCATCGGTGCCGTCCACTCCCCCACCGACGGATGCCGGCGATTCCTCCTCGTTGGGCTCTAGCGTTCCCGTCAAACCTTTTATCTGAGGACCCCAAGAATCATGCGTCCCCGCCAATCCTGCACCAGAACGAAGTATCCCACAAGTAAAAATCCAATCCTTATACAACCACAGACAATAAAAAGCTAGCACAGATAATTGAACCTAAAACAACAAAATCTACCTAATACCTATTATGAGGAGGACTTTGGTGCTCCCACGGCCATATCTCCTGTAAAAAATCCTCATTTCATTGATTTCTCCTTCCGATTTCTCTCCACTTTTCTCGCGTTGGCTCACATCGCAGAAAGGCATTTTCCTGATATCAGGGAATTAGTCACCGACTTCTACTAGATAGCAAATCGAGTCGAGAGATCGCCGCGCGGAAATGGAGGTAGGCAGTGGAAAGTACTAATAAGGAGAAAGGAAGGCTATTCGCGTTACATTTACACGGCAAAAGATGAGAAAAGATGTGCGTCTTTGTCTCTGATCTGAGGCAAAGGACGCGCGGCGTGTAATTGTTTAAAAGCATGCGGGGAAATGTGGATGTGGATGTGGATGTGGATGTGGATGTGGATGCGGATGCTGATGGACACGGGGATGGATGTAGGGTGGGTATGATCCACGTCATCTTCTGGATGGATTGGATCAAATATGGGGACTGCAGAGGAGACGAATTATCTCAATATTAATTAGCTACAGACATCTCTCCACAATTAATAGGATGGATGACAAATGGGTCGTCACATATATCTTATCAATTTCATTTAGTATTTTTCTGCAATAATACTATGTGATCAAACCCTATATAATTAGCTATTGCGTACCGAAAGGTGGCTAGTCAACCAAATTGGAGATTTAGAAGGCAGCAATACTTCCAGGCCCTCTAACAAGAGAACCATCATTATCCGGTGGGTCTAAAGTCTAAACACAACCAAATTGTCGGTTCTTTATTATTTCTGTGTCAAAGAAAGTAGATAAAGAGTATTGTGTTGTTAACTTGTTCATAATATAATTAGAGAAAAGCGGTCCTGATCCGATTTGGTCCACATTTTCCACGAGGCTATTTTATGCACCATAAGGCCCACGGTCTACTAGGACAATCGTTAATTATGATAACCACGACAACCTCCAATGGCGGGTCGTATTTTTGCTGGGCTAGTCTAATTAAAGGCACTATTTTAAGGAATGAATCAAGGAGGAAAGCAAGCACGCAAGACGAATAGGCTATGGCCACACCTGGGCCCTAAGTCCACCACAGTGAACACGGCGGATCTATCAACAAAAGTTTGGACTCTCAGTTGGGCTGGATCGAGCCCAGTATTCAAACCTGGATCCACTAGAGATAAGAAATGATCAGAAGCTGCATCGTCCTGGATGTAAAATAGTTACTGATGTGGAGCTAGCAATCTTAAGCACACACATAAAAAGAATTTTGTACACCAGATGCTCCGTATATACAACAAAAGTGGACAACTTGAATCTTTTCTTTTCCTTCCACTCGCATCAGTAACACTTAACGACATCCACGCCGTATCAATCAAAAGTGTCGGTCTTAGTCGTAGACTCGGACCTATAACTTGGCTAGCAACCAGCCCAGGGTCCAGCCCAGAAGCAACCCTGCACCAGCAATCCCCAATCCAACAGCAAAGAACATAGCATACTTGCCGATGCCGATGCTGATGCTGCTCTTCTGCTTCTTACCTTTCCTCCTCACTGGGTTTCTCCCATCTCTAACATATGATTTATCTTTCAATGGCATCCAAGGAAGGACCGGGAACAGCGATGCAATCTGATGTTCGTTTATCTTCAACTGGAGACACAGACTCTCTAGCTGCAACATTTGTAACCACTGCTTGTAAGCAAATAGATGTGAGGCCTGCCTAAACAAGAGCTTGACAACGTGTTCCTTTTCATCATTAGCTTTCTGGGCTGCCATCTCAGCTTTTCTCGCACGCGTCTGCGAATGGCAGAGTGCTTCTAATAACCGATCCCTGCTTGGCTCACTCTCATATGTCAGTTTGCTTTCAGGTGGATCATTTCCGGTATTGACATAAACCTGTGGTCCACTGCAAGAGATTGCCACGTCAAGCATCAAGCAGCAGGATACAACATACAAATAAAGAGGTTTGATTAACAAGAAGATGCTACTGCAGAGAAACAAAAGAAAAAAGAACGTTTTCAACTATAGGGGAGTGCGACATTTTTACGATGCATACACATGGGATCAAGAAAATCATAACAGGGAAAAGTTATACAGCTAGTAATGGCCTTTAAACTGAAAGAATTTGCAGAAACAAATAGTCACACACAGGAAGAGCTTTAACAAAAAAAGTGGCAAAGGCTGAACAGATTATTGAAGAAAATACTGAGTATCAGCAATCTACTAATTCACCAGTTCTCCATATTGTGGATGGCAGCTATCATGAATATCAACATATATCATAGTTATAGACTACATTGTCAATGTACTAAAGTAGCATCCTCCAAATGTTTAGATCGAGCAGCACTGCACTGATTATTTCAAACAAAAGAAGTACTTCACATGATCAGATTACTCAGCAAAATGATTGAAAAAAGTGCAAAATCCAAGGATCACAAAGGTAAGTAATAAATTAACTTTATATAATTATTACCTGTATAGTATCTCATTATCATACATCAACCAATCTCCTCTTCCAGAAGACCATTTTTTCTCATCTGTACTTCCAGATTTATAATCATCCTCTGGGTAATCAACGGGGTCACAGAATCCAGGACGCAAACTAAAGGATGACGAGAATATCATGTTAGCAGCATCAATCATCTCAAAACCAGACAATGGATCTCTACGGAAATGTATTGTCTGGGTAGGTCGGGGGAGGTCACAATTCTCAATATGCTCCAGTGATTTCTGTGCTACCAGTGAAGCCAACTCATTCTTGTCAGCAATTCGCCACCATGGTTCACAACCATTACATCTTGTCCAAGGTGAATCCATTTCCACAGAAGCCTTCTCCGTCTTATTTGAAATAAATGGACTTATTGAATTCCGGTCCATAGGTTTCTCATCCTTGTAATGATGATTTCTTATATCTAACCTGTGCATTTGTGGATTCTGGGAATAACTGGGTATAGTCTCCAATTTGTCGACTTTCTTTTCAGAACAATGATTCATAAAAGCTGTTGACACAGTGCATGGTTGCTCAAGAATGGCCTCGCTTATTGGTTCCCCAGAAAGCTTAGACTCTGATACTGCACTTTCCACCTTATCATCAACCTTGTCATCCAAGAAATTCAGGTGCTCACACACAAAATCCTTCTGATATCTAAAATTGGGCTGCAATTGGAGCCACCATTTTGTCTCAGGTGGCAAATTGGAATTCATAGGCTTCCAATTCAAAGGCATGAAACTCGGGATAGGATGATCTTGAGCATTTGAAGCATTCCCTTTGTTAATATCATGTTGTTGCGCAGATGATGACGGACAGCAAGCTAGCTTTGGAGCTCTCTTTGCATCTTCCTGAACTAGGCAACGATTAGCAGCACGCTGCCAAGCAGCCCTGGCTTCTGCAGCAGCCATTACTCCCTCATTTCCCAAAACTGTTCAAAGTAGTCAATCAGAAAGGAAATCAGAGAATATCCACGAGAAATAGTAATTAATTAACAAGCCAAGAGAATATTAAGTAACAATTTGTAGGAGAGAGATGTAATATAACCTATGAAGAAAGTTTCTGAAATATGACCTAAATCAGTCAAATACACTAGACCATGGTTCCAAGTTCCACCTAAAACAGATCGGTTTCAATTGAGAACAGTCCAAAAACAAGGCTGGAACTCATTGTTCAAGGCTGAAATCAGCAAGGTTATTGTTTCAACTTTCAAGCTTGTTTCCGTACTGCTCTGGGCAACCCATATGTATTTGACTGAAATGTTTTGTCTCTTTCAGAGTTCAAAATCGAAACCAACCAAACTGAAACTTCCAACCATGATTAGATCAGTTGAAGAACATAGATGGTAGCAATCAAGTCCTTTTACGTATTAAGCTTATCTGAAAAATATAATAAGTTCAAATTACAATGTTAAATCAAAAAATTTGCGCGACAAATAAATCATGAGAACAACAACAACTCTAACATCAAGATAGCATTCAAATCCAAGGATTATACATAGAGAATTGAACTACTTGTATAAAGTGCTGCTCTTCTCCTCCCATACCAAAGATGCATCCACTTTATCAGAATCACCCTTCTCAGAATCATCTCAGTATCATGTGCTAATAAATATGTCTCAACATTCCTGGTTAACCAACAAGATACTATCATCGAAGAGATTGCGTAAAAGCAAACATTCCCATCCCACAAAGGATCGAAACCCACTTGCTGTGAGAAATAATAGCACATAAGAACAAACTGCTCCTACTGCAATTTCAGGCATCCAAACAGAACAACCGTTTACCGATCCAAATAAGCTACGAAATCGCTAATTGAACTAAGACAGCACAGAGATAGGAAAAGAAATGATATCTCAAAGTCTAAACCACAAGGATAAGAAGAGATGCGAATCCAACCAGAGATTGAGTGATCTGGATCGGAGGAAAGAAATATACCTGGTAAAGGCAACGAAGAGAGACGCCTTGGATCAGCGGTGCCTCTAGAAGATGAGATCGATGACCAAATCTAATTCCGAGAGAGGAAGAGAAAGAAAGAGAGAAAGAGGAGGTAAAAGAGACGATACGAATGAAGGTAGATCGATCGCTGTCTTACGAGAGTTTCCCAAATCTTTACTATTTTTATTTGATTAGATAAAAGAGGCAAGGAAAAAGTAAGCGGATAAATGTACAAAATACATCACGGTTTTTAATCATTTATCCGTATCGCGGCAATACACGAAAAGTGCACGCGTCGATCTGTCGTGCTCTATGTGCAAGATGTGGGGTACACTCACCAACTTGCGAGGATAAGATGCTGAATAACTCGATAAGTTATCCGAGGAATAAGTTAGGATGCTGAATAACTCAAAAAGAAAATCGATTCACTTATTTTGTCTTCATTGTTTAGTTAATTGCGTGAAAGTGGGGAAACGAGGAAGTGGGAGAGCTGCTTGCGTTGGGCGGGAGATGAGGACAAACGCAGGGGTCCCACGTGTCATCCATCAGACTACATATACAGCCAACCTAAGCTTTATATAAATCAAGCAAATGGGCCAATCAGAGGAGATCAGACGGTCAGTAATCAATCAATAGATAGCGAGATGGTTTCGAGGATTAATAATCGCAGGCACTAGTACTTTATACGTAGCTCGAATCCCAGTACTATTATATAGATAATATAACAAATCCATGTGATTACTGATTTAAGAAAAAAAAAATTTGATAGATGGCGTATTAATATTATACGTTTGGTGATCGAGTGGTAAACTTTCGGTGGGCGAATGATAGCTACCCGGATGAGGTGTCTGGCTGTCGGTAATTTTAAGATAGTGACGATGTGGACCTCTTCTTCCTTCACTTATTTATTAATTAATTCTTCCAATTAATGTGGCGGATCCAACAGTTAGCCCATTGCTCCCATTCCAATCTATTAATCCATTCCGAGGTGCCGAGGGGCTATCAGATTATGTGACAGTGGTAAACGTGGTATTAAAAAAATAATCAGAGAGCCGTGACGGCACTTTTAACTTCTAGCTTCATCTATCCTCTCTTTCTCTCTCCTCTTTTTTTTTTTTTTTCCTTTCTTTCTTTCTTTCTTTTAGTACTTAGTTTTGAACTCCAAATCAGAGTGTAAGTGTTTTTTTTTTTTTTAATCAATAATAATAATATAAGCAGCATAAAACCTAGGGGCACTAAACCTGTGGTCTTTGGGCTTTCTTCAAAGAGAAAGCGTGTTGTGCCGACAGTAAACTTGATTTCAAATTCAGTCAGCTCCATAGCCCCACGCATTACTAGTAGAAACAACAATATTGTCGAGAGCATTGAAAAGGAAGAAGAGTTGATGGTGTACTGCTAGTGCGTTCGATTCAATTAGCAATTAGCTTTACGTGCGGACTAAGAGCCCGCAATAAGCAATCAAGAACAAGAGGAAGAGCACTGAAAAAGACGAAGAGGAAATTTTAAGACTTATTTACGTGCTAATGCTTTGATGAAACTGGCGGGAAAGAAGCCAAAGGTTTTAAAAGTGTCGTCTCCTTGCGAAACATGATGAACTAACCCAGATTTGTTTGGTTCTAATTAAATTTAGCATACACAAGACTACTAATAGTGGGCCGGGCTTGGCGGGCAGGCCCATTTTTCTGTGAATTTTCTCTCGTAGTTCATTCACAAAAGAAGAAGAACAACTTCAAGTTTTCTCTACTAAAATCCGAGTCGTCATCAAAAGTGAGCGTAATGGCTCTCGCTGCGCACCATCTTATCCGATACTCTGTCTCTCTGCCGGCGGTAACCAGCTCTTCCGTTTTATCTTGTCTACCTTTTTCCTCCGCCCGGCCCTTGCAAACTAACCCATTTTTTCCGCCCTCATCTTCTTTCTTGCAGAAGGTGGAGCCAAGTAACTGCCGTCTCTGTCGGAGCAGCAGTAGGAGTGGGATCTCCGCTAAGTCTCAGGTTAATTTGCCGATTGATGCTCTTTCCCTCCCTTTCTCTCTCTTTCCTATTCTCTAATTTTTTTGGGGGGTTTCAGGAGGGAGAAGGTGGGAGCGGGCGGCGGATATGGCGTCGAAGGAGACTGGTATTACTTATTTGATTTGCTGCTTCTCATCCTCAATTTTTCTGTTCTCTCTTTTCAATCTATAAATGTTTAACTTACTAAATGTTGTTATCTAAATGCACGATATAACTAACTTAAAGCTCCTAGAAATCACTTAAACATAATGGGGATTATATTCTTTGGACTAATTCATCACCTGTTGCATACCTATCGTCATCTGTTGCTGCATCGCACACTAGCCTTTCTCTCTATAGAGTGGTGTACCTTACAGTTCACATGAATTGGTTCAATCTGCATTAGGTTTCCTGATTGTTTTCTTCTAATAATGAAATCCAAGGTGATTAACCTGCACCATTTACTTCCATTTTTTTTTGTTGCTGCGAATGATGAACTTAAAGAGTATTATCCACAGTTATTTGGTTCACAGTCCATGTTAAATGTAACCACACTCTCGATTATAAAGGAGCCTCAAAATGTTTAGTTGTGAAGCTAAGTTCCTTATGTGTAGATTTTTGTAGTTTTGTTATATCTTAGGTGGGCTGTTTTTTCTCACATGAAGTTTGAATTTCTCAAGTTTCTTGCACACCAGTCGAGCTTTAGGTTCCAGTAGGCCCCTCGCTTGCTCAATTAACCATTGCTCAAGAGAGAGGGCGGTGGTTCTAAGAATTCTGTCTTTGGGTTATAACATATGTTGAGCCTGATAGTTAAGTATAAAGCAAAGGTGTCATCTGAAGATTGTTCAGTTTTTCATTTACCATATAACTTACCTTCATGGGATGATTTTTTGTTTTTCTTCAATTGTAAATCTAGTAAATGAAGTCCATGCCATTTTATTGCCCAGTTCACTGGACTTACAATTAAGAGGAGGTGAGAAATACATTTACCGCCATCTGACTATTGTACTTTCTCTTCCAGACAAAGAAGGATGACAAATTACGTTATAAGATGGATCGTATCCCTTTCCTGGAAGAACAAGTTAGAAAGATCAGGGAAAATGGAAAGATAATATCTATGGACATCGAAAAGCTAATGCTATCCGAAGAGAATAGATTTGCTTTTGTGAATGAGGTGGCTGCAGAGGCCACTTCGTATATTGAGAACAACAGGGATGAGTATGGGTCAAAGAAAGCTATACTACACGTGCTCAGCAATCGCATGAATGAAGCTGGGTTCCATCGCTCAGAAGCTTACATGGAGCCTGATCCCTTTAAGCCTGGGCCTAATTATTTAAAAGAAGGGTTCTGAATAACTCATCTCAGTTTCACTTTGTCAGTGGTGCAGTTAGATACATCTGCCTGTGCTTTTGAGCTTCAAAATATTTGGCAAGCTTAGAGTTTGACTCAAGATAACATATTTTACAAATGAACCTTCACTGCATCTTTGTTTCTTGTTGTTAGATTCGTTATGAATAAAAAAATAGGACTTGGTCTTACTCCTTAGGGGTGTGTTAGCAATCTCTTGTTTTGCTAGTCATCGGTGGCAGGAAGAAGACGTCTTGCTTTGTAAGCTCCATCTGATGCATTAGATGGATGCTAATGCAGGATGTATCTAAAGCCTGATTCAGAGCTCAACTAATAGGTTGTAATCTGTAAATATTGGCAGAAAATGTGGCTCCTTCAGAGATTCTTTTTTCATTTAAGATTTTGAACTTAATTCAAATTTATTCGGCATGGTGGCTTTACTTAGATTAAGTTGATTATTGACTATGAATTGATTCTAATAGGTGTTGGAGGAAAACTACTGAATTCTATATAAGGTTTTTACATATTTTGCATATAAGAAAGAGATGTGCACTCCAACGAGCTGCTCAGTGGTTTTAGCATGAGATAAGCTTGTAAGATGTCAATACTCCCATGTACCCCTTTTTTTTTTGGTCCTTTGTTTCTACTGATAAAATAAAATTACTTAGGAAAGTATCCATAGTTGAGTTCCTTCCTCGCTAAGGAGTCTTACTCTGCGGTTTACTGATCCCACCATCCATTTGATAGAATTCCTGATAAAGGAGGCCACTACTTCTGAGGATAAGTTTCCTTGTAAAAGTTGTTGGACCATTATCCTTGGGAGGCTCAAGTGCCAGCCTTCTAAGTCTATATCTTCTTTTATATTCGCTATCTTCTGTGCATGCAATTACTGCGAATTTGAAGCAATATATATATATATATATATATATATCTACAGTATAATTTGACAGAATATATTTTGACATAGGCAGACAGACTGGTTTCGCTTCTCAACTTTAACAAGGAAAGAAAAGAGGGTTTCATGGAAGTGCAAAATGATCTATAAAAAGAGGAAAAGGTACAAAATTATCTGTGACGAAGCACTAGTTTTGCTTTCTAAGAAGCACGCGAATGCTATATCCGTGGACTCAAAAGACATATTGAAGCTCATAAAAGGTAGGTATCACTCTAGAATCAGAACCTCTGCCCTGCATTCTATTACAACCCACTATGTAGACACAAGATTTGTTTATTAAACCAAATGGGAATATAACGTTATGGATACTAGGAAGAGACTTATTTGCCTCTCTCTCTGGCCCCTCCAAACTTCAAATGCTCTCTCTCTCTCTCTCTCTCTCTCTCTCTCTCTCTCTCTCTCTCTCTCTCTCTCTCTCTTTTCCCTTTGAGAGACGTATGGAGAAAAGGCTGGTGATCTATAACTTCCTGCCACCAATTCCTAGCTTTCCTTTTCGGTGGTCATGTTTATTATTATATACTCCATAGTCGTAGTCCTGAACCTCCACCAAAGCCTTTCTGCTAAGGATCTGCATGCAAAACATCATGAATAGCAGAATTTTACCGAGGGGAAAAACACCTTAGAATGCAGTGCATATAATATGCGTGATATATCAGAGTACTATATACATTCGTTATTTCTGTCAAGAAGAGGATTTCTTCACACAAAATATATATAAACACACACACACACACACACACAAAAGAGAAACAAAACAAGAAAGCTACGGAATTGTTAGTTTGTTCTACTAATTCACTAACAAAGTATTGTTACTAGAGGAGTGGAACCACTAAATATCAACATCCAGCATTAAAGGTGACCAAAAGTAAGAGAATTCAACCAATCTTTGGTATGATGAGACATGAGGCATTATCTCAACGATCTTTTAGGAACCAACGAATTATAAACATAAAAGAAGGGTGAGCTGGCCGCCCTATATAAGTAAGCACAGTGAAGATTTATGATGATAATGTGCACGTACCTTCTTCGGTATATATGCAGGTCTATATCCATCCTCACCTCTTAGGATCTGCCCTGCACAAATTTGGAGATTGTTGGCTTGTTAGGAAAGAAATAACAGTGGAAGGATAAAAATGAAAAGATGTCTCATACATGAAGATGTCTCAAAGAGAAGGATCAGGAGAATAATGCCAAGAGCGACTGCAAGCCTTCTCATGGTTGATGCTATTGCTGCTGGATCTCTTGAGGAGGCTTGCTGGTCCTCTGAGAGCTTCGGATCCTTTTATGTTGAGTCATGGCAGCTGAAGCGTAGTTGGAGACTTGGGTATGGTCCACAATTCATCATGCCTCTTCAGAAATTGCTTAGCCCACTACCATTCATGCACTAACTTCAGTTACTAGAGAAGTCTTACTTGCCTCTTATCCAACCAAAAGCTACTTCATAAGATGATAAAAGCAAAACGAAAAAAGAGGAAGAAAGTCTTCTTGCACTGCTCTAATTTACTCAGCACTGTTTCTAGCAAAAAAAAAAAAAAAAACTTGAATGAAATGACAATCGATTAATATAATTAGTTTGAAAAATTAGTAGTGATTAGTAGTTTAGTATGTGAAAAGGAATGGCCAAACTCCCAAGGCTTCAAATAATACAAGATTTAAACAATGGACACTTCCCTCCTAATAATGGTTACTCTCTCTCACATAACGAAAGAAGTAACTACATGGAGTAATACGTGAGCAAGTTTATTAGCAGCGGTGGTGTATCCACTAATTATTACATGGTAAAAGGAATTTTGGAAATGCAAAAGGCAGTCTTAAAAAGAACTGGATGTAACAGTGCACCCAATGCCAGTCAAAGGCAACTAACTGGAAGATGGTTTTGTGCTGGATACTGTTTGATATCTTCTTAGAGCTTCCGGTCTAATACCTTTTTATTCATATCCATTCGTTTCCTCTTTTTCTTTTTTTTTAATCTTTGTTTACTACTTCCCGGCCGGTGTGGCTGCACGCACTGTTTCTTTCAAAGGGAAATTTGTGGAGCTGACCACTCGCCACCACTGCAGTGTGCAGTGCTTCTAGAATCAGAACCATTCATATATGGTGGCAACCACCGCAGCACCACCCGGCCCTCATGAAGTTGACCTCCTATTTACACTTGCCATGAACAATGTAAGAAAGGACTTCGGACTGCCTTTGATCAGCTGTAGTAGCATTATTAGGTCAGTATACAGCAGCAAGAGAGAGGAACATGTATGTATGCCATCATGACTCTTTTCTTACCTTCATCTGTTTTAATTACTTCAGCATCACAGAGCTGCTTTTACGACAATGAATGAAACCCAGAATTTTGGTAAACGTAGGCAAATCATATTAGGGCCTAGGAATTAATGATTCCACCCACTTGGCTGGCTCTCATAATCCAGAACACCAACTCCGTTGACAAATTACATTGCTGACTGTGTGCAAATATTGAATAGTCAACTGAAAAAAAAAAAAAAAAAAGGAGCAGAGATGTGGAATGTCAAATTCAAAGTTCACATCATTGGTAGTTTTTATCATGCACGGCAGTACTCCTCGGCCACGCTTAAGCGCATGTTGAGACCGAGGAGAAGTACGGATGACGTACGCCGTACAGCATTTCATCTTTGTCAAAAGTATATTTAAAACATATGTCTCTACCATTACATCCTAATACAAGCTTTTAGATGGTGATGATATCCGCAAGGATATTGATCTGCACTTTGGTGCAAACCATAATCTCATGATGCACGAAAACGAAGTGCAGACTGACAACAACCCCACAATTTTTACCGAGAGAAGAGAGATCTATAAAGAAGAAAGGGGAAAGGTCGGTCACGTTCACGTATGAGGTGTTTTGAGTGTTTCCCAGACATCAAATCCTACTACCAAACAGTAGCGACCATTTTTCTTTTTCTTTTTTTTTTTCCACACAAATGGAGACCATCTATCATCTTCTATTACAAAGGAATCATCGACATATACCAACTACAATAAGAATGGAGGATGACACAGAAAGAACAAACCAAAACAAAACCAAAAACACCCCCCCTTCCTCCCCCCCCCCCCCCGGAGGCATACCTACCTACTTCATTATACTTACTCTACATCACAAGCCCCCACACCCACCCCCACTCACCTCGACCCTACAGCAACTTGTTAGTATTGGTGGTCAGGGTAGCAGTCCCCGGCGACAGATTAGTCACCCCAGGATTTCAAAACTAAGCCTAGTAATTGGTGATGGTCCTGCAATTTTTCTTTCCTCCTTTTCAAACCCGAGCGATGGATGACTTAAGCTTTCTAATGCAGTTTTTAGTCTCCAATTCTAGTAGACAGTTTTAACTTACAATCGCAGTTGTTAATCTATAAAATTTATCATTTAAAATAATTAAAATTTGAAACTCAGCCAACATGGGACTATGGAGCTTGATCACGAGATTTCTTTCTTTTTTTCTTTAAATAAATATATATATATATATTCTGTTCTAAATCAGAGGAGAAAATCAGTACCATTGGAATCTTTATCAAAAATAAAATAAATAGGAATTTATAAATTACACCCTGAAATTTGTATTCACAGCAAGAAAAGTCAAAAACACATCGTGATAAATCACAGAACCGTTCACTGCGCAAGACTTCTTCTTCCTCTTACACTCGGGCTAAACAGATGCCGCACATTGCTATAAGCTATAAGCCATAAGCCAAACTACTCTTCCCTTTTCCTTACTGGTAAAGCTGACTTAAAAGCTTTTTCTTCGGTTAAACTTACAAGGCTATCATACATATAGCAAGCAACAATTTCTTCAATGACAGCCACGAGGATAAAAAATTAAAATTAAAAAAAAAAAAGCAGCAAAATGCAAGTATTAAGTACATGACTATGCAACAAAGATAATAGATTAACTATGCAGTAGCATGGACCTGAACAGAGATGATTCAACAAGAGGTATTCTTCCTCTTCATTTCAGGTCTGGAAAGTGAGGTTGCAAACTGAACCATCAAGTTGAAAGGAGATACAAAGACATCCTACCTGATAATAAACAGACTTCCTACTTTCACACTAGTATCACCCAGAACAAAGAATGGTAAAGTCTCTGATTTTCACATACAAGAGGGGAAAGCTACAATAAAGAGAAGTACGTAACCTAGAAAAAAAAAATATTTCTCACAGATGCACTTTATTATATTTGAATGCCCAACGCTCTTGGTAATGCACTTATATTTCATATTCTTGCTTACGACCGTAGAAATGACAACTGAATAAAGCAAAATATAGAACCTGATTACATATGGATGATACATAAATGAAAGTGAGATCACGACTCCTATGAAATAGACGAAGCGGCAGGAGTTGCATAAAGACCACCTTTAAGACCATGGGAGACAAGACAAAACCCCAAAATTAAATATCAAAATGAGAGTAAAAAAATAATCAGTGCGCCTCAGCAAAGAAATGTAGTTTCCAGCTAGGAACTATTAGAGGGCATAGCACTAGAAATGAACATGATTCCGAGTGGGCAATCGAGTCTTGTGCTGCATTTCAAGTGTCACTCAACAGGGACAGCCAAGGTAATCCTGCCTGAAGAAACAGGATAGAATCATAGGTCTCCAATAAACCGCGTTTAGCGGATCTGACATCAAAACAACAGTACAAAAGCCACAGGTAACCATAAAAGGGAGACCTCAGGCTGTGTATCCTACAATACAGAGGCCCTCCAGCTTTTCTCAGTAATGAAGGTCTTAAAGACCTTCAACTAAGTAAGCAAAGGCAGGCCATTACTGTCCCGCTTCTTCATAGAGTGAAAGGAAACCAACTTCAAGGTGCTGATGCATGACTTAGCCCACTCAGAATGAACCCTTTGTGCACAACTGTGATGACCGACACATGTATGCAAAGCAATTCCTGACCTGACTTGACACAACTTGGATGCATATGCAGACTCCAAAGGGATAAGAATCATTATTAACCAGAAATTGCACGAGTAATGGCTAACTTAGCCCAATCAGCAGACTCTTTAATCAAATGATCATCTGATGATAAGCATTGGTCCAAAAAGTCTTTGCTTGAAACAGATTGATTAATTAAAGGACCAACATGACCGCCCAAGGTATCAGCCAAATCTCCAAGGACACCTACCGCAGTCTTCATCACTGCATCATCCCTGTTTGGCATGGTAAAGGGAATAAAAGAAGTCAGTAAAAGGAGTAATATTACATTGATGACACATCCAAAAAATGTAAAGAGAATGGAGAAAGAAAAAGGTGTGAGTATATGATTTACATGTCCTTCTCATGATAAAGAGTGTCAAGAAACTGAAGGATGTGGGTTGCATATGGCATCAGTAGCTGGGTTTTCGGGGAGCTTTTAAAACCTTGTAAAATACCAGAGTAAGCTTCCAAAATTCCATTCCTTAGCTGATTTGTGTAATCAAGCATTTCGTCATCAGCAGTCGCAGCATGTGCAGAGAGTTCTGCTGCACTTTGAAGCATAGGCATCGCGTAGATCAAATACTTCTCAAAGTTATCTCCTATTGCCAATGCAATATCACCAAAGCACGAAAAAATAGGTGGTTTGACAGATCTGTGCAACTGATTGCTGGAAAGATCCTTCAGGAGTTGTGTCATGATTCCATCACAGAAGGGCAAAATTTTGTCCTCCAAAGCCCTGCACAAATCTCCAACAACTCCTACCGTAACAGCACAGACCTGATACTCCTCAAAGTTTTGAAGGCCCATTTCCAAATATTGATAAAATCCTGGCATGTACTTCACAAAATTTGGCCCTAAAACATATGCCAAAGCGCCAATAGCAAGCATAGCCTCTTCATGTACCGTAGCATTTCGGCAAGCAAAAACTTTCAGAAAGAGATCCATTATCTGATCTGCAAACGGCATGAAAGCATACTTTGATGTCTCGCTTGCTCCCAATTTCTGGATAACGACCTGCAGGCATCCACATAGAAGCCCCTGCAGCTCGTTCTGCTTCTCCCTTTCATCAGACGATAGCTTCTGTGCCTCTAGGGTTTGATGAAGTTCCAGCATGATTACTGGCACCAACTGCAATATAATAGGAGCTGTCTCATCATTTGAGCACCTCACAACTTCATTTAGAGTTTCATAGGCTGCAGTTCGCAGGCGAGATTCTCCAGCATCTTCCCTGTGGGTAACAGTGAGAAGAGCTTGAATTATGTCCTGAAAGAATGGAAACAATGGTGATGCTGAACCAACATCCTCATAACCTTGAGCAAGGAAATAGAGAGCACCACAAGCCTTTTCAGCTACATTAGGGACATCTTTCATGCTGTGAAGCAGGACGGTAAGGATCTGCTGACAGTTGGCAGGTGTTATTATAGGTGCCACCATAGTCGAGCCATGAAGAAATTCAAAGATTCTTCCGAGAGTCCATGCGGTAGTATCTTTTACATGGTTATTCGGGTCTGTTGTTAAAGCAGTGAGCATAAAGTTCAAGGCAACATTCACAATAGGCGTAAGCTTGTCTGGAGATGGACCCTCCAGAACAGAACCGAATGCATATGTTGCCGCCTCTCTTTGCCTCCAATTTGGTTTTGTAATGTTCTCCTCAATGAATGGCATCACTAGAGGAACAATGTCATCCCCAACAGTTCGTGCAACAAGACCCAAGCATGTTCCTCCTGCCATTGAAAGATTCCAAGCCCCTTCATCCTGATCTTGGTCCTCCTCCTGCTTGAGGAGAGTCTCAAGCAGCATAGGAACTAAAGCAGGAAGAGCCTTCTTAATAAAATAGAAACAAGGGACATCAGAATCTGCAGTAAAATCACCTCCATATTCATCTAAAGTATCAATCTCCTCATCACATATTGAACTCCAAAACTCGATAGCCTGAAGAGCAACTGGCTCCTGATCTTCCCGCACAGCTTTGGCTGTTATATTGAATATATCCTGCATGTAGGATTCAAGCTTCTCGTAGTAGGTGGATGAGATGGCCACCAAACACTCAAATGCTGCCTGTCGTATTTTCATCTCAGGCGACAGAGTTGCTTCGCAAACAACTCTCATGATGTAGTCTCTCTCCATATCATTTGAAAAATTGGCCTCTGCAAATCCTAACGCATTATATAATGCTTGTGTAGCAGCAAGCCTGACATCAGTGCTTGTCTCAGAAGCATTCATACCTTGAACTACAGCTGTAAGAATTTTATTTACTTGGTCCTGGTCAAGAACTTGCGGAGAGACTTCCTCACACAAATAACCAAGTGTTTCAAGTGTGGCCTGCTTAACATGAGGCTGGATCTGGTGTATGCTTGAGAGTAAAGAGCCTATAAGTTCAGGCCACTGCTTCTGCGGCAACTCGATGCCAGCAATCTTGGCAATGGCTTGGGATGCAGTAGACCTAGCATCAGAAACTGGAGAAGAAAGGGTCTGCAATAAGGATGCTTTGACTTGAGCCTTCACAGTCACATCCAATGACAACCATCTCTGGACAAGTTCATCTTTCCTGTGCTGCTCCTTAGCAACCAAGGCGTTCTTAAGAACCAAGCCTGCTAATTTACGACTATCCGCAGGTTTTTCATTGTTCGCCAATTCACCAGAGAGAGAGAGTATAAAAGATGGAAAGCTTTGTTCCTGAAACTGCTTAAGACTTTCTTCTGCGTGCTTCCTAACAGTCCCATCCAATGATTGTGCATTCAAGAGAACCTGAGTGACTTCCATAGCTATCTTATAATTCTGAGATAAAGAAAGGACAGTGAGGTAAGGATAACAACTTTGGTGCAGCTAAGTGCCTAAAAAGTGAAATAATCAAATAACACATTATTCTAAGCCTCTTAAGAATCTCAATAGTGGTTGTTTGTTACAGTAATCTGTTATGTAAAGATAAATCATAGTACATTTTTACCCATATAACGGAATCTCCACAAATCAATGAAGCCAACAAGTAGCCAAGACCAGTGATCATGACTATAATAAAATGCATAGAACTGTTCATTAGTCATTATCTCACAAAATGAACCTTGTCCGTTAAGGAACAAGAAAGGCATCATTATGCTGTAAGATTCATAGGATACCTGAGGACATGGATTTAATCGGTCTCTTTCAATCGAACAAAAAGCGATGAGGAGATTTGTCTTTTTTGACATAATCTGCTGGGTTGGGCAACACTTTAACATTGCCAAAGAAGGAATTTGGAGATGTTAGTGCAACCTTTCGCTAGACAGATTATTTATGTATTCAGATTTCCAAATCAACTATCCTATCCGCCCATCAAGCAGATTGAAAAATAAATATTCTCACAGAAGCAAAATCCAATTAATGCGACAGAGAAGAGATCCAGCATTAGGAAATTACGAAATTTCACTTTAAGGAGAACAGAGATCAATGTCGTAATTCTAATTATATCTCTTCTGAAAATTGGGGATAATGGAAAGAAGAAAATTTGACCCACAAAAAACGTCGACTTAAAGGGAGTCATCCGTGGGAACATGACCATCTCCAAATCCAAAAGCCTTAGAACTGGTTGAAAGCATCAAATACAGATGAACCATGATCTCGAGCCATTAAATCGGCCACAAATAATCCAAATGGCTAATCCGACTAGTACCTATGTTCCAAAACCCCTCCAGAAGAAAAATCAACAAAATAGTCAATTTACTGATTGAGAAACTCCTAGACATAGAGCATTAATCCGCTAAAACATTCGTGGCCCCAGTAAGAGAAGGCGGCTAAATTCCTCGAAGCTAGACCAAATTGAGGAGACAAAAAAAAAGAGAGGGAGCTTTAAGGATAGCTTACATGTATTTGTCAACGATCTGGGCGACTGAGCGGTGTCCGGAGCCGATGGACGGTCAGGGAGGGTGCTGACCGGCTAGCCAGCAGCAAGAGTGTAGAGGAACCCTAGGAGTGAAAAAAAAAACACACACACACAAAGACAGGGGAGGAAGAGAAAGGGAAATTATTATTATTTTTTTAAAAAACAAAAAAAAGAAACTCGGAAGAATATGGTGGACGCGGCAGTATACCAATAGTGGAGCCCGAAATGGTATTTTACGATATGCGGATGCGTATCTTATCATTTACACTATTTTTTTTTATATATAAAAAATAATATTTTGTACATATTCATATTTGTATATATATATATACATTTTTATTATAAATAAATATATATTTATTTAATATAAAAAAAATAAACGTATTTCAAGTACCCAATTTTACTATTATTAAAGTTTTAAGAATTTTAAAAATAAAAATTATAAAAGAAGAAGAAGAGGAGGATAACATCCGCTCTGCTGTGGTTGCCAAAACGGTACTATAAGTTCATTATTATGATAATAAGGAGAAATGTTAATATCGTCGTTGAGCTCCTTGACTAGAATATTTAGAGTTTGTGCGAACTAGTCTGGTCAATTTGGAGTACTACTTTTTGGTAAATAGCTTTGAGGCTCTAGTAGTAGTAGTAGTAGTAGTAGTAGGAGACTTTATTTAGGTCGTCCAATATCAAACCCATTGGACTTAAAAGAGCGAGTAATGTGTCGTCATATCCGATTTTGTAACTGTAAGCGGCCGAACCCATGCATGTGACATCTTCATCATTATTTATACGACGATGGGATTCTCATGGTTTTCATGATTTACAGGGCATTTAATGGGATCCGAGAATACCGTGGCTACGTTATATTTGGGCTTGGATTCTTAACATTTTGGGCTTTCTATATATTTTAAACTTAATTGGAGATGGCTTCACCAGAGATGCTGGTACTAGTAATCATATGACCCAACCCACTTATGCCTGGCTGACCCAATTTAGTCATTTTGTTTATTTTGTTTATATATATATATATATATATATATATATATATATATATATATATATCTTTCCATTTACAACAATATTAGTACAAGGTTTAATAAAACATAAAAGGAAGGTTTCCATCGCTATTGACCCATTACGGTCTGCCTAGCCAGCCCATTCTTTCACGGGCATGGGGCTGACGAACGGTAACATTTGTCCGCCCGGTAACACACGTTAGACTATTCTAACATGGCCGGCCGGAACCATGATCACCTCTAAATATAAGTGATATAATTGTAACTCAACATTCTTTCTAAACTAAATCACAATAACATCCTGGACGATCGATACATTTTGTAACAACAATGTGGAAACGTTACAAAACAAGAGCACGCAGTTTTTGCCAGCCAGTAAACAATGACAAAATATATTCGACTCAGAAATGACAACGATGTCATATCCAACAGCATAGGTATGCACAACGTTTACCAAATAATATATAATTACTTGTTCATTTGGCATTAAACCAAGTATAGTTACAATGATGGCTAATAAATTTTGACGGTGCATCAGGATATCGGCCTAGCCCTCTTCTTCTCGCACCCACAAGATCGGTATCATAGTACATGTGTGTGTGTGTGTGTGTGAGGGAGGGGGCCGGGGGAGAGAGAGAGAGAGAGAGAGAGAGAGAGAGTAGAAGTAGAAGAAGAAGAAGCGAACTCCATGTGTATACATCCATCATCCTCCTCTATCGGTGAGCAGTGACAAGGGTCTGGATGAATCGCAAACCGTCGAATCTTGGTGCGAACCGATCCGCCTGAGAAGACTGCCGTTGCTTATTTTTGGGTTCAGCAGTCCCTCCCTCCTAAAAACAAAGTTAAAAAGAAAGAAGAGAGAAATGAATACAAGTCAAAAGAAAAGAAGTTTGTTTCTCAAAACTAGGATTGAATATACAAGAGTAACTTGTACCTGGACGTGGTGTTGGGTCTGGTGATTTGGGTCTGCGAGCACGGTGGTATAAGAAGCGGCAGCAGTAACCGTAACCGCAGACGCCGCCGCAGCCACCGCCGCTCCACCACTTCTCATCTCTCTCTGTTTAATTTTCCTCTTGATGGCGTAAAGAATCCTATTAATTAAATCCCTATGCAATGAGTTGCACGAAGAGGGTAGATTAAAGATGGGTATAAAAGCGATCGAGGGGGTCTGCAAAGCGGCGTTGAATTCGAATTCACGCTGAGCTACAGCCTACAGGGTGGCCTCCCTTCTAGAAATGAAAGTATTGCATATGTACATTGATGAACATGGCAAAGGTCAAAGGGCACCTGTTTGATACTTTTCATGTACAATTCACTACAACTACATGGCACCACGACATGTGTACGGGTGTCCAACTGCCACGCTGACTGCGAGATCATCTCATGCCAGGTTGTGGCGGAAACCACGAGGGGAGGGGCTTTTGTGGCGGAGAAATGGAGGTATATATGCATCACTCCACTCCACGCAGATCCAGTTGTTAACACGTAACAACAGATAATGAATGAGCTGGAACCCTCCTATTCGTCTTATTTATTATTTCTAGATTTCGTGTCTATCCATGTTTCAATTTTCAAAGGGGTCGGCTCTCGGGCCCAAAAGTGTGGCCCAACATGAAGTACGAAGGCCGTAAAATTCGGTCTCATTTTTCCATCTATGAGTGGAAAAATCGGATCGATTCGTTTGTTAATGCTTGCAGTCTAATCAATTTTTTAAACTTTTTATTCTTAAAAAAATATAATATCAAGAAGAGATCGAGTTAAGTTCTCAATCTAAATGTTAGAAAATAGATAAAAAGAAAAAAAATATAGATAGACTAAAATCACATATCTTATATATTACAGCCAGTTTATCTTCTTATATGTCAAATGTATATATTAAGTTTGACACAAGAGTATAGTTTCATCGGCGGGATGGGTACGAGCACACCAACACCTTGGATCGCTAAATGTGTCAGGACACCCGTCACGTACGTGTCAACCAAACACAAGGAGCCTGTGGACACGCGTCGAATGTTCCGGTCACTGCTGAAGTCTATAAAAAGAGCCTACTCCGGTTCGTTCTTCTTGCAGTGCACTGAAGTTGACTGAGGAGCTTAGAAAAGAAGAAGTTAAAAGCGAGAGAGAGAGAGAGAGAGAGAGAGAGAGAGAGAGAGAGAGAGAGAGAGAGAGAGAGAGAGAGAGAGTTAACAAGGAAAAGAGATGGCGTCCCACGATCAGGCTAGGTACGAGGGGGGCGAGACCAAAGGACGAGCTGAGGTCACTCTCACTTTCCCTTTGTCTTGGTTTCTAATCGACTCTTAATCGATTACCGTACGTGCGTGCATTTATCGTAGTATATAATCGACGGTGTAATGTATATGTTGATAATGCAGGAGAAGACAGGTCAGATGATGGGGAAAGGGAGAGAGGCAGCTGATGCCACCAAGCAAAAGGCCTCGGAGACAAGCCAAGCCGCAAAGGATCGAACTCAGGAAGGGAAGGAGAAGACCGGGAGCTTCCTCGGTGAGAAAACGGAGGCTGCCAAGGACAAGGCCTCCCAGGCCACGCAGTCTACCAAAGAAACAGCTCAAGCCGGCAAAGAGAAGACCGGCACCGTCTTGCAGCAGGTGAGTCTAATTCTTTTCTTCTTCTTCTTTTTTTCATGCATGCACGATGGTGATGGATCGGTCGATTTTATATTTCTTTTTTTTTTTTTTGCATGTCTTTGCATGCTTTTATTTTGTATCCTTGGGAGCAAATTGTTTACTTACTGAAATGTTGATGCACGTTATAGGCTAGCGAGCAAGTGAAGAGTGCAGCGCAAGGAGCAAAGGAAGCTGTTAAGAGCACTTTTGGAATGGGGGAAAACAAGGATACTGGCTATGGAAGGGACTAGGATGATCAGTAGAGTGGTCCTTTTATTACTAGTCCATGCATGGATTTGATTTGTTAGCATGCGTGCGTACTAGAGTAATTTCTACATCTGCTTGCAGTTTGGTGTTCGTGTGGGTTTCTTTTCATCGTATCTGTTGTTGTCGGTCCTGTTAGTTCAGCTCCTAGCTTTTAGTTTAATTCCAGAGGAGCTTTCATGTCTAATAAAACAGGGATCTTGATGGTTGCCTGCATAATATAGTAAGGAAGAACTTTGTTTCTTTTATGGATATACTATTCGGTTGCGGGAACTTGGTCGGATTTTTTTTTTCTGCTGATCAACAATGTGATCTTAACTAGATCGTAGTGCACTGCACTGTGACCTCCTTGTATCTAAAGAATTGACAATAACAAAACTAAGCTGCATCTTCTTTAAGAACTGACAATATATATAACAAACTAAGCTACGTACATCTTCTCAAGGAACGACAACAACAAGAGCTAACGAGCGAGCAAATTCCATTATTTCGTATGGAGTGCGAGGCATTCCGGCCTGCGGTGTATAGTGTTGACTAATTCGAGGTAGTCATAGCCTCCTTTCAAATAGAAATCATCATATTATTTCTTCTCCTTTTCCTTTCAGTTTCCGGTACATAAACAGTTTTCCTGAAATAAAGGATAACTAACCTACTTATGCTAACAACTTAAGCACTATTCTTAAGTTGTTTATATTTATTCGAACAGAACCCAACAAGTAAAGTAAACTAAACTACTCCCCTAAGACCCAAACTAATTCATGGTTATATTTATCTTGGCCAGCACAGCTACACCAACCTCCTCTTCCTTAAGAGTGCGAAGAGTGATGACATGAGGGCAATGCAAAATTAAATGCGAATGGAGCCATGGGGGGTGAACCAAGCGCTTTGTAAACTTACATTTGGAATAATATCGTATATAATATATATTTTTTAATATATTATTAGGATACTACTAGGTCCTAATTTTTTTATTTAAAAAAAACAATAACTAGAATACAAGGCAAGGGTGGAGTTGTTTTATATTCTCGTTCCTTTTGGGCCTCCGTGGAGCATCAGGCAAATAAATTTGAGGGCGTTGGGCTTTCAGGCCTGAGTCCAATCTAAGCCCTTAATCATAGCTGGGTACATGTTGGTGGATACTTACTGTGTAGAGGTCGGTAGAAAAGGCCGCAAAAGCGTCCCCTCTCTCTCACCAACACGATCTAACGGAGCCATCTCGGAGTCGACAAACGCACACCACCGTCTTCTTGCTTGGATACCAAGACCATCTCATCTCGAGGTCTATTGTCTGGGAAGGAGGAGAGAAAAGTGGAGGAGCGATGTCTCTCACGTCGGTGAAGATGTCGGAGGAGGTCTGGCTCACATGCCTCGCCCATGCTTTGACTACGGAGACGGAGGAGATCATGGGCCTTCTGCTCGGTGACATCCAGGTGGATTACTATTTCTTTCTTCTCTGGACATCGAAAGATCGAATTTTGCCATGAATTTTGTTGTTGATCGATTTATTTTTTCGGATCATCTTCCGGTTTTGACGCTGTCTGAGGGTTTTTGCTGCTGGGGAATTTCCCTTAATTTCTGTCTTTCTTTCTTTCTTTTCCTTCAAATAATGGAGCTGGAAGAATGGTACTTGGTTTGTATTGAGTTGTTCACGGAACTTGGTTCTAAGTGATGTCTTTGCTTTGATCTTCTTTTATTTTTAATTCCGGTGAGTTTCGAGGAGTTCAATGTTGCTTATTTCGAGTTGCTGCTGGAGAACTAAGACTTCTTTCCTAGGGTTGCGCGTCAGTGATTGTTAGTCTAATGGCTGTTTCTTTTACTATATTAACTTACTGTAAGAGAAGTTGCAATTGGGCACTATTTATCCATTTAATTCTGGACAAAGTTTGTAAGCGAGACAACTTGTGTAAAACGATCACCGTAAATTCCTTTTCATAAGTGAAAGATGACCTTTTTCTTCTTCTTCTTCTTCTTCTTTTTCTTTTTTTACATTTTAAATGTCCGTTCTTCCAGTTTTGTCTATTCAAATATTTTTCATTTTGGTTTCTGTTGTCAATAATCTTAGTTATTCAAGTGTCTTTTCTATTGCTCTCCACCGGTTAGCCTTTTATTTTCTAGTTTTTATTTATTTTATTTATTTTTTATTTTTTTTGCCTGTGAAGTTCTAATTCATGGTAAGTAGGAGGACAAAAGAACAATCGAGATGAATAGGTGAGGGAGTAGATGATAAGGGAACAAGGATGTGAGATAACATCAGGACATTGCCTTCAGCTAAGATGTCCGATGTAAAGGAACAGAGTTTCCATTACTTACTCGTCGATCAGCGAAGAAGCAAAGGTTGAACTGAAATACCAGCTTGACCTGGTTGGTTTTGAAATTTTAATTTCTAGAAGCAAGCCTGAGCATTCTGGTATTTCTCTTGGTTCATCTTGTTTGCATCCTTTCACCAGTCATCTTTCTCACACCAAAATTTATTGTTGCCACACGAATAGCAGCTGGGAGTCAATTTCATTCAGAGTAGAGATTATATATTTAAGAATCTGATGAAGATGCTTGGTTGATATTATGATCAAATTCTGATGTTTATTTCGTTCTGCAGAAGATAATAAAATGATGGACTTATTGGGTTTGCCTGGTTATATTCAAGTTCTCGAGGAGCGTTTACTATTTTTGGCTTGCATTTCCTCAAATTTATGAGAACTAGGCATGAGATAGAATGCAAGGGTACAATAATAACATATTGGATACCTCAATACATTCAACGTAGAGTGAAGTCATTAAAGTTGCTAGACAATAAATGGTGTGCAGCTGGCTGTGCTAACATCAAATATTTTAGTGTCAGGTTTATTGATTGAAGAGGAACTGTTCAGTTGGTGTACAAGATTACCAGTTTTCCAGATGAAGTTTTTACATTTTCTGCTTAATTATTGAAACTCATGATATGAGATTTTCTGGTCGCATAATTGCAACTACTGTTTTCTTTTCTTCTTTTTTTCATATTTACTGCCTTTTCTTGAAGTTATACTCACATGGTTTACTTCTGTCATATTGCATTAGGCTATTCTTAGTGAATGTGAAGGTTTTCATTTAATACTTGATTGTTTATTTTCCTTTAGACCATTATTGTTCAATATATGTGTTGTAAAATCAAAGATGACTAAACTGAAAATAACTTGTATCATGACATTGTCAATCTTGCAGCACCTCAATGGGGGTAATTCAATTGCCCTAATCTGGGGAGCATCCCCTCAGATGCGGTCTGATCGTCGAAAAGATCGAGTGGAGACTAATCCGGAGTTGTTGGCTGCAGCTTCAGCACAAGCAGAGATATCCATAATCTTGATTTTTGAAATTTCTATTTCTTATCATAACAGTAAAATGTAGTTTCAAACTTGGACCTCAAACTTAACGCATTAGCACAGAATGACACTCACCACAGGGAGGACAACTAGGGTTATCGGATGGTACCACTCACATCCTCATATTACAGTTCTTCCTTCTCATGTAGGTAAGATGACAAGACAGTTTTTTTTTTATTTGCTAAAATTTGGTATATGGCAATTTTTTAATTTTTGATGGGCTTAGATATCTCTTATCTGTGTCCATCACATCTATGCAAATTATAGTTTGTCCCATTATTTCTTTTTGTGACTGGATATTAGTATAGTATCTAGGGCTGTTAAAATAAATGAGCAGATTGGGCTCAGCTTGGGCTAGCTCGATTGAAGCTTGAATTCAGCTTGGCTTGGCTAAAGCTGAGCCGATCTCGAATTGGATTAGAAAGCTCAAATCAATTTTAAACCGAGCCTAAGCTAGAGTCGGTTCGCTTAGGCTTGGCTCGATAGACTCGATATATAAGGGATTATCAAATTATAAACTTTAGCCTCAACTCCCAAGTCCCAATTCCCGATAACCAAATGCAGCCGCTCAAATCTCCTTAGCTCTCCCTCAATCCTCACTCTCTCGGTCGCTTCGATCCTCCTCCACCGTCGGCCCGTTGCCTCCTCCTCTACCATTGGCCCACCTCCTTCTCAAAGCTGTCGTCCCGTGCTCGTCTTCCTCCTCAAGCCGCCGCCTCGTCCTCCTCAACCAATCGCCACGTCCTTCTCCACCGCTGGCTGGGCTCCTCCTCCTCCTCAAGCCACCGCCCCGTGCACGTCTTCTTCCTTAAGCCGCCGCCTTGTTGTCATCCTCTTACAGTTTATTTGTGGCTCGGCTCGGGCTCGAGCTTGATCTAGCTTGGTTTGGCTTGGCTTGAATAAGGCTTGATAATTTGCTCAATTCAGGCTCGAGCTCGGCTCGGGCTTTGCCTAGCCCGGCTCAAGTTGAGCTGAGCCGAGCCTAAGCAAAGTTACAAAGCTCGAAATTAATTTTGAGCTGTGCTAAGCTGGAGCCGACTCACTTAGGCTCAGCTCGTTTACACCCCTAATAGTATCTCCATGGGCCATTGACCTATCTATTGAAAATCATATTGTGGATTACCTACATGCAGTGGCTGCGTATTAATATCTGTTTACAGTTCATGATTATTTATCATGCCATAAGACACGGTCATTATTTAATTCAATGAGGTACTACTCTTTGGCCTTAATGACCTATAATTTGCAGATGTTCGTACCCAGGCAATGTATCAGCTATTGGATCCCGGCTTCATTGGGCTGATTTTTTCATGTTTCAATGCAGATGCTCGGAAGGTTTTTCTTTTCCTATACTCCTAACAATTGCCATAAAACAAATAGATGTTCTGTAGCTGAATAGAAGTTTTGGAGTTCTTACAGGTTGGAAGAATTCAGGTCATAGCTTTCCAATCTCTTGATGGGAAACAGAGACTTGTTTCTCCTGTCAGTAATAATCCAATTATAGAGGTTGAATCATCATGGAGTTCCTCAGAAAATGTGTTGTCAACATCAGGATCTGCATTAACTGAAAGCAATGAACAGGACACAGCAACCAGACCTATGAAGGTAAGGTCATCATTCATTTCATGAATCTGTTTTCATAAAATCCTTCAGCTCCTCTCTATGCCTATTAGGCAGCAACTCAACCTTTGATACTTAGGTATTTTAAAGTCAGTATTATGATTTTTCTACACTTTGTCATTATTTTGATGATCCGGATGTTTCACAGCTTACATGCTTATCCGCCTGGAGACAACATCTAGATAACATGTGATGATCTCAATTAAGTTTCTATCAGCACAAACAGCTGGACAGGGCCACATATTTTCTTGTTGAATAGCTTTGAATTTTGCTCTTTTGATTGTCTAAATTTACAGTGGATAAAATTTTTATTCAATTTTTTTGGGGGGTAAAATTGTAATTGTTTGTTTGAGTAGTTCTTCTGAAATATTTCTTCTGAAATATTTCTTCTATAGGTGCTTTACGGCTTTATACTTTCTTGTATTTTGTGTAGATCTTTTTGAACTTTAGACAATTTCAAGAAGGCAGAAATAAGCTTGCTAAGTTGGGAGAATTTTTGTTAGTGCTATACTGCAGAGGCGCAGGGAAGGACAGATATTTTAGATTGAAAAGAACAATGTAATTTTGCGGGATTTTGCGTATTAAGTTTTTTTTTTGTGGTGCAGACTAGATGATATACCTTTTCTTTAGATAATGTAATCCCTGTTTAAGAAGTATTATGCTAATGTGGCTCAAACCATATTTTGTTAGCTCGGTGGGAGATCTTCAGACTTGGAGGAGTTCTTTTCTCATGCTGATGCCAGTCACAGGGGAAAGCAACAAACAGGAGAAAACTCTCTTGTTGTTTACAATCCTGAGAACATCTATAACAATGCTGTTAATATGGATGCTGCCGATATGACCCCAAGCATGCAGGAGGCCTTGCACCGTTCCAATATGGAAGTGAGGTACCATAAAGCTCTCCACTACCAATTTTTTAGCACTATTATTTTACATCCAGTTATTTTTTGTCTGCTAATATTTATACAAAATCTGTTGCAAATACTTGAGAACAATCACATAGTAATTTGTTGGTCTTATATGCTTATCTACTATAGTTTGGTGATAGTGGCGCAGAGTATGTAAGAAAGGAGGTGCCTCTTCATGTTTTGCCGACCAGATATTTGCTAAAGCTTGAATCTCCATTGACTTCTTTCACCGACATGCAGCATGTGCTTTTTGAAGAGGAGCGATCAGCATATAACCAAGCCATGCACCTGAATATGCGGTAGCAGGACTTGCTATATATGCTACATATTAATGAGCTTGTAACTTAATCACATGCTTGTTTTTCCAAATAATCCGTTTTGCCATTTTCTTGACAGTGATGGAAAGATTCACCCCCTTACCTTTATTCATCACTCATCTATGTACCAGGCTTCTCTATGCAAGTTAATGGAGTACTGGTGAGGACGGGCTATCTTCTCTGTCTTCTTTAATATGAATGATTTTTTTTTTTTCTGAAAGTACCTTTTGTACTTATTTCCCAGTTTAAGCCCTGCAGTAGCTTCACTTCAAGACCGTCTCAAGGAAAATGAAGTTCGGGTAATTGGGCTAGTGTGTACCTTATAATTTTGAGTACGTTTCGCAGGTTCTAATACTTATACTCTTATTAAACAGTTAGCCATGCTTATGGAGGAAGCCAAACTACTCGAATCTGAAGTCCGTAGCGGAGTAGGTGAGATGAAAAAGGAATCTCCTCGACGGTTGCCATCTCAGGGCTTCCATGGTGGTGTACTGCAAAAGGACACGCATGTTTCAACAGATCAAGGTAGTTCTAGAAGTCCTAAGGGTATAGGCAGTAGAAGGAAGCCCTCTTGATTTCTACCAAAAGCATAATGATTCTAGTAATATATATTGTAGATTGCTTTTCCTGTCTCCCGAAGTTGCCCCCCTTTTTGTTTTTTACACCATAAAAGCCATGTTATTGGGATAGGATTGCATGTGTCTCTTGTAAACTACTATCCTGATATTCGCTGTTCTGTAGCTTCATTTTTTCCTATTTATATTAACCAGTCAGTTTTCCGTTCCAATGAAGCAGTTGCTCTGCAAATAAGTAACCATTTCCCCTTTTCCCGTCTTATTGTTCTCCACCCCCCACCCCCTACCCCCCCTCAAATTTTGTTTTTTTTTTCTCGTGGCATCTTTTGTACATCGACATCACACGTATGAAGCTGAAAATTAATAAATTTGTGAGGAATTTATAGTGAATTATAGAGTACAAGTTGTTTTAAACACGGAAATAATCCATAGATCAATCAGTATGCGAGATGAGGAGGAACATGCATGCAAATTAGACATCAATAACTGAGTGGAAAAAAACATATTAATTGCGGAAGTTGGATTAATTTGATGGCCTGCTTCGAAGCAAAAGTGCGAAGGACGAGACGACAACACCCGGGGCCAGCTCCGAGTCTCGGCAGCTTTTCGTTTTGAACCATTTAGTATGAATATTGATCTTGAAAATATTGTTGCTGTTCCTATAAGTTCTGGGTATACTTGAGAACAGGATGCAGGATATTAAAACTCTCATTTACTCAAATTAAGGCACTACCTTAGGAATAATTTATAGAGGAAAGCAAGCATGCAACCACGTGTTTGTAGAAAGAATGGGCTATGGCCTCACCTCGCTTCTAAGTCCATCATAGTGAACGCGGATCTATCAACAAAAGTTTGGACTCACAGTCGAGCCCAGTCTTCAATCCTGGATCCACTAGAGACGAGAAAAATATGATCAGAAGTTGTATCATCCTGGATGTAAAATAGTTACCGATGTGGAGCTAGTAATCTAAGCACACATACAAAAAAATTTTGTACACCAGATGCTCCATATATACAACAAAAGTGGACAACATGAATCTTTTCTTTTCATTCCACTCGCATATCATGCCGTATCAATCAAAAGCGTCCATCTTAGTCGTAGACTCAGACCTATAACTTGGCTACCAACCAGCTCAGAAGCAACCCTGCACCAGCAATCCCCAATCCAACCGCATATCATGCCGATGCTGGATGCTGCTCTTCTTACCTTTCCTCCTCACTGGGTTTCCCCCATCTCTAACATATGATTTATCCATCAATGGCATCCAAGGAAGGACTGGGAAGAGCGATGCAATCTGATGTTTGTTTATCTTCAACTGGAGACAGACTCTAGTTGCAACATTTGTAACCACTGCTTGTAAGCAAATAGATGTGAGGCCTGCCTAAACAAGAGCTTGACAACGTGTTCCTTATCGTCATTAGCTTTCTAGGATGCCAGCTCAGCTTTTCTCATGAGCGTCTGCGAATGGCAGAGTGCCTCTAATAACCGAGCCCTGCTCAGCTCACTCTCATAGTCAGTTTGCTTTCAGGTGGATACACCTATCCTGTTTGCTTCCGAGAGTTACAAAAATTATGTCTTGTCTTATCCCATTCGGCTTGGTAGTGATAGACATAAACCTGTGGTCCACTGCATGAGATTGACACGTCAAGCATCACGCAGCAGGATACAACATACAAATAAAGAGGATCGATTAACAAGAAAATGCTACTGCAGAGAAACAAAAGAAAAGGAACATTTTCAACTATAGGGGAGTGACATTTGTAAGATGCATACACATGGGATCAAGAAAATCATAACAGGGAAAACTTATACAGCTAGTAATTGCCTTTAAACTGAAAGAATTTGCAGAAAGAAAGTCACACACAGGAAGAGCTTTAACAAAAAAGTGGCAAAGGCTGAACAGATTATTGAAGAAAATACTGTGTCTCAGCAATCTACTAATTCACCAGTTCTCCATATTGTGGATTGCAGCTATCATGAATATCAACATATATCATAGTTATAAACTAACATTGTCAATGTATAAAACATGTACTAAAGGGTGTGCTGGCCTTGTATAAGTAACCACCGTGAAGATTTATGATCATAATATGCTAATACCTTCTTTGGTATATACACAGGTCTATATCCATCCTCACCTCTTAGGATCTGCCCTGCACAAATTTGGACATTGTTGGCTTGTTAGAAAAGAAATAACAGTGGAAGAATAAAAAATAAAAAGATGTCTCAGCTGCTGGTTCTCTTCAGGAGGCTTGCTGGTCCTCTAAGAGCTTCAGATCCTTTCATGCCGAGTCATGGCAGCTGAAGAATAGTTGGAGACTTGGACATGGTCCACAATTCATCATACCCCTGCAGAAATTGCTTAGCCCACTACCATGTCATGCACTAGCTTCAATTACTTGAGAAGTCTTGCCTCCTCCAACCAAAAGCTACCTCATAGGATGATAAAAAACAAAATGAAAAAAAGTCTACTTGCACTGCTCTGACTTAGCACTGTTTCTAGCTTGAAAGCTTGAATGAAATGGCAATTGAAGAACATTAGTTTGTTTAGTAGTGATTAGTAGTTTAGTACATGAAAAGGAATGACCAAACTCCTGGGCATCAAATAATACAAGATTTAAAAATTGGACACTTCCCTCCTATTGATGGTTTCTTGCACTTTTGTAGTTGCATGAGAAAATCAGGGAGATAAGCACAGTTACATAGAATTAAATTGTGCAAGATTCCTTCTTCTTGCACTGCAGCTAAACAGAAATCGCACATTGCTATAAGCCACAAGCCAAACTACCTTTCCCTTATGTTTACTGGTAAAGCTGAGTCAACTTTTTCTTCGGTTATACTTACAAGGCTATCATACATATAGCAAGCAATGATTTCTTCAACGACAGCCAAGAAAGAAAGCAGCAAAATGCAAGTATAAGGCATGACTATGCGATATAGATTAACTACACAGTAGCACGGACCTGAACAGAGATGATTCCACAAGAGGTATTCTCCATTCTCATCTGGTGGGTGAGGTTGCAAACTGAACCATAGAGTTGAAAGGAGAGAGACATTCTACCTGATAATAAACAGATTTCCAATTGTCTTTCACACTAGTATCACCCAGAATAAAGACTGCTAAAGTCTCTGGTTTTTCACATACAAGAGGAGAAGCTACAATAAAGAGAAGTATGTAACCCGGAAAAAAAATCTCACAAATGCACTTTATTGTATATGAATGCTCAACACTCTTGGTAATTACTTGTATTTCATATGAATGTTTACTTTAGAAATGACAACTGAAGAACACCAAAAAAAAAAAAAAAAAGAACCTGATTAAATATGGATGATACATAAATGAAATCAAGATCACGACTCCTATGAAGTACACAAAGAGACAGGAGTTGCATAAAGACCACCTTTAAGACCATGGAAGCCAAGACAAAACTCCAAAATGAAGTATCAAATGAGAATAAAAAAATAACAAATGTGCCAGGGCAAAGAAATGTAGTTTCCAGCTAGGAACTATTAGAGAGCATGGCACTACAAATGAACATGATTCTGAGTGGGCAGTCGAGTCTTGTGTTGCTTTTCAAGTATCACTCAACTGGGCCAGCCAAGGTAATCCTGCCTGAAGGAACAGGATGGAATCATAGGTCTCCAGTAAACCGCGCTTAGCGGATTTGACATCAAAACAACAGTACAAAGGCCACAGGTAACCATAAAAGGGAGACCTCAGGCTGTGTATCCTACAATACAGAGGCCCTCCAGCTTTTCTCATTAATGAAGGTCTTAAAGACCTTCAACTAAGTAAGCAGAGGCAGGCCATCACTGTCCCGCTTCTTCATGGAATGAAAGGAAACCAACTTCAAGGTGCTGATGCATGAGTTAGCGCACTCAGAATGAACCCGTTGTGCAGAACTGGTGATGACCGACACATGTATGCAAAGCAATTCCTGACCTGACTTGACACAACTTGGATGCATATGCAGACTCCAAAGGGAACAAAATCATTATTAACCAGAAATTGCACGAGTAATGGCTAACTTAGCCCAATCAGCGGACTCTTTAATCAAATGATCATCTGATGATAAGCATTCGTTCAAAAAGTCTTTGCCTGAAACAGACTGATTAATTAAAGGACCAGCATGACCGCCCAAGGTATCAGCCAAATCTCCAAGGACACCTACCGCAGTCTTCATCACTGCATCATCCCTGTTTGGCACGGTAAAGGAAATAGGAGAAATCAGTAAAAGGAATAATATTACGTTGATGATACATCCAAAAAATGTAAAGAGAATGGAGAAAGAAAAAGGTGCTACTATATGACTTACATGTCCTTCTCATGATAAAGAGTGTCAAGAAACTGAAGGATGTGGGGTGCATAAGGCATCAGTAGCTGGGTTTTCGGGGAGCTTTTAAAACCTTGTAATATACCAGAGTAAGCTTCCAAAATTCCATTCCTTAGCTGATTTGTGTAATCAAGCATTTCATCATCAGCAGTCGCAGCATGTGCAGAGAGTTCTGCTGCACTTTGAAGCATAGGCATCGCGTAGATCAAATACTTCTCAAAGTTATCTCCTATTGCTAAAGCAATATCACCAAAGCACGAAAAAATTGGTGGTTTGACAGATCTGTGCAACTGATTGCTGGAAAGATCCTTCAGGAGTTGTGTCATGATTCCATCACAGAAGGGCAAAATTTTGTCCTCCAAAGCCCTGCACAAATCTCCAACAACTCCTACCGTAACAGCACAGACCTGATACTCCTCAAAGTTTTGAAGGCCCATCTCCAAATACTGATAAAATCCTGGCATGTACTTCACAAAATTTGGCCCTAAAACATATGCCAAAGCACCAATAGCAAGCATAGCCTCTTCATGTACCGTAGCATTTCGGCAAGCAAAAACCCTCAGAAAGAGATCCATTATCTGATCTGCAAATGGCATGAAAGCATACTTTGATGTTTCGCTTGCTCCCAATTTCTGGATAACGACCTGCAGGCATCCACATAGAAGCCCCTGCAGCTCGTTCTGCTTCTCCCTTTCATCAGACGATAGCTTCTGTGCCTCTAGGGTTTGATGAAGTTCCAGCATGATTACTGGCACCAACTGCAATATGATAGGAGCTGTCTCATCATTTGAGCACCTCACAACTTCATTTAGAGTTTCATAGGCTGCAGTTCGCAGGCGAGATTCTCCAGCATCTTCCCTGTGGGTAACAGTGAGAAGAGCTTGAATTATGTCCTGAAAGAAAGGAAACAATGGTGATGCTGAACCAACATCCTCATAACCTTGAGCAAGGAAATAGAGAGCACCACAAGCCTTTTCAGCTACATTAGGGACATCTTTCATGCTGTGAAGCAGGACGGTAAGGATCTGCTGACAGTTGGCAGGTGTTATTATAGGTGCCACCATAGTCGATCCATGAAGAAATTCAAAGATTCTTCCGAGAGTCCATGCAGTAGTATCTTTTACATGGTTATTCGGGTCTGTTGTTAATGCAGTGAGCATAAAGTTCAAGGCAACATTCACAATACGCGTAAGCTTGTCTGGAGATGGACCCTCCAGAACAGAACCGAATGCATATGTTGCCGCCTCTCTTTGCCTCCAATTTGGTTTTGTAATGTTCTCCTCAATGAATGGCATCACTAGAGGAACAATGTCATCCCCAACAGTCCGTGCAACAAGACCCAAACATGTCCCTCCTGCCATTGAAAGATTCCAAGCCCCTTCATCCTGATCTTGGTCCTCCTCCTGCTTGAGGAGAGTCTCAAGCAGCATAGGAACTAAAGCAGGTAGAGCCTTCCTAATAAAATAGAAACAAGGGATATCAGAATCTGCAGTAAAATCACCTCCATATTCATCTAAAATATCAATCTCCTCATCACATATTGAACTCCAAAACTCAATAGCCTGAAGAGCAACTGGCTCCTGATCTTCCCGCACAGCTTTGGCTGTTATATTGAATATATCCTGCATGTAGGTTTCAAGTTTTTCATAGTAGGCGGATGAGATGGCCACCAAGCACTCAAACGCCGCCTGCCGTATCTTCATCTCAGACGACAAAGTTGCTTCACAAACAACTCTCATGATGTAGTCTCTTTCCATGTCATTTGTAAAATTAGCCTCTGCAAATCCTAACGCATTATATAATGCTCTTGTAGCAGCAAGCCTGACATCAGTGCTTGCCTCAGAAGCATTCATGCCTTGAACCACAGAAGTAAGAATTTTATTTACTTGGTCCTGGTCAAGAACTTGCGGCGAGACTTCCTCGCACAAATAACCAAGTGTTTCAAGTGTTGCCTGCTTAACATGAGGCTGGATCTGGTGTATGCTTGAGAGTAAAGATCCTATAAGCTCAGGCCACTGCTTCTGCGGCAACTCGATGCCAGCAATCTTGGCAATGGCTTGGGATGCAGTAGACCTAGCATCAGGAACTGGAGAAGAAAGGGTCTCTAATAAGGATGCTTTGACTTGAGCCTTCACAGTCACATCCAATGACAACCATCTCTGGACAAGTTCGTCTTTCCTGTGCTGCTCCTTGGCATCCAAGGCATTCTTAAGAACCAGGCCTGCTAATTTACGACTATCCACAGGTTTTTCATTGTTTGCCAATTCACTGGAGAGAGATAGTATAAAAGAAGGAAAGCTTTGTTCCTGAAACTGCTTAAGACATTCTTCTGCATGCTTCCTAACAGTACCATCCACTGATTGTGCATTCAAGAGAAACTGAGTGACTTCCATAGCCATCTTATAATTCTGAGATAGGAGAGGAATAAGTAAAAAGGACAGTGAGATAAGGACAACATTTTCGGTAAAGTTAACTTCACAAAAAGTGAAAATAAAACACAATATTCTAAGCTTCTAAGAATCTCAATATTAGACAATAACAACCAGAGTTTGTTATGGTAATCGGTCACAGTAAGATGGAGCATAGTAGATTTTCATCTAAATGTTTTTACCCATATAATGAAATCTCTACAAATCAACAAGTAGCCAAGACCAGTGATCATGACTATAGTAAAATGCATAGAACTGATACTCATTAGCCATTATCTCAGAAAATGAACCTTACCCATTACCGAACAAGAAAGACATCATTATGGCCGTAAGATTCATAGGATACCCGATGACATGGATTAAATTGGTCTCTTCAATCCAATAGAGAGCAATAAAGAGATTTGTCTTTTTTGACATATTCTACTGGGTTGGGCAAAACGCTAGCATTGCCAAAGAAGGAATTTGGAGATGTTAGTGCAAACTTTTGTTAGACAGATAATTTATGTAATCAAGTTTCCAAATCAACTGTTGTATCAGCCCATCAAGCAGATAGAAAAAATAAAATCTTCTCACAGAAGCAAAATCCAATTAATGCCACAGAGAAGAGATCCAGACCCTAGGAAATTAGGGAATTTCACTTTAAGGAGAAGAAGTAACAGAGATCATTGCCGTAATTCTAACTATATCTCCGCTGATAATTGGGGATAATGAAAAGAAGAAAATTTGACCCATAAAAACGTCGACTTGAAGGGAGTCATCCGTGATCTTCTCCAAATCCAAAAGCCTTATAAATGGTTGCAAGCATCAAGTACAGATGAACCATAATCTCGAGCCATTAAAGCGGCCAAAAGTAGAATCCAAATATCTAATCCGAGTAGGACCTATGTTCCAAAACCCCTCGAGAAGGAAATAATCAAAATCGTCTCGCCAAAGTTCCTCAATTACAGTTTGAAATACTCCTATAGATAGAGCATTAATCCGGTAAAACTTACGCGGCGCCAATTCCCCGAATCTAGATCAAATTGAAGGGAGAAGAAGGGAGCTGATAGGATCGCTTACATGTATTGGTCAACGATCCGTGCGACTGAGTGGCTTCCGGAGCCGATGGGTGGTGAGGTAGGGGGAGGGTGCGGTGCTGGGCGGCTAGCCAGCAGCAAGAGTGGGGAGGAACCCTAGGAGAAAAAGAAAAAGACGGAGGAGGAAGAGAAAGGGAAGGAAAAGAAAAGAAAACTTTGGAAGAATATGGTGGACGAGTCAGAAAACACCAATTGGGAATTGTGGAGCTGGAAATTCTTTTATTATTATTATTATTATTATTTGTAGATGTGTATCTTATTATTATTATTATTATTTTATTTTTATCCCACAATTACACCCTGTGTATACAATATTACAAATACCAATATGATATAGTTGTTGACAAACAAACAAACAAACATCTGCCCTGCGAGCTTTATTCTTTATCATAATCACGATAGATAAATCTTTTTAATCGTTGTTCAGCTCCTTAACTTAACTTGCGAGTTTGTGCGAACTGGTTTGGTGAAAAGAAGAACTAGTTTGGTAAATAGCGTTGAGGCTCGAGTAGGAGACCTGAAAAGGTTGGGTTATCGTGTCATCATTATGTGAAGCATCCTCATATCTCATTTTCGATCCGTATCCGTAGGCCATCCGCCCAACCCAAATTTATTTATACGACGATTGGGATTGGGATTCCATAATTCACAGAGATTTTGAGAAAACTGCAGCTACGTTATGTTTGGGCTGGGCTTGGGTTCTTTTCATTTTCAGCCTGCTGTTGTAGTTCAATTTATCTGGGCTTTCAATATCGATTGGAGATGGTTTTAAGCGAGATATCATCGTAACTCTACAGTCTTTCTTAATCAAATCACAACAATATTGTTGATGACTTTGTAACAACAATGTGGATCCGAAAAGAAAAGAGAAGAGGCGCTACTATTGGAACATACCATTTCCTACTATTCCTCCCACTCCCAACAAACTCCTTGGGTGCTCCTCTCTCTCTCTCTCTCTGTGGACGGTGGACCTCATGTAAACACGTTTATTTATTTGATGGTGCTTATTGATTAATTAAAACCAAAATTAATTAATTATGCTTTATTTTATGATACAATATGCTTTACTAAGTAATAGTTTGCAGGTCTTCGATTCAAAAAAGATTAAATTTTATTTATATTACTATTACTACTGCTATTTCAAACTTGCAAGCCCAAGGATATGCTGCATGAAAATCGCATTTCGGAGAAATAGTATTTATCATCAGTTCCTGTTCTTGCTAATTCTCAGAGGAAAACAAGCGGCTATCCATCCATCAAAACTCTAAAGTGTCAGCCAAAAACCATCGACTCCCCCCACCCCCACTGCTTATTAATTGCAACCTCTCTCCCCCTCCCTACCTCATAATCTAAAAGCCCTCGATCGATCCCATAGGAGTTCCCTAATTAAGCTTGAATAGTGACAGTTGCAGGACAAGACGATATTGGCTTTTGCAAGAAAGAACTCATTCAAGCCTAATGCTGCTTAATTAATTCCAGGCTGTTGATCTACTGTAGACCGAGATGAGATCTTTCTGTGTCTTTCTTTTAATACCGATGCACTATGTAAGGAGTACTGATTGATAAAAATAAACGCGGTGTTATGCGAATTCATTATGACATTGCTTCTACTTGACAACGTTCCTGTGGCAATCTCTATAAGCAGGCAAGATGCTGCTACTCGTGCAATATCAATGCATGCCTCTAGCACACACTCTGTGTCTCTGTGTGTGTGTGTGTGTAAACTAATATAGCAAGTTTCATTTATAGGTGAAAATAAATCCTGAGAGAAATCAGAGACGGTTGATTTTGCCAAGCTACAATTTGTATGTTTTAATTTTGTCGAAATTTTAGGTTTCCCATGTTCTATAAAAGAGTGAAACCTCGGACAATACTAGTCGGAAGGGGGGATATGAAGCCAGCCCCTAGTAATGAATGCGGTGAAATTAATGACTAATTGATGAAAGTCATAAATCAGCCTACTCTTAATACACTATAAATGAGCCTAAGAAATATTATACGACTCTGCTAGGCTACCATAGGTAACGTTTTCTTCTTTACCGTCACGAGCGCTCATGTTGAAATGCATAGAAGAGATTAAATAGCACTAGTTAGACATATGTTTGGGACTTTGGTGCACGTACATAGGATTGAGTGGGAGATTAGGAACGCACCCAGCCTCCGTTACCTAATCATGGCATATTATAATTAGCAGGTTGAATCATGTCAATTCAATGTTGATTCACTCCCGCCCTTATTACGAACGAATCAGGCAATTGGGCTTCAAACTATTAACGCGATTGAATTTGAGCCTAATCCCATGCAATCTCGTGTGCACGTACGTCATACTTCGTCTAATATTTGAGCCACTCTCTTTTTATTCTCAACATTATTCTCTCCTTTTTACGTGTATGTCTTATCTTTTTTTTTTTTTTTCCTCTTCTTCTTCTTCTTGTCGTGTCGTTTCTTTCCATCGGTCAGCTATCGGTCATCGGTCTGATGGATATCCTCCTCCTATGTTACTGCATGCAGTTGGTAACATATATATATATATAGAGAGAGAGAGAGAGAGAGAGAGAGAGAGAGAGAGAGAGATATTAAATTGGAATAAGTGAAATGTAATGTGATTGATCGATCTTAGATCGAATAAGGTAGCAGGTGAGGTGGTATTATATATATACATACATATCCATATAAAATTTTATAAATATATGTGGGTCGACCCCACGTCAACCTTTACCGTGTCTAGCCAACGAACTACTTGGGAAGGCGTATCCACTCTGAGGTCTGAGGTCGCAGTCACGATCGGCAAGTGGGTTCTAATTCTAAAGCTCAAGATGCCAAAATGCCCTCCTTCGATAATTGCCCGTGACGAATTAAGCTAGCTCCATCACCTGGTCTCGATCAACTCGACTTCAATTCATATGCCAGAATCTCAACATTATTAACGTGCCACGTTGTCTGAAACTTATTAACATCCATCGCATTTTGCATGTATGTGATAGGTTAATTGCTGCACCACATGTATCATCAATTATTATTATTATTATTATTATTTAACTCATCTTTAATTACTACAATTATTATTATCTGGTTGACCTCCGGGGAGGTGAATCTTCTTTTCTATCTACATATGGGCGTGCAACTGGAACGGAATGATGCGGCAAAATGGCGACATGCATGCATGCTGTCTAATATTGTGACTCGGACTACTGTAACATATTCCAGGGTGATTGCGCGAATATTTATGATCAGCAATAGTACGTCCAATTAATAATCATATTAAATATTTAATGTTAGATTCCCCTCCAGCAACTTACACAGGGACCGGAGTAAAACACACACACACAAAACCAACTTTATTAATTTATCAGGTTAATTGGTGTGGCCTACATTCCAGCCAAGTTTAATTAATTTATTTAGGATAGTAATTCTGATATTTTATTATAAAAAGCATGCAGAAAATATTCCAATATGGATCTGTCCATATCAGTATAAATCCACAATTAAATTAATTGCTAGAAAGTTCCTATATATATATATATATATCATTTTCTTAATTATTAACATAAAGTTAGATGATCAATGAGTACTGTGCCAACTTGTATTTGCTTTCCAATCTTTGTAGAAAGTTGTTTTGTTGCTTAGTCAACTAAGTAACTAGTTAGCTAGCTAGCCGTAGAATTTATTCCTTGGACAACGCAAAAATGCTATACCATATGTATATACACTAAAAGATGGCTGATCACCAATATTATCTTCTTAGTTCCTTAAATTTGACCGCCATAAACCTTCTATTTTTGGGGACATATAGCATCTGCCCCCACACCAATGAGTTTAGCTAGCTATCTAGTAGAACATTCAATCCCCAAATACTACCTTCCTTACATTTCGCTGGCTTTAGAACAAAGATGTTCGGGAATCACATAAAGTTAATATGCAGGCTGGAACTCAACTCCTAAAACGTAAAATTCCTTTCCTCCAATCATGTATTCCATGGCTAGCTTCCCACTGAAAGAGATATATGTATGTGAGTACGCCTATAACATCCGCTACTTAATTTCTCCTCATTGTTCTCATCAGGCGGGCCATGCAGAACAATTTGATGGGTCTACATGTGTGTGTGTGTGTGTGTGTATATATATATATATATATATATATATATATATATATATAGCCAGCCTTATATATAAAAACTCATCCCAACCCAACCCAACCCAGAAAATTATACTAAACCACAACACTACCGCTAGCTAGCTTCAAGGACGTCCCAAGCATCTCGATCCTCATTCACGTAATTAAGTTTGGTATATAGAAGGAAGATGAGCAGGAAGCCTGGAGACTGGAACTGCAGGTCGTGTCAGTACCTCAACTTCTGCAAGCGTGAGTCGTGCCAGCGATGCGGAGATCCAAAGTTTGGGATAGAGAGGACGGACTACACGAGCATCAGCGGAGGAGGGTGGGAGGTGAAGCCGGGTGATTGGTACTGCTCCTGCGGCGTCCACAACTACGCCAGCCGAGCTAACTGCTTCAAGTGTGGAGCCACCAAGAACGATAACTCTACTGTCACCCACTCTTGGGGTTTTGGCCTTAATGCTCACCAAACTGGATGGAAGTCCGGGGATTGGATCTGCGCCAGGTTAATTTAATTTAATTACGTACTATTTTGGATCTACTTAGCATGCATGCACGCATTCATTCATTCATTCTATTTATTACTTAATGTACACATGCTGTCTCCACAGGCTTGGTTGCAATGAACACAACTACGCAATCAGGACGGAATGCTTTCGATGCAGTGCACCTCGACACTACGGTAACTTACCATTTCTTTTCTTTTAAACAACTTCTATTGTAGTTAGCTGGCTCTTAATAACTATCTACATGTACACCTTAATTAATTACTTGCATGCTTCTCATGCATGTTACCTGGCTTCATATTTCAGGAAATTAACCAACAATGCATGTGAGACCCGCCCAAGATACCAGAAAAAAGGGAAATGAATGAATTCCTAAATGGAAGCATCGTTTAGTTTCTCAGCATTTTGTTTCCTTTTTAAATATTTTTGAAGCATCCAGGTCTATGCATGTACTGCGATGCTAATTACGAGTTTATGTCTAATGGAATATATTTATGTAACCAGCAAAGCTAATAAATTAAAGCTGGTGTTATTGGAAACGGATATGTGATGAACATTTTAATGAATTATGACTCAGTATTTATGTAGATCGATATAACTAGAGAGTAATTTATTTAATTACGTACACGCGGCTGTCTGGACTCTTAATTAATCACTGTTCATGGGTGTTGGAAAGAAATGCAGTTACCAATACCGATTAATGGGGGGAGAGGGAGAGGGAGAGGGAGAGGGAGAGGGAGAGAGAAAAGAGAGAGAGGTGAGAGGAGTACTATATCCAACTCACCACTCCAAAGCGCCAAGCTAGAGAGACAAGATAATGGATAAGATTCGAAATTCGAGGAACACTTATAAGTTGCTTTAATTCGAAGAAGGGGACTTGGGTTGGAAAGGCGATATTGATCACTTCACTAGCTAGCTAGGCACCACAACCCAAAAAGGAGGACTACTTGTGATAATGCTAAAAGAGAAAAGCATATATATATATATATATATATAAAGGAGGTGGAGTTCGATTGATTCCTACTCTTTTTACTCTGGCCCTCTTAAGTCTAATCAAGCATGCAAACAATATAACCGGCAAGAACGTACATTAATTAAATTCTTAAATCATTAACGGCAGACTAGGCTATCCGGCCGGCCGACCAGTGGGATTCGAGCGGCGTCGTGCATGCATGTGGGGTACATCCTCGATCGCGCCTCTCTCCCTCTTTCGAATAGTGCTTGCTATATATATATATATATATTATAGTACGTACGCCCACACACACCATGAGCTGCCATTTCTAAATATCAAGAATCATTTCAATGAAGATTTAATGACACATAAGTACACCAAGCTTTTGAACAAATTAATTAACATGACTTATTTCCTAATATAATAATTTTTTGTGGCATATATTATAAGTGTAGACAATGCTCATTTTGCCAATATTTAGGAAGTGCTGGAAAAGAAACTTATTTCCTAATACTTAGTAGAAATGCCAGGAATACATCTACCTAACATTTTTAAATGCTGTCAAATACTGTGGACACCCTTAAACACACCGTATCCATGACAGTTCTGGAGACGGATCAATTTCAACATTTTAAAAGCGTGAAACAAATTACATTTATTTTTTAACAATACATTTATCCAATGCACAGAATAATTGGCAAACTATGTCCATAAATAAGCAACAATCAAGTTTATCATACAAGGAATAAGATAACATAGTTCAAATGTCTTATTAATAAAAACAAGAAGAAATCTCTTCCTCACAATTTACATCCATTACATTATTATGTAGGGAAATTTAAAAAAAAAAAAAAAAAAAAGGCTGTCTGTCTTGCTTTAATTTGATCTTCTTGAGTGACTGACCAGCAAATTTCATTACAAGCCTACTTAAAAGCATGGGGCATATGGATATAATTGACTAAAATTAACAACATGCATTAGAAATTAGGGAAGATTGTAATCGAGATGAATATACCACTTTTCCAGCTGCTCCTCAGAGAGAGGAAAATTGAAATTGATGTTTGTCTCAGGTAAGCTGCAAGATTACAACTTACAGGCACTCTATAGATAAGCTTGTAGCAGATCTAGTTGCAAATTTATAGCAGAGATGTTGTAACGAAGCTTGCAATGCATAACAACTGAATTAAACTATGTAATTCAAAATTATTTCAAATTTCAGTTGCTAACTAAGTATGGGAAGGAGCAGATGATCACACCACGAACGCTTTTGAAGAATCAAATAGCTTTAACCAATTAAAAGGCTAGTAGACTATGCAACTGGGCTTCTCTCGGCCATTTCATCAAACACCATGAGGTCACTCAATCGAACATTCGATCTCTTGAGTGACCGTCAAATAAACTGACTTTATTAGCATCTGCCGGTGTTGCAAAAACCACGTTATCATCAATCCGCACTTCTGCGACAAGTTTTTCCCAATCATAAATCCCCCGGCCCAAACATAACTTCAACAAAAGAGTCGTACCCACAATACAGAGACGCAATTTATTAAAGCACGCTTACTACCGACCCAACTACGGAAGAAGACAAAAGAACTAACCCACCGTCAAAGATTCCTCTCGTTCATTACTATCATTTTCCTCCATCTCTTAATTACTTCATCCTCTTAATTAAAGAGCCTGAGAGGATGGAAATTGGAAATTGGAAACTGGAAAGAGCTGTGTAATTGATCGACATCTTTCCGAGGTGAACCGTACTAGAATGATATTACCAAACGAGATCGTTTCTACGGCCGAAATATTTTTTAATTAATTAAAATTATTTAAATTATAGAAAAGAAAAACATTCAAAATTTACAGAAATACTAAAAAAGTAAGTATCATCTAAAAACTTTACTCACATTCTCTCTCTTTTTTTGGGGGGGATACGTAGATTATCTAAATTATTAAAAATATTTTAAGTATTAATTTTGTTAGGTTTTTATTATTTTTTCGTCTATAAATTATCACATGCAAACTAACTAGGTAAGCAGCTATGTCACATATTGGTTCTTATATATATATGTATAATTTTTTTTTTTAACAAAAAAGAAATTTTAGTATATATTAATCTCGTTGTCTAGTTGAATAGAATTTTCTAACTCATGCATATAGATGTGTTTGATTAGTATCCCACCGATAGAGATAGCCAGGGAGATTTTCCAAGTTTGTTTGGACATGTTCTAAAATTGGGCCTTTTACCCTCTTCTTCTTCAGGCTTGGAAACCTTGTTGTCAACTTTCTATCTTTTTACATGGGAATCGCTTTCCTGCATTAAATGAAATCCAAATTTATCATATTCTAAGTATATCTCTTCTCATGTTCGATGAGTTCTTCTAAAATTCCAAGATTTGAAGTCTTAGTTAGAAGAAAGTGAACATATTAAAATGGTCATCTATCTTAAGATGCATGATGCTTGTGTTATTCAAGCGAATCTGATGTTTGTCAGCTTGTCTGTGTTTCTCCTTCTTATGTTTGGAGTTATAAGATTTTGACTTTTTAATTCTGATTTGGATATCTAGTTTCATATGACATGGTGTAAGTGATGCAAATTGATTGTTAGACAAAATACTGAAAATATGTAGTAGATTTATGCTTAAGATCTAGGACTTCGATTTTTTATTCTCGAAGCACAGTTTCTGTTTCATATGCTATAGCACATTAGAAGGAAATGCTCGGGATCAGATGAGATTAGCTATGAGTAGTTTAAGATGGATAGCTAGAGACTTCACTTGCCACCTTTTGTTTTCAAGCCCTATACCTATACTGAGCATTGTTGCAGGTCTGAATTAGAAGTAGATATGGAGCTACAATTATGCCATTGATCTAAGTATTTTATTTTGGTGCCAAAGTTAATTCTAATCCTCTAAGAAGTTATTTAATTTCCAACTCATTATAGAACCATATTTAGATATATGTTAATATTTATTATGTCCATTGTCCTTAGTATTTGGTCGTATGTTTGTCTTATATTTATTTAAAACTTATGCACATATGTACCTTACCATTTTTACATATTTTTTGTAATTCGTGTAGTAGTACGTATTACAATTCAAAAAGTTTAGTGGGCAAGGCAAGTATTACAAATTATCATAGTCTATATATCTGCACTTCTATATATCTGCACTTGGGCCTGTGCTGTTTTTCTTATCTACAATAACAGTTTACCATGTGACCTGTCATTTTAGCAAAAGCAAACTTAAAAATAGCTTTTCAAAAGTTCCGCTGGTACATAGGTATCCTATGTAAAATTTTTAAATAATTTTAAGAGTTAATTCCGCTAATAGTTTCTGTATAAAGACCTCCTAAATTTTTTTAGATTATAATATCACCTCTAAATTTTTAGAAAGTTTCAATGCGACTCTTCTGTTAGTCTACATGACAATTAATTAACCCCAAAATAACCTAGATACTCTCATAAACCCTTTAACTAAATTAGGATATATATATATATATATATATAATTAAATTTAACTTATCATAAAAATAACCATCTTCCTCACCCATCCACCATCACCAACTTCTGTTCTTCACAATTGCCGACCGCCTCTTCACCATTGCCATCCTGCCAACATCGCCTCCCCGCTGTCGGCTTGCGATAGCCAAGCACCAGCTGACCAAGACAGCTGATCCCCCACCTTGCCCTCCTCCCCCTTCCCATGTCTTATTATCAGCAGTATCGGCGAGGGGCAATGCCGGCGGATCCGTCCACCAACCTTGATGAGGACCTTTCACTTGCACTAAGGGCAAGGGTAAGGGTTGACGTGGCCGAGTTGTTTGGGTTCGTCTTCTTCGCCAACTTCTTGATTGGCCTCTTGCGCATCTATGCCGGCGAGGAGTCGAGTAACCTCATTAAATTCTAGATTCGGGAGCTATGCCGGCAACGACACCGAGCAAGAGGCCGTGCTCTTTGACCTCATCCAAGCCTTCCTCGAGCCCAATGGCGTCGTCCCATATACTCCGACGAGGTGATTGGTGTGGGTTAGATGAAGGAGACACGTGGTTTGAGATTATTTAGGTAATTTACTATTTTTTTCTAAATTAATAAAATCGTTAATTTATTAGTGGTATAGTTGGTCATTATGCATTTTTCGTCATTGTCATTATTTATTTTATTCGTCCCAAAGTTTAGGAATGACATTGAAACTTAAAAACGTTTACTCTGTGAAAATCGAGTATACTTCAGGGAGTGTTAGAGTAATTAACCCTAATTTTAATATGTTACGAACCGGCTTGATTCGATTCGTAGTGGTTGGGATTTAAGTCTGCACGGGATTTGAGATCCGTGAGTGGAGGCACGAATTTCTAAATATAGGATGGAGGTGATGATGGAGTGAAGGCCGAGTAGTTGATGGAGGTAGACCTGATCAAACGGCCCAGCCTGATTTGAATCAAGCTAAGCCCGACTTGGATCCAGCCTGGCCCGAGCCAAAACTACCAATAGACGGCACGAGCTAACCCTTTGTTCGTCTGACCCGGCACAGAAGCTTGCCAGTTCAACCCACCCATTGAGCCCGGTAAACGATCAGCCCTCTAAGTAGTTGCAATTCCATTTAACTTGTTTGTTTTATCATAAAAAAGATCCCACTTGGTCGTTCTTTAATCATCTTCTCTAGTAGTACGTACAGTATATTGGTCAACGAAACTCTGTCTCTCACTCACTCTCAGATAATTAAAAGAAGAAAATATCAGTAGCTCAAATCGGGAGGCTAAATCAAAATCTTTAAAAAGTAGGAAAACTAAGAGCACTAATTTATACTTACAGTTGGCATGAGTATCTTGCAGGGAAATGACTCATTCTCCTCTACATTTGCGGGATTTCACAAGCAGCTACCAAAAGCTTCCTGTGGTGCAGGAGGTAAAGGCATATACAACTTCAACCTTACATACAAATGTAGTGACCCAGGTTCCCGCAGCATGTGAGGACCCAACAAAACATTGGAGTTGGGATGGGATTCACTTAACTGAAGCTGCTTATGAATTCATAGCCAAAGGTTGGCTTAATGGTCCCTTTGCTGATCCATCTATTATGAGATCACAACGTCGCTAAAGAATGCCGACAGGCCCATTTATCCATAAAAAATTTTTAGGATTGTTTCTGTAGAAGGACCCATTTTCTTATGCTTATCTTGTTTAGTTGGTGAAGGTGAGGCTATGGGTCTTGCTGTAATATGCATTTGTGACAAGTGATCAGCTAGTAAATTTTAACGTTTATAGACATTTGAGTTATTGATGCATGACTCAGGCTAGAGCCGCCAAATCCCCTCCCTATATTGAGACGGAGCTCGACCCGATCTCTGATGGGTTGACAGACGGTTACGGATTAGACTATTTTAGTCCGTCCCAAACCCGGCTTGGCCCGAATAATTAGTGGGTCGGGCCGTGAACAAATATTTAAGTCCGGTTGATCTGAAAAGTCCGGCTCAAACCTGGCCCGACCTGCTCGATGATCATGTCTAGATGGAGGTGGCTCAGCAATAGATGATGGTGGCGGTGGCTTACGGATGCAAATGCGATAGATGGTTAAATGCTATGATTGGTCTATAATTGTGGTAAAAATTATGCGGGAGATAGAGACAGTTATGATAGGAAGATGAAGGGGGAGAAGTAGGCTTGCATAACAAGACTAAGGGGATCGACAGAAGAGGAAGATTGGAAACTAGATGAGACCGTGCTAATAGAAGAGGTGACGCTGGTTTGTAAAGGATGAGAAAGGAGATGTAAAGGTTGGCGGCCTAGTTGATAGAGATGTCAAGGTAAAAGTCAATTAATCTTTCATTCCAAGAGATTAAATAAAAAAGTCTAAAACAAATTTAATAAAATCGATCTTTCTTATTTTCTCAGATTTTTGTTGCAAATAGATTACGAATATAGAAAAGTTATGAATACCAAAGTTGTATATTTGGAGGTTAACGATCTTATTCAACTAGTTCGATATTATTCGGATATCTGTAGAATATTTTACGAATATTTTTCGAAACCACGCTAAATTAGATTTAGCTAATTAAATACAATTCTAACCTACTAAAGCTCTAACTAAATCAAATAAACAAATAAGATAACTAGACTTAATTTATTGAATCTAATATTTTCATGATGTGATCTAATCTAACCAAATTGCTCATAATAGGAACATACTTATTAATAATATCTAACAAAATAAGCATATGATATAAGACGTTAAAAAAAGAAACATAGTGAATTAGGCTTTTTAGTTTAGGTCGTGCAGTTTATTTGGACTCGAGTCGAGTCTGACCTAAATTGCGTTCTGACAGGATTTTGCAGGGTCTGAGCAGCTCGAGTCCAATTATGTCTATCCACAGTCCGCACCGCAGTTCTTGCTTTGGATCCATCGGGCACACATTCCCATGGCCTTTTTGATACCTGATGATGTCATGTCTTGTCTCCATTTTATTTTATTACTAATTGAGACTAAATGCTATGTTAATTTGTTAATTTGACGATGACGCCATATTTATATATTGAAAGAAATATCCAAATGGAATGGGAGATCAGATCACAGAGATCTTTGGCTTAATCTTGCTTTACAAAAGACTAGCTAACAGTTGGTAACCCGCGAGCATCAAGCAGTATAATATTAATCTAAATGAAAATGATAGCTCTGACAGATTTTAAAATTTCTTTTTATGAAAATATATATATATATATATATATATCAGGGTCCCATGTGGGCCACATGCACTCGATCGAAAAAGTTCGCTGCATCCAGCTATCACATCGCCCGATTGGAACCAATCATTCACCTCCAATAGCCAATCCCCAATCCCCATATACTAAATAATCTTCTCCATTCCCAGACCATCTAAATCATCGTCTCGTCTCGTCTCGTCACCGCAAGGAGAAGCAAGTCGATCTCTACATCAATGTGGGAAGAGCTCCCCCTGGATGTCCTCTCCCGTCTTTTCTCCTTCCTCCCGCCGGATTCCTTCGCTCGCGCCATGTGCACGTGCCGTCACTGGCGCTTGTGCGCCCTCTCCCCTGCCCCGCCCCCGCCCCCGCCCACGCCCCCACGCAGCCCACCATGGTTCTTGGCCATGGCCGCGCGCTCTAACCTCGGCCCCTCTTTCTGCTACGCCCACGACCCCGACCTCGCCCGGTGGCACTCCCTCCCCCTCGACTTCGCCATCGAGCCGCTCCGTCTCGTGGCGCCTCTCAGCGGCGGCCTCCTCCTCTGCAAATTCGCCGCCTCTACGACCCTCCGCCTCGCCCTTTGCAACCCCTTCACCCGCCAGTTCCGTCCCCTCCCCGACCTCCTCGCCCCAAGATCCAACCCCGCCGTCGGCGTCGTCCTTCCCGCCACCGCCTCCTCCTCTTTAATTTCCTTCTGCGTCGTCGTCGCGGGAGGCGCCTCGGGTGCGTCGTACCAGCCGACAATGGAGGTGTACGACTCAAGGCAATCAGGAGCATGGCGAGAGGCGGGATCCATGCCGGTGGAGTTCGCAGTGCGCCTGACGGTGTGGACGCCCAACGAGAGCGTCCACGCGGCTGACGGCGTCATCTACTGGATGACATCGGCGCGCGCGTACAGTGTGGTGGGCTTCCATGTGGAGCGGCGGGAGTGGAGGGAGGTGAAGGTGCCCATGGCAGACAGCCTCGAGTGGGCCGCCCTCGTCCGCCGGAGCAACGGCCGGCTCAGCCTAGTGGGCGGCGCAGCGGACAGAAGGGCCCGCGTGTGGGAGCTCAGGGAGGAGGACGAATGGGCGGTGGTGGGGCTGGTGCCCAGGGAAATGGAGAGGAGGTTTTGGGGGAGTACATGTAGTAAAGATGAGATGAGCAGTTATAAGTGGGGGAACACGAAGTGCGCGGGGAGTGAGGAGGGCGTGTACTTGTTCAGGGAATTGGGTTCGGAGATGTTGGTGTGGAGGGGAAGGGGAGAAGGGAAAGAGTGGGAGTGGAGTTTGGTGAAGGGGAACTGCACAATGCCCAGCATCCCCATCAAAGCACTTCTGCTTCACCCGACTCTATATCCCCCCCCTCTAAATTAATCCATATGACCGCCACTGAAGTTGCTACCCTTTCCAGACGATCGACGAGAGGACCCGACCGTGTTTCAATCCATCTTCGGGTTTGCGATATGATCAAGACTTACTTTCTTTCTATCTCTTCGTCATGTACTTAAACTTATTAGGGATTATACCACTTCAATTAACTAAAATAACGGAACTGCATGCATTTCCTGGTTCCTACCTAAAGTAAGTGCACCCACTTTCCAGTTGGGCTCAGTCGCGTACACATTCCAGTCCACCGAGTCATTAACAGCAACTTAGGCTGCAGGGCGAATCAATTTCCCGTTAATATTTTATTAGCAAAGAATCTCAAATCCTGGAGCACCGACGAACTGGATTCAGGTCGAATCAAATCAACGAATCCGACATCCAAATATCCAATAACTAGACATCCAAATATCCATGGCCCCAGTATTTTAAGCTCCATCTCAACTTCCTCTCTGATCATCAACAACTTGATCATGCGGACTTGTGGCTTTCACACCATGAAGGAATGTAACAACTTATCTAGTGGCCTCCACTTGTGACGTCGAGTCATCCAAGGCCAGCTAATGGGTGTTATTGAGAAAAGTCAAGATCATTTAATGGGGTCGACTATCGCGTATAATTAGTAAAAAGAAACATTGTTTGCTTGACTAGACCTAAAAGGCAGCTTGTTGCAAGTTCTACTGCTCATTTAACCAGCAAGTAAGCGCGCAATTAATAATTTTTTGCTGGTTGACCTTGCATGCCTAATAAAGGGCTTTGGAAGCTTGGATGCGGATAACTCGAAGGCGCGATCATTTATTAAATTTCTCCTATATGGAGATAACTGCTGTAGAAGAAGGCCTTCCAAAGTTTGGTTTGGAGATATGCTGTGAAGGCTGAATAGGGCGGTCAGGGGTTCATGGTCTTCTTGGCAGTCCAAAAAGATAACGGAAGTTTATAACTTAAAAGATAGAAATTGAAAACTTTAAAAAGAAAAAAAATGAAGAATGGACAGGGACAGGAGGAGGTGCTTGGTATTTGCGGAAAGGGGGGGAGTTTGAACAGGTAAATGATTTGCAATCAAATAAATTGTTTCTTTCCTCTGAATTCTGAAGCTTCTCTCTCTCTCTCTCTCTCTCTCCACCCTCAAAAGTTGACCACCAATTCCAGTCCTCTCTGTCTATGTCTCTCTCTCTCTCTCTCTCTATATCTTGCCCCTTCTGCCTCTCCACAGCCACCCTCTCCTTCTCCTTGTTCACACGCGGTCAAATATATATCTTCTTCATCGGCGTCTCTAGAGAACAATCCTCTTCTTCAGAACATTCCCATCTGTTGGTAGGAAACCAAATTCCAATTCAATTCCTCTCCTTCACATAAAGAGCGAGAGCGAGCGAGAGAGAGAGAGAGAGAGAGAGAGAGAGAGAGAGAGAGAGAGAGAGATGGCAGGTCTACAGCGGTCGAGCGAGACCTTTCGGAGGTCAGGTTCATCAGGATTGGTGTGGGAGGACCGGTTTCTATCGGAGGAACTCAATCAAGGGAAGAAGGGCAGTGAGGAGGAGGGCGGAGGTGGTGGTGCGGTGGCGTCCTCCATGGAGCGCAGCCGATCCAACGGCGGTCGCGGCGGGTATCGAACAGTAGGTCGGATCTCACCTGCGTTGGACCCACCCTCTCCAAGAGTTTCTGTCTGCGGCTTCTGCGGTTTCTTTGGGAAGCCCAACCACAACAACCCACCCAATCCAAAGACCAACAAGCGCCGCTGACAGATCCTGGTTTTCTTTCTATCGACCACCGCGTTTTCTACTCTTTTTTATGGATGGATGGATGGATTTCTTCATTTTCTTATCTATGGCGTCTCTAAAAGATGATTAGATAGTTTTGTATAAGAGTGGACGGACCTTAATACTGTATTATAATCCTGGACATACTCTCTTAAATTTCTTGTTCAATTTCTTCTTGGGAATTGAGGAAGCTTCAATCGCGCACGCCGACCTTCATATTCCCTTTTTTTTTTTGTTTTTTTTTTCTTTTTCCCTCTTGTTTCTTTCTTCGATCTCTCTACGTACACTCATGATGTGATCGTAAAAATGGCCAAAACGTTCGTTATCTTTCTGATTACATTGCTGTAAGGCTAAAATTTTAGTTGGTCTTATCTCTCCATGATTGGCTAATTACGAGTGGATATAGCTGCAAGCGAGTCTAGGAAGTTTTTTCACCTTCTTTGGTATTTACTGGGAGGAAAAATAAGTAGGACGGTCTCTCTCTCTCTAGACGGAAATAGATTTAAGGTTTTCTTACTACGTTACGTAATCGCGTGCCCACCGTTAGTTGAAACCAACTTTAAATAATTAGTCTAGTCACACCCCCCCAATAATACATGTATTCATCATTGTCACGCCTTTGTCAGACATTAGTAAAGACGATGGCATTCTAATGTCATGTCATCGCTCTGTATGGGCGGCTAAAGCTTATCTCCTCGCATACTCAAACATTATATAGATTCCTTTACATCAATTTGGAAAACGTCATCACCAAACCCGTTCTACGATAGATTAAAAACCGGAGAACTCGTTTTATCTATTATCTATCTACTGAAGAGACACGTCACATGCCCGGTGAGTGATGACCATTAGCTACTTGCCTGCTTGCTCTTCAACCTTTGTGTATGAATACTGATAATTCCTTATTAATTAAGTTTAGATCAGTCTAATTGAATTTATGTCAAAACGGGTTAGCTTATTTAACCCGATTTATAAAGATCGTATTCAGATTTATATAGCTAACTAATTTTGACTCGCTTAAATATATAGATTAAATAAACTTGTCAACCCGTACTATATAAATTAACTCTCATACAACCTCTCACTATTCCACCCTTAAATTGACTCACTCAATTGCCCTATGATATTCGCCTATCTCCATAAATTCCTCACTTCTACCTCTCATATTCACCATAGTCTTCCTCATGCCAAAAGCCCTATCTCCATTCTCCATCGTCTCCCCCACATTGCCTATCTCAGCTTGTTTGCCGCTCTAATCTTTCTTTAGAATAAAAAACCCTCTTCTTTAGCTCTCTTGTTGAAACCCTCCACCTCACATCAAAACCTTCTTCCTCACCACATCAAAACCCTCTTCCTCACATCCATCGCCGCTGCCTATCGAGCCCCCACTGTCATTGCCTGCCCTCTTCCTCTTGTTATAGCAAATTGTGAAGTTGTCAAACCAAGGGTTAAAAGGATATATCTCATATTATAAGAGTTGACTTTCTTTTCGTCCTATCTCCTTAAGTTATTTGTTGCTTCAAATGTTATGTTACTCAAAATGTGTGATGCATTTTATTACATCTTTCTAAAAATTGCTGTGCATCAGGTCGTCTACACTATTGTGGTGACTGATTTAAATGTTAATTATGCTTAGCAAACTTGGTGGAACTAGTCAGATATGTTTGATTTGTTTAATACAATGTTTGAAGTGTTTGATTTGTTTAATTACATTACCTGCCCTTCTACCGCCTCAACTCCAAGAAAGGTTTGCTGCTGATTCTCTAACCACTCCGAGTCGAGTCAACATAAAAGGTGGTGACACAAAATTTATTATTTTACTGTATTGATTTGTTTAATTAGTTCTACTTGTTTACCGTTTGCTTATTTAGATCTGTTTAATTATTGCAACATTTTTCTCATACCGTAGTCCTATTATTTGTCTGCATTGATTTTCTTGCAATGTTTTAGTTTAATTTAACTTAGTTTCGTGGCTTTTATTTCTATGTCACAATACTGTTTCTTTACCCTCATTTTAGTTATGCATGATTGTACAGAGATATTCACTAAAGATAGAACAACTATTTTTGAAGACATTTCTTCTCCCATAATATGTGGAGTGAACTCTCGTAATAAACATAAAAGAAAGCAAAAATCTAGTGTTTGAGAAGTGTACAGAGAGATTCCAATTGGAGAAGATGGGTCAAAAATAAGCTAAATATAAATTGTGTTGTATTGTATACATATCAAATAGTAAGTACATGACTGAAAATATGAAACATCATATATTTTATATCGAAAGTTTAAAACTAAAGATATAAGTCAATTATGTCTTGCCAAATCGGATAGATTCATGTCTTTACAAGTTTCTAAATTTGATCAAGAGAAATACTATGAATTGATAACAATGATAATTGTTAAGTATGAATTATGACCGTGGAAGCTTTAATTTATACTCGAGATTGCTTATTTCTAGAGGTAATCATATTTTATTAGTTTTTATATAAATATTAAAAAAAAATTAGTTTGTAAATTATTTTTTCATATTGTGATAGAAAATTTGATAGTATTAGAGGAGCTAACGAAAGATATTACATATTTAAATTCAATGACTAATGTAAGTGAAGCTTCAAATTTTGATGAATAGTCAAATACATAAATCTAAATACTTAATAATGCGCATGTATAGATGTTAATATCTAGGAAGAATAAATATTCTTACATTTCTATGCCATTTTTGGGAGATATCATAGTTTCTCAAATTCTTATATACAAGACAATCTAGGTATCTCAAAATTTTCAAGATATTTTTATAATTATGTTTTTCACTGTCTATATCTTATATATTTTATTGATGTTTAGTATGAGAATCTCAACTTTGTCTTTTTTTCTATCTTTTATCTTATGTTCTTTTTGACAGGGTCACGATATTGGGACTAAAATAGAGGGTTCAATATTACTGTTTTGCATATTTCAAACTTTTATAATTGATTATAAATTTTAAACTTTGTTCTAATTATCATTGGATTATAATATTTGAGGGTTAAAACTAAAATTTGTTGTATGGATTTGTTCTAAACTTTTGTTTAATACAATTTGTCGTATCAAAGTTTATTGTATGGATTCGTGTGTTACGGTGAATTACTAGAATTGTTATTTATATGTTGTATAAGTTTTTGAGTTGAAATAGGCCATTTTAATGATATAATGCACCATTTTTGTATAATAAATTAATAAATATTAAATTTTTATAGAAGGTTAATATTACTTTGTTATTCCTATCGTATTATAATTTCGTATTAAATAGGTTATATAATACTAGAAATCCAATCAATTTTGATATTTAGATCTTTCTCTCATGTCATATAATATATATAGTATTATTATTTCTAGAGTTGCTTCTGTATATACTTTAGCGTTTGTGGTAGAGTATTTAACTAATAAAGATGTATTTTAAAGCTTGAGATTATGAAAGCTTTAATTTGTACTCGAGTTAATTATATTATAATAGAATTAGCAGGATTAGAGGAGCTAACGTACAATATTATAAATTTGGATTCAATAAGTAAGACAAGTGAAGATATAGAATCCAATCAATTATATAAATCTAGATACTTACTAAGACACTTGTATAGATTTTAATATCTACAAGAAATCGAGCTTCTTGCAATTATATGCCGTTATGTAACCAAATTCACTTTTGAAGAAGTGACGACGAATAAAAGGAGGTTGTTTGATTTGATTTTTCACTATTAAGAATTCAAGGAATCTCTATTCTCTAATAATAATGTGGGACTCCCGAAGCCGAAAAGAATCGGAAGCCCCACAGGAAAAGCGGGATGGCGTGCGTACAAGCCACAAATGGATCGAAGAGGAGGACGACTCACAAAGAATGACGAAGATTATTGAGGGTGACCGAGAAGCTGCCTGCCTGCCTGCCTGCCTGCCCTATAATGTGTCCTGAGGCGCAGGCGCAGGCGCAGGCGCAAAGTGAAAGGACATGGTTGTGGAAAACTTTGGAAGATACTTACCAAATTTGAGTGCCCCGTCGTCTGATCGATCATATCATCGGATCCTATTGGTTTGGATCCTACTATACTATAATGTATTTACTTACTAGTGCTCCCTCCCCATCATCTCACACCCGTTGCTCCACCTGCACGGTACGGCCCATCGTCCATCGAGGGACATACATATTTATGTCTTGTCTTCATTCCATCAGGAACCTTCCCATTTCTCACACCTTCCCGACTCTGAGCAAGACGGTGAATTAAGATGCCATCTATCGATCTCGCCGGCATGCTAGCCCCCTCATCTTTTCCATCTCTCCTCCTTTTTCTGCTCATCCCTCCCTTCTTCCCCGGCGTCGCGGGATTCACCTCTCGATTTTCGGTGGATGAATTTGGAGCGGTCGGCAATGGTAGTGCCGACGACACCCAGGTACATACACCAATTCTAACTTCCTTCACGTTTATTGCGATAAGAATGTAGGGATTACGCATTTCTTTGTATCTTTCTTTCTTGTCATCATCAACAAGAACGTCGATCTCAGTCCTCTCTAAGCTTTCACTCGACATTACTTATTACACAACCTATAATCAAATTTGCAAGACGCTTGAACAATGATAATGGTTTATTCTTTTTAGCCAAATATTTGTAACCAATGAACACCAGTGTACTGGATAGAATAACCAAGGAAGAAGGTGGATTTCATTCATGCGATTGCAAGGAAGAAAAAAGAGCGGTGGTGGCTAATCTGTATTGAAATACTAATGCATTCTCTAATCCGCTGCATTAGCATTAGATCATTCATTCACTATAAGATCAACTCTTCATCTGTGTATCCCTGATTTCACATTAGGGGATCTTAGCACTACTCCGTAGCTTTCAGTTCGTTTTTTGAACATTAAAATTAATTGTGGCTTCCATTTGAATTCCTTGTTCATGTTTGTGTTTGGTGAGCCCAATGCGTCATTAACTCATTATTATATTCTATTAAATTTGTTCTCTCAAAATTGTATCCATAGTGAAGAATTACAATTCGACTCTCGATAGGTAGATTTGTTATATCCATTTCCCATATAAGTAACTCCAGCGTTCTGTTTTGTTGTACATACCACTTGTCTCTTCCGTCCTAACGTAATATATACTTGTCATACTTTCCTGAAGTTTCCCTATTTGTGCAGTAAAATGAGATTTCAGATGGTTCTTCTTATTTCAGGCCTTCTTAGATGCTTGGAACGTCTCTTGTTCTTCACCAACTAGAACAATCCTTGAAGTTCCAGCAGGAAAGGTGTATTTGGTTAGGCCAACAAATTTTGCTGGCCCCTGTAAAGCAAGACTGAAACTTGCGGTATGCCTTCCCTCTTTTTGTTTGTTCCCCTTTTCGTTTGTTTCTCATCTTCCTTTTAACTTCCAAATTTCCCCAACTACATTTATTTTTGCTTGTTTGCTTATTGACATTAGGATACCATTTGCATAGATCAGGGGAACTATCATTGCTCCATCAGATCCTGGTATCTGGGATGAGCTTGATCCTAATAAATGGCTTTATTTCCGTGGGATGAACGGGCTGGTAGTGGAAGGTGGAGGGACTATTGATGGCATGGGTCATGAGTGGTGGGCACGGTCGTGCAAGAGAAATGCAACATATGTAATGTTTCAGTACTTTGAAATAAATCTGCATCTAGATATCTGTTTGGTGGATGGGTGTTTGCATATTTTTGTTTATGGAGCACTGAAATCTGAATCTCCCCTTGTCTTCCATTTTGCAGCCCTGTAGACGTGCTCCTAAGGTTAGTGCATTTTTTTTCCTTGAATGGCAATTGGATATCAAGAATCATCCTTGTGGTTTGCTCTCTTGCTATGATACATTATTTTTCATGTGGAAGTTGAGGTCCATGTATGATGCAGGCTGTTACTTTCCATCAGTGCAAACATCTTACTATCCAGGAGTTGACTCTAAGGAACAGTCAGCAGATGCATATGGCATTCTCCTCATGTTCTCACATTTGGGTGTCTCGTCTGAAGGTGATTGCACCTGCTGAAAGCCCCAATACTGATGGGATCCACATAAGTGAATCAACCTCTGTTTTGGTGAAGGATAGTACAATAAGAACAGGTTTGTTGTGTCCTACCATTTAGCATTGCCATTCTAATAGCTGATTTCTACTCACGCGACCCATCTAGCACCATATTGAAGAGTTACTTTTTTCAGCTCTTTTTAGGTTGTGTATCCTATTCTACTGTTATTGACATTGTCATCAAGGCACAGAAATTTGAATATAAGGCTAATAAGTTAATAACATCAATATTCAATTGTTGTTGCATCCTAACATTTATTGATGGCATGTACTCTTACATGAATTATAAGCTTATGGATTCTCATTTGCTAGAAAGGTAACATTAAGTGAAATGACATGTATTTGGACAGGTTAATCTTGTAATTCCTTTATAACTTTTGAATGCTATTGATTTTCGTACTTATTCAGTCTTTGCTTATATTTGGTATACATACATACATACATACATACATACATACATACATACACATACATACATATATATACATAGAAGAATTTGAATTGGTAATTGTTTTCAAGGTACAGTCAGTTTTGTTACAAATTTTTGACATATATGTAGGTTAAAAAAACCAAACAGCAAGTACTCATGCTAAAGGAGTGAAATGGAAAGGGGACACTAAGTTCTAAAGAGAACTATGAAGAGGGATGAAGTCTTGTGGTTCATTAGAAATATGAAGGCTGCAAGGCTTTCACTTACTACCTATAAGAGTTTAAACTTGTTCACATTTGTAAGTTCAAGGAGCTGCCAATTGGCTGGCTAATTGAGCTAGATTAGAAATATCTCCTTTCTTGGAATGGGTTGCATAGTCTTGACCATTGTTAGTAGGGAGTAGGGACTTTGCACACGTTCCAATTAAATGCTTGAGTAGGATGTAAGTTTAATTTTTTTTCTAAATGGAATTTCCTTCTAATGAAAAAAAAGTGAGATTAAAGCAGGATTTGATGAAACCTGAGAGAACAGAAGTGTGCTATTAAAGAATATGAAATGGATGTGCCTAAACAAATCGCATGCTAACACTATGAACAAAGTACACATCTAGCTGACCCACTCTCCTCTTAGCTCTTAAGTTTTAGGTAATGTGCCACAAGCCGGTTCACTTCTAAATAACGAGTGCAATTCTCACAACGAGTGGTTGACTTGTAATGAGACTATTCTTGAATCTGTGATGTAGGCTTTAAGAATGCTCATTTAAAAGAAGATTGCCATCTAGGTGAAAATCCACAGTGCATGATTGATAGTGTTGCAGAAATGCTTTTCCCGCTCACGTAATACTTTCCCTATCAGATTATTCTTTTCTTGGAGGCATCATTAATATGGTTAATATTGTCTAATTTACGTCATTGCAGGAGATGACTGCATCTCTATAGTCTCTAATTCTTCAAATGTTCAAATAAGTCGCATTGTGTGTGGACCTGGTCATGGTATAAGGTAGCCACTTTAATCGTAATTACGCACGTGGGCAAATATTATTATTGGTAGACTTATCATTCTCTTTGCTCATCAGCATTGGAAGCTTGGGCAAATCACAATCATATGACCAAGTGCACAATGTGAGAGTGGATGGATGTGTTATTTCTAACACTGAAAATGGCGTAAGGATCAAGACATGGCAGGTAACATGGTACCCTCAATCAGTTCAAAACATGAAGTTGAAAGTAAAATGTATCAATTATGTCAAATAAAATTCGATACACATGTCACATCTGTATCAGGGAGGCAGTGGTTATGCCCGCAGGATAGTTTTTGAAAACATCCTGATGAGGAATGTTTCGAACCCTATCATCATTGATCAGTACTATTGTGACTCACCAATTCCATGCCAAAACCAGGTATGAAAGGCTTACTTCCAGGCACTATGTATAATGTTACATCTTTAAATGCTTGTTTTCTCTATAAGGTTTTGGTAATCAACAATTGCAGACATTAGCTGTTAAGGTGAATGCGATTTCTTTCATTGGCATCAAGGGAACGTCAGCTACAAAAGATGCAGTAAAATTCGTGTGCAGCGACAGCTTTCCATGTGAGAATTTATTTCTGAAAGACATTAACCTGTCGTCGGAATCTGGTGGGGAAGTGACTGCTTCTTGTTGGAAGGCATCAGGATTCAGTTCAGGTTTTGTCAATCCACCTTCTTGCTTGTCAAGTGCTGGGCTCTTAATCGAACAGTACTCTAATTCCAGTATGACACATAATGCCGTGGTAGGATATATTTGAGTTCATTTAAGGTTATCTACTGCAACATGGCAGAGGATACCCATAGTCTACACTTGAAGAATCACTGCTGTATAAATGCAACTCATGTTAATGCATAGACGACAAGGATGTATTCTATGATGTAACAGTTACTACATTTTTAAATGAGAAGAGCTCTGATAGTTCTATGAAAGGAAAAAATGAACTTCATTATACTTTTTCAAACGGGGGAAGCGAAGACAAATATATGTTATATTGTTATGTGATAATTTCGACATTGATAGGTTGATAAATGTGATCCCCCTTTTGTTGCAAGTAGATAAGCATCAGAAAATCACTTCCCCCTTAACTATTGATAAATGTGATCCCCCTTTTATGACGTGTTTAGAAAAGGTCCACAAGGCCGAACATTTCATGCCATAGATGAAGCAGCCGACTAGTTGGATCGAGCCGAGTGGCGTCTATTTGCCAGTCGCGTAGGCGGCAGGGCAAGCAGTCGGAGACAACGGGGGTTTCTTCTACTTCTTCGTCGTCGTCGTCTTCTCCTCCTCCTCCTCCTTCCAATTTGTAGTCGCGATGTCGTATTCGTATTAACTGTCATCCGGGGGGGTTCATACCAAATGCGCGGACTAGCAATAATTTGTATAAATAGTTAAGGGGGGCCTCCGCAATGATCACACCGCCACAAGTATCGTCCATCCACCGAATTGGATCAAGAAGAAGATGGGATCCGACAATCCATCCCCATCCCCATCTCTCTCTGTCCTCCTCTTCCTCATCATCTCTTTCTTGGTCGGCGTGGGTGGGACGACCTCCCCATTCTCGGTCGATGAATTTGGGGCGGTAGGGAATGGAAGGGCCGATGACACCCAGGTACATGCACCAATCTTCCTTCCTTCAAGTGATACAGCATTTTTAGTGACTTGGCGAGCTCTAAGAATCCATGTTTTACAAACAAAACAAAACAACCAAACATCTCCATTTTATGGCAGATCTAAATGTTCAACACTAGCTCATATGCTCTTGTCAAATATAAGGATCAGATTGTTGCCCCTCTCTTTGAAATGTTGCTTGTATCGTGATGGTCTAGTGAGGTGATTCTGGTTCTTGGTCCTATATTTAAACCCAAACTCTACCATACATCAATTATAGGCAGAGAAATTTAAGGTTAACCAGGAAAATTTAGCAGCCTGAGTAAATGACCACGAAATTTATCCACTGTTAAAATGAGACGCGCCTTTATTTTTTAATTTTTCCGTGGGGAGATTTCAGTTCATCCTGACCATCAAACAAAATGACACTTCCATTTTATGTTTAGCATAATTATTAGTTTTTCAAACTTCTGAACTTTTCCTGTTCATACTGTAAAATGAGATCTCGGATGAATGTCTTTTTCAGGCTTTCTTAGATGCTTGGAACGTCTCCTGTTCATCACCAACTAGAACAGTCCTTGAAATTCCAGCAGGAAAAGTATATCTAGTTAGGCCAGTAAATTTTGCTGGCCCCTGTAATGCAAAGATGAAACTTGTGGTATGCTTTCTCTGTATGTGTAATTTCAGATTTTCCTTTTTTTTTCTTTTTAATTTTTCACTCTTCCTTTCTGCATGCTTTTCTGAAAATGCAAAGTACATTTGCTTTTGCTTGCTTGCTTATTTATACCAAGCTGCCATTTGCATAGATTAGGGGAACTATTGTTGCTCCATCAGATCCTGGTATCTGGGATAAGCTAGACCCTGAAAAGTGGATTTATTTCCTTGGGGTGAACTGGATGGTGGTGGAAGGTGGAGGGACAATCAATGGCATGGGACAAGAATGGTGGGCACAGTCATGCAAGAGAAATAAAACTAATGTAATGCAGTTTTTAATTTTATGCATCTGCTTATCTGTTGGGTGGGTGCATATTTGCATTATTGCTCTTGTGGAACTTCAAATTCTGAATGCTGCCTTTGTTTTTTATTTGCAGCCATGCCGAAGTGCTCCTATGGTTAGTGCCTATTTCCTTTAGGCAAAGGAATAGCAAGCAACAATCATACGGTCTTTCTGTTTGTTAACTAAGCATTCCCCCTCTCATGGGTTTAGGACATTTTAATCACCCCAAAAAGTGAAGTTCTGAATTAATTATGTGTGGGTTTTATATCTTAAATGACAGCTTGGCCTGACGGCTGTGATACCATGATTATTAATCGTTTCGTCTAAAAGTTCAAGCTATTTGGAAATGATAATTTTTAATTTCTTTTTTTAATGTCGTCTTTCTAGGATCCATTCTTCTTCTCGTGAAAGTGAAGTTACATCTATGATGCAGGCAATTTCTTTCTATCAGTGCAAACATCTTACTATGAGAAACTTGACCGTAACGAATAGTCAAAAGATGCATATAGCATTTTTCTCATCTTCTCACATTCGCGCATCTCATATGACGGTGATTGCGCCTGCTGACAGCCCGAACACTGATGGAATTCACTTAAATGAATCAGTCTCTGTTGTGGTCAAGGATAGTACAATAAGAACAGGTCTACTTTTGGTCTTGGGCCATTTCTACCTATTCTACTATGCTAATTTCTACTCAGATCTAGTACTTAAAGTTTTCTGTTTTATCTAATTCTACCTTATTCTAGGGTTATCCGTAGTATCATCAAGATGATGGCTTCTATTTAAGTTTGAAATATCCTTCTTTAGCCTTTAAGTTTCAATGCTCAAACTATTATTGGATCCTAACATTTCTTTATTGTTTAATGGAAATGTGACATATATTTGGAAAAGCTAAGGTTTTTATTCCCTTTCAACTTTTGAATGTGATTGATTTTCATACTTGTTCTGCTGTTCGTATGTTTGGTTTCTATACTGATCTTAGTTAGCTGATGCTATCCATCTTGCATGAAGTGGTTAACTTGTTTTGCATCAGTTATACCATGCTTGTTCTACCGCATCAAGGAATTACAGGAATATGGTAGATGAATCTTTAAGAACTCACATGGAGATATCAATTGATGTCAATGTAAAATTGGTCTTGCAACAAACTTTTGACAAATGCATGGCTTATCCACACCAAACTGCCATATACTAATGCTCGTGCTAAAGGAGTGAAGCAGGATTGGATAAAACCCAAGTGAAAGAATATTTTTTTTTTTCTTTTGAAACTCTCAAACAGACTGCTGAAACAATTGCTTTCTAAAACCATGAATGAAGTGCACGTGGAGCTTACCGATTCTTGCAGCTCTTACTGATGTTGTAGCTAATTTGCTGCAAGCCAGCTTGCTACTTATAAGCAAGTGCAAATCTCACCAAGATTTAGCTGGCTTATGATGAATTTAATCTTGAATCTGCATAACATTAAGCTTTGAATCCTCACTGCTTGATAGTGTTTTTCCACTTAGCTTATTGTTCACCTTATCAAGATTTCTGTTATCAGATTATTCACTTTCTGAAAGGCATAAAGTATATCTTTATACTATCTGATTTTTATTTACTTTTATTTCAGGGGATGACTGCATCTCCATAGTTGCTAATTCTTCGGACATCCGAATAAGGCACATTGTGTGTGGACCTGGTCATGGTATAAGGTAGTCACTTGTTTTAATTATTTTAGGTAGACAAGTATTGTGCTCAATTAATAGACTTATGTTGCTCTTTGCTCAACAGTATTGGAAGCTTGGGGAAAGCACAAGCGTATGATCAAGTGCATAATATTCGAGTGGATGAATGTCTTATTACCAATACACAAAATGGTGTAAGGATCAAGTCGTGGCAGGTAAACCATTTCCCCCCTTTTATATCGAATCATGAAGTTCAAAAAGGAGTTAGTCAATGAAAGTTTTAGTATGTGTAACATTTGCATCAGGGTGGTAGTGGTTATGCCCAGAAGATAGTTTTCCAAAATATCTGGATGAAGAATGTTTCAAACCCGATAATAATTGATCAATATTATTGCGACTCAACTACTCCATGTGAAAACCAGGTAAAATCTTTACACTTTCACGTATTATCACCTCCAAAGTGTTTCCTCTATAATGCTTCGGTAATCAACAAATGCAGACAATGGCTGTTAAAATGGATGATATTTCTTTCATTAGCATCAATGGAACATCGGCCACAAAAGATGCAATAAGATTTGCATGCAGCGACAGTTTTCCGTGTGAGAAATTATTTCTGAAAGACATCTATTTATCCTTAGAATCTGGAGGCCCAGTAGCTGCTTATTGTTGGAAGGCGACAGGACACAGTTCTGGTTTAGTTTATCCACCATCTTGCCTTTCAAGTGCTGGGGACCACGGCAAACAGTATTATGGTTCCCGATAACATATAATCTTATGTTTAGATATGTTTAAGGACATTTAAGCTAATTTGTTCCAAGTTTCCAACATTATACCATATATATATATATATGCATGCTGTGTGTTTGTTTGACGATCTGGACATTTGTATGACAAAATGGGACATCATAAATACTTTTATCAAGTCAGTTATTAGTTCTTTTTTAAGGTCTTGAACCAAGCCTGTGATTGAGGCAAACCACCTTAAGATCAACAGCTTCATGGCTAGAATAAAGGTTGCAGCATTTGATTATTTTATGACGGGAAATAACCATAGTTGAATTTTGGGGTATTTAATTTCATCGATCCCACAGCAGTAGCACTGTACTGATTCTTATCTCACAAGTAAGTCATTTGCCCAATTGATGTTATTGTTGCCAAAATATGGCCAGGAGAGTAACCTGTACACTTCAGCCCCTCAATTATGACTTAATAATGTCTATCATATTGCCGGCATATTGAAGAATTGAAAGTATGCAATAAACTAGACTGACGACCAACAAACAGGGTGGAAAAATAAAAAGTTTGTTATTCGGTGGGCAGGGCAGGGCTGCCGAAAGATTGCAATATTCGCGGATGGAAATGGAATCACACCGACTCCGCGTAACGTCCGCCGCACGCTTCCCTCCCTCTTTTACTTTTGACTTCTACTTTTTTTTTTTTTTTTTTTTGGCGACCATGGCACGTGGTTCGGTCAATACGCACCTTCTTCCTCGCACTCCCCCCCCCCCCCCATCGAACTAATCTCCTTCTTCAGGTTACGTGGCAGCCAACTTGGCATGGGATATGGAGTGGAGACTCCCGTACGTCTCCAACAATTTCTTTACAACTCATCGCCAGCTCACGCCCTCCAGTCTTACTTAGGTGTCGTGTCGTCCATTTCATCCATATTCGCACATATCATCTGTGTATATATGTTCAAAACATGGTTGGCCAAATGCTCCATTCATTCTGAGGTACATTTTAACTCTCCAACGCATCTGCTACCCTTCCTTACTCCTAACTTTGATCTCCTCCAAAAACCAAAGAGTGGTTAAGAAGACAAATTAAATTAGGTGGCCTTTGATTGCAACTTGACCAAATTAGCAAGAGACGCAACATTTGATCAGATGGCAAAAGAGAAGCTCGGCACCACCACCACCACCACCACCACCACCACCACGATGTATCCTCTTCAATCGTCGGCGGTAACACGAGAACAAGAAGTGATCAATAATGGAGACAAGATGAAGGCAAGGACGAGGAGGGCGGTGGAGAAAAAGGACGATGTTAACGAGAGCGCGGATGCGTTCATCAAGCGGTTCAGGCAGCAGCTCCTGCTGCAGCGACTGCAGTCCATGGAGAATTACCAACAGATGCTTGCCAGAGGCCTCTGACTACTGCCGCACTAGCTACCTTCTGCTATATATATATATATATATATATATATATATATATATATATATATATATATATATATATATATATATATCTTGTTTAATTTCCATCCTTAATTTGGTCCTTCAATTTCTTTATTTCTTCGTGGAGTTTTCCCATTGTGTTGGTTTCCTATTTAGTGGGTTTTATTTGCAAATTGATAAGCTCAGCTTGGCAGAAGTACATATAAGAATATGCATGTAACATGTAATTTAGTTGTAATTGAAGAATTATTTATATAATAATTCTTATTCCCTCGCAGCCGTACCTGTTGTTCTTCATTACTTATTTATATAGATTAATAACTCGTAGCCTTTTGCGGCCTGAATTGGGCCGTATCTTCGAGTAAGGGCTCCTCACTTTCTTCAGTTAGATTTTCTGTGTCGGGTTGGGCCGGTAAAACGGGTTGGGTCTGCAGCTTGGGCTGGATCAGGGATTAGTCAAGCCAGCAAACGGGCTTTCGAAAAGTCACTTTTAGTTTGGAGACATTATTGGTTGGCACTTATTGAAACTGAAAATCACATTTCTTCAAACTTCCACTCATTCTAATTCGTGGTGTTTTCCTTCCTTCCTTCCTTCCTTTTATAGTTTATCGACATATTTTTGCTCAATAACTCCAAGGAATATATCTATATAGGTAGGTATCTCTAATGAAAATTATAACCGACGTCATTATCTTCAAACTTTATTTTTTGGTTGGCCTTTTATTAATTGCTCTGAATATGTCTGAAGTTTTTAATCCACTTCTGTCCTTGTACAATCCAATGTGTTCCAAAGAATGAGACGGTAGATAATGGAGGACAAGAATGAGATTAAAGGAAGAAAGTAATAGGCACGTAAGAGTAGATATCGATCGTTCATGCATTTAGACGTCCTTTTTTTTTTTTTTCTCGTCCTTGGTGTGTAATTAGTAATGGCGGCTTAATGTTGATGTTCCTCTGGATGGAATTAAACAACGGTGGTTGTTTCTTCTGCGAGCCATCTGACCTTTAACCACTCAACGAAAACGAAGCCAGCAGGGAAATAATTTAAGAAAATTACAGAAATTGGCAACTTAATTATGCCTTGATCCTTGCAACCATGAAAATTAAAGACTTATAAAATGTGTACCCTATGCTATCAGTAGGATAAATTTTTTTTTATTATTAAAAAAAGACAATACTAAATTCACAATTTTTTTTAAAAAAAAAATTAAAATAAAAAATCAATCATTGCTATTACAAAATGAATTTATAAGTTGCCTATCGATCCCTACAATTATATCTATAAGATCTTACTCACTCAAATTCATAATATATATACTGCGTCCAATGATCAATTCTTAAACTCAATTCTTAAGTTTCAACACTACTATCTCAATAACCCTTAGACAAAATCTTGCAAAATGAGAAGAATGAATGAACAGAAATTAGTTTTAGCACCTTCTGTTGTAGATTTTCTTCAAGTCGTGCCCGCTTCAAGACTTCAAAGTGAGGCCTCTAATTATCAAAAAAAATAAAAAATAAAAAAAGGGTACTATTAGGTCTGAAGCTCTTATATCACTCCTCGATAAGTTCGCAAATATGAACTTATAAGAAGAATTATGTGCTTCTATTCTATATACGCTTTCCAATGCTACCAAATGTGTTCAAAACCATCTTGTCAAGAAAATTTCTCTACTAAATACATTCGAACACACTGTTCACCTTTCAAACATCCTATTATTCATAAGCATTGTTCACTGACATTATTCGTTGGCACTGTAATGTTTTTCATCCACACCTCATAATTTGTACTAAAATTCATACATAAATTTTACACATATTACATAAATAAAATTATATTTATTGCTTAGAAACAAAAATCCAACTGTTGGATAAGCCACGTACTTCATGTGGGTATATATGCATACTTGAGAAACTTAATTAATTATTTAATGGCTTGGGCCATTAAATGACACATCTGATGTCGCATAATTGCTATCTTGGTAAAGAAAGAGATCATCGAATTAAGTGATGCTGAGTAGTTCCTCTTCTTCTTATTCTTCTTTTTATTTTTTTATTTATGGTCAGACTGAAAGGAAGGTTTGATGCATGATATTTTCAGCTAGTTAGCTAGTTTCAACTATTTGAATTTTGGTTGTTATGATCAATGTGTCTTTGTTGCTATCATTTTACCGTCATAAGAATATATATATATATTTTTATGTGGAAGCATCGAAGGGAAGAAGAATATTTCTATTTTGGTGGTCCAATGTTAGCAATATATAGGCCGACGCATGCATATATATATATATATATATATATAACAAAAGGCGGTAATCTAATTAGTTGTGTCTGTCGGTTATTCTCGTTTAACTTATTTACAACACAAAAAATTATTATGGAATACGACAGAAGCAGTCATATGTACCTTAAAAAGTCTAGGGACAGCTGGGTGGCCGTGGTGGTGGCGACGGTGAGAATCGAGTGTGATGGCCAATTACGTTGATCGGAATTAATATTTAATTTGATCTCGATTTCAATCCTTGTATACATAACTAGTTTTAATTTAATTTGACGGAGGTAGTGATGTATAGCTGGGTGAATATATATCCCTAGCTAGATCTATTGTACATAAAACGTTACACGATCAAGTGGATCGACCACTCACTTCCTCATCATGTGGTATGTTCTGTTTGAGCAGCTGCATGCGTTGGGGGAGCTTCTACCTACGCCCTCTATTTGCTTCACTAATTTGATCGCATCTTTCTTTTCATCTGTCTTAACACTGATGCATGTGTGAGTGTGAACATCATCATCATCATCATCATCGTCATCATCATCATCTCTCTCTCTCTCTCTCTCTCTCTCTCTCTCTCTCTCTCTCTCTCTCTATATATATATATATATATATATATATATATATATATACTTTTGATCTAAATAAGGGCAAACATGTATACACTTAATAACTATTATACCTTTAATAAATATATTATATTATATTATTAATTTTTAAATAAAAATAAATTAAAAAAGGTAAATAATATAATTGCCTTCAAAATAATTTAACCTCCCACTCCCACCGTTGTTCTCTCGAGATTTGTGCCTCTCCCTTCTCTTTCCTCACTCCTCTCCCTCCCTTCTTTTCCACCGTCATTCCCTCGAGATCTAATCTGAGTTACCTCCAGTGCTCCACACTGTCGTCCTTGGCTGTCCTCACCCCTATCATAAGTGTGAGGACTCTCGACCACCTAATCGCCACGGTTGCAATCTCAGTCCAATTCGAGTTGTCCACCATGCGTGACCTTGCTTGCTTTGCTCCATCGTCCTTGGCCACCCTCCCCCTAACCGCCCTCGGCCTTAGCTACCCTCATCCTCAATGTCTTTGGCTGCCCTTGCCATCCTCGGCCACCGCTGGTGAAAGCTCCTCCTCAAGATCTTACCCGACTGTGCGATACCTCAAGCTCCTGCCTGTGGCTACCTCTCCTCAAGATCTTACCCGTGGTTGCCCCTTGGGATCTACCCTCATCCTCAATGTCTTTGGCTGCCCTTGCCATCCTCGGCCACCGCTGGTGAAAGCTCCTCCTCAAGATCTTACCCGACTGTGCGATACCTCAAGCTCCTGCCTGTGGCTACCTATCCTCAAGATCCTACCCGTGGTTGCCCCTTGGGATCTACCCTCATCCTCAATGTCTTTGGCTGCCCTTGCCATCCTCGGCCACCGCTGGTGAAAGCTCCTCCTCAAGATCTTATCCGACTGTGCGATACCTCAAGCTCCTGCCTGTGGCTACCTATCCTCAAGATCCTACCCGTGGTTGCCCCTTGGGATCCTGGTCGACTTCAAGATGCCTCAAGCTCTTCCTATTATATTAATATATGTCTTTTTATTCTAATTTAATTAAATGGTCATATAAAGGTTATAATGACATTTAGGTAATTTTCGGGTTAATGAGATTCGATATGACTATCACGTAAGTTGAGTTGTCTAATTTTTTTTAATAATACACTAACGGAAATATGACATTGAAATTTTTAAAACATTTAGAGGTAACATTATAATCTAAAAAAGCTTATAGGGTTCTCGTGAAAATCTAGATATAGTTTAGAGTTGTTAACGTAATTAACCTTTTTTTTTACTATATATATCTGAAATAATATTTCCCTCAGCAGAGATGTCATGCTCATCATAAGTCAACCTGTCAATTAAATTCCCTTTTATGCAGTTGACAAAAATATTACTGGAACATAGAAGCTCGCCCTTTCAATCTCAGGGTCTTCATTGGAGGCCTACAAGACGTAGAAGCGACCAGCAAACACATGGGTGTGGACCAGCTTTACGAGATGCCTTCAATAATGTGATGCCTTTCATCCCCTTGAGTGAGGAGACGAAAAGGATCAAGACCTCCTCGTTCCCACTTGAAATAATAATAATGCTTGTTGCTCCATCTTGTCTCTCGTTGACCTTAATCATCTGTTATCTTTCTCGGCAAAAATCTCCACTTACTTAGTTGGATTCCTTGACATATTTTGTATCTTGGAGCACCAATGAGACAGAAAATGACCCACTTTAGTGTCCTCATGAGATCTCCAGAGAGCCACTTATAATTTGCATACATTGAATTTAATTTGCTGCAGATCAAGAATTCAAAATTTGTCTAATCACATAGTTGCTTGATGTAGATTGTAGACGCCGTCCTTTCTCTATCGAGAATATTTTTCCTACAGATAGAGGTAGGAAGACGGAGTAAGTTCACTGGATATATATATATATATGGTCGTTGTGGAACTCAAATCGACAGCTCATAAAAATTCCCAGTCACGTACACTGGCCATCCGCAAACTGTAAGATAGATGTATGTGCATTACATCCTACTCATCAGGTGTTTATGATCTCAGAACTTTCAGGGGAAAGAAGATAATTATCGACAGAGCTAGAGAATACAAGATGGATCGTCGCCCTAGATGAACCAGTGAGAATACAAGATCTATCTATTTGAACTAATGCACGGGGCTAAACTCTCTTGTCAGTTCAGTTGGCAACTGTTCTTTGTTGGATAAAGGCTGCCAACAATGCTTGATAAAACAGAGTAATTCATGATATATATATATATATATATATTCTTTTTCTTTTCTAATTTTAATTGGGAAGAGCTGTGGTACAATGCTTGACAAATGAAATGAGGAAGCAAAAAAGAAGCAACTGGATTCAAACTTCAGACTAACCGTTCGCAAGGTTGTACGAATATTAGATGTGTTCACATGTTTTTAAAAGAAGCTAAAATGCCCAAAGTGTCCGGAGTCTGTTTAAAAGAACTTTTGAATATTTCACCCGAAAAGCAAAGTTGCCGGTGTTTGAGACTCATACGAATGAGTATTAAATGAATTTCAAATAAATTACGAGTATACTTGTGTTTAAAAAGAGTTTGATGCGTGATACACACTAGCATGTTTTTGACTTATTTTGGTCCGAAGTTGAATTGGAATCGGAATCGGAATTTTGGCTTTCCTTTTGGGATCTATAAAAAGGAAAGATCATGAAACAAGATACATTTCGGTGAAGATCAACAGAGGAGTTTTGATTAATTAAGTGAATGAAGTTCAGCTTCATGAGTTTCAAGAGATACGCTAGTAGTTAACATCAAGAACAATTGAGGTTGTGAACTAATCATAGAAAGTGGTGCATCGATGGAGAGTTATTTCTTTAGATATGATTGTGGACAACAACAGTCAGTCTATTAATAAATTTATAACTGACAACTTATATAATAATTAGTTTGATCGTAAAGAAAAAATATTCATGATTATATTGTTTTTATTTGGTAAGGGATTTTTCCACGTATTTTTGTGTGTGTCTGTGTGTGTGTATGCCTGTTTTACTTGCTTGTAGTATTTTTTTGCATTATCCTACTGGTTTTGAATGGTAAAATCATATTCTAGGTTGGTTTCTAACTTTCAGATTTTAGGTTCCATCAGGTTAGGCAACTAAATTATGCTGAAGATGCATCAACCTTCCATTAGCAATCTAAAACTGTAATTGTCACGAATTTCATATATATATATATATATACATATTTGTGGAATGTTGAATCTTATCCCATTTGAGGCCACTAAAAATTCGTGACATAGTGGTAAGTACCGAAGGAAAATAATAATTCTAGCTGAGGGTATTGCTAACAAGCTGCAATTGAAACTTGACATTTCAGGTACTTGGAATTAGGCTACTAATGGCGGACTCCAGGATCTATCCATAAATTCTCCATCACAGCAGGCAGGACAAGAAGCAATAGTTCTACTGGAGAAAAAAGAAGAGCAATTGAGTTGTTTTAGCTAATAATAGAGGATAGGGGTAAAACATGAGGAGCAGAAGCAAAGGGAGGTTATACTTTTGATTGTGGGGCTGCAAGAGCACTTAAAGAGACGAAGGCATGTTATGGCTCACACAGCCCCTATGGATAATGAACTATTGATCATTGCAAACTAAACAGTGTAATATGTCAAGGGCAAGGCATGTTCCAAGATTCCTTTTCTTTCTTTCTCCCAGACCACCCTCTCCAATAACTCATCCATCATATATATCTTTCTCCTATAGCTAGAGATATATATTTAGAAAATAAACCCCACAAGAAGGCCCAAAATTTTGGACTCCTTGAACTTTCCTTTTCAGAAAAACGGAAAGAAAAAAAGAAAAAAAAAAACGAACGTACTGACTCCACCATCTTCCCAAAACTAACTAGCTGTGAACATTTCTGCTCGGTAGTGCGGGTCACTGTTCGATCACTGCTCTCAACATTTGCCTATATAAAGGAGAAGCATTTGGTGACCTGAAGAGCAAACTCAGGGACAGTCTCTAGATATCTGCTAAGGTTCTAAGCTTGCTATTGAAGCCCACCCTTATCGGCATGGTTTGTGCCACTCTCTTAATTATTTTCTAACTTTATCATCCACTAGCCATCGCCTGGATATTCCTTAGTTTGAACCTATATATATTCCAATTTAGTTTTATATATTCTGTTTTCTAATGCGTGTTTTTCATATATATATATATATATATATATATAGGAGGGGAAGATGAGCTGGTCCATGGCAGACGCAGTTGATTACAAGGGATTCCCTGCTGACAAGTCCAAGACTGGTGGATGGGTACCTGCAGCACTTATTCTAGGTCTGCATGACATGCCTTATATTATTCCTAGTTAGCTATTTGATTATTTGTCTTTTTATTGGTTTCACCTCTCCCTTTCATTTAATTTGCTCTGTAGTTAATTTGGACCACTCAAATTAACTTGGTTTATGTTCATGTATACTAGCTAGCTTCACAGCGCATGCATGCGTTAATTGATCAATTTCAACGATCGTATTAGTGAGGGCGTAGGGGATCGACTACTGTTGAAATTTTACCTTTTTAACTTTTTCAGTAACAGGTGTTGAAACCACAAACCATAAGTTCAGTTGCACTTTTAACAGTTTAAGCTTTTGGAGCCACCTGGTATCTGGCAGTACCTTTAATTGTTATGTCATGTGATCCATTAATAGAAAAGCAAGCAACCATCATCACCAAGGAACTATAGTGATCGTGCATGCATGCCTCGCTCAATCGTCCCACCAAATGTGCATGCTCACCTTAGATGATTTTTTATCCCCCTTGCATATGCATTGCCTCGAAGATATAGATAGAGTAACATATATATGACACTTTGACGTCACGGGCATGTATCAAATATAAAAGAATAGGAAAGCTGTCGATCGTATGACTTAAATTTTGCTTCTCAAATAATTTCCTGCACTGATCGACTTAAGTTAATTAATTTGGGCATGAGCACGCACAGGGATCGAGATATGCGAGAGGCTGTCAACCATGGGAATCGCTGTGAATTTAGTGACGTATTTGGGTGGCACGATGCATCTTCCCAGCGCTGAGTCGGCAAATATCGTGACGGACTTCATGGGCACTTCATTCCTGCTTTGCTTGCTTGGAGGCTTCCTTGCTGATTCCTTCTTAGGAAGATACCTCACCATCGCCATCTTCGCGGTCGTCCAAGCATTAGTAAGTCGATTCATCGATCGCGATGCATGATCACTAATATATATGTACTAATATATATATATATATATATATATATATACATACATAATGTATATTCTTGATGTTAATCTATTTTCTTGATGTTAATCTATTTTTATTTTTCTAATATACATAGGGAACAGGCCTGCTTTCTGTATCCACCAAATTGCCCCAACTGCGGCCACCAGTATGCAGTACTGGCGGTGCGAGCAGTAGATGCGAACGAGCGAGTGGTTTCCAATTAGGGATTCTATACTTGTGCCTGTACCTGATCGCACTTGGGACTGGAGGCCTCAAGTCGAGCGTGTCGGGTTTCGGAACCGACCAATTTGATGACAAGGATGAGAAGGAGAAGAACCAAATGGCCTTCTTCTTCAATAGGTTCTTCTTCTTCATCAGCACCGGCACCCTCCTAGCTGTCACCGTGTTGGTCTACATACAGGACGAAGTGGGCCGGAGCTGGGCCTATGGCATCTGCTGCATCTCCATGCTTATCGCCATCTTAGTCTTCCTCTCCGGGACGAGGAGTTACAGGTACAAGAAAAGCTCAGGCAGCCCCATTGTCCATATCCTCCAAGTCCTAGTAGCTGCCGTGAAAAAGAGGAAGCTCCACTACCCAAGCACCGTCACTCTTTTCTATGAAGACTGCCCGGAGGCCTCCAGAATCCATCACACGCAACAATTCTGGTAAGAACTTGCGAGCCATCGAGGGGCTATCTACGTAGGTAGCTAGGGCAATACAACTTATGGCCTACATGTATAGGAGATCTATGAATTTTAATTTTTATATTGTGCATGTCGATCGACAGTTTCCTCGACAAGGCCGCCATCATGGTGGAGGGCGACACCCAGATAAACGAGGGAAAGACGGATAACCTAATAAACCCCTGGAAATTGTGCTCGGTGACCAGGATCGAGGAGGTGAAGATGATGATAAGGTTACTGCCAGTATGGGCTACGACGATAATGTTCTGGACCGTCTATGCCCAGATGATCACCTTCTCTGTAGAGCAAGCGACCACCATGGAGAGATCGATCGGGAGCTTCCAAATTCCAGCGGGATCCCTCACCGTCTTCTTCGTCGGAGCCATCCTCATCAGCCTAGCAGTCTATGACCGTGTGATCATGCCCTTGTGCAGAAAATGGAAAGGGAGTCAAGGTACATACTCTTTAAGTGGCCTGCACTATACAATACGACGTGCATCATACATACATTTATTTGTACGTAATAGCTAGATTTGGCATGGCGTACGTACTAACTACGCTACTTATAATTAATTCGATTGCTTATATGTTACAGGGTTTAGCAACCTACAGAGGATCGGCATCGGCCTGACCTTCTCGGTCATAGGAATGGCAGCAGCAGCACTTACAGAAATGAGGAGGCTCTCGGTAGCACGACAAGTTGGGGTTGGACAAGTGGCTTCAAGTAGTACTACTCTACCAATCTCTGTGTTTATATTGATTCCACAGTTCTTCCTGGTGGGTGCGGGAGAAGCGTTCATCTACACGGGACAGCTCGATTTCTTCATAACACGATCGCCGAAGGGCATGAAGACCATGAGCACCGGCCTTTTCCTCACCACTCTCTCCCTCGGTTTCTTCCTTAGTAGCTTCCTCGTCTCCATTGTCAAGAACGTCACCGCCGCCAAGGATGGCAAGGGATGGCTGGCTGACAACATCAATGAAGGCAGACTCGATTGCTTCTACGGTCTTCTCGCTGCACTAAGCGCAATCAATCTGGGAGTCTATCTTCTATGTGCCGCTGGGAGTAAACCACAACCCCCTACTGATCAAGGAAATATTCTAAAGAGCAACTCAACCCCGGATGACAAGTGCTAGTGACCCCATCCAATCCTTATCTTTGTTTCGTTCTTCTTTATAATCACTGTAGCTCGCTCTTTCCTATCCGAGAGGATATATATATCGGGCATACTAAGATTGGAGTAGTATATGTTTAGTTTCTGTGCACGTACGAGTCAGTCACAGGCATCTTAGTTAGCTGCTTGTCCTGTTGTTTTTGCCTATCATTACTATAATATGTTATGTTGTTGTTTCTGCATATTTATTTATCTCTATGCTTTTGCGAAGAGTCAGCTTTTCTTTTCTAGGAAAAGATGAAGATCCAGTACCTAGCTATTTCTTTCTGAAATTTTTAAGGGAAAGTTAATCTAATGTACCTCGGAACAGAGGGAAACAGAAACAATTAGGCAGTAAATTAGATCATGGCATTGTGCTATCATATTCCGAGGGCTCCCTCAACGTACATTAGAATTAAAGATTACTTTTCTGAATGACTCGAAGTAACGCCAGCCACTTACTTTCCTGTCAATTGTGAAGTATGCTGTATCTTTATTTGATGAGTATAGAGTTTAATCGTGTATATATATATATATAGATCTTACATAATTTACTATAACTTTTTTGATGCTGACAGACGGAACCGTCACAGGGTTCCGAAGATCTTCTTCTTACTCATGAGACTACATTATTACCTACATGGCAAGAAATTTATCTCTTGCGGCCGGGAATGATAAATTAGTTAGCGACCCAAATGTGTAGAGAGACCATGGACAATTTATTAACATCGCTCAATCTTAAGACCATGAACTGTAATTAACATCGCTAAAAAGGATTAGCGTATAAAATAAAAGGGGTGGTAAGTTAATGTTAAAAAAAGAAAAAGAATAAGGAAAAAAGAGTAAAAGGCATCAGGTTGGGGGTCAGCTAATTGTTTGTGATCAAAGAGACAAAGAGTATGTCGCTATAAATTTGTAGGGCCGGGGAGTTGGAGGCGAATATGTGTGCTATATGTGTAGGCTGTTAGCTGATGAAGTGGTGGCATGGGAATAATTAATATTTGTCGTCCAACTTAATAAACCGTCGTCCATGCCGACGTGGATTCGTATAGCCGGCCACCTTCACCTCGTAAACCAATGAGGCTCTGATACATCAGCACAGAATTTCCTCTCGGGGGGTCATCTTCGTTTGTACGTGGAGGTGAGATTGATAAGGAAGGATCCATGAGGGAGGCAGGTGCACATGTTCTCTCGTTGCGTTGCGTTGCGTTGCCCAGCCCCACCCACCACCATAACGGCAAAATCGCAATCGCTATCGCTATCGCTATCGCGATCGCAGGAACCCTTTGGATCTCCTCAGCTCAGCTGGTGCTCACTCCACATACAAACACATAAACAATACATACATTTACTCATATATTACTTCTATATAACTTGGGGCACGCGTCCTTATCATCAATCCTTCCCTTTCCCAACACCATCTCTTTTCAACCCCCCAAAAGAGGCGATAAGCACTTCCATTAAGTAGCATCTCCAATAGGCTGCCAGACTCCTCCCTATCAGATAAACAATAAGGCTAATCATGATTTAGTGAATGTCCTAATTAATCTTGATTGCTAATTTGATGTGCCACCCCACTATACCATAGTGCGTCCGTCTATCTCAAAGCACATATTATAAGGTAATTAATTTATCAGGATAGAAAACCAAAATGAATCATATCCAGGAATTGACAAGTGTATGTTAGAGGATTAAGGGTGAAATAATATATCGAAGCATAGGAAAAGACACTAAAACTAATTTTACTAGAGTTTGTAAATAGCCTTCCTCAGAATTAAGACTTTTAGTTCGGAGTAATTATTCGACGATCTTGAAAGTTAGATTAAGTAATATATTATATTGATTAAAATTTAGTGGAATTTAAGTGACTCTGCTCTAGAGAGAGTTGACACTTTATCAAACATATATCTAGCCCTTGGACTTATGAATAATTAAAAAAAAATAAATAAGAAGACAACATGATTGAACTAGAGAATTACTATCGGTGGAGTGATTACAAAATTAATAGCAAAATTTTTTAGCCTTCGCGAAAGCTAGCCATAAGAATATGGCATAAATAAACAAGACACGTTTCGCTAGCCTTTATCGATAAGAATGTGATATAAATAAACAAGATATGAAGGCAGAGAACTAAAATCGAATATAAAAATAATTGGCTATTATTATAGGAAAAAAAACTCAAGAAACCAACCCGAAGCATATATTTGGAACGGCATATTAAATATTTTCATGCCAAAGTTTTAACAAAATAATCGGTAAGATGATTTTCTACTGTTTGCACCATCACATTCATAATTTACTGTAAATTTATTATAGAAGTAAAATAAATAAATTAAGTAGCACTTGCTTGCATGTGCACATAATCTATGTTCATTCTTGTGATGCTTTGGGGGCAGTATAGGCCAGCCAACTTCCATTCTCATTCGCGATCTACATGATTTCTCGTGATAAACTTTGCTTCCAGATGGCAAATGAAATTAGGAAATTACGAGCCCATATTTTTCTTCGCTCCTAGAAGTGCTGAAGACGTTGCCATTTTTACAAATAAAAGAAGCATTCAGATGGCCATAGACAAAATGAAGGTAACATTGTTGTGTAAATGACTCAAATGAGTGAGGGAAGCGGAAGCAAAACTCTTCACCCTCAAATAAATCCAAATGAAATAGTAATAATTTGGGACAAATCAAATATTAGCAAAGTTAATATCAATATCAATATGAGAATTCTAAATACAAGATGCTAATTGTAGAGAACTTCAAATATCCTAAAGTAATCACAAACATGAACAACAAATCAATGCAAACCATAAAGAGAAAAGAGGGAGAGACACGATTTACGTGGTTCGACGATGTGCCTACGTCCACGGGCGAAGTAATCTTCAATCTACTATGCAAATCTTTAAATATAAAGAGATTACAACTCTAATATCTTTCTAAACAAAGGTGGCTCTCCCCTACAAACTTTTCTCTCTCGCAAAATGCCCACCCTAAACTCTAAAACTCAACATTTATATTTATAGGGCTGGTTCAAATTAGGTTTTTCCGCGCGTTCGAACACTTCGGGGGCACGTTCGAACGCGTCCAGTGCAAATGCAGACCGGCGTTCGAATGCCTATAAAAACAACTGCTCTCGGGTTGGCTCACGTTCGAACGCAACTGGGGCTGTTCGAACGCTTGCATCACAGACTGCTCTCTGTCTGGAGCTCGCGTTCGAACACTCCTAGGGCCTGTTCGAACGTGCGACACAGAAATGCTGATACTTGCTGAATTTTTTGTTGAAACTGAATTTGAGCCAATTTTTAATAAACATCTATAAACCCAAACTATCTTACAAGCAGTGGCTGATGTTATTGTCTGAAATCTTAGAAATGGCAGTAGTTCCAGAAAAGTGTTTTGTATAAGACACATCATAATCAGTGTCTCTTTGGGACAATATAAAATAACAGAATCAATCCAATTAAAAAAAAAATCTGAAAATAATAAATTCAAGTGTCAGTATAGAGAAAAGGCTACAAACTAAGAATTATGCTCCAAAAATAACGGATCTAAAAACCTATAAGCAAGATCATTTCTTTTGCTTCAGTCACTCTTGAGATACCTCATTGTTGAGATGCTCCAGAGCAAACTTATGAATAAAACTGTCAACAAAATTTTAAAAGAAGAAAAGGTCTTACCATTATGCTCCCTAAGTATTAAGGTAAAACATGTTTAGATAAGGGAAAGCATACATGAAATGAAATGCATGCCTCTTAGGTAGAAAATCTGCGAAAGGGAAATACCAACAATTATCATCCAATTTCTAGTTATACGCCAAGTTAAAAGACAATCACTTGCTTTGTGCCAAGTTGTTTTAGGCTCATAGGGATTTGAGGAACAAATTTCAACAAGACAAAGACTGATGAAAAGGTTCTCGTAACAAATAGACAGTACAAAAAAGATAATTTGGGAATCACTCAGCACAGGACAATATTTAGATGCAAACAACCTTTTCAACGAACAATGAAGCTCCTTTAGGTGATTTTATAGAAGAGAATGTGTCAATCTAGTCTCTCGACTGCACTCATGATGTTACAGACCAAATATGACTCAAAGAACAGTCTATAAAGAATCTAAAATTGTGACAAAAGCATTGCCGATTCACTCCCTTAAAATGAATAACTTCAGTGGGCGTAAAAGACACTCTAATGAAGTAGATTAATGCCAAAAAATAGGATGAGACTTCAATCGAACTGTTCTCTTCATGCGGAGTAGCCCCTCCAGCAGTATTGGTTTACAATTTGGTAAACCCCCTTTTTTTTTGGTGATAAAACAACCCCTTCTATTCCATTAACTGTTTACTAGATTTTCTCTATTATCTACTTTTCGGATTACATCAAGTTCTCTTTTTTATCTTCTAATGTTTGCATTCCAAAGCTAACATGTAAATTGTATGAAAAACCACTTGTATGCTACTATTCTACTATTATATAGTGCAGGTTCAAGTTTAATCTCCATTGGAGGATCTAATTGAAGTCAGAATGTCGGATCAATGCTATTACTGTTGAGCAGTGAATCAATTTTTATCTCCATTGTTGGTTCAGCTGACCAGATGAAATAGCTCACAGTAAACTGCTCCCATCAAAGAAGAATCTGACAAATATCCATGAATGAAAAAATGAATGCAAGAGTATCAGAACACTTTGAAAAACCCCTAGACACACGTATGTATCTAACCTCTAGGCAATGATACTTCTCGTTCACTTAAGTAAAAGTCGGAAGAAATATTAAAAACGAAAGTAGAGATGAACGCCAAGATTTTAACGTGGAAAACTCAAACGGGAAAAAAACCACGGATCCAAACTCGGATTAAAACCAATCACTATGATAGTAGCAGTTACAAGACTGACTCACAAAACAACCCGTCGATCCAAACGACTTTGTTCCTCTCAGTCTTGATCGCTAGAACCCACGATTCACTGCTTCTTGTGATTGAAGTCCAATCTTAGTAACCCTCGAGATTGATCTTTCGTCTAGATAGCCCTTAAGACGAAAGATTAAGATTTATAAATACGAAGGGCCTTGTTTGTTGAAGAACCGATGTAGCCTCCAAAAAATCTCCTTGAATAATCTTCTTCAACCCCCTTAGGTTAGGGCAACACTATCCTTATATATGATCTCCAAGATAGAGCCAAATCCAAGTCATATTCGTACTCACGAAAATCCAATAAATTGAAACTTCATATGTGCGTTCGAACGCGGCCCGAGTGCGTTCGAACAGCCTAACTTAATCTCAGGTGCGTTCGAACGGGCCCAAGTGCGTTCGAACGCGACAGCTTGAATTCTTCAGGTTGCGTTCGAACGCGTTTGTGAACGCTGCTCTCGGTCTGTGTGAACGCAGTACCCGCGTTCGAACGCGTTTGTGAACGCGGCTCTCTGTCTGTGTGAACGCAGTGCCCGCGTTCGAACGCGCTTGTGAACGCGGCTCTCTGTCTGTGTGAATGCAGTGCCCGCGTTCGAATGCGCTTGTGAACACGGCTCTCTGTCTGTGTGAACGCAGTGCCCGCGTTCGAACACGCTTGTGAACGCGATGAGAACGCGAGGCTTTTCTCCAATGATCTTGTAATTCTTCACACCAGTGATATTCTAGACTTGTGTAAAGCTCAAATACATGAAAGAAGAATATTTTGTACAAAATTGTCAATAAATAAAAAACCTAACACACTTCTTTAAAAAATAGTATTTTTTGAATGAGAGCTGCTGGACAATAGTAGAAAAGAAAGCTTCTAGGACATAACAAAGATGACATTGGAAGGGTTATCCAGTTATTAAGAGGACAAGAGCTATAAACTGCAAGAGATGCTGCTGTGCTTTGTGCTTTGGTTTTGCAAGTTTTATGGCATAACCTGGGGGGATGTGCTTACGGTTGATCCAACCAAGTTGAGGGACGAATAAGAAGAATAAACCCAAGAAGAAATCCAGAAAGGAAGCCACCAATGTGTGCAGAACTGTCCACATGGGGAACAATTCCAACGGCCAAATTGATAAAAAAATATGACCAATCATAAGTGTTGCACACTGTGAGAGTAGCTTTTCGATCATTATCAAGCTTTCCAAATAGCAAAAAATTGACAAAACATTTGCACCTTGTTTGCATAGATTGTCCAGTTAGTAATCAGCTCAGATAGCATAATGCCTAACAAACCGAAAAGTGCACCAGATGTACCTACTGATGTTTTTGTCCGAAGTGACAAGCAAGACATCAAGCTACCTCCAAATCCGGAAAGCATATACAATATTTCAATTTTTACTGCAAAGAAAAACCATATAAACCATTCACACAAGGATCACCAAAAGGAAAAACAGTAACAGCTCAGAGAAAAGAAAAATATCATGTTTCCACCTGAGTCTCAAAATTCTTGGACAAATATGGCTACAAAGATTAAAAAGACCAAGAGGTGTAGATAGCAAGCTTGCATGGTGTGCCATTCATTACAGTAACCCAAGAAGTACGATGCCAGATGTTAGCTTCTTTACATCAAGTACTGGGTAGTTATATGAGCATAAATTTCAAAGCATATTTATTTGGTCCATTTAGGACTCGTCAGAATTATTATCTTCCGGAAGATTCTGAAGCTTAAAGCCTAAATAACACACAATTTGATATAAGCACCATGACATTACTTTCTTACACCATTGTTTCCCTAGCTGCAACAGTATCTGAAAATTTCAGAAAAATAAAATTGAACAATTGCACAATAAGCTAACTTTAAACGAATCAATCTTGAAATCTTACCAAATCCACCAAATCCAAATTTCTGCTCAAGGCGAACACCAAGGAACAAAAGGCTCATCATGTTAGCAAGCAAGTGAATAACACCTGCATGTAACCATACACACAAGCAATGAGCCGCCATCCTTCATGCCCCTCTACCACTTTTGAGTAATTAAGAGCTCCCAATCTGTCAAGCCTGCATGAGATACACATATAAATTAGAACCAATGAGGGGAAAAAGAAAGTGCGGTAGTGATTCTTTACTCTTAGAAATGTATTAGCAAATTAACTTCCAAGTTCATATCAAATTTTCTCATAACTGAACTCATGAAAATTTAGCTAGAAAAATAACAACCACAGTCAGCAGTTTTTCCACAACATCTGCAAATAGTCTTTGATGCTATACTGCAATTCTCTAGATTAATTAATGAAGATGGAAACAGACAAATAGTTACCATTGAGGAGAAGTTATTGTATTTGTGGCTAACACTACATAATGCAGGGTGTGTTTGCGAACAGAAAAGATGATCAAGCTAATTAACTACTGGGGTTTGGAGCAATGCAACTAAAAGTGTAGAATAAGGTATGTAACCAATTCCATATCGAGGATAAATCTTCCATGAGACGATTCTTAAAAAAGATAAGTAAGTGAAGTGGTTATTAAAATTTAATTTTGCGTCTTTATCTTTGCAACCTCCATGATGTGCGTCTGCACCGTATAGTCCAAAGCACAATGCAATTGCAGATAGTTTTGGATTAGAAAGAACAAAGACTGACAGAGTATTGCTTGACACTACGTTACTACAGAGTTTATGTGCATGAGATGGAAATGGGAAAAAAATGTATTCATTTCCTCCCATCGTTCCATCTCACTGAAACATGAAACTCTATTCAACTGTATTCAATCAATCAGACTTTAGTCGGCCTCTAATCTTATTTGCTTGTGGAAGCATATGGAAATAAAATCAACGCAACAGTTGACAATTCAGAAGATGAGTAAATTAAAAATATTGAGACGGAAGGGGCTGACTTAAGGATGGAGGGCCCAACGAAAGGGTTGACGGAGTAGGGCTCGATGGCGAAACGGCCGAGGGAGGGGAGGATGACGATGGAAGGAGCGGCGGGGCAGTCGTTGACGTACATGGTGTAGGCAAAAGCTATGGTGTTGGACAGGGCGAAAGTGGGCACCAACCACCACACCCATGAATCCTGCATCGATGGATAGGGCGTCGCCAACCCCATGTCCGCCACCCCCTTCTCCTCCCATCTTCTTCTTATTATGATTGTTACTACTGCTACGCATGGCTCGCGGAGGGAGGGAGGGAGCTTTGCGTTTCCGATGGGGGAGGTGTTGAAACTTGGGAGTGAGCATGGATGAGCGCGACGGACGCATGGAGGGCTTCAGACTCATCGTCTTAATTACGGATTGGTCCAACTCGCCCGTTTGCTATCGGGCCCAGCCCGCGCACGGCAATGGAGTCCACCGAAACGATGGGCAGCCTATACGCTGCAAATTATCTGGGGAGGTAGGATCATGTCTGATTAGTGATTATTCCTGCGAAATAATCTGCCTATTCCGGTCTTGTTTTGCTTTGAGGGTGAGCCCAGAGCTAATTAGTCTCATTTTTTAATTTTAATTTTTAAAAATATAAATTTAATTAAATATATAAATAATAAAATAAATATTTAGTTACTGAATTAATTGAGGGTTTCTAAACTCAAAGCAAACGAGATTAATTAAAAAACAGTTCGCGATCATTACTATGGTACTTGGAATTGGAGCGATAATTATTGTATCTCATTTTCGGTCTAAATCTCGTGGCCCCAGTTCAGCGGCTTAGCTGTAGGCCTTTACATATAGCCATAGGCAGATATGCCCACTCAATTAGCATAGCTGAAGCCTACAGCCTATTAAATTGCCAATTTCCTAGTTAGTAAGATGCAGGAAGGAGGATAAGTCGAGGAGGAATTGAATCGGCAAGCATGAAATTAATATGTCTGCTCTGTTCTGCTAAGCCAACAACGAAAAGACAAAATTCCCTTTTCATATGAAGTAGGGATCGGAACCAGAGCACGCCCAGGAAATGAGCAAATAATAACAAGCATAAAAACGTGTGGGGCCATCATCGAGCAGCCCAACGCGTCCTTTTTCTTTCCCTCTCTCCCTCTCTCCCTCTCTCCCAACCATCTTGATTTGATTAAAGAAAGTTCTACTTCCGCTCGAGGCAGAGGGGATAGAAGTGAAGCCCCTGACTCAGGAGGGAGCTGTGAAGGGAAACATTTGGAATCTTATCAGAGAAAAGAAGAAACAAATAAGGAGGGTAGAGCATGGAGCAAAACGAGTGAGATGGTTGTAGCAGGGATATATATATATACAGTGACATCGCATTTCGTGCTGGGTTATCGTGTCACCCTGAAATTCTCGCCTTGCTTGCTCGAAATTGCTACCTTCCTTTCTATTCCTTTGGCCTACCAATTTTATATGTAGCTTTAAATTTGAAGAGTAATTAAGTATCCTTAGATGTGGCAACTGTATGATTAAAAGGTGGTAATTTTTAATGGAAAGAAAATGGGGTGAGGAGATTAACTACTGACAGAAGCACCGGCGGTCGGCGAAAGTGCAGGCGAGCTTCAAAGATCGAGGGACAAACATTGGAAATAAACTACTGGGTAAAGATAAAGAAAGGGAGGAGGGATTTAAAGGGTTGGGAAGGCAGATAGAGAAGCACGCGAGGTGACCTGCTGTTGTTTGGTGGTACCAAGCACACACCTCTCTGCGGCTGGTCCGGTAGATTCCAAGCACTCACCTCGATCCCGTGTCCCAACGCACGCTCCCTTCCCCTCCGCACCCTCCATATATGTCTGGATATATCTATCTATCTATCTATCTATCTATCTATCTATCTATCTATCTATCCCTAGCCAAATGTAGGGGGCCTGACTTATAACTTAGGAAGGAGAGCGAGCATGCATGCCTAATTAATTAGTTAATTAATTAATTAATTAATAGTACTACTAATCAGGGTACGTAATAACTCGTGTGTAGTGTGTCGCGTGGCGCTCACTCCACTTGCGTGCGTTACCGTCGTCTTTAAATTGGGAAGCCAAATGGAAGCTCGCAAAAGAAATACTCTCCGCCAAACAGAAGTACGGATCGAGCAAAATACGTGAATTAGGAAACCAAAAAGAAATTTAGAGAAGCGACGGCCCGTCAAGACGGGTCTGCCGGCGTGGATGCTGGGGTTGGACGCGGCTCGCTTGGAGGCCGACATGAGCCGTTTAATAACCCACCTCTTCCACCAGGTCATTACTAGTATATACATATATCTAATGCCTTAAACGGCCTTTTAGAGTAACTAGTGATTTTTTTTCTTCTTCTTCTGTATTAGTATCTAGTGTCACTAATCAATCCAGTGTATGTGACCGTCACCATACCACTGGATTGGAACTCCATCCATGTCGGTGGTTTTGATTGATATAGAAAATGAATTATACATTCATGGCAGGGGGTGCTGGACGAGCAGTTCATGCAGCTGGAGCAGCTTCAGGACGAGTCATCCCCAAATTTCGTCTGCGAGGTCATCTCCATTTACTTCCGGGAGTCCGACAAGATGCTCAGGAATTTCAGATACCAACTGTACGTACGACACGTACATCTAGCAACATATATATATATATATATATATGAAGTATTCAGACGCGTCTTATTAATTTGTCTGCAACTATCTAAATTCTCTTGACGTTAACAATCTACATGTACCTTCCTTCCTCGTTAGGGCGGACAAGGAGTTGATCGACTACAAGAAGATGGGGATTCACCTAAATCAGTTAATGGGCAGCAGTTCGAGCATCGGAGCTAAACGCGTCAGAAACGTCTGCATTGCCTTCCGCGCAGCAGCTGAACAGGGCAACTGGGCTAGGTGAGTGCCATGTCATTGATGTCAACCGTAGTTGATCGGTTATATATTTGATCACCGAGATATGACTTAAGCAATATGATTCAACCAAAAGAAACTAAGAGAAACCTCACAATTTTCCTCCCCCATTTTTCTCGCCTGATAATTACTTTTATCTTTTTCTTTGGACTTAAAAGATGCCTATTCTCCTTGGAGTTGCTTGAGCACGAATACTACTACTTCAAGACCAGACTGCATGAGCTCTTCCAGGTACTGAATTTATCCTATAACATGTTTAGCCTTTAACTAACGAGTTAAAATACCTTCTTCCAAGGAAAATCAAACTTCTCACATTTTCTACACGTGATAATCGAAGCACGTTATTCTGTACTCACTTGTCTCGAGTCAATAAGGAATTAGTTTAATTACCGTTGATCCTCACCCAGATGAGTGAATGGAGAAGATCTAAATGTTAAAGGTACTTTGCCATTTTTTTTTCCAAATTGTAACTATATGATTTTGTATAACCTGCTAGATGGAACAGCAAAGCGTGATAGCAACTGGGATTGGGTACCACCCATTGTCGCCTTGAGGACTATTGCCTCTTCTGTGCACATACACACACCACGGTTGCTGGCTAGGAGCTTGCGAAACATTCATTGTGTATCTTCATCTCTTCCGGATTGCTATTTGTAAAAGTCTCGTCCATTTATGTCCCATACATATTGAGACCCACAAGAAACTAGGGCCGGCGTTGTCGCCAGGGGATGGAGAACTTCCTGCCTAAATTAAAAAGTAGTTCAATAGTCTACAATTTGATTTGATTTTCCAAGTAGATTGTGAGTGTGACAGTGGCATATTTGCCAACTGGCTTGTGCCTTGGCTTCAGTTCCTTCAGTCGGATGAATTAATATGAATGAAAGAGCAACCGAATTCCTGCAGCTGACACCGCACTATAAAATCCTCAGTGCCCCAACATTCACCGTAACTTGTCTATTAGCGCTGCATAAAATGGTCGATAATTCCTTTAGATGCTGCATGACATTTTTCACACCAAAAGAAGACCTCGAAGGGTCAGTGTGTATCTATCACCCTAAACAATTTTCTCTTCTGAAAATACAAGGATCCAGTCAAAACTTGTCTGTAGTATTCTCTTCTTCCGCAGAGTAATTGTTGAGCAGTTTAATATGGACGTATGTATGACCATGTGTTGGTAGTATTGCTAAAGTAAATAACATGATAAGAAAGGTATGTATAACTAAAGGTGTTAATAACTTTATTTGAAATTAATTTAGGACAATAGATTTGAAGAACTAAGGGATAAAGAATGTTACCATGCACGCAAAGACGAACTGCTTCTTAAATCTTGTTGTATTTAAGATCAATAAAATAGCAAATTAGAGTACAAACTTGACTTAGTTACCGCATTAAATGAAAGCAGGATCACAAAGCAGGTTATAGATGTCCTGTAAACAATACCCAAAATTAGAAGTCAATTAGCAGGAAAGATACATATCATGTTTGAACCAAGCAAACAGGAAAAACGCACCATCTGTCTACAAGATTAAACCAGGGATAGCAGAGCAATCAACACAAATACTACTATACTGACGGCAATATCCGACAGTATTATTTATCACTCTTCATGTACTTATGAGCAGAAGGATAAATGACGTGTGCAGGTAAAGGCCATCATATTAACATAGATTGTGCATGTCAGATAGGTGTATGAAATGAAGCCACCATTCATCTGAAAGGTAATTATATGGATACAAGGTCTCCTGAGGGCTGAGGGTCATGGAAATACAAGATTTTCTCCTTTGTCAGATACCTGAAAGGAATAAAATCCTCATATACACATAGAAAGGTTTAAATTTCTCAAGAACGTTCCATATCTTTAAATTGTTGCACTGTAGATTTTATTCTATTCTCACTCACTGCCCAAAAGGTTATAACTATCAAGCGGATAATTTTCAAAAGAAATGTTTGTGGAGCTTTACCGCCACTACACCCAATAACCAATTGATACTCCAAAATCACTCTCAATTCAAGCTCTATTATTGCTAGTTGAACAAAATAAATCTTCAACTTGTACCATGGCACTGAGATTGTGTGATAATATTTCTTTAACATCGATCAAATGCTCATAATCTGATTCAAAAGTGTAAAAAAAAAAGCCCATAGATGACAGATGAAATGTATCAGACTCATAGCATAATTGTATATGTAAGATCATCAAGTTTGAAGTGAGATAATGCAAAAGAACTCTGGCTTGTCCCTTCAACTATCCAATCGGATCTTTCCAAATAGCTTAGCAGACTACCCAAAGAAAGGCCTCCAGTTTATTTATTCCAGTATTCTGATCGACTGGAAGACCTCCGGTCTATCATTATGAACAAGATCTGGCACAGTTCCATAATCCAGATTATGGCAGCAATATAATACAAAACTAACCTTTATGTGGGTAGCAAATAATGGCTGATAATTCAAGTCAGATAGGAAGATTAACATATTAACAACCCTGAGATCCCTGTAGACAATACTCATGTTTAATGGTACTCCCATCAAATGCAGCGATACACTTCTTAGCTGACTAGGAGAAGATGTGAAGTAAAATAGATCTGGAAGATAGAAAAAAATCCTATGAATCATCTTCAATACTTCCAGCAATCTTATTTTAATATGAGCACTTCGGACAAGAGATATAGTCTTAGATACTGCGCTTGACTCCCATTTTTTTCTGCTCTTGACAGTTTACTATAATCCTAATCATAGTTGTCTACACATTATATGCTTTTATCTCAAAATCTAAATCTCACTTATTGTTCAAAAGCTTCTTTTCCTATTAACTCGCACACTTGGAAGTATGGACAACAATGCTACCAGTCTCCAATCAATGAAAAAAGCCTGTTTACTCACTATGGTTTTGGTTGCTATGGCAATATTTATACTTAAAAAAAGTTCCCCAACCCAAATGAGAATCATCTTCTTACCTTGTTATCCTTCTCTCTCCTCTCTTCTTTCTTTTTTTGTGCACTACCCTGCTGTTATTTTGCCTGTTTGGTTTCTAAGAATTTAAAGTTGCTACTATTGTTGTTTTTTCACTGCAGCAAGATTATTATTGTTTCCATATAACTGTTATGACCATCTGCTTTCTATGATCTGTTGCTTCGTCCAGCTTGGTTTTGAAATACAATCCTACCAAAAGCAATGCCTTAAATGCTCCAAATTGAAGACAAAGTTTAGGAACTTAGGATCACTTTGTCCTTGACTAAACCTCCCAATGGGTAAATCCTAAACTTGAATCTGTAGTTGATGTTTGTCTTCAGAATTTTTTGCTATATTGCTTCTACATGTCAGATATTAACTGCTTGAGCTATAGAGTCCAGGCCTAACCTTTGCAATAGTTTTTTTTTGTTTTATGTTTTTTTTTTCTTGCTTTTCTTACAAAATAGTGGAACTCTCTCAATTCTATTTGGTGATCCTCAAAAGTTCACATAAAACTTTCGATCTTGAGGTGGCACTCCACATCATAAAAGAGGCTTTCTAAGTCCAAAATGGGAGAGGAATAGAGCAATAAGCCAGCAAAGACTGGGAAGTAAAGAGAAAACAACTCTTCCATCATCGGAGTGGAATAGATGAAACATGATATACTTCCACTATATTGCTGTAGCCTTTGAAGGTCCAGGTGGGTCAATTTCTAAGATTTTTAATATTCTAACGCCCTAACTATGAAAATAATAATACTCTCTGGAACAAGAGGGTTATCCTATATGCATAGGTTATTCACAATAACAAAGATAATGAAGATCATTAGATCTATAGCTACATTAATATGAGAATAGTATGAGAAAATGTTCAAATAACTTTCATTCCATGCAATCATACTTACTCTAGAAGACACTGAAGTAAAATCGTGAATTTTCACATTGTATAGAATCATGGAAAGAATAAGAAAAAAAGATGTACGATGCAAATGAATACCTCAAAGCATAAGAGAGATGAAGGTACATGTGAAGGTGTCAGACCATTAAATCCAGTCCAATATCATATGATATAGTCCCATTAGCATTAAGAAGCCCATAATGCTTCTCAGAACCGGGCCCAGGTTTCAAGTCCTCATTAAACAGTGCAAAGACATATGCACTTACCACAACTTTTGGTCTGCGTGGAGTCCCTTTCCTTTTGGCTAGCCGTTTGAGGAGATTAAAATTGTAAATCCTTGCATTCTGAGTTGAAGCTCCTGCTTCATCTTTGTCACCATGAGAGGCCCAACCTGTCTCAGAAATTCGTACTTTCATCTTCTCATAACCAGCAGCTTCAAGAGCAGCATAGGCAGCATCTATCTGGGCATCAAACATGTTGTCATAGTACAAATTAGTCACTGCATCCTTAACTCCAGGATTTGGGAGGAACAATGCATAGTTGATATCAATATTCTCAGGATCGCCTTTGTAAGCCAAAAATGGGTAAATGTTGAGAAAGAATGGAGAGCCAGTATTTGAGAATAAATCCAATATAGGTTTCAAGTATATGAGAATATCTTCCTTAAAAGTACATGATGATGGAGGATAGGAATTAGCAAACACAGCCTGTGAGTGTGGTGTCAGGACCTCTATATGATCTGCCAGCTGAAGTCTTTTGAGAGCATCATAAACATTTTTCACAGCACCAAACAAAGCTTCTGTCAGCTCCTGATCTGATCCTCCAAGCACTTCATTCCCCACAGCAATACCTCTGATATCTGTATCAGGAAGATACGGCTGCACATTTTTATTAATCCACTGAATGGCTCGATCTTCATTCACACTCATATCTTTTAGATACTCATTCGGAATCCCTATCACCAATTCAAGCCCGGATCCACTAAAAGCCTTGAGGACATTGTGATCTGCATCATAAATTCTAGCATTCTTAATCTTTGCTGCTTTCAATAGTGCCACCACGCTTTCAGGTGGAGGGATATTATCAGCGATCCTGCCATAGTTTATCCCGTAAGTTCCAGTAAATGCCTGAACCGTTAAAATCCCTGCACAGAACCAAAATATCCCGTAAGTTCCAGTAAATGCCTGAACCGTTAAAATCCCTGCACACAACCAAAATATCCATCTGATAATCTCCTTTCAAAAAGAAGCACCAAAAAGAGTTCATCGAGCACCAAATCGGCCCTCAAAGCCCAATTATACAGTTCAACCACATACTCTAGGCACAGTATTTTGGCGGGGTAGCCAGAGTGCCGCCCCACCAAGGCGGCTGCTAAAGCCGCTTTTCCACGGTTTTCATGAGCATTGACTCATATGGACTTGGAAACAATGAAATGCACGATCCACACTAAACATTTAGTTTTTTTTTTTTTTTTCCTTCTAGAAAAATTATTTTTTACAACTCACAATACATTCATTAAGAATCAATTTCTGCTCTTTTTAAAGTAGAGCAATTATACCAACTAGATTCAATTTGTAATTAATACCCCACTTTGGCATCCAATATCAAATAGCTAATTCTTAGTTTACTATTAATAATAATTTAGGTGTAAGGTCTACCAATTATGAATGACTACTTAATTATGAGTATATGAGTAGTATATCTTTAGAAATGGTAGTTAAATTGAGTAATATATCTCTCAAAGAATTTAAACATATATACATATATATATTACAAAGGATTAGAGTGCAAAATTTATGTTAAAATTTAAAAAGAGAACACTTTCGTAGCTTCTGAATGCACCTCCTGATTTGCACTATCTTCTTAAAAAAAAAACTTTCTAACACCTTCTTAACCAGTAATTTTGTTTCATTACCAGGACATCTAGATGTAATGAAAGCTGGTTCCTATTTTCATATCAGTAAAGGAAAGCAAAGGAGTTACTAAGAGAGAACAAATGCAGGAGAACAAATGCAGGAAAACAAATGAACCATTTCATATATATTAGATGAGAATAGGTCAGAGGATATATGAGA